>NW_023416291.1:9428182-10718682 GCF_014176215.1 Rousettus aegyptiacus
AGTGAAAGATATGCCATTATTTAGCAAAATCAGCACAGAGAAACCCCTCATAACCTCCAGCTCTCACACAGGAAAGAGATGTGAGAAAATAAAGATTCCTAACATGTGGTAATAACTGTCAGCCAAATATACTCAGCACACTTAAAGAAAAAGTGTAAGGTCAATTCCAAGAGTGAGAACAAGACTGAGATGATCATATATTAAATTATAAAGCTATAAAAGTGATGTTTTGCATTCATCAAAAACACATCAAGATGTCTTCAGAATAAAATAGTACCCATCAGTAACTGCTCTGTATTTCAAACAAAGATCTATATTCAATTTGCTTTTCTCACTATGATTCTGCTTTTGAGATTAAGCATGGGCAGTTGTATTTTTTAGTGACAAATCCAAGACAGCAATCCACTTCCTTCCACTAAACATCATCTCGAACACTAGCTAGACTGAAAAATGGTTAAAAGTCTCAATGGCCACAGGGCTCTGATACGCAGGCCCGAGCACAGGGCGAGTCTTGCTATCGAGACTCCTCTTTGGTCATGGAGGATCAATGCACTCCCACCAAAGAGCCACCGCAGCTATCTTGGGAACCACTTCTCTACAGCCACACCTTTAAGTTCATGAAGCCTCCTTGTCCTTGGGCCTAAACACTGAACTGGTGAGGATGAGCCCAGCCACAAAGGAGTTCTGTCTGTAGCACTGAGATTAGAGCATCCCTGGTCCCTGGTGCCGTAGGTACACAAGGAGCAAGTCATCCAAAGATCAGGGGTTCCCCAAATCAGCTCCACTTCAGCATTATTTGAGAAGCTTAACAAAAAGCAGATCTGGGCCCTCTCCTGCAGTACCATATAAATCACCTGACCATGGGGCACAGAAAAGTGTATTTTCTAGGAATGCCGAAAATAAGCTTTGGATCTACAGTGGGAAACCAGGAGACCACAAGGTGCCTAAAGCCGTTTTCAAAAAAAACTGAGTTAGAAACTACCAAATTTACACATCTTCATATGTCTCCTCACGGGTTTTGCCAGATGCCATCCCATGTGCTATTTTCAGTTGGTTTGTGTGTAGTATTTTATTTCATTAATTCTACCACCCTATAGTATAACGGTATTTCATTCGACAGAACACGGAACCACGGCCCACGAACACCAGATTGATATGGCTGAGGATGGCATGGGTAGTATTCAACCCCAAGGCTCTCAGACTATCAGACTTCGCTGCTACCGCTGTTCCAATTATACTGCACGGCCTCTTAATCTAGTTTGCTATAACCCATGATGAATGGTGTTATCAGGGTGCCAAATATTACTGTGTGGATTATATAACTTCCTTTCCATTGGGTACAGTGAGATCGATGATCAAAATGGAAAGAGTTCAGCCAAAATTGAGGCATCTTTTACATTAAATTTAGGGTTCGTTGAAGTTATTTTGGCATTTTTATTACAATGAGTTTATATTAGGTAAATATACCAATAAATACAGATGGAAAAATCTCCCTCTATCAATATTTTAAAAATATTTTTCTGATATTGCAAAATGTTCACTAATATTAAATATAATGAAGATTTTTAACAATATGTCAAAAAGAACCTCAGGTGTTGGTTCATCTGCAAAATACAATAATACATATTACATTTCTTATTTTATTCTAAATTTTTCCTTTTATCCTTTTTAAAATAACTGTTTCAAACGTAAATTGAACTTTTAACTTTTAAATGGAAGGTGATTACATGTTATCTATCTCGGATGTATTTTCAAATTGCCATATTTTTAAATCTCTAAAATATTCATTATTTTTTCCATAAAAATGTAATATAAGGAAACAATATTAAGGAAAGCAAGAGTAAAAGTGAAGAGGATTTACTCTAATTTAAGAAATTTTACATTTTCAAGTATTTTAATATAAATTTCAAATTATATTAATTTTATTCATGCTCAAGAGGGTCTATAAAACATCTGTCTCTCAGAACAGAAATGTTACAACTTTGAAATCAAATGGAGTAGATATTTTAGAAAAATGCTCTGGAGAAATTAAACAGTTTCTTAAGTCAGATGATTTTAAAGTAGTTGTTTAAATGCCATTATTCTACAATTTGGCCATATGATTTACTAGCTCTTTGTTAAAATATTTACATAAATTTTTATTTGATGTTACGTTTGTCTTTTTTTCTTATTAATAAGTTCATTAATGGAGTAATATCGTAACTGGTATCTTCTCTCTACTCTACTTATAAGATTCTCTTTGGTTTATATATTTGATCTTGAAAAATGTACATAATTAAGAAGTAATACTTCACAGAGAGGGTTTCAATGTTCTTTGTCTTTAACCAGGTATTAATGCCCTGAGGGAGCCAGTTTAAATCTACTGGAGTGTGTTTAATTGCTGCGTTTTAGATAAATGAGTGCATTCATCATTATAGTTACACAATACCATAATTATAATATTTCCTCCCTTTACTATGTAAAATATTAAATAATGGTAACTAAAAATACATTTGAACTTCTAATTTGTAGTGCATGGTATTTCATTTTAAATGTTATCGTATGCCTCATTTCATATCCCTCTTATTGCCATAAAAGACAGAGCATCCACCTGTCACACAGAAGAACATTTTATATCAAGACTCCTAGATATATTTGAGGTAGCAAGATATATAACTTGCAAGAAAACCACAGCACAAGTGAGCTATTTTTTAGTAGTAAATTATTCTCACTCTTCATATTTACCTGAAAAGTATCATCGGTTCATCTATTTCTCTTAAAATTCACGCTTATTCACAATTACAAATGCTTCATAGATAATGGATACTTGAAAGTCCAAAATTACTGTATTTATTACGTGAAACCTATTTACATTGCATTGCATTTCTGATCTCAGTTATTCTACCTGGGTACCCAAGTCAGAGACTTCGGATTAATGTCTGACTTTTGCCCCTTTAAGTCCCACAACCAGTCATCAAATCATTTCTATTTTACCTTATAAATATATCTTCATAATAAATATAAACATATACCATACCTTGCAACCAAGAGTCGGAATGAGCCTGGGGCTTTGAGGAGACGGAGTCATCATTCTAGCCTTGGACTATCTATGTCCAGACTGTTATGTATGTGACAAAGAATTACAAATCTTTCTCACGTTAAATGCCGATAACATGGGATACTGTTACCTGGCTCTGAACTTAATATTAGGATTCACTCCTCATTTCCAAACTGTTGCACCTATTTACTCCTATTATCATTTCTCATTCACTTATTACAATTTATCTTTCTGTATTGCAATTAGTCAAATTAGAGCACCCTTGACCCACAGTAAACCAGCACAAAATCAGAAAACGGAAACAAGTCCACCATTTGCAGTACTGCCCAAATCTGTTTTTTAAAAAAACTGTACAAATATCATGTCAGTTTAATTAGAACTGCTATGATATGTTTCCAAAACAAGACAGGACTAAATTAAATATAAACGTTTACATGAAGTTTAAATTGATATATTACCATTCTGACTTAAATTTCCACTTCAAGGAAAGAAGTAAAAAGTCTTAAATGACAGTCTGACAAAATGTCAAATAAAAGTTCTTGCCAAAATGCCAATTAATATAGTTGATTTTTTAAAAATCTTTTCTATGGAGGAGCTTTCACAAAATTATCACCTTAGAATATAGGCTAGCAAATTCTTTTATGATCAAAATATAAATTTAAAAACATCACTGTATATAAGCATGATAAAGTTGTTAATTAATGGAATATAAATTATGCAAATTTACAACCTTAAAGTTAGAGATGAATACATTTTATTTATATATATTTAAGTCTAGGTAAACTGCAGGAAAGAAAATATAACTCATTCACTGAAGCAAAAATATTTGGAGCAGTTATTTGCTCTTTTGGAAAAAAAAAGTAGAAAAGGCAGGCGACTCAGAACAAAGATGAAAATTCGCAGCCGTAGAGGGGAACTTTTTTTTTTTTTTTTTTGCATTCTTTGCTATGCAGAGGTCTATTTTTCATTTAGAAAACTTATTAACTATTTTAGATTATTATTAATACCTTACACATAGAATTATACACTCTACGAATACATTATCTCATCTGATTCTCTTCACAAGCTAAGCAAGTCCATTTACAATCTTGAAGTAAACACCGAGGTTAATGATTTAACCTCGATTTTACATAAGCAAATTACAAAAACTCTAATAAACACAGATCACATACTGTATAATTATTGACTCACTAAACATTGTTATTAAGATCATATTATCATATCCATTTTACGAATGAAGTTTAATATTAAGTGCAATTTTGGGTCACTCTGAAACATACAGTTTCCTAATGTTTGTGATTAATCCAAAATGTCACAACAATTCAGATGTTTGAGGAGAGGTTCATAGGAGAAGGTAGTTATAAAGGCAAACATGTAAATGAAGCATCAGTGAAAATAAGTTAATGAAGTGAGAATGCTCACTTTGAACAGCGGAAAACTACAATGAAAAGAAATACACTTTCATAAAGCAGAGAGGATGAGATGAGTGGGCTGAAATGTGAGAAGAACCGTAGGAGGGAAAAAGTAGACAATATTTTAAAAATGAAAGTTGTTTGAACTTGATGTAAAGGCAGGGAGAAGTGTTAATGTGAGAAGTGAAATTTCAGATACTGACATTCTCAGCTTATTTATCAACCAGGTACCACTCTGCTAGCAGGAGAGCTGGAATTTTTAGCTTTCCTTTTAGAAATTAAAGTATTTTACTTCTACAATTGTGGATTAGAGTTGGATGTTAATGGAGTGATAGCATTCACCTAATAAGCTGGATGCCCCAGGATGCCACAACCCTGTTTTCTGTCATGGTTTACTGCGTGGCAGGTACATTCATCACTGGTTTCATCCTAAGGCCTTTCAACCCCGTTACTAACTCAGCTCTTGACCCCCTCTTCTCCCCAGCTTTACTGAAATATAATTGGCACGTGACATTGTCATTGTCCAAATTTAAGATGTACAAACTGTTGGCTTAATACACACATGTGTGAGTGAGTGCGTGTATATATACATACATATATATGTACTGCAATGTGATTACCGCCACGGTGTTAGCTAACACTTCCAACACCTTCATCCATGTTGCATAATTAGCATTTCTGCTTTGAAGTGAGGACGTTTAAAATTTACTCTCCGATGGCTATCTATCCATTGGAAACATAAGCTTGTTTTCCTCATAAATGGAGAGAAGTGGTTAAACAGAACTTTTCACAGTACACATCAAAATGTAATAGCACTAACATCTTCTTTCTGAAATTTAGATATGAATGGACTATCAAATTATATAGGGATCTATTATTAATTTTGCTGCTGTGTGAATGGCATTGTTATACAGGAAAATATTCTTAGTTTTAGTGATGGATACTGAAATATTTAGAGATAAGTGGCCATGTTGTCCATAATTATGTTAGAGTACTTCAGCCAAAAAAAATACTTTAAGTAATTTGGCAGATGTAAACAGTTGTTTAGGCGAAACATATATGCATGTTCACATTATGATTCTCTCTACTCTCTACGTTCAAAATATTTCATAATATGCATTTAAAAAAATCCCCATTCTTGTGAGATCACTGTTCATCCTCATAAAAAAAAATCAATGGAGAGTGAAACATCTGTGGTGGCAAGAATATTCTTCATCCCAAAGCTTTTTACCATCTTGGTAGATCTGTTCCTAACTGGTAGCTTCTTTGTAACCTTTAATTATAGCAAGACCTATTTCTAGTCGAGATACTTGAACTATCCATTCTAAACGATCATTTTACTCTTTCTTCTTTATGTCTGTACTAGTCATGTATTCTCTATACATATTTGTGATAACAGTTTTCATTAATGGGTGACTGCACTTTTTTTTGGGGGGGGGGAGGAGTGGTATTTTATTATCCCTACTCACTTATGTAATTATGGCACAAGTAATATAGAAAATACTTGAATTTTTTTGTTGCCTCAAGCACTGTGGAAAAAAATAGAAAGAATTAAAACTTATCTTAAATCTTAAGAACCTTAAAATCTATTTGGAAAAACAAAGAAAATGCATATAAACACACAGGCATAGTAATTTAGCTAATGATTCAACATAATGTGTAAAAGTATCTAACAGATTAGATAATATCTAATAGATAACAAGTTTAAGTGACCTTTTAACTATCATAAATAGGTAGCATAATGATTAGAGAAAGATTTGGTACTGAGCATGTAGTCTTTGAATCATATGTATTACTATATCCCACAATACACAACAGAAGAAAAATTGGGAACTATTCAAGAAGTTCCCAGTCATTCAACTTAGGTCTAACATTTTTAAAAATATCAATATAAGAAAAGTACAAAAATTCAGATTCCAGCTAACTCTTTGAAGACAAATAGCAATGTGTTTTGAATGGCGAAAAGCAATTTTTTTTTTAATCTCTTACTTTATAAGCCAATAATGAAAGTAAAAATAACAACATAATTCATATTCGGCAGCCAGAATCAAGAGGAAGAAAAAAAAAAGTCATTTAAAGAATCAATTAGCATCTTAAATTCTTCACAAATTCAATAAAATATATACTCATCCACTGTAAAATAGATATTCTACTTGGTCAACATTCTCTAATAATGACTCTAAATATATAAGAATATCATCACATCAATTATTCCCTTTTTTCAGCCCTTTTTATTCTCAATACAAAGTGGCTTCTTTTTCTTTTTGAGATTTAGTGTGTCAACCACAGCCTGTTCCATTATACAAAGATGCCTGGTTACTTGAAAGACTTTGATACATCTGTGCTATTCCCTGTGTGCTGACATATGTCTAACTTGTAACAGAGAAAAGAAACTTCAAGGATGAGCTCCACTCATTTCAGTAATTGGTATTCCTGCCTGCTAGTTCAAATGGATTATTGTTAGCGAGATAGGCAGCTAACATTAATGTCAAATTAACATAAACTATAAGGATGATAGTATGCTGGAATTTGCATAATTTTCATCAGAATCTAAAGGCTTTTGAAATTGATTCTCAAGGACTAATAAAGACATATTAGTTTACTTACTATAACATTTTTGGGATGTTATTTAAAATGTCACATTCTAATTTTAAGTCGGTGATCTGCAACTGAGGATAATGGACATTATATGAATTTTAGACACACGTTAAATAATTTATGTGAAAATATGAACCCCCAAGGTTATTAATCAGCCTGTGGACAAAGGAACATCACTTCCTTAATTTTTTTTTTTAATATATAATGTGACTCAAATTCAATCCTTTGCTAATTTCATTCTAGGAATTTATCATGTACATTCTCAGGTGCCTTAAGTCTGCTCAGTGATTCAAAGTCAAATGTTAGTGGTTCTATTCCAGAGTCTTCAAAATATCTGTCATATGTGTGATTTCATTCCAAAAGAAAAACTTTTGAGAAAGTTACAAGTGTTTATATTTTGAAATATGTCTCTGTCATGTCAAAACACAGAAATGCACGAAGAACACATATGGCGCCTAAGCACAGAATGTGCCCACCCCTGGCCCAATTGGCTTTGGAGTGGTTCGTCTAAACTTTACCATGCATCAACGGTGAAGCTGACATGCGAGCTTCTCAAAGCACAGAAGCTCGTTTCCTTCTAGGTGTCTTGCCTGCTCCCATTCTGCGTTCCCTAAGCGCCTTCCATTTGAGATCCAGTTTGCTGACCCCATCAGAAGGTTATCAGTGCACTTGCCACTATTCAAGCACCACGATATGAAAGCACAAAGTGCACCCAGTTTTTGACCATGCCCCTTCCATTCTTCATCCCGCAGATTGGTGGGCAAAAATAAAGCTTAACTATTGTTTGCCACTTTAGTTCTGTGGTTGTTATCTAGCATTATTTTGTAACAAACAATTAATGCAAGATGTTTCTATTGAGGGCATTCAGTGTGGTGAGAATAGACATTCAGGCTCTTGTTTGAATCCTTATTCTCCCAAATAGTCGTTTACGGTGTTGAAAAGTGATTAAACTACTTAAGTCGAAATTTTCTTGTCATGCAAAGAGGAGACCTGATAACATCTACCTAATAAGAGTTGCTTTGAGACTTAAATGTGATACTATATCAAGCTGTACAGCAGAGTAGTTGGCACATGGTAAGTGCTAAATAAATTCTAGCCATTATTCTTATTATTTTCCTATTACTTTGAAATAATTTACTAACTGTTTCTATATACTTATAAAATAATTTTAAGCTGAATTTAAGTTTAACATTAAAAATCATGTGAGACACAACACGGCAGAATTATGCTTATAAATGTATATTTTTTAAATACTTAAGTGAAAAGACGGGCTCCATAAAACACTGTAATTTTCATCAAGGTCAAAGACAAAGTTCCATTCAACTATTTTATTTCCATCACTTAGCACAGTCGCTACCAGACTGTGCTTACTAAATATTTGTTGGACTGAAACTCTGCATAATAACTTGGCACAAGAACTCCCTTTCCTGTCGCCATCATATTGAAGGTTGAAGATACAATTAATGTTAGCTAAAAATTAATTCTAATTAAATAACTGCATTACCTACACATAGTGGCCACTCACTAAGCATTTGTTGTGTTGACTATGAAATCAAATAGAAAAACATGCAAAGGTTATGGAAATTAGATAATTAGCTTTTGAGAGGTGAATAGGGCAAAATGAATTATTCAACACAGTTCCTGTATTTCTAAAAAAAAAAAAAAGTTAATGATTTATCAAATGTAAGCAAGAAAAACCCATAAATATGTAAGTAAACACTACTAATAATAATCTCAATATGGCAATAATCAGAAGGTTATGCAACAAACTTAAAAATATATGGTTAATTTTCTTAATATCTGATTTTTTTCAGAAAAAAAATTTGTTGAGCACCAATTTTTTTTATTGCTGGTATTGCAGGATATTGTAAAGGAAGAAAATAAGTGAAAAATAGTCATTGTATTTAAAAAATCACAACACAGAGAGACAACTACATAATCAAATAATTATAATTTCAAAAAGCAGATGCTGTACTATATAACAAAATCATATGGGCGTATACAATATGGAATGACTATGCCAAACAGTGAGGAAGCAAACAAAGGTTTTTTACTTAATAGATAATGTTTAGCCCATTCTATGAGAAAAATTGGGGTTTACCATGTAGAATAACACAGATCAAAAACTACTATTAAGAGACAGTAGTTCTTTAATTGCAATTTAATTGCAGTTTCATAAATGGCTATGATAAAGCTGGAAGATGTGTGTTATTACCTTTATGTAATTATTTAAGAGAAACTAAAATTTATAAGTGTTAAAAAAAATGAGAAACTAACTTTGGTGTCCCACTTCAAGGGCATTTCACATCTCACTATCCAAGCTGGAGAAAGTACACAAACGCATGGAAGTGTGGCGCAGCGATAATGCACGCAGCCGGAAGAGAGAGAGCTGCAAGCAGGAACTATGCAAGGAATGGCGACCACTGAGCCTGCAAACAAGGTAAACGCGTATCTGGCCCTGAAGACCCTCCATACCATCCTAGGAGGGTTGATTTTTTCTTCCTGGAACAGACAGAAAATAATCGAAGAAATGCAGAGAGGGGATTTATACTATCAACTTGTACGTTAGGAAAAGTTTCTCATGAGAGGTGGGAAAATCATCTGAGGAAGGAAATTCAGGAGACGTGATGGCGGGGTGTCAGTTAGGTAACTAGTAAATAGTTAAGGAGTGAGAAAACCAAGTCTTTACTAAAAGAAGTGGTAATGGGTTTACAAAGAAAGGGATAGAATTCAGTGTTCTTTTACAGAAGAAATCAATAGAATTTGTGGCCAACCTATGTGGATGGTTAGGATATAATTGTAGTTACCATGCTTGGCTGAACAAGTGTGCTGTACATTAGTAACAGAGTGAATACAAATTTGTGGGTAAGACCTGGAATTCAGTTAAGGGTTTGCTGTGCTTGGGGTGACTGGAGACCATTTAAAGTAGGATGCTTAGTAGGAAAGTATAAAGTTGCTTGGACGCACGTGCTAAATGTTTACTTAGGTCCTTAGTCATACATTACATGTTACAGCCAAACATATAACAGAGAGCTGAAAAACTATGAGAAAAAACAGAGTGAGCACCAAACTAATAAAACAAGTGTTTCACCTAAATAAAAAAGTTTAAAATAAAATATAATTAATAATAGGGAATGTAAATTAATTCACTACTAGTAATTTGTAACTGTGGAAAAATCAGAATTTTAACAACAAAAAAGAAAGTTATGGTACTAAACATTAATTCTGTATTGTATATATAATATTTTCACCAAGAGAAAGACCAATTGTCTTGATATTTTATAGATATATGGATATTAACTACATTTTATTCACATATCCTTTATTAGTCTAAACAAAGAATTATTATTTATATTAGAATGTATAAAGTCCAAATCAACACAAATTAAAAAGAAAAAACGGAATGCTTAATATTAAAATGGCAAGTTCAAAAACAAGATATGAGTGTTTTTCTTATGAAAACAGAAGAATAGCAAGAAATAAACTTTTTAAAGAGAACGAGAAGATAAGATGAATAAAATCAGCATATTATTATGAATGTAAAGGTTAAACTCTCCTATAAGAAAAAGAATATTCTTAAACTGGGTCATCAAGGAAAAGCAGAAGAATATGATTAGCAGGATTCAAAGATCTACAAAAGAAATGACTGAAAATGATTAAAGAACTCTGGAGACATGAAACTTCTGCAAGCTGTCACCTTGACTTCTACTTTGATGAATTTATTTTAGAAACAATGTTTTTTTGTTGTTGTTGTTTCTTTGTTTTTCTTTGTTTACTCATCAAAAAGAAATGCTCATTGATAAATTTTGCTTTTAAAATCAAATAGTAGTACTTGTTATAATCTTCATTTTTTTTTCTATAATTCAGTAATTTTCCAAGCTAGCCAGTGACTCACAATTGTATCCTTTCTCTCATAGAAAAGACTTCACTTTACTTATAAAATGATGCCTGCCTTCATATTCTAGTAGTTCATGAATTCTAACTTGCTTCTTTCTTAAAACGGATTCATTGAACCTAAAAGGGTCTCAATTCTGGTCCACTAATTGTCTTTAAGAGATGATCAACAGGAAGTCATTATGTAAGACAATTTCTTAGAGCAATCTGTGACAAAGATAAAAACAACATTTACCAAAAGCAATTTTATTCTAATCTATGCTAAAAATCTAATGTGGTCTACATAGCTTAAACATAACATAAAAAATCATGTGTTATGTAGTCTTCATATATGTAAAAACATCACTTTTTTAGTCAAATATTTTGCAAATATTGAAGATATTAGTCTGTATCTATTATGGGACTTAAACTTATTATCTGTGCTACTCTCTCATTTGTTGCAAAAAAAAAAAAAAATCACAAGAAACTTAATCCCTCCGAATCCATATTTAAACTAAGAAAAGAGTTGGTTTTTAGGGACACATATACTGATATAATTCATGTAACCCTCTCATTATTTGTTTGCTTATTTACTTAAAAAGAAACTCTTTAAAAAATGATTGGAGCATTCAAGATTGAGGAGACAAATACTATAATTCTCACAATTGACTGTTGTTCCTGGCCACACTCAGAGCCACTACCTCGGGCGCTTCATCACCAGTTGATACAGATGCCATGCAGTGCTTCCTTCTTCTCCAGGGACTCCCTAGGTCCATGCCTGACTTTCGAATGGATTCTCCCATGCCATGTCATGTCACAACACTGATGTGGACATGATCTATATCGCTTCTTATTTAGTTTATTTTAACTAGTAGGGGTGGCTCCTCTGTGCTTATTTTCCATTTGCTGGCTGGATTCAGAGTCCTCCAAGATACTAGGGGATAATGGAGCCACCGAATGGAAGAAACTCGAATACCAAAATAAGTGTAAAAGAAAACTTCTGGCAGAACATAAGTTTGAACTATGATGCGTTTTTCCAAAATGTTGGAGTAAATTAATCCCGAAACCAAGAAAGGCCTTATCTTCTATTTAGTCCTCCACTGTCTTGGCCACATAAGAGATGCCATGAGGAATATCGCAAAGAAGACAGAAAGATTATCAGCAAATATACATCTGCCATTTATGTGGAAAGAAATTTGTTTTATCAGTAAAATGTGCCCATGACTTCCGGGATAGTAATGTTTATTCAAAAAAGATGTGATACAAAGCTGAAGGTCCTTGAAGAGATATCTGAAAACCTAGAGGGTATTTAAAATCTGTTGCTAATGATTCCAAAGACATAATTTACATTTTAAAAATATTGGCTATGAGTATACAGCTTGGTTTTTATACTTCTCGTTTCTGAGCAACCATTCATAGCTTTTGTTTTTATGGTTGTTCTAAGGAATAACTAGTTATTATACAACATAAGATAATGTAATAGCTAGTTATTATAATGTAAATTCATCACATTAGTTTTAGGGCTGGCCTGTGTAAATTTCTTCTATTGCACATAAGAACTGAACATTTACAAAATTAGAAAATTTGGATTCCTGTTGTTAAAGTGTTAAAAAAAAGAAAGTATCGCCATGTTAGAATATTACTATTTCAATACAAACTTTTTAAATTGTTTAATTTGGCTTTCAAGCACAACTCTCAGCAACAAAATTTTTCTTTATTACTTTCTTGGAGCATATTTTTCACTTGCTCTGTCTTTTCTGTCTTTCGTTTTGGGCATATGTTAATTTATTGTATTAAATTAAAATGATTTTTAGTCTCCGATGATGGTTAAAATTTTAAAAGAACATCTGTTTCTTGTGAGAGGCTGATGAGATTATAGTATGACCACTGCATATTAGTTAATTATGCTTTCTTTAAAGAATAGCTTCACGGTGAAAATCTATGAATAGAATTCTATACTTTTTTTTTTTTTCTGAAACAACCCTGGGTGAACATATTTGCACAAGTTTTATGGAAATGATGAGACTATTTAATCTTAGAATAACTGAAAGAAAGAACAAACAAAACCTGTTCATTGTGGGGGTTATTTAAAGCACTTCAAGCAAAGTTATGTATTTAAAAGAGCCAAATTACAAAAAAAAAAAAAAAGAAAGAAAAAGAAAAAACACTGCGTTCTATGATATATTCATTTTTTTTTTCTTAATTGAAGCCTGATTCTGTTTCAAGTGTCAATGTGCTCATCAAAGAAATTGTGTTTTTCTGATTCTATTACAGTTGAGGAGTAGTCATTTGAACAAGTCTGAGATGTGTAGATATAAACAAAATTTACCCATTAAGCTCTTTAAATGAAGAGACTCAGGTGGTATAAACTTTTTGTCTTATTCACCTTATGTCTTCTTACTTTAAATTTGGATTTGATGCCATAAGGAAACAACTAACCAGTTACCATAATTACTGAGCATGAGGTCAAAGCCATATGAGCTCAAACGGCTAAGTGAAAAAGATGGAAAACTTTGGCAACCTCAATGATAATTTAGTGCTGTTATTCCAGATGCAGTCTGAATACCTCTAGCTTTCTAATTATGTGTAAATAATAAAATCACTTACTGGCTTAAAAATCATCATTTCTATTAGTTCACAGCAGAATTAGTCTTTTCTGATGGAATAAGGTCCCGTCACAACAACAACAATAACAACAGCAATAAAAACATCAGAAACTTTATGCCTCCATTTGTAGAACCGCTAGGCTGAGGAAAACAGAAAAAAAAAAGAAAGAAAGAAAGAAAAAAGCCTCAGATATAAGGAAAATGGGACAGTTGCTACCTGCTGTGAAATGCAAGGAAATTGAAGTGGTAGAAGGAAATCAACAATCTTCACAATAATACAGAGTATAGTATTATTTTTTTTTCTTTTCTAAAGAGAAAGGTAAGCTTTCCAAATGCCTACAGAGGGAGAAAGGAAATCAAAGCATCATCAAAGATAAAAATATAAATATAAACAAAATTAAATTTTTTTATATAAATTACACAAAAAGGTAAAATAGGTAAGGTTTCTTTTTTAAGAGGATGATAACAAACTACCCTATTTATGTGCCCCAAAAGTCCTAACAGAATTGCAGCTGAAAAACTTTGTCATTCAAGTTGAATGAATAGTTCCATGGTCAAGATCTGCCTAAAAAAAAGGCAATGAGATGGTATTATTTGTAAATTAATGTTTTCAACATAATAAAGATAAGCCTTCTAGCTCAAAGCAAATATGAAAGGTAAATAATTTTATGAACAAATAAAGCTTAACAAGCATTATGTCTTACTGAAGGGTATATTTCTTATTTCCAGTTTTGATATAGAATTGCATGTGGAGATATAAACATTTAATCAAGTTGTATTCTCAAATGTGGGTATTGCTAAAATCAGAATTACTAAAAATGAACAACACTGTGAATGATTTTAAAATAGTAATAAATTGGATGTTTTTGCCACGTTAGCAAAATTGTAAGTAGGCCAAATTAATCTTACTTTATAGTCAACTGTAAGCACACATATCAAAAAGTAATGTTAGTCATTGTTGTGATGTACCATTGCAATACGGGTTTTTCTAAGTGTTGTTTACCAGCTATAAATAGGGAAATATTTTGGTTGATTCCACCCTGATTTTATAACTGCAGTAAATAATCTAAAATATTCCAAAAGCATCCAAAAAATACAAAAGGCCCAAAGTTGCTCAAATATTGGAATATGAAATACTCAATCTCATTAAGCAGAATTATGTCTAGAAATGCTTTTGCTATATTTTGTACCTCATTCTCATTTCATTTAATCAGTCAAAAGGAGAATATTAAGTATCAGAAATATACTTAGAATAAAAAGTTTTTGAAAGTTAATTCATCCTGATAGCATCAAAGTATATTACATGTCATTAAAAGAAAACATTTTAATATTGTTTATGTCTGGAATTCAGTTCATGAAAATAAAAAACTATGTTCTCCTATTATATTTACAGAACAATCTCTTCTCAACGAAAATAATAATAATTTGAAAGCTTTAATTCTAAAGTCTCAAAAATATTCTAACATGACCCTTAAAAATTTATCATGCACAGGTTATAAATGACAAGAATTGATGTGACAAATAGTGCTACAGATACTATTTGAAAAGCAGTTAGCAGAGAGTATCTATGTCACCTGACTATTAGAAATCCTTTTTGATACCTGAGATTAAGAATGAGGAAAGAAGAGATGGATTTCACAGTGACTTTTAAAGTCCTGAATCTTACCTCATTCAAGAAACCTGATCATGATGCATAGAAAAATGTGTTTTGTATATGGAGTAGATTATTTGATATTTAAACATTATCATCCTCATATTTCAGCATCTAGGGAAAACCAAATGGATATCATCTTTGTATGAAAAATCCAAACAATCTTACAATCACAAATATAAATGTGTGCAAAATATCTAAATTATTCTTAACTATTGTTTAAGAAAAGGAAAAACAACACTTCAACTTGATAAAATAAAACAGTGCAATTTAGACCATAAGTCAGTTAACAATTTGTGTGACTTTCGCAACCAAATGATCTGCTGAGCTTTGTACAACGTATAGACTTTCCCAAGCTGCATCAATATGGATTAATGCTTTTTCCAAAGAATCACATTTTAGGCGATACAATCACATTGTAAAAGATATTAAGATCAAGCCTCTATTTTAATGGGGAGAAGAAGCACGCATTGCAACAACTTCATATTGAGACGAAATGGTCTAAAAATAATTGATTTTAACTTGCTCAGTCTGTATTTGTATTGACCATATTTCTAATCTGATAGATACCACATTGAGATAGACAGCACATAGAGACAGACAAGTGGACACCATGCCAGTCCCATTTTCCATTGAAAACCAAGTGAAACTCACCTAAAAATCATTTACTATCATAATAGTTATGTTGCCCAACTTGAAAGAGAGATGAAATCAGAAAGGTAAGTTCCGGACATCAACTTCTAAAATCACAAATATGGGACTCTTTGAATTCAGAATCCCAGTACGTCACTCCATGGCTTTCCAGTACAGAAATTTGAGACCAAGTAGAAAGCACAGTCAGTTAATACAAAATAGTGTTAAAATTTGTCAGCGGCATATGGCTCTTGATTACCATTAGCGAGAATTGGTAGACAATCTAAGTGAACAAATATCATTAAGAAGGAAGGAATCAGCCTGAAGGTAGCATTTTGGTTATTCTAGGCTATCTTAACAGAAAATCAGGGTTTCAGACCTTGGTTAAAGGACAAGTCTCCCCACTGGCAAAGTGAGGGAAAAGACACAGGCATCAGAGAGAAAAACCAGAAGGGTAATAAAAGAATTAAACCATTTTGATAATCTTTTGGTCAAAAATGACAGAGATCAGTACCTGTTGCCTAATAGAGAGGCAGATGGGGATTTTTAAGGGGTAGGACAGAAACAGTGGGTGCTGTCCTTTTAGAAACATAACTGTTATTCATATCCCTGAGTGCAATAGAGAAATTAGATATTAATAAATGTTTCACATAATGAATTAATCCGCACACTATATGAAAGTCATTCTTATTGCTATAGAAAATTTCAAGTGCTAGAGACTAAGTAACATTCTCGAGAGCACAGTTCTAACGTGGACCAAGTTTCGTTTTATTCCCAGCTATGACCTTAAGCACTGCACCACACTGTCTTTCTGAAATGAGGCTTTCCACACAGAAACTTTAAGACTAGGTGCTCATCCGCCTGGACAGACAAGAGCAACCTGACAGAGAGTGGTTAAGAAGGCAACCTCGCTTAGGGCAGCGAGGGCCTCTGCTCTCTGCTCTCCCCACAAGTGTTCTCTGCTTGTTTTATTAAGATAAACTAAAATAAAGATAAGAAAGAGAAAAAAAGAGATAATAGAAAATTAAGAACTACAATGAAAAATAGATAACATAAAAAGGAAATAATTAAAGCAAAGCCTAAAGGTGATAAGTAGAAACTAGGTAAATAAGTAATATAAGAACAAAGTAAACATGAGATAAAAGAAAAGTCTTATGAAAGAGTAAGATAAATCAACCGAGAACAATTAACTGTGTGATTGTAAAAACAAACAAACAAAAAAACTTAAAAGATTAAAAGGAAAAAGATAAATATGCAAACAAAATTTAAATGAATTCGAAAACGAAGAGAATAAACTGGGGCATAAAATACTAACTAGAATAAAGGGAAGAGAAGGACTCCAGTTCCAAAGTGTAGCGCGGGCAGACATCAGCGTGCTCAGAGCTACAACTGCTGAACGTGCTAAGCAGATGCCACACAAAGTTGCGCTCTCGACACTGAGGGGTTTGGCAGTGTCGCCTTTGGCTTAAAACCCTCTGAGAAGTCGGGGTGGGAGGTGCGGGACGTGACTGTTCTGTTCTCTGACCTTACTCTCCAGCCCGACCTGGGTCGCACATGCTGCTCAGCCCTCTAACTGTTTCCACAGAATTTTCTACTGGGCACACAGATCCTTGTTTCCCTTGGGGTATGCTTTTCCAGCCAAGAACTAGGCCTTTGCCAAGAGGAGTTAGCAAAATGCCATTGAAGAGTTTATCTGAGACAGTGCAAAGCGATTCCTTTTAGCATTGTTCAAAACGTTCAAAATGTGCCGGTCTTTTAGTGAGTTTTATTAAGAATTCTAGTTATTGTATCAGTTGTTTTCAGAAAATAACCTACGAAATTACGCATTTACACATGTTATATCGTACACAGAAGAAAAATAAATAGGAGCGTGGTAGGATAAAGTGTTGACATAGTACTGAAGCATTATTTTCTTCAACACCATCCCCCCTATGTGTTACCTCGCATTTTTATTGTGAGGTATGAGGCCAATGGAAGCTGTCAGAGAGAAATCTGGGAACGTACGTGAGAATTATTTAATTTCTGAGTGAAAAATCTATGTCTCTAGATTTAAGTCTGATATACTTAAGAAATAAACTGAACAGTGAAAACTCTTAATCGCTGTTTTCACTTTTCTTAAATATTGTCACCAAATTACAGAAGAAAGAGACATTGGCAAATTGAGGAAACAGGAGTATTCACTATTACAGGGAACACAGCACGCTTCTCCCACTTTCTAGAAATAGGTGGGGAGAAGGCTTATTCTACTTCGCTTTCAGGAAACTACAGTAGACAGAGCCCCGGGACTAGGTGAGAAGCCAGCAAGTTTAATAACAGTGACTTGGTGTCATTAAGTGGCAGTTGCAGAGTAGAACAGTGGTGTTATTTGTGTAGACACAATAGGACCGGAGCAGTTCCCTAACTCTCGTGGAATTGTTGTGCCCTGGTATTGCATCAGAGTGACCCAATGAGCAGTCCAGCAAAACAAACAAACAAACAAACAAACAAAAAATGGTTAAAATGAAAGGGTGTCAAAGTACACATATTTTGATATTTTGTTTGGACAATTCCTGCAGAATGTGAGCAAAAACGAAGCTCTGTTTTAGAAAGCCACACCAGGGACCAGATTAAGAAACAAATCAGTGTCCACGGACTGACCAATAGTCATCCGCTGCGTCAGGGTGCCTCACTGAGTGGACAGCCAGACAGGCTGCCTTTAACGCGGAGTGAAGGCAGGCCTTCGGCACGAGAAACGGTTCCTCCTTCCCAATCAGACCGTGCTTTAAACTGGGTTCTATGAGATCCTCAAGAGTTTCGTGGAACATCAAAAATAATTAGATTATATCAGCACTGGAATTCCGGGGTTAAAGATATCTCTTGGTCCCTTTTTCTAACCTAGAAATGGAACAGATTTATAGCATCTCTATTTGGACTTGCTATTTTGCAGCATTTTGTTCTTACGTTTTATTGATACATCTATTATTTTTCTCTTCACTTTGTTACTTTTACTTCCCTGGGATATGTTGGCAGATTTTGGAGCGGGGAAGGAGGACTAGGAAGATGAGGTGTGGTAAACAAATAATTAAAATAGCATTTAGGGAAACTGAATGAAAAATATCAATTATTATCCAACCAGACTATTCCAAATGACACAAAGTTGTATTTGTAATAATTCCATCTACAATCTCACTACTTATTTCCCCACTGAAATACCATCATAGCACTGAAGAGTGAAAGCATTCTGTTTCAAGTAGAAAACTGATATTGTGTTATATCTTATAAATTCTGCATTCTGCTCCATAATATAGTTACATTATTTAAAATATATAAATATTTTAAACACACAAAAGAAAAAAAAAATCAAAGAAAATATTTCTGCCTTTGATAAATGGCTGGTAGGTTTTTATTTCATCTTTCAATTTTCAAAAATCAAATTTAAAAACAGTGACTTCGGTAATTCTATTTCTAGCTCCAGTGACAAATGTCAAATTCCATTAGATAGTTGGATTGGGAAAGTGGGTCCCAGAAGAAACAAGAAATCACCATTTTATGGTCTGCAACCACGCAGCAATGTTATAAGCAACAAAACTTGGTCTTTAAGAAATCACCTAAAGAGAAATATTTGATAGAACATTCACATAAATCCTCTGGGACAAGAAGAGGTGGGAATAAAAAGGGAACCGCCCCCCCCCCTCCAGAGCTACTGTCATGTGATAGAGGAATCGAACGATCAGTGATCATTCTAACATAATACACAACACAGAAGCGCTTCAGATCACCAAAAATATCCTACCGTGAGGTCATGTGGGTCTGATTTGCTTGCTTTGTGGTTCAAGGTACTATCGAACTAGCTTCGCCTTCCAACACCAACTAAAACACAGCAATGACTTACGTGTACTTTATCCAAAGCATTTGGGTCTTACTTAAAGGACATAGCTGTGCCCTGGGTACTGTTACACTCAAGGGTCTGCACACTCCTACCCAAGGGAGCAATGGAACTTAATGTACGCTACTGGTTTCCTTGTTAACATCTGCTGTAGGCAACATTGAGATCATCAATCATACCCTGAATTCTCATTTAAGTACTATTTCCCACTTTCTGATGGTCTTTCTTCATTCCTCCTGTAAAATTTCATTCGCTGTAAAATACAGAACCTTATTCTATGATTAAAAACCTACCCTAGAATCTCAAATACTTTTCAAACAAGACAAACAAATTCATAGAAACAGAGACTAAACTAACAATCATCAGAGACTAAACTAACAATTGGGGAGATGGGTAAAAAAGGCGAAAGAAATTAAGAAGTATGAATTGCCAGTTATAAAAGTAGTCACAGCGATGTAAAACACAGCATAGTGAATATAGTCGATAATATTGTAATAATCACGTATGGTGTCAGATGGGTACGATTTATTGGGTTGATCACTTTGTAGGGCATATAAATGTCTAACCACTACATTACACACCTCGAACTATAATATTCTATGTCAACGCTAATTGAAAAATAATAACGTAAATTCCCTCTTTCTCTGTTTTAAGTAAGGCATTTCCTACGAGTATATTTCTTCCCCTTGCAGCCATATTAAAAGAATAATGTTTCTTCTGTCACGACCCAGGTATTTCAGGATCAGAAATAAATGACTAATGCTATTGAGCATTTTCCACATGCCCAGGAGCCTTTTGTATAGCTATGGTGATTTTTAAGTGAATATCTTATGATACAAAATTGATGTTATTTTCAGTGGAAAAGCCATGCACTGTTTTCTTCTTTGAATTTCACATGGTATAGCCTGTAAAGTGCTTTACTCTAATAAATAAAATATATATATATTTTATATATATAAATATATATTTATATATTATGTAAATATATATATTTATAAATTATAATTATAAATATATATTATGTAAATTTCTATATAATTATATATAAATATATATATATTTCCAAGTCTGTTTACATCCTAAATATTTCTTAAATCTGTCCACATCACTCCATCTTTACTCCCAATAGATTGTCAATTCCACCTCCATCTTCGTCCTTGTCTAATATAGGAGTCTGCTAATTGTCTCCCTTTGTGCACGTAGCTCCCTTATAAGTCATTCTTTAAACTCTGGCTAATTGAATTGGATTAATATATACTCTAATCATGCAATATTCTTTAAGAACTTCCCACTGCTTAGGGGATGAAACCTTTCATCTGACCTACAAGGCTGCAAAATATCTTCCTCTCCAGCCTCACGGGGAAGCTGTCCCACTTTTCTCTGTATGACTTTTACTTTCCTTCTCTTCCCCTGGTCCACCAGTCTCTCCTCTATAATTGTGATCCCTCTGTCTGGAATGGTCTCTTTCTACAATCTTTTTCAAAACAGACATACTACACACCCATCCTTGAGACCTCAACTCAATCATAATTTACTCAAGAAACTGTTCTAAGACCTTGATCAGGTTCCTCTTCGATTACCCATTTAGTGTAATCCTTCGATTTATCTCCCCCAATTAGAGCATAAGCACCACTTTATCTCACTCTCTCTGATACTCTAGTAAAATTAAGAAAAGAAATCTAAGATATAAGCATACAATAATTTTTAAAGTAATAACACTAAATGGTTTATTCTGAGAGGTTGATTCTTTAATAATATTGTATATTGTATCAATCAATGTCCCAAAACATTTACTCAAAAAATAAATAACTTAGGTATCAGTGTTCATGTCCATTTAGAAATTAATACTTTTAAAGGCTAGCAACTGTGAGATTTCTATAACAGTAAATTAATAAAATATGTATGGTTAATAGAGTTCATCCTGTTAATGAGATAAAGCAAAAGTAATTTGAGAAATACTACTAAACTAATAATAATTGTATGTATTTTCTCATCATTTTTAATGGAGAAATCAGCAATAGATTAATAGCATTAAAAAGTTTACGGTGTTGGTAATTATCACTTATCAGCTATATTTTAACATTAACTCATTTAAATAACATCAATTTTATTTATTTTAATACATATAGTATTTAAGTCAAAAACAGTAAGTTACAGTATGTATCAAATATTTCCTTTCAGGTTCTACTAGATATCTAACAAACATATATATCAAGAAATTATTTTTATGAAATTGGCACATTTAAAGAAATGCAGGCTAAAAAAATTTATTTTGTTTATCAAAGAGGCAAGCTCATGCACTTTGCAATTAAAGAAATATCAGTTTGAGTTCTGAACATATTACACACTAGTTGAGAGATCTTTAGTGAACAATTTTAACTCTCTAAACTTTGTGTGTTCACCCATTAAATACAAGTATAGTACTTAACTCACAGGTTAATATTAGGAAGTTTAAATAATATGATCTTATGATGTTTCTATCATACTATATAGCATAAGAGCAAAAAATAAAAAATATTTTTTCCAAATGTCCACTTATCCTCTACTGTAGTTTAGAACACTATGTATTTTTTTTGTTTGATCCTATACTATTTATATGATCTATTTATGAGTATAGCTGGAAACAGAGTAGACTGCTTCTAAAATAGAAAGAAGTAAAATGAAAAATGTTTGTTCTTGTATCTGTTCTTAAGTTATGTATCAAATTTTACTTGAATTTCCTGTAAAAAAAAAAATTCAAATTTCACATGAATTTCATGTAAAAAATACAAACACAAAAAAAAAATTCAAAGAAAACAATTCAATCTGTCAATAAATGTTTTTTATCTCCCTGGAGTGTCAGAGCAATACAGCACTCAAAACAGGTCAGAAATGCTAAGGAAAGTACTTCTGAAACAATAGAGAGTTTTAACAAAAACTGTCTATTGCTCCTAACATTTATCTGAAAAATCAAACAGAATGAGGCAAGGCCTCATTCAATGATCCTGTAACTTGGTGGTGGTAGACATTGTTCTTATACAGAAATCTATGTTCTTTCAGGGAAATGAAAGAAAAATGAAACAATAAAACATAAAGCTGAAACTCTTGAGCCCCAAACTCCTCAATAAATGTGCTATAAACATGCAAGTTTTGTGTTTTTAATTAAAAGAAAAAGGAAAAACAGAAGTCTTTGGTCAATAGTTAAGATTCTGTTGTCTACAAACTTATCCTTTTTCTTTTTGACAAACGTGCTCTTCTATTCTTCCCCAAATGTTACAATCTTGACACCAGCATTATTTTAAATAAATGAGCAAAATTAATGTCACTTATTCTGAAGTCAATATCTCTTTGTGATTATTCTCCTCAGTTGGTTCTCCAAAGTCCACAGACAATCCACTGAAGACCAGTCTCTCTCAAAGATGATTCAAAATCCAGACTTTTTTCTTGTGGTCACCTGAGGGTCTTTATTGAAATCTGTCCTCTCAACTATTATCCCAAAACATTAATAAATTTTATTCTGACAATCTTATTTACTACAGTTTTCAAAGCCAACCATTGTTCTATCATCTGGATACTTTTTTAAATTAAAAAAAAAAAAACCACTTTATCATTATTTCTAAAAATATATATTTGTTTAGTTCATACTATATGCAAGGCATGTTACCAGGAGCTGAGAACAGACACGTTAATACCAAGATCTGAACCTTGTCCTTATCATGCCTGATGGAGGGTCTACAAGGTACCAAATGACAAGGTCCAAACTCCTGCTGCTGAGGCTTCCTCCCTGCCTTGGGAATGTGTTTGTTCACAGCTTCTCCTTGGACACTTCAATTTCCAAATCCTACTGTAAAACCAAACCCCTTTCTTTTAGTTAGTTTCTCTACTGACGTGTGTGTGTGTGTGTGTGTGTGTGTGTGTGTTTTAACTGTAAAAACGTCCTTACTTCTCAGTGCTACTATTTCACTGCGCCTTCTTGAATCTTATTAAAATACCAAACAAATTTCTAAGATATTACTACAATAAATCATTTTTAAAGGGTTCACTTTTTCTTTCACTTGCACGATAGGGTTTTCCCTTTATCGAACTTTAGTATATTTCTACGAATCCAACTTTATTTTCTTTCACATTAGTCATCGTCTAAGGAGTACATATATACCTAAAATTAAACTCTGCCAACTGATCTCTGTGTATGAGGCATACAGCGTTCTTTTTCCTGCACTGTGAGTACAGTCATATTCCATTCTCTTATGCATAGGATAAAGTTAATGCAGAACAGAAACAGAAACAACAGTGCCCAGAATTCACTCCACACCCATGATTTTTCCTGCCTATATCAGCTAAGTCTGTTAACTTGATTGGACAGCTTACCAGTATGTAAGTGTCATTCTTGCAAGGCTGCCCTTTCCCGATTTAACATATCTCTACAGCTAGTTAGCTCCATGCTGCATGGTCCATGCCAAGGGGCATGTTGCCATTGACTGGGATTTTTGGTTTGATCTCAGAGGGCTTGGAGGAAATAAAAATCCCTTCTTATATAGGGCTGGGCATCAATTCTTAATTTTCTCTGATGTTTCCAATTGTCTTTTTTTTTTTTTTAATTTCTCCACTAGAATTTTAAAGCAGAGTTGGAAAGACTAGATCTGTCCTGAGAGTAGGATACTCTCTGCTGTTATATCACCTTTAAATGTTTAAGCCTGAATTTGAGCTGTTTCCCTTTATTAAGTTTCAGTACACTGATATATCATTTAGGTTTGCAGCAATTGTTTTCCAAATGTGGTTATTTCCTTACTTAAGCTTAGCGAAAAAAGGAACTATTTGTATATTCAAAAAGATAAGGATACTGTCATTAGAAACACTGTGGAAAGACTTGTAGAATAAATATTTAACAATAAAGAAACCAGGGATAGAATTGTGTTAAATTTTCAGTTAGTCTGGAACCATCCAAGACAAAACTCAAGTGGAATAATTTAAATTTAGGATCACAATCTGTGTACATATATTTCAAATAACCACTAATTCTATGACTAAAATAAGAAGTCATTTTTTAACATCTTGTGTTAATTCTTTTAAAACACTTATTAGGCATCTATTATGTGTTTTACACTCTATTTGGTCATTGTAAGATAATAATAAACAACAAATGATCCTGACTTCTAGCTCATGATATGGTACACTAGTGTGAATTTTAGAAGTTAATTATTATGTATAAGTCTGTAAGTTATTTTTCCAGACTTAAAGCAACATGGAGAAAACTCAGGTAAAACTTGATACCAGAACAGGAACTGAGTTAGCATGCCCTCTATTAAAGTATATACATGCTTCTGAATTCACTTTTTAAACATAAATATTGGTTTCTCCCCTAATGTAATTTAAAGTTAAACTCAAAGGGAATTTGTCTCATCTCCTATCTTGTATATCTCATGCCCAGATAGAGTGCTGTGAGTAAAAAATCATTCACTGAAAATGTGAGTTTGGGGAATAAAAACCCGTAAGATACTAGTGTGCTCTGAAACATTCAAAATGAATTCCAAACCTTTTGAATGCATAAGAGGCAAAATAAAACCTTTAATGATTCATGTCTTACATTCTAAAGATCCCTCATAGCTTTCAAGGCAATCAGCCACATACAGAATCTCAAAAATAGTTTTGCATTTTTTAGATCAAGAAAAGGCTGTAGGCAGTTGGAAATGAATAGTACATAAGACCTGAATGGCAATCATAATGAAAGCTGTTAATATGCAGATTCAATTCAGAATAGCAAATCATTTATATTTTAACCAAATAAGAGCCTTTTTACTTCTCAAAAATTAATTTCTCTTATCTTGGTACGAGTTCATTTCGTGGAAACATATAGGCTATAGGGAGCAGTAATATATCCACAAGCAACTACTTGCAAATACAAAGGCTTAACTGTCAAGTATTCTTTACCATGTTCAATGCAAAATCTGCATTACTATTTTCTATATGACAGAGTAAATATTAATCATATGTCTGCTTTAGCTCCCCATGTTAAAATACAACACAAGAAAATACTTAACGTTTCCTAAGTGTAATCTGATAGCTTTAAAATATGCTAATAAAATGTACATAGCAATAAAATAGCATTTTCTGTGTCATTTATTCAAATTGGTATATTCTAAGTTATATTTTAATAAATCTTGAGGTCAGGATATCACTTATGAACACCATACTAGACTAGTATCTAGTCTAATCAGAAAATAAAACTATTTTTAACCTCTCCATTTCCTATTCATTGAAGATAGAAAATGGGCTTAAAAATTAATAAAATGAAAGAAACCATGGAAGAGATTATTTGACAGTATCAATGAGTGAGAAATTCGGGGTGATTTCCTGGGACTCAAGGAATAAAGATTCAAAATGTTTTCACTTCACCAGAAATACTTATATTTGTAGAAATGATATCTATTAGAAACAGGGGCTATTTGATAAAAGAAAATACAAATCTTTGGATAATCAATATCCAATAAAAATAGGATCTGATTAGTCCCTTTTATGCAAATAGTGATACTCATCTTGACTGGACAAAACTTCCAACATCCAGATTTTGAGTTCACAAGATGATTAATTACACTGGATTTAGATATTCATCTGAGTAGCTACACAATTATGCAGATTGTTTTTTAATATGACAATGGAATTAGTCTCTAAGAGGACAACTTTATTTAAATATGTCTATATTTTCATATGTATAAAATATACAGACAATAAAGTTTTGTAAAGAAACGTGTATAATTATGTATATATTTACATATGTATTATATATTTCAATCTGAAATAATACATGGAGAAAATTACAGTGTAGTCCCAAGCTTTAGCATCAAAAGCTTCCCATTTTATTCCTGGTGAGTCTCGTAGCCAGGAATAGCCAGATTCACATACTCTCATTAAGTTCTGAGTTCTTAGCTTAATTGTGCTTCTGTATCACCTGACAGACTTCTCCTTTCACTGCAAGTTAATTTCCTGAGTCCTCACCAGACTTGCCCATTCTTTTTATGAGTACGTAATCTGTTGACGCCTTTCTCTGTGAACGACTCAGACACAATGCATGAGTGAGCATCCCTGGCAGTTATGTTTGAAATACACTCTTCCTGATCTAATTGGATGGATACTTGTCTGAAGTAGGGCTGATCATATCCTCTCTTCTAATAATTTGCAATCGGGACAGTGAAAGGGCCAACCTCTGTGAGTGATGAAAATCTGAAATTACAGAACACTTTTATTCCATGAAGGTGAAAGAGAAGAAGGAGAAAAGAATGAAGTGGACGCATTAAGAGAAGCTCTAGTTCTCCTGAGATGAGATTCCTTTTTTGCTCTTGGCTTCATTACACTTTTGTATTCTCACATTCTCCACCTGCAACTGTTCAAATCTTATTCTTTAAAGACATTTCTAGAGCTCTATTTCAGCTTCAAGGCACCTCTCCGCAGATTCACATTACTGTAGAAAATAATTTCTTTTCTGGTAAAATGTCTTTTGTGTGAATTATTCCTATGGGTTAGGTTGAGTAGGTTTTCTTGACTTTTAGCAAAGTCTTCTTGCTGAATATTGCCTATAAGAGTGGCATTTCTTTAACAAAAGACTTTTACATCATTTACTTTTTGGCAATGGAGAGCCATTTTTATTTCTTTAAGTGATCCCTGCATATGTTGAAAACTATCCAATTATCATCGTATTGAAGTTTTTAGTTTTATTTTTCTAGTCTAACACACTGACTTGACATTTATTTAGCTACTGGATATTTTTAAATAAATGTATAGGTATATACACGCATATATATCTCATATGCATTTACATTTATGCTTACATACTCATATTATAAGGCTTTCAAAATAACATCCATAACCAACTCCTTATATTTCCACCAAAATGAGTTTCTCTCAAAAGCCCCCAATACAATAAATATCAAGTCTATCCTTGTTATCCTTTAATCCAAAAATCTAGAATCTCTCTTGACTTCACACTTTTTGAGATCATATATCCAATCTGTTACCAAATACTAAGCCCAGTATCTTTAGAATTTGAACTGCTTTCCTCATCTCCACTGCAGGCTCCTGGTCCCAGCCATCATTGCACATGCAAATAATATTTGAAATCACTTCTAAACTTAACCATCTTCCTGCTTTTGCTCTTGACCCCCTTTAGTCAACTTGTTCGCCAGCACAAGTTGCCATGTCATTCCTCTGCTTCACATCCACACAGGGCTTCCAAACTCTATCCGAGTAACAGCCAAAGACCTAACATTGACCTAAAAACCCTACATCAGATGTATAGTTGTTGTTGTACTGTGCCTACTAAGCACATGACCCACATTGGTCAATGTTATTTTTATCATTGTTTAAAATCATATATATAAATTACAAGCACAGAAGAAGTCCTGAAGTCAAGGGTCCTAATTCAAATTCCTGATTTTCTTTCTTCACAGTTCATGGAATCTCTTTCTACCTACAGCAAGCAAAGTTAAACTGACGAAGTAAAAACAGCTAGTGAAATAAACAAAGTGCAAGAAAATTTGGTTATTTGCTAAACTATAATGCAAATTCTACAAAGAGCGAAGCATTTTGTAAATATCCCAAAGGAAATTTAGGGGAAAACAATCATGTACAGCAGTCACAACAGATCAAGAAACATATATGAATTTACAAATAATCAGTGAAATTTGAGATAATTCTAGACCTAGATGACAGAAAATAAATGTTAAAATTTATCAGTAAACAGAGGCTATTGTTTGTGACCAGGTTATCTGTTGATCTGAATCTGGTCAAACACAGAAATTCAAATCAGAAAAAAATTTAATATTAAAAACAAAAATTTGTAGCATTTAGTTACCTCATGGGGGAGAAAGTGAGGTAGGAGAAATTCTGTTATTTTCTGAACTTTATTAATATACATTTCTATTGTCTTCTTTAGGTTCATATTCATTTGTTTGAGGAGTTGCAAAAGGTGGATTGTGGGCAGTCCCAGAAATGAAGAAATAACAGTGGTCACATTAAGGTTATTAGGGGTTAGCTATTTTGAAGTATATGTGTATGCACACGCGTGTACATTCACCTTAATCCATAAAATAAAGTTTTGATTTAGACATAGAAACCAAGTTTCAGTAATCCTGCCAAATTTTAATAGCTACAATGGCCTAGCTAGGAGTTGAACTCAGTTCTATCTGAATCCAAAGCATATGTGTTTAGCCACTGTGCATGAATGCCTCCCTTTATGATAGATGGATTAATCAGTAGGAGAACGTCAATGTTCAGAGTCTTAAAAGTGTTTTTAAATTATAAGCATTGGGATAGTCTTTACCTAAAACGACATACATTGTTTAAAAATAAAAGACTTTTATAGCCAAAATATTAATATATCTAAAATTACTTAAATGACATATATTGTATAATATTGTCTGATCTTCTCTTAGTTATTTTTTTTTTTTTACGCTCTGGATTTCTTAGTAAAAAATATCTTTTCCTTTTTCCCCATAACATGAGAAGTTATCAGTGTGCTATTTACACATATAATTTAAACTAAGGAATAGAAAAACATTGTCTTACATCACTCCAATAAAAAGAAATGTGCCTACTGTGAATTTCAATGTTTCTTAAAGTATACCGAATCTCTGGGAAAGTCTAGATAATGGTTTCCATTTTATTGGTCTTATCTAATTATTATTCATATAGTTTTTTTTCTGGAAAATTTTCATATTTAAAATGAATATTTTATGGAAAATACAACTATATTACTATACAGACATATTTGATTTTACTTCCAGTGTAACGGCAATGAGAAATGTATTTTTTGAAATGAATATATCACTCTTTCATCATATCATTTAGCACCAAGAAGCCAGCTGAACATGAGAAAGTTCTACTTAACATCATTAGTAAATCATCATTAATAAGTACTAACATCATTAACAAATATTTCAAATTATGAATTTTTATTTAGTGGTATAAAAATGTATTTTTGCACTCATACCATTTCTATTAGTCTATCTTGTTCTAGAGCATTGCATTTCAGCACAGAAACTTTTTCAAGTATATAAATTTATATATTCTGCCACTGAAACTCGTATTTTGCTGGAAACTTTAATGTGATATTCAATGATTCAAAATCATTAATTACTTAACATGTATTACATCAGAAATAGAATTAAGTAGGAATCGAACAATGGTGATATAAATCATTTATTTTATTAAGAAAAGGAGGTGAGCAGTAGCAGCCTTAGCATTATAGCTCAGTAAAATAGTTATGTTGGATTACATTATTCTGCTTGTAAGTCTCCTTATGTGGAAAATCAAATGTCACTTTAAAACAACATTGAAAAATGGCATTTCTTCTTCTGTCATTTAATTTAATGGTCTCCAGGTATTTGATAATAAGATTGGAGCTGATTTTTTTTATTATTTGCTTTGATGTTTTCAAGGCAGGAAATGATTTGAAAGCATTTTCTGTGTGTAATCTGAATGCAGGTAAAGAATTCCTCAACTTGTCAGAATGCTAATTAAATGTAATAATAATTTGTGTAACCTGCTGTGATACTAAAGTGGCTAATGGCAATCACTTGTGATTCCAACAAAGAAAGTTTGTTTTAATGCACATGTCTAATTTAAGAAGTTAACTATTTTATTGTCACTTAATATTGTCATTTGCTTGAAGTAATACAAGGCTAAGAACTGACTAATCATTCCTTAAGAATTTATAGTTTTTTTATAAAATCAATACGGATTATTTCCAAAGAAAGAAATACCAAAATTAAGTAATAATGTAAAAATGAGTGGGAAAATATCTCAGGCAACTCCTAACAATATGTAGATGCTTTTTATTAGTTTATGTTGTTGTCACAGTAAGAAAGGCTCTGAATTTACAGTTAAATTCTTGGCTTGCTATCTTAATATCTGAGTGTGGGCCCTCTGGATGCAGCATAGCGAACAGACATAGGGAACTGAGAAAATTAATGGTAGAAAGTTATATGACACTCAAATAGCTCCTTCTTTAGGAAAAAGGAAACTATCTAGAAAGTCATGCACCTACCAAAATCTATTGGAACTGTCAGGTAGCTAGTCAGACATGAGCGACAGAAGGGGTAAAGGAATACGGGCCCAGCCAGAGACTGTCCAAAGACCACCCCGATGGCGGTAGGATTCTAGATAAGCACATGCACAATAGACTAAGAGTTATATAGCAGACAAGTGTCAATCTAAGCGACCTCTTGTGCCAATCACCTAGGAATGCCTTTGGAACCACCCATGATGGCCCAAATATAATGCAGACATTTCCATTTCTGGGGGCTTTGTTGGTCTTTGTTGTTGGCGGTTGGTTGTTATTGTTACAACGCTCAGTTACAGCTCTATGCTGAAACCATGTGCCTCCTTGGTGTTCTGTCTAAAACACATTTTTAGTGAACCCTTTCTAACTCTCACTAACCTGTGATTTGTCGCTGCGGCAATGAGGAAGAAACGAGGAAAAATCCTAACTATACTTCTGCACCATTATCCCCATGCCAGTCGTTGGGGCGACATCGAAGTTCAAACCAGCCCCAAAAGTAACAGAACCTCGGGACTCAGATAGATATTTTTATAATCCTATGTCCCTTTTTAGAGAGCTATTTTGCTTGACAAAAAACTACCTTTGTTCAGTAAGAGCAATATTTTGCTTATTATAAACTGACAGGATTTTGTCATATTTTCACAAATGTTTGTGTGCCCCCCCCATGTCAGGAATTAATTTAAAATGCTGTCATCAAACAGAATCCCCATATTATTTTAAAATATTTATTTTATTTGTATCAAGTATCAAAGATAACCAATGCTATCATCCTCGAAGCACAAAGCAGATGTTGGCATGAGATGCTCTTCGCAACCTCCTCTGACTGTGGTGTACCTCTGGGAGAGACAGGATTTCTGAGCCCTCTCCCCTCCAGTGCTCTCCCTCTCCGATCCATGGAACCTGTGACTATCACGAAACATCACTACTTTAATTATATTATGTGACTCGACTGACATTAAGGTAAGATTAACCAGGTAGGTCTGATCTAATCACAGGAGCACCTGAAAGCAGAGACTTTTTTGTCTGGCAGCAGAAGGGGAAGGGATTCGAAGAACAGGAAGGGTTTCACGGGCCATATTGTTTGCTTGATGGTGAGAGCCACGTTCGCCAGAAAGGGGACAGCAAGAGAACAGGCATCGCCATCCGACAACCACCAAGAAATGGATTCAGCCAACGACGAATGAGCGGGCAGTGGGCAATTCCCTGCAGCCTCCAGAGAAGAGTCTAATCCGAGCGACACCAGGTCTGCGAACCAGTTGACTCAGCTCAGACTTCTCCCCTACAGAACTGTGAGGTGATAAATGATTTGGTTTTACGCTGCTAAATAGGTGATGATTGTCATATAGCAACAGAAAACTAATAGAAACAAAGACAAAACTATTTTAGCCCCACCCAGGGTTAAATTCACATTGCAAATGCTAAATTTGTGTTAAATTGTTACAGCAGCAACGTAAAAAATGAAAGTAGAATCGGTGTTAATTTTCTTTGCTGGAGAGTCCTGTTGTCTGGCGCTGTTCGCAACTTGAGAAAAAACAATGTCTTTTTCTTATATTCCCCACAGCATTATTAGGTAAATAGCCTAAGTAGTACTGTTATAAATTAAAATTTCTTTTCCACTGAGAATGGATAGCTTTTGGATACAGAGGCATAGACACCTTACTCCATCACTTCACTGTTTGCTCTGGGATCCGGCCCCACGCTCCAGGGCTCTGACACTTGCAAACGATCTTCCTTGTGCTTCTTTCCCACTAGTTTTAGGGAGGTTCGATTCATGGGGTGCCCTGGTGGGAGACTAGGTGCAGGAAGAGGAGAGAGCCAGGGAACTCCCTCCCGCCCTCAGTGGCATCTCCAGCACTGGCGAACATGTCAGCTTTTACCTCGCAGCTCCTGCAGACAGGCCTGAGAAGTGTCTCCGGGGCCGTGGGCCCCCCTCCTGCCTGGCGCTCATGGCCTGGGGCCCCGGTAACATCTTCATTTTCCACAGTCCCTCTGCTCCAAGGGGCTTTTTAAATTGGCTTCTGATTGCCTCAGATTTCCCGTTCTTTCAGCTCTTTGAGTACCGCTATAACTCGCTCCCCACGCTATGCTCGCTCTATTGACTTATGGAGTGCAGATTCTATTTTTCTGACATGAACTTGACTGACTGGGCACTTGGTTACAAGACTCGGTCTCAAGAGAAAGGCCTTTATGTTGGGATTCCAAAACTGGGTTAACACTTTTTAAGCTAAAACACAGTGGTGATTTCATTGCCGCTGGGAAAAGGGATACTAAATACCCACTGCACGCAGTTACTGCATCATTACTTAAAGTGTCATCGGCGGTTGCTATTGGAAATCAAGGCTTCTGGACATGGAATTGCTGTTGCCCTTGATCATCACTGGCATAGAAATGATGGCTACAAAGTTCATAGCATGAGACAGATACACTGGGAAAGAAAGCGATGAAATCTTGCATTAAAACTATCAGCTCAAGACTGAGTACCAGAGAGCTTCTATTACGGCTCTGAAATATCTTATTTCTTACATCCACTGGGTCGATGTGGCTAAGAATCAAACTGTAAATTTAATCATGTCAGTGGAGAAATAAGAATACAAATTGAATGAAAACCTTTACAGAGTTTTCTATTTGTTGTTTTTTTTGTTTGTGTGTTTTACCAAATAAAGGAATACTTAAAAGGGAGTTCCTAAGTTTTGGAATAGGACTTTTAATTGGAGTCAGAAGAACCTGAGAAACTTGAACTATTTTGTTTCCTGAGACTTCCTCGGCTGCCAGAGGAAGAAGACTCTTTCTCTCTTTCTCTTTTCTGAGATACCTCTCTCTGCTTGAAGACCTTGTAATAAACTACCATTTCAACACGATACGTACTCTCCTCAAGACTCAGCCTCATCTATTCTCTGCCCCCAGACACATAAAAGGACAGGCCCCAGCATGCCTCTGGGGAATAAGGCAAAATCTGATCCAAAATGAGATACTGGATACACAAAAAGAATTGCAAGATTTGATCATTTATTTTGGCAGGAACCCGAGAGACATGAGTAGAAATAGATTCTCAATATGCCGGGAACTCTGTAATATGGATTGAGTCAAATTTAACCATATGTGTGTATTTTCTTAAGATTTAAGATTTTTTTTTTCCTTCACTGAACTAGTTTCCAGCAGCTGGAAGTGGCTATAACACTTTGTTTGATTAATTCACTAAAAGCTATACACAAAAGTGGACCACATTCAATAAATTGAGATGCCAGACAGTCCCTGGCAGAAGGAAGAAGAAGAAATCCAAAGATTTAGGATATGAAAATGTTAGAATAGATTTATAAGTAACACTAGCTACACCAGGAAAACCCAAATTATAGTTCCTTTACCAAAGCACTGTTAACGACCTTGAAGAGGCGAGTACCAGCATCTATGAATTCTCTCGGGTGTTTTTCCTCTGAAGGTCAAGGTTAACGTGGTAATACCACTACACTGAAACGAGCTGCTTGGTTTCCATGAAACAGATGGGATCCTGGAGCGACAAAGCCTGGGGAGTAAAATTTAATCGTCGGCATTAAAGTGTCCATCAAATGAGTAGGTGGGGCAGATGGGCAAGGAGAATATCTGACATTCAGGCATCTTGAATGGTGGACAGTTGATTACTAGATCCCTAAATATGTAAGAATCATCGGGCTAGTAAAACTACATCTATTGAGAAGAAACTTGGCTTAAGTCACCACAGTGGGAAAGTGCTGACTCTCAGTTTCAAGTCTCGGTTCACAGAGTCAGAGCCTCCTCAAGGAGGGAAGGCTGGATCCACAAATGTATACTATAAGTCACTCTGTGAGTCCTCTCCAAAGGAACTTGAGGCCGCTCACAAGGGTGACTGTGGTCTGGGTAAAAAAAAACAGCATGATAGTCCAGCGATTATTAAATAGCGTCAATGTCTGGGGGATAATCTCTGAAAATTTAATTCACCACTGTGGCTTTAGATGAGAAATGGGAATTATGTGTCAGGTGCTAAATAAAGTTTATCTCCTAATCTGTTATACACTGAGATCAGTATGCCTATGGTTTCACCTTGAATATATTTTTCCAAATTTAAGATGTATAATTGGGATACCTATTTGGCAACTGACCGGATTCCAGACCCACATGACAAAGGCTATCATGATAAGAATGGAGAGATGAGAGTTTAACGAGTGCCCTGACATCCGAATTTTAAAAAGCAGAAGCAATAGCCCATCTCTGATCCCTAAGGGACATGGAGAGATTGGTGTCACTCATAAATACTTGAAAGATGTAGGAGGCAGTGATTCCTGTCACGTGGCTATTTACCTCGAATACTTTCCTGCACTGAAACCAGAAGCTCTTGCAGAATGATATAGTTTTCATAACTATCATCAGCAGGTGACTGAACTGCATTTCCCAAACCAGACACTTTGGACCAAACCTCTGTACACACTGTGTTATCTGATATGCAAATATTCGTCTGGAAACTTCAAAGGCTCTATACCAATTAACAACAACAACAAAAAAAGTTGACTTTTACCTGGGGTAGGAGTACACCTCACTGTCTTAGCTAAGCTCTGCGGCAACTTTCAGCTGTCTGTAATAATACACCACTCAGGGACAAAGATAGCTTTGAATTCCATAGACTATCATGCTGGTTCACCTTGATAATATCATGCTTAATAAATGCACAGAAAAAAAGTAAATTAGTAAGTACACGTATATACATGACAGAATGTGAGTGATAAACTCTGAAAAAAACAGCCCTGCACTACTGAAGGGCATCCAGTGGTCTTGGGCATCTTGGGCATGGGAGAGTAAGTGACTACACCTCGCACAGCCTACCAATGAGAATGAAACCAAGGGTCTCAGGCATTTCTTTGCATTTGCTGACCAAAGATGCCTCCAAAATCCATTAACTTAGAACATTTATTGAGACTCATAAATAAAAGGCTGTGTTGCAGTCCGGCTGAAGCTCAAGGCACTCTAGCGCTTAGGCCCTATGTGTCAATTGAGGACTAGCAGGTTTGTGTCATGTGAAGACATTTCATGGAGCCCCTGGCAAAACAGGAAAATTATAATTTCTGGTTCCAGGATGTGGGAGCAAAAGCAGGGACACCCTCACACTGGGCTGACCTCCTGAAAAAGATGATGGCCTGGGGGGTACAGATGTACCCTGATATTTGGCATCGAAGAGTTTAGAAAGAAACTATTAGAATATTAATGACAACAATGCTTGAGGTAGAGGCATATTTATAGACCTTTAGTATGTGCATGGAGTGTGATACTTTCTGTTCCACATAAATACTCCCCCAAAGTTCTCCCACTGGAGAGAATTCTCTCAATAATCATATGGGTGAGGTGGCCTGGTTTGTGGGTATCCATGGAATACACTACTCTTCCATATATGAGTCCATTTTTCTTGCCTATAGAGCTCCTGCCAGCCTTAACATTCCTCATTTCTCATTCATTGTTATGTTTGATACTATATTTATGATCACCTCTCACCAAGGAGCCTGATTCACTGCAAATGAATCCAAAAATGGCTTTGTACCTATAGGTTCCCATGATCTCATCATACACCCCACCATCCAAAAGCAGCTCCCCAGCAACCCAGCGGAATGATTTACCAATGACTCATTCATGAAGACATTTGAGAGAAAATACCCTGTAGGAATGGCTTAATTGGCTCTAGGTGGGCAGGCAGAGACCACTTGCAGAAATCAGAAGCAGCCTTGACTGATGCAGTATATTCTCAGAAAACACCCTGAAACTGAGGCTGTTTACAAAGTCCTGGAGAGAGCTTAATGCACCAGCGTGAAGAAGAGGCTAAGAGTCAGAAAGCCACAGATCTGATACAAATCTGCAAGCAAAATAATGCCCTGTCGCGTTCACGGAATTAAAAAATAAAATGAACTCAAAAACAACTGCAAAGAAGTTCAATCAAGTTCTTTTCCATAGTAAATACTTCCTGCTTATGTTTTAAATTACGTAGGTTTTGTTCCCCCCAAAAAATAAAATATTTGTTTGGTGTGTGTGCCTGGTTGGCCTCTGCATGAGTTTGACCTTCTTACTGGGTAACCCAGCAAAACCGTGTGTTACAAGATAAACAGAGCTCTCAAAGTTCTCCTACGTGAATAATCCCACAATCTGCAGGATTACGGTCAAAGAGCTGGATGATTTCATATAGCAATGGATGCACTGCCTGAGCTGAGAGGACAAAGACCCCATAGAATCTTCCCATTGTGTTCTGCATGGACTGTGAGACCGCCACTCAGTCCCTATGACTTCACGCTTTCCAAAACTCTACCGTGCTGTGCATACGGGGTCCTAATTGTCTCTTCCTGATCTAAACACTTTACACCTTCCTTCCATCCAGAGATCTACTTATTTCATCCTGAAAAGCCCATAAAATATTATGGATCAGTGGCTTTCGGAGCAAAGAGAATGGCCTTTGTCTCCCCTTACACAGCGAAACATCTGCTCACTGGAACAGCCTGCTGCCTCCTTCAAGGAAAGGTGTCAGATGCCCCCGGCCTCACGCTGAGTAACACGTGCCTCAGTCTCTGACAAGGAGGAGAAAACATCCCTAGAGGGAGGAGGATGTTAACTGAACTGTCTCAATTTACTGCTAGAGTTCTCGGAGGTGTGATGCACATATTAACAGAACAAATGTAAAAAGTTACTTAACAGTAATCTAATGCAAATGTTTACTGTTTGCCAAGCAAAAAGCAAAGCGCTTCCTTCATTTAATACAAAGAACAAAAGAATGAGGTTGATATTATTAAAACCTCCTTTTGTAGGAGAGGCTGTAAAGACTTAGAAAAGTAAAATAAATTACCTGAGGTTATAAAACGAGGAATTGGAAGACCCAGGATCGTTTCCGATTTCTAGGTTACAGTATTATAGATTAATTTCTATATTACTCATTCTGTTGATATATTTTTTCTAAATTTTCTGCTATGAGAAAAAAAATAACTTTTTATGAAACCTCTGATTAGTTTTGTTTTTGTTAAAAATATGAACAAAAAATTTTCAATTAAGCCAACGATATATCTCTCTCTCCTCTTGGCATTAAACGCACACAGAGCCGGGCCGTCAGCATCGCCGTGGTAAGCAGGTGGCTTGATGCTGTTGAGGTAACAGCCAGCGGAGGAACTCTGACGAACTGGCACTGCATGCCACACGCCACACAGCCCGTGAGGACTCGACCCCAGATCATTTCTGTCATGCTGACATCCAGTCACTATTCCCGTGTGTTCTGATTTTTTTTATTAATAAACAAATAAACAAGTACATACATAAATAAATAATAATAATAATAAAAACAGGTTCCCACCTTTGGAATTGACGTTAAATCGTCCTACTTTAAATATTGTCAACTAACTCAAAACCATTTGATAACATTGTGCCAACTGAATAAAGTAGTATGTTTTCTGTCCAAATACAAGCCAATTTTTAAAATATTTATTTATTTAAATTAGTTTCAAGTACACCGTACATTGGTTAGACATCTATACAGTTTATAAAACGATCCCCTCGACTGCTCCCTCCCTCCCCTGGCCCTCTACCTAGCCATCATATTAATGCTGACTGCATTCCCTATGCCATGCTCCCCATCCCCCTGATGATCTATCAACTACTAGTTTGTACTTCTTTAACCCTTCATCCTATTCTCTCAGACCCTCAGACACCCTTCCCCCATCTGTCACCAAGTTGTCCACTATATTTGCAAGTCTATATTTGCAAGTAATTCCATACATCAGTGAAATTATAATCTTTCTCAGTGTGACTTATTTCACTCAGCATAATAACCTCTAGGTCCATCCATGTTGTTGTAAATGGTAGGATTTCACTTTTTTTAATGGCTGAGTAATATTTCATTATATACATATGAACAATAATTTCTTTATCTAGTCATCTGTTGATAGGCATTTAGGTTGCTTCCATATATTGGCTATTGTAAATTGTGTTGCCATGAATATTGGAGTGCACAGACCTTTACGAATTACTGTTTTGGTTTTCTTTGGATAAATACCCAGAAGTGCAATTGCTGAGTCAAAAGGTATATCCATTTTCAATTTTCTGAGAAACCCCATACTGTTTTCCATAACAGCTGTATCAATTTGCAATCCCATCGACAATGTATGAGGGTTCCATTTTCTCTGCATACTTGCAAACACTTGCTGTTTTTTGATTTATTGATGATAGTCATTCTGACAGGTATGAGGTGATATCTCATTGTGGTTTTAATTTGCGTTTCTCTGATGATTAGCAACCTTGAGCATCTTTTCTTATGTCTGTTAGCCATCTGTATTTCCTCTTTGGAGAAGTATCTGTTCAGGTCTTCTGCCCATTTTTTAATTGGACTGTTTTTTTGCTGTTGAGTAGTATAAGTTCTTTATAAATTTTTGGATATTAACCCCTTATCAAATGTATCATTAGCAAATATCTTCTCCCAGTCAGTTGTCTTGTTTTGTTGATGGTTTCCTTTGCTGTACAATAAGCTAATTTTTGATCATTCATGATGAAAATTACTAGTTTTAATTCATTTTTTACATGTATATAATCAATGTGAAAATTGTCCTGTGTTAAAACAGATAATATCTACTCATTAACCCTTTTAAGTAAGGCATTTACAAACATGAATTAAAATTAACTTTATCTTTTTTCTCTCTCATCATGAAAGGCTTCTAGAAATGTAAAGACATTTATTTCACTTTATTTTGTAATTATGAATTCTTATATTACTTGAGACCAGAGTTTAAGGTTTAATTATTTCAATATGAATTGTGAGTTTCTAATATAAAGTTTTGTCCTAGGAAGAACTTAATAATTTTCCATTAGAAAACATTATTTCATTTATTTAATCCCTACATTTTCTTAAGTATTTGAAATGTAATCATAAATGTAAATTTTTCATGTACTTTAAAGCCAAAGGTTCATTATCTATAAACATGTTTTTAGGGTCATTTTTACTTATGTCTTTATAACTATAAAATTAGAGAAAGCAAAGGATTTTCCTTACCTGATTTTTTTTTTTACTTAAACCAAAATAATTATATAACTTTGCTTCTTGAAGATTTTTTTTAATAGATGTTTCATTTTTTAAGGGTCCTCGAATTATCATTCAGTAGGAAATATTAGAAATGGATCTTTCTCACAGTATACCCTTCAATTAGGCAGTAAGAATCCAATTCCCTCCCTGTATTTCTTTAAAGATGTCAATTTCGAATATTTGGACCACGACGTCTTTATGCACTTTCTTGAAGGCTTTTTCTTCCTCATGAAAGACAACACATCTTCTTCCTCCTAAATAAAACTTATTTTTACATGACTTCTAACTAGTGGTAGCATTCTGACAGAAAAAGAGCATAATTCATCCATCTTGATTGTTATTGCAGCATTTTAAAACAGTATTTCTACTTCACACCTTATCTACACCAGTTCCCTCTACTTTAATCTGCGTGCTCTTCTTTTTCTAAATTTCTAGGCTCATTATCATTCATTCACTTTTTTAAAGTCCCTTCCAGTTTGCCATTTCCTTTCTTCCTTATGTGACTTTTTTCTTTAATGGCTGGAAAACCATGGTTCTGTTCTCATTGTGTCTATTTCTGTGGCATCCAGCTCATTCTACTGTCCCACTAAAACCTGACAACCTTTCGTTACAGTGTAACACTCAATATTCATGTCCCAAATTTCTACTGTGTTATCTTCCAGCACCTGTGCTCTTTACAGTGATGTTGAAAGATTCATGCCATTGGTGACAGCTGGTGAAATTAAAAAGTAGACGTCTCCATAATTATACTCCACAATACTTTATGAAGTGACTGTTTGTAAGAGAAATTTTACTGTCTCTTTGGTATGTGAAATTTTTTTTTCTAACATTAAAGGCTATTGTTATTTGACATCTGAATATTCTGCTGTGCCATAAAATTTTTTAAAAGTCAAATTTACAGCATCCGATTCTATCCTGAATATACTTTAATTCAGGTGAACATAAATAATATACTAGGAGGATATTTGCACTTTCAGTATTTATTCAAACAGGAAAGAATCCTCGCTTGCTTTATCTGCAAAAAAAAAAATTAACTGTTTTGTCTGTCTTTGACTAAGTGAGATGTCTATGTAAATTGAATCAGAGTTTTTGCCACCACATTCAAAATAGAAGTAAATTTGGGTCAGTCAGTTTCAAATATAAGCCCACAGGTTTCAGTTTATTAAGTGTCAGCATTTGCACTGTCAGGTGAATGTTCTCTTATTCCTCAATAATATGTTATCTGCAAATAACAAGTTAATGCAGATTTTTAATCTATTTAATTCTAGAATCTAATCACAAAGGACCCAAAGAGACTGGAGGCTGACATAGATGGATCGGCGGATAGACATTATTATAGATACATATCTCCAAAAAGCACATGTAGCTTCGCTATATTTCGAACGGTTCAAGAATGACCTAAGATCTCTGGTTTTGACTAGGTGGCAGAACAGAGTAAGCCAAGCATAAATATTTCTGATATAAAAAAGTCATAATTGAGAAAAGTTATGTTAACTTACAATTGGAAATCACGAGTACTTCATTTGATTAGTTCAAGAGCAGCCAATACATATCTGTATCTCATTTATTTTGTGCCTTGCGGCGTGGGAAGTTCTGGACCCTAGCCTGGGTAACTGCGTTAAGGTACGGATGACACAAAAGATCTGGACGGCACACCGTAATGTGTTGGCAAATGCTATAACTGCAGAACGGAAACCTGCCAACGGGCACGTAGCACCCACTTGCAGCTTAAATGAACTTGTGCAAACACACTCTTTAACTGGCATTACTAACCCACATGTGCTCCCGCTCCCTTTCTCAGACAACAGCTAACATCGCACCCCAGATCTAATATCTGTTTATCAAGGCGGGTAATTGCCTGATCTGCTGATCAGTGCCATCCGGTCTATGAGTACAGAAGGCTACGTTTGACAAAAAGGCTTGGAAGATGCACTAGCCACCAAAGCAATGCAGAAGACGCAATCCAAGGGCCACCGGCATCACTGAGAAGTTAAGTCACAGCGGTCCTCCACGACCTGTCCTGATGGAAGAGACGCTACTGCAAAACTGGGCTCGATGACGGCAAATAAGAACTGATAAAAATAAAAGTCTTTCAGAGACAGAGGGAGACAAATGTTTAAATGTATAGTAAGGTCACAAAAGCAGGTAGGGGCAGTATGACCTGCAAAAGGCTACAGAAAATGTTAACATGGCATGGTGACATAGGGACAAATTAGCCCGTAAAAGTACTCATTCTGCATGATCAAAGGAAATCACGGATCCTCAAGAGATTGGAAGAAGTTAACAAAACATAAAATCATGTTTTTTTTTTGTTTTTTGTTTTTGTTTTTTTTTGTTTTTGTTTTTGTTTTGCCAAGTTTCCAGATAAAAGCCAGTTTGGGACCTGGAAGCTTCTGTCTGAAAGTGAGGTCAGTTCCCCAGGAGCTTGCCCCGTGGAGTAAGAAAAATCATAGTGTAGAAGGCCAAACGGAAGCTTCAGACACTGATCACACCTGGACAAGATCATAACTAAAAAACAGAACTACGTCCTGGGATGATGAATGGCACAAATTAGAGATATCCTCGTGAGCCTCAAGGAGGCAGAGTGGTGATGATCTCAATCTGTTAATTTACCAGTCGAACCCTGCAAAACAAGGCAGATCTTGCAAGATGATTGAGTGCAACCAAAATTGCATGCAAGTATTAGACTCAATTACAGCTGTTGTGCCAAAAGTATTTTTTTTCTAGAGCATTTTAGCACTTATTTATTATGATGCTGGCTATATTATTTATTAGTTGTCATTTATTCCTACTTGCTAAGAGTATAAAAATAAGTATATAACAAATTTTATCAAATGTCTTTAAGTAGGTAAATTTAAGTTTTTTATTATTATTATTAATTTGAAGAATTGTTTGCTTGTTATACAAATTTTTAACTAACATTGCACTCTTAAAATTGAATTAATTTGCCAGTGAATCATTATTCTTTTTATATTTTGGGGGGCTTATATTTTGATTAGAATGTTTTCATCTATGATCATGAAAAACGTTGATCTTAATATGTAATATTTTTATAAAGTATAAAATGGTAATTATACTATCATATTCAAAATGTTTTATATTTTTAATGTTTTTCTTTGATCCTTGAGTTTTTAGAAATATATTTGTTTACATTCCAGAAATTTTAATTTATATAATAATGATGATTTCTATCTTTACTGTAGTAAGTTATTCTGAATGTGTTTAATCCTTTGAAATACGTAGATACTTCATAAGCAAATCGATACAATTATTTTTTCCATTTGAAGATAATGTCTTTCATTTTCTGTTTTTTAAGAGTTTCTCTCCAAATTTGGTTCTCAGTAGTTTTACTTTGCCATGCCAAGAGTGGTTCCTTTGTACTTTTGAGAGGCGATTCATACATTTCTTGCAATCCATGGCTTGATGTTTTTAATTGCCTCTGAAGAGATTTCGGCCTTTATCTCTTCAAATATGACTTCTCTATGAGTCTCTGTGTCTATTACACCGGTATACAAAATTATCAGTTTGCTTAAATTTTCACCATGCCCCCCTTCCCTACTTCCCCGTTCTAGCCTCTTTTTATTCTGTGCTTCGGTCCACATACTTCCTACTGTCCTATTTTCAAGTCTCTCTGATTTTGTCTGAAGTGCTGTTAATCTAGTATAGAGTTCTTAATTTAGTTATTGTATTTTTCATTTCCAGAATTTCCACTTGAATGTTTTTATACATGCCAGTTCTCTGATGGAATTCTACATCTCCATTATCTATTTTCTTAAGCATATTATTCATAGTTATCTTGACATCTAAGACTAGTCACTCCATTATCTGAACTCCCTTTGATCTCCTGCCTGTTTCTCTTTATAGATGTGATATATCAAGGAGGCAAAAGCAACTCAACACAAATGTGATATAAGTTTATATAACTTTTATTGTAAAATGTAAGAGTATTTTAATGTACTGTAGGGTGGGTTTCAGAAAATGACCCTAATGCCATCAAAGTTACTGAGCTCTGATCTTTAAGCAGTGTCTTTACGATTTGTTCTTTGTTTACTACGTAATTTTATTTTTTTAGTGCCTCACCAGCTTTACATCCCAATCAATACACCTTGGTATAACTGAAACTACCTAAACATATTTAAACATTACCATTATTCTTTTGTATTTATCCATGTCTTTATTGTCTCCCAAAGGTCCCATCTTCAAACATCATCACATTGGGTTAGGGCTTCAACATATGAATTTGGGGGGACACAATTAAGTCTATAGTTGTGTGTGAGCATGAGAGAGAGAGAGAGAGAGAGAGAGAGAGAGCGCGCGTGTGTGTGTGGGGGTGTGGGTGTAGGTGTGTCCTCACGCGCGCAACTTTCTTTTCCTCCTGGGAATGCTTTTTTGACTCTGAGTTGATCGATAAAAAATGATCTATGTGCATTAGCTACAAATAAGATTTTGTCCTTGTCCAACTATCCTAATATGTTCTAGAGAATGGCAATCCAACCCTGCTGGGCTTTGCCGCCCAATCAAACAGAAGCAGTTAAGTGGAGAGCTCCCCCTGGAGGCCAGTCTCTGCCTCTGCAGCCCTGTGTTCCTAGAGGGAGTGCCCTATGCCTCTTCAAGCTGAGATTAAGATATTGACAATGGCCCGGTGGGAAAAAGTGTCATGTTTTCTGTAAGTTCTTTGGCTTTGATTCCCTCATCAGCTTTTTAAATGCCAGCATATTGTGGCTTTAAGCTTTAATTAAAGGGATTAACATAACAAATCCAGGAAAAAAAGATAACTATATTAAATGGCTTTGGGTTTACCAGTAGAACATGAAAATAATTAAGATAATTTGATTTGATGCCTTTGGCAATATTTTGTCTAGATAGATGAATGCTTAACCATGCACATGAAAACCAGTAAGCAGAGACCAGGCTTAACCATGTGTTCTGTGCAGAACATGTGTGAATTTGTATTGATCGATACTACTAATTTTTAGTAATCGCAAAATGATTCCCAGTTGATAGCAAAGGGATACACTGCAACCTCAAACAATTAATTATATAACTGTCTCTATACATAGATTGTTCTGAACTTTTCGAACAAATGCTAGGTGCAGTACTGCCCAGGACACAGTGGTCCGTGACAGGCAGTAGGATTGTGCAAATCGTTTCCCCTGCAATCAAATATTTCTCGTCTTAGATTACGATAGTGAAAATAAATGACAGAGTTTGGTCATCTGTGGGGATCTTTCTAGTATTCATTCTAAGATGCACTTTTAAAATATATCGATGATGATATGTCTCAATCCTTGACTCATCAGGAAGAAAACAATCTGTAACATTCTTACTAAAAAATAAACTCATATTGTCAGTTGATAACGCTGAAATGACTGAAACATCTGGTTATTGAAATTAAAAAATAAAGGAAAAGAAATAGTCAGTGTTACTTTAGGGGAAATTCATATGAGAATGTGGTCCAATTCAAGATGATTTTTCTTTGTAATTTAGAGAGAAAAAAAAATTCAGAGTAAAGATCATTGATTATTGTAGGAGGATTTGGGTCATTGCAGAAATGAGAGTCACATATACATAAATAATAAAGGGGAATTATCAGCTCATGTAATTGCCTAGAAGTGATCTTGGCAAGGATTCCTCTGTGATTCAAATAATTTCATTTAACCTCCATTTACTTCCTCTACTTCCTGGTTTTATTTCCTTAGGGTTGGTCCCACTGAGTAAGATATTTCCTCCTATTATCAAAAAGATTAAAAACTGCCCCAAAGACTAGAAACTGCCCTGTTTATGTCCAGCTGAAAAGAGGTCTTTTGCTTTCAAAGACTTTCAGGAAAAGTCCCAATGATTGCCCTGAGTTCCACTGCGAGACATGTGCATGAATCTAAATAGTTGCATTGCAAATGACTAACATCTATTATGCTCATTATGCCCCTGCCCCTGGATTTGAGGTGTGATTACTTCCATGCAAATTCAAGTATCTTTAAATGGTAGGGAAAAGTAGTTCCCAAAGAAAACTTGAGATGCTTTTCAAAAGATGAGGATGGGTGGGAAATCGATGTTTGTCACTTATATCTGCAAATATACTGAATAATACACTGTTAACACTTAAAAACCGTAACTGTTTACTCTGATTTCATGTTCACGTCCTCACCACAAATTTAGCAGATGATATAACAACACCCAATTATTACCTCTGTTATAAGATAAACTGAGGCATATTAAAAGTTTTTAGAGTTTGAACAAAGATAAATTCGACTTAGGCAGCATCCAACCCAGCAGATAGAAAAGAGCCCTGAGACACTGTACAAAATGAAAACCGTCTCCAGGCAGAAGGGAGCAGGAATAAGGAAGTTACATGAGGCATCAAGCAGGTTGGTTACTGCTGCCACTTCCTTTGGGGATGGCAGGAGTCTGTCGGGCACGTTTTCTAACCAGCGCTAGTCAGGCGATTGCGGACTGACTATTAAGATTCCTTTTCTAGGAGAGCCAAAACGCTAAGTTCAATCTCAGCTTGGTGATGTGGGGCTTAGCAAAAGTGACTCCATTCGAGGCCAGTTGCCTTAATTACTTAACACCTCACACTTCTGTAGTCAGACGTCTAGTTCTCTATTCTGCTTAGAGTAACACAGGGCTGAAAGCAAAATCCGGGTGTTGGCCAAGGCTGAACTTTCCTCCGGAGTCTCCCAGGAAATCTCTGCTGGGTGGAGGCTGGAGTCATTCTCAGCTCCTGGGGGTCCCTCCCATTTCCTTTTCTCCTGGCCCTTTCCATCTGCCAGTCATCGGTGCTCTGTAAATGTTGCTGGTGTTTCAAATCTCTGACTTGCTCTTCCAGAGCTGCCCCGAAAAAAACCCTCCCCGAAAGGCTGAAATGATTATGTCAAGCCTACCCAGAGAAATCTTACATTAAGATCGACTGTTCCATATAACAGAGCCTCATCCTGGGAGCAAAGCCCACCGTATTCAGCGGGGAGACTGTTCAGGACATACGTGCCCAGAGAGCAGGGGATCTGTGGGGAAATCTGAGAATTCTAACACGTCCACCTAATTACTTTTGGCCTATAAACTGATCTCTTAAGAATTTCTTTTTTCACATTTATCCACTTTATAAAAGTCTTTTCAATTATCATGCCAGGTATATTTTAGGTACAGCAGTTAATTATCATTCATGTTTAGTAATTGGGGCCTTTGAATCTCAAGTGATTAAATTGATAATTTTTTTTTTCCTGAACCTGTAATCTGAAGAATCAACCAAAGAGTGGTCAGCTTCTGAGTTTCTCTTGAAATGGTCAGTTACCATCTCATTCCCGACAATTACAATTTGCTTAATTGTCCTAGGTTCAATTTTCCCTACTCCATTATCTTTCCACTTACACTAAAATTTGATTGCTAGTTACTCGAATGTTACGTATTCATAGAAGTAAATCCCATATGCAACGCCTTGTTTAAAAAGGTCATTTAAACAAGTGGGGAGAATATAAAACTTATGATGGAGAAAGGGATATTTATGGTGCTTCTGTGGATGTGACGAAACTGAAATATTGAAGGCTTCAGAATTCAAAAGTAACTGAGATAATGCGTCTATTATAATACCAAATTCACAGTCTCACGTTCTCCAAATTACCCCTCCACTATTCGTTTCTTTTCGTTAGCTTTAGTTTGCCAAAAGGTTTAAGGAAATGTAAGACGTCAAAAAAACGAAGTCACATCGCCCCTAATTCAACGCTCCCAATCTTTAGTCGTCCCTTTCAGTAATACCAGCTTTCTCCATTTTTTCCTTCTTTAATCTCTGTTCCTTCGTTGCTCTTTATATTCAATAAAAAAGGCATGAATCCCTTTGAGGGTCTGGTAAAAATCCACTGGTCTTCATCTCACAGAAATATCAATATAAATATACACACATATATACGTATACACACATATAAATACACACGCACGCAACATTTTGCTTTCAACTTGGAGACTCGCCGACCCTCCAAAGCTGTCTCCATTTCCTCTCTCTCGAGTTTTGCTATTTGTTTCTCTGAGAGGTTTTATACCCACATGTCCTCCCCATTCCCAGAGCTTTCTCTCTCATATCTCATCTACGGCGATCACAGCCTTGCCCTTTTCAGACACGACGCAGCCGTACTCAATGCGCCTCACACACAGAGAAGGTTCAACGCTCTTTCTCTCAAAAAAAAAAAAAAAAAAAAAAAAAAAAAAAAAAAAAAAAACTCTCAATATATTCACTCGAAAGTCTCCCTTTTTATATCCTTCTCATCTAAACTTACAAAGCCTCTTTTCATCTTTCGCCTAAATCTCCTGTCTGCCTCATTCTCTTCCTTAATTACTGGTTATGAAAAATACTAAAGTGAGTGTTTTCCGGGCTTCAACCAAATTCAAATGCTTCCGTCTAGGTGAAATGAACATTTTCCTTTCTGACTGCTTACTGGTTTTTGTTTTGTTTTTTTTTTCCTGCAAGTGGCTTTGCCACCACCTTTAATGCCCTAGCCTTGCCCATCTGCCCTCCTTCAGTATATGTGACGTGTGTGTAGATGCTGATGATATCAAACTCACATCGTCTTTACTCATTTTCTCCACGCTGCACTGGAGAGTCAGGAGGAGACACAGGGTCTGTGCCCACTGTACCCGCCCCTCTACCCTTTTTTCCCTTCCCATGCCAATTCTGAGTGTTATGGTGTCTGTAAAACTGTGTCTGTAAAAGTATTTAACACATGTAGTTAAATACTAGTGGTGAACATAAAAATAAGTCAAATTATATTTTCAATATTTTTCAAAGAAAGAAGAAAACTAATTTTAATAGAACTAAATAGAGTTTGAACTCCTGTGTTAAAAGTCCACTGTTAATTGTCTTCAAAAAATCTTCCACGTAACACAACACGTAAACATACATATATTCACACATATACATCCTTGGAACTAAAGCGAAGGTGACAAAAATAAATGGAATGGGATTAAGTTCTCAAGAGCTGCTCAGAGGTTAACTTGCAGACACAGTAATTCACTGACAAGGTATTTCAAAAAATAAACTCCAGTGAAGGAAGAAGTCAAGCTTTTGACCCTGCATTGTATCAAAATCATGATGCCTGGTAGCAAAACGGGGAAGAAGAAAAACGGAAAATGATACTGCGAACCACATCAGTGTCTGGCCCAGGGAAATGGCAATGGTTTCATGAAGAATCTTCACCACGAAAAGGCTCAGATGAAACCAAGCCAGTGAGTAATGGGCTCGGTGACTACGAGGAGCACAGAGCACACAACAGCCTCGTGCAGTACAGGGCTCCCTGGTTCAGCCGAAGACAAATGTTTGCATTGGAGTCTTAAAGCTCCTTCCTGAGGCCACGGTCCCAGGCCAGAGATGAAAGAGACTCTTTGGTCAGTGGTCTCCTTGAACAAAGTGAAGGCAATAACTCAGGGATGGACACGCAGATTGTCTAGGAAGGGTGTCAGTTCTCTGAGCGACAGTGGCAATTAATCGAGAATCAGTGCCACTGCTTAGAAACAGAAATACCTGCGGCAATTATGGGGGGAAGGGTGCAGGAGAAAGACAGTCAGAATTAGCCAGAATAGCAGCTCCTTCCGATTCTCAATTCTGAAAGGCAGGGCGGGGGGTTCGGGTAACTGGGCACAGAATAATTGCTATGCTATTAATTTGCACCATAACTGGACCTCTAACTGGGCCTAAGGAGACACCTGTTATATTTATATTTGCATCTTAATTGGTTATAGGTTAGATTTTGTGGGACTTCAGAGTTTGTCCAACCAACACTATAAAGAGGCAGAACAACCTGCCTTGGGAGGTGCTGAAAACCGTTCCCTTTACAGTGGGAGACCGCCTGCCCCCTTCTTCGTGAAAAAGAACAGCTTCTAGTAGACCAATACCACAGAAAGCAATGTTAACTGATGAATTTAAAGAGTAGCTTTTAGAAAGTGGAGAATATGGCATAGATATCATGTAGTTCATTTGCTCCCTTTGAATTGTCTGTAGGTTTTTCATGAGATAATACCAGCATGTAGCAGTGCCTGGATATATTTAGATGTTAGCCTCTTTCAGAGTAAGCCCAAATTATTTATCAGGGGAATAAGGAAAATCAAAGTAGACGTGACTTGTCTAAAATATTTAACACGATGATAGTGATACTATGTGGCTTGTATTGCAGAGCAAGGCAGCGGTTTTTATAATTCAACATTTAAGTAGATAATAAAAATGTAAATTTTATACAGATCAACTCAATTTTATTCTATGAAAATATTTTGAATAGGTGAAACACTTGTAGTGAAACACGTCACTAAAGGGTAGAATTTGGCTCCCAATTCAACTTCTGAAACTTAATCCCTGCAAGATTTTGTCAATTAAAATTTGGAGACATATTTTTATCTATTATATAGAGATTAAAAATTCCTATCTTACAGGTTATAATGAGGCTTACATGAGAAAATGCAAACTTCAAAGAGTTAAATAAATTCTAGTTTATATCACGGTAGTTGTTAAACTAGAGGATAAGCATAAGAAAATACTACTTTAAATAGAAAGTAATAAATGCATAAATTGGTTAAAACACAAGCTAGAAAATGTTAAAAATGGAAAAATAAAAAGACTAGAAGTAAAGACACATGATGGATAAATAACAGAAAATGGACTGGAGTAAATTCTGGGTTTTTTTCTCTTTTTTTAGCCCAAACAGAAACTACTCATTAAATAATAACTCCCTATCCCTCCCTTGTCAAACTCCTGGAATTCTTTCTGACTCTATGAATTTTGCCTATTCTAAAAATTTCTTATAAGTGGCATCATACGAAATTTGCCCTCTTGTATCTGGCTTATTTCTGTGCATAATGTGAATAAGGCTGCAGTAAACACTGGTGCGTATGTATTTGTTTGAGCCTCTGTTTTTGGTTCTTTTGGTTATAGACTTGAAAGACTGTCAAGTTTCTTAAGAGCAGGGTACCTATTTTATTTATCAATTTTCTACCTCCTGGTATCTAGTATTACTTAGGAGTTACTACATAAATGTCGACTTAAACAGAAAATCTGTGTTTCCTAACTTAGGCAGTAGATTGAATACATGACTGGTTACTGGGCCATAAAACTGGTATACAATTTTTTTTTTAATTAAAAAAAAAAAATTTAAATTTGTTATTTTTCCCCCCGTCAACTACCCCTCTTCCCCTTTAGTAATTACTAGTCCATTGACCATGTCCATGAGTCTCTGTTTGTCCTGTTCATTTGTTGCTTTTAGGTTTATATCCCACATTATAAGTGATATCATGTGGTTTTCAGCTCTTTCTGTCTGGCTTATTTTGCTTAGCATGGTTATCTCGAGGTCCATCCATGTTGTTGCAAATGGCAGTAAAATTCTGGCTTTTAGATAACAGTATTACGGGAAAGCCATGCTTCTTAACAAGCTGCTTTGCAACTGTGCAGCGGCATTTTTATTTTAGTAGCTAAATACTCTGTATTCATCACTACCTACTGCATAAGGTAGCACTGTGCAGCCCCAACCGTCAACAATGTCCACTAAGAAACACGGGAAAAGGAGCCATGAAGATCGGCAGGTCGGTGGGGTCAGCATGCACCTTTGGCCACATACCTGAAGCCCGTGTCACTTCTACTGATGAACAAAAAGAAGAAACAAAAGCCAGTATAAACGTGCGTGGACAAGCTCCCTGAGCATACAACATAGACAGTTTGATTCTATTACTCCAAGTAAGAGTTATAAGAGGAGAGGCAAAGAGACAAATGTCAGGAAGATCATGTTCATTGCCAGAACTCTTGCCTGGAGAGAGAAAAGAAACACTTATTGTGGAGAATTGAGGGATCTATTTAATTCATTTTATCTTTTCTTCCTTTCTTCCCTCCTTTTCTCTCTTCCTCCCTTCTTTCTTCATTCTTTCCTTCCTTACTTCTTCCCTTCCTCCTTCTTTAGTTCCTTCCTTCCTCCTTTTTCCTTTTCTTTGGCGATATTCATGCAATTACTATGGCAGTTACACTGGCGATTAGTAGAAGTACCTCCTTTTGTACCTGAATTAAGTCTTTAAGGTCCTTGATATTTTATACTTTATTCTTCCATTGAGTCCCATATTATACAGAAGAAGCACAAAAATTCCCACTTCTAGCTATTTCTGCTTTCTACAATTCACCTTGAAAAACTCTTGTCTAGGAACCTCAGGGAACATCATTTCATGTTGCTATATGTATTTTGCAAAATTGTGTGTCTATAATTTCAGTGTACAATATCTACCCAGAATAATTAATTATATAATGATTCATGCTTGAGTGAAGCAAAAATCTTTCTTGCTTCTCTTTGTAGTAAAACTAGTATGTAAATGTTCCATAATAAATAGGAATGATAATATCAAAACATATAAAGACGCATTCTTCCTCTGCTCTAACACTTTTTAATTTTGAACAATAAATTAGAATAGTAACTCTGAAATTGCTACAAATAATTCAAATAAATAACAATTCTTACCTATCTAAACAATACATAGATACTAGGAAAATTTTTCTTTTTCTTTTCCTTTTTTTTTCCTGGACATAGTTAATAATAAGTGATTGACAATGGCAAGAGCTCCTATGCATTCAATAAATGTATTAAATAAATTTGTTTTTAACTAAATCCAATAGCTTCTGTAAACATTTGAAAAATTATAATATATACACCTGTGATATTTATTCAACATAAATAACGCTTTGTATTCTTCCGCATTCATTCAGATTTAATGCTGCCAAGTGATCAGGCACCAAGAAATAATTTCTTTAGCTCGTGCAGGTTAAAAAAAAAATGAGTCACTTCAAAAATTAAATTTATTGAGCTAAACGTGTGGATTTCTAAGTTCTTTTGACTTGCTCAAAAAAAAACAAAAGAAACAATTAACTCGATCTTGGGTGGTATACATGCCTCTCGAATTCACCTCATCTTCCAGCTTTTTTTTTTTCTTCAGCCTAATTCCCCTTTTTAATTTGTTTTCTGCTTGGCCCCATAAGCTACCAATTCCCACATCACATCTTGATTTCATTCCTCTCTATTTTATCCAGACTCACCTTACTTTTGTACTGGCAAAATAAACTCATCTTGTTAAGCTGAAATACAAATAAGAGTAGGCAATTTGCCTCCTCCCACATCAACTACCTGTGCTCACCCCATGCTTCCTGCCTTATCGAGGCTCATTCTTCTGTTCTCAAATGAAGTGATCCAGATTCTCAGAACCATTCTTTAGCTTCTCATTTATGTGTATTATAGCAATTATATAAATTCTAGGCACATTTAGGAACGTAAGTTCCTATGGCAGGCAACGGGAACTGCTTTTTTGAGTATGAGAGCCTGTGACAGTCCACTCAAAATGTTATCACCTGGCTGTCTAATTTCTCCCTCAAAAAAACTGAGTTGGCCCAGAGGTGACATACAGATTGAAACAGAATTAAGATATCATGGCTAATTAAAAATAATGCTCAAAATAAACTCAGTATTCCTCAAAGGGTATTGAGATTTCTTTTTAATATATTTGAAGAAACCTGACTCTTTTTTCATGGTTCTTGTGTTTTGTGTCCCAATCTAGAAAATACAAGCTTCCTCTAGAACATAAATATGTTGATATTCTCCTAGGTTTTTGTGGTTCTTGATTTTGTGTGTGCATACACACATATTTACAATCCACCTTGATTAATTTCAAAGTAAATTTAATTTGTGGCATAAGGCAGGAAGTAGTTTATTTATTTCCCATTGGGATATCCATTTTCTCTAGCACAATTTATCAAAAAGAATCTCCAAATCCTTTCACCACGAAAATGTCTTGGCACCTTTCATGAAAATCACTTGACCATATATGTGTGCCTTCTTCCAAACTTTCTGTTCGGTTTCATTAACATTTTTTTTTCTATTCTCAAGTCAATACCATATTATCTTGTTTGCTGTAGCTTTTCTACAAAGTCTTGAATCAGATAATAAATAGCCTTCAAACTTGTTTTCTTTTCTAATTTTCTTTTGACTATTCTAGGTATTATTAGTGTATCTTCACTAAAGATATTTTAAATAATATATATTAAATTAAAATATAAAGTGCAATCTGAATTACATAAATATTTAATGCAATAATTTGCCTTTCAATGAAAAATAGTAAAAACAACAGTAAAGCTAATATAAATACTGCTGTAATAGAGGTTGCTTTACTGAAATGTTTATTAGTTTTGAATACAGAGTCAAATAGATGTTTTGATTTCAATTAATGTATCTCTTTTAAGCAATACAGATTATTTCTAACAAGCCAGAAAATACATAGTTAAACATTGTACGGAGTAGTCCTTAGTCAATTTGTCAATATGTAGGACATTGACTGGCTGCCAAACTACTACAAGCCTCAGGAGATATTAAAATGAGCTTCAATTTTTATATGATAATTGGAAATTTCAGAACCCAGTGTTCCATCAGTTTTCGAAGATGGATATGTCCAAAGATATGATAATAGTTTTAAAAAAAATTGCTTGTGAGTGCAAATATCTAGAAAAACTTTAGCAAGTTCCAGTGGTAGAAAATTGCAAGAATAGTAGAATAATTTTTAAAATACATAAAATCACTCAATTATCTGTGATCTTTCAGAAACTTTACCAGTTTTCCAAATCTTATTAAATTCCACTCTAAATCTATGAGAAAGCAATGTGAAGCAGAAAACCACCATGACAATTCTAGCCTATTTTCATGTAGTGCATTTTTGTATCTGTAGCATGGATTGATACTTTGAATATATAAATACTATTTGTAATACTTGACAAAGTTTAATAATACGATATTTACTATCACCTACATTTCTTGATCCCAGAAATAAAGTATTTAATTATTATAGAACTTTCTGGTCATGGAACTGAGGTATTTTATATTTTTAGTGAAAAAAAATCCTAATAATTAGTATTAATATTTATTCATGGTTAGCATAATTATTGATAATGGTGTGATTTCTCCATGACAAGGGAAAGTATGCATACATAGAAGGCAATATCATTCTAATTCATTCACTTAAGTAGCTATTTACTTAACAAATCTCTATTGAAGGCCTATCATGTATGGATACCATGCCACATATTAGGGATGGAAAATGGTCTCTTTGCTCAAAGGCATTGTACTTGAGTTGGCAGAAAGTTTTTTTATTAGAACACAAAATAAAATTAGAAATGCTCTCAAGCCAGATTACATTTACCTTTCAAAACTTAGCTTTCCTCTAAATTATTCCATATTCTTTAAACTTCTATTAAAAATCTATTTATTGGTTCCTAACAGCACTGAAAATTTTCAACAGTAGACTCCTGATGTGAACTAAAATAGCCTTAATACTAGCACAGGCCCTGATATTTACGTACTTTGAAATAGGATTAGCATTGTAGTAACTAATGAGAAAATCCACAAGAAAAAGCCAGTCATTTGGAGTGTGAGAAAAAGAACTTTCTAGACAAAGAAAACAGGATATCAGAAAACTTAAGGCAGAAAACAATGGCTGGGTTTACTTGAACACCAAAAGAAATCTCATGTAATGAGGCAACATTCATGACAAAGTTCATGAATGGAAAGACGGAGTAGGGCCAGATTATAAAGCCCATCATAAAAAGTATGGAATTATTTAATTTGTATCTAGAGCTGTTGCAACAAAACTGGGTGGCATAAAAGAACAGAAATACAGTCTTTTAGAGTTCTGAAAGCCAAAAGTCCAGGCTCAAGCTATCAGTCGAGTTCATTCCTTCTAAGGGCTCTGAGGGCGAGTCTGTTCCTTGACTCTCTCTTTGTTTCTGAAATTTACCTTTTTCTTTTTATTATGAAGCCTGTCCTTGGTGGTGGTGGTGGTTGTTGCACAAATACTCAATTCTCGATAGAAATTACGCATAGAGAACTATAATAAAGTTGTTTCTTTCCTTGCTTTTGATCTTGTAAAACAAGAAAATGCCTGTTCACATATGTAAGATGTTGAAAACTGTAGCAAACCATTTATTGCATTTTTGTGAGTGTCAAAACACCCTTCTTTCACAGAATTCCAGAATTGGGCAGGGGCAGATCAGCAAATCTTATCTTCACTCTATGATGAGGCCACAGCTCACAGAGTTCTCCCTGTTCTCTCAGAGTCTAATTCTCAGTCTGCGCAGAAGACTCAGAAAAAGGAGCCCTCGCCCATTCGCACCCTCGCACGACAAGGGAGGGACACCCCACTTCGATGCTCCCCTGCAGCCTTGTCCACGTGGTTTTCAACAACACCCGAGACTTGCTGATTCCCTTTCACACACTCAAGTTCAAGCAGGAGTGGAGACACTTTCCTTTCGCAGAGGATTCTTCAAAAGACTGTGCTTCGTGTTACATTTTCTGCCAGACCTCACAGAGCCCTGCTGAACTGGTCCACACGTGGAAATACATCTGCCCTGCAGACCGGTTTCTGCAGCCACGCCGCGTCTTGAAGCTCTCCACTGAATCAAGCCTTTTGTTTTCATTAGCTCACGCCTCGATTCACCGAGCTATTTAAACACCCTGCTGAGCGCCACCCATCTTTGAAGCCACCAGATTTCTGTGGATAGCAAATTTATGTGCTAGTTGACCAGGTGTACATCCATTTAAAAAAAAAAAAGATTCTCAGGTACACCGGTCTTTGTTTAATAATTTTGTTGCATCGTTTAGATTAAAAAAAAAAAAAATCTTTACCACCGAGAACTTGTCACCGGTATTCTCCATGAAGAAAGCATTTTGTGACAACATCAAGATTTTCTTTTATTTAAAGAGATATAAAACCTCTCGTGGAAGCAAGCGTTGATAGGGTACCATCAGCCCAGATGTCAACCATAGTCCCTTTAACACAGAGTCTGTGTTTGCTGATAAGAGGAAAATCATTAAAACATCTCAGGCTTTGTATGTTTCAGTCTGCCCTTTGCAATAAAAAAAAAATCTTGATTCCAACCGTCATTCACAAATCTTACAAGGGCTGCAGTATGACGTGCATTGAGGGAATCTCGGGACGTATCTACATGGTAAAGAAGCTGCTGTTTTTTCAGATTGCTACCTAAAACTTCTTTGGTATGATATTCACGTCTATGACTGTTCAAGAGTAGAACCTTTCCACGTTCTCATATAGTATCTTGTCTTGGCGTTTTAATCATTATAATTGTACACACTGGCACATTGCTCACCAACGGGGTGACTTTTCGGTCTCTGAGCAATATGTTAGGCTCCTGATTAACTTGCTTCCTAAGACTTTTCACCAAAGTGACTTTAAAATGAAAACCTTTGTATGTTTTGCAGTTCTAATATCCTTTTAAAATAATCAGCACTTTTATGTGTGACTTGGGATGAGGCGCATTTTCAGTTTTGCTAGAGACATGTCTCCATTTCTAGTTGACTTACACGGTTGACACACAGTGGAACAGAAAATGTGGGATACTGACCCAGAAAAAGGCTGTGGATGAGACATTTCACTGTGTTGGCAGGCTGCTGTAAGCGTGCGTGCGTCTTGGTAGACTTCTGAAATGACTCAGAAGACGGTATTTTTTCACTGGCAACCTTTTCAGGACTGTTAACTGGCTTAGACCTAGATTCCTCCTCTTTCACACATCGTTTTCAAAATCAAATACACTCAATTCTCAAAAATCTTTGTTAAAAAAAAAAAGAGGGCAGGGGAGAATCAGACATAAAACAGAAGCATATGGTAAATAAAGGAGAAAATTGCAAAAAAAAAAATATGAAAACCTTACAACACACAGTTCACTTCTAACCTATGCAATCCACATTATACAATGCTTGCAACAATAGCAAACCATCAAAGAAGGAAGCTTGTTACAACATATAAAAATTCCTCCCTCTGAATTAACCTTTCCCTCTGACTTTTCTTTTACAAAGGTAGAGCACGTTTGCTCCTGGGATTTTCCTCAGTCAGTCAGTGGTGGGTGACTAAGGGGAGGTAAAGGTCGATAGCTGGGGGGAAGAGCCTGACGCCATCGGCCTCCTCTCCTCCACTCTGTGAATCAGAGTTTACCAGTTATAAACGCTTCTCCTCTATGGCCTCACAAACTGAGCACTAGCACGACCAAGTGAGCACAGTGCTTCCGCACGCTGATGCACAGGAATCAAAAAGACCGCTAATAATTTGATAATGGGAATGTACTATCACTGTGAATACTGGGATCTTGTACAATATACAAAAATAACTTCTTTTCGGTATTTTGATCATACAAACGACCCATAACTACGTTTCACGGAATCCGGGGACCCAGGTTCACATCGACTAATATGTTATTTAACACAGTATTTACGCTTATCAATGATACTTATGTATGTTAAATATCGGATCCTTGCTGTAATACATATGTTTAATACTTGAATATATCATTTTAAGTGCTAAAATATACACAAAAGTCATAAAAACTCTGCATGTACAATAATCGGTTCTATGAACTGTCCCGTAACTGTCCATAATGATTTAAAACCAAGACACAGAAGCCCATAATCACATGGACAAAGATGCCGGGAGCCTCATATCTGTATGGATGCTGGCCCACAAATCAAGTAAGGAGAGAGAACTCGAATATGAGACAGGCAGCTCCGTCTGGATTGTTTCCGCTTTAATGCATGCTTTCGCAGTTCTAGCCATCCAGGAAGGCCTTCGATAGCAGAACCTCCTTTATTATTTTTGTCATAAATTCTTATTTTTTTTCCCTTCTTTCTTGCCACTTGGAAAGTTATTCAGGCATTTTATGAGATCAAGTTTTTATGAAACTCTATACTGTACATATCATTACAACTAAATCTTATTTTACTGTCCTTCTCAAAAAATGAAACCGCAAACTGTCACTAGATTAATCAAATCACAGCAACACTCCCCACTCAAGCGGAGCTATGGTTGAGCTGAAGATATCAAAACCTCACTAAATCATGATATAGATACTGTAGCGCAAACATCAGTGTAGAATTTATTTGTAGCTGTAGACTCCAACCTCATCATATGCACTAGTCACCTTGTCCATCACTAGCAAGTTTTCAAGGTCAAGGTGGTAGTTAACAATGTCCTCAGTATTGGCAAATCTCCTAAATTCTGCCTGAGACTAAGTTTTACTGATATGATTACATTGGGATAAAATCATATGCAAAGCAAGTATGCATAATTGTCAAGTTGGCACTCTACAATTAATCAAATGTATTGTAAGCTTCGAGTTAGGCAAATATATCTGTACTTTTATTTGCATTCTTAAGTTCCTAATATTGAGCCAATTGTACTACTAAACTTGATTTAGAAGTTACTGACGTGTTTTGTTCTCAATATCTGACTGCACATTAGAATCATGAGTAGAAATTAAAACGAATGAAGGAACCAATATATAATTACCAGAATGCACCCAAAAACAAGAGCTTAGACTCTCTAAGATTGAGAAACAAACAGAGATTTTATAAAGCTCCACAACTGATGAAACACAGAGGTGAAAATCTTGAGACCAAATAACATAAACAATTAAATCTCATCTTTGTACAATTAGCAAATAAGCTGCATGCATGATCGTTTCATCAAGAGCCAGTGGTAGCTGTGATGAGTCATTCATTCCGTCACTCATTCATTCAGGAATCCGTGCATGAAATTGTAATTAAATGACTGTCATATACACTATATCCTAGAAAATAAAAATGCAAGAGTGAATTAGGCATGGTTCTAATTCTCAAGAAGCTGGCCATGTGAGGGAAGCCAAGTGCTTTAGAAAATTACAATGCGACATGGTAAATGCAATCACAGAAGTATTGCAATGCAAAAAACATAAAAATGCAACATGTAAGTGCAATCACAGCCCGTATCGAGAGGAGAGAGGAAAGATGCTGAAAAGCATCTGAGATGTTAGTGTCTTGAAGTATGATTTACGCTTTTTTTAAAAAAATGCAATGCTTATGAATGACACAGGTAGGAAAGCATCTTTAGAAGGAATAGCAGAGGAAAGACAAAGAAGAGTAAGAGCTGGATACGGGTGAATGGTACACATTCGTTTAGAGATTTAAAAGGTAGGTCTGGAAAAACTGAGGCCTTGGACATCATTCTCGAGGACTTTTAATTCCACCGACTAGGCCAGTGATGACAACAATCTGAATTCGCAGAAGAGAAAGCTTTAAAAAAAGAGCAAAGAAAAAGAAAAGAAAAAAAATAGAAATGAAAAAATGAGAGTGAACCTAGAATACTGTCAGCTTTGTAATTTTACAAATTAAGAAATAATAACAGCCTTTATTATCACCATCCTCTCAAAAGCTGAAAAGCCATTTTAAAATCACAAAAATAGAAAACGGTGTAAAAACACAGGGAAGTCTGAGGAATCGACTACATTTAGTTTTATGCACGACTTGTGACACTGTCCTTTTCGTTCTTTCTAAAGACAAGTACAAACGTCGTCAGGGTTTTGGGAATCACTTGGGGGAGCTGGAAACTTTTAAATCTGGGACAAAATTAGATTTTATTTTTATCAAATCAATTCTGTCAGTGCGGAAGGAAGTGTGGTGGGGGACGCGATTACTTCTTTTCTCACAAATTGTGAAGATTGCATTTGGGTCAAGTTTGCCCTTCCAAAATTTTTAACTTTTAGCCAGAGGGTATAATTTAAAACATCAACTTTTAGAACCAAATTGTTTGCATCGGGTTCATTAATTTACCATCTTCTGCACCGGGGCAAAGCTCCCTGTTTCAAATCATTAACAGTGTAATAGCAATCGCATTGAAAGGAACTTCTTTAAAACAATAAAAGCATCCAATATGCAGTAGCAAGTTCACAATAACTGGAAGAATACTTAAGAATCTAAATCAAGATTAGCCCCCTCTGATTTTTTTCACTGTAAATCAAAATAAGAAAGATTTTTGTTCTTATCCCCAATAGATTTTTTAAAATATGTTAGCAAACTCACTTGATGGGGAATCAACATTGCTGACAATGCCAAACAGTGAATTCCTGACTTGGACATTACAGGACACATAGCGTCTCACGGTCCTGTAATGTTCTTTTCCACAGGTCTGTATTCTAAATATTCTAAATAGAATATTTAGAACTGCTCTAAATATGAAGCACCTTGATTTTTGTCAGCTGGGTGACTTAAACAACAGACGTTTGTCTCATGGTTCTGAAGGCTGGACAGCCCCGACAAGGGTGTTCTTCCTGACTTACAGATGGCTACATTCTCACCATTTGGAGCCAGTGAGAGCTCTGCTCTCTCTCCCTTGTCTTTTAAGGATACTAACCCCACCACGGGGGCCCCACATTCGTGACTTGAGCTAAACCTAACTACTTCCCACAGGCCTTGCCTCCAAACCCTGTAGTAACTGGACATTAAGTGCACACTCACTGTGCATGGGCTTAGTTTCTTCGACATGGCCTTTTTCTTAGATTACCACTGGGAATAAAACGTGTCCGAGGACCTGTAAAGTTCAGCTTAACTGCATTTGTGTTAAATCAGTCTCTCTTGGAATGTTCAAGATGACTGTGATAACAACTCCATTGGCAGGCCCCGGCGGCTAGAAAGCAAACACGCCTTGGAACTGAGCACCATGTCTCATGCGCGTTCAAGCATTTTATGATAAATTACTGCCCCACGAGTCCACTACGGGTAAATCAACCAAACATCCACAGAAACGGAAACCTTAAGAACTTAAGGGAAACTAAAGAATTAAACAGAAAATTTAAACCCAGCATCAGAAAGGACATGATCCAGAACTTCCAGTGTCTTCAAGGCTAACAATGAGCAATCACATTTCTCTACCCGCCTATGTGGCCTTATCCAATGTGAAAAAAAGTTGGTTATTCTCCAAGAGCAATTTTAGCATGTTTTCCTAAACAAGGGTGGCTGAAAAGCGATAAATATCTACTTCAATCCACAAATACATGTTCAACTATTTCAAAAGAGGCAGTGGGAAATTGAGGTGAGACCGGGCCGAGGAACGCGATTTTCAAAATGTGCGGGGCTTATGCTTCTGTGGTGACTGATTCCCAATTTAGCGGAACACTCTACTACCTGAGTCCCACACTTATTTACGAACGGTTACTGTTATTTTTTACGTTAATTACAGATGCACTTCTTTTTTAACTTGATGCGCTTATCTTTTCCTCGTCTCTCCTTCCTGATGTTCTGTATGTCACTAAGAACTAATTAAAATGTCCTGATCCACCTATCAACAGACGCGAGATGTGATGAAGTGCAGCACTGCATTTAAATGAAGCACGGTGATTTATTTGTTCTTTTGACACATGTTTATTAAATATCTTCTAATGTATTAGCCGCCATAATAAATGTTAGAGATTCATCACCGAGCAAAATAAATGAAAATCTGTTCCCTTAATCTTAATAAAAAGACACTTCGGTATAATTGGTGCTTTCTCAGCATAGACAGTACTATATTTATTTCATAATCAGTTAACTAAAAATGTTCTGAATCTCTGCTAAAAATTACAGAGATTCTTTTTCTAATAAACTTAAGCATTTAAATTTATGTGATAGTATGTGTCAACTGACTATGAAGATAATTAGTTTGTAATAGTATCTGAAATTGGAGACCTTCTGGAGTGAGTGATCTGATTTCCATGCGGGGAGACAGCTGGATACGCGTCCCTGTCTCCCCAGATCTATGCAGGCACTCATATTATAACCCTGGTTGTGACAGCTCTGTCTCTTACACTGCCACCTGTATTGTTTTACCCAGTTTGGATATGTGAAATGACTCAACAGACTCCACAGAATATACTCATATATGGCTTTTTATTTTAAAGCAAAGGATACGTGCTAGGGAGAGAGTGCACATCAGGAGTCCAAGAGACACTCGCAAGGTCCCCATGGCCCTGACCGTTTATATATATAGATTGTGCTTAATGTGCCTTGAACTGTCAAGATCTGTGCAAGGAATTTCACTTCAAGACAGCCATCAATGAATGAAGCTTTCAATGAGGGGTCTTACAAATCTCCTTATTCACACAATTAAGCCCGGCTTGTCAAACCAGTTAGGCTAATTGTAAGGCATCAGTAAAGAAATTAACAAGTGGTGGTTCCCAGGAGGGGTTCTGGACCCTATACAACATATCATAAATCCACTGCCCTTATCTTGGCCAAGAGTCTGACACCGAATATCAAGGCATTCTCAAAGATAAAGACAGAAAGGGTCCACTCCAGCTACAAACCAACTCTATCTCCATAACACTTCATTTAAATATGACAAATCTGTGAGTATACTGAATCTCTTTTGCCCCCCTGCAGAATACAGGCCTGCAACCTCAAATCCAGATTGGGGTGTGACCCTGTATATAACTGTGGGCCACTATATCACAGTTTTCTGTTGTGTTGATGGCCTCATGTCAACTTGAAAGTTTCTTTTAGACTCATCTTCGTGGCTCTCCTTCATCAGGCTGTAAGTATGTTCACAATCAATTAGAGCTCTGTTAAGAGCCCGGATAAGGTCTTCAAATTTTATTTCTTCCTCTGCCGGAATGATCTTCGTCAAGTATTCTTGCTATTAGCCTCATCACCTTCTTAAATATCTTTACTCAAAAGTCACCTCCCAGTGAAGCGTTTCCTGATCATCTCTTTTCAAAGTTTCAACCTTTTCTTGACCATTTTATATTCCCCTTCCCCGCTACATAATTTTTTTTCCCTCTAAGTACTTTTCACTGTATAACATTTATAATATTTTACTTATTTATTTTTTACTGTGTGTCTACCTCAATCATAGGTACACTATGAGTTAAGATTTTTTTTTTTTACTAAGCTATCAAAAGCTTAGAACAGTATCTACCATGAAATAGGTAGTCAAACATTATTTATTGAATGAAAATATGAATACATGAACTTGGAGTACTGACCCCAGCTATAACAAAGCCTAAACACAAGATTCTCCTTCATTTTAGCCCTGATTTGGAATTTATTTCCTTGAACATTAATTTCTTTGAGTCAGCAAATATGTCACCTATATTTGATATAGTACAATAAACAGATTGTAAGACACCACACAGCTCGCCGTACGTCCTCTATACATTTTTTTGAAAGTATTATATTTTCACTACAGGTTGCCGAGGCTAAAAATTTTGAAGTCATTCTCAACTACTCTCTCTGTCTCACAGAGCACATTGACTGTATAACTTACTATGGTGGGTCTAGCTGTTTCCACTCTTCTTTCTTAACATTCAGTGCTTAACAAAGAAGCCAGCAGGACCTTTTCTGAAATGTAAATCAGATTATTCATTCAGACTCCGTAGTTCTACATTTGGCTCAGAGTTATGCTCCTCCAAAAGACCTGAGGCTCACTTCCTTACCTTTCATAGGTCTTTCCTCAAATGTCACCTTCTCAAAGAGACTATCCTTGCCCACCTCATTTAAAATTGCTACCTCTCCCTCTCAGGTAGCATTCCTGATTCTCCTCATGCTGCTCTACTTTTTTTTTTTTCCTGCCACAAAACTTGATCATCTTCTAATATAAGCTAACCTGTACATTATTCATCAATTACATTTATTGCTTTTCCCACCCTATGGAAACAAGGATTTTGTCTATTTTCTTTTCATTGATATATCTCAAGTACTAGACACAAAACAGGCTTTGGATAAATATGTAGGGTATAAATTACTACAAGCGTTTTCATGAAATAAGTCATCTTGCATTATTTTACTTTTTTATGTATTGCTTGTTTTTTTCGGTAAGATATATATGGTCAGTGGATTATTAAATTGTCTTTCATTTAAAAGGAAAGAGTAACTATAAAGAATTTAGAATGCACTATCCATTCGTTATTTGTTTAGCAGACATGTAGTCCATCTAAAATATACCAGACCCCAATCTGGGTAGCGACAGAAAGGTAATAAGTTGCCCTTTACCCAAACTGTCAGGTAAAGTAATTAGATAATTACAACAAAGTATAGTTAGGGCTATGATGCAGTCACATTGTACTTCCAACTTTCTCCAAAGTGAACATTTTACTTTCTGGTTCTTGGCTTAGTAACAGAAAAGCAAATATAGCATGGTCTTATCACAGATCACAGTATATGGCATTTTAAACAGTAAAATATGCACACAAGTGTATCTCCACTCATGTTAATGACAACAAGGAACATGCACCCTCTTCAAAGGATCGTCACGCACCAGGAATATTCTGGGAGCCGCTGTTCCCTTGGGATAGCTATTTATCACGATGCTTTATTTTGCACACAACGACGTCTATAAGGATCCCATTTTTTAAAGACAAGGCTACTTCTCTGAAAAGGGGTGTTTATTACCAGAGTATAACAGTCTGTTTCATCTTTTAAAAATATTTTGGAAAGGCTGCAGATATTTTAAACGATGAGACTGGTTCTGGTTTTCGTTGCCCAGGGGGTGCCTGCTCCATGCTGACTGCACTGCCTGGTACAGCAGGGCGAACTCATTTCCTTTGTACCGAAATTGAAAGCTGACTACCTCTTGGTTCAAGAGCGTCTTGCTGCTCATCAGGCATTATATCATCTTGCTAAGCACCACAGGAGAGTTATCATGGGGATATTGCTGATTGCTTGCTGCACTTAGAGCTGATAAATATGCAGATGTGTAGAATATTAAATGATTTTATTAGCAATCAACATATTATGCCACTAGGTTCATCTGTATGATCAAAAATTAGCAAAAATTAATCAAATATTTTTAAAACCCATCCAATGTTTTTAACCCTCTTTTTTATTCTTTTAGGTTTCTACTTCGGGCAACAAGTATTTAAAGTTATGTGAAATCACTAAAGCACCATGCCCCTACTTTTATCCTCTTTTTAATAAATAAATATCAACAGTTTAAAGTGAAAGTAATTTCAAAAGCTGAGCAGAAAAATGTTTGGGGCAAATCGATATTTTTCAGTTCAGTAAAATTGACAACCCAGTGCACAAACAAATATAAATGTTAAAATGGGAGAATTTATCTAAAGGTAAGTGACAATGATAAAAGAAAGTATCACTTTCTAATTCCATTACAAGAAATTTATATTAGCTATAACAAAATTAAGGTGTCCATTTCTCATAGTTTTCTTTTTCTGAAACACATCTGAATAATCCCAACATTGATATCTTTATTTGACTGTATCTCAATTTATTAAATTTATTATTTTATTTTAGATGATTAGATGTATTGAAAGTTTCAGAGCAGTTTTGTGTTTTTGCTATTTCGTCAATAACTATAGTAACATGAAAATGTAACAAATATAAGCAAAATTTATATCATTGTATTTTAGAGGGACTAGTGCTTACAGGATATAAATAAGAAACTGGAGAAAATATAAGTGAAAAATAGAAAGCAATCTTGAACCTCAGATAGATGTCATATATTTAGATTAAACTAGAAATTGAATTAAAATTTTGGAGCATTACCCTGCCTAACTCTGAGTATTAGTTAATCTGTTGAACATTAACTTACAATCAACCAATGAATAAACACTGAAATCGAACAATATTTTTATATGTGAATTTTATCACCGATTTCCTCGGACATCTGTACCATGGTAACATACTGGATCTTGTCTTCATAATGATTCATTTTGTAAGAGCTTCAAATGAAAGTTTCCACTCTAACATCAGTCTTCTGTTTTCCTAATTTCCTTTTTCAGATGCTGCCTCTAGTCTAGTAGATCCCACAATCCACTTATCCTACCACTTTTTCTGTGGCCCCATGGGCCTCACTTCTTAGCTTTCTTTCTTATTTAGCATAAAACCATTGCCTTACAGGAAACTTTCATTCTTCTGGTTATCTTACTTAATAGAAGGCCCTTGGCTAAAGTATTGTTCTGATTATATCAAGTCTTTATCCATTACACTTCCTTAACAGTTTAGAGGAATTTGACTGGAAGAAAACAGGAGATCTTACTGATTGTCCTTATTTTAAATTAGTGGCCACAAATCAGAACACTCATAATCTTTCCTAAATCTACTGATTTAGGAAATCTCCACATCTTTCTTCCTCATTTAAACCTACAAAACATCCTTTCTTTCCCTCATGCTCAGCTGTTAATCTTGCTTTTGTTAATTAAATAGAAGCACTCGGTAAAACATTTTTTCAGCTCTTACCACTGTATCTACTCATTTCCTTGGGTCTGTGTCTTTGTCTCTTAGTATAAATGATCTCTGCCCCTAGCAAGGGCCAAATGTCCATCTGTGTGTTACACGCATCTTTCCATCCATTCAGGATGCTGCTGCAGACCCTCTGCCCTCATACTCAGCATCGGTTTTTAAAGATCTTTCCCGTAGCCTCAAAACCAGATGTCATTTCTCTTTGAATATCACTTCCTTGATGTTTCTCCACCATTTCTTTCCTTTCTTTTTTTTTTTTTTTTTTTTTTAATTTTAGGAACAAATTCTTAAAGGAGTTCCGCACGCCTCGAGTCCTTTTTCTCATTGTCTTATTTCCTATCTGACCTTGTCCACTCGGAACATGCAGGCCTCCGAACCACACTTACCAAAGCCAACGACAAGTACTGCAGCGCTAAATCCGATGACCAATTTATAATCCTCCTCTCACACCACCTATGACCAGCATTTGACCAAGTTGGTCATTTCTCGCTGAAACGCTGTCCTCACTCAACGTTCTAAACACCATGCCTTTCCAAGTTTCTTTCCTTCATGCTCTTCTCATTTTCCTTCCATTCACCTTGCTGTTTCCTCGTCATCTCCCTACATTCTCTAAAGATGGTGGAGTGTGCAAGAGTTTAGCCCACGGACCTTTTCTCTTTTCTATCTATACTCACTTCCTTAGTGATCTTATCCATTTCACGGTTTTGATAATATCGATGTGATAACAACTCGCAACTGTTTCTCTCAAAGCTGGACCACTGTTCTGAATTTCTCACAGGATCCTTATTCAACTTCTGCACTATATATGAATTTAAATAACTTAGAAGAGCTAATTTTTTAAGGATGCATTTGGCGATATTATCTTACCTGATTTCAAACTCTCTATAAAACTACAGTTTCCAAACTGTTGTAGTGGTGTGTTTTGAGTTAACTGGCTGCTCTCTCATCACCCATAAGGATGTGTTTAAGTCCTAACACCCAGCACCTCAGGATGTGACCCTATTTGGTGAGGGAGTGTTTACAAAGGTAATCATGTTAAAAGGAAGCCATTTGAGTGGGCCCTCATTCAATAGGACTGGTGTCCTTAGATAAAGGGACAAATGTGGGCACAGATATGCCCGCAAGAAGAAAGCCATTTGAAGACTGGAGCTGCCCTCCCCTAAGACAAAGAACTACGAGAAGCTCGGAGAGGAGCCCAGGGCAGATCCTGTCCTGCCTCTGGCAAGCATGTTGCTGCCAGTGTCGGAATTTTGGCCTCTAGAACTGTGAAATGACAAATTTCCGTGTGGACGCCACTCAATTTATGGCACTTGTAGCCCTAACAGACTGATACGTGGCGTTAGGATAGACATATAGATTAACTAAGTGGAATAGAGAATCCAGAAAGAGGCCTATACATCTATGGGCAATTGATTTTTTTTTTTTTTGACAACCATGCCAAGAATATTTTATTGAGTTAGTCATCTCAACAAATAATGCTGTAACAGTCTGAAATTCATTTATATGGAAAAAAGTTATCCTCATACTTACTTTACCCTATACTTAAAAAAAAAAATCTTAAAATGGATCATATCACCAAACCTAAAAGTTAAAACTATAAAATTTCTACAAGAAAATGACAAACATACAAGAAAATATTTTTTTTCTTTGAGTTAGACAAAGGATTATTAGAACCCAAAAAGTATGAATCATAAAAAAGTACATAAAGTATACTCCATAAAAAATGAATTTCATTTACAAGAGCACTGTTACGAAAATAAAAAGGCCAAAAATTGGAAGAATATATTGAAAAGCATGAATCTAACTAATGACTTGTATTTAGGACATATAAAGCAATTTTACAACTCAACTATAAAAAAATTTAAAAATGGGAAAAATTTAAATAGATAATTCACAAAAGAAATTATATGATCATAAGCACATAAAAAAAAATACTCTAGTCATCAGAAAAAATGTGAATTAAAGCCACAATCAGACATGACTGCGTACCCGTTAAAATTCAAATTCTACTAACACATTTTGTTGGCCAAACAGTTCACTGTCCAGATATTTGGTGTGGTCTCAAGTTTTTCAAGCAAGCACTGCTAAAGAGAATCAAGGTTTGACCTTAAAGAAAGAAATGACAGTAATGAGTGGAGGTATCTCGAGCACCAGGAAAGTCAGGTAGCAGTTTGAGGCAGACTGAAATCTCTGCAAGTACCTGCAGTGAGAGTCGTGAAGCTAGAGACCAGGCCACGAAGGTGGACTGTGGGGGTGTCAGAGTGATCCCTAACTAATTACCGTTACTCTGTGTTCCTAGGTGAACTTTCTTAAATTATATTCACTAGTGGAGAAAGATGTTCTAATGTAATTCCGTTGATTTAGTATGTATATTTAAGCCATCAAATGACAGGCAAAAATTATGTGCAGTTATGAAAGACAAAACCAAGAGAGGATGGATAAAGGAGAGGTCTGTCAGGCTCCAAGCGATACTGTGTTTGACATATTTCTCCATAACATAAATATATAACAAGGGTAGCTAAAACTCGCTTGTTTTTCATGTAAAATGTCATACTATAAAACTTCACCTACAACTGAAGAATGAGCTTGAATTGGATTTCAGAGGATGAATAGAAATTAGCTGGGTAAATACAGTAGGCGTAGAATATTGCAGGAGATGGTTTTTAAACTACGCTTCATAAAAGAAAATGAAAAAAACAGACATGGAAATGTTACTATAGCGCTTTCTATCTTCAATCAAAGCAGCTCTGCTTTTATATATCATACAATGGTTCACATTTCTAGGTGAGATTTTGTTCTGACCTAGAGGATAATTCTATCTTTTTTTTTTTTTTTTTTCGAAAACTACTCTGAGTTGATACAAAAACATGAGCCAATTAGAAAGAATAATAATGCTGCATCATTAAAAATGTAGATTCAGAATTTGACTAAATCTAAGACTTTCATTGTTTGTGATACTTCAAAATTACTTTAACAAAACACATGTTGAATTAGTTCAAGATAACAGAGTCCCTAGTATTATCTATAAATAGCAAACATCGAGAGCACGTGAAATTGTCTTTCCAGATGATAAACAATTTTCCTTAATCTGCCTACAGAGATGAACGTAAATACACACGGTCCATATCAGTTAGGAGCTCTTTCATCAACTGCTTATCAGAATATCTGACTAACAATAATTTAAACAATAAGAAAATCATTAATTCCCTAACAGAACGTTGCCAGGTTTACAGCCAAGAAATGTCTTACTCAAGGACCTGGGAACCATCTCTGAAATATAATCATCCAAGACAGACAGCAGGGCTCCTACGTCCTAGTTTCCTTGGGAGGGTAGGAGCCTTGCTCTAAGCTGCAAAATTTACCTCCCGTCATAAAGATATGAGGACTTATTTCCCTTTGGATAACGCAGAAGTTCTCCCGATTAGGAGGAATTTAGGATGAACTGTGTGTGAAAAATGGTGCTGTCAAGTCCTCTTAGTGAACTAGAATTGCCTCTCACAAGGTATATTTCACACTTAGTGAGGACAAGTTATTGTTTACTTGGGAACATGTATGTCACGGGCTCTATCCATTTGGCTGTATAAAACAGTGAGATTTCTGCCTTGGAGATCACTTAGCAGATTGCTTGTGGTGTACATCACATTCCGGTTTAATGTTTATTCAATAATGGGACTGTGTTTGTCCTTTTCTGCTTTTGTGGGGAGGTTTTCAGGGTTGGGAGGAGAGTCTGTTTTTAATTATTTGTCTCCAACATACAATGGCATAATCTGATTTATTTTCTTCAACCAATAGATAGTGAATGCCTGACAGTTATATATATAAAAATTTATATATTTATATCCATGCCTATTACTTAATAAGCATTCAATAAATGTAGGTTTAATCTTACTATAGTCAGTGGATATAACATTAAATATATATATGATGATGAATGTTTAAAATGCTGTAAAAAAGACTTCAAAAGCAGACTACAGCTCTTTGTTTCTAGTTTGTTCTAGTACCAGCTTGTCCTTCCTCTCCCCTAAATAAGCCATCCCGCAACCCAGATTTTCTAAAATATTTTTTCTGTAATTCCCCAAGTCTTCACTTATCATGGCTCTGTACATTTACCTGCATCCCTCCCTGCTCCCCCAAACCCCAGCCTGAGGAATGCCCTCCTACAAAGGAATCCTGCCAACTGCCTACCTGACCTACTGGGCCCTGGGTCTGTATCCAGTGAAGAGAAAGGATGGCTAAAAGATGAGAGTGGGAGGTAAGTTTACTTTTGAAAAGTGCATCTAACTGTACCTGTAACTTCTTTCTATGTATGCATTAGCTATTCAAAAATATACTATATTAACCCATTTTCCATTTCCTGGGAGCATACGCACACGGGCAGTGCTTGCTGCGTCAACGTTTACCCCAAGATAACTTGTGGATTACAGTCCTGACCCCAAAGTCTGCCAGGGAATATCTTATTTTCACATCTCTCTATAATGGATAGTCTTTGTAAACAAATATCATTATATTTATAGCATTTGTTTTAGAAGCAGTTATTAATGCAAGGAGGAGGCAAGAGAATTAAAATGTTAATCAAGCCACAATTACAGACTGCCCTGTGCTGATCAGCCCTGAGGCCAAACCAGGAAGAAACCTTCAAAACAAAGAGAGATTTCTGCTGGATTAGGAACCACCCATTCCCCACACCTGTGAAGGGGAAGAAACGGGAACCAAGAGTCTTTCCCCACAGCTGAAACCACAGGGCACCTATGGATTAGAAGCCAGGAACTGCCAGTAGGCCTTTCGCTCTACAAGGTCACCTTTTCAGCTACATACCCTTCCCTTTCCTCACCACCGTATGTCCACATGAAAGGAAACAGGTTAGCAAAGTCGTTTAAATAATAACTCTCAGAAACTAAAGAAAGATATAGAAACTGAATTCCCTGACCACTCAGGGGGCCCCTCAGTGCCTTTACTCGGTCCCTCGCACTGTCCCTCTCACTCTGCCCCTGAGAGGAGACCACATTCTTTCTGTGGAAGCGTTACCCCTTTTCTAATACACTTTCCTTTTGACTCCAACTTTGGCGTGCATGTTGAATTCTCTCTCTCTGCCAAGGACCCTCTTCTCTCGGTGCAGGGCTTGCTCTCTCCCCACCAACTTGGGGAAATGTGTCCTGTCCTGCATCAGTATGTCCGTTTACAAAATACAGTCATTCTCGTTTGCTGAATATGTCAAATTCTAGAAAATGTAGCATTCCTACGTGAGACGTTAACCTCGTTCTCCAACAGCTGTTAGCCAAAGATTCATTTCACGAATCTGATTTATGTATATATTTGTTTTCATGAGGATTAGAGACAAGTTCTGTTTAGAAATAACTCCAAGAACAGTTTTCATATTTTATTTTCACGTTGAAAACCAGTCAGATTTGCTTCAACCTTAAAAAGCGTGTTTATGTAAAAGTAAATTAATGCTGGCAGTGAGCCGCACTTTTTTCTTAAGTGGGAAATGGGTTAAATATTGAATCTATTTTGATAGGAAAATTTTGATACAAGAGTCACTTCCTATGGGAATTCACTCATTACTCTCTGTCAGCTACATTAAAATAGAGCTCCGCTTTGGGACGAGTCACATAGTCACTACTTAGTCAAGGATTGCTGAGTGAGTGAATAAACTGGAGGGAGCTTGTGTTATCAAGTTACCAACGGTCCCTGCATTTTTAGAGAAAACTCTCTTCCAAATGCTGGGGACAAGACGTGACAAAGCTCACCTCTACGCTTTGTGACCAAAGAGAACGGCAAGTTTCAGAAAAAAAGTTAATTTCTGTCCTGCAATCAGCAATTTCTTGCTCACGTGGGCATATTAAAAACAACTTTTAAGCAAAAAAACTCCACATGAAACAATCTTTCTTAAGCAGAATGAAGTTCTCTTTCTGTCTGACACTAGATTGCATTCAATGACTGTTTCAGGTGCTCTCTTAACACAGACATTGTGGAACTAAACATTTCTTAATGAGAAAAATAAATTTCAAAAATAAAAACCAATATAACAATGATTCAATAGTATATCTCTTTCAAGAGGTATCTGCAGTATATTTGGTGCTACGTCTTTCACGGATAAAATAAACATGCCTGCTAAACAGAAAAATAATCGGAATCATGATTACAACATGATTATCATAAAGGCTTAAATTGCAGTGCTTCTTTATTCAATATTATGTATGTGACAGATTCTTAGAACATTAACCACCAGATAATAATGTCCCCCTGTTTTAGTGCCCCACACAAACTGTGGGGTGCTCTGAAAGTAAACGGCATAAAATCGGAAGGAAAGAAAGTAAACCAACCTACTTTCTTCTCAGTGTAATCTAAATTGAGAAAACCTATATGGAGAATAATTAGATAAAACAAGTCATTCTAGATGAGTTACAAACTATCAGTGACCAGAAGGACAATGTTTTTAAAAGTGCCTTGAGTGTAGTTGCATATTTGTTTCTTAAACTGCCTTTGCTTAATAATTAGCATATAAATGATTCCAACTAGGACTCGAAGTTAACGTTTCATTAACTTCACTTACAATACCTAAAGGAGGCATCCACATTTAAATTCAGGGGGAAAATCAGTCTAACTAAATTCTCCGGAATATAATAATCTTGAAGCATCCACGACCACGTGAAGCACTAATCAAGCATCCCAAGTTGCATTAACATACACACATGCACATGTGTGTGTATATAAACACACATCATATATATCATATATTTTTTATCCATTTATCCACTGATGGACGCTTAACTTTTTTCCATATCTTGGCTATCGTAAATAATACTGCAATGAACATGAAGGTGTATTTATCTTTTCAAGTTAGTGTTTTTGTTTTCTTCGAATAAATATGCAGAGGTGGAATTGCTAAATCATGTGGCAGTTCCTTTTTTTTAATTCTGGAGATACACCCCGTACTGTTTTTTTATGGTGACTGAACCAATTTATATTCCCACCAAGAGCGCACAAGTATTCCCTTTTCTCCACATCCTCATCAATACTTATTTTTTTGTCTTTTTGATAATTACCAAAGGTGATACCTCACTGTGGTTTTGATTTGCATTTCCTTGATGGTTAGTTCAACAGAAATCTTTAGGGGCATCTTATGACACAGTCTTCTAGTACCGAACTGAACATTTTATGCAAAAAAAAAAAAAAAGTCTTCATTTATTTATTCAATTGTATAGTAACTCATTTCATCTCTTGTTCATTAATTCACTCATTCGTCATTTAACAATTGTTTTAAAAGCATCTACTTTGGGTAAAGCACAGTTCTGACTCAGTAAAAGACTAAAAGGAAAATGAGACATGGTCCTACCTTTGTGGGACCTGCTGTGTCGTAGGGAAGATCAGACTACAAACATGAGCAAATGCAAGAGAACATGATGAGTTTTAATATCAAGGTCCTACTATGTGACTAGCATTGTCTTAGGTGACTGCTCCTATGTCATGATGCTATAAAACAGAGCTTAGTAAATAATGCAGGGTGTTCAGAGAGATTTCTACTATCTAAGAGGCAGAGTGAATAATGTTTAAGAACAAGGTCACTGGTACCACATTTCTTCAGCTTGATCTTTACTCTCATTGTTAACTTAGGCAAATCCTTTGACACCTCATCACCTCGTCTTCTTCAAGTGTAAAAGGGGAATGATAAGAAGGATCCCTACCTTATAGGTTTGATGTGATGATTAATTAAGAAATTCAAGGCACTAAGAACTGTGTCTAGTATGTATGCAAATGGTGCACGTATTATCTTTTTTTTTTTCATTTTGACATATCATGGACGTTTTCCAAAAGGACTGACATTATAGCTAACAGTTACCTCAATAGCAGGTTTTTGTCTTTTTGTCTTTTTTTTTTCAGTGAATTCTTGTTTTAGTGCTTCACCAGCACTAAACGTTTAGTGCCAACACATAAAGACTTCTTAGAATTACAATGTCGTGAAAAGTATGAGACTGAAGGTCAAGCATACTAGTGATGAGTCTAGTTTTACAGTAAATGTTATATGATTTTCAGCAAATTACAAAGTTCTAAACTGTAAATTTCAATTTCCTACTCTACAAAATAAGATGTGTCGTTACATTTGTACATGTAATAGGGGTGGAGGGGCCTACTGCAAAAGTATTTAGACACTACAATAGGACTTGAAGAATCATAATGTAATAGAAGGCACTTTTGAATCTTGCACTCTCAATATTTACACTAAGTACAGTAATATATGCTTCTAAAATTGAAGAAAGGACAAAAACATCTACCAAACATAAAACAGCAGTCTTGTTGAGCTCAGAAACATTATATTCTGCTGATAATCGATGGAATGCATAAAACAGGGAAGTGAAGTTGAGAGATCTTACATAGAAATCTTATTCTTGGATCACTAACTGTATCTCTATCCAGCATTTGTCTGGAATTTATTTTCTCACTAGGAGGTAGGAAATATTATCACATTCTTTAAGCTCTATTTCAAATTGGTCTACTTAAGGATATCATGAAACAGACATTTTAATTACAAATTGCATTCAAGTTGAAAATTTTAAAATGCAGATTCATAATTAGGGTTAGATTAAGCGATTTCCTATCATTTATTGGATATTAACATTTACTCTTTGTAAAATGTCTATTCATACTTTTGGTTCATTTTCTTTTTTAAGTAAGACTTCTTCATACTCTTCTGTTGCATATGTTGCAAATATTTTTCTTGCCTAAGCTCTTAGCTGAATTTTAAATTTGTTTCATGGTCTTATTATCATGAAGTGTTTGTTTTATAGGATTAAATCATAATGACTTTCCCTTAATTTTACTATTTGTTCTAGAAGCTATTTCCTAAAGCTAATAAAATATTATTTCTCATTTTCTTACATATATGTATATATATTTGCATGAATGTATGAATATGAGTTTATGTATACATATGTGGCTCTAAATATAAATTTATTTATAAATACATGATTATATTTAATGTTTAATCCATCACGATTATATTTTTTTTTTACCAGGTAAGGTAGGATATTATTTTTAGCTTTTCTCTTTTTTTCCAACAAATACTTGCTTATTTTCTCTCCATTATTTCTCATTTCTAGCTTACCCTTTGAATTTCTATCATCATCATATGATAGATATGATAGATTCCAACATGAATTTGAGTGAAACAAGTTATTAATAAGGTCTATAATGATAAAATAATTTGTATTATGCAAAGTTTTCATTTAAGATTAAAATACAAAATAGCTTATACATTATATAACGGAGATTTAAAGTGTTGAGCAAAAAAATGATATAAAGAGAAAACATTGGAAATAATGCTGCAACATCACAGACATCTCCTGGCATGAGTAAAATTCACAGGTAATATTTCATTATGTCTAACATGGATATGCATTACAATCTTGTGCAAGAAATGCCAATGTAATTTAGAATACGCTCCATCTCTAGTACTGAAAAAGTGAAAACCCCATACTAGAGTTATTTTTATCCAATAACATTTGGCAGTCATGGGGAAGGAGACAATACGTGGGCTTTGCATTGCACATGACCTTAAGAAGTCAACCATTCTATGATCCTATGATGTGAAATGCAAAAATATCTTAAAATTGCTTTCAGATTTTTGAAGCGTGTGTTCAGAGGACCCTTAAGACCACCCTTGGTTTCAGTGATTCACCAGGAAGACTCACGGAACTCAGGAAAGCTGGTAGGTATATTCACAGCGACAACTTACTGTGGTAAACAGAAACCAACCTAAATCAGCAAAGGGAAAAGGGGCAATGGGTGGAGTCCAGGTTAGACAACTGCAAGCTTCCGGTGGTCTTCTCCTGGGGGAGTCATGCCAAAGTAAGAACCCTTATGGAGTACTGCCAGCCACAGAAGCTCATCTACTACTTAATATCCAGGGCTTTGATCGGCAGTTGGTCATGTAGGCAAGGAACATCCATCCACCTTCCTGGCTATCCTTATTTCCTCAGTCTCTAGTCCCTCCAGAGGTCAAACTGACACCACATGGCCCAAGGCCCCTACCTTGAGTTAGACTATTAGCTTAGACTTCCTGGTGTGACCCCAAGCCCCAGGTAAAGGAAAACACTCTCATCAAGCGTGGTGGTATTTCAAACGTTTAGAAGATCTCTCACAGAAGCTGGTCACTATATAAATCTTTCTTTAAAATGTATAAGGCTTGCACAACCCAGGCCTGCTGAGTTAATTCTTTACAGCACAGTGTATAACTTGTGAACTAAATGGATATTGCAAAGATACTAATTAGAAATATGGCTATGACACTGAAAAAAGTGAATATCCATCCTGCTTTTAATGTCCTAAAGTAAATTAATAAATAATATTTGAAAAGATGGTCATGAGTATACTTCAAATTTCAAAACCACAACGAATGATACTCTCTCGTCCTGGTTTTTTAAAACAAATAAATTTCCTTCAACAGTAGCAGAAACATATTCTGGAAAGAGCTCTCTTGTCATTTTCCATACAAGTTGAGCAGCAGGATGAGCAATTAATAGATGTAAAGATGTACTGCAATTTCCAGAAACTTCTTGAGGGTATCGGAAAAGTATCCTATTTGAATACAGGGAAGTAAGAAAGTCAGCCTGGTTTGATCTGTGCAATCTGGCCTTTGAATACTTAAGTTGCTGTCAATCATCCTTTCTGAATTAATGTCTAGCCCAGCTGGAAATAATAACTTATGCAACACTAAACTGCTGCCAATAAGAAAAAAATTTAAAAGTTTTCTATGTTCAAAAGACACATTTATTGTCAAGATATTTCATTATTTGAAAGAAATCTCTGTAAATACAAAATAAAATGCATTGTAGCTGTGCAACCCATATAAATTAAATCAAAATATTTCATTACTAAATTTACTTTTTCTTTAAATGTTTTTATCCTATGTAAATAGAGTAGTGCTTCAAAGACATATATATGAGATAAATATTTTTTAAAGATCAAGTTATATATTTCAATGTAATTAAATAATAATACTAACAACACAACCCATCACTGGAAATGTCAGTTTCTGAAACATGGGCACACAAATGTACTAAGAAAAATTCTTCCTTATATGCTTTACCTTTATGCTAACAATGACCTTGATTGTACTGACCCAGAAGATGATTTAAGAAAACTAAACCATCAACTATTATTCCTAATTTGTTTTCTTACTTTTTTAGTAACTGAGATGTTTTAAGAGTGGTTAATATACGAAAAAGAAAGAAACAACATATATGCTCTACTTAGGATTGTAAAGGAATACTGTACCAGTAATGGTATTTAAAATCTGTCCAAAATTAACAGCATGCTTTGAAGAAATCACACACTTATAGAACAAATAGAATGTAATGTATTCAAGATATTTTTTTAAATGTATAAAGCAAACTTATATGGTATTCAGTTCATACGACAGAAGCACTTAAAATTTTTATTTGGAAGTATTTTATATATACTGCAGGGTATTAAAAATGTCTCATTTTACTAGAAAATGGGTATCTGGTCTTGTATGCAGAAAAAAAAAGTCTCAAATAATTCACTATTTGCCTAACTATTAAGGAAGCAATAGAGTATAACTATTAAAACCTAGGCCTTGGAATCAGATTGGCTGGATTTTAATTTTATCTGTATCAATTAACTAGATGTAAAATATTAGTAGGTGAGATACAAATAGTATGTAAATCAAATAAGTTTTTGAGGATTAAATGAGCCAATCCATGAAAAGAACTCAGCTCAGGGCCTGGTGCTTTAAAAGCATTCAATAAATATTACCTACTTTTATTTTTTCATTTGCTTTACTAATTTTAAGAATCTCCAGAATATTTAGAGAAAAATATTGATTGACTCTAATAATGTTTTTGAAAAATTCTTTCTCCATAAATGGAAACTATATAGTGCTATATATTTTAAGAATTTGTATAGTCTATATCAGTGCCAACTAAAAGAACTTGCTACGATGATGGAAAAATTTTATAATACGTGCTACCCGATCGTCACCAATAACCACATGTGATGACTGAGCACCTGAAATATGACAAGTTCAACCAACAAACCATATTTTCACTGTATTTATGTTTAATTAATTTAATTGCCTGCATGAGGCTAGTGACTGTAGTATTGTACAGCACAGGTCTGTATGCTTTATTTTTCGATATATTTCTTAGCTAAAACCAGATGTTTCCAGCTATTACGGCAGAGTAAAGCGCATCACAAAAGGCAGCACTCTGTAGTGGAATGCTCTTGGCTTCAAGTTTGCTGCCATCAGTCCGTTATGTGACTTCAGGCATGTTATTAACTAGCTATGTGATTTGAGCAAGTTAGTTAATTCTCTACACTGCTTTTGCATAACTACTGCATATAAGATGAGAACCTTGGAGCATTTACCTCTAAGGTATCTTCCAGCTCTGATCTATTATAGTTCAGATGTGCCTTAAAATTTCAAATTTATTTAATTTTTTGACTACCAAGATAATCACGAGTTATTTCAAGGGACATAACAAATGCTCAAATCTTTCTTAAAATACCTAAATCCTAAATGCAATTCGTAACGAGTATGTGGCTTCAAATGTGTAGCATCATATCAGATAGACCCTTTTATTGTGTAGTAATTGCAAATGTACAATGACTTAACAATAATGTGCAAAAACATCATATAGCTGCAACACATACTTCTTCGCTGTGTTGACAGACCAAAGACAAAGTGTCACCCGAATGTCCTCAAACCTCGCCAGCCTAATTACATCACATTAAAGTCAGATTCATCGCGTGCTAGGTGGAGGACCTCCTCTCTACAGAAATACAGCGTGTTGGATTCACTTTGCGCTTTCTCTCTGTCTCTACTTCTTGAGTTTCCAGAGCATTCAGTGCACTGTGGAATCAAAGCCCTGGTGCCGCCCTCCTCAGCCTTGTGCGCCACGCACCTGCAGGGTCAGAAAACCCTGCTGGCCACTGACCATGTGCGTCACCCAGAAGCCTCTTGAGGGGTTGGGGGACTGCTCAGGTCACGCCCACATTGCTCTGCACAAACCTGCCACCCACTGCCCGCCCGCTCTCGGGCCCTGCTGCTGTCATTACTGTTTTCCTGGGCGTCCGATGTCGGTCCTGCAGTACCTGCTGTGGACAAAGTCCCCCTTTCTCCATGCTGTTATACATTTTCTCGAAAATCATCTTCTGGCTGGTACTCTTTTTCCTGAAATAGATTCTTGACTAGTAAAATATACACATTATAAGTATTCTTTAAAATCACACATATGTTTTTAAAACTGGAATTCGGCATTAGGTAAACTCCTCTTGTGACACAGACCTAGAAAACAACGGCTGACCTTCCTCCAAGGGAACAGGGCTGTCCTTATCAAAGGCATGGCCCCCAGCATGGGGGCAGAAAAGTTAGTTCCTGGAAAAACCCAGGCATCCAAGAGAAAGGAAGAAGCAAGGGACTGGTTCAAGAATACACACTTCCTCCTGCAATGCTTACCAAAGAGATAGCTCCCTCCATCCCCTGGGGAAGAAGGGGATAGGAAACAGCAAAGGGTGTTTAAGGGACAACCCTTTTCCATGTAACCCAGGGGTAGAAGCTTCTCTCATAGTGACATCTGATAGCCATTAAACACCTTTTAGGGCCTGATCCTGGTCCTTTCCATGTACTTCCTCCTTTAAGTCCCCTGACAGTTTGCCTAGGTAGGCCCTATGGTTATCCTGAGTGGTAAAGAAACAGATACTTGTAAGCAAACAAAGAAACTGGTGTGGTTGAAATTTGTTTGCAGGCAGTGAGACTACCCGAGAGATCTTAATCCGTTACAAAACTCGGCACCACACACTCGCAGTGTTACATGCTAGATACTGCTCTCAAAAAGATTAGCTGACTAAGTGCCTGATCCGGACTGCACAACAGCATGAGGATGCAATTTAGCCACAGAGTACCTGGCTGCTGAGTAATACATGCAGAGCCAGGACTGACTGACAAGCCTCCAAAGTAGGTCTAGTTCTGGCCTGGAAATTTAGAGAAAGGCAGGGTATGAGAAATTAATGAGGCTGGGCTCTGTCATTCAACTGGAATCATCAAGAATGCCTGCTTGGGTACCAAGAAGATGATGTATACTTCAGTCACCTTCCCTTTGTACGAACAGATGGACAGATGAATGGATGGATTAATGTAACTGAATGTAAGGAGCCAGGCTGGACTTGAGTCAGGGTTGTATAAATGGCTTAGATATTCTTTTCTATTACCTCGGCCAGGGCCTTTAAATAAGAGTACTGGTGTTCAACTAATACCCCGAGGCTAAAGGTGCTTCACTGCAATGCTTTGTAAACTTTAATCCCTGGGGAGCTTGCTTCCTGCTGGCTGCCAGCCAGAGGTCACTATGAGTTCTTGGAAGCGTTCCAGTTCCTCACCACATGGGTCTGTTTAAAGCCAACAAGGAATGAGAGAGACCCCGGCAAGACGCGAGCTGTAATTTTATACAATCTAATCATCTACATCTCATCACCTCTGTCATAGTCTATCAGTCAGAAGCAAATCACAGGCTGTGGCCACACACAAGGGGAGAGATTATGCAAAGACAGGTATGCCAGGGGATGGGACCCTGGGAGCCTCTGAAGTTTTGTCAGACACACCTAGCCTCTCTCTTTCAAGTTTTCAGAGAGGGGAGGTTGGGGGGAGCAGAGAGAGAATGAGAGAGAGAGAGAGAGAGAGACTGTTTCATATGCATGCATACACCATTTTGCTTAAGACATTACTAAATGTACATTTACGTATAACATTCACTTTAAGTAAATGGATAACATTTAAAGGATGTTACTGAAGGATTAGTCATTCTCAGTAAAGTGAGTTTAAAAAAAAAAAACAAGAAACAAATTGTTGAACAAGCTAGATCATTCTTGAAAAGTACTGCTTTTTTAAAAAGTACTGCCTCATATTAAAGAAATGGTTAAACAAAATCCTTGAACAATGAAGAGCCATTTTCCATAGGAGATTTAGTTGACTTTACTCTTTTCCCTTGGGTGATTTTTCTGGAATGTGTTTCTGAGAGCTAAAAATCCTTGAGCAACTGTTTCGATTAAGAGTAAGGTATATTGGAAATACCATAAATCGGGGCTCTGTTAGATTTTTATTACTGCTGTCAAACGTTATCAGTAACAGAGGAACGACACAGATTTCATCTGCGCACAGTCCTGGATTACAGAGGTCCATGGCGGGTCGGTGAGCCTGTTCCCTTCCTGAGGCCCTGAGGCAGAATCTGTTTCTCTGTCTTTCCCAGTTTCTAGAGGATGTGTACATCCCTCAGCTCATGGTCACAGCTCCCGTCTTCCAAGGTGTAACCTGGCATCTTTAAACCTCTACGACTTTGACTCTCTCTCTCCTGCTTCTCCCTTTCACTTAAAATACCCCTGGAGATCACATTGGGTTTGTCCCAGTAATCCAGGATAAGCGCCAAATCACACCAGCGAAAAGCCCATTTTGCCACGTAAGGAAGGCATCACAGTCACAGGTTCTGGGTTTTAGGAGGAAATCGGGAAGGCAGTTACTCAGCACGCTACAGTGGCATAAGTAAGGAGCTCATTTTCCTCATGGAATAAGAAATTGGGAGATAGGAATATAAAGTATCGATAATGTTCAGAGTGAATCTCACATTTTGGGAAAGGTTTGCCTCGTAACTGGAAGATGGCTATCACACCTTACTATCACATCCATGTTTATGTGAGGAAGGAGGAGGAAGAGAGAAGGAAAAGCCTGAGTTAACTTCAGGGTACAATTTGTTAACCAGACCTCTTCCGCAGAGTAAAACGAGATATGCAAGGGGAAGGGAAGAAGAAACCTAGCGTGTACAACCTGAATTTTACAGATGGGGCACAAGAATGGTGATTGGCTTGAATATTTGGTGAGCCAGCTGACAGTTTATGTGAGAATTTCAATATATTATTATTATTGAATAATTTTATATTTTACCAATCATTCAATTATAAGGAAAATGTTCCTTATATATTTTCCTACTTGAAATATATTTTGGTAAATGAAATGGTTTCACTCATCATCTTTGAGAACTCCTTGAGTGAACGTGATTTATTTTTCTCAGAAGAGTAGAGAATTCATGACCGTCATTTCCATATTTACATCCTTCTCCTATACAGAGTTCCATTAGTCCTATGTAATCCCTCATTATTCGTTTTCCTCTTGGGGCAATGAGTAGAGCTTTATGAATGAACCTAAAAAAATTAGGTTCTGTAGCTTTCAGCTCCCAGTGGATTAGAGCTGTAGCCTTTCAGGTTTCGACCTTGACCTTCGTGGTGCCGTAAGTAGAGGGCTGTCAATCAACTCCCGCCTGCATATGCTTTCAGACTGAGTGGAGCAGAGCAAGAGCTCACTGAAAATGCATTTTGAACAGTTCGGCAGAAGAGAAGTTTTCCCTCACAGGAATGATGCATTCAGCGCATGTGGAGGTCAGAACTGACGTGCCTCTGTCCCACGGCTCCCAGATTCCCGCTGTGGACCCAGAGCCGTCTCTGGGATCCCCAGCCAGGCCTAGTCTCAAAGGGGAGCCAAGCCATTTTGACCCTCAGGGCACTAAAGGAACATTCCTTTCAAGGTGGCTTATTTTAAGACATAGAGAACATCGCGCCACCTTGAATCTTTCTTTAATGCAGATATTTAAACGTTGATCCTTAGTGTTTGAATATTCAAGGAATGTTGTATTTTATTTGTGGCATATATTGTGAGTCATTGCAGATGAGGATAATGTTTTAAACACAGAAATAATAATCAGTATTTTTCTGACTCAAAAGCAATTCTTTCGCTCTAGGCATATGACTTATCCCAAGACCTGAGGACAATTTGGGTCAAATTTATGTACTGGCACAGTTCTATTCATTTTTATATTAATTTGGGACTGTACCAAAGCCTTAGTTTGGTTGATTTCCAAGAAAGATGAGATCACTTTCTACCTTTACAATATAAGAAAGGAAAAATATATTGAATGGTCCTTATTTTAAAATAATTTTTTAAAAAAGATTATATATGCTTATTGTGAACCTAAATCAAAATGTTATATATTATCTTTGAGAGTAAAACTTTAATTGGATGGCTCTCTGGAGTGGAAAAGGAATCTATTATAATCTTACAGTCCTGAAATGAAAATATTAATACGTTTTTCTAATAATAGATCAAGGTCCCAAGTTTTTAGAACTCAATCATAATTTATCTGTCAAAATTAAACATCCGTTAAAAATCCTTTCAATATTTTCTATTAGATTAGTAGTGAAGTCCAAAGTTTTCATTAAATGCATAGATGCTTTCATCACAAAAGGTATATTCCAAGTTTAGTTTTAAAGAGGAAAAAGTTTTAGCTTTTTTCACTCCATATTTTTCTATCATACTGGAGCACGTAACGGCCCCTTTTGGGTCCATAACCGATGTCTGCTAACAAGAAAAAAAATTAAAGTACACAGAATTATATGTTGATCTCTGCTGTGCTTTCACTGTATTGGCTGGTCCTCATTTTTAATTTTTATAATAATATACATATGTTACTATTTGAAGGACAGATGCATGTTTGCATTATATTTGTGTATACCCAGTTTCTGAAATATACATCATCTATAGAATGCACTTAATATAATTTTCTTTGGAAAATTGAGACACAGAGGCGCAGAATAATTACTACAGCTCCATGTTCCCTTTGTGTGTCCATATTTGCCCTCTTACTCCTTGTAGTATATATTGGTCAATAATGTTATCCAATACAAATTACAGAGTCTCTCTATTCCTTCCTGGACAATATACAATTCAGATCTGCATAAATGCCTTCCTATTTTTGGTGAACCTGTGTAACCTGCAAAAACATATTTTGGATTTGTTTTGCTTCTAGTTAAAAAAAATTGAATAACTATAAAACTTGATAAAGGATATACAACTCTCTGTCTTGAGTCAATTCAATGGTTTCCATTAAATTGGCATTCTTTTGCTCATTAAAGCTGTATGTCATCATAGCTTTAGTCTGCTCACCTTTGACTAAATTTAAGTTAGTTTTCATTATCTCCCAGGGGAATGAGGTACAAGAAGTATATGGATTTAATTTGTACATGTCTGACAAGAGTTGAGTGGGACTGATTTTTAAAAGTTATGCATTTAAATATTTTAAACTATTAAAAGTAGCTGGAACCATTTAATATAACAAAATACTGCTAAAGAGTTCTATTGCTCATTTGAATCTAAAAAATGACCCAAATTAATTTCTATCAGTTATTCAAAATATTATTCATTTCTCTTCCACGTCAAAATAAAATAAAGTATAATTCAGAAAAGCTTCTTCAGGGGAAAAAAAAAAGTCATTGGACAAATGACCACTTAAAACAGTTGGTTTCTGGGAACACTAAGGTCATGTCTGCACTTCAAATGTGATGACATGAATGAAACAAATTTCCAAAATGAAGTAAAGCTGAAAGCTCTTTTACTAGGGCAGGCCAGCTGCCTTGCTAAATTATAAAACCATAATGTGTGTGACTTTATCCACCAATAAAATGGGAATTATGCCACAAGCCAATTCTGTCAGAAGATGTTATAGAGATAATGAGATAATGTCTTTTAAGTGCTTTCAGTGTCTCGGATGAAAGAAGATAACTTCCCTGTCCTCAGTAGAGAGGAGACCCACGATCACTAGCATTTCACATCGCTCAATGCACCGTCTTCAGAAAAGTGATGCTATTAAAATAATGGTACATACAGCTCCTCTACTAACCCACTCCAAAACTATGTTCATCAATAAAGAAGGCATGGATCTGTGGCTGGCACCGGTGAGCTATTCTAAATTTAACAACTACTTTCTATGAGACTAACAGCCACACTCAAGGGCATTTACTGCAAGGCTGGCTGGAGACATGAAACATTCCAAAATATAATGCATTTTCTTTCCACAAGGAGTTCCTCTAATTACGGATATGTGAATATGTATACCTATGTGAATAACGAAAGGGCATCCTCTACAGTCTTATTTCAAATGAGAACTATCATACATACCTAGATGCTCTTTTAAACTTACATATAACATACATAAGTAATCTGTCTTCTCCATATTCTAGTGACAATATTTTTAGTTGATTTAACCAAAGTGGATGGCATATTCAAAACTTATATGGCATTAAATTGGACCACAACCTTCTCTCCAACTGTCATGCTTTACTTTAAATTTGATAATTAGCCATATTGTTAATAAAAGATATTATAGGGCTGTTTCTTTTTTCATTTTACTTTCCTGTGGCCTCAATTATTTATAAAGTTGGTACGGTTTCTGCAGATAACCTACACATGGAGAAATTAAATGCCTAAGATATTAATAAATGCCCACAGCAATTATGAGAAACTTTAAACATTCAAAGAAATAAATTGTTGTGAAATAATAACAATAAAGATAACAGAACCTATGAATGACAGACAATAACTTGGTAGAAGATGACAAATTGTTCCTAACAGTTTCACTCAGATGAAAACAATTCACAATTTTTAGTAACAATTTTGTCTTAGCCATGAAATATTGATGGCCATATAAACATTTAACATTTTCATTTGGAATTTCTCTGATTATCAACTACGTAATTATTTTCCTCTTGAAGCAACGGCCTTAGCTATGTTCTTGTGTCCCGAGGGCAGCCAATGAAAAGTTGGAAGCTTTACGGTGACGGGCAGGGTAACTATGTCATAAACAAGACTCAAGGACATGGTGATCCCTGTCACGCCTCTAGACACTCATGTGGGAAGCTATGACTCCTGGAGTCTCTGCAGTCATCTTTCAGAAGAGGAGAGGGTTGATATGCTGAGAGTGAATGAACAGGAAAAAAAAAAAAAGAACTTGCACCTTTGATGTAGACACTAAATTGGCCAAAGTGGAAATAACTTTAACTCTACACTTTGTAAAAATTACGTCACTTAATGTTTACGTCACTTGAGTTTAGGTTGACTAGTATTTCCAGCTCGAAACAGCTTAATTTATACAGGTACCTACTGCGAGATGGCATACTCAAGGATATTCTGTTAAAGAAAAAGACAGTAGTGCAGAGGTTTTGTGTAAAAATTGTGTAAAAACGGTGAATTTGCAAAGGAAGAATCTTTAAAAAAATAGGAAGAAATATTAATTTTAAATAATATAGCACATAAATCAGTTAGCTAAAAGTATCTTCCAATCCTATATGTGATGAGATTGAATTTTTCCAAGCTAAAACTATTTGTCCTCTCAGATAGCAGGAGGCACACACTGATCATAAATTTCCCACGTAATCCGGGTAATAGATCTCTGTAATGGAATCCCGGACTATCCCAAACCTCTCACTAGGAGCCGAGACTCTTCCTGACGTTTTTCTTCTGATGAACAACCACGACCATCTAAGCATTTCCAAGTGGCTATGAGCAATCAAATGAGTGTTCAACCCAATTCCATCCAGTGGTCAAGAATTCAAGAAACTCCAACAATTACGAAGGAGCACTGTGTAAAAGTCCCCTGATTTCCAGGCGAAAGGATAGGAAAAAGAAAATGAACAGCAATGCTTCATGATTTCATTAAATCACTCCAGTGGAAACGCTCCTGTGCCTGTCTAGGATCTAGTGTGTGCGAAGTGGCCCACAGGGCTGAAGATGATGAGCACTCAGACATAACTGGAGCCATTCTGGAACACCAGAGCCAAGAATAAAGCCTTCAACATCTATCAAGAGACTGCTACTGAAGAAGGCGATTCATTTCCTTAGAATTTATCATTACAAAATTCAAGATAAATAGATACCAAGGGAAAACAGAAGAACTTTTCACCTAAGCTTACAGGCTGGACGGTCAGATGAAAACTCAGCATTCTTTTTAGTTTCTCAGACTAAACAGGAAGAAAAAAGTTACAACATCTGAGACCTATAGAAACAGTTTTATATATCTAGCTAAAATAATCTGACTGAAAACAGTTTCTTAAAATCACTTTTTCCTCCATCAAAGTAAAAAATGACTTTGACTTAACATTATTAGGAATAGCTGAAAACAGGATATAGCTCTATAATTTCAAAAAAACCCTTCAACTACAAAACATATATTAAATAAATGTGTTCATCAATCAACTCTGTCATAGAGCAGTCATAATTTTTTAAATAATATAAAATGTTGATTTTGTCAGCATTTTTGATGCAATATAAATTCTGTAAAAATGCTGCCCACAACACATAATCAACTGCATCCCAAGTGATGTCAGATCTTTATAATTTTTCTTGAATGTAGTCTGCAAATGTTTACAATTGGACAGCCATGTAAATACAGTTGCTTTCTGGCAGAATGCAATTTTTGACTAGGCAATCATGTTGATCAAGCAGATTCATTGTATATTACTTGTACCTTAAAGAAGCATTTTCGGTTTTCAACAAACTCAGCACTCTGATAGCAATGCTTGTTTGTAACACTTGGTTAAAAATTAACTGTGTAAAGAGAGAGGGAGATTGTTTATGCTTCTTAATTTTGTAATTCTAGTCTCTGGAATATGAATATATATATAAATCATTACATTTTTTTAATTAAGAAAATGCTTCAGTTCTCCCCAATCTGATATCTACATGTCAAAGTGACTTTAAATAAATTAAGAAATCAATGTTTTATTTCTCTTTAAATAAAATTCTATAATATAAAATACAGTACAAAAGGATAATACACAAATTGTTAAAATTAGTTACATTAGAAATAGAAAGCATATATATAAGTAAAATAAGAGGTCAAACTTCAAAGGTAATGATAAGGAATCGTTAAAGTCCAACTCTGCAGCTGGACTTTAATGTTTCCTCCTCTGAAAACTGAAGAAGAGGGATGGAGAACTTGGAGGAAATGGAGCAACGGTTGGCCACCTCCACTATGAACAGCCTAGGGACTAAATCTGACCCATGAACTCAATCCATTTATCAGTGGGGACAAACAACTGTTATCGTCTTCTGCTATCTTCGAAGAAGAGTGAATGAAAAATGTTCAGCTCCTTCTAGGAGTCAGGCCCTTTACCCAGCAATTTCCATTAAGCATCTCCTTTAATAAACGTGACACTGCTGTAGCAATCCTTTCCCAGTAATGGAGATAATGTTCTTAGGAATAATATGCATGTTTTCTGCAAGGTGTAAATGATATAAAGGGATCACCGTACTTTGCTTCTACCTGCACTTCTGATACCTAATGTTTGCCTAAAGATAGAACTTGCGCCCTGCAAAATAGTATCCCTTTTCAGGCAGTGAATTCTAAGACTACATATGACAAGTTGTAACAGTTAATCTGAAGTCATGTGAATGTGAGTTCTGTGCCTTCCAGCCTCCTTCCTTCCTTCATTTATTTTGCCATTGCCTCTCTACATTACTATATTCAGAACTGGCTCAAGAGCTGTGAACTGATCTACAATATTGTTTTATAACTATATATACTGAATGTTAAACTGAATAAACATAATTCAAGTGTTAATAGTCTATTTGTATAATTATCACTCCATTGCCATTGCATGGTGCTATATAACAGTCTTCACATTTAGCTTCCAAAGAAAGATTACCAAAAAAAGATCATTAATAAAAATAATTGAGGACATTATGTTTTCTCACAGACCTCTCATCACTTGCTATTTAAATCATGCTCTTTCACAAGCTCTTTATTGTCATCTTTGTCAAGGTCCTTTGAATTGCAAACATGTGAACTCTACCATACGTTCAATTTTCAATGTTTTTAACTGATAATTTTGCTCAACATCTCATTTTATTGACTCATAAAATTCTGCATCTTTGCCAAGATATATTCAACTTTACCTTGTAATCACTCTCTTTGTTATTTTCATTCTGCCATGAGGTGTCCATAGCATCCAAATATTAGCAAAATATTTGCCGGGATAAATGCCTCCTTGAGTATGTGTGTGTTTTGCAGAGGGAGGGTGGCTGTTTGAATACGAACTAATTTTAGGAGTTGATAATTTCAATACTAAACAATTTCACATTACAACGTTATTTTATTCCATTTACAACCTTACAACTGCAAGAATGCAAAAGTTGAGTGCCTCATTGATGAAACTTCTTTATCGAAGAATTAGTTTTAAGGGCCCTCAAGCAAGAGGCCGACATCTCAGAAAAGAAGGGGGCATAACAACGAGAAAGAGACAAAACTAAGAAGGATCTAGAGTAGATGATCATCATTTTCTTATTACCAATTCTTCAGCGATAAAGAATAAAGACTGAGTGTAGAATCAATATTTGCTGTGATTTGTTTAATCTATGTATATAGTTATCATAGGGAAGTGAATTTGAAACAGTTAAACATTCTATGAGGTAACTATATCAATGCAACCAGAAAGAAAATTAAGAAAAGTAAATAGTCACAGAATTTTCCAACTTTAGAAAAGGGGGATTTATATCAGAGGAAGATAAAGCTTTTGGAACCTGATTGTGATTTTCTCCTTAGCTGTTCCTGAAGGGTTGTAGACACCAAGAGAAGAGAGATAATAAAATGTTCTAGATGAGGCCAGAGCATCTACTTGTGCAGAGAGGCTAAGATTAAAACACAAATACAAAAATAAATGATATACTCCTTGGGCTAAAGAATACTGAGGTGCTTTAGCCCTGTTAACACAAGAATATCTAGCTTTCAATATTAAGCTTTTTTTCAGTATTATAAATTATTATGTAATTTTTTCTATATTGTAATCAATTCTTCATCACAGACCTCTTAAAATCAGTGGCCTTGTGCTAATGGCCCTATATAAAATAAGTGAGAAAGTGTTTTCATTATGCACCCAAGGAAATGGTAAGTTAAAATGAGAAAGTAAATATCTGAGCAGAAAGCAGGAATTTGGAGTCAAATTGATCACAGGACACAAATATCCCTCCAGATTACCCTGAAGAAGGTTGAGAGACCGAGTAAGAGAGTTCTCAAACATTTTGGGGGCGGTATTAGAGCAGGACCCAAAAGAACAGGTGGTTTCTAGCAATCTGTCCTGACGAGGCTGGATATCACATGAACACTGTAGTTAACATTTTGTGTTCAGCAAAACCTGACACACAGCTCTTTACAAGATGCTAGCTGGGTGTCCACACAGCACACGGGCCAACAATGAAGAACAAAGCGCTCTACAGCCTGGCAATGTAAAGAATGGCGAGAAGGTCCCCTGGCACGGACGGCTGACGACGCTCTTTGACAGCCTCACCTGAGAATCTCCTGCTAAGGCATGCCAGCCTAGTTTTCTCAGTTGGAAGTCTACCAAATCTGCCTTAGAATAATTACTTTTATTTGGTAGCAGGAACTCTGAGGAAAGATCTCAGGGGCCTAAAGAAAATCATTGAACTTGTGTCTGCTTTTTCTTGATATTGGGGCTCTTGGTAAAAGGAAAGTATTCTGACTGAAAAAACAAGGTTGTTAAATCACTACTTCTTGTATGTCTTTCTTGATCACATGTTAGATACGGCGATCTTTCTATTATTAAGGTATACAATAATATAAATTAAGCACAAACCTGCCTCATGTGAAAATGAGGCATAATTCCTGTAGAAAAATTCATTGTTTTATTCATGAGAAATATACCCACGACAGAGTGTAATCTTTGTGTTAACAGGACAGAATTTGAAGTTTGCAGATGTGGGATTGAAACCTGGCTCTGTCATTTATACATCTCCATGTTGCTTTGAGAAAGCTTATTATATTTTCTTTCCGTTGGTTGTCTTGTTTGTAAAAATAAAAAGGGGGGGGCTGATAATATCAACTCCCTCCCCTCTGATTTGTGAGTTGTGATAAGAATAACAACCCATAGGGCACTATTTCTCAAAGCAGAAATGTGTAACCAGTGGTATATGAGGTGTATTAAGCCAGTACTAGAAAAGTATTGTTAAAATATTGTAAGAGCGACATATTTAAATACAAGCCTGTGTGTGAGAGTGTGTGTCAGGAAAAAGAGATGTATAATTCGGGGACCCATAATATCATAGAACAAGAAAAAAGAAAAAAGTGAGTTCATTATAAAAAAAAAAAAATCTAACAAAGCACAGGTATGTCCACGATGTGGCAAAATGTTAAAAACAAAGTTTGAAAATCATTGAGTGAATATACACGAAGTTCTCAGAAGAACAAATGGCATGTAGAAAGCACTCATTAAACTGTCATCGTTGTTAAACAATGCCAGTCACTGTCCTAGGGACTTTCACCTATATGGCTTTACGTAACCCCATCAGCAATACCAGGAGGTATGACCTGTTGTTCACATTGTAGAAGACAGATAATCAGCAGTTCACATACACGGGCAAGTACTTTGCCTGGCATCACACGGAGACTCTAACCCGGGGATTCGGAATGTCACTGTCTTTTTTAGTTTCACTGTCACAGCTGCCTCTTCATATAGTCATTCTTTGAACACAAATAACACAGTCATTTTAGACCCTATAATTTTTTTCTGACCAAAACAAACAAACAAAAAGTTTGCTGATATCACCTAGCAAAATTATTTTTTAGTTTTAAAAGTCCACTAGAATCCTACTAGAATATGTAATTACCCAGCAATACTAAAAGGAGAAATTGTTACAGCCAACGTGAGTACTATAAGCTGTTCCTACCAGTAATTACCCAATTCATGCAATTATTGCAGGAATTCTTATTAACTAGGGTCACCACTGGCTCTTTTCGGAATAAATGGGGAGTTCTTAACAAAAGAGAAAAAAAAGAAGAAACCATCATATTTCATAAAATATGGTCTCTAATAAAGTGTCTTTAAGAAATTAATTGCTTCTATAATGATAGTCAAAAAATGAAGTCAGAATCATAAGTGAATCAAGCAATAAATTTAGATATCTTACATAAAATTGCAGGGGTTAGTTGAAGTCTGGAAAATAATAAGCATTTATTAAGTTGCTTTTCTTGTTTTCACTCACTTTAATACATACTGCAGTAAATACAGAATCAGGAAAAAGTCTCTTTTAACTTTTCTTACATGACAGTCATTTATTTAGAAAAGAACCTTAAAACCATCTGAAAACAATATATGAGAGGGAGAGAGAGTGATTTACAGAGATTCAATGTGATTTTCAAAGAAATTCGAAGTAGAAAAATGTTTGGGTCAAGATTAAATAGGAAACTATTCATGAAAAAAATAAGTAGTGTTTTAATTGGTTCTTCAGATAAAAGTGGGCTTTGTACTGAATGCCATGCAAAACAAGTTGAGGGATTTCTGTAAGGTTAGTTTAGATGAGAGGGCTATAGAAAGCGGTCATAATCTTATGATTCAACTCATGACAAATACGCAGATGGGATCACAAGCAAAACTTGCCCGCAAATACCAAATTTCAAAAGAGCAGGGGAGTGTGAGTAAGGATAGGCTGCGTGGTTCCTTACAAATTCTTAACTGAAATATTATGTATTCAGTAGGACATCTGTATAAATTATCAGACCTGTGAAGTGTATTTATTAATTCAGAAAGGAAATCTGAGCGGGGAAAAACCAGGAAATCATACATCCTTCCTCTTTTCTTCCTTTCATTTCTGCCTTCAATAAATGTTTATTGATCTTAAACTCCATGACAATCCTTCTTCTGAGTATTAAGGAGAAAGAGACAAAAATGAACACGAGAGCTTCTCTGTTGACAAATATTCATATGTAGTGGAGAAAATAATAATGATTATAATAATGCTAATTCAGGTAGACCAGGCTAAGTACTATGCCAGAGGATGAAAATTCATTTCTGGCAGAGGAAAAAATAAGGTCTGTGGCGAGAACCAGAACGCCGATTAGGTCCACCTAGACACTGAATAAACCGAGCTGGGCAGAGTGAGAGGCGGAGGAAGAAAGGCATTTCAGTATTAGGACTAGCAAAACATAGCAATGGTGAAATGTGAGTATCTGTTGGAACTGGTACTCTAGCGTTCCTAGAATAAAAGGAACATAGGAGTGTATGGCCAGTGGCAAAACCGTCAGGGTCAACTGAATCTGGACTGTGTGTGTGTACACGCGTGTGGGTACACATTTTGGAATAGTGGAACTTTTGGTTAGAATATAAACTATACACACACACACATACATATATACAAATATATACACATATGTACATATATACATGTATATACTCATATATACATATATATTCACACACACACACATATATACATATATATATTTTTTTCTTTTTCTTTGTAAGTGAGGCTTGGAGGAAAGCTTAAAAGAGATTTTGAGCAAAAGACCGACATGAAAGTATCGGAGCCCTAATAAGGAAGTGGCAGAGGAAGGATGGATTGAAGAGGAGCAGCTTTGAAGCTCATGCGAGAGTAAAACTGAGGAGCACTGAGATCCAAATTAAAGGGGAGGGAGAAGTTCAAAACAGACGTCAGACATATTAAAGAAACAAAATCAAATTAAAGGTGGCGGGATTGAGGAATACGGAGGTTGGACTTGAGGAAATAGCATGGGCGTTTCTCTTGTGACTCTCATTCAATATTAGCACATGACAAACTAAATTATTAAAGCCTGCCACTATAATCGTGTGGTACCAACTGCATCACAAGAATTGTAAAAAAATAAAATAACATTAAAAATGTAAACGGCCCATGACTTATAAACCAGATTATTACACTGTCATTATTTTTACAGACTTTCTAATGTATTCTAGCTTCAAGAGTTCCCGATACAGTTAAATGTTGTTATCACTAAAACAAGCTAAATGAACAGAATATGTTACACTCTGTTCCATTAGCTTCAATGGACACACACCCTAAGTTATTGACTACATTTCTTAGATAGAGAAGGTTACTAAAGACTTAAAAATTCAAAATTCAAAGATATTTTTATAGCAAGTTTAGACTAACTAATAAATTTGATTCAGAAAAAATACTAACAAAGTTTCACCACAGTACCATAATTATGTTTCTTTTCTTTATGAAAAAAAAAGTCTTAAAAATTAAGTCATATTTTAAGTATGCACACTATCTCCTGAAAATCAACTCTAAATGTCTGTCATGAAAACCATAATTCAGTTACATTTTAAATTAAACATCATATATGAAAGCAAGTTAAATGCAATTGCATAATGCCTCTTAATTACTTGCTTAATAACTGTCAGACCTCATAGGATCACAGAAATTAAATATCTAAAAACATATTAACTCAGCTCTTCCGTCCCCTTGACAGTGCATGAATATTCTGTTAAGAAAAACGGTGTTATACGAAAAGCTGAATTTCTTGGTCATTTATTTTTGTATATACCTGACAATATTGGATAATGGAAAGAAATGATTTCTATGTTTACTTAAACAGTACTGATTTTTTTGAGCTGGGAGTTGAGGGAGCACTCAGAGATGAATAAATTCCAAAAATATCATGCCACACATGTACACATGATGCAATTAAGTAACACTGGGTTAAATAATATGAAATATTAATCTAATATAACTTTACATATATTTCTATATTAAATAATAAAATGTAATTTTCCAAAGTCAAGTGACAAGTATTGTAGTCCACATTTTGCAGATGAATAAATGAGGCTTCACAAACTTAAATCATTTTTTAAAGGTCCAATACTAGAAATCAATTCTTCTGCTCCCAAATTTCTTCTAATATATTGCAGGTAATTAGAGCTCATTTTACTAAATCACTCAATAGTCATTTCAAACTTTTTGGTAACAGATTAATCAAGTGGTAGACATATCTTCAGTGAGATCTGTGACATTCAGAAAATTTATAATAACATAATAATCTTTGGCATATAGCTACCTATTGTGTGCATTTAAAAATTGATATTTAGAGTTGTATTTTTATAACAAATAATAGCATTTAGTCTGATACTAAAAATGTACCATTTTAGTAATTTTTTTCTGAAATGAAGAGTATAATTCTTGCTATCTAACAATTGTTATTCAAAAATTGTTCTTCGGAAAAAGTGAAATGAAATAGGTTGTTGATTTTTGCTTTTGAAATCTCAAGTTGATGAAGCTAACACTTTTGACAATTGAGTCTCTCACGGAATACATCTCATCAACAAAAATCTCACATATGACATTCAAATTTATTTAACAAGTGGTATAACTAAGTTGAGTGTATAGACACAGTTGTATTCAAATGTAGGACAGTTGTAAATTAGATTTTATGATGACACTTTATGCATGCTTTTTTGAGAAAGAAATGTCAAAGCTATCAGTTCAATGAGCCACTACAGGGGGAAAGAGACTCATCCACATTAGAAAAGATTCATAATAAACATAAAATATACGATTAAATAAAATAAGGTCAAAAGCTGAATAATAAGATATCAATGGGTGTGTACCTTTTTTCTCTTTCAAGTCCAAACAAAGAATGTTATATTAAGTTTGGACAACAGTTTTTGGGGTTAGTGTTTGTTAAAAATAATATATATCCATTTCGATACTAGAATTTTCAAGTGACAGATAATGCAATTACTATATAAAATGTTTTTATGTAATAATTAAATAAATAACTTGAAAGGAATGACTCCTACACTTATTTTGCGATGACGTGCTCGATTAAAAGGGAATACTGAAAAATCTCATGTCCTCCGTAGGGAAGACTATCAGCCAACCATGAATTATGATTCTGTTTTGAAAGTTAACTTCTTCTCTTAGGTTTGCGCTACTTTCACAGGACCTGAGTCAATGTGTTACTAGCATGTTGGAACTTGAACTCTGTAAGTGCAAAGGATTTCTAGTTAGTTAGTTAGTTATGCACATCGAATGTTTCCTTTCGATTCAATAAAAATGTTTTTCTCCTCTGTGAGAAGAGCTATGCTGCATCCTAAGAGAGACAAAGACAATCAACACACGGACTTTGCCCTTTAGGAGTTGATAATCTCTTTGGAAAAAGACATAAACACCAGTAGTGGGGGAGCATCTCTGCTGCGGGTAAAAGGGCAAAGGTAAAACATCTGGTGTTCAGGGTAAGAGAGCTACAAGCAACGAACTGCACCATCACCCTTCTTTACTACAGGTGTTAGTGACATTCAAGGTAACCTGTACGAGCAATGATTTTTTATTCAACCATGCAACCACCGGCCATATTTTTATTCATGTGTTTCATTTCCTAAATATTCTTTTTCACAAATTTATGAAATGTTCTCATTCTCATCCACCTGATATTTTCGTTGTTCTTTTCTTTTTTGTGTTTTTGTTTTTTGAACGCTGAAGGTTCTGATATGAATATTCTTGTAAAATTATGAAGCTGACGCATTAGCTAAGCCCACGTCTCAATGTGTTAGCAACCGAGAGACTGAGATGACCCTTCCTCCATTTAAAATGTTTCAATGTGCGAATCCACATAAAAGCATTGTTTTTCTTATATTTCCTCTTAGCTGTAATACTCATTCACTGATTAATCATTCAATCAGCAAATATTATCGAACCCCTCGTATGTGCCATACACTGTTTTAGGCACTGAAGGTGTGGTAGTGAGAGATACTGGCCCGAAATAAAAATTACATTCTAGTGTGGGAGACTAAAAATATGTTAGTAAAATGCATTGTATGTTAGATAATGATATGGGCTAAAGATTCAAATCAACATATAGAATTCTATTGCCAAAAATGAATCGTATACTAAAATCTGGATAATAGGGAATCTGAAAAAACTTTACTTACCAGGCTTTTAGTTCTTATAGAAAGAAGAGCAGAGGAGAGTAATTCTGGGTGCAAAAATGAGCAATAGGTAGGAGAATACACCCCAACTTTAGCCAACAATTAAAATTTTAACCTGCAGCAATGGTGAAACATGATCCTCCTAATATAATCGAGATATTCTTCATACGAAGATTCTCCAATCCCCCCCCTCCAAAATTAGGAACCAAAAATACAGTCATTACCAAATCCACCCCTGGTTGATATTAATTCTTCCTTAAATTCAGTTTCAACCCCTCTTTATTTTTTTTCCCTAAAAAATCATTTACCACCAATACTTTATGTAAATTAGTAAGTGAAGAATGAAGATGAGACATTGACTAATACAAGGATGTACATAATAAAGAAAATATAAAGTGTTTAGTTGCTAAGTTCTTTTTTCCACAGTGGGTAGCAGAGTTGTAGTTTGCATTATTTTAATTTCTCCTTCCTCTAATCATTCACTAGTCCTTTGCTCTCAGTCAGCATTTAGCCTGTGTGACTTAAATCTTCATTTATGAATGGGTTAGAGACTGCCTGTAATGAGCTGCTGCAGTTTTCCTGGGAGTATTAAAAGCTGACCCCAAAAAGCCAATCTCCTGAGATGCAGACCTATGACTTTGTATCCCCATCGTAAAGCAATATTGTGTTGGACATTTTGCCAGACAAAATGTTTTAACAATAGTACCAGGAAATAGACCCAAAATAGAAGTCCGAGGTGTGAGCTGCCAAGGCCTTATTGATAACTTTTTTTGCTACCCTGGGACTTGCTTAGTTGGCTCACATTCAGTGTGGCCGTGGTGGTTCAGGTGAAGTTTGTACACAGGCTTTATACACGGACTTTCCTTCAGCAAAGCTCACCTGCCGCCACCACGGCTGCCGAACGTCTAACCACACAACAGCAAAGGTCAACACTGACTCACTAATAGAGCTTAATGCCCCGGGGGAATCAGCCGGTCACCTGGTAGCAGTATAATTATAGGAGATTTTTGTCAATATGGAGAGGCCGGGGATTTGTGCTCATAAAAATAAATCTGTTGAATATAGATTATTTTTCCCCTCAGTGTTTGCGGTACTTCTATAAAAGCCACCTTCTTTGACATCCTGAATGTTTAATTGTAATGCTGTCCCAGGGCACTTACAAAGGAAGGATCTAGAAGTTGCCGCAAAATGTCATGTCTGGGAAGCCCATGTTTGTGTACCACAACTGCAGAAGAAGGCACTGTTTTTTTGTTCCACTCTTTTCTATCTCAAAACTCATATAAACATCTCTGATTGATAGAATGTTAATCAGTTTGAGGGCCCGTGAAGAGAGTTTAGATCTAAGTTTCCTCTCTAGTCCTCTGCATGTGTGTGTATGTGTGTATGTGTGTGTGTATCTCAGCAATAAATGAAAATGTGCATTTTCCGGTCATGTCATCCATGATATACAGACTAAGCATCAGATTCACAGAAGTAGCCACAGTGTAGGTAGCTAGTGAAAGATTTGGAAGAACTGGGTCTTTAAACATGTTGTTTACACTCCGAAACAGGTAATGTTCATAACAGTCAAAGGCTCTATGAAAAAGATTTGTTTTGTAATGTTAATTTAACTAATAAAGGAAGCAATACTGAAAATGATTAAAAAAATTCAAATCCAAAAAATGAGGTTTCCAAAATAGAATATGTGGTAGTTTAAAGACCTTAATTAACTTCAAAATTCCTATAATTTTTGTAATAAATTATTATTCATCTTTTTGGTAAAGTTCTACAACATAGGTAGAACTACCAATCAGGTTTTATATAAGTTGTGCAGGTACGGGGTTTGCATCTGTGAGCCAATGTGTACTGCCTTGGTACTATTCTTTCCACAAAATTTAGAATTTCAATTGATGCTACTGTTTTTTGATGATACATAGATATTATGAAATATTTTACCCCATAAACTGCTAAGATAATCCTACATCTATATCTAATTTTGAGTTTTATCATCAACAGACACTTAGTAGATGGTTTCCTTAGAAAAAGATGGTTTTATATTACATGCTGTAAACTAACAGTTCTAAATTACCTGAGTGAATTTATTTTCTTTAACAAGTGCTTTATAAATATTCATTTAAAAAGTCATGTTTATAAATCGAAATGGTCCTTTGTAAATGTCCAATTATAATCATTTGACAAGTATAAATACACTTTGCGGCAAACAATGCCCTGATTTATGCAGATCCCATTAGATATGACTGTGAACTATAATTATCCTGGTGGACTATAATTTTGCCTGCCCAGTCATTCAGAGGGTTTAATACACTCAACTGAGACTGAATTTTCGAAGCTGTTTGTAGCAGTGGCGATGATGTCTGTGTCGCCGCCCTTTCTAATTCTGGTTTTGCTTGAATAAATAATCCCAGCGAGAACTTCATTCATGCTATTTTGCTCAACATAACAGGTCAAAAACAAGAATAATATTAAGAGCCAGTCCTTTTTACTCGGTGTTAAAAAATGTGTTTGCAACCTTTGTAGGTACTTTTTCTTTTTAGTGTAGTTGGCCTTTTGGGGTTAAAGACCTTAGTAGTTAAATTATTGCCTTGATGAAGTAAATTGCATCTTTTAGAGCATATTATGTATGGGCAAGAAATTACAGTTAAAATTGGTCAAGTTAGAAAAGAAAATTGCATGTTTACTTCCTTATTTTAAATGCATGAACCAAAATTTCTAGATGAAATCAGTTTTTAGAATTTAATATGCCTTTATATGAAAATTCTCCATATAGTTGACCCCTGAACAATGTAGGGGTTAGGAGTGCTGAGCCCCACATAGTCAAAAATCTATGTATAACTTCAGACCCTCCCAAAACTTAACTACTAACTGCCTATGGTTGACTGGAAGCCTTACTATTGACATAAATGGTCAATTAATATATATTTTAATGGTCAATTAATATATATATTTTTATGTATCATACACTGTATTCTTACAATAAAGTAAGCTAGAAAAAAGAAAATACTAGGAAAATCACAAGGAAGAAAATATACTTTTACATTATTGAAAAAAATCCTCATATAAGTGGATCTGAAAATTTCAAACCTATGTTGTTCAAAGGTCAACTGTATATATAGATACACCTGGCAAATTTATATATATACATATATATATACACACACACATAAACGTAATTACATATAAATAATGCGTAACTCAACTTAGTCACGAGAGAGCATATACATGGAATCCCTTTAACAACGTGTTTGCACGGCACCGAAACAACTAGACAGTGAAGATGAATCGCCACTTTTGGCACCATTCAAACCTACGTGGACATGAACACAACAATCAGAAGCATGACACTGACCCTGAACAGTCTTCGCTGTACGCCTGCCGCCACGGCCAGACGCGAACACTGACCACTCCCAATGCGGTGAGGACGTGCAGCGGCAGGAACTCTCATCCGTTTTTGCGGAATGAGAAAGGGTGGGAACGCGGAATGGACCGGCCACTTTTGAATACAGTTTGGTAATTTCTTACAGACCTAAATAAACTCTGATGATGAGATCCAGTGATCATGCTCCTTGGTATTTACCCAAAGGAGGTGAAAACTTCTGTCCACACAAAAACCTGTGCACAGATGTTTAGAGCTGCTTTATGAGTAGATAAAATGTGGGACATCCAGACAATGACTATCATTCAATGCTAAAAAGAAATGAGCTATCAAGTCATGAAAACGCATGGAGGAAGCTTAAATGTACATTAAGCCAATTTGAAAAGGCTACATTCCGTATGATTTCGTCTATATGACATTCTGGAGTAAACAATATAAAGATCAGTGTTTGCGGGGGTGGTGAACAGAGAGACTAGGAAGAGCACAGAGGATTTTCAGGGCAGTGAAAATGCTCTTTATTTTCTGATATTATAATAATGGATATATAGCACCGTACATTTCCCCAAACCTATAGAGTGTACAACACAAAAAATGAATCCTAAGATGAACTATAGACTCTGTCTGATTAACCCATGTCAATATTGGTTCATTCTTGGTAAAAAAAAAAAAAAAAAAGTTTCATCCTGGTGAATAAAGTTGATAATGGAGGAAGCTAAGCGCGGGTTGGGGCAGGGGTTATTTGGGACATATCTGTACCTTTCTCTCAATTGTGTTGTAAAGCTAATACTACTCTAAATGAATAAAGTTTTTTAAGTAAGTTTAGAGAAAATTAGAAATTACAGAACTAAACACAGCAGTTTTAAAATAAATTAGTAAAGGGAAAATACTTGTTTTACAATACAAATATTTTTTCTTGGCCACTCTCATTTATGAAAGCTACTGGTCCCTGAATGTGCTCAAAGATTCATCGGAATTCGATCTGAACTACTTTCTACAAAACACAAACTCAACTATCTGTTGACACTTGCTTCTAGAATCTGCCTCCCTTGCCATTGTTGGGGACACCGTTATTACGAGGAGTACTACAATGAGACTGACCCTGTGTTTTTGGGCGAAGAGCGCTGGATCCCAGACAGTCAGAATGTACTGCTTGCTGACGGGTCTTCAATACAGTGCTGTGCTCTATGTCGATACACAAAAAAATATTTCTCTTATATCTTTCAGTTCTACTATGTTATATGGGTTTCAAAATGATACTAATTTTTCTCTATATGTATCATTAAAATTTAACAAAAACGCAATTTTCACTTCCTATTTATAGCCTTGTCTCAATCTGAAAGTCGGTTATGAGCCCATGGGAGACTAGGCATGGTGAAGAACAAATGTAAATTTTAATAACAGCTGACATGTATAAAACCTAGAGACTCCGAAGTCTGCAGCCCTGTGATTCTAGGCATGCATGCAAGACAAAATCCCTTGGGGAGTTTTTTCCCCAAGACTTTGACTATTTCTTTCCAAGGGACTTCCAATTTCTCAGTTATGTCAGTTCATTTCCAGAAGTCCAGAAGTGTTTGCAATCTAGCAAGAGATCAATTTAGGCGCATGATAAACTTCTGCTATGTAATGAAATTTCAAAACATAATATTTCTTAATTTTATGTATAGTGTTAAATATACTGATACACGTTTACTCATTTAATTGGTGCCTCATCTCTAAATTTTTTGCTTGTTTAATTCTGAATGCTTTTCCTGTCATTGTTGGTATTATTTTTTATCACTTTATTTTTGTCTATGTAGAGATACTTTTTCCAATTTTATTTATTTGGGGTTAAAATAAGGAGAAATGTCAGTTCATTTGATGTTTTTTCCCCCCACAGCAATTGCAACGTCATAAAAATTATAAGCTCTTAAATTACTCTAGTCCACGTTCATTAAAATTCCAGTCAATTTTGAAGAAGACGTGTGTATTATGCTACTTCAGAGGATGCCTGAGATGAAAGTCCTTCCATATTAAGAAATTATGATTTCTATATACTTGCCTTCCATACATAGCAATATCTTTGGTTTTCAATTTTTGTATTTACCTTTGGAAAATACAAAGTCCCAAATTCCACATTCAGATAGAATTAAACACTGTTTTGTTAAGGGAAAAAGTGTTTTGTGAGATAAAAAAAGAGACAGTGCATAGACTCTTTCATACTCCATCTGTTGTGTCGCCCTCTCCAATGGCAACTTCAAGGCACATTAAATGTATTAAATGCTTCCTAAAAAAAAAAGAGAGAGAGAGAGGAAAAAAAAGCCTGCACAATAGACTCACTCTGAGAGATAAAATCACAAGCGTTCCAAAGTAAAAGAAATATTCCTTGTCTCAGTAGGATGGTTAATTGTATGTGCATTCATTTTGATTGATTTTTAAGACTAAAGGGGTAAAAAAAAAAAAACAAAATTTTCATTGCAGAAACAATTACAGCAGGAATCCTGCTATCCTTTACTGAAGGAATAATGCTATTTATAAAGGAAGAAAATGACAAAGGTGTGTTTCCTGTTGCTAATTTTTCTAGGGCACTGAATTAGTATGATACTGCTGGGAGCTGCAGGAGACCTTTGTGATACCTGAGGCAGGAAGGAGCTGACCTGATGAGTGGCGTTAATCATCAGAAGCCCCAGCAGTAATGTGCCAGCAACAGGTCAGACAGGAGTTGCCTCCCCCACCCTCCAAATTCGGTATTGAAGGTAATGAACTCTAGGTAAAAGAGAAAGTGACCCGAATCATTGATTAATTTTTTTTTAACTTAAATCATTTAGAGATAAGAAACAAAAATTTTGGTAGGAACAAAGTGGTTATGTTAATGTTAAAGGAAAATCAACAATAAAATTAGTCCATCTCCATTTTCTCCTTTTCAGCTCTGTATCTAATTTGTATTAGTTTGCTAGAGCTGCCTTAACAAAGAACCACAGAGGGGCAAAAACAAACATAAATTTATTGTCTCACAGTTCTGCAGTTTAGAAATCCAAAATCAAAGTATCGGCAGGTTTAGGGCTTTCTGAAGGCTCTGTAAACAAACTGTTCCCTGCCTCTCCCCTCGCATCTGGTGGTTGGCCGGAAATCTTTGGCTTGTAGAAACGTCACCACATCTCTGCCTCCATGTTCACATGGCTTCCTTCGTGTGCATGTGCACGCGTGTGTGCGTGCGTGTGTATGTGTGTGTATATTTATCTTCAAATTTCCCTACTTTATAAAGATACCAGTCAAATTAGATCAGGGCTCACCCTAATGACCTCATTTTAACTTGATTATTTATTTTGCTATATAAAAAAAAATCATCACATGCAGGCTCTGCAATGAAGAGTAAAATTTAAAGATATACATGCAAAAAAGCCAAAAACAGTGGAGATGAAAGCCTCTTCAATAGAAGATGCTGGCAGAACTGGAAAGCCACTTGCAAAAGAATGAAACTAGACTGTTGTCTATCACCACGCACCAAAATTAACTCAAAATGGAATAAAGAACTGAATATAAGACCTGAAACAATAAAATACATAGAAGAAAACATAAGAACTGCACTCGAAGAACTTGAACTTAAATAGGATTTTATAAATGTGACCTCGAAGGTAAGGGAAGTAAAAGCGAAAATAAGTGAATGGGACTACATCAAACTAAAAAGCTTCTGCTCAGAAAAGAAACCATTGACAAGGTAAAAAGACAACCATCCAAATGGAAAAATACATTTGAAAGCAATGCCTCTGATAAGGACCTAATATCCAAAATATACAAAGAACTCATATGACTCAATAACAACAACAACAACAACAAAACAAATGATCCAATCAAAAAATGGGCAAAGGACCTGAACAGACACTTCTCCCTAGAGAAGTACTCAACAAATGTCCAACAAATACTTGAAAAGATGCTCAACATCACTAGCTATTAGGGAAATGCAAATCAAAATCACAATGAGATACCACTTTACACCTGTTAGAATAGCTGTTATCAAGACAAATAATAACAAATGTTGGAGCAGATGTGAAGAAAAAGGAACCCTCATATACTGCTAGTGGGATTGCAAATTGGTACAGCTACAATGGAAAATAGTATGGAGATTTCTCGAAAAACTAAGAATTGATTTACCATATGATCCAGCAATCCCTCTACTGGGTATTTACACCAAAGACTTGAAAACTCATATCCAAAAAGATATTTGCACACTGATGTCCATAGCAGCATTATTTACAGTGGCCAGGACATGGAAGCAACCAAAATGTCCTACGATACATGATTGGATAAAGAAGCTGTGGTACATATATGCAATGGAATATTACTCAGCCATAAGAAGAAATGAAATACTGCCATTTGAGACAACATGGATGGACCTCGAGATAATCATGCTGTGAAATAAGCCAGACAGAAAAAGTTGAAAAGCACACGATATCGCTTATGTGTGGGCTAGAAACCTAAAAGCAATAAATGAACAGGACAAATAGAAACTCATGGACATGGACTAGTGGTTACCAAATAAAATTTTTATCAAAAAGAATTAATATAGAAGGTGTCAGTACTGAACATTAGAGAATTATATTTTAAATTTCACAAGCATGTAACATCTCTAATGTCATAAGATCATTGCAGAAATAATTGTATTATGAGCATTATTTTTCACTTGATAGCTGGTAAATGTCAACGTGAACATGACAATGCTTTCAGTCACCAGTGACCATACTGGACATATCTTGCAAATACATGTGATTTCCACACCAACCATGTATCCTAAATTGATAATTATCCTAGTAGAAAACCGTTGCCAAGACAGCTTAAGTAACAGAGGTTTTTGTTTTGTTTATGTTTTAAACCATGCAACTATGAAAAGCCTACGCCTATCTTCACAGTTTTCCTTCACTCTGGGTTTAAAATATAGGATTCTTGTCTCCCTGAAGCTACAGCCAATGGCTAGGAACCAAAGAGAAAGTCTGACCTACTCCTATATTCAGCTAATTAATGTCTGACAAGAAAATCTTGATTTAATAATAATATTTAGCAACTCATTTCTTCTGCAAAACATTTAAGCTTTTCTAGGATATTGCATAAAAGCTGCTGTGTCATTTTCCTGTATTTAGTCAAATGAGAGACTGAAATGCATTGTTATGACGAAAGAAGTCTGTTTACCAACATGAAATAGCAATTACAATAGTATGACTTACGCGAGTTCTATAAGTGTGTAAACAGAGAGAATTGCTTACATATATAGGCAAATAAAAATAAAGAAGGAGAGGTAAAAATCTAAGTGGTTTTTAAACAAACATTTAAAAATCATATTTTATATAAAATTTTATATCTCTGTACATAGTAGAATGGCCTGTGGTGAGTCAGAGCTTAAAAAATTAAATTCGTGTTTCCATGCTAATAAGTGGAAAAACAAGTAACCTGAAATCCATTAGGAGCCTGGTCGAGTTATGACATCAAATTATTGTGCTCCCTCGACAGGAAGCAACGCTAGCGCAGAGAGATGCTCATCCTGTCCCCTCGTCCTCGGGCCTGCCCTGTGGCCAGTCCCAAAGCAATCCAACTGCGTCGCTAGTGTCTTCCAGATCCAAAAGGGAGCAGTGGAGTCTACGAATGTTCAGGACACAGGAGCAGGAAGAGGGACACGCCCCCCACCCCCGACAAATGACACTGAGGGTAAAGCTGCTGTAAATGCATAACGTGCTGGATTTAAAAAAAAAAAAAAAAATCTAGAAAGGAGAATATCTGAGCATTGCTGGAAACACCATTTACAAGATTCATTCTAAACAGTCAAGCACATGTGTAACCACAGCAAAATGTTTCGCCTCCTCATTATAATTAATTAGGAGACTTAAAAAATGCAAAGAATCAAACACAGGTCTCCTACTCTCTTGCTGCTCACAGACTATTATCGTTAATATGTGGGTGCTTTCACTTTGAAATTTTTAATGCATTTGAATCTGATAGAGATATTGGGGAAAGTCTGTTTTCATTTCAATAATTAATGTATATAAAATGCCTTAGTGTTGAAATGGAGGTAATAAACGGTCATAAGCATTCAGTGCATTTTTATGGTATAGGATTTTTCCTTGGCATGTGCTCTCAGAAGTAAAATTACTGATTCATATATATAAAATTTTAAATGAATCTTGATACTGCAAAATTCTCCCCAAATACAGAACCAGTTTAAAGCCCCACTTACCATGTAAAAGACTTCATGGTTCTCTTTGCTCTCAATAAATTGCCTACTTCCTAGGCAGTTAAATATACATTTACTCTTGGTAAGAAAGTATTTTACTTACTGTTTACACTAAACATGACATTTTTAGCTAGAAAAAATTCTACCATGTATTTATCATTTGTGGTTTCCCCTTGATGATATACATGCTAAAGACCCTGCAATATCACCTACTTATGTATCTGAAGTTTCAGATACCCTCGATAATGCCCACTCTATGGAATGCATTAACTCACAATAGAACATGTGTGTCTAACTAAGTTCAGGGAGAGAGGAGCTGAGGGTTTACAGAAAAGAGAAGTTGAAATGAAAAGTTCTGAGACCTCTGTTAAGATGTCATGAAAATGAGACGAGTTTGAGGCTCAAAGACAAGGAAGTAAAAGAATGGTCCAGAGGACTGAAAATCCCAATCATACTTAAGAACAGATGGGGCTGTTTTAAAGATGAGAGGGAGTCGCCCGGGATAATAAGACGTCCCTTTCATTAGAGGCTGAACAATGAAGTTCATGTTTGGGGTTCACGTGCTCCTGGCTGATGCCGAGATCCACAGAATTATAACAGGATCTGGGTGCTGAGTGGGGTGGAAGCGAAGCCCCTGGAAGTGAGATGAAAAGAACGTGGGGCTATTGAATCTGACGTGCAATTCGCACATTCAAAATAACGGAAGAAATGGCTGCAAAGTCTCTGAATCTGAGAGCGAAGGCGAGCGGTCGAGTCCATGGATCCAAATAGCTCCATTTTCCATGCATTTTTTCTTTTTTTCCTCACAGTGAGAAAACGATTATTTATCGTGACCCGCTATTATGGGCGGTCATAATAATGCTGGCGTTTTCTTCCAGCTACGTATGATGTAGAAGATAAGATATTTGTTAAGAGTCTTGGCAAAATATTATATAAAAAAATCATATAGATTTTTCTAATTCCTTCCTCATAAATCAGATTTGAGTTACCTATTTTCTTCATTATCAAAAATACTGGATGGACACAATGTTATGTAACACATGATGCCCTTTTCAGTGATGCCAGGTTTCAGCATATTTTTTCGTAGCGTTGCTTGATAGGCTAAGTAGTCATTTTAAAAATCACAATTCCCATGCGGAAAATGATAAAGGAATACAATAGAATGGGACTTTTTTACTATATTCATTAGACTTCAAACTAGTCTAATTTGTAGAGCTGTAGAGCAAATTAGCCAAATCTGTTTTATCTGATTCTAATTATAATGTGTCCTTTGTAAACAAAGATGAGAGTACTGACAATACCCAGAAGTAAGGCACGCTCTGTGATCCCCCGGCATGGCGATGGGTTTTCATGGATTCATTCACATTTTCTTAACCTGTCTCCCTGGTGATTAGTGTTGCTCAGGAAAAAATTATTTTCCTCAGAGCAAGATATTTGACTTGATTCAATCTCTGTCCCAACAAACATCACTAAATATACATTGATATACTGTTGGCTCTAAAAATAATTGTGAAATATTTTTTTTTAAATAATGAACTTACTAAAATTTGAAAGATGACAGAATTTTAACTATAGTGTAATGATGGGAATTCACTACAGACCTTAAATTTCAAAATCTATGAGATAATTAACTGAAAAATATTAGGATCGTACCAAGTACCTAATTATAAAATGTTGATTTCAGGCCCAGCAATCTTACAATTAACTTAATATATCCTATTTTTAATTGTCCTCCTTATTAAGTTACAGGAAAAATTTAATTGCCCAACAGATATAAATAAATAAACATTTTAATTCGTACCTGAAATTTTAAGAAAAAATTATATAGATGATTGTAATAACAAATTAAACAGAACCTTACATTTAATGGTAGAAACCTTGTTTGGTTTCTGTACTAATTGTCTATCCCATTACATTTGCTTCATTAACATGGATGGACTGATAATCCTAACCTGATAGTTCTAAAGATCAAACGGTTTGATAGTTTTTATCAACTACTTATTTTACTCCAAGGAATGAATCGACATTGTAAAAATTTCAATGTTTTCTTTTTCTTTCTTTTTTTTTTTCTCATACAGATTACAATGTTTCAGCAGCTTGCTCACAAACTCAAGGCTCAGAGACTACACTGGAAATTTTCTGGGAAGAATGATGCTCAAGTCTCCCTACTCAGGTGACCTGCCCATCTCCAGTACAAGAAAATGATGGCGGCCATGGGTGCTCAGCTTCTGATCCTCCATAGTGTTCAGCTTCCTTCTGCACTCTTCTATTTTCTATTGGTTCTATCATATCGTGTTGCAATCCATCTCATCAGAAAACAATGACAACACTTTACATCGGGTAACGCTGAACAGGAAAATCTGAGATCCTTGATCCTAAAAGTCAGCAATGCTTTCAGGCATCTGTCAGAACAACTAGTACCACGGAATAATTTCTAATCTAGAGGGAACACTCAGGATGAATGAGCAGAAGGTATGAAAGAATGCAGACAATTCCAATTTAGTCACCCATTTCATCAGCCTCGGCCCTCGGATTCAGAGGAGTGACTGAAGTCACAGCAAGATCAACCACAGTAGGCGGGTAACACCACCTCCGGCAGTGCTGAGAGCAGAAACCGATAGCTGGTCAGAGTGAACAGCTAATCCACAAGAGCATCTTTTTAAAAAGGACTCTACAGTGACCTTTAACTTCATCATGTTTTCCTGCATGTTTTGATAACATAATATTCCTTTTTTAAAAACGTGTAATCTATTATTTGGAGATCTACTATAGAAAACTGTAACTCATCCAAATAGAGGACTTCATTGTTCATTTAAATAATGTTAATGTGTTTATGTCCCTTCTTTGTTTCTTCTTTCCTTCCTTTCTTCCTTTCTCCCTCCTTTTTTTCCTTCATCTCCTCCCCCTCCATCTCACTCTTCCATTCTTCCTTCTTTCTTACCTTTCTTCTATTTATCTCTCTTTTTGGTTCTCATAAGAAATATACTGTTTAATAAAGGACCTGTGATCGATCAAGCTATACATATTAAAAGGGAGTAAATTAATTAACGATGAACAATGTTTACTTGTAAGAATTATGATCAACTTAAATTTATTTTACTAGCGGGAAATAAAAAAGAAAAGAAATGATTATTTAACCTATGGAATCTTTAAATCAGGATTTGTGCTAGGTAATTTACATAAATTATACATCGTATAGTCTGATAAGAAGAAAATAACTAAAATGCAGATATTATTTAATGCAAAGACTTAGAGTCCTGATCTACTTACTAAAAACTTCAATTAAGACTATATATCTAATAATGCTTTGGTAAAGAGAAACAGCTCATTAGGTGATTATGATAACAAATTGAATACAATTTTAACTAGACAAAATGCTTCCTAACACTATGAGACAATTTTAGTTCCTTAAGAGAAAGCAGAAGCTGGGAGTACATTTCTCTAGGCTTTCATGTTGCCTCTTGGGTTCAGTTTAGAACTGAGGAATGGCCAGTCACACACTTTTCTTAATTTCCTGTAGCTTCTAAATGTGAGAGAAAATTAGTCTTAGTGGGTTTAACCACAGAGCACAAAATCTTTCAGAAAAAAAAAAAAATGCTCTTTGCTGTTAGAACAGAGTCTCTCTACCTCATGAGAACTGATAACTTGGCAGTGTTGGAAAGGAGGCAATCATTCCTTACGTTCACGCACCCTTTTTTAAGACATTTTTTTGCATTGTTATCCTCTTTGGGTGAATCTAAATGAGGGGATCAATGGCTCTGTCAGGTGAAAGAATCCAGGACATTTGTAAATTCCAGGGCAGATTCTGAAGCTCTTCTAGATACAAAATTAACCTCAGTTTGGAGTCCAGCCTGCTCCTTAAGGTTACTGTGTTTTAGTCCTATACGTCTAAGTTTATTAGAAACAAATAATTTCACAAGTATGTTCTTTGCTACAAAACTGTGACTATCATTGTGCTGCTGAGCAACCACAGAGATTTATAAAATTTACCATAATTGCATGATGGTTTTTAAAAATATTTTGGTTATTGTGAAATAATGTATACACCATTTAAACTTTTTAAGCTTAAAATTATTGCTATTTCTTTTGCTGTTCAGTTCTAATTTTTATTAGTTCTATTCTCCCATGGTTAACATATTTTTAAAAATCCTATCAATATTATATGCCATCGGTATTATTAAAATAGTAAATGCTTCGTTGCTTATACATAGTAAGAAACAAGTATCACCATGGAGGAAAATTAAAGTAAGATAATATAAAATTATGATCAAGCTTCTAGAGAGACTGGCTTTGAAATTATCTGTTTTCATTAGGTATATTAGATTTATTAACCAGAATATAAGTTTATTAGAGGAATTAGAAAAATGAAATCATGGGAGCTAATAATCCATTAACATGCATAATAAAACAGGAAATCAAATAATTTAAAATTAAATTAAATTTCAAAGATCAACATCTATATAAATCTAAGAATGTGTATAAGATGAAAGTTAATAATACTTATCTCTCTGTGGTCAGATTTCCAGTACAGTTTTTTCTTTTTATTATTTTGGCTTATTTATATTTTTCTGTATTTTTTATTATTGATGGAAACTTCTGCAGTTACAATGTTAAAGTCCAAAGTTTTCATTAGACATTGCAAATCCTAATGATTTTCTGCACAGTAAATTAACTCCACTGTTCATTAATTGATGTTTTATTCCTGTTTCCGCTGAACTCTAAGCCCCACTTATAATCCACGTATTTTTAAAGAGTATTTTAGATGGTTCATGAAGAATGCAGACATACACACATCACAACTTATATCATTTTTTTCAGTGAACTTATAGTTAAACTTACGCATCCTTAGAGTTTTGTTAAAATAACAAGTGGTTAGAAACTACACAAAGAAAATAGTAATGTGTTTGTTCTTTATATTTGAATCTGCGCTTTCTCACATTATTTAAGATGAGCTATGATATCACTTCCTTAGATGAAATTAACATTATTCGCACTAAATTCTTTAACCCTTCATCCACAAAAAAATTTAAATAAATCTTAAGACAAAAAAAAATTTAATAAATTTTAAGACAGAGGGGCAGAAAAACAACACTATTATAATGGTTCTATGAGGACAAAATGGAAGAAGTTAGAATCTAGACTAGTTGGAGGAGAGAATAAAATTCAGAATAAATTAAAACGTTTCCTTTATGTCACTTCTTTGAACTGGGTTTTTGATAAGTTAGAAAACCAGCATGTTAAGAATGGCTTCTTAACCATGGGCCAGAGTCCGCGTGTGTGCTCTGATGTCTGTTTAAGGAAGAGCCATAGTAGGGAGGGTGACAACCTGACACACTTCTCTGAAATTCTCCCCTTCATAGAAGTCAGCAAGCATGAGTGAAGGTGGAGTTTACGTCGCTTCACTCCAAACCCACATCTGATCTCTCATCCAGTTTGGGGAGAACCGACCATTGCAGCAGAGACAGCCGACGGCCTGCTTCTCAGTGCTCCTGCCTACTTTTGCAGCTTGAGCATTTGTCTATGATTAAGATCCTCGACTCTGAGACAGAGAATCGTAAGTAGGGGATGCGGAATGATGGGGAAGTACTGAGGCATGCGTACATAAAGATGTGCCGAGGGCTAGTGCCCAGTGCCGGCCGGGGCAGAGGTGCCATGATGACATAGGTCCCCTGCGACCGACAGCAGTGGCACTTCTCTTACCCGGTCCCCTCCCATAGCATGGTTCTAGCATGGAGGTGCTGGATTCTGAGTCTTCCCCAGGGCGCCCCCATTTTCTGAGCCTGAGTTTCTATCCCATCCATCGCTTTCGTGAGTCAGTCAATATCCTTTCGACAAATGCATCTTTATTCTTCAGTGATTAAGAATTAGTTGTGGTTGGTTGCAAGAAAGGGCTGTGACAGACTCTGCTAAGAAGCCATTGCACGAAATGCAAGGTAGCAATGAATTTAACTTTACACTAGTTAATGTTCTTAAAAATAATTAAATTAGAAATTAAATTCTAATTAAACTAGAACTTAATTTCAACTATATTAAATAATTCCTTTGGTATTAGGTAATAGGATTTAAATCCCCTCAGGAAAATTTTTGAGAGGAATCGTATTGTGTAATGTAGTGGGGACTGTGGCCAGGTGTTGGACATGCCAATTGCACGGTTTTCACCTTTGAAGTCGCATTTATAAATAAAAATTTTACTAAACTAAGGGAATAAAATTTCATAATGTGGGCCTGAGAAGGCATTACTTCAAAGTGCAAAGAACTAGAATATTGGTCGTATTACAAATATTTTTGATTTTCTGGAGATTGTGATATTTTGGCATTGTAAAATATCTGTCTGGCTTGGGAGAGACGGCTTCTGCTTGTATCGATTGTTAAGGAGTTGGCCACGGGCCACCGGGCACATGTCTCTGACACACAAACCAACCGTCCCGGAGCCGTTCTCCCGCTGGAGTCCTCTGCTTGTATCATCTAAGGGCCAGGTGCCAGGCAACGAGGAACCACTCTTACACACCAAAACCCACCGAAATTACTCAAAGCATCCAATCCGAAACCGTTCATCCTGCTCTGCTTTCCTTTTCCTATGGAAACCCCAATAAAGGTGGTGGCCAAAACCTCCCCCTTGTTCCTGGCTCTGCCCCGGCCACCTGGTGTCTTTCCTATGGGGCGCCGCATGGAGCGCTCCCCATCTCCATGACCACCAAGTGTAATAAACTTTGTTGCTCCCTGAGCTTCTCCTCTTGTGGCTTCACCTGCCTATGTCATAAAGGAATACACGACAATGGCGACCAGCAGATTATAAGGATTATCTACTCAATTTATATATGAACTCACTCAAGTTATGTAATCTCCTCCACAGGGACGAGATAACCTATCTCTCAAAGTGATGTTTGAGAAGTAACTGTACTTACTCAGACCCTGGTTCTGAAAGGCAGGTTTACGCTGGAATCACCTGAAGAGATTAAAAACAAAAACAGAACCGAATGAATACATAGTCGATTTAAGTAGAAACAGAACAATGAAGTCAAAACTCCTGGTGGTGAATTTGGAGCAACGATGATTTTTTTTTTTTTAAATATACTCAGGCAGTGTTGAAAACATCTCATGTAATGAAAACAGTGATATCATTCTGACAAACTTCTTTTTAAATGGGTCTTGGTTGCCTGGTTAGTGACATATTTAAAGTGCTTGTTTATAGACATAAGACATCAAAGAGAGAACTTGCGTCATTGTTAACAACTATTCCTGACCGACTCAGCAGGACTGCCTCCATTGACAGGGCCAGGCGTTCAGCCTGCTGGCATTTTCTGGGTCTTTCCACAGGAAAGACACAACCGGATCAAGGACAGCAATTGAGAAACTGCCTTTGGGGAGACCATTATGAAAACGGATAGAAAAATATCTAACAAAATGTTTAGAAATGTATTGAAGTAATATCTAAAAATATTAATATATCATGAAAATGCTCCCCCCTCCAAGAATTCAAGTTTGATTTGGCATTTGAGGATCTAATATATATATTTATATATTATTTATCATATTAACAGAATGAAGGAGAAAAAGGATATGATGACATCCTGAGATACGGAAATAGCATATGACAAAACTCAACATCCATTAATGAAAAGAACTGTGTGTCACATAACTAGGAATAAAAGGAAATTTTCCATTCTGATAATAGACAACTATTAAAACCTACTCCTAACTTTATACTTATGATGACTGACTACTGTCCTTCCAAGATTAGGAAGGCTCAGTGTTCATTCTCACCACTTTGATGTAAGATTTTTTCTGGAGGTTCTATCTAGTGTCACAAAAAGGACAAAGCAACTCAAATTTGCCTCTGTTGTCCATTCCAGCTACTGGATACTAAGCCTTCCCCCACATCCATGTTCACTGATTTCTGACAATACTGCCATAGGAAAGGAATAGCCTTTTTCACTAAATAGTGGTGGAATGGTGGAATGAATAGCCAAAGAAATGCACCTCAGCCCCTTCCTCCTGCAAAATAGTTATCAACTCAAATCAGGTCATTACACTTAAAATAAAGATAAGGCTGTATAAGTTCTAGAAAGAAATATAAGAAAAAATTTAATATAGAGTAGGTAAAAATTTTTAAATAACTAAAAAATTGCAAGGCATTTAGATGATAGACAGACAGACAGACATGTAGATAGGTAGGTAGATGGAGATAGATACATACATACAAATATATAAAATATTTACATATGTGTTTGTGTACACACACACACAATATGGTATAAACCCATTATACTGGGCAATAAGAAAGAACAAACTGTGGATATACACAACAACATAAATAAATCTCAAAGGCATTTTCCTGAACAAAAAAGCCAAAGACACACACACAGCATTTCTCTATTCTACTTATGTGAAATTGTAGGTCAGGCAAGCCTAATCTTTCCTGACTCAGAGCAAATCTGTGATGGCCCGGAGCCAGGGATAGGCAGGTGGATTTAGTGCACAGGGTAATGGAAAAATGTAAACATTCTATATATCCTGATGTGTAGTGGTTACACAGATATTAACATTTTTTTAAATATATGGAATGAGTATTTAAAATGAGTGCATTTTGTCAAATATGTACATTATAATTAAATAAAGTAGATTTAAAAAGTATATGTGCAACAGCTAAATAACAAAATAATGATGAAGACCTATCATGGAATGATTAAATAAGCATTTCTGGTGGTGAGATCTGAGCATCAGCATTTTCTATAAAGCTTCTGGAGAATTTTGAAATGCTGACAATGTTAAAAATATCTTATTTAGTGAAAATTCAGGTCTCGTTTTATTATAATACTAGTGTTCTAGTTAAGTCCTGCTTACTAGTAAGACATGTAATTGTTATTTTGTTTAGTTCTCTTTGTGTGTTTACTGACCTAGCTCATTAAAGATGAAACTAACTAGATTATAAAAATCTATAAACGGTAATCTGAGCAGCAAAGAACATCTCCTGCAACACTCATAAAAAGAAGAAAAAGTTGATGCACTTTCATACTAAGGGGACTATTCTTTTAACTTGGCCCATAGGTAATTCCAAAAACAATGGCAATAAACACTTTATAAGAGGGGTTGATTTATTTAACTAGTTTTATACAAATGTTATGTGCTCAACAATACTTCAAACAAATAACACAATTTGATTAAAATGTAGCCTCTTAAAAAAAAAAAAAAAAAGCCTGAAGAGGGGAAAAATACCAGGGTCACAATGAGAATTTGTTCTTGGACCCTCAGTTGTCATGAACCCTGCACAGAACAAGATGGTCAATAAAACTGGCCAACATGTTGGAGATATGCTGGAGTAACCAAGAGCAGACAAGCCTGATTGTGGACTGCCTCCTTCCATAAAAAGACTGGGAGACTCACAACGGACGTATGCTTCTTCCCTCCTTCCTGCCAGCTCTGAATGTGCCATGGCTAGATGTGAGCTTTAGAGCCAGACATCCTGGATTTTAATCCTGTTTCCATCATTTACTAATCAGATGGCTTAGAGCGAGTGAACTCATCTCTCTGGACTTCATCAGTAATGTTGGATAAAAATAATTGCTATCAGATAATATGAAGATTAACTTAATTAATGTATGTGAAAAAGGGTTGAAAATTTAAATTCAAGTAAAATGTAAATGCTGTTAATGTTATTATTATTTCAAAAGGTAGCCCTTGTTAATGACCATCTAAACTCACATATGACATGATAAAGCAAGAACTGTAGCTATTCAAATAAGATGATAAGGTGTAGCCATTTACTATTATGAATCCAAGTATTTGAGAAAAGCAAGTCTTTTAGATTTCCTAAAACATATAATTACAAGTTTATAATAGTGGAGGAGGAAGTTCTTCTTGCAATAAGGAGATTCACAAAGTTTGTGTAGGGAAACCTGGTCTTCTTACCTGTGGCAATAGGTCAAGGTTGGCAAAAACACGATACACAGGCCGCCATGATCCCCTTTGCCCATGACAGACATTTAATAGATCATAAAACTGTCCTGCTGTGCCTTAAGAGAGTCCAAGAACCTTTCTTGTTTCATAGCTCTAAGCTACCCCTTTACTGAAGTTGATGCTTCTGACAGATTGCTATAAATGGGTATAGATGATCCTTATAGCTATAACCATTTTAAACATTCTCCTGTAGATCTATGGAAATAGCATCCAGTGATGTTTAAATTGAAAAATGCCAATAAAAGAATAAGAATATAAATTAATACAGTCAATGTGTATGAGGAGAAAACGGGGTATATGAGAATACTGTACTTTCCACTCGATTTTTGCTATAAGCGTAAAACTTCTCTTAAAAAAGTCTGTTTTTTTTAAATAAAATAATATAATCAAGATACAAATTATACATATGACACCCAAAATAAGACAATTTTTTGTCAAATTAATGTTATTATTAATTGAAAAGGATAATGTAGAAGATGAGTCATAAATAATTAAACTCCAATAAAAAGAGTAAAGTAAACAGATTTAAGACACTAAGAAACTGGAAAAAGAAATCATCCTAAAGAGGTAGTTACAGCTGGAAGCCAGACAGTATTCCAGGGCTTCGAATATTTTTCTCAGAGACAGTCAGCCTCTCTAAGCTGAAAGAGATGGTATCATCTGCAGACTTTTAAACTAGATTGCACCCAAGACTTGAGATCCAAGGCAGATTTTTCTCCATTTGGAAAACTGAGACATAAGAGCAAAAATGTTCGCCTTTCTGTTCATTGGTGTGAGCTTAAAACTTTAGGCCCCTAGTCAACATGTAAATGAAGGAGGCAAGGCAGACAGCTCTCACGCCTCCTTTCAGCTCACCTTTGTGGGTTCACGTCTGATCTCTCCACAGTGGCAAAGTATAAATGTCAGCTACGCCTGTCATGTGAACTCACGGGCTAAGCACACAGTTAAACAAACAGACTTACGTGCTAGTTTCAAAAAAACTAAGTAAATAGATAGTTTTATGTCTTTTTTGATTTTCCTTATAAAGTGTTGTGAACATTTACCTTGACTCCAACAAGTGGTTAATTTTTTTTTTATCCTTAAATATAGCAAAAAGAAAACTCTTCGATTCTCTTTAATACACTCTTGTAAACAACTGTTCCATCTATAATTCATTCCGTGTCTTTTACATACACATGATTACTAAGTCTAGAATAAGATAATCCATATAAAAAGCAGATTTTAATGCTTTGGGTATATTTGCCAAATGATTTGAAAAAGAAAAATATAATGGGTTAGGTGGATTTATGGGGCAAATAATCTACTCTTGGCAATAGGATGCTAAGAAAAGACTGGTTTAAGAGTTAAGAAGCTCATAATGCCAGCTCAGAATTTACAGCTAACAATTTTGTAGGGCAAAGCCACTATGCAGGCATCCTTATCCTGCATGTAAATGGGATTACCCTTCTGAGCATTATCCTAATGTGGAATTAAACTGTCAAGTTGGCTGGCTTGTTGCATGGACCTGTGCATAAGACTAATATAACTCTGAGTAAAATTTAATATTGTTAAACCCTCTTTTTCTTCTAGAACCACAAAAACTAAAAACACACATGCACAATACTCCTATGTGACTACTGAGTCGCTGTGGGTTGACTTATTGAAAAACGTGATGACAGCAACCCAGATCAATCTTCATTATAATTTCAAATTTTCCTATTTCCTAAAAGTTCTATTTCTTAATTTTTTTCTAATTATTATAAAACTGATGTAATTTGAATTATTTGTTTTCAAATAAAATTGAGGTAAGGAGCATCATCAAAAAAGCCAAATTAAATCATATAAAAGATTGGGAAATGGTTATTAAGAATGTATCATCGATATCAATCTCTAATAGTAATAAACTTAATTCCATAACTAAATTAAATTACTGTTGTGTTCTGTCCATAATACCTCTTCGTAGGTAGAATTACTGTATTATAACCATGATGATTGTGGAAAACTGAACATTTTAACCATGATGATTATGGAAAGTTAAAAGAGAAGTTGCCTGATAATTCACTAATCTGAATCACACTGGATATAGGAAAAAAAAAAAAAAAAACAGCTATAAGTATCTAGTTTCCTATAAGAGAAGAGATTTAGAAGAGCCAATATTTTAAGGTAGGGGGATGACAAGTTGTAAAAATGCATCTTTCGGGAGAAATTTGTAATTAAGCAGTTTTCCATAAACACTTAGCTATTTTCTTAAACTGGTGTTTTGTGTTTTATTTATTCATTTATTCATTTATTTATTTCAAAAGAAAAATTTTCACCATCATCTCAGAGATAATTTAACCCTAATCCAATATAAGTATTTTTCATAATTTTCTTTTAAATTTCTTCCAAGGAGGCATAAACGTAGCTCAGTAAATAGCTGGCCCTTATTTTTCAAGAAAAATACCATGCTAATGAGTATTTTACATTACACTAACTCGAGAGGAAAAACTGGTTTCCTTCTTTCCCCATTGTTCTTATTTTTAGAAGAAATATTATCAAGGAACAGGCATTTATGAAATTGCATACCGTTAACAAGTCTCTGATCATATTTAGGTAAAACAAATAGAAGAACCATGTAGATTCGGAGAACTGATCCTAAGGAGACTATTCTTAGACTAAATTCTTAATTTTTGATCACTAGAAATGATTTATGAGTTAATCAATCATTATAACATACATAATTTTTTTCTGAATACAGTATTACGACGAAGTGATTTTTAGTATGTATGGTGAGGAAAAATAATTTATATACACTGTATTTTTTCTTATTCATCGGTAATACGATATACTATACACATATTGAATCATAAAATCAGTGATGGGAAGTAATCACGCAAACTGTTAAACTGTTAACTTTGGGGGGGTGGCTACATGATTGAGAAAAGAGAGGGATATACCATGTATGAGGGAGGGGGAGGGCTGTTCTGTTGTGCTACCTATGCAGTGTAATTGCGGTTCACAAAATAACACTATATACAATGTAGACTTTTTTTATTAAAAATTTGTTAACGTAAGAACCAGCAGGATTGTATACTGCGTTTTTATGATTGTTACAAGCTCCAATCACTTTAGTTGGTAAACAGAAACATCCGCTTCACTCCTTTTTTATTTCAGTGCGCCTTTTACATCATCCTGTTTTTAATGCACACTGAAATGTCCAGGAAGTTTTTTTTTTTTTTTTATAACACCTGTGCTATTATTCTGATATTCACCGTTATTAAAACTTGAAAATGTTTTTACCTTATGACATTATCAGCCAAGAATTCATTAAACAGTAGAGTCGGTGCTGGTTCTTAAAAGTGCTGCCAGGCAACAAAAAAACTTTGGAATTCAATTAGGTGTGTTAAATTTCTAAGAAAAAGGTCAAACTTTAAATTCAGATAGTTTTGTTTTAGATAAAGTAAAAGACATAATTAGAAAAAAATGCATCTAGATGTATGTGCTGTGATTAGAAAAGTCTATATTCTAGGACATTTCTCTGTTGCCTTTTCTATAAGAAAAAGTATTCTTGAATTGTATTAAGTTTGAACTATGCAAACTTTCAATTGTGTAATTTCTCAGATATTACACATAAAATAAAATACAAGGCTCCCACATCTCAAGGTTGTTTAAATTTTTTCCAATGAGAAAAGTGCTATTTTATTTTGAAAATGACCGTACAGGAAAGCAAAAATGATCAATGTAGTTTTAAAAATATAAAGAAGGTTTTTAAATACCATTAGTAACACTACCCACTGGAGATAACTGGTAATATTTTAGTAAGTTTCTTATTAGCATATATAAGTTTATGTATTATTATATTGTTATATTACACCTTATACTATACTATACTATACTATACTATACTATATCATGCTATGTTATATATTTTAGATTTCTTTTTAATATATGCATATGTTTTATAAACTATATATAAACATGCACATATTTTTTCCTATCATTGTATTATGAGAACTCCATGTCAAAAAAATATTTTGGAGAGCACAAATGTAGATAGCTATGTAATATGCAATCATTTCCACTTTTTCTTAATGTAGCTAAGACTGTACAATTATGTAGTATTACATTAGGCCTCTTGCAGTTACTAAAACAATTCAATGCACATGTGGAATTTGTCTTATCTTGTCCCTAGTCCTGGAATTTGCCTTCTAATCTTTGGGCTGTGTTATGGACTAAATGTTTGTGTCCTCTTGGAATACATATGTTGGAGGCATAGTCCCCAGTGTGACAGTGTTTGGAGATAGAGCTTTTACAGAAGTAATTAAGATCAAACAAGGTCATAAGAGTGGGGTCTGATTTGATAGGATTAAAGACCTGATTAGAAGAGACCTCAGAGCAGTAGAGATCTCTCTCTTTCCCCTTCCCTCTCTCTCCCCCTTTCTCCTTTTCTTCCTTACACACACACACACACACGTGCGCGCACACATGCACACACACTCCATCTCTCTTGTGCGTGCGCGCGCGCGCTCTCTCTCTCTCTCTCTCTATATATATATATATATCTCCATGTGAGTGTAGAGAAAAGGTCATGAAAAGGCCATGTGAGGACACAGCAAGAAAGCGATCATCTGCAAGCCAGAAAGAGAGCTCTCACCAGAAATCACCAGAAATCAAAGGGGCCAAAACCTTGATCTCAGAATTCTAGACTTGCAGACTGTGAGAAATAAAATTCTGTTGTTTAAGACATCCAGTCTGTGGTATTTTATTATGGCGGCCTGAGCAGATTAATGCAGGCTGTGAAATACCATCCCTTCATGAGGCAATGAACGAAAATCTTTGAAAGTATAACTGTTACCCTTCAAAACACACCCCCCACACACACACACACATACACACATTGCTGCCCACTCACTACTCTGTGTTTCAGAGCACTGATCGCTTATTAGGATTTAAATTTTCAAAATATGTTTAGCATTTTTAAATTAGCAACTTTATCTTCTCCTTTGTTTTTTCCAAGAACCATGCTATATAGGTATTATTGTTTGGAGATGAAGAAATTATTTATCTAGTTCATGAATGAGAGTTAGCATCAAAGGAGCAGATATTCAAAAATGGAATCTGTATCCAAATCACTCATTCTCAACCGTGACAGCATGTTCGATTTTCTTCCTCAGTAATGAGTGAATTATGTGAATAATAAATATCATCTTTTTGACTATCACATTAGTTGGAAATTTTTCTCACATTTCCTCCCACATTTGTATTTTAATTAGTTTACTATGATCCTTTTAATGAATTTTATTTTACAAAAGTAGTACATACACTTAGTCTAAAAAATAAGAGAACCGAAAAGGCTACTAATGAAGAGTGAGCGGTCTTTTTCGCATTATTTCCTAGTACACCCTAACGCATTCTTTCGTTGTTTTTCTGTTTGTTTTTAGCCATGTCTTCTTGTACAAATGTATACACCTGTGTGTACATAAAATTGATGTCTACACTGTTATTTTTAGAGATTTAATTTTTTGGAAAGTATATACTCTCTTCTATTATGGTGTGTAAGATTTAGATCTCTAATATCGAAGGCCCTTACCAATGTTCCTTCTCTACGCCACCTTACAGTTAGCATCTGCTACGAGTACGGTTAAATAAATACTCAGCATGTAGCGCTACGCAATTACAATTATTCTTCAGTGCTGAACCAAGCATCATACATGAGCAAGCACCTTGAAAAAGTTTTTTAACTTTTCTGAAATGAATAGTCCCGCTACTTATGAATTTGTATGGTTTTCTGATAAACATTGTTCCTTCTTCTGGAATAGTCAATTAGATTCTAAAATGTCTCTCAATGGCATATTCTGCATGTTTAAAACAATTATTTTTCTTTTTGGTATTCCATGCTTTAATACATAATACTTTGTTTTTTCCCAAAAAGTTTACGAATGGAGGAAAACTAGAAAATTCTGTGTGGTCCATTATTTCAAGGGATGAGGGGTTCAATTTTATATTGATAACTTAGTAACTACCTATGTGAGTGTAAAATTATTTGTTTTGTAATAGTTTGTTGATATCAAAAAATGCAAGCATTTGCCAGCAAATTATATCTTTTACAAGATTTTTAATACTATTGAAAAAATAAGACAGAAATGATAATGTCAAAACTATACTGGGCACACACTCTAATTTTTTAGATTTTGTAACCGAAAGTTCCTTTCCTTGGGAATTTAGAGGTTGTTATTGTTAAAAAGCTCAGCAACTTTGTGTAGTCATCAGAATTAAGGCAGCTCTCTCTGGTGTTCAGCCTAGCTCAAACTATATGTCATTTTTGCCTTCTGTGAACACTAGGTCTTTCATTTACTTTGTACAGCTTCTGCTCGTTATGTGACTAAAATACTATCCACTTACATCTAATTATGCCTGTGGCTGGAGAGAAGAGAAAAAAACGACAACAAAACACACCTAGTATCATCTCACGGCTAACTCGGTATTTGATTAAAACACAAGGAAATCATAACCAGATATAAATGAATTTTGCAACAACATAAGTAGTTTCTGGCCAATTTGCTTTAACAATTTTGTGATTGAAAAATCACATACATCCTTAAGCAATAATGATACGTTTATAATCTATGACAACAATAATTAACATTTTTAATTGTTACCTATTACAGGTACTGTTCCAAGCATTTGATTCTGATGATAAGTTTTTATGCATGAATCATTACGTCCATTTTTAAGAGAGAGTTGAAAAAAAGGTAAACTACTCAACATCACACGGATACGTCCTTAGTGGAGCCAGGATGTGAACCTGAACAGGCTCACTGCTGAGCCCAAGACCCATTGGTTTCCATAGAAATCAGGGTTTTTCGACCTCAGCCTCACTGACATGCTGGGATGAATAACTCTCTGTTGTGGGGGGCCCTCCCTGGACTCCATCCACCAGATGCCAGTAGTTCCCCGGACACCTCATTGTCGCAACCAAAAACGTCTCCAGGCATTATAAATGTTCCCTGGAAGGGAAACTCACCCCTGGCGGAAAACTAATAATCTAGATTTATTTGTTCTATATTTACTATCATCTTACAGTAACCTCTAAGTATAGTAAATAAAAGGATACCATGTAAACGAGTTTGATATGAAAATACTTTTAAAAATCTGATAGAATTATTGAATTTTTTGATTATCAGATATATCACATTCTTCTGTGTAAAATGTCAGCAAGGAGAAGAATAAAGGTAATAAGAGATTAAAATTAATTTGAACATGCTATCATAAAAATGTTTGAATAGACTTGCAGGAGCTTTTAAGAGGGAGGTTTAAATCAGACTCAGCGTCAGGGAAGTTCCAGCAGGTGCAGCTAGGGAATGGAGAGCATCTTCACACTAATAAATCTAAGCACCTTGCCCAGGTAGCATCAAAGTCGGGGATCCCAGCTCCCTGGAGCGTGCATGTCTCCACTAAAGACATTCAAATTCATTTAAGTCAGCGAATTACATTTTTTTCCAAACCATATTAATGACACTTATCATTAAGACCAGAAGTAGTGGATTTTCTAAGAAAATATGTTATCATGTGAGCAGGCTCACATCCGAAGGAACTGAAAGTAGTATAAGGTAGTTGGGTCGTGAGATGTGACGAGAGGATAAATTCCTGGAAAGGTGATTTCTAGACAGAGTACTGGTGCCTTCTGTGCTGTGTTAAGGAGCTGAGATGCGTCTTAACTATTGAACATGTCATAGGAGAACAGCATGACTAAATTTGCATTTAGAATGTTGATTCTCTGAACGGTTTTAAGGTAGGTTTGGAAGATACTGGTTTTCAGAAAACCGTGAAACAAACTGGCCAATACTAATGACCAGATTCAGAAGAGTAACAGTGAGACTTGGGGAAAGGTAAAAACAAATCCCATCGTTCATAAAGAGGTCACGCAGCCAGTTTGGGAATGATGTAAACAACGAAGGCGAGGATTGTGTGAGTGAAATTCTAAACCGACTCCCAGATTTCTTGTTTTCGAAACTAAGTGGTTGGAAACATTCCCAGCAGATAGGAAGGAGGAGGCTTAAGGGAGGAGGGGTGGGTGATGAGTTTCGCAAATGACTCTGGTTTGGACAACAAAAATGTTTATCATGCGAAAGTCTAATTTTAGCACTCTCTTCGCCTTATTATGATGCAAAAAGCAAATTGGCAGCTTCAGCAACTTCCAGCAGGAGCCTGGCACCGGCCTCCCACTCTGGCACCCTTGAAATCCGCCCTGGCCTCAGGGCCGGCGCTGCCAGGATATAGAGTTGGCAGTCACAGGATCTAGGTGTCAAACTGTAAAATGATTCTGTTCCACTTTCTTTTAAAATAAATAATCCGGAAGCTAACTTTACTTCCTACTTAGTGATTTAAAGTGAATTTCTGAGAAATATTTTTCATAAATGTATTTATTCCTGAAATTCAGCACTTCTGCTCTTTTTCTTGTGATCCTGCCCATTTCATGCACCTCGGTCATACTCTCTTGTGTCCAGGCGTCAACGCAATGGCAGTGCTGACTGGGGTACACCAAGAGCGTATCTATCTTAGCTTTCTCCTTTATCCAAGGGGGTGGCTCATGTTCAAAGACATGTTCTTTCTCCCAAGACCTGAATTGTCCAGTCCCAACTGAGCACGTGAGAAGCTCGGAGAGGTCTCCACCATCTGCACCTGCACAGTCCCTGGAATCGTCCTCAGCTCTCAGGACCCTGAATAAGTGACTCTCTACGAGTGTCCTAGAGGGGCCCTCTGCACAGGAGCACATTGCCCCCTCAGTCACAGAAACATGGAGGACCGCCTGCAGGCTTCCGAGGCCTCCCTCCCTGCATTGGCTTCTCCCCAGCAGCTGCCCAACCCATTTCAGCCACCTCGGCTGCCCCACACGCCAACGTTCTTTCTGAGCTCAGCGAGGCTGTGCTGCTTTGACTGACTCAATCACCGCACTGTGGTAGAGGAGGTTCCCGCAGCCAGAAGGCCTGCGTGCATGGCGGGCTCTCCTCCCCTGGTCCATTCTCCTTTCTCAAGGTCACAGTCAGTCACTGTCTGGGATGCAAAGCCTGGAAACACTCGCCTCATGTCTTTGCTGTAATTCAACATTGTCTAAACTGAAAAAGCAAATTTGGTTCCATTTGATGTATTCTGGCTATAAGAGAAATTCTGAATTCTTCAATTTTAAATAAAAATTTCTATTTTAATCTCTTTGAAAATCAACTGATATAAAAGATTCATTCTAAATTTGAAAAATATTATTTTTCAGTATCTACTTGAAGTATTATTTCTTTGCGTAAAAATATTGGACAAATATTTTATTCATAATTACTTTAACGCTTCTAGGTAGAGAGCATGTTATTAGCTTAGTTTAAATTTTTAGAAAGTCGTCATCCAAATATGGCATCAATTATTGCTATCATAAATAACTTACACTAAATATCTATTTATTAAATATTCTAATAATCTGCCTCCCACAAAATTAATCCAATGATGATTTCTCTTTTTCAATGCATTTCAGTGAGTCAATATATTTTAATTATTTGAAAATCTAATTCCATATATTACCTCCTACTACATTTTCACTGTGAAAAGTAAAGCATTTGTACTTTTTAGTGCTGGGGCAACTGGCAGATTATTCTTATACTGGCTATTTTTCCATGCATTTCCTAGAACCGACAGCGAGTCAAGCTAAGCCCTCCATTTATACACCAGTAATATAAAAGTCACTATCACCGATCTAGAAAGTCATAGACGAGAAGAATTCTTTCATATAATCACAAATACAGATGATAGCACGAGAATAACCATGATTTACGGAAGAACATTAAGTGTGCTAACAGAGTACTTTGTTTTCAAAAATAATTTGAGGGCAGGCACTGCATTTCTCAGCATATCCACGAAACTAAGTGGCAGTCTGATAAGAGTCGCATTAAAATAAAGGTCAAGTAATGATGACAAGATTCCTTCTATTTCACTTTGCCCCAGTTTGGCATAAGCTGCAATTTACGCAGTGTCACCAACCATCAATCAATCACCCATGCAACACCAAATAAAGAGATGAAAAGGCTAAAGTAAATATAGAGAAGAAAAGAAATGCAATCGGCTATTAGGCAATACACCGAGAAGACATGGCCCGAATACCCCTATTTGAAGCACTGGTATTTAAGGGACACGGAGCATTACTGAATTTTCTTCTCTGCATCATACGTGATTAGTCTTAGAGGAGTTTTGTTAGCATACTACGGTGTCAATTAATTTTGTTTCCCAAGAAAACCTAAGAATTATTATTTTTGTAGTAGTTCTTATCTTTTTGGTAGGCCCCAGATGCCTATGCTATAAATCTTACTGGTTTCATGATATTTTATGAACTTGTTCTCGGTCAATATCTTTTTTGGTCAAAGTCAGTCAGTTTAGATGAGCTGAGGATAATGATAACGGCGACTTAAAAATTAGTTAATTTTATGAGCATGTATCCAAAGCACCTTTAAGGAACACACGACTTTAAATTTCTAAAAGATGCTATTAAAATCTACAAAGCACCTTCTTGATTTCTAGAAGTTCTTGTGTTTCCACTGTAAAATTAAGAACATGAGGCGGAAACTATTCAGAAATAACATGAATGACTCCGTTTTCAACATCTTCCCTCTGAGTGACAACGGAGAGATTTAACAGACGCAATCGTTTCGGTACAGACCCAGGGAAGACACAGACTGACACGGGAAGACGAGAAAGGATCAGGGGCAGAGGGAAGCAGCGGGGAGGCTGGGCAAGACCACGAGCACAAGGCATCCCGCCTGGGCAAGACCACGAGCACAGGGCATCCCGCCTGGGCAAGACCACGAGCACAGGGCATCCCGCCATACCCGCTCGGAGCCGCGCGAACGCTCGGAGAGGAGAAACTGCACGTTAATATCAAGACACAGCGTGACTTTGTCTGGATATCACCTGGAGTTTTATTTATCTTCAAGTTTCAATTAAAAAATACATAAAATTTTATAGCATAGTATGTTCAATTGCTTTCTTCCCAAACTGTCCCTATTAACTTTATAATATTTGAGGTTAAAATGTATCCACTGGGTGTATTTGAAAAGATAGGTGTGTATGCCTGATGGATGGATCCACGAAAACCTGCAATCCGGAACCGGGTGGCCAAAGGGAGCAGAATAAAGACCACCGTGGCTTGTAAGCTGATTGCTTCTACACCCAGATAATTAAAGCAGCCCGGGGTAGACCAGTACAACACACAGAAGCTCATGATTTGTGAGCCTGTGCCCCGAAAAGCCCACAGCACATGTGTGCTCACAACAGACATGATTTAAAGAAGAGAAGATGTTTTTAAAAATTTTAACCAGGGATAAGTTTGACTTTCTCATTCACTTTAATGGCATTTAACATACCGTAATGACACAAGAAGAGTAGGGGAATGAGACCAGCATTTACTCTGCTCCTTTTTTATTTTCTCAAAGATCCTCCTTTCTTTTTTTTAAGACCCTGATTATTCACATGTACATCTTTAAAATAGTCTTATTTTTATCTAAATGATATGGATATTAATAAAGAAATGTGATAATTTCCACACTCAGACTCTTGGGTTCTGGATATTACTCAGAAATATGATGTTAACAAATCTTGACTTTAGGGGGGAAAAAAAAAACGGTGAAAACAAATCATTTTTATCTGGCGTTATTTTTGGCAAGTTAAATAAAAGTGTGTATGTATTACGATTCAAACATCAGAAAGAACAAAACCTGATTTCAGAAGTGTTCGCTTGCTGATCAGAAAGAAATTTTTAAACGTAGTAAAACTAGCAACTATAAATCACTTTCTCAAAATGTAATAATATAGTCCTTAGTATTTTCACATTTTTCTCATAAATGTTTAGCAAAATCACTATAAAGAAGTCCTTTAAATTGCATGCCTTGAAAAAAGCTGGCTCTATTTTCTTATGTAGTGTCATTAAAAATAAATAACATTAAATAAATGAATTTTACTAAAAGTTTATAACTACATCACAAAGTAAAAGTTTGTAAATGATTATAACATTTCACTTCCTATTCATTTTTATCTACCTCAAAAAGCTTTGAATGGGGACAACATTGCATTAATATTTAGAATCTATTTAATAAACACTTACTGAATAGCACCTTATCCCAGCCACTATCTTAGCTACTCAAACAGGAAAATAGCAGAACTCATGTTTCTTTGCCCGAGGAGCTCTCGGTCGACCAGGAGAAGACATAAACACAAGCAACTCACTTTTATAAAAGAGATGAACGCTACATTGGTAAGAAGGAAATATAATACAGCAACACGGTACAATAGGTTTTGAAATATATGAAAATATCCATTCTAAAAATTGATTTTTTATCTAAATAAAATTGTTCAGGAATATCATGCCATAATTGACTTCAAAGTTTCTAATCGAAGAAAAAATATTCTTTTTATGCCATGAGGAAGGCTTCACGCTAGGAACCATATTTAACATTTTTAGAGAATGTTGGTGTGTGCCCTGCTGGACTGCTGGCATACGGAGTCTTAGAGCCATTTAAAATCTGAGCCCAGGAAACACTATTAATTTGCATCCCTGGAACTGAAGGGGTCTACCCGTGGATAAGCACTTCATGTTTAGAGATGTTACAGGCTGTGACGTCTGAAATCGGATGCATCGTGACGCCTGTGTGTGCGACTGTTGTGCAAACAAAACTACATGTGGCCATTGGCATATTTTCCTCATCGTACGGTTAATTTACTCGGATCTTCTCTATAAAACATTTAAAGTAACAATATGCCATGTGATGATTCACGCAGGAAATGCCACTACGGAAACTGTATGCCTGTGTAATGCAAACATTTTCTTTGTGAATTCATCTTATTTTCAAATTTTAGGTAAAAATGGAATTTTTGATAACATTACTATGAGTAGTTTTTATATCATGGCTTCTGCATCGCTGGACACTGGCTAGTGACTAATTGCGATTCTGTATAAAGTAGCCAGGTCTCAGTTCAAGGCAAGATAGAATGATTTTAGAGATTTTGATAACTCTTCATATCATCACCGTTCTATTTTCTAGAGGAGGTGGCCATGTCAGCGCATGAATGCAGAATTGCCTATCATCTTGTTGATCCACGTTTTCATCTTTTTTACTACTTTTAAGAAAAATAGTTCATAGTGAGCAATGTTGCTCATGATTTTGAAGAGGAAACATACAATGTTTTACTTTATTTAATTCTATTTTTGTAATATGAAAGTTCTTTCTTGGTGATAGTATCATAAAATGAGCTCATTATTGGGACATCTAATGTGTTCATAGGTAGTCTGTGTAAATATAAAGTTTCATTCTTTCATAATAAAATCAATTTGTATTGTTGAGCTTAAAACAAATGACTAAACGTAGTGTGAGTTTAATGTAAACTGACTTGGCTTGCATAACATAACATATTTCTCACTACAGATCACAGCATTTTACATTTATGAGAATCCTAAATAATCCCAAAGAGAAGGATCTGGTGTCTGTTTTTCATAATAAAATTCTCCTTACAAACCAAGTATCACAATCCTGGATCGATATTCACTTAACAGAAAAAGTGCCACACATATTATTAGCAATATCTCTTCTGACATCACTTGTCACTGATGGGTAGCCCTGGTGAAGTGCTTTATGGTCACGAAGCCACAAGGCACCAATGATATGCAATTGGTCATGAAAAAAAGCCTTCTCACTACCAAGGATTAGTCAAATAAGGATATGGACAAAAACTTGCAGAGTTGCTCACCTTAGGCTGGGTAGCAAATTAATAAATTCGTCAAGGTTATTCTTATAATTCAAGATTAAAAATAAACCCTATATTTTATTTTCTGTATCTAAACTTGATATTATTAAAATTCCAAGATCAATCTTCATTAGTTTGACCTCATGCACTTTGTTATATAATTATTAAAGCAAGAGAAGAGAAAGAAAAAAGGAATCGAATGGAAAAGAAGAAATTCATAAAGTATCTGGAAACCATAATATACTACTAATGTTTTCATTTATTTTTACTTATAATAATCATCAATTACTAACAAAGATATAGTAGCTTGACAAAACACGGCTTATAATACTTTGTATGAACTATAAGTAATTCAGGAAATAAGATCTATGCTGATTAGACTTTAAAAATTGCACGCCCTTTTGTGTATAACTTCTACTAAAAACAGGCTTTACTAAAAAGGACGAAGCTTTAACTAAAAAGCTTCACTAAAAAGAACAGGCTTTCCTAAAAAGAATGAAGTCAACATTCAATTTGTTGAGTTGTTACTATTTGCCAGGGCCTAGGGGTTGGTGAAGGAAACAAGACAGTCACAATATGGAGCCTCCTGAGGTGTATACCTAGTGAGATTAATAAAAATAAACTAACCCATGAATAAACAAACAAATAAATAAAATATATCGTTTGCCAATGTTGAGAATAGCATAGTTCTTTTGCGAAACGCTCTCAAATTTAAAGAACCCAAAAGAACGACTAAATAAATTAGAGAACACGGACAGGAAAAATGACAAGGGGGCAGTTGTTGCAATTTTACTTAAGATGATTAGTAATTAGTAATTACAAATGGCCTCCATGGTGACATTTGTGCCAAGAACTAAAAAAGAAAAGAAAGCAATCCTTGAAAATATCTGGGCCAGAGCATTTTCATGAATGTAAAAGCTTGGGGCTGGCTTACAACGGGTTTGGCAGCCTGTAAGAACAGTCCCCAGCCTGCGTGCTAGGGGTAGCTGAGGGAGCAGGGGGTGGGACTCTGGAAAGGAAGATGGGGGAGGGGCAGTTTGTGTGGCCTCCTTGACAACTGTAAAAGCTTTGGCCTTATGCTTAGAGGTGCATTCTGAACAATCAACATAAAAATTCTGAAAGACTGGAGCACAGTGATTATTAAGATGATATCTCATCATTTAAAATTGACAGATCAGCTGATACTGACCTAGTTACCCAATCTAACGTTGTCACTTGATTAAGAATGTCAGTGGTGAGGAAAAAATACTGCCGCTTATCAATAGTGTTTCTATGTGGTTTCCCTTCACTCTACCTAAGCAAAACAAACAAAAAGATCAACAGAAAAGAGAACATTTTACTTTAAAATATGAACAAAATAAAACATAAGTAGTTGTTTATATTCTCTAGTTCAGATTTCAACACTTGTACCAAAGAAAATGTGTGTCAGGCAAATTTTTATTGAGAAAGGAAGGTGAATTGATTTCTGAAACTACCCGTTGCTGAATTTGGACACATCGCCTCATCTTTCTGAGACTCTGTTTTGTTTTGTTTTTTATCTGTAAAATGATAAGGATGAAGGAGAAGATTTAGAAGTGTTTCTTTATGTTCTAAAATTTTATGATCTAAAAATGAAAATGGCACTGTAAATGTGTATATGTATATATTAAAATATATTTGGAAGGGCAAATTGCTAATCTTCTGTAAAACTAAGACCTAAATATTATATACTCATGCATTAATATGATATGAAAATAAAAGAAAAATATGAAGAGTATAGAAAGACTTTTTCTTTTTTAAATCACCAGATAGTTCTTTTGACTACTTTAAATTTGAAAACATTCCTCCAAGCAACCAAAGAGCTATGCTGCCACCTACTGGCCAAATGATTAGCATCTATGAGATGTTGCAATTCCTTATTTAAAAACACACACACACACACACCACACACACAGTGTTAATAAATACGCAACACTGGTCATAATAGAGTCCTCACATTCTAAAATACCAATTACAAAAACACTTATTCATTCATTTAAAATACTACATTGGTGAAATTCTATTTAGATTTCCGTATTTATTAAACACTCAGGTGGTCTTACCTGGTGATAAATGCGATACATTTCTCATGCTCTTTCGATAGGGAAAATACCACTGATAGTCTGATCGATGTTCCAGCATTCTATTCCTTCCCAGTAACAGAGAAGAATGTATTTTCTCTACTCCCAGAAACAAAGCATTAAGTTTCAGAAGAAAAGATACAGACTGCTGTTACAGAGGAAAACCCCAGTCTTTAGTAATAACTAGCTCTATTAAAAGTGAGTCATGTAAGTGCTAATAATACATAGACTTTTTTTGAGCACTAATGCCCCTAAAATAGCTGTGGCTTGTAAACCCCATTCAGACAGAAACATTAGCACCTAAGTATCTTACAGAGCTGCTGAGAGAAGCCATTTGTTCATCCGTAAGTCCTTGTTTTCCTTAGAAAAAGTATAGCGGTATATGCAGTTTTCAAGGTGCTATCCTGCTATTATACACTGGCAGTGAATCACACTGATGGATTTATGCTATATCGCCACCCCCTAATTGTGTGATAATGTGGTCCTTTGACATGATTCTTATTCGTTTGAAATTTATCACACCCAAAATAAGCACCTCTCTTTTTAACACAGAAGAAACTCCTCACTCTGATAAGGCAACAGAAAACATAAAAATCAAAAGGAAAATAATAATCAGGCATTTAAAAAATTTAAGTTAGCATAATTTGTATTCCACATTTTGTTCCAAAAATAGATCTTGATGCGTGCGTTTCCTGATTTTCATTTGAAACGCAAATTGCAGCCATCTGAGATGAAGAGGGTGCAGCAAATAATTTCTGTGCCTACTCACACAGCAGAGCCACTCTGAGACAGCCTGAGTGCTTTGAACCACCTACCTTTAATGCTTCTACCCCTGAATCAAATAGACTGCTTCATCAGAAAAAAAAAAAAATTTTTTTTTCAACACTTGCTTAAATTTTAATTTCTCTTTAACAAAGCAAACTCTCACGTTTTCCCCAAATACGCTTTATGCTCTGCATGGTACTTAAACCTTTGATTAGGATCACATTATTTCTTGTTTCATGTAACTATATCCATATTTATTTCCTCTCCTCTTTGTCACTGTCTCTCATTTCCTCTGTCTCTTTCTCATTATCTACGTTCTCTTACCTCGCTTTCCATATATGTCTATATTCTAAAACACTGAACAATCAAATCTACTTAGGCAAGCACACATATCTCTTCCATTTTTCTCTACAATTTTGATTTAAATCCACATGCTACTTCTTATAATAACTGAAATGTCCCTTTAAACCTAGAATTTAAAAAAATAATTTCATTTATGATGACATTCTGAGAACTAGAGGAAATTTGAATATCACTGTTTGGGATTCTTATCTTTTATGCCATCTGTATCTGAATTTTCCCTAAAATATAGCAGAAAGATTCTTTTGAAAAATAACCCTACTTGGTCATAATTCAGAAAACATAATGTGAATTATTCACATAACAATTTTGTTTTATATTAAATGGAAAGTAAGTCTTCAACCTGTATGTATTGTTGCTTTAAGAAAGCAATTATACTTTTAAATATTCATAATAATTACTGAATCGAATCTAACTTAACATAAGCATTTTTCATTTATTAGAAAGTCTCTACAAATATTTTATTTCAACATAATATACCATTAATTTGGGATACATAATTTTTACTATAATGTAAAAATGACATTATAAAACCTTTTTATCTAGCTTCTTGAAGTAAAATGGACAAAACTGTGAGGTATTTAAGGTGTCCACCATGGGGATTCGATATCCATGTATATTGTGAAAGGCTCCTCCTCATCTACTTAATAAATCCATCACCACCTATTTGTTCTGTGTGTGTGTGAGAGAGAGAACGCTGAAGTTCTATTTCCTCAGCAAATTTCAGTTACATAATAAAGTATCGTCAACTACAGATGTCATGTTTTACATTAGCTCCTTAGGCTTTGTTCATCTTATAGCTGAAAATTCAAACCCTTTCACCAACCTCTCCCTATTTCCCCTACCCCACGCCCACCCTAGCTCCTGGCAACCGCTTTTCTGAGCTCTGTTTCTACAGGTCTGACTTTTTTTTTTCTTTTTTTTTTGATTCCACGTATAATACCATGTAGCATTTGTCTTTGTCCTTCTCTGTCCGGATTATTTCACGTAGCAAAACACCCTCAAGGTTCACTTACGTCATTGAAGTTGTGGCACATGGCAGGACTTCTTCTTTCTCAAGGCTGAATGATACTCCACAGTGTGTGCACTCCATCTAGTCTGTTCCCTCACCCACTAATGGACGCTTAGGTTATCACCACGTCGTGGCTATTGTGCGCAGTGCTGCAGGGGACATGGGAGTGTAGATATTTCTTTGACATTCTGTTTTCACTTCTTCTGGATGTATACCAAGAAGTGAGACTGCTGCATCATATGGTAGTTCTTTTAATTTTTTTTGAGGAAACTCCATACTGTTTTCCGTAGTGGCTGCACCAATTTACATTCCCAGATAAAAGACAATAGTTTATGTACTTTCAACTCATTTTTTAGAACAGATCACAGGAAAGGGGATTACCAAGTTAAAGGATATTGGTGATTTTTAAGATTCCGATCATTGCTCTGAAATTTAGGTTAAGACATCATGAGCCAAGTTCAAATCCCTGGGATCTGTTATCGCTGGAGAAAGGACCAGGCATGGAGACGTTCATTTGCTACTTTCCCCAGAGTCAATGGTACTCTTTTGGAGCAATGATCAGAGCAGCTGTGTCACCCAAGGGCAGTGTTTCTGTACGGGGTTCTCACTGCTTCACGACAGGCCTATGGCGGGAGGGGGAAAGATGGCCAGCCCTTCCTGCCAGTGGATGGGGACAGGGAGCCCCGGCAGTCAGCGGGGTGGGCATAAAGACAAACTATACTGAGAACATAGAATTAAAATACTAGGTTATTTGTCTGGATTGTAATCCTGTAAACTCTAAACGGAAACTTCAACTTAATGTCAAGAGAATAAAATTCTTAAATCTTGTGGGGTGTGTGACCTGGGAATGTTAACCTCAAGTCTCATTGAGTTTAATGTGTTTCCTAAGTTCACTGCAGTTCAAATATTAATACTTTTGCTACAGACTTTAAAAAAAATTTTTAATTCATGACTATAAATGAGTTTAAATAGGTATATATGTATGTCAGGAGATATTAACTAACGCAAAATAAAATAACAAATACTTGAATCAATCTGAGTTTCATTTAATTAGTTCTACTGAGAAGTAATTATTCACTTGAGGACTTTGTTCTTGGATGACTCTCAGGAAATGCATGTATATGAGCAATTAAACAGATTCCTTTAGTATCGATCCCATCGTATCTATGTACAGCCTAAATTATAACGATCTGAATAATGTGACTTCGATGTAGGATATAGAAAAATAAAATTTAATCGCATTCTAAATGGCATATTTCAATATTATTTAATCATTCCCCATGTCGGATAATAATATTACTATCTCCTTCCATTCCATTACTATTATAACAATCTCCACAGACTTCCTGTCATAACTTTCATTTATTGCCGTTCGTATAGAGGACAAGCTGAGCACCTGCAGTTCATGTGATTGTCTGTACACAAATGCTCAGAGGAACGAGCAAGGTTATCAAAGCGTTCATGTAAAACACACAAAAAGATGGAGAACCACAAGTACGGGTGACTCCTGTACTTGTCCTGTTAAAAATAAGGCTTCGGGCAGTGAGCCGTTCACCAAATATCACCAACATCACCCATCTGATCCTGTTTACCTTTTAACACTTCTTTCTCGAGTTTCATGCTTTTGGAAGTTTATTCATAGCATGTATTTTAAGTCTCCGGAAAGACACTTAGGAGATGTTAAGTGAAGGAGACAAGAACAACGATACTTAACTGCACAGTTTTGCGCACATCAGACCCCATGAAAATGCAGCTCGCTGAGGGGAGGAGGTGGGTTTCATCCACCGTGTACTTTCTTCAAGAAACATCCTTGGCATAGAAAAACTACTCTTCTACTCTTTGTTTAGGCAAGGTAGGAAGAAGGGCAGGCAAGGGGATGGCAAACTGAAGAAATGGTAAGACTACTAGCTAGTTAAGTCAATTTGACTTTCACAATTCTAAGATGAAATATGTTAAATAAAGTTAAAAGAATATCCCCAGATGAGATAATTCTCAAACTATGATTTATAGCCTTGCCTTTCACACACAGTCTTTCTAAGACATTAACTTCATCTCAAGCTTAAAGTTACTTCAAATTTTGCAAAGATATGACTCCACTGCTTGATTAAAATGCAAAGGGGACGAAATTTCATTTATGCATTCTTCCCTTCCACTGACATATTTTAATTCAAAATGAGTTAAGATCCTGGTGGTGCACAAATTGCCCAACCTGCCGTGGGTAGTTATTATAGTCAGGGGTAAAAATAAATTTTTTCTATGCCATTTTGTGTCTGTCCTGAGTTTGAACTAAGAGGAAGTGACTGGTGTACTTTAAGCTTTTCCAAAAGACAATCATAGCATATCATACCCTTAACTAAAAACCTTCTGTTTCTTAATTTTCTGTCACTGTATTTATGGAAAATCTTCAAAGTATATGATTCAAATAGGTACAGTCCAGTGACATTTTTCTTCCTTTTTATTCCATAGCACATTAACTATAGAGATACATTTAACTATCTGGAGAAAATTCCGGATATAGGAGCCAAATTGTTCACACGACCCTTGGTCTTAAGTTTTTTATTAAGTACCAAAAAAAAAAAAATGGTTTTGCACAGAGAAAAATTGTTTCACACCCTCAGATGATATATCTAACTCTATTTAGTTATGCAATAGCTGTTGCTATTGTTAATCAGAGAAACTTAGAAAAGGGGCTTTTGAGAGCAGAGACCGCTCCAAGTCTATTTGAAATCCATCTAATCGAAGTAAGACTACTTATCCTATTGAAGAATTACAAATATTGCAAGTGATAACTTGAATTTTTCTCCAAAGAGGATACTTGTAAGGCACAGTTCCTATATTTAAGTCATGCACAATGAGGTTGAGGTAAGTCTTTTACACACACACGTCACATTAATACAACCTCTGAGACTCATGACTACTATTATCTTAGAATTGGAATGGGGAAAGAGAAAGGAGGTCTATGAATAAAGATTCTTTCGTCCAGAGTCCTTGAATCTGACTTAACACTGGACAGGAAGGCAGGCTGGCGTAGTCAAGGAGACAAGTGCTCTGGGAAGGAGGGAGGGTGTGGCGTCCTTGGACGGCTCTACTCAACAAGTCAGCATTTTTATGTGGGGGCTTTTACACTAATCCCTTATGTGATTTTGCCGTGTTTTATTTCATTTATTCATATTTGGGATCAGTGGGGAAACCATAAGCAAATTGCACTTACACATGACCACCATATTATTAAGCATATTTTACAAAGACAAAAGAGGCATTTTTTCCTACTTTTAAAATAAATGTAATAACTTGAATTGTCTTCATATATGCTATGCTGAGTGTTAAAAAAAAATCTACGTACATATTATGTTTATTCAACAAACTTGAAAAAAGTTATGTCAGAGTCCAGAAATCTGGAGCATACTGCATACAACATTCTAGATGTTTTGCAAACTCTTTACTTAATTCTTGGGTTTGACCTTAATTTAATTCTAAAATAATTGTTTTCTAGATTAATGAATATACATATTTATATCGGAGGGTATATGCATATCATATAACATAAACAATACTAAATGTCAATATACAAATGAGAAATAATCATCAAATATCACGTCTAAACAAATGAAGTCAGTAGATAAACCACTGCCCGGTTCCCCCGGCCAGCCACTCACAGCCCACGTCTGCTTCACGTGCCAGTATGCTCTGTTTTTCCTTTTGAAATAGTTAGAATAACGTGACCTTAGCGCTTCTAAGACACAATAATGCAGATAGTTTCACTTTAAGAAAAATGTATGAACTTCCTATCTCATTTTCACTCGATAGCTTTTACTCATTGTACATGGTTATGTTCTTTCCTGTCCATCACTATTCTCACTCCAGACTGACCTACAGTGTGGGGTCCACTAGGAACAGGACATTGGAAACTGTACAAATGTTGACCGATTTTCGTTCAAGTGCTTTGGGTACATGTTTTCAAAGAGTGACTTTTATGTATTTATTTTTTTTACCACATACAGCACCTGGTCTTCCTAGGTGGTCTCCCATCCAAGTAGTAACCAGGCCCACCCCTACTTAGCTTCCGAGATCAGACGAGATCAGGCCCGTTCAGGGTGGCATGGCCATGGACCAGAGTGACACTTTTAACAAAGATAAGACAGTAGGTGACATGTCTATTGTAAAGCATCAATAAAAGTAAATATCGAATACTTCTCAAATCGAGGGGAAAAGTATGAGTCAAATAATGTCAAGGAATGTTCTCATGGGAAATATGGACCAAAAAATGCAGCTTCTTTCCACTTTTTGGAAAGACATTCTGAAGAACAGGTGATGGGCGAGCCTTGTGCTGTATGCAACACGTAATGGAGAATCATGTCTCTTTTAGTTTCCTCTGTCGCCGTCACTGTTCAGAGCAGTTTGTTTATGGGAGGGCTCATTAATGGTTCTTTACAGCTGACCCCTGCTGTAGAGGGTATTACCACTCCGCAGGTTTCTATCACACAATTTTCTGGCTATGTCAAAAGCATATGTCAGAGCAGAAAGGGCAGAGATAAACCTTGGGGATTCTAAAGAGTGACACCTGGCTGGAATTCAATTTGTCAGGAAATGTAAGGCTGTGTTGCAAAGCACCACGAAGCTTGGGTTAGCTTAAAATGACTCATTTGCTGGAGTTTAAAATTAACTCTAAGGACCTCTGTGACAGTGTTCAAACTCTATACAAACATAATGCTGAAATATTTAAACCCAGTGCAAATTATATTTTGATTCAAGACAATGAATACGCTTAATTAAACTGGCACTGAAAATGTAAATATTTTAGCTAGTATCGCATTAACGCTAAAACCCTGGGAATTAAATTGTACATTTCTAATCTTTCATAATGATGAAATCCAAAATGTTATTGTTGTGTTTATAAAGAAGTCCATTGTTAGGCAGCATATTCATTATGAGACAATGGATACACATCTAATTCCACAGCAGGGAAAGGATTCAGTGGTTCAATATTGCATACAACAACAATAACAGACTTTACCAAGAAATCAATGTAAGTAACATTGGATTCTAAAATCTGAAGTCAAACAAAGAGAGAATATATCACAACCAGCTGATATTTGTAATTGTAGCCATATTCTCTCTTAGTGGATACTGTGAGCAAATTATGTAATAATAATAAAATAAACTGGCATTCTAATTAACTAAACTAAAAAGTGGCCCTTCCAAGGGGTAAAACTTCTACTTTATCTAAGAACTAGAAGTAAACAGCAAAAACAAGTCAAAATATCACTTTGATTTTCTAAAGTATATAACTGTGGTTCTTTACAAAGAAAAAAATACCCTGTCATTTTATTTAGAGCCAGTTAATAGTTTTGGATCTAATGTTGACTTTGTTCAACAATTTGGTATAAAGATAAAACATGATACCTGGCTATGTATTACTCCAATATTAGAAATAGCAATGCTATCGAAATTAGGAAAAAAATCTGAAATTCGAAGTTTGGTCTTCTCTTGTGGAATTTTCATAATAACAGCCCTAAATGCTGGTGAAATCTGTTGACATTTTATCTAAATTTATCTTTCTTCTCCTTTTATATGGTTAGTTTCTCACCTACCCCACAGCCACCCACGTCGCCAAAGCAAGATTATCTTAAGAGTATGTCCATTCTCCTGTTCATTTACATGCATTTTCTTTCATCACAAGTATGAGAGAGAAAAAAAATCGAAAGGGTTTTCAAGGAAAATCATTCACCTATGTCAGCGTTATTAACAATGCCGGGGAGCCACTGATATGACCCCCAATAGTTCCTGCCTCGTCTTGATTATGCCCTTGTGTAATTCCCTCCCCTTGAGTCTGACCTGAATAGACTGAAGCAAAAGCAATGGGACAGCATTTCCAAGATGAGGCTACAGCAAGAGGGTGACCTCAGCCTCGGGTGGAGCCCGCAACCACGCTTCCCTCTGTGCCATCGGGAGGTCTTCACGACAAGGAATTAAGGCCGGCCTTTCAGCCGAGCTGGGGAGAGACCGGGGTCTGTCCGGAGCCACGCGCCTGAGCTTAAGGCGAAACTGCAACCCCAGCCCACGCCGTGACTGCAGCCCCCTGGGAGACCACCAAGCAGGGGACGGGTCACACACCCGGATGCCTCACTCGCACAAACTCTGAAACAGCCCATGCTTATTGTTGGAAGCCATTAAGTGCGGGGGTCATTTCACACATAACACTCGATAGTGCGACCTTGTTCCCCTCACATCTCATACAGCACCTGTCAATCAGTGAACAAAATTTACTGACGTCACAATGAGTATTCAAAGGGAATCTGAGATTTAGTGGCGGATGCTGAGTCCACTAACCGAGATCTGCTGGCTGTTCTCGGTCATGATCATTCAGTGGCTGTTTGTGGACAGCTGGTGCTGCAGATACTTGCAAGTCAACTTCGTTGCCATTTTGTGCTTTATTCTCATTGTCGACAACTTTTAATATGGCATTATAAGCTCGAAAAGAAGTATTACACATAGGTTAATTTTTATGTTTCAACTTCTATAAGCCCAAGGGGTTTCGACCTAAGCCACAGTGTTCTTGGAAACTAGCCCTACAAGCAAAGAGATTCTGAATATAAAAACTAAATTTTTTACACTTTCAGTTGTTGCCACATAAACCCCATAGCTCAGAGCCTGACATAGATATCGATGTCAGATATATAAATATAAGTATAGGTATAAAATTTCAATTACCAGAGCTACCAATTATTTATCGAACATCTCAGGCATACAGGTTATCTACTGACTGACTGACAGAAAGTTAAGTACAGAGTAGCATGGTTTCAAACCACTCCATGAAAAAAAACCAGATTCTGTACAACCCATAAAATGCCACATAATCACTGAAAGAAAGAGGTCTGAAAAGGGAGGAAAGAGGATTGTTGTGGCAAGAGTCTCTATTTTAAAAACCCTTTTTAAATCATGGGGATGGTAGCCCATGCACACATGCACACGATTCCTGGTTATATCAGAGAAACGTTGGTCTTTATCCTGATCTGATTCTATACTATTCCTGTATCAAATCGAGATAAACTCGAGTGGTCCCAAAATTAAGTATTTTCACTTCTATGTGATCACCATAGTCACTACTACAAGACACTTTCTGCATTCTCAACTTGGTGAGGATGTACTTGGAAAGCTGCAGAATTAGACAACTTGTTTTTTAAAAGTAACATACAAACAAACAAAAGCACAGAATTTATATAAGATTCCACCTAAAATTGATGACAGTACAAAATGAATACATGGTTTTTGAGAGAAGCGTTACTTTTTTTTCTTTTAGAAATTAGTTTTATCTTACAAAATGTAACATAACTTCTTCTTCTATCACTGTGACACGTCGTTAAAAAATTAAACCTAGAAATAGTCTCTACCATTTTACTCACACTAGTTATTTGATTGATTGATTGATTTTGAATCCATTAGTGGAAAAAAAATAAGACAAAGTAAATTTTATAAGAACAATAAAAAGTTATTACAGATATTATCTGATTACCCAATATCAACAAGAAATATAAATGAGAGGCTCAATATAGTATCCATGAACGTTGCTAAGATGGTAGATTCAAGAATTCTCATCACAATGAAAGAAACATGTTTTCTTCCTTTTTGTATCTATATGAGATAATGGATTTTACCTAAAATTATTGTGGTAACCATTTCACAATAGATGTAAGTCAAATCATTAGGTTGTACACCTTGAACTTATACAGTGCTGTACGTCAATTATATCTTTATATCTTTATAAAACTGGCGGCAGAATACGGGTGGGGGGAAGCTGAGAGGCTCAGATCATAACCAGAGCTGTTTTATCTCTAGCTTATTTCTTCCATTTATGGCCAAGGAGTTTACTGATAGCTTAGCTGTGAGGAACTGCTAGTTAGTATTGCAATCACACTGCAAGTGTACCTATTATTTCCTATGTGTAAAGTAAGTAGCTCTTCCCTATTCATAACTGCTCAGTATATGTATACAGACACAACTTACTGTATTAATAAATGAAAGGACAAATTACAAACTTACTATATAATATTCTTTGAACAAGGACTAAGTCTCTCTGTTCAGCGTCTTATTATGCTATACTATAAATTTGCAGTTACTTTGGCTAAAGTTGAAATATCTTAGTACTTCACTGGGGTTTGAGGTTTCCCTATTTAATTATTAATTTATGTAGATTACATTCCCTAAGATTTCATAAAATGTATATAAGGCAACATGATTAACAATTCCCATTAAAATGTATTTTTATTATGATTAAAAGATCAATCAATCACAAGAAACGACACAGCAATATTAAATTGCACATGCACCAAACAGAGCCTTAAAATACAAATAGTAAAACTGACAGACCTGAAAAGAGAAACAGACAAATTCACAAGTACAATTAGGGACTCCGACCTCTCCCTCTTGGCAACCGATAGAACTATTAAACAGAAAATCAACAAAGATATAGAAGAAATGAATTACATAAGTAACCACCAGGATCTAATTGACATATAGAATATTCCAGTCAACATCAGATATTCACTAATATAGATCATCTTATTGGCCATAAAATACATCTCAGCAAACTTAAAGAACTGCAGCATGTTCTCTGATTATAATGGAATCAAAGTAGAAATCAATAACGGAAAGACAAAATGAAATCTCCAAAAACATGACAACACAACACACTTCCAATTAATCCACAGGTTCAAGGAAAAGTATCAAAAGAAACTTTAATAAATAAATATAGAACTGAATGAAAATGAAAATACAATGTACCGCAATATGTGGAATTCAATTAACAGTACTAAAGTAGGAAATTTATAGCACTATATGGTCACATTAGAAACAAAGGCCTCAAGTCAATAATCTGTGTTCTACGCTCAAGATTTTTTTTTAAATGTAAAATAAACACAAAGCTAGCTAAAGAAATGAAATAGCAAAGAGTAAGGCAAAAGTCAATAAAATTGAAAAGTGGAAAACAGTAGAAAAATAAATGAAACTATAAGCTAGTATTTAAAAAAAATTCATTAAAATTGAAAACTCGAGAAAATGAACATGGATAAAAAGAGAGAAGACTAAAATGATCAACATGAGGAATAAAACCAGGAATATCCTTCCGACATCAAAAGTAGAATAAGGGATTACTTGAGTAACTTTATACACATAAATTGTATAATTTAGAAGAAATGATCTCAGGATGAAACACTACTAAAACTCAACAAAATAAAATGGATGATCCGAATAGTCCTAAAAACACTAAAGATTTTGAGTTTTTAATTTAAAAACTCCCCAAAAAATAAATCTCAGGTCCAAATAATTTCATTGGGAAATTCTAACAATCAACACAATTTTATGTAATGTCTGCTAGAAAATAGAAGATGACTAAACACTTCCAACACGTTCTATGAGTCTACTCCTACCCTGATACCAAAAGGAGACAGAACAGAAAAAGAAAATTACAGACCAATATCTTTTATGAACATAGGGGCAAAAATTCTCAATAAAATATTAGCAAATTGAATCTAATAATGCATGGAAAGAAATATACACTATGAGCAGATGGGATTTATTCCGGGTATGCAAGACCGGTTCAACATTAAAAAATAATTTATTGTAAGCCACCATACCAACTGGTTTAAAAAGTTACATGATCATATCAACTAGTCCAGAAAAAAAATTAACAAAACCCAACACTCATTTATGATAAAAAAGCACAGCAAACAAGGAATAGAGATGAACTCTCTTTTGTAGGCTGAACTGTGTCTTTCTCCCCACCTGTCAAATTCACATGTTGAAGTCGTAACCCCAGGACCTCAGAATGTGACTGGGGATAGTGTCTTTGAAGAGATAATTAAGACTAAAAGAGATCACTGGGATGAACCTTAATCCAACATGACTGGTGTCCTTATAAAGAGATTAAGACAGACACGAACAGAGGCGAGGCCAGGTGAAGACACAGGGAGAAGACAGCCGTGCACAAGAAAAGTGAGCGAGGCCTCTGAGTAAAGCAATCCTACTGACACTTTGACCTTGGATTTCTAGTCTCCAGAACTATAAGGAAGTAAACATCTATTGTTTCCACTATCCAGAAAGTGGTACTTTGTTATAGCAACCTCAGCAAACTAATACATTGCTTCAACTTGATTAAAGAACATCAACAAAAAAATCTATAGTTAACATGAGACTTAAGGGTATAAGACAAGACTTTCCCACCGAATTTAGGAACAAGGCAAGGATGTTCACATTCACCATTCTTATTCAGCACAGTGCTAGAAGTTCCAGCTAGTGCTCTAAGGCAAGAGAAGAGAAGAGAAGAGAAGAGAAGAGAAGAGAAGAGAAGAGAAGAGAAGAGAAGAGAAGAGAAGAGAAGAGAAGAGAAGAGAAGAGAAGAGAAGAGAAGAGAAGAGAAGAGAAGAGAAAAAAAAGAAAAGAAAAGAAAAGGCATATAGAATGGTAAATAAAACTGTCCGTATTATTTGAAAAACTCTTGGAACTAAGAAGTGAGTTCCGTAAGTGGGCGAAATGAAAAATCAACATGTAAGAGTAAATAGAATTTCTAGATACTAAAAAACCTATGGAAACTGAAATTAAAGACATAATGTCATTTATGGTTGCTTTAATGAAAATGAATTACTTAGGCATAAGTCTATCAAAATAACTCCAGGAATTATATCTTCAAAATCATAAAATTCTGATGACAGAAATCAAAGGAGACCTAAATAAATGTTGAGACAAATCACATTTGTGGCTTGAAGACTCAACAATATAAACATGTTAATTCTCTCCAAATTAACCTATAGGTTTAATGCGATGCCTATTAAAATCCCAGCAAGTGTCTTTATACCCTAGACAAGCATATATCAATAGTTACATGGGAAGAGACGGAACCCAGAAGAGCAAAAAATGTTTTGAAAGGTAGGACTAAAGTGTGAGACATCACTCTCTCTGATGTTAGGTCTTACAAATACAGTGCTCAGGCTTACACTTACATAGCGACATAATGATCAATAAAACAGAATAGAGACCTGAGATACAGACCCACAAAGATGTGCCTAACCAGGAGTGACAAAAATGACAAACCAGCTCAATGGAAGAAGTATAATACTTTTCAATGAATGGTGTTGAAGCTACTGGACATTCACAGGCAAGGAAGAAGGGAGGAAGGGAGGGAGAAGTCTCACATAAATATCACACCTTAATACAAAAATAAACTCAAAATAGATTATGGACTTATATGCAAAATGCAGAACTGTAAAACTTTTAGAAAAATACATAAAAGAAATTCTTTGAGACCTAGGGCAGATGTGAAGTATTTAGACTTGTTACTACAAGCACAATCTGATATAAAAAGAAAATTTGATAAGTGTACCTTATCAAAATTGAAAGAGCTTTTTTCTGTGAACGATTCTATAAACTTTAGTTTCAAGTCACACATCTAAGATAAGAATTATATCCAGAAAATGCAAAGAGCTCTCTAGACAATCGTGAAGAAAACAAATGATCCAGTTAGAAAAAAGGCAGAAGTCAAAGGAGTTACTTCACAAAAGAGGGTATACAGATATCAGATAAGCTCACGAAAATATATTCAATATTGTCAATCATAAGGAAAATGAAAATTAAAACCAAATATTTACTACATACTAATAAGAATGTCTAAAATAAACTTTAACATTATATCATGCGCCATCAAGGATGTGAAGGAATTATATTCCTCATACATTACTAGTGGGAATATAAAACAAGAAATCTATTCTGGAAATAGATGACAGTTTCTTAAAAAAACTTAAACATTCGCTTACCACATGACCAAGTAGTTGTACTCTTGGGCATGTATTCCAGAGAAATAAAACTTATGTTCAACTAAAACCTATATACAAATATTCATTGCAGCTTTCTAATAGCCTAAATCTAGAACAGCTAAATGTATTTCAGTAAAAGGGTACGCCATGAGAAATCCTTATCTCGGGACTGCCCTGTATCTTGAATGTGGTCATGGCCACACGAATCTATGATAAAATTGCATAGAACTAATACACACACATGCACACTGCGAATACACACAATTCAGTGTATATAAAGCAGGCGAAATGTGAGTAAGGTCTGTGATGTATCTATCACGTCTATTTCATGTGTATGCTTATAATAGCATAGAGTTAATGCAAGGTACTTAGACTGAAAAAAAGTTGGTGAAATTCATACGGGACTGCTCTTATTTTTTTCTTAAAACTACACATTAATCTACAATTATTTCAAAATCTGTTCTTATATAATAATCAGAACTTAATGACTACAATCATAACAGCTACTTACCAGGTACCAAGTACAACATATTTTTTTTTTATTAGTATGAGTGCTCTATGAAACAAGCACATGTTACTTATCCCTATTTTACAAATAAAACAGTGATGTTTTGAAAATAAATAAAACTTGCCTAAGAAGATATAGCTTGTAAGAAAGGGATTTAAACTCAGGTTGGCTTGAGTAAAAAGCTAAGGCTCTTGGTGACAACACTTTTTTTGTGTTGTGAAAAAAAAGTTTATTTTCTCATATGTCCTTTGTATTTAATTTGGCATAACAGTTAGCAATAAATCTTTAAACGTGTATGACTAGATGAATGCGCTCATTAAACCATTAAGTTTTATTCTCTGGAAGAACTAGCATAAAGACATTAAGAGAAAGAGCAAATTCTATGTTCGTTCAAGTTGTGAAATTTGGAAAACTAAATGAAAATCTGAGCTTTGCTTTCTTGATTGCCTGACTAGAGAAACGGATGCTTCATATAACTTTTAGATCCTATCTCTCAAATATCAGATGTCTCAAACAAGTTTTTGGCATCACGGTTAATTTATGATTGACATTTTTAATGAGTGTATGAAATGCCAATATTTTGTGCTGTTGATAAAACGATCCGTATGTTTTACATTTCAGACACTCAGGCAGCTGAACTGACATTCTGTTGTGAAATGTTAGGTTCTTAATATGATTCCAAATCCAGGCAGTAGGCTAACCCATTTCCATAAGGAATTTAGAATATACTCAAGATTTTATTCTTGTTTTCATCTGAGACTTGGAGTTTTGAAGTACCTAGAATGTGCAAAGACAAATGTTGTAACAGATGAATCTTAATCCAGAATGGCAAATGCTCTGTAGAAGAACTAACGTTATTCGCTAACGAAAAGGACTGAGCCAGTAATTTCCTATGAGGGTGCTTAGGGGACCTTCTGCAGTACTCAAACAGGAATTTGTTCCTTAGATGTCAACTGTCCACATCGGGGCTGTAAGCAGGCAGAAAGCTGGTGTGTTTCCTTTATCACACTATTCCCAACATTTAGATTGGTATTTGGCGCACAGTGAGGGTTGCTGTGTCAACAAAGTAGGTGAAGAATGATCTGGGAAGCATCATAGGGAAGCACATTTAGATTATTACCCACTTACTGTATATCTACCCCAACTGTTGTTTATTTGAATCACATCCCAGTTAGCTTAGAATTAAAATCACTGCACTGACTTCTTTCATTCTTAAACTTTGGCGCAAATATCTGAATATGGTATTTCATATTTCTTTTATTTCCATTTTCAGAATCCCTTGCTAACATAATAACCCAATTGATTTCCTTGGAAGTCCACATTTTCCTCCTTAGTTTTTATACACAGGACAAAAGATGATGATTTTCTCAAGATATCTCTTTACATTGAAAGGACAAAAAGTCACCTAGGTCTTTCATCTCATTAAGATAATTGTATATTTTTTTCTTTAGAATAGTGGTAAATCAAGATATCTCTCCCCTCATCACTTTAGCTTGAAAACTATACTTTGTACAACATTTACCACTGGAACACGTTAAGGAAAACACACATAAAAATTACATTTTTTCATAGAAATACCATTTTTAAAATTAAAAAAAACTATCTCATAAGAAGAAACACATTAATTCTTGTAGTATAAGAAAGTCTCATTAATTTCTAGTGGTCATAATATTTTTATTAACTCTCTCAGCTTGTATATTTACAATTTACCTTTTGTAAGTTTCAGAATTTGGTCATTTCAGTTTCCAGAAGCAGCATTTAAAAGTCAAATTCATAAACTACATCACTGACACTCTATGTTAGGTATTCTCTAGCTTTGCTTTTCCAGGAGCCCAGGGAGGGCATTCTGTCCTCCAAATGGACCAGACTAGAGATAGTATTATGTATTACCGGCATTGCCTTCCAAGTTTTACACTATGGTCCACTCTGTCCTGTAATTACTTTTGTTTTTCTGTATCAGGACAGAAATGTCATTGCAAATGATCCATTGTCTCGTCTTCTGCAGCCTGTCAGAAATTTAGTCAAAAGACTTTTCCTTCTTTAAATTTAATTCTTTAATTAAACTTTTAATTTTCCTTTTTTAATTTTCCTTTTTCTTAGGTGATTTACTCATCTTAGGTGATTTCATTCACTCATTGACTCATTCGTTCTTTCATCTGCCTAAAATGTTCTGTGCTAGATAATGATTTAGACAGTTATGATTCCTTTCCAGCAAGGCTTCTTGGCTTTCTCCTTGATTTATGAGAGTTCTTAGCTATGGTCAGCTTGGTTTTCTCTATTTCTATTGTACTCATCATGAACTATTAAGTGCAATGAAAGACCCTTAACATCAAGGATCATTTTGGAGAGGCTCTCTCATGGAAACCCTAATTTTCATGCAACACAAAGACATTGATATCCTTCCAGAAGTTTAAATTAGAAGCTTCTTTGCTCTCATCTCTATAGATATATAATCTGTATATCTACAGCCATCAAATACATGTTATACATCGTTGTAATTATAACTTCAAAAAGATCTCAGATTTTTTCTCCTCTTTCCTTTTACTGGGATCTCACTTTCTTCTGCATGGATTCTTGCCTTCTAACTTGTCATTATTTCTAGTTTTTCTTTGCAATGGTTCTTCGCATTGAATAAAAACGCAAATTTTTCAATGGGTCCTTATTGTTAATAAAAGCAAAGCAAAACAATATTCTCCACTCATTTACTCCCCCTTTCCCAGCACTCCATTGCCTCCCCATCCCCCAGACCACAGCAGACTACACATAGGACGCTAAACACATTCTGCGACGTCATGTCAGGCAGGTCCCTCTTCAGGGGTGCAGTCTCCTCAATACCCTCCTTGTCTGCTTGTCACTTATTTCCTAATGCTCATTATCTGTTTTTTCTGTAGTAGTTTGTAGACATTTCCATTATAATTCAATTCATTATAAAATGAAGTATTTGTTTATAGTTGGATTGTGACTTTTTTGAAGATATTTTGTCTTACAATATATAATCATATCATCTACTATATGAATGAGAGAGAGAGAGAGAGAGAGAAGATGGAAGAAAGAAAAGAATGAAGGGAGGGAGGGAGGGAGTACTTTTGAGTGAAGGAAATGTTATTTGTAGGTTCTGGGTAGAGTTCTAATAAAATTCCCAAATAATGACATTTTTATGTAGTAATTTTCCTTTTTTCTTAGGTGATTTATTCATGTCTGACTGTAACATGTGATTAGACACATGTATATTTCAGTTAATATGAAATTAAATACTTTCTATAAATTTGCTTGTCCACATTTTCTAAAATGATGTATAAGAAAATTAAGTAAAAGAATATTAATTCAGTTATCCAGCAGACACCTTGGCAGAAAGTAAAAGTATTTTATTGTTAAAATTATTAAGCAAAAATTCAGCAAGCTGCCTTTTTAAATTTCTAAACTTTATTTTTATCAATTATGAAAGAACTATATTGAAAATACATTAAAATCCTCTCAGCTGATAATATTAATTTAAATTAGTTTTGCTTTTAACACAATTATTATTGAGCTTAAGGTCAATTATATCTCAGATACCCTTTATAATTTTTCTCTTTAAATTTTTTCCTTAGAATAATCTTTCTTTGAAAAAAACAGACATTAATTTTAAAATTATTTTCTTAAGTTTCGATTAAGTGCTTTTTAATATTTTAATTTTTCACATCACATTGCCTAGAATCCTCCATGATAATGATATGGTAAATTACATAATTTTAAAAGGGATGCTTATTATAACATTTAAGAACATTATTTTACTCTAGGTTTATGCTGATGTTATACCTTTAGTTTACCAAGAAAATATTCATCTTCTCAGATGTGATTTCACAATCCAGGGAAATCTTTTTTTTCCTCAGCTTTTTATACATCGATAGGCCATAACATAGCAGATTTCCCATTACAAAAGTATTTCCTTTGCAAGTTCTACTCCGTGTAAAGAACATATTAATTTGAATCATATTTAAGTTATGAAGATTTATCCACCAAATTGTTTATTCGTTTTGTTTTTAGTACTTTGTATTTTGTCTCATTCACTGTAAGTAGTCATTTAATTGGATTTTTCCTGCTAGGAATTTGGAAATAGTCTAAGATATATTCACTAGCACCCATTTTTTTTTTTTTTTTAGCTCATGCCTTTTAAATAACCTTGCTATTTTGGAATAATTTTAGATTAAATGAGTTGAAAGATAACACAGAAAGTTCCGACATACCTCCTCATCCAGAGCCCCCCCTACTATTAGCATCTTACGTTACCAAGTTACATTTTTCACAACCAAGAAACCACACCGGTGCGTTACTATTAACTCCATTGCATATTTTATTCATATTTCATTAGTTTTTCCACTAAAGTCCTGCTTCTGTTTCAAGATCCCATCCAGGACACCACGTTGCACTTAGCTGTCATGTCTCTTTAGTTGCCTCTGGTTTATGACAGTTTCTGAGACTTCTCTTGTTTATCATGACCGTGACACTTTTGAATATTGATCAGGTCACTTGTAAAATGTCCCTCTGTTCGAGTTTGTCTGACATTGTCCCCATGGTTTTAGCAGGGATGAGGGTTGGGGAAAGAGATGAAGTTCCCTTCTTAGCGTGTTATATCACCAGCACATGCTGCCAACATGACTTCTCACTGATAAAGTTAATCCTGATCACGTAAGGTAGTGTTTGTCTGGTTCTTCCACTGTGAAAATGTCACATATTTTTCCACTCCCTACCACATCCTTTGGAAGCAAGTCTCTAAGTATAGATCCCATTCAAAGGCCTGTGGGTGGGAATAAAACTCCACCTCCCAGACAGGACTTTAATATAAATTAATTGCAATTCTTCTGGGGGGAAAAAAATATTCTAAATTATTTATTAATTATTTATATAATTATGGACTCAAAGATTATTTACTCTGTACTTTGCACCGTAGTGATATGTAAGTATAAAAAACATAACTTATCTATTTGTCTACCTGTCAGTGTCAAGAATTAAACACTATTTGTTACCTCTATTCTTACTAATCCCTACTCTCACATAGAGATGATTCTGAACCTCTTATTTTGCGATCTAATTCTTCCATTTCTCCTTCATGCTACCAGTTACTCAGGGGAAAATCTTGTGTTTCCTTAGTTTCCTCTCTCTCTCTCACCACATAACTAAGCAGTCATCAAATTCTTTCAAAACTTTCTTCAAAATATATACAAGGCTCTAAACACTTCTTGTATACTCAACCTCAATCTCCCAAGTCTATATCATAAATAATTTGGGCCTAGATTATGAAAACAATTTACCAAGTACTCCTTTCTTCTTCCCATGCCCCAATAAAGTCCATTTGCTAAATGGCATCCATGTTACTTACCCATTAAGTCAGATAATATCACTTTTCTTCTCGGAAACCTTCCATGGCTTCTCACTAATAATAAAATCCAAAACTTATCCAAAGAAAACCAAAACAATAATTTGTAAAGATCTATGCACCCCAATATTCATGGCAGGACAATTTACAATAGCCAAGATAAGGAAGCAACCTAATGCCCATCAACAGATGACTGGGTAAAGAAATTATGGTTCATATATACAATGGAATATTACTCAGCCACCAAAAAATGAAATCTTACCATTTGCGATGACATCAATGGACTGAGATATTATTATACTAAGTAAGTCAGACAGAGGAAGATAAATACCATATGATTTCACTTATATGTGGAATCTAAAGAAAAAATAGAACATACTAATCAAAAACAGACTTATAAATATAGTGGACAATTTGGTGACAGAGGGGAGGGAGTCTAGGGTCTGAGAGAATGAGATGAAGGGTTAAAGATATACAAACTAGTAGTTGACAGATGGTCACGGGGATGGGGAGCACAGCAGAGGGAATGCAGTTAGCATCAATATGATGGCTAAGTGGAGAGCCAGAGGAGGGAGGGGGCGATTAGGGAGAATGTTTTATGAATTATATAGATGTCTAACCAATGAACTGTATACTTGAAACTAATTTAAATAGATAGATAAATAACCGAAACTTAACAACATGTGAACCAGATTCCAGCAAACTTTTCTGTAAACAGTCGGTAAAGTGAGTATTTTCAGCTTTTCGTGCAATCAGCACAATGTGCAAGTATTTGACTCTGGTCTTGGGAGGTGAAAGCAGCCACACGCAACATAAGTAACTGAATGGGTGCGTCTGTGGTCTAATAAAGATTCTGCTACCAAAAAAAAAGGGGGAGGGTGGAATTTGACCCACCTGAGTACCTGGTTCTTCTCCGACCTTATAACCTAATTCCCTTCCTTCACGCACTTCCTCGTAAACACTCTTCCATCCTAGGTCTTTTGTACTTGGACCCTCTCTCCCCGGGGCGATGGTCCTCCAGACAGCTTCGAGACTCACTTCCCCCCTTCCTACCATCCAAGGGTCCCCTTAACACAAAGGCCTTTCCTTGTTGTCCCCACTCCATCCTTTATCTTGCTTTATTTTACCTCACAGCATTCATAACAACCTGCTTTTTTTTTTTTTATTGTGACTCCACCCTCCACCCTCGCTGTAAATTACATAAAAGCAAGGACATATCTCTTTTATTTATTGTTAAATCTCTAGGACCTAGTACATAATTGTCTCCCAGTAAATATTATTGAATAAATGATTAAATTAAATGATTACATTAAAATGTAACATCTGTATCCCATATTATTAACATACACATTATAATTTATGAATCTGTTAATAGTTTTTATATTTTTATCTACTAATAGTTATTTAGAAAGAAAAGACTCGTTGTTACCAAATAACTTAGTTTGATTTATCTCACTATTGGATTCAAATGTCTTTGAATTACTGTTTATTTGAAAGAAATAAATTTGAGACTTTCTAAGACCAGATATAATAATATGAATCTCAATCTGTTTTACTCAAAACTCTTTAGAAATGGATTCATTGTTTTTGGCACCTATTTTTGTCTTTGACAACTCTCATACCTATCTTATTAGGCACCGAGTTGTTGTTTTGTAGTTTTTTTTTTAAATATTTCTGCATGAGTAAATGTAGCTTTTGTTTGTTTTACTCTTGAAGTGAGTTACTTTAATAAGATGTGGATCTCTTTTCATCAACACAATCTGTTAGAGGTGATGGGAGGGAAAGGGTCATGGAGAAGCTCTGTGGGTTTGAATCTGGGCTTTATCTTCCAACCTGCACTTCAATTTCTGCCTCTGCAAAATGCTGATAATTGCTGATAATAATGGTACTCCTTTAAAAAGGTTTAATAGGGTTAATAACTTGTGAACGTTAAATGAGTTTATAGACATAAAGCACTTTGAAAATTAATGGTCGTTATTGTCAGTTATCATCATCACCATTATCAATTTAACTTGGTATACAGTGAATGCTTACATTAAAGAAGAGATACACACAGACTGAAGGGATGAAAATAGATGTTTGGTGAAAATGGAAATAAAGAAAAAGCTGGGATAGCAATACTTATACCAGACAAAACAGACTTTGAAACAAAGGTTATAACAAGGGACGAAGGACCCAGTTATCCCATGTCTGGGTATTTATCTGAAGAAACTCAAAACACTACTTTGAAGGGACATGTGAACCCATATGTTCCTTGCAGCAGTATTTACAGCCCCTAAGATATGGAGGCATCCTTGGTGTCCATCAATGGACGAATGGATGAAGAAGAGGTGAGATACACACACACACACACACACACACACACACACATGCATGCATGCATGCATACACACACACACACAATGGAATATTATTTGGCCATAAAAAAAGAGAACACTAGAGTTCCTGTAGCCCATTTGGTTGTTAGAGAGATTTGACAACAGGCAAGATACTAAGGAAAGATGAGAAGAAGGGGACTGGTGGTTTTCCTTGTTTGCGTGGACGCAGCTGGACTCTAGTTGTTGAAGCCACCTGTTCATCACCCGGCATGAAGGCACTACCTGAAAAGCAGCAGGGTCAGCTCATGGCCGCTGGGCCTGGCCCACATACCAGGCTTTAAGCTCAAAGAAACACTGCTGGAAAGGCCACCGATGTTCCCTGACACAACCTAGTCCTTACCCCCTCAAATCACAAGTTCAATTATCAATTCACAAGTGACTTGTGCCAGGCAGGTCCTAGGCCACATTTGTCCTGCTTTGACTTCCGCTTTGCTGGCAGAAACGTCCTTATGCTTTTGGCTTGTACATACAACCTTTCTGTTCTGGTTTACCATGCTATTCGTGTTCCTGTTTCATAGCCATTTGATTATTTGAAGATAATTCTGGGTTTGGGGTAACTCAGAAACATATTCTCACATTTTATATCACAGATTTGATTCTTACTATCATCAAAATAACATTTTTGTAGAATGCCACTGTACTTTATTATATTCGCAAATGTAATGCAACAAAGAATAATTTCTTCCTACATAGAAATGGAACCAATTACTAAGGAATGAAAGGAATTTAAGAGAAAACTTTTCCAAAAACCAAACTCTTATATATTCATCTTTCAGACTTTAATGCCTACGTTTTGTATTAATGCCATGTGTTCGTGTGAATCTTAAAATAATAGTTCTGCCCAGTGTAAACGAAAGCAAAGCTTGAAGTGTTCTGCCTTAATTATAAATGTTACGGGTCCCCTGTTTGAGAGGGCTTTTCTCCAGAGACTACACATAGAATGAAATGCATCTAATTAAGTCATAGATTGACAAGAATTTTCCTGTATGTTTACTGGCAACCCTCAGATAACTCATTCAGAATTAGAGATTCGAGTGCTCTCAATGACAGCAGGACTCCACTTTCTACTCATTCTGGCATTTCTATCTCTGCATAATGGAAATATTGAAGCTCCTATTAAAGAGTGAGTGTGTGTGTGTGTGTGTGTCTGTGTGTGAGAGAGAGTGTGTGTGTGTGCGTGTGTTTGTAGTGAAAGTAACAAAGCGAAAGAAAGAAAATGTGTTGCTGCCCATTTTTCTCTCCATCCAAAGAGTTTCAATTTTTTTTTCTGAACCATGTTATCTATAACTACAAGGTTCAAAACCAAATTAAGAACTATATTCTTCATGAGTGTTTATATGAAACAAATTTATAAAAAAAGATCTACACATCCATACATGTTAACATAAAGCAGCTATTATTGCACACATTCAATTATTAATATCTGATAACATAATAATAGTCTAAATTAGGATAGTATGCTATGTAATAAAAGAGAGATCAAACAAATCAATACACGAATTTTCCAGAGAACAAACTTTCACCTTTCTAAATTCATAAAAATACCACCTTAAAATTAAACAGATTAATTTGCCTATCTACCACTTAGCAAAGATAAATACTCAATATAAATAGAAAAGATTCTGACAGCTGGGATAATGTGCCTTGATGCTCCATTGATGGGCAGACTAGTTTCGCCCATCTGCATATTTATTTCTATTTCCATGGTGGTCCAGCTGCAAGTGTTACTACACTTGATAATGCCTTCAATTAGATCTGCACTCTTAATGGATATCATTATTTTTCATAACCACCCTCCCATGGGTTTCATTCAAAGTAGGCAACAATAAAAATATGTAAGTGACACAATTAACATTCAGTAATTTTCTGTCTCATTTTACTGCAGGAGTAACAAATATTGACAGGCTGCAGCAAAAATACGTCTTTATACCAATTCTGTGCATCTCTACTTGCCTCCTCAGTGATTTTGTGACCTACTCCTTTATCACTCTTTTAAATTAAAATATATATCCACCTGATACATTTTACATGAAAGTAAGTCATGCGTATTAGTGCACAATAAGGTCTATTCATACTTATTCTCTTTTATTTTGTGAATGATTCCTTCCTTCTTAATCAGCTTTCCATTAAATGTTATAGAAACACTTAGGTTCTCCAAGAAGTAAGAATAAAGCTGAATTACAATTCGTTTTTTCCTTAGGGCCTCAAATGATAAAGGTGGCCTCAGAAATCTGAGACATGCTGAGACAAGAAGAGATTTAAATCATCCCCTCAATAGAAAAGCCTACAGGTAACTAAGGTAGACCAATTAAGGCATTCCAAGTCATTCCCAATGGTTTTCTATGTCAGATGCTAATTATCACTAGACCTACTAGAGACTGATCATTCTTTCCCGTTATCAAGATCTACCTGGGCTTTAATTTGGCTTTGTCAAAAAAACCTTTGTGACAAAAGTCTTCTTTAACTTATAAGGCTGATTAAGCTCCACTCTATAAGAACCGTAAGCTAATTTTATTTTGAAGCCCTTTGATATCCACACCAACTAAATTCTGTCCAGAATACATCTACCGGTTATACATATTCAAATGAATCTCTACAGATAATCTTGAGCTACTTGGATTTTTTTTTTCATTATGTACATCCAATATTATTATACTATTGACAATCATTACACAACAGAAAATGCTTTTTAATGGCTAAAATGTTTTGTTTTAAAAATCGGAAAAGAAAAAAAGAAACTACCTTACATGTGACAAATACTGTGGTTCTAGTTTATTATTGCATAGAGAAAAAATTTGGGGTTAATTGGTGGGTAGTATCTGCCTGTCAACCCCAAACTAAGACTTCTGTTGTTAGCAGTATAATATACTTACAGAATATCTATATTACCTTCTTTGGGGTCCTGATATCCCCACTATTCCTTTTTAAAACAAGACAATTTTCCATGATATCTATTTTACTCATTACATATATTGCGACATAAAATTTTTAATTGGGATTAATATTTTAAAGCTGAACTGGGTGCTGTGATCTAAAAGGCGCACATTGTAAAGAGAAACTAAACTTGATTTGAGTAGCGGTCCTGTCTCTTACCCAGGATGTGGCCTTTAGCAAATGACTTGCATGAGTCTCAAACTCCTCAGGCTTAAAAAGTGGATAATGATCTCAAGTGTGCGGAGTTTGTTGAAAAGATTAGAATGTAATGTATGTTTTCCAGGCAACACGGTGCCTGGAAAAAAAACTGAAAGTGTGTTAATATGCCTCATTATTATTAGAATTCTCACTCTGTTAGGGTGTTTCATATTATCTGATCACTGCTACATTAAGAATCCTACATAACTGTGGAAACTTATTATGCCCTGCTGTGATATTATTTTATATCTGGAGACATAAGAAAGAATTAATGCTTCTTAAAATGTTTTAAATGTTGCAGCTACAGAGTCATCCAGAATACCGTGTGTAAAGTTGTTTTCTGCAAATTCATCTATGCTGAAGCGTAGAATTTAATTGTTAAGAACTGTCACGTTTGTGTCTTTTCAACTGCCAAATCACACAGAACATACTAGAACAGGTGAAGTGGAGAACGAGCCCATTTTCTAAGAAGCTGTAGGTAGGACGCATGTGGTATACGGGAGGAATGAACGCAAGACTAGAAATAAATAGCAGTAAAGCATAATCTCTTGCTGAGAGTGATATTTCAAAGTCCGGGCTAAATTTCATCAGATCTCTAAGATGCAAGCCAGGAAGCGATCAGTATATAACTCTGTATATGGCTCAGAGTTCCTCTCAACTTTCAGCTATATAATTATTTCAGTTTCCCACGAATCTCAAAAGGTGCGTTTTTCTGGTAAATTAGAGTGAGTATAAAAGTGCATGAGCAATAGCGATTGAAAGAATGATTTTGGTGGTTTTTGGAAGTTTCACTAGGCCATGAGGCTTAGTAGGGACAACAGAAGTTGGGGTCAACAAAACGAGTGCCCCTAGCTGGCAGGTATTTCAGGTAAGGGACTTTGACATGACCTAAAGGTAAAGGTTTTCATACTTAGAGGAAAACAGTCATGTTATTTATAAAGATGGAAAACTTTCCACAATAAAATAAAATAGCTTTATGGTTAAGACCGTTTTGCATCCAACAAGCTAAACTCAGACCATCATATGTGAGTAAAATACCAGTTACCAAAAGTGTCCATTAATTTTAAAACTTGCTAGAATATTGGAGAAACATCCAGCAATTCCGCCACAGTAATTGTAATCACTAGAGCTGTGTGTAATATTGTTCTGAGAACATCAATTGCTTAAAATTTATAATGGTTTCACCTCAGAATTGCACAGCCCATTGTGTGTCTCTTTCATTTGTCACACCGGGTTAGATTCTGGCCCACCTAGTTAGGCAGATTGCCTCAGCCGGTGACCAACACAAGCGATATTTCACTGTGAAAAGAACACAGTAAGAACCGAAATCAGTTAGCAGGTCTCACTGTGTGTGCTTCTTGAGAATATGAGCATGCACGCGTGTATCCAGGGCTTATTCAACATATATGATACAAATCCATATCAGAAACAAATACACCCGACACATTTTGACCTTAAAATGTTTAAGGATCTTTCAGGACATCTGTTGCGATCACTCTGAATATCAGTTAAGAAAACACTGGTGTACACCCTGGTTTAAAAGGTAACTAAATAAGTAAATGAAGACATGAAGGTGAGCGCACTGACTGACAGGGCTGAACTGGTCAACAGCGCGCAGGAAGCGGTGTTTGCTGAGGCTCCGGCTCCCGTCCATCGCCCTCATGCCAGTGCTGGCTCGGGCTTCAGGCCCGTGATCCTCCTGGTAGCTCGAAGGCCACCCCTCGCCCTTTACTCCCCCCCCCCCACACACACACACATAAAAAGTGATTGTCCTAACCCCAGAAGACAAAAGACCTAAGTCTACTCTAATCTGATCATCCTAGGTCACAGATGTTAAAAAAAAAAAACATCTCATTTCTTGCTCTCCCATTTCTTTCAAGAGATTTTTGCAGAAGGAGTAGGCCGGGACGTCCTTCCCCGTTTTCCTCCCCGATCATAATAAAGGAGGCATGTCCTGTCTAATCAGTGAGGGGCTCGGGTCTTCCGTCTTGCAGGAAATTCTTCCTGGGAGAATAAGGTGGGTTTTTTCCTTCATCTTCCCCCCGCCCCGCCCCCGTACTCTCGTTACTTCCTGTGCTTACACTGTTGCAGCAAATATCACAGACTTCTCTGAAGTTTTCTCCCTTTCTTGGCTGAAAGCTTTTCCAAGGCATGAATGAAATATTTATCACTATAGCTACGGTGCCAGATTCATAGTAGACACTCGATACATGGTTGGTGATGAACACATTAAACTGAAATGTAATTAAGCAGTACCACAGCATGTTTCAGATTTGCCTATACAAATTCATATTGCATTTCTGTGCTGACTGCATCATTCCTTCCTTCTATCTTCTTCAGTGTCGACTTGCTATTAATTATTCTTTTCACTTGGGGAAGAAGTATTAAAGTGTGAAAACCTGATCCTTACATACTTGAGCTGCTTTTAAAGATATTCACTTGAAGGCTAGCTGGAACTGTGGCCTTTTCGTATCGGTGACAGCGCTGGGACCATGTACTATTTGGGGGCACGCTTTGTCTTTCTCTATATGCTTCCTTGGGGCACTCTTTGTCTAAAATATACTTTTAATAAATCTCTTCTAAATCTCAATGACCTGTGGTTCTTCGTTGCATCGTTTGAGGAAGGACCAAGGGAAAATGCTAACTGCACTTCTGGGCTATAGTTACCCCTCGCCCTCCCACCCCCTCACCCTCGCCAGCCCCGTGTTGGGGTGACGCTGAACTCTGATCGGCCCCAATGGTGACACTTACTATCTGCGTCTTTAAATAAAAAGTCTGTCAACTGTTATTAGGACATAAACTTAAAGTTCCATTCCTTAGAAAAATTTCAGTATTTTTCATAAAGTTCTTCTATTTTGTATGGCCTTACACAGTTTTATAATTAAAAGGAGTTTTAATAGGACCATTCCATGTTATCATCTTTAATTTACACTTCCAAAGCATTTTTAATAGGTTATAGACTGAGGCTCTTTGGTGCTGTTATGAAAGTCCTGATGCTTTGAACCAAATGGTTACATGTGCTTAACTATTTATGCCAACACTTCTTATTTAAATAAGTTAGAAACCCAATAATTTTCCCTGTGAAGAGAATGAATTAAGAGCCTTTTTGATCCTTCTTGGAAAAAAATGACACCCATTCCTTATATTAATTTGCTTCAAATATAAAATTTTTATATTTTCCTATCTGGGTTTATTTTTTTTTATTATTTTTTCCCAGGGTGGGGTGGTATATAGCCACATCATGAGACTTACAAATTTCAATTTCTGACCTAGGATAGCATCAGCCGTCCCTTCCTTGATCCTCTTCCTTCTGCTCTCTCTCTTTGTGCTCCCACAGCCAAGACAGAAGAACCGTTTCTGGGATCAACGGGCTTTGCTTCCTGAAGAAACAGAGGCAGAACTGACAAGGACTGAGTAGTAGGGATGGGCTGACTGCACTGCCCGAGCAGAAGTGGAGCGATCGGGGCCAGCATAAACGGTACACGACGGCATATTCTAGAAAGTCGGAAACGAAAAGATGCCAGAGGCCAGGATGTCCTGCCATGTAGAATCCCGTCTATGGCCATGCTACCCTGAACAAGCCCGATCCTGTCTGATCGCGGAAGCTAAGCAGGGTTGAGACCAGAAGGGAGGCCACCTATGAAGACCAGGTGCTATAGGCATAAAAAGTAATAAAAATAAATAAGAGATTGTAAGTTGACAAGGTCCTGGCAATCTGTGAGGTCAACCAAGGGTTGCCTCACCTAAAAATTAAAAAAAAAAAGAATCTCAAGGTACAGTTCTTTTCTTCTCCCCCAGGTATCCTGAAATTAGAATTCTGCTTCATTTTTCTTTGGAAAACATATTTGCATCTATCTGATCAGGTGATATCTCACTCATGCTCTCTCTTCCCCCAACCATCAAAGCAGAATCAGAACAAAATCTCAACTATTTTTCTAACACATATATACACAAAATCCGTTCATTCCTTACAGGTATCCTCAAGACTGTTACATTTAGACCAAAAAAAAAAAAAAAAGAAAAAAAAAGGCAAAGAGAAAGAAAAACAGAGATCAGTAATTTTATATATGTTATACATATTTTATTATTTTTCTCCATCTATCTTATTTGTTAGGCTTTTTGTTTGCCAATGTAGTTTTAAAATAGACTAAAAACGAAGAATGTTAACGTTATTTTAATATTCATTTTCCTAGCTCTAAATTGTTATTACTACCATAAATTTAAAACCTTATTTGATTTACTCTGTAATATTCTTTTTTAAAAAACTATATACCATTGATTTTAACAAAAAGTATCCTACATTCATAATGGTTATAAACCTACCCAACATTTTTATTAGTTTAGGTGGCTGAGATACTTGAAGACCGTAGTGTAAACACCACATACAGTGTGTTCTGATTTCTTCCACATAAAGTGCTACACACTTACAGAAGTTACTCAGACATTCTGAAAATGATACATGACCTACAAATGCATTAGTACTACCCACCTTTCTAAGAAAATAGTCCAAATTTTAGTCTATTAGATTCTACAACCGGAATCAAAGAAAATTAAAATAAATAGCGAGATGATTTTGAATGATGTCTGCAATTCAATTCCAACCCAAAATATGTCCTCTGGCTTTTGCAGATTCTGCCATTATCACTTAGATTTTAAACCTAAATTTCAACAGCTAGATGATTATGTCGGCAACACTGAGCCCAACAAAGTGACAGAGTATCTTAAAGAGATATTACTACATGTTTATCATTAACCATTAACCCCCCACTCCCCCCAAAGTTACTGGAACAGATGGTAGGAAAAGCACATCTTAGAAACTACTTGGCTAACAGGAGCACAACTTACCCAGAATGAATAAAGGTGTAAATTGATGTACTTTGTATCAAATGCTATTGAAAAGATGTTCCAATACGTAAAGAGTAATAGAGTTCGAAAAATTCTTTTTTTTAAGCAAAACAGGAAATGAAATATGACCAAGGGAAAAATCTATAAAATTAAATGCAGAGATGAGGAGATTGTATCTGTTTACTACACTATGGCACTGGCAGAATGGCCAAGCAAAAGCAATAGTGTTTGATGAAGACTGTTACTATTTAAGTTATGACTACTTTTGATGACACCGCTGATAATATGAACAGATTTTTAACTACGTAATTCAGCCAGTGATTAGCAATATACACTTCTATTCCATTTAATTTTGTCTATAAACTTTAAGGGTGCTAAGGTTAGATCAACACAAGTTTTTGATGTCCGTAAAGCAGTACAATCTTACAAGGAGCCACACATTTATCAGCTGACCTACTGATTTAAGTCATAAATTTACTGGTTAATTCAATTCCCCAAATCTCTGTGATGAGCCCTAATAGCAAGATGGAAATATCTGCATAAATTTGTGAGAAAGTGTAAAATTCCATTTATTTTGTGTTTGAAGGGACTTTAGTTCATGGTACTAAAGATGCTATCATAATTAGAAGGTATCATGAATAAAGTATTGACAGCTGTGTTCTTCCATTAAGGCCCAATTTTATGATTTGTATATTAAAATAGCACATACATATTGCGTCTGTGAAAGTAAAAATAACATATATTCTTAAAGAGATATAACATTTGAATCATAGAGTATATAATATGGGGCTAATTTTCTGGTCCTTATAATTTTTTTAAATGATGAATGGCTTGAAAATTGATCATCTTGTATATATGACCCTCACATACTCTTACAAATCTTTCAATATATTTGCAAAGGTGACAAGTTCTTATTACAAATACCAAGACCCATTTCCACTCTGATTGTCCTTCTCTTAGGACAGAAATGGTTTATCTGGCAGAAATAAGAGTAACGAAATGATCATAGATACACCTGCTGCTAGAATTTGTTTTGAGCCAGAGACAGATTTTAACTAACTACAAATTCAATTCCAGTAATTTATAAGAAAAATCTCTCACCAATTTAATTTTCTTACTTAAATAAAAGACTAATGATCTCCTTTCATATTAAAGGGTTGGATAGGAGAGCGAGTTTGACCTAAGGTAGAGATAATTTTAGCAGAAAACTAGATTGATGCTAAATTTCTATCTCATCTCTGTCCTGATGGGTTGTGTCTATTTCTTTGTTCCTTTATAATATTATTCCTCCACAACTGTTATCACATGGAAGATTATGTAGTAGACTATTTGCTTAGTATTTGTCTCTCCTATCAGGTAGACAAGCTCCATAATGCAAGGACTTCGTCTGTTTGCTTGACTACCATATCCCCACTATCTACAATGGTGCCTGCCAAACAGTACACACTTAATAAATATTTATCGAATTAAAGCCTTCCTTTTATCTTGGGAGTTCTTATCTCCTTAATTAATATCTCTAATCACCTACGACCAGATTTCTTACTGACTTTGCCAAGCTTCAAAAGCAAGTTGGCTACATAATTTGTTAAGGCCAGTGAAAAATGAAACTGTTCAAAAACTTTTAAGAATTTCAAGACAGACAGCAGAACATTATGCCAAGTCTGAGTGTGAAGCCCAATGTAACTATACAGGTGTCACGCTGATGAGCCCTGTTCAGAATTCTTTATGTGTTTATTTTTATATGACCAGTAAGAGAACAAAAGTATCCATTAACATTCCTAGATGGACCATTATTTATAGATACCCAGCTATAAAAGAAATCAAAGTTGGGATACAGGTTTACGTAGGTGAATTGAATCAGCAGAGAAAAGATAATAGGGAAGCCAAAACAGAGTGATGTTGCCATTCAAAGTATATTTCTTTAAAAAAAAAAAGTTTTATGCACCCTCCAAGGCCACTGTTAGTTACATATTAGTATTAGGCTTCTGTATAATTAACAGTATTATATCTGAAAACTATGTAGTGATGAGCTGTGACACAGAGCACTGTGACAGCTGATGGTGGTTCCACGTGAAGTTGCATTTACTCTCAGTTTAACAGTGGATACTCAGGGCCGAATGATTTAGCCAGCATTCAGCTTTGAGGAGTTGAGGGCAAAGCTGAAAGATCGCAAAGAAGACAATGTGTTATACAAAGTAGGACTGCCTAAGCAGAAGAGGAGACAGTTCATCAAGACCCGAAATGAGTGTGGTCCAAGGCCAATGAGATATAACGAACCAAATGAGAAAACTGTGGTGCCAGTGCCATGTTTACGACTCTGTCATGGTGCTCCTTTTCCGAGCACTTTGGCACATCACACAGAGGTGAACTTAGCAGGGTCAGGAATACAAAATTTGATCATGTCTATTTCAGAACCCAGATGTTTCCTGGAGTTTAGAGTCTATATAATCACAATCCCATAAGTGCCAATCACAATAATTTCATAAGTACATTTAATCTACTGTAAAACTACATTTATTCCAAAGAAAAAACTATAGTTAAAGTAGTTGTATGATGTTAAACTTCCATCCAGGACTTATTCCAATGCCCTTAAATGCCACCCCAAAAGAAACCCATTTTCGTCTGCGCTTCCACTCCAGGGGCTTAGAATCCGTTTCTATGTCTAGTGTTTCTGAATATTCCCAGCGTATGGAATTAGAACATATAGTTAGTTAAGGGACACTATGGAGGAGAATAAACACTTCCTTTTAACACATCAACAACCCACTGAATGGGAGAATATATTTGCAATGGTGTAACCTATAGGGAGTTGATATCCAAAATAGATCAGAAACTCATAAAACTCAATAACCAAAATATGAACAACGAGATCAAAAACTGGGCAGAGGCTATTAAAAGACATTTCCCCAAAGAAGACCTACAGATGGCCAACAGACATATGAAAAGATGCCCAACATGACTAATCATCAGGAAAGTGTAAATTAAAACCATTACAAGATTCCAGCTCACACCAGTCAGAATGGCTGGTTTCAAAAGCTCAACAACACTGTGATGGTGAGGATGCGGAGAAAAGGGCACGCTTGTACACTGTCGGGGGGAATGCACACTGGTGTAGCCCTCATGGAAAACAGTATGGAGAGTCCTCAAAAAATGAAAACTGGATAACCCATATGACCCAGCAATTCTACTTCTGGGTTTTTTATCAATAAATAAATAAATAAATAAATAAATAAATAAATAAATAAATAAATAAATAAATGAAAAAGAAAAATACTAATTTGAAAAAATATATTTTCACCTATGTTCACTGCAGCATTGTTTACAATAGCTAAGATACGGGAGCAACCTGGGCGTCTATCAATAGATAACGGATGAAGATGATGTGGTATTCGCACACACTAGATTATGCAGCAATGAAAAGGAATGAAATCTTGCCATTTGTGACAACATGGATTGACCTAGAGGGTATTATGCTATGTAAAGTAAGTCAGGGAAAGAAAGAAAAGCAGTGTCTGGTTTCACTTATATGTGGAATCTAAAAACAAAACAAAATAAAACCAGACTCATAGAAGCACAGACCAAAGGGATGGTCACCAGAAGGGAGGGAGCCGGGGTCAGGTGAAAAGTGGGAGAATACAGTCAATAATACTGCGATAAGTTTGCACGGTGACAGATGATCACTAGAATTAGTAGGGTGATCACACTGTAAGGTCTAAAAATGTCGAATCACTATATTGTACACCCAAAACTAATATAACCAATATAAGAATGCATACCAACTATACTTACTTAAATTTAAAAAATGTTTATAAAAACACTAACTATTCATTTCAAAATGAAAAAAAATCAGTTTGGAATAATTCGGGCTTGCTCTCCTATTACAATTTGAATGTTGTATCTTATCAATAAGACTAAAAAGAATAAAATGCTATAAAGACATGAATTTAACATGTTTATATCAATTTAATCATTTTATGACACAGTCATAATATGTGTTGTTTCTTTGGTCTAAAAGCTTCTCTGCTTTAATTTCCTAACAATGAAATACTACTCTCCCTGACACCTGAGGCTGGACACTTTCTGGTGATTTACTTTCAAATGACATCACAGATGAGACAATAATCACGAACAGCAGTTAGTAGACAATACTGAGAACCTCCCCATAGGGAAAAGAATTATGTATAAAAAAAAAGAGAGGATAAAAGAAGTTTCCACGAAAAGGTTACAATTGAAAAAGGGTGTTTAGAGGTGGGAAAAAGTTTTCTCAATGCAGTGATCATTCTAGAACGAACAGCTGTGATGACTGGATCTCAGCCAAAACCTTCGCAAAGGCTCAACCGTGTTAGGATACAGTAACGAGGTGCCACATGCAACAACCATTAGTTAACAGGAGATAAGTCTTAATTAAACATTGAGCTTACGCCATCGTAAGTATGTTGAAGGCAAATTAGGCAGCAGACTTACATGAAAATCATCCTAAGACAAGGTGAGAAATAAACTTTGGTAATAATGTTCTATCCAGGTGACAGAATTGTGCCCTTTCTGACCTATATATAATTTTGACACATTTTGTCACTTGATGTAGAAATTAAAAATCCAATTTCATAATTAGGCAATTTGAGGTTTAATGAGACGGTATTAGACTGACCCACATTAGGCCTATGGTTGCATATTTTCTTATTGAATATTTTTGTCACATGCATGAAAGAAATATGAAAAAAAAATGTTTCCTTCTTATCATTCTCTACCTTTCTTTTTATTTTTCTGAATTAACAATGGTTGCGTTGGGGTAAGGCTTCTTTTTCTTTTACTAACAGAAAATAAAAAGGTTAAGAGAGAGCTGCAGTGTTTTTACAGTTGGCCCAAATGTCTTTTCTCCCATGAGCATCCTGCCCCTTCACGCCCCTGCACCATGTGACCTAGTGTCAAGGTCAAAATGTGGCTCACTCTTCACAGAAGCTTGTTGGGAAACTGAAGAAGTAATCTGCAGTTGTAAAGCTCATGATGCTCTTACAGAAAAAATGTTGGGAAAATATGACAAATTACAATATCTAAAAATTTTAAATAAAGGTAATCTAAATCAAACTTCACCTTTTAATGTAATCGGTATTTGTCTTTGAGTTTTGGTAATGAAAACAGCATTCACTAGTTATTGTGTGAGATGTGTACAAAACAGAACAGTTTTTGGTCTTCCGGTATGTTATAATCTCAATGAGGACGATAAGCCACAGAATATTGCTTAATCAAAGCAAAATATCATTTGGAAACAACTGCTCAAATGACTGTCTCCTCTAGCGGAATGTAAACTCCACAAAGGCAGGAATTTTGGACTTTTTTTTTCACTCCTGAATCCCCGGATCCTAGACTAGCAGTAAAACACACACACACACACACTGCATAATTTGTCACAGACAATAAATACCATATTAGTTATCATCAAAAGTTAGAGTAATCATGAAAACAATTAATATTCATGTTCATTCTAGCTCTACATATCTAATTGTCAAAATATGAGCATCATTTGTATAGACAAAGTCTGGGTGGACATCAAGCAGTATTAACTGTACAACAAAAAAGGACATAGAAGTATAAAATAAACACTAAGTCACTGTGTAGTGGGAAGGCAACTAGACTAGTTGAGAACACAGTATCAGATTGGTGTGCATGCGTGTGTATGTGCGTGTGGAGAGAGAGAAGAGGAAGAGGAAATATGCTGAGACTAAATGGTAAGGGTTTTAAAGTCATTTTGAAATATCAGTCAGTAGAATAAGAATATATATAACTTTTTCCCTAAATATTTTCTTTCAGGATAATTTATCTGATTTTTTTTTTTAATATTGAAATTTTATTTCAGGGTAATCCAAAATTGAATATATTTGTGGTAAAGGAAGACAAGTAATACAGTGATGTCCTAAATAGGGAGTTAGCCAACTACGCCCTACGGACCAACTCCATCAGCCACCTGTTTTTGTAAATAAAGTTTTATTAGAACACAGCCACTTCCATTCATATTATCCATGGCTGTTTTTGGACTGCAATGGCCGAGTTGAAGTTGTGACAGAGAACATCTGGCCCACAAAGCCTAAAATATTTAATAACTGGTTTTTACCAAGAAAAAAATCTGCAAACTCTTGCTCTAGATAAAGAGCAGAAAATGGGGGGGGGGGAGGGGGAGGCTCACTGGAGAGGATGCATTTCTACAGAAATTTATTTACCATATGATAATAGTTCACAGAGGGCACCAAACAGCTCCTTCTGAATCTGGAGAAACTGAGAGTGAGGAAATGATTTACGGTCCTAGAGTCACAGTCACATCTTTAATCCTTGAGTCTCATGTCCCAGGACACAGAAGGCAATGCCATCTGTTGAACTGAGAAGAACAGTGTCAGTGACTCCAGGCCTGGGAAGATATGGGTGGCTTAGCAACCACTGTAATATCGAGGAGCCAGTATGGCACAGCCTGAACGATGGCTGTCTCTGCTGCATAATTCAACTCTTGGTTACAGCAATCTCTGCCTCTGCCTCTCTGCCACACCATACACCATACATCACACACACACACACACACACACACACACACACACACACACACACACACACACACAGCATTTTACTAAGACTCCCAAACCACTGCTAGATTTTATAAATTCAAAGAAAAATGTGAGCAATTTTGTGTTCAATTACTTCAGCCCCTAATTTCTGTGTAACTCGGAAAATCTACATTTTAATAAGTGGTACTGGAACTTTCAATTTGATTTTGAAGGCACCGGAGGTTTGCATTGGCTTTTTTTCCAACCCAAGATTTGTCTGAGTAGAACTATCAAAGAAACAAGTGGATAAAGTTTACACCCTTGCTCTCAACTGTCTGCTGCGGACTGAGACTAGTGATAAAAAATATGAGGATGAAAACTCAAAAAATTGTACTTGATGTGATTAACCATACTTGCAGACCTAATCTTTGGGTTTTCTGTTTGTCATTCTTCATAATATCACACAAAAGAAAGACCATGGTCTTTAGAAATCAAACATTTAGGATTAAATTTGAGCTCTTTGATTATTAGGTACGTGATTTTTACAACCTGATTAAACTTAGTGAGTCTCAGATTCTTCATCTGTAAAATGGGATGATAATGTCTACCAAGTTGTATTTCACAGCAAAATGAAGATGAAAAGATCGAAGTGTCTAACGCAGTGACTTGACACCATAAATTCAGGCACATGGTTATGCCACTGGTTTAATCTAATTTTTACAATAGTTTTGCTCCATTGAAGTGTCATTCTCTAGATCTTGTCACCTATATCACAAGACCACTTATTGTTAGATACCTATGTACAAAGTACAGTCCTGACATTGACATGCCAACAGACTGCGCAATCCACGCAGGATCTCTCACATGAGTAATTCTGTAACAGATTATGGATCATTTTAAGGTGTCAGCTGCGTGCTAAGGACTGACAACTAAACTGTAACTTACGTGCGGCCAAATCTCTTCATGAGGGGTGCAGCACTGAAAGCTGTCACTGAATTCTCATGCCTCAGCTATAAGCTTTGAACTGATTCACTGAAAGTCAAGTAAAATCAAGAATTGAGATGACACAGAGAAAAACCCGATCAACAGCATCCTCGTGTCTTCTGGGAGACCCCCTGACAGACCATGGCTTCACGACGGCATGAAGCTCCCACGCAAGAACATGTGCTGTGAGCACAGGTCTACAGCGGTCTGGGCAGGACGGTAACGCCGCAGTTGGGCAGACAAGGGAAATGCATAGTGGGGGTACGTGTGAGATTTTTAGGATTCTCCACATGAAGCTAATTTCCTACCCAACATACAGAAGAGAGGTGCATAAAATAGTACCGAAGACCCAATGAACAGCTTTCAAAGCTAATGTTTTGGAACCAAACCATTTAGGATGCAGAGCTGAGGTTTTACAAATTATCTGCACAAAGTTTATGTGTAGATAGAGCCCCTTCATAGTATTTAGCTTATCTTCTCTGATGGTAACTCGATTCTAATGTAATGTCTTCCTTCTAAAATCTGCAGTATATTTGAAAGATTTATCTGATGGCGTAGAGGAGGAGTTTTATAATGAACAAGTGGTTGTAACTCACTACAAAATTTAGGCATTCACTTCCGTTTTATCGTCTCATCATTCACAGAACAAAATGCCTTCATTATTTATTTTGAAATATCTCCCCTGTGTATTACTACCTCTTCTATGTGGTAGGGACTATAATAGTCACAACTGTAATATAAATGCAATCGTTAATGATCTATTATATATTTTAGAGCACGATTAGAAACCTATTACTTCCATGTGATACAAAGGTAGACTATTTCATTTGTAATAAAGTTTATAACAAATTCAAAGTTATCATGATAACTGAAATATGAATCTGCACATAAGAAAACACCTAGCATTTGGTTCTGTGATAACACACATAGTATTTGATAATGAAAAGAAAGACATTAACAGTATTTTTCAGTCCAATGAAGTGATATTTCGAAAAGAAAAACATTTATGACATTGTGTTATTTTGAGGCATAAATTTCTAACAGCCCTTTAGAGAACTAGGAAATGTAAATTAGAGGGAGCTGATTTGAGATACAAAGCAGACATTTTCAGAAGCTTCTCTTTCAAAAATTAACTGTAATTTCAGGGTCAAGTCTATTACAAATGTAGGCACCCAGTGCATCCCCTTCTCTTCTCCCTAATCCTCACTAAAAGGGACATCTTAGCGCCAAGATACAAGATCCATCCATGATCCCTTATTCCAGGGGCCCCCAATCCCCAGTACTGGTCCATGGCCTGTTAGGAACCGAGCCACACAGCAGGAGGTGAGCAGCAGACAAGAGAACGGAGCTTCATCTGCATTTGCAGCCGCTCCCCAGCGCCAGCATCACCGCCTCGGCTCCACCTCAGATCATCAGGCATTAGATGCTCATAGGAGCACCGGTCCCTGGTACCCAAAAGGTTGGGGACTGCTGCCTTAGCCAACAGTGGAAGCCCAGAACTCACATTAGGGCCTAGTGGTAAGCACGTTAGCAGAAAAACTCACCCTTGTGCAGCCTTGGGGACAAGGACCATGGAGGAACTAGAGATGGCTCAAGGGTCTAAGTTCCACGATGAAAGGGAGGGGACACTCGGTTCCAGGGAAGCATGTCTTCTTGGCCCCTACAGTTTACTCACACTGGAATGACCAGTAGGAGGCGCGCTGTAGAAGGCAGGTTCGCAACGCCTGACTACAAGGGTTACGCTGAGGGAGAACAATATGAAAACACGCACTTTAGGCATAGCTTGATCACTTACCCTTTGTCCTCAGCCATGTGTCTTAAGAAGTCTATCCCCTATGTACTGTACTGTTGGGCCACCTATTCTCAGAACAGAACGTTCTTTTGTACTTGAACTTAGAAAAGCTTGTATAACTTGCTTTTGCTATCTGAGTGAATAACTAACCTGCTGCATTATAAGTAAGTATTTATTTCGCCCAGATAATGTTTTGCTAAGAAAGCAGATTATGAAAGTTGTTTACAGAGGACAAAATTACAAATACTTTCTCTATGATGCATCTTGCCCCTCCATGTTAAAGTGCTCTGAACACAGTAACATGTAGGACGTAAGTCATAAAACACTATTTTCAGAGTCACAGTCTCTAAATGTTAAATTTTTACTGTTTTCTATATGCGAGCAGCAGATGTTATATTTCTGTACATTTCATAAAAGTGTTTTTCAGTAAGATAGTATTTAGAGAAAGAAAAAGAAAGGAAAGAAGGAAGGGAGGGAGGGAGGGAAGGAGGGAGGAAGGACAGAGAAAACTAACGTTCCTTAAGGAAGAAAGGGTACGTTGAGAGTTGTTTGAAAACCTTCTTTAGAAATCATTTCATGAGATGCACACAGCTCTCCATCCTCACTGCCGACGGCTTGTCAGCCCGCAGGAAGGCAAAGCAGGAGGAGAGCGAGGGACACAGGTTAAGCATCTCCAGCACCGCAGTAATAAAACTCAAGCAGCGGCTCTAAAACTCTCGGCAATATTCAAGCGCCGTCCGTAGCATGGGTCCGGAAAAGAGCACCCTGGTATCACACTGAATAATTTTAATAGTTTTGCTCATGCTCAGTGCACTGAGTGCCCTCTTTTTAGGGCTGAAATAGCAATAAAAGCAACTAAGTTGTGATAAAAATGAATAATGAAGTTTATTTGCCAGTATCTTCCTGTTTGTTTCAGAGTTATGGGGTTCGTAAACACTGAAGCATTGGTATAATTGAAAAATTATTTTTATGAATATATAAACCCATAAAAACTTGAACTTAACGTTTTAATTATTCATACATGTATGTTGTTCCCCATGGAAGTACTAAGCAGAATTATGATCACAACTACTTGTAGAAACTGAAGTATACATAGAAATAAATTTAATGAATATAAATAATATTTAGAAACAATCCAAAGCTCAAACGTCAATGCAACGGTTCTTTAGGAGCATTTGTTGGATATAAGAAATATCAAGGAACTTGGTTTCTCTTGCTTGAAATATTAAACTTCCCATACATTCAAATTATTTCAGGAGGTCAATGGGGAATAAAACCTTGAAATCGAGAATTAGAATACGTAGGTCGAATTATTCAAAGAAGACCGCATATGGTTCCATCCAGTAAGATATCCGTGTTCCTTATTATTCAGATCTTTTAAAAGCTGTTAACATTGAGAAATCTCAACTGCAACTGTAATAAACCTGCCTGACCGCAAAAGTAGCTGAGACTAAATAGTGCAGTATTCTTAACCAATTAAAAACCAATTTTAAAACAGCATATGTAAAATTCAAGTACTCGCTGTATAGTGTTTTATGTTGATTTTTTTTCTTCTAGGAAGATAATTATTTTAATTAATGAGATACTTTTAATTTCTATTTCAGTTATTAAGTGTATGAATAATTATGGCATATTACTTGTAAAAGTACTGCTTACTTTCATCTGTTTCTTCATCTCTCATGTCATTAAGAATAATTATGTAACTGTTAAGTACAATTACATAGTTTAAGATGCCTAGCAAATTCCACTATCAAGCATTTTGAAATAGCTTGTATCTTTAAATGTGTCTAGACAGTCCCATACATTTTTCCCTACATAGTATGTTGATGTAGCACACTGTCATATTATTTACAAATAAACCACAAAAACAAAATGCTGAAAATGTAGAAATTGCAGGTATAGAAGCTCCCTTAATCATCTTCTAATTAAGCAACTTGCTGGAGTCCATCTATTTCCTCCATTCTCTCTGCCATATCGTTACTGATAAGCAGATCTTTAAAACACTGACAACTATTAGGTAATTTATGAAGAGATCTTGGCACCTGTAGTTACCATTAGCTGAGTTGAGCACCAAGAGTCCACTGAGGTTATTCTCAACTCAATCATGCAATTTAAGACTGTGAAAGGTACTAGGTGATTTAATGAAGTATTAAATGATTCATTGATAGGTATGTACCAAAGAAACTCTGTGTATGTGTGTGTATTTACATGAAAATTATGTCTATTGCCTTGGAAAGACTTGGCAAAGGAAATTAATCTTAAAATGCTGTTAAATTAGCTGTAATTATTCAACTCTAAAATACTGAAGAAAATGATACAATTTTTAAAAATTTGTATTCAAATTTAGTTGCAAGTTGATTTTTTTAATTTTTGGTTTTACTTCTTTGCTATAATTTTTCACTTCACTTAATTAAAAAAAAATCTTACAATCACTGACACCACACTGGATTATAAATATGGAGAGGACACTAATCTAGATCATGTTTTAATAAAAAATATCTTGGTTCTACTTAAAAATATTTGATGGTGACTGTACATTAACATGCTTTAGGATAATATCTATAGTTCATCACAAATATCTTTATAATATATGCATAACATTAAAAAAATTCAAACTAGTGGAGACTATTTCAATTGCAATGGCTTCAGGATAAAATGGCTTTTCTGTGTTTTTCTTTGGGGTATCTTTAATGCAGGGATGTGCAATGCACTTCTTGAAAGATGAATTAACACTCCAAGAATTTAATTGGATCATATTAACTTTCTAAAAAGACAACTCCAAATTTAATTAATTGCTCCACAAATGCACAAGTAATCTTTCAGGAATACTTAATTGTGAAACACACAGAAGGATACCTCTCCACAGATTTGGTAAAATCCATGCTCTTAAGTTATCTTTCCGAAAAGCAATGTTCATTTTGACTGCATTTGTTCATGTTTCTATCCAGCCATTTTACTTATCACCAAGCAGAAACCGTACCTAAAATAAATCACCTTTTCAGTACAGAGACCTCATTCATTTGCATTTAGAAGGATTCAGGCAAGGACAAGATCCATCCTTCAGCTACACACATAAATTGAATAAGCGGGTAGATTCAACAGGGATCGGGGCAACTTGTGAGAAAGACGAAAACTTGAGCATGTCCTCTAACTTCCTTTCCAAAACCAGAACTAAATGATCAAAGAAAATAAGAAGAAAAGCTATATTTGTATAAATGTGAACATCAGAAAAGTCCATCTTTTCCTACCCCAAGCTGCTAGGAATGTTGTCCCTATTGAGTTAAGATTTAAAAAGGCCATTAAGAGAAAACTCAAACTGTCTTTTCAAAAGAAAGTAAGAAGTATGTAGAGAAAAGCCTAGCAGGGCCTTTCCAAAATGTCTTTAACTGGAAAGAATTAAAGGCTTTAGGATATAGAGGACACTAAATAATTTCCCATTGACTGTCAGACAGCATCTGTGGAAACCATGAAAATCTGCCTCTCCTGCCGCAGGGAGCATAACTGGCTGACAGCCTTTGTAGATCCATCACTGCCTTCACAACATGGTCACTCTTTCCAAAGGCTGGTGCCCACCAGTGACTGGGCACAGCGGTGGTCCTAACGCAGTTCCGCTCCTGTGACACACACGACGCCACCAACAGCAGATCTCGGCTCACGTACGCCCTCTCAGCCTGGCTGAACTTGCTTTGGAACTGTGTGGGAGTCTGTGTCTTTTCCTAACGTGCCCCTCCAACCCTCCCTCTTTTACTGACAGATAACCCGCGTGGTGTCTCAGGCTCTCCCTTACGCCTCACATATACGTCTCTTGCTCATGTAATCTCATCTTTGTTCCTGCCTCTCAGAAGACCCAAGAAAACAGGCCACAGAATAAAGATTTGCGACTGGTTCGCTCACCCCGTGGCATGTGACAAGATGCCATCCTGAGTAGTAGGTCCTTAGTGAGTGTCCCTAGCAAAAGGTGATGGCCAAATTGCTCAAGAATTAACGTGTCCCAGGGTGACCTGAGAAAACACAGGTTTTGCTAACATAGGGAAATGCCGCTTTAGATGCAACATTTCGGGCGTTTTAAAAGACAGGTGGGGAACTGTGACCAGAAAGACAGTGCGATGGACTGGCTGCTCTTCTGCTGAGCTGACGCCTGCTGAGGTACAGTCACGAATAGTTATAAGCTAAACGTGAGGCCTCTTCTCCTGTTCAGTGAAAGCAGACACAGCGGATCGAAACACGGAGGAACTGACAGAGCCGCAGGGTGCCGGACATCCACAGAGGAAACGTAAATGTTTCACCAAAGCAGGTCTGTCTGCTTCGGTCAGGGCCGTGGCTGGGCTGGGAATTCCTGGTATCCTGAAATATGAAATGGGTAAATCTGCAGGAATGCTCTGAGGACGCTTTGTTCTGAAGATTCCGAGTCCCCAGAACTTGCAGAGGTGACACATTCTTCCTTAGGAAGAGCGAGAACACATCGAGTGTCGGCAGATACTGCAGAGGCCTCTTCCCATTAAGTCGACATGTACTTCCCCCCCCCAAAATTCCTCACCTCTTCTCCTGACTGCTCAGCCAGGAGCTGGCTTGACAACCCCACCACGACACTGCCGAGGACATGCTGGGAATGACGACGGAAGAAAGGCGTCATTCGCTGAAAGAGCTACAGGAATTAGCTCACACGTTCCCCTGGTAACCCGTGGTCCATGAATGGGATTAGACTTTGAGAATGCTGAATAGAAGAAGACTGGATTAAGCCAGAATTCATTGATCTGGGGTACTTTTGGGGTCATCTGTCAAGTACGGCAGTGAATGGGGCAAACTCTCTACTAGAATGGCCCTTAGAAGTTTAGAGAATAAGAAATCTGAAATGAGTGAAATGGAAAGAATGAAGACCTCGAGGGAAGTGGGAAAGCTCGAGTGGACATATCACATAAGCCCAGATGACTCTCTAGAGGACCGCGTCCCACAGGAGGCGCAAATGCAAAATTTACCAGCGCCACCGAGAAGTTCATTGGCAGAATTCCTCCAAAGACTAGAGATGACAGGCGGAGAGGAAGTCACAGAGATGGAACTGCTGATAGAGGAATAACGAGGTCGCCAAATAACAGAAGCCTGAGTAGTGGGAGCTTGAACAGCAGAAAGCGGTGGGCCACAGTCACCGCAAAGACAGAGCAGCTCATCCGCAGGGAATTGTGGGAAGGCAGAGCACAGATGGAGTCCCTAGAAACAAAACACTCACGCGGCAAACAGAATCCGCTGAGCACGTGCAGCAAGAGAGAGGAAAAGACACAGAGGCGGGAGACCAAGGGCAGGCTCTCAGGAACAAAGCTGTGATCTCTTGTCAAGTTCTCAGGCTGTAGACCCAGAATCCATGAACCGAAGAGGCATGTGTGTCCTGGGAGGAAGACACCTCCGGTAAAGTGGCAAATATAAACTTTAATGACGAGTCCTTCCCTTAAAGGGACCTATGATCATTCCCTCCAGTGACTGTGCTCCACAGAAACCATAATATTTAGACATTTAAGGTTATTATACCCGAGTTCTGAGTTGACACTGACAGCTCACAAGCAGGTGGGACAGGCAATGATATTGACTCGCAGGTTTGCCTCATGGCTCTGCTGCCTCTCAAACCTTTTGTTCATGACACAGTCTGAAGAGACGGCCTGAAGTAAACGCTCTGGATGGCTGGGACACCCCAGGAAGGTCACGATGATTCCTTACGCTGATGGACTCGTGCCGATGAGACAGGAGAAGCAAGAGGTGGCTGGTACCCTGGAAGTGTGTAAGACAAATGTGCTCCAGAGAGAGTGAGATGGCCTTGGGAAGATTTAAAAACCTGCCACTGCGTGGGGAACAGGGGTCAGAGACGGAAGTGCTACGGCATCCCCTCCCAGCTGAAAGACATAGCATCGTGCTGTATGTGCGCTGACATAATGATCCTGCTCGGATCCATACATCAGGTAACAAGGAAGGCAGCCAACTCCGAATGAGGCCCAGGCTAGGAAGGGGCTTTTAGGAGACCGGCATATAGTGCAAGCAGCCCTGCTGGTTGGGTCATACGATTCAAAAGATCCTTTGGTGTTTGACCTGCCTACAGTGGAAAAATGTGCAACGTGGAGCTTATAGCCAATCCCAACTCGAACATCATGACCTAAGTCCTTCAGATCCAGGAATGAGGCCATCCATCTGCACCAGAAAATTATACACGTCTTCAGACACAGCCCTAGTAGAGAAAGACTATTTAACTATGGTGCGTTAAGTGACAACATGTAGAGAATTGCCCATTTTGAGTTCAGTTCTGCAAGACGTGGAGAATCGTAAGTTGTTCGGGTCCAGTATCTGATGATTTTAACATGAAAAAAGTGCATGTGCATTGAGCCTCCGCAGAACAAGAAAGCACAAGTGAGCAAATGACCAGTGAAAAATACAAGGTTTCATGAACACAATGCTTGCAGACCCCAAAGGGGCCTGCCAGGCACTCTGCAGAACCATAAGGATTTTTAATTATAAATAAGTTTTATGTGTAATCCTATACTAATAAATGCTAAAAGGAGTCGATTATTATTTATAAAATATAAATCAACAATTTATATTATCTCAAGAGAAATCCAAAAATAATTAGAATAAAAAATAAAATTAGAAAAAGTTTTGGAAATATTACTATAATTAAAGGTGATGATCATCTGCCAATTTTAAAAACAAACTATGTGGGCATTTAAAGAAATGCGTCTGCTGTTACGTAAGCACAATTTAGAAAAAATGAAAAGATTTCCATATTATCTTCACAATTACTACCCAAATCTGGAAAATATAACATAATATGAAATTTACAGCCTAAGCAAATTTATCAATATTGAGGAAGAAATCATAATAAAAATATTAAATTAAACCCCATCATGTATTTTTAAAATGTGATCAAGTTGAGTTTATTACAGGAAAACATAAATGGGTAATAATCAGAAAAATGACCACATAATTAATGATAATAACTGCAAATAAATAAAATATTTGTATCAGAATAAGTGGAGAATAATAACATGTATTAAAATAAATGGAAATTTCAGATTCCATTCTGGATTTAAAAATATAGACAAATCTGAAAACCAAAAAAGCTGAAAATTCTTACATTCACATAAATTTCACTAAGATTTAAAAGATGTGACAACATCAAAACATCATGAGCTTTAAGATAATATTTATCAAATTAATGTAAATATTTAATGATAGTCCATTAAAAATTCAATGGAATTTTATAACATAATATGAAAATATTAATTTGGCAAAAAAAGTTAAATAAATAGATATTGATAAGTAAGAATTAAGCAAGGAGGCCTTTAAGCTACCTGAAAATTTTTTTAAAAAGACTTTCAAAAAATATGCATATTATTCAAATTTTGAGCTCTACCTATACCATACACTGATATACATTTCAAACATATTAAAGAACCAAAAATTAAAAATAAAAAATGCCAAATTAAACTACAGGAATGTATATTATAATATGCACGTGTCTGGTCTTGGGACAGGGAGGGACTTTCAGATTAGATACAAATAAAGTACTCTATCGAAAAGTTACTGATTGAAATCAGCATGTAAATTTTCAATGTGAAGTAAAATTTAACATAAACATGAAAAGAAAAAATATACAAGATACTTATGGCAATTAACTATCCCAAACTTATTTTACTTTACATTTAATAAGAATAATTCAAATTAAAATGTTATTTTTCTCTTTTGAAAAGATATTTATCAAAAATGATATTAATATTAATATTAATTGATTGTACCAAAAAACATAAAATGACTCATTTTCAATAATCTCTCTTCTATACCTTTACTCTTAAGAATTAGTAATACATTTATATAAAGGACATTCACTGAAACATTGCTGTGATTTTGTGAAAATTTAGAAATAGCATAAATATTCTGTAATAGATTAGTTTAATAAATTTTAACATAACTCCATAATAAAAGTTGTATTGTAGTAGGAATGTTAATGAGAAATATGAAAATGTTTCTATTTAGTTGAGTGAAAATTATAACGTACAAACATAAATAAGCAATACTTCTACTTTATAAAATATGATCATATAAATATGGACAAAGGTCATATATATACACGTTTTTATATTTAAGTTCCCATTTTTTTCCTCAGTGAGTGGTTTATTGATGTGTTTAAATAAAATGTGTGTACTGGGAGTGGGAAGAATCAGTTCTTTGATTTTTACAAGGTTATTGGTAAGGGATTAAGTGAATATCATCACTAAAAAAAATCCCCTGGACCTCCTTTCTTTTCCTATAAGAAAATACAATGATCACTTTCATTGAGAGCTATTTGGTAAAGCAAAATTACTTTCTTGCTTCTTATCCATTGGAGAGCAGTTATATACCCAAAATCAATCACAGTGAAAAACACCACATAGGGTTCTTTAGGTCTCTGTATGCTTTACAAATGTTGTTGTGGCATTTTGCTGAATAGCAGCACAGGGTGATAAATGTATAAAATGGTCCCTAAAGTCCAGTAAAATATTGGACGTAGGACACTGGCGATTGTGCAGAGCTGTTGGGTAGCACTACTTTTTGCAAATCAATAAGGCAGAAACACTAATGTCTAATCTAGGAAAGAGACAATAATATGAAAATAACATTTTGTTAAAAATAAAACTTTCACAAAGTGAAGAAGAAATGTATTTTACAACATTGAAATTAAATAAACAGTTGTTCTAATAATACATAGTGACATTATATCTGCTCGCCAATTGAACTAAATTATTTATCTACTCTTTAGTAAAAAGGTTTCTTCGGTTAAGTGGTAGCTGATACTAACCAGATTTTAGTACATGTTGGGACAAGAGGGTAGTGGACCAGGATGGCCTGGTGACAGTGTTGTGAGGCATTGCTACATGGAAAATGTAGGTTTTAACCTTTGTGAAACCACAGAATCATGACGTTTAACTTCACAATTATGCTCAGAATTTCTCTCTTTTCTCCTTTGTTTTGCTCCCAGTAGAGAAGCAGTTCAACCTTTTAACATTTAAAAAGTCTAATGTAGAGGCTATTAAGAGAGAGAAAGAAAGAAGGGAGGGGTGAAAAGAATTGTTATTAATTTCATCTGTAATGTTAGGAGCAGCTAGAGGCTAAAGGCTGGGGATCAATTGTAAAAATTTATAATACAAGGATAACTTAAGTTGCCTATTCTGTGATTCTCACCACCTCTCTCTCTCTCTCTCTCTCTCTCTCTCTCTCTCTCACACACACACACACACACACACACACACACACACACACTTATTTATCAAAGAGCTTCTGGGAACAAGATATATCTACACACTCAGTTTCTAGGTAAACAATAAATATAGGAAAAAGGGTAAAGGCAATTGTTTCATAAATAGGTGCAGAGAAAGAAGATCCCTAAATAGTAGTGCATTCTAATGCTTTTGTTCCCCTGTGAGACAGATAATAGTAGGACCAAGTAGCCAAGATGATTTTCTACACCTGGCTTAGGAAACAAGGGTGCAGGGCCATAGTCTCTCTAGCAAGGGAGGAATGTAGATCTTGTTGGATAGGTATTAAATAACGGCCAAGCGATTTATTTTAAAATGACATATTTAGGGTACATTTTGCAGTTCTTCATATAAGAATCTTGAAAGTCACCATGCTGTCAAGTAAAAGCTGGACAGTCTGAAAAATCAAAAACTCCTCAGGTCCCTAAAAGAAAGGAGGACACAGAACAAACCAGCAAACCGATGTCCCCGACACCAGAGAGGAAGAAAGAATTCAGGTTCTGCACTGATTTGAGCAGAGATACTGAGATGAAACCACATGAGCACCAGAGAAGGGAAAAGTGTCAGGGAGACTTAACTGTGATTGAAGAATTGCTGGAGGCTCAGTGTGGACAAGCCTGAGGGTAAAATAACTCCAGGGGACCCAGTCACAGAGGGGCCCCCACAACACCGTAAGGTTTATTTAGAGGAATTCGACCAGATTCTCAAAGTATTAGAGAAAAATCTCCTTAGTCTTCTGGCAGGAGGAGGGAAAGGGAGCCATTTTGAAACACTTCAGGGAATACTCTATGTTTAACAAGACCCGTCCTCTGGGGAGAGCAGTTCACTAAAGCCTAAGAAAGAGGGAAAGAAACAGAAGAAACAAAGGTGAAGGGATTAAGAAGTACAAACTGGCAACTGTGAAACAGTCTTGGGGATGTAGAGCACAGCATGGGGAAGACGGTCAGCTATAAGCATGTACGGCGTCAGGTGGGTGATTAACTTATCAGAGGGATCGCTGTGTAAGACATACAAATGTCTAACCACCAGGCTATACACCTGAAACTAATATAATATTGAATGTCAACTGTAATTGAAAAATTAAAAAAAAAAAAAAAATGAGGCTTTCCCTAAATGAATGCCAGACACCAAACCACAGATACAAGAAACTGCAAGAAAACCAGAAACACCGAGCAGAATAAGTGCCAACAAAACTACACCTGACATATCATTTTCAAATTACAGAAAATCAAAGACAAAAAAAAAAAAAAAAAAACCTTAACGAAACCAAGAGTAGGGCAGATGGTGGGGGGAGAGGGGGCAGGTCACACACACACACACACACACACACACAAACACCTTACAGAAAAACAAAGATAAAAATTACGTCCAACTTCCCTGAAACCATGCAAAGGAGCAGAATAAAATATTTAGAATGCTGAGGGGAAAAAAACCCACCTAACTAGAATTCTGTACAGCTGGCGGGCAGGCCCCATCTCCACAGGCATTGCCCCCAGGGCTGGGCCGCCCTCACCCAAGCCTCACCTGAGTAGCGGAACATTCTGGAAGCCGAAGCGCCAGAGGCAGCCAATTGACCCCGAGGCCAGCATCCCCAGCAGAAGAGGATGAAAGTGGAAAGCGCTGTAATTGCCAGCTGTGGACCAGAGGACCTTTCTTCCCACAGCCCCGCCCAGTCAGGCACCTGACATACTGCCTGATTAAGACCCCAGTGTCACACCACGTTGGTATCAGACCCCCGATCCCTACCCTTCACTTCTGGCTACCGGGGCTGACAGGCCCTTCTCTTCTGGAAGGAAGGAGCCCCATCCCAGAGGGGACGGTGATGGGTTTTCCAGTCAGGCGGCTGGCGGGCAGCCCTCCAGGGTACCAAAACCCGTAGGTCCCCCACCAGGTGTGGAGGATGCTTTCTAGGCTGGACCCGCCTCTTGGGCCCTCCGAGTCCTGCCACTTTGGTTCAAGCCTTACTTGCAGTAGGAGCCTGAGTGGGTGTGAACGAAGGTGAGAACTGTCAGGATCACTTTCCTCTTGACTTACATTTTAAAAACTTTCCCAGTACATCAAAATGGGCCCTCACATTTTCTAAGACCTCAGAGCTGTTCCTCCCAGCTGTGATCTGACCCAGCAGCCCAGACCTAATCAAAGAAGACCTAGGCATGGTGGCGGATGATGCTTGCCCTCCATCTGTGCTCAGGTACCCCACTAAAGACGTGATGCTCCGTGATTTTGCCTAGAGCGCTTTTGAGTCGGTTGCCTCGGACCAAGATCCCAAAGGAAGTTGTTGATTATATCATGCTTGGCACAGCTATACAGGAAGCGAAAACAAGCATGGTGGCTAGACGCCCTCCTGCTCACATTGTCACCATGTCTTGCATCTCCACCAGCCAAGCCGTAGCCACAAGTGTGTGCTTGGCCGCTTCTGGCCAGTATGATGTGGTCACAGCAAGTGGTGTACAGTCAGCGTCTGCTGTCCGTAGTCTACATGTGAGGAAATCGATTCCTGATTTCAAAAGAGAGAAGTAGAGTACGCTTGTTTAAGAGGTCGCAAGGAGAAAACCTCATGCTGGGCAAGTAGAAATAAATAAGGGCAGGGTCAGGAAAAAGGTAAGCTGGAGCACAGTTGTTGGACTTAGCTTGATCTCTAATTTGTCTTGTGGAAAAAAGACACATCAATAAAAACCCATTACAATCAATATTTCAGGAAGCCTGAAGAGTCTATGCTTGCCTATAACAATTTATGTGATCACCCACAGGAAAAGTGAACATTCCTTCCTAGTTTTTTTAATGGATGCCAGATATTCCATGGGAAAATATCAAACTTATCCATTTTACTAATAAGGAAGTGCTATTTGATTGAAGAAACTATTGGTAGTCCAATAAAAAAGAGGACACATTCAGAGGGAAAAGGTCATTTATAAATAAATAATAACTTGAGAAGTATCCTTAGGAGAACTGAAGCCTTGAGAAGTAGGGCCTCTGTAATTGCTATTGTAATCGTTTCTAGTACTTATACTCCTTTAATACTACCACTTTTTAACAATAGCAGCTCTAATTTCCAAATTTGGGTGGGAAAAAACTCACCACTACTTGGCTCTTTCTTCCTATCCCTTTCACATGTTTAAGTATTTAGAATTCCTAAATACTAAATTCTTAAAACATTTTCAAAAAATATATTTCTTGTTTCTTCTATCCAATCATGTCTGTTTACCTACTTGCATTTCTACTACCTACTTACCTATCCATTTATATCTATCATCTATCTATCTATCTATCTATCTATCTATCTATCATCTATCTATATTTATCATCTACTTACCTATCATCTTATCTATTAATATGTATCAGTATCTCAAAAAGAGTTGCATATGGCACACCTTAATTTAAATTATTCTTTGTTGGTCATTTACAAAATGCTGAAACCTCTGTGATCTTTCATCAATGATTAACTTATTGAATTCCCATTGTCTAATTAAGATAACTCTATTTTAGGAAGTATCTTCAATCTCTCCTTGTTGGGTAGTCTTTTGGTTTATTTTAATATTAGTCTGAGTTCAAAAACTTACTCATTTTGGAACTATCTCTATAGTCGAAATTATTCTGCTATCGTTTGAGCTGAATTAGTTTTATTCTTAGTGGAATGAGACTATTTTTCTTATTAAGCTAAACTCAGTTTAAGACATTTGCACAATGCTTGACAATAAAAAAGGCAAATTCGGGTGTAGAGCTTTCTGATAGCTTTATGTATTTAAAATCCTCTTTGTTATTTTTATCCTTTTTGTACATGTTCTCACAGAATGTAATTCAGTGTTTTGGGAAAACTCAATTACTGAAATTCACAGTTTATGAGAAACTTTAAATTAAGTTTAAAGATACCATTGAGATGTGGGATACCATAGGAAACGACACCCGGGAGCTTAAGGTGAACTTTTCTGTGCCCCAGGGAACCATGTCTAATTATTATGTGTTATAATTTATAGTGATTTTTTTTTCATATTATAAAGCCAATAATTGTGGGGGCTTTAAAAGTTTTTAAAGCATCAAAACGTTTTCTAAAATTATTTTTTTTTGCTTATTTACACTTTATATCCGTAGCTACTACGTTTTATAAATTGCTAATATATTTGTTTTACATTATATATTTCAGAAAGTTTCTATTTGTTAGAAATATTGTATAAATATAAGAATTCTTTAATATATCTAGATTTGATGTTTTATCATCAGGAAGAGGAAATAATGTAGTTACAATGCTATCGTCAGTGTATATTTTAAATTCCCCTACCTCCACGTTCCCAGGTGAGTGGAAAAAGGAGGCATGACAGGAAATCAAGAGGGGGAAAAGGGGATCTTTAAAAATTTAGTGGTTCTTAGAGTGAGAGAGGGGAAAGAATGGAGAAGAAAAGAAAATATAAAGTCCTTTTTAGATCAAAATGCCGGCTGTTGGAATAGAGAGAATACAAATGATTAGATAGATAGATAGATAGATAGATAGACAGACAGACAGACAGATGTTATGGGTTGAATTATATTTTCCCCACATTCATATATTGGAGTCCTAAACTGTATCTCAGAATATGACTGTATTTGAAGATGAGGCCTAAAAGAGGTAATTATGTTAAAATGAGGCCATTGGATTGGTTGACGCCAATCCAATCTCATTGGTGACCTTATAAGAAGAGGAAATTTGGATACACGAAGAGAGTCCAGGGGTACGCATACACAGTGGAACACTGCCTACAACCATGTAGAGGCAGCAAGAAGGAGGCCTCAGGAGAAATCAACCCTGCTGACACTTTAATCTTGGACTTCCAGCCTCCAGAACTGAGAAAATATATTTCTGTTGTTTAAGTCACTCGATCTGTGGTATTTTACTATGGTAGCCTGAGCAAATTAAAACAATACATGTTTTTCCTGTCACCATTTGGATTCTGTGAGGAGACTGCCTTTTCGAGTGTCCCTACATTAATCTGGAACAGGCCCAACAGAGAAATGAGCCACGAAGGATTATGCTCACAATCTCCCTAAACCTAAGCAATTCAGATAACAGCTTTTCCTGTGGGAGACACAGAAAGAGTCTATGAAATTGTTTTTGTATAGGTCCTTCACTGCAGTAAGGGGTGAGGTGACCCTAAATGGAGCCTGTGGGTTGAGATGACCTAAGCCATAAGTACAATAGAGGCTGTGACCATGCCACAGAAAATCCGCAGGGCCAGAAAAAGCTAGCAAGGAGCCAGAAACTACCAAAGATTTACAGAACAGAAAAAGACAGACCCATGGATCTAAAGCCACTTTCTCTTGGCAACAGAGGCAAGACAGCCTTTTTAACACAGGTATCAATTCGAAAGGTGTAGGGTAGGAGAAACCCACCCTCAGGAAAATATAAATAAATAAATAAATAAATACATACATACATACATACATACATACATACATACATACATACTATGTATTTACAAAATACCAAATGAATGTTTAAAATGGAAGGTATTGTCACAGCTTTAAATTGTAGCAGTGAGTCCACTGTTCCTGTAACTCCCACATTATCCTGGCCTAATGAAACTCATAAATTCTGGTGATTGCCTTGATTTTTGGTTAAATCACATATGCAAGCAAAAAGCTGTAATCCCCTGTATACCTCCACTATTGATGTATAAATATAGGACTTCTTTTTTGTCTCTTTTGTTGGACTCATTAAAGATATCTCTAGACTAGGCTGTTAGAAGGAGTTGAGATATTGAAGTTGCTGCTTACAGTGATGCTGATATTACAATAGCAAAACATATTATTTCATAGGAAAAGAAGCCTTACAGATGACAAGGAAACTAGTCTCTAGAAAGATAAGTAATTCCTGACCCCAATTGAGTGGAAGGTCTAAAGGAGCTTACACATGAGTAGTGAGCCATGAATAGCTTAAGAAACAGAGTGAACATGTCTTCAGTGAAGAAGCATAAATAAAATTAACTATAAGAAGCTATGAGAGTAATAGGAAAGGAAGACTGAGGAAAAAGTAAGAAGAGGAAAATTAATAAATGCTAATGTTTATACCTCATTTAAGTTATATAATTTTAAAATATTCTCACCAAAACATATTTCTAAACCTTTGTTCCTCAAGGATCTATGGCAGGAGTCAGTACACTACAGTATATGGGAAAATTCAAACTTTGCCAAGATACCTAAAGCAAAAGAGAGAAGACACGAATTACTAATATCAGAAAGGAAAGAAGAGCTATCACTTCTTATTCAATGAACACTAAAAAGATAGTAAAAGAATAATATGAATAACCCTATGTCTACAAATACTTAGACTAAAAGGACCAATTCTTTACAACACACCAACTTCCAAGACTCACACAAGGATAAATAGAAAATAAGAATAGGACTATATCTTTAAAAATAATTGAATTAATAACTAAAAACCTTCCAAAAGAACGTTAAGCTCAGAGAGATTTACTGGGGAGTTCTACCATACATTTAAGAAAGAAGTAATACTAATGCTCTATGCTCTGTTTTAGAAAATAAAAGCAGAGAACACTTCCTAACTCATTCTATGAGGCCAAGATTACTCTAGCACAAAAAAAAAAAAAAAAAAACAAACAAAAAACAAAACGAAACAACAACAACAAAAAAGACATTACCAGAAAGGAAAACTACAAACCAAAATCTCTCACAAACATACATGCAAAATTCTCACCAAAATATTAGCAAATGTAACTCAACAATGTATAAAGAGAATTACATACAATTATCAAGTGGGGTTTATTCCATGTGTACAATGAGGCAGAGATTGAATTAAGTAGCCGTAAACCAAGGAATACCTAGAGCCACCAGAAGAATATGGAAGAGGTTAGGAAGAACCGTGCCTGCCTGATACCTTGATTTCAGACTTCTTCAGAACTGTGGGAGAATAAATTTCTGTTAAATCGGAAAGTTTGTGGCAATTTGTTACAGCAGCCACAGGAAAAATAATACAATGACTAATAAACTAACTCAACATTTTGAGTCCAAATGTCTGACACTGTTTTGTAAATCTTCGTCATGTGCTCAAGATCATTGAGAGAGATTCCACTCTAGTCATTTATGATACATCTTATCCAGGATCTCTATTAGATGCAAGTGGGAAAAGGGACACGATTTAACTTTGTGTCCCATTTAACTTCATGACCCATGTTCCAGGGTACCAGTGCCAGAGCTCTTCTCAAAACGTCCTCTCCAATGAAACTCGGAATGCAGAAATGTGACTTGGATATCACAGCACGCACAATATGAAAGTTAGAAGGTCATTCTTCAACCAGTGAAAGGAAATGGAGCAATAAGTTAACACTATTGGTCATCTACTTAAATATAAGAAGACGACTAATTTCACCAGGCGTGACCTAATATTCTGGATTTAAATTAATTCGTTTCTTTAAAAAAAAAATAGTTTTTACACTTAGAAATCTCCCCTGTCTTTGTTGTGGGTAGGAGATGAGCATCGGGAACATATTTAGTAATGTATTAAAACAGAATGTTTGAAAAATAGATTGAACAGATGGTCTAGTAAATCCAATAACTCAGCAATGTTTATCCATTCTTAAAATTTTACAGCAATGCTGACTGTTGCAATTTTACAGGCTCTTTGCCTAGATTTTTCAAAGATACTTAAAAATATCTTTTGCAAAATAAATCATCCCATAATTAATTATAACATTAATAATCCAAAGGTAACCATCTCTTAATGATAAATATAACTACTTTGGCCAGAAATAAAAAGCAATAGTAACTATCCTTTGAATTTGAAAATAAATCTTTACATTTGTAATAACATCAAGATTACTTTTAGATAGTGTGCATAAACATGTTGATGTTGGCAATCTATAATAAGTAATATTTCTAAGACATTTTATAAAATACTATGGAAATTCATGCTGAAAAATGTTATAACAACAGAAATTTTACAAAAAAAATACGTCATTGATAGAAAAAATTCAAAAAATCTATATGACATGATCCAAATTATGAATATCTGCACATGAACATTTGTGCACTTTTTCATAAAAAACTACATAAGCATGAAAATATTCAAAACAGTCATCTCCATAGTTAGTTTTACATCTCATTAGGTTTTATATTTTCTAAACTTAAAATGATCAAAAAATTCTACCCCAATAGAAATGTATGTCTTTGCATTCTAGGTCATTCTAAAATAATTTTGGTTTGTTTGCTAAACCTGGGTTTCTCTGCACAGCGTCCATAAAACCATGCAGATCAACAAAGAAAGCAACTGAAACGAAACGTAACCACAACCTCAGCATATCAGGACATACAGATGACTACAGACCTCAATTTATGCAGAAGGAGAGAAATAAACATGATACTCCAGCAGAGGGCTCAGACCAGGGCCCTGGACTAAGAATGTGAGAAAAAGGGAACAGAAGGCTCAAGGCTGAGGGGCATGGACAAAGAATCATCTCAGAAAGAAAATTTTCTTTTGCTACCTGAAAGAAAAAAAAAACAACTATAAACAAGTCTGAGACCAACAGATCTTAGCAGGAGATAAGGAGAAAACAGTTGAACACATGTAATTACTGAGGTAGAAGTCGTTGATTGCTTCTGGGAAGTAAGATTAAGAAATAAATAGGAAAGGGACAGTCATGTGTGGGCATGCGGAAGTGAAGAGAAAAGAAGAAGAAAGTGGAGAAATTAAGAGGTCTTGAAGGAACAAAAGAAAGACGCACTAAATGCTCAACGCCAGCAGAGAAAAAAGTTATGTTAAAAAACAAAATTGCACTTCAACGTACTGAAGAGGGCAGTGTTGAACTGATGGTTTTGTGGCAGACTTCTAAGCCGGAACTGCTGCCCCCAAATGAAGCAATAAAAACCTAAACCTGGGCAAGTAACTAAGGAAAAGATAATAGAATCAAAAGTGAGAATCGAAATGTGTTAACAGATAAACGTCTCTTTAAAAAGAGCATGAGAAAATTCTAACAAAACTTTAAACTCGAATTAATATACTCAAGCAAGCATTTGGAAATATTAAAGGGAAAAAATATCATAAATAAAAACATCAGAAACTAAATATATAGGTGGAAAAAAATCTAGGAAAATAGAAAATAGTGATTGGATTTAACATCAAAAAAGTGGGAAAAAAAGGCAAAATTATATTAAGAATAAAGATCGAATTACAAGATTTATGAAGGGAAATAAATTGAAACTAAAATTAATGAGGAACATTGAAAAATACAATAAGAAAAGCAAGATAATGAAAGTGGGAGACAGTTTAAAAGGGCAAGTGAGAAAGTAGTTCAAACTAAAGAGAAGCAAAGATTAAGTACATATGTAACTGCAGATTCTGAAGAAGAAATATGAAAAGCAGAAGTAATAACAATTAGAGGTATGATCTGGAAATTGGAAAAAAGCTCTCCGGAATTAAAATTTTTGTATCTGCATATTGACAAGGCCCACCATGTACCTGAGAAAAATGACCTTCAACAGTTGACTGCAAGACGTATCCTAGTAATTTTTTTAGACTAAGAACATTATTAGATAGACAGACAGACAGACAGACGGAGAAAGAAAGAAATTCCCTGGACCCCCAGAAAAAAGAACAAATTTCATATAAATATAACTTCTTTTTGAGTAAGCCTGCTAAAGAATGAGCATTCTCCAACACAGGCGTGACTGGGGAAACCAGCAAAAGAACTCATATAGTAGGCATTTAATATATGCAATGGTAGATTTATGACTAAAACAAAAGTTGGAGATAATGGAGTAAGAATAAGATATAAATGTCCTGACAAACAAGAAACTGCTGACCTAAGATATAGAAGAGAGAAAGGTGAAAATAGAATAAGCTCACTGATGCATAGGTAACAGAGGGTAATAAATGGGTATCAAACGGTGCTATTTGGAAAGTACAAATCTGATGGTATTAGGTCAAATGTCATTTTTGAAATAGCAGTTTGACTCCTAGGTATATACTCTATATAAACAAATATTTACATCCACTGAAACATACACACAGAAGTGTACATATAACTTTTATTCTTAGTAGTAGCAAACTGGGAATAATCCCTATCCCCATGAAGAAAATAATGGAAAATGAATTATGGTGTATTCATACTGTGATATAGTACAGACAATAATAAGGACAAACTGTCTGAAGCTCCAACATGTGTGACTCTCATAGACATTATGTTGAGCTAGACAATAGACATAGAAAAGTATATACTGTATGACTATATTAATTTGTTCAAAAGTAGGCAAATAAATCTATGATGATAAAAGTTAATGTGGTGGCTATCTCGAGGATGAAGGGTCTGATAAAGATTTTGCTTACCTTGGCTCACTTGTCAGTTCAATCAGAGACAGCAGCCAAAAAAATCAACAGAAGGCTGAGGCTCAGAAGGGCAGCCATGGAAGAATTAGGAAAGATCATCAAGAGCAGAGATGTGTCATTAGAGGTCAAGGCTAAGATCATCCATACATTATGTTCCCAATTACTATGTACAGATGCGAAAGACTGACAGTGAAGAAGGCTGACAGGAAAAAATTGATTCATTTGAAATACAGTGTTGGAGGAGAGCTCTATGGGTACCCTGAACTGCCACAAAGACAAACAAGTAGGTCTTAGAGAAATGAACCTGAGGCAAAAATGACAAAACTGAAGCTGTCTTACTTTGGGAGCGTCGCGAGGAGGTCGGGTTCTGTGGAAAAGGCAATAATGCTGGGAAGAATAGAAGGCAGCAGGAAAAGAGGAAGAAGACCAAGGAGGAGTTGGGTTGACTCCATAAAAGAAGCCGTGGGCATGAGTCCATAGTTGCTGAGTAGGGCCATGGGGGCAGGACAGTGTGGACGTCGCTCATTTATACGGTCTCCAGCAGTTGGCACCGACTTAACAGCTCTTGACACATTGTCCCACATCTTAAAGTGAGTGATGATGATACAGAGCAATACATTTGCATAAATCATTAATTTACACATTTATGTAAAATTTTAAGAAAAAAAATTCAAGCGAAGTAAATACCATAGAAAGCTCATATGATTAAACTAAATAGATGTCAAAAATCATTCAGAATATATGTATTTTTATAGTTAGTTTCTTTTTGCGTGCTATTTAGCAATGATCAACACGTAAGCCTAGGAACTCCCAATCAACCTGACAGGGTTGCTCTCCCAAGCTCCACGATCTCACAGTACTTCCCTGTTCCCTGAGAACCCTTCAATCTGTCCTCAGGTTAGAAAGTTAGGCTTTAAATACCCTGCCCCGGCCCATGCTTCCACAACTGTGCCTCTGGGGCAAAAAGGTAAGAGGAGGGAGGTTTTGCTCCATCTTCTTAAGACTATAGTGTCACTGATCAGTGATGAAGTTCTCTTTCCCTGGGATGTTCGGCTTCTGTGGATTGTTGCACCTGCTGCTGCAGCTATGGCACATGGGATTGCTTGGGACGCAAAAGAATTGAAAAGTAAAAATCCAGAGACTTTCTGTACTCTGAAGGTTAGGAGCTGCCTAACACGTAAACCCTGTAGTCAGCATTAAGTTATTATTCAGATTAAAACAAACTGAATGTCCAAAATTATATATGTATATGTTGGTGTGCTTGCACGTATACACATGCGAGGCAACTTTTACTCAACACACAGGAAAGCATAAAATCATTTAACATATGTATCGCTGAACCTACTTTTCAAATTCTTTGTCATTGTACCCCTACTATCTTTATGCCTTTGCTGAAAACAGCAACAAATCAATGTTTGAATTTTGTAGTGAAGGATTTTTAATGTATGCGAAAATATAAGAACACTTTAGAATCATTCACATTAAGATGAAATATGCCCCAAATTTCTGTACTGTTTTTACTTTGATATGTTTAAAACTTTTAATTGCTTAGTTTATTTTAAATCTCTCAGCTGCAAAGTGTTTATATTGCAAAAGTAGTATTCTTCCTACAATCTGGCCGTTACACAAGAAAATTGCATCAAGTATGAGTTGTGTAAGTCATAATAGCAAAAAAATAAGTATTTTGAATTAAATACAATATGTTCTGCTGAAGAATGAAATGACATATTTTGATCAAGCCTTGAGGAAAAAGAAGCCAATCCATTTTAACAACTTCAAGACTTGTTTCAATAATATTCGGTCCTCTTTATTTTATAAATCACTCAGCAGATTTTATTAAAACATATTTAAACAGAAAAAAATTATATGTTCATGTAACTTTTGCTTAGTTTATTATTGACAGCATTTATCCTTAAAATGTGCTAATTCTTTAATGAGAATGTTTGAGGAAAACCTATATTTTACTTTTACGAATACAAAATATAAGTTAATTTTTTGGAGGATATAATTGTTTTTATCCATTTTGAAATTAAAGGTTTTAATATTATACCTATTCTTTTTTCTTTGTTTTTAATAAAATTTTATATTAGAATAGTTTTAGATTTACAGACGTTACAAAATTAGTACAGAGTTTGCACATAGTCCACTCCCAGCTTTCCCTATTAGTAGCATCTTACATTAGTATATAATGAACCAATATTGATACATCGTTATTAATTAAGTCCATACTTTGGATGAATTTCCTTAGGCTTTAGACAATGTCCTTTTGGTTCCAAGATCCTATCCAAGATAAAACATTACATTTAGTCATTATATCTCTGTAGACTCTTCTAGACTGTGACATTTTTTTTTCAACTTTTTGATGACCTTGACAGTTTTAAGGGGTACTGATAGGGTATCTTACAGACTGTCCTTCAGTTTGGGTTTGCTTAATTATTTTCCCCTCTTGTTAGACAAGGCTTACACGTTTTGAGAGACACACTTTACCAAGGGAATATGCTATTAATATCACTTATCACTATGGATATTAACCTTCATCATCTGCATGGCATTGTGTTTGTCACATTTCTCCACTGTAAAGTTACTAGTTTTTTGTTTGTTTGTTTGTTTGTTTGTTTTTTGCATCCTTTACTTTTTGAAAGGGAGTCACTTTGTGCAGCTCATACTTAAAGAAGAGAGAGCTATGTCCCACCTCTTTAAGTAGAGAGTATCTATATAAATTATTTGAAATCCTTCTACACAGATTGGCCTATCCTTCCCCCATTTTACTTATCCATTTAATCATTTCTTTACATCCATATGGACTCATGAGTATTTATTTTATAGCTTGGGTGATAATCCAATGTGATGTTAGTTACTTTATTGTTTTGGCCATTGGGAGGTCTCTAAAGTGGCTCCTGTGCCCCTTTGAAACACCCCATCATTTTACATTTCCATCCCCAGCACTGAAAGGTGTTCATGTCATTCTTTGATTTTCCATACCCCCACCTCAGAATCAGCTATTTCTCCATGGAAACTTGCTTCTTTTTATTGGAGAATGGTATCAAAAATCAAAACCTTTGCACTTGTGTGTTTGTATTTTAATGATAAAACAGTATATTAAACTGATTAAAAAACTCACATCATAGAAAATATATTTAATGAAAAGTAAATATTTCTCCTACATTTACATTTCTCTTTCCTATTCTCAAATATACCCTATATTTCAGATATTTTCTAAACAACGATGCATCTAATAACTCTCTAACCATTTTCTTCTCTATTATTTTTACTTCTAGAAACAAATAGATAGGTGGCACACTCACTGACTCGTGTGTCTTTTCACATCGGTTTATTTAAAAACGGTAATTACATAAACGGGTAGGCTGAGAACGACAGTCCATCGTTAAGACAGACCTTAGTTAAAAAATTTTTAAACACAATTCAACAACAAACCTTTAGTTTGTGTCCATCCTGTCTATATTTGACAAGCATTACTATGATAAATAGATAATTTCATAAATTAACATTAATTTTTAATGAAAAGAGGCAAATGTGGATAGCTACAGAATTATCCTTGGCAGCTTTAAAAAAATCCAGCTAAACAGACCGTAACTAAGCCTTTTGGATGATACCAGCAGCCGAGTCTTAACCAAGTCTTCCTGGCCAGCTCTAATTGTTATATGGTTGAATTCAAGTCTCCTGTCCCCCTTCTGCGTACATTATCATGGGGTAGAATCTCTTTTGTGACATTCTTTCCATAGATATCTGGCCATATCCACCCCCAACTAATCTTTCTGTAGGATGCTAAGAGCTTTGGAATTATTTGTGCTTTGGTGCTCCCTTTGCCTCTGAGTTCTCCAGCAAGCTCTAGTTGGCATTGGTACCATGTGTACTCAGTAGTGGTTCATCCATGTACAACTCTGCAGAATATTTTGGATGCTAACAGGGACTTATGTATATTACCTGTATGAGTTCAGCTGGAAGCCGTACTAGTTATGATGGTGAAAAGCAAAAGTGCAGATAACTCAAAATCAAGTCAGGAGTGGATTTGGCTGCTTCTACTAGGCAGAAACACATGTAAGCCGATTGGCTAATGCAAAAATGTAGAACTGATTATCTTTTTAAGGTCAGAGGCAAGAGACAAACAGAAACAAAGACTAGGGCTAAAACTCAATTTTCCATTCCTTTCCTAGGAGGAGGCTGAATACCTTTGTGAGCTTACCACATACTGAACCTTACGGTTATAATCATGGTTGTAATATTTTGCTGCTTTTGTTAGCACTTGGATATTCCTTTTGACATTGCTAATGCCTTCTTTTCAGTAATAAACCAAAACACAACAATCAATACCCTTGCCTCAAGAAGCACATATTCATTTGACATTCTTCTACAGAAATATTTTGATTCTCTTAAATTATATCACCAATGGGTTGGACAAATTTTTATACAATATGAACTAGGTGTTCAAACCTTTAATATTTGTACATTTTTTTTGTATTGGCCACCTCCATCAGCATTGCATTTCATCCTTTCCAAATACTGCCTATTCAAAAATGAGAATATAAACAAAACGAAACACACAAAACAAACAAAATAGAACAAAAAAACCCACAGTTGTACAACTTGGTTGTGAATTTCAATGCCTAATAAGAAAGAACCACTGGAATCGTAGATACCAACTCTAAAGAAATCAGTTTCTTTGAATGGAGCACATGGAACAACTCATACCTGAAAACAACTAAATCCTCTACACGACGCAATCAACGAGCATCTCAGATTGAGTGGGCCTGCTTATAAAATCCCCAGACAGTATCTAACTACACCTTCTCCAAAAAAAAATAAATAAAAAGATTCTGAAAAAAATAATACCCTTCATACAATTTCAGAATTTATCTTTCAAACTAGATTTTTAAAAACAGCCTAAATAACACAGTCTAATATTATTACTTTGCAGAACGTCGCTGGAAGGATATCAAGTACCATAAGGAAAACGCGATGCGCATGGGGTGGGAAGCAGGAAGATCATGGCTGGTTTAGTTTCTGCTAGTGGCATGCTAGCTCTCTCTTTATAGCTCCAGGATGTACACTTTTAAGAAATTTTATACACTTGGTGTTTTTCAGTCTCCACTTCTATAAACTCTGTTTTTCTCAGCACAGTAGACTCACACGTCTGGGTATTGTAAAATACAATTGTTAAAATATTGATTTCCCAAATGGGCGAAACAAGTGGCACTATATAAATATTGTACGCTCTCTGTCGTCCCCTGTCATTCCCCCCTTACTGTTAGCAAACACCTAAGAGATGTAATAGAACCTCCTTGTTGACAGAGCTAATGGCATAGCGGCACAGCACTGCCGGAGTTCAAGAAGACTAAATAACAATATATACAATATTTTCTTTCTTAGAGACCATAAATCTAGTATTAGCTCTGTATAAAATAGCTATCATAATACACTGAAATGTTGACTAGATTTGAATTCAGAAATATCTAGTTTTTAAACAACTTAAAGTGATGGAGCAGAAAATTGATTTTACGTAAAAGGACCAAAAGTTTGTAACAGCACATGGAATTTAATTCAAACGAGACATGTGTAGATTTAATACAATATAGGACACATTAGAGGACAGAAATTTGACTTTTTATTAACCATGTAATCGAACAGTTCTGAAACTTTTTGGTCTCGGTACACCTTTACACTCAAAACTTACTGAGGATCCAAAAGCATTTGTTTATGTGAGTTATATCTATCATTATCTATCACATTAATATTAACATGAAAATTTAAAAATTCATTTATTAAAATCTTTAAGAAAACAATAATAAATCTAACTACTATGAATAATTGTCATAAGCAAAAACTAGGAGAATTCATTGCTAGCCTACTTGCCTTATAAGAATTACTAAAAAAAAAAATCTTCAGGCTGCAAGCAAGTGACACAAAATAGTAATTAAAATTCACACACAAAAATGGTGTCAATAAAGCTAAGTATGTAGGTAAAAATAAAATAGAGCAGAAATCCGTATTTCTTCTCCTTACTCCTCTTAACGGTTTTAGAGTACAATTACATAAAATAATACGCGTATAACTGTATTGTTGGGCTTTTGACTATAAAAAATGTAAAATGTTTGGCACTAAAAGCGCGAAGGAGGAAGAGGAGACAAAGCCGTGTGACGGTGAGGAAATGGCCAGACGGTGACCCACACCAATGGGAAGACATGACGGGAACCAGAAGGGGGGACAGAAGGTTAACGTGGCTAACTCTACAAATACAAATCTATCTTCTTTTCTTCTCTCAGCTCGATACAAACATGAAATCTTATCAAGTAATAATTACGAAAAGGGGTTCATAACCTAGATAGAGGTAATACGTATACCGACAATAACACACCAAAAGGGGTAAGGAATAGGTCACGTAATAGTAACGTTTCTATATTTTTCTCTTTTTAAGCTATTATATGTCTGAAACAGAATATGTTAAGATGTGGACTGGGCTTCTCTAGAGAAAAAGAACCAACGAAATTGTGTAAATACACAGAAAGATGTTTTTTTAAGGAATTGACTTACGCAGTGATGGAAGAAGGTAAGTCTAAATCTGCAGGCTCTGGATCTAATCCATCCTGAGACACAATGGTGCTGCATTCATGAACCTGCGAAACACAAGAAACAAGTTATTGGCTCCTGAAATAAAATGATAAGATAGGCAAAGGAAAAAAACCGTTACAGACATTTCCATTGAAAAAGGGAGAAAAGGTAAGGAAAAAGGGAATTTCGAATTCTAGGCTGTCAAACTCTATTAGGTTTCAAGGCCCATAAATAATCCTCTCTGTTTCAAGGCTTCTCTCTCTAGGCTGCGGCTCCACCGGGAAAGTAATCCTTCCTTTTTCTTGAAGGTTAGCAAGTGTTTTAAGTTGAGTAGTTTTATCAGCTTACTTCTTGCCTGTACAATTTTGAGAGTATGAAAACTGTCTTTTATTTTATCTTCTTTCTGTCCTTGTCAGTCCAACTGGTATATAATTCTCAAGAACCTTGTGATTCTTCCACATTTGTCACAAAAATCCACTCCATCGGACAAGAGGCTTCCCCACAGATCTTTCTGGAATAATAATCTTTTATCTATTCCTGGCTTCTGCTCAAGTCTTTGAAAAGATCCGGAGTCACATGATCAATCTTTTAGGAGGCCGCTGAGAGACTGATTTTTGGACCCTTCTGAGAAGCTAGCTAAAGGATGTCCACACCTTTGGCCTTCAGAACAGAGCACACTGTTCTGATGGTATATCTCCTAATTTAAGCAATTTCTGCACTCTGGATAGACTGAGAATTTCCCAAATCATCAAGTGTCGTTTCCTTTTCCCTTAACAATTCCTGCCTTCTTCTACTTCCTCTCTCATTTTACTGTAAGCAGCGACAGGAAGACGCTACGGCGAACTTCAAACTTTGCTTGGAAAACTCTTCGGCTAAATACACAAGTTCGTTGTTTACAAAATTTGCTTTTCCAATAACTCTAGGCCACCATTCAGCTTAGCTTTCCTTCATTTTCCATTGACATCTAGGTCATTTCCACCTAAGCTCTCTCTGGCAATGCCTTTTAAGTTTGCATTGCTACCAACAGTCTGTTCACGATCATATGTGTCTTCTCTAACACACACTCATTTCCTGCTGTGTCCTTCCTAGCAGAGTTAGCATTCGTATTTGTCCGAACACTTTTTTTCTCAAGGCGATCTAGGCTTACTCCTCACTATTCTTCCAGTCTCTTCTCATCACCCAGTTCCAAAGTCACTTTCACATGATCATGTTTGTTACAGTAACGCCCAAGTTCCAGGTACAAAATGTTTTAGCTTCCCATTCATCTGTAACAAATTGTCACAAACTTAGTGGCTTAAACTAACTCAGTTACTATCTTCCAATTCTGTAGGTCAGAAGTGTGACTGGGTTTTACCAAGCTAAGGTTAAGGTGGTGTCAGGCTGTGTTCTTTCTGGAGGATCCAGTGAAAAATCAGTCTCTCTAAAAAGTTTCTGAGACTATACTAAAATTGACATCTAAGACATAATATCTAAGATGCAGCTGGAAATTCCATAATATTGTGTTATTTCCAAAGCCATTTACATTATTGAATTGATACATTTCTTGTTCCAAGATTTAAAGACATTTTAAGCCATTGGATAAGGTAGCAAGTACATAGAAAATTATTTTAAACATCTTCATTTTATTTTATCATATTATATAATATTTATAATGTAATTCAATATTATATTATATAGAGCTATCTTAAGTCTGCTTCTTAAAATACTGAGAAAACATCTAATTCAAGAAATATATAAAATTTTAGCTTATTTCATTGTTTCAGGGAATATTTCAACATCATTATCAAACAAATTTTGTGCACAAAAGCTTTATACAGGCTGCAAATCCCCAACCCTAGTTCAAAACATTAAAAAGGAAGAAAGTTTCCCAATTTGTTAGCAACTCATGAGCAGCCCTTATCTGACAGAGCTAGTCTCTTAATCTTACTACTTTGCCAATCTTGATTAAAAGTTAGTTCTGCTTAGCATTGAAAATATCTAATATAGAACTGACAGGAGTTGTCTAACAGGTGACAATCCTAATCAATTATCTTCTGTTTTTTTTACTATAATGTCAAAAATTTTAATGAGCTTTAATAGTTTTTTAAATGTGATTGCATCAGTAGGGAGATTCATGTCAGCATAGTTTCCATAAATTTGAGAAAATACTGAATTTCTAGAAAGAATAGAGAATTACATGTGCAAATTTTGATTAGGAATCAGAGACTACAAATAGACACAAAACACCATTGATTTCATTTACTGTAAATTGAATTATTTTAGAAGAACAGATCATCGATAGAATAACAAAAGCTAGATTACAACTAGTTTGGACAGCAAATAGGAACAAAACTATTACACTATTTCACAAGAGCAAGTGAAAGCAACTGATGATATATTTTCGGTGTGTAGCTGTATACATCTTTTCGAAAATTTTCTAAATTTTATATGGAAATGGTAAGGACCTAAATATTCTAAACCTTTTTGAAAAAGAAGAACTAAGTGGGAGGACTTGTACTATCTGATTTCAAAACTTACTATAAAGCTATAGTAGTCAATACAGCATAGATTGGTGAAAAGCATAGCCAAATACATCAATGAAATAGGATTGAGAGTCCAACAATAAGCCATACACTTATGGCAGATGGATTTTTAATAAAAGTGCCTGGAGAATTGGGATACCCAAAAGCAAATAATAATAATACTTAAACCCTTTCCTGACACCACATAAAAAAATTAACTAGAAATAAATCACAGAACTAAATGTAAAACCTAAAACTAAAACATCTACGAAGTAACAGGAAAAAGGGGCTTCATGATCTTGCGTTAGGCAATGATGTTTCAGACTCCTCATGAAAATGATTATTTATAAAAGTAAAATTTAACTTGGACTTACTCAATATAAACAATTATTTCATTACTCGATATAAACAATTATTTCATAAGGCATCAGTTAAAGATAAGCCACAGACTAGGTGAAAATATTTGCAAAGTATATATTTATTTGATAAACCATTTGTATCCAGAATATGAAAAAAAAAAAAAAACTTTCACAGCTCAATAATAAGCAAACAACTCACGTAAAATAAGCCTAAGGTTTGAATAGACATTTTACTAAAGAAGATGTGTAAAATGATTAAGAAGCACATTAAAAGATGTTCACCCTCAAGTTAGTAGCGAAATGCACCTGAACCCACACTAAGATAACATGATACGTCCACTAGAAAGGCTACAGTAAAGCAAGGCAGGAAACACGAGTGTTGGAGCAGGTGAGCAGAAAGAGGGACCCTCTTGCATTGCTGCTGGGGGACACTAATGGTACTGCCACCGTGGAGAACACTTCGGCCGCTTCTTAAACTCACTACACGTCACAATAATTCCACTCATAGGAACCTACCCAAAATAAATAAAAAACACAAGTCAATGCAAAGACATGTGTGTGAATGTTCACGGCAGCATTATTCATTATCTGTAAGAGCCAAACCTGAAAAGAATCAAATATCCATTAACTGGTGAATGGTTACAAATATTCCATAAAGGTGTACGATGAAATAATATTCGGTAATAAAAAGGAACAAATTACTGACACATGCCCTAACCTGTATAAACCTCAAAATTTTATCTACTGAAAAAAGCCACATGTATGATCCGGACAAGTAGTAACTTGAACGCACAGGATCGTTTTCACCTAACGTCTGAATGACCTTTTACTTGTTTCCTCGGACTTCAAGGTCCTTTTGGTTTAGGAAACTGCACCACTCTCCGAAATCTTCCTCGACTGCTACGGCCTCCTGCAGGATGCCCTTCGCCAGGCTCGCTGTTAACTTCCTGTCTGTCAGGTGACTGTCCCATATGACCTGGGACACCTTTCAGAGTGAAAGGGGCTGCTATCAAGACAACAAGCATAAACCAGCACCATTTCATCTCAAATTTATACTCTAAATGTCTTTAGAGAGCGATAATAGCATAAATTTGAAAATACTTATTAATTAAATGCTATCGCTTGGCAAGGTGACATAACTAGTAGTTACCTACTTAGCGACACAAATTCGGGACTGTCCAGGAACAGATTGCATTCTTTCCATATCAAAATAAAGTATTTGCCAAAAGACCATCTGCCAGGGTATCTGGTAAAAGGAATGTGATTGTTACCTATATATCATTCAGTGTTGGTAATTAACATTTTTCTGTATATACAACATTTACAAAATAAGGGAACAGATTTTCCATGTGTTACTGTGACAATTAGGTAGCTATTTACAATTTCTCAGTTTTGATTTTAAATTGTAGACTTTATAGATAACATCTTTTTCAAAAATTTAAAGCTAGCAGTGTATCCTGAATTAGTTAAAAAGAAGATAAAAAAAAGGAAGGCCTACTTTCTAAGTTGTCTTATCTTGGAGCTACTGTAAAGATTTACAATGATGGACAGAAACAACTGACACTCAAAACCAGAGTCCTGAGGTAAACACATCTCATACCAAATCGTAACATAATAAATGTATCATGCATTTAACTAAACATTATACCACGTTTCAGCATGATCTAAGTTCAAAAAAGATAAAAATGTGCAAAAATAATATACATGTAATTTATGGCCCTGGTCATAGCTTGGCTTAAAATAACATAAAGATAAGTGACATGAAATTAATTTTGGAGCTGGATATTTGCAAACATTTGTTACTGCAGATGCCCGTGTGTGTGTGTGTGTGTGTGTGTGTATGTGTGTGTATGTGTGCACACGTATGTGCATTTCATATATTTGAAAGTAGGTGCAGCTCCACATCAGCTTGAGGCTGGGAAAATGATATTGTGTACAGTCTTGTAGTACCTGACTCACATGTATGCTGATCACCTCAAGGGTTTCTGAACTCTCCCTTGAAGTGAAAGATACTGGGTTAAAAATATGCTAATATACTAAAGAAATATTTGTCATATTGAGTTGAACTGAGTTGACTCTAGAAAGAAAAAAACTAAGCACAGTATCATAATTTAGAATTATTGTTTCAGACATAAATGCAGTAGATTAGCATATTTTATGTAATTGTCTTAATATCGCAGAGAATTAAAAAATACCAAATAAGTGATTCGGATTTCTCAGCTGATTAGTTCTAAGTGCTTGGAACTTAAAGTAAGTAAAAAAACTAAAATTATCAGTTAATGTGCCCAGAATCTTAAACTTTATTAAAGTCTCTAGTGAATATGAAATTTCTTAAGCTTCGTGTTATCTAAAATTTATAAACCATATTTAACGCTAATGAGTATTCCTAAAATGTATATCATTCTATGATAAACTTTCTCAATTCACTTAATCAAGAAATATATTATGAATTACAGAATCGAGCATTTTCATGCATTTTATAAAACATGTCTCTTGGAATTATATTCATTTATATTTATAGTAACATTTATTTCATAATTTGTCAGAGATATGACACATGCTTGAGTTACATGAATTTAATTGTATACAAATTATACAAATTACAAGAAAAAATGCTATAGGCATTATTTTTTTTAACCTTTAAAACAGCTGCTTTTCTGAAGACTTCAAATGTTAGCAATGTTAAATGGCTGTTTTATGCATGCATTTCAAGAATAGCACGGTTGCCATGTGTGATTGATTCAAGATTCTGGCTGATTATAATCTTGCTAACTTTAATCAGATATATGATGAGTGTAAGATTACTGGAAAATATTCTCTATAGAATGTGTGAAAAATTCTTTCTCCATTGCAAATGGTGATGGTGCATAACTTCACGGTGGGGAAAAGTGTAATAAACCAACGTTTTCATAGAGTGTAGTACCAAACACTTTACAAACTCCATCTGATTTGTATCAATTTATTCTAAGGAAATACCTTTCCTAAAATCCATAATTTGTGTAATAAACATGGTGGGCATGTTTTGTGTGTGCATGAACCAGTGTAGTTTGCTTGAAACTTAAGACAGTACTGAGTGCTACAGGGATGAGGAGCTCCGCAGAGCGATTTCTACATGTTGGGTCCCGGCATGTTACTTGTGGGCAGAAGTTGCTGCTTTTCGGGGAACATAGGCGAAGACCGGTAATTTATATCATGCTTAAGATCCAGGATTTTGAAATCAAATCAACCTAGCACTATTCTGAGCTATGTAACTTTTGGTCACATTACTCAAATTCTTTGAACTTCTGTACTTAATAATAAAATGGAAATAAGAAGACTTATTTCACAGACATTGGCAGGAATGGAAAGGAAAGGATGTGCGAAACTTTTAGTAGAGTGCCTGACACACAGTAAGAGCACAATAAAGATAATCCAGCTATTTAGGGACCAGACAATTATTTTTTTGCTTTTTTCTGTGCCACATAAAAATGTATTTGAAAAGAACACCTGTCAGCTAAATAAATTTGACAAATTTATTTTTGAATGTATACATATATAATGTAATGAACTATGCCAAGGAAAAATTTTGAAGGGGTGTTTTTTTTAAAAAAAAAAAAAATCATATACTTGTTTAGAGATAAGAAAGCACATGAAATAATTTTTAAAAATTTGCAAAATACTTATATCCTCAAGCAAGTTAAGATTGTTGCTGAGGATTTAATTAGAAAATCCATTTAAAGCACTTAGCGTACTCTCTGTCATATTGTAAGCACTTATTATTATCATATGTAATGGGTCAATAAAACTATAAAAATTTTATTACTTTTGGTCATTCCATCCATTCAGCAACACATTGTTGTAAAGGGGATTTAAGTTAAAGTACTAAATCATAAAAAGTTAAAAAAGAGAAAGTGAGTTAATTAAACATTTAAGACAGCCAGGACTTCTATACTTTGTTGAATAAAAGCGGCAAGAGTTGATATCTTTGTCTCGTATCTGATTTTAGAGAAACCTCTTTCAGCTTTTCGCCATTGCGTATGATGTTAGCTATGGATTTGTCACATGTGGCCTTTATTATATTGAGGTACATTCCCGCTATACTCCCTTTGTTGAGAAAGTTTTTATAAAAAGTCATGGTTGAATTCTGCCAAATGCTTTTTCTGCATCTAATGAAATGATGATCGTATGATTTTCATCCTCATTTTGTTAAAGTGTTATATCACGTTGATCAATTTGTAAATGTTGTACCATCCTTGCATCCTCGGAATAAATCTTACTCGATTATGTAGTATTATCTTTAAATGCATCATTGAATTCAGCTTGCTAATATTTTGTGGAGGATATTTGCTACCATGTTCATCAGAAATATTTATTGACTGGTAATTTTCTTTTCTTGTGGTATCCTTGTCTTGTTTTGATATCAGCATAATGTGGCCTTATAGAATGAGTTTAGAAGTGTTTCCTCCTTTTTATTTTTTTTTTGGAAGAGTTTGAGAAGAACAGGTATTAAATATTATTTGAATATTTGTTAATATTCACCAGTGAAGCCTTCTGGTCCTGGACTTTTGTTCATTGGGAGATTGTTTGTTTGTTTGTTTGATTACTAAATCAATATCTTTACTAGTAACTAGTCAACTGAGATTTTCTACTTCTTCTTGGTTCAATCTTAAAAGGTTGTATGCTTCAAAAAAAATTATCCATTTCTTCAAGGGAGTCCAATATGTTGGCATTTAAAATTAAATTGAAAATTTTAATTGAGAATTAAGTTTGTTTCATGCATTTTTCCATCAATATTCAATGGCATGAGTGTAGGCTTAGCGTAGGCAGAGTTAGATTTAGCCAGGATTGTAACTTGATAATATAGGGTGACAGTAAAGAAAAAAGAGAGTTGAGGGATCTGCGAAGGAGTGAGAATGATGTGACCAAGTCCTACAGCCTGAGGAACCTTGAAAACAAATCCTATTACAACCTATCGGAAGTATGGACTCAAGGCAGCAAGAGAAAATGGTGAAGAGAAAATGAATTAGAAAAGAAAGGAAAGAAACTTTTTTAGTTAATGCGCTACTGAGTTGGCTACAGCTCTCTGAGAATTCACGGCCAGGAGATGGGTCAATACAACTCAAAACAGTCTTCAAAGTAAGTGAGAAGTATTTAACTGACAGCTTCTGCTTGTTTCCTGATTTTTAGGGTCAATTTTGTCCCACAGAGTAAATATTAGTCTCTGCATTTCTGAGTTGAATGCTCTGGCCCTTCTGCTAGCCTTTGAGGAAGACTGAGTCCCCAGGCACAGAGCTGCCGCGGAGCCGCTGTGTGGAGGGAGGAATCCTGCCGCGTCCTGCGGGTCTGGCTGAGTGGCACTGGGCTCTGGATCTGCTCTGTTTTCCACAGCAGAACCCATGCTGAATTGGTACCTTAATAACAAAAGAACTGGAGATTGATATGACCTACTACATGACCTTTAAGTGTTGCTCTACTTAAGAGCATAAAAAATAAACAATATATTTCATCAATTCAAATAACTGAAAATGAGGAAAATATGAATTTTCCGTTGCCAAGCAAAATTGTGAAGCAAAATCACAACAATGGAGCAGATAGATAGAAATTTTGGTAGATACTTCATGCTAATTATTAAAAAAAAAGTATTTTTAATAAAAATTTCATGGAGCACAGATGAACTCAGGATTTAGCCTTGGTTTGAGTGAAATTTATAACTGCAGTGGAGCACTCTGCCCCTGCTCTGACCCTCAGTCATGAGGCTGCAGATGATCTTGGCTAGCTGGTACACATAAAATAAAAGGAAAACTCTTCAAACCAGTAGTATTGAAAGGAATGTAAAATAAAACAATTAGATACCACTTTTGCATTACCCACCCCCAATTTCCAAGCACAAATATTATATCAGTTTTAATCTATGCTAAGCGAGTTGTAAATTGATTCAAATTTTATACAGGAAATTTCCTATGCATCAAAAATTTTAAATTGTTCACAAAGAAAAATATTAGCCATATATGTGACATATTGTGTAGATTATTTTTTTATATTTTGCATTTAATAAAATAAAATTTCAAAAAGCCCGAATGTCTACAAATATTGGGTAGGGTTTTTAACAAGTAAAAAAGTTGGTAAAATACGTAACACACATTTTAAAAGATACTGTAAAGATAATTGAAGTTTGAAACTTAAGCAAGCAGTGTACAGACAATTGGAAATCAAATATTTGAGGTGAAATAGTTTTAAAATTTCTCTCAGATTTTAAAGAAAAAAAAAAAAAGTCCAGAGACAAAAGTCACAAGAAGATAGATGACTTGGGATTGCAAAAACATATAATTACTGGGAAATCCAGGAAAAGAAACAAAAGTAGATAAGAATTAGATGAATAGTAGAAATGCGTGACATTTTCTATTTTTACATTTTGTTGGGCCTGGTGACGGTGCCCTGCAGGCAAGCATCTCTAAGGACGGCATGAAATCACTGATGAGACTGAAACTAAAATAGCTTTAATGTTTAAGTAAATCGCACATTGTGCAGCCAAGATGTGCTCAGGCATGACTTTCTTTTGTTCTGAATGCTTTCAGATTTAATAAACGTGCTTTCTGTAGGAAAGGACGATGATTGGATAGTTAACCATCACTAGGCTCAGTTTGGAATAACTGTTATTTTTCTGCAATTTCAAATAAACGATAATGATGTATACTTTTAATACATAACATTTTCAAAGTTACAGCTTTTTCCCCTCAAAGTGGCAATTTCTTATATCAAACGGATAACAAGAAAGCCTGGTGTAGGAAAAATTCTCTCAAGAGGAAAGCGAAAGAAAATGTGAGATTAGGTCCACATTATTTTTTAGAAAGAGTTGGGGACAAATAATTCTTCTATAAATCAATAATGCCATGATTTTAGCCTTAATATTAATGTTTGTGATATTAAATATGATATATTAACAACAAAAATAATATAGCGTTTCCGTATTAATATTATTCCTCCATTTGTTATAATTATAATTTGTGGTTAACTAAAGGGAAAATATAGTTATATAATTATCACATGCTACATAATCATAGGTATTGAAAACTAAATAGCAATAAACATATTGATTGATTCATACCCCAGTATCAATTTGTGAAATATTTTTGTGTCCTTCAAACTTGATTAAAATATACTAAATAAATGAATACAGATTTTTCATTTATTTGGAAAGAATATATATGCTCTGAGATTTGCATGTTATATGAAAATAAAAAAAGGCTGATATTACTTTGTATTTTTGGAAGGTTCCATATTAAATTGACTAGTGCAGGATTATAATATAATCATTTCTGTAGCAAAATATATTGTAAATCATATTCAAGATATCAAGGACAGTGATCTTCCAATTCTCCAAGCTGTGAGGTGCTATCGTTTGTATGAGAGTGTAACTACTTTTTCCTTCGTTGTCTGTTTTAAAACACTGTCCTTAACTCTAAATACGACTGATATCATAAGTTCTCTTGGATTTTGTGTGACCTTCAGAAAGGACAGAAGGGGTTAACACCACTACTGTTCTAGAGTTTTCCAATACCTTTGGGAAAGAAGGATTGGAGTTGTATTGAATTTGCTTTAAGTAAATGAGAAAATTGGTAAATTTTTCTGAAATTGAGTTTTGGGCTTGTGATACCTGCCTGTTACCTAAGTTTTATATTAAATTATATACATTTTGGCAGGTGACATATCTTTATTGTCTGTGTTCCCAAGTCATTAAGTTATTATTTTGTTCTCAAATCCTAGGATCACGAGTAAGAAAAATTCGTTGTTATCTCTCTTCATATCACAATCCCCAGATCACAACATCGCCACCTTGTAACAACAAGCTACTTTTAAATGGTAGGGATTTTACCTTGATTTCCAAATACGCAATGTTGTGCCAAGTTTGCAGAAACTATATTAGAATCTCAAACAACAGTTGGACATTATCAACACATAAATATCTTCCACTGTCTAAAATAAACAGAGATGTACACTTCATAAATGTAGGAGAATTTCCATACTTATGTTGAACTCATTTCATACTTTCAATTTTTCTTTTCTTTCTCTTGGGGCCTTGACTCATCTACTTTAACTAGCCAGAAAGAATAAGATGTAACAGATTGACATGGGAGAGTTGAATAGATTTGACAACTCAGCTTTTCAATTATTTCCAAAATAATTATATTTGCAGTTGAAAGATGAAATATTAAAAGAACGAGTTATTAAAAATTCAGTGATAACATTTCATGTGCTGCATCAGCACCAGAAAGGGAATCATTGTGGGGTTTAGACACTAACAATGACCAAGTAAACAAATAAATACAATTAAAATGCCAAACCCACGAGGTAGTGTTTTAACTTAGAAATCTGTTATGATTAATTAGATTTTGTTAACTTGTAAAAGTGAGGGTAAAAATGAGCGGGGGGGGGGGGTGCATTTAGAAAAATTTTATAAAGATTTGAGTTCCTAAAGATAATAAAGTAAAGAGAGATTGAAATCTAGGATCATAATTTTCCATTACACAACCTATTTCAAGTCTTTTTGACTATACTTCATTGCATTTTATTGTGTTAGACTTGAGCTTTAAAATAGTCTATCATTTACAGGGGTGATTTGGTGAAGAATATCTTGAATGCTTCCCTGAGGGAGCAATTATAATTTTTTTAGGAGCATAAGCAAGAATAGAAAAAGTGCCCAAGTCACAGGTCACATTAAATTCAGCATTGCCCATATGGGTGTTAGAAGATAACTATGGGGAAATTGTGGATGAAATATCTGCTGGATTGACAGAGTTATTGATTTAAAACATTGGTTTCTGAAGGGAAATGTTGAATTTGGATTGAGATGCCCAAAAGGCAGCCCATTTTTCTCAAGTTCAAACACTCTTTCGGTTACTACTGAGTGTCAGCTCTCCCTTTTTAACTTCTTTAAGCATGCAACCTGCAGTCATCTCTAAAACGTGAATATAAAGTTCCTCTTAATTCTTAAGTCATTTGTCTCCCCATCGGGCAAGCAAGGCTTCTTGGAATTTGTTAGCAAACACAGTAGTACAGCTCCAAGAACTGTTTCAATCCAAACTTCCTCCCAAACCAGTGAGTACAGCAATGCTAAATGGCTTGTCATTCTGAAATATGCCACTGTGAGTGTTGCTTCACGTAGGAAGTTATGTTTCCGAATGTGAAAAGGAAAAGAAAAAAACAATTCTCACAAATTATGTTGCTCTTTCATATACGTAGTTATACTATATGGTAACTATTTGTGAGTCCTCAGCACCTATTCTGATTTCAAGACTTCCCAATTTTATTTAGGCAAAAACAAACAAACAAACAAACAAAAAACCCTTTCCCTATTCTCATCCATGTGATTCAGATAACACTGGTTGTAGTAGTGGAAATGAAACCCAGACAAACCAAACACTACAATTCCAACCCCTGGCCACACCCATTGATTCTTGGATAAGCTTACAACTCAAGCTGTTAAAAATTAATATTAATAATTAGACATATATGACCACCAATTACAGATACTTTTTGTTTTGTTTTGTTTGTTCCTCCTGATTTTGAGGATGTAATAATGTAGCCATATCATCACAGGCAACCACTACATTGAGCTTAGAATAAGGCCATCTTAGAGCAGATGAATAAAGAATAGAGAGAAAAGATAGAAAAAGATTGAGATCTGGTAATATTAAGACCATATTTAAATTCCACCTCAAGCTAATTCTATTTCTGTGTTCCTCAGGAAAGTGAGCAAATAAGTTGTCTGCAAGACTAGTTTTAATGGAATTTTCTTATCCCTTTCTATAGAAACCAATCTAAAATACACAGCAACTTACTCTCTTTTAGATACAAAATAGAAAATAAAAAAAATGAGCTTCAAGTCAGGGAATGTCTAGCTAACTCTATAAAGTTCATGAATATATGCAAGGAAAGATTCTTTTGGGGGCCAGAATCTGCCCTTTCCATTAAAAGTCATCGTGGCTTTTAATACCCATCACTCCCATTTTGTCACAGGATGTATCAGACAGCGCTTATTTTAAGAGCGTCTCTTACAGCATAAAATGCAGCCGCAATCATCATTATGTAAAATGCAACTTAGCAAAACACAAATTCTAGCATCTTGTGAAGCTGGACTGCAGTTATTGATATAAAGAAACAGTTAATGAGGACTCAGTCCACGAGGTTTGAACTTTAAGGAACTGCCGACAGAGATGTTGAGAATTCTCTCTTCCTGGTTAAGGATCTAAAGCTGCAAACTCTTTTGACTGTGCATGAAGAAAGTCTTAGCAAAGTTAGAGGGAGCGAATGTTTTCCACTCCCTCACAGATGAAAGAAAAATGTGTAATACTCTGAGCTACACAGGACATGAGTATAATATTAGGGGGGTGGCAATTTCTGGAGATGGGCTCAGTTTTGAGCCTTCAGCAATCAAAACTCCTGGAAGCTAGAGTAATCTGGGAGGCATACCACAGCATCTATTCCAACAATAAGCATAAACCTAATAACTATATTATTCCAGACAGCAAGCATATATACTATTTTATTTTAACTTCAGAGGTGCTTTTGTGTAGTGGAAAAAAAATATGCACTGCTCTAAATTGGTACTTTTTAAGGTTGGAAATATTTTACGTATTCCATTTTAATTGCTGATCTTCTAATAAAAATATATAATCAGTGATATTTATAAGCAGCAATTGCTCATCATTTTATGTAAGGAGTCATCTGGTTCTTATTAGAAGTTATATTATATTATATTGTATTATATTATATTATGTGCATAGATTTTATTGCCTCACAATATTTCTAGAACGTCTGTCCAACGTTCCAAACATAATGAAAACCCTCAGGTAGAAATAAGGTTTGCAACTCAATTCATTGTTAAAGCAATGTATTACTTTATGAATAGTACTAACCTAAGAACTTAATTTGCTAAAATTTTAATAAGTTCCTTTGGTCATTAAAAATATACGTCTCAATGAGATATTTACGGAGAACACTTTCCTTCATGGCATACTGTTTGAAACAACCATTTTTTTCAAATTAACCTTATTTGAACAATGTATTCTTAACTGAAATTTAAGCAATGAACAAGTTACATGAAATTTGCATTCGATCGGAGACAATGAAATTACGCTGCTAAAGCACTTAAAATGTCAGGTTCGGAGAAGAGAGTACAGGATATTATTTAGTGAACATCGACTATGTGACATATTGTACTACATAATCACACGAAAAGGCTAAAGACAATATAAGGTATATTTCATTTTAAAAATTTTATTTAAAAAATTAATGAATGTTTAAGCATATTCTTATTCTAAAATATAATGGCTTTAACAATATTTTCCTAACATCCTTCTATTCTCATGTTATTGAACAAGCTACAGATAACAATCTTGAGTTATGTTATGTATATATGAAATCATATAACATTAGGACTTTAGAGGAGGTTTGGAGATAAGTTTCTCCATAAAAGTCCACTGAGCTATTTCTCTCTAAATGTAGATCAGTCTTGGCGTGAATGGTTACTGCTACAAACAACACAAATTATTTTCTTTTTTAATGTCTGTGAGAATGTCAGTATTCTGAGTGCCAATGTTATTCTTTCAGTGCTTTCCAATATAATTTTGAAAAATCACCAATTAATGTCAAGGTTTTCATCAAGCCAAAGAGAACTGAAAGGAAGATATAAAAGTATTATATAATTTCAATGTATTTTTTAATTTAAAAAAAAATCTGAGGTTGCATCCTTCTACACGTTTTGATATTAAAATGTTTTATGTAAGAGTTAAAGATAATAGAGACGTCTTAAAAATAATCACATTATTCCGTAAATGATTTTTTTGTTATTGTTGTTGTTTATGACAACTATCTGCTTCTCACCCCAACTGCACCATGAAGCCACGTTGTTCAGGGCACTCAGGGAAGCTTTAGGTAATAGCAGGCAGAGAATTGTGAAATAGGAACAAATTCCAAATTAGTGAGGTAAGTGGAAGAGAGAAAAAAATTGAATGATATTGCACAGTAAGCATAGTGACAATCTTATTTCTATGTTATATGAAACCTTTTATTATTATTATTATTATTATTATTATTATTTTACCTAAAACGCCAAGCAAAGTGGCTCTTTCTAGGGGCAGTTAAGGTTAAAAGATATCTCTTATTTTTACAGAATTCCAAAGAACACCGATATGATAAAGACACCATTACCAACCTGGAAGCAGTATCATGCAAGAGGGCAAAGCCCTCTGATTTTCTGGGAAAATCAATTTATACAGATTCAATTGCAAAAACTAATAGGTAGGAAAGACTAAGTTCTGTCTCATCTAGTTATATGATCCTTGTTTGAAGGAGCAGGATTTCAACACATTGATGGCAAGTGGCAAGGCCATCAGTAGAAAGTAAGAAATAAAACGAACCAGAGGGCACACACGTGAACACTGGAGCTTGAAAGAAGCATTTTGTCAGGATCGTAACTATCCCCTTATACATACTCAAAATGGGATTGCACCATTTCTTCACTTGGAAAAATCACAGAACTCAATATTACAATTCACAGAAGAGCCACTGAGTTCCCTACATATAGATAGGATGAATAAAAATAATAATAAATGTATAGTTAGGCTCGTTAGGAGTTCGGTTCAATCATTCAGAAGAAAAAACCTTCTTGATATTTCTCTGTATAGAAATCTGACTAGATCACACAAAGCCCAGGGGATTAAAAAAAATCAAGTAAGTACAACTCCTTTAGGAATCGACCCCCTCCCTCCACTGCCCCAAGTTTAAGTTTGCGTACGGGTCACTTCTGCCAGGCACGGCCCCGGCTCTGCCCACTCCCTTGCACACCCTAGTTCACTTTCATTTCTCACTCTTCTGCCCCCTCAGAATATAAACTAGATAGTTACTGTCCCCTCACGTCTCTGGTGCTACTCCCGAAGGTCAAACCCTCCTTTTACAGCACCAACATTAAAATAGTCTGTACGGGCTCCCGCTGGAATCGCCTGTGGGACACGTCTTTCACTGCTGTGACTTTCCCTGGGCTTGACATCATAAAATACTGTTGGTGTGCCTTTCTAGGCATGAACACACTGACTTATTCCTTCTGATACTGAACTATTTCAGACACTGTGGAGATCTCTTCCTGCGATGGTTATAACAATCAACCCAAATTTACTTTCTTTGTATATTCTTTTTCCATTCCTTCCAAAGGTTGGCCAAGGTTGACGTTAAATGAATCCTTAGTTTTTCATATTGTGATACCACTGATGTGAAGCTTATAGTTGAAAGTTTCTGAAAGTAAACTGAGCAATTGACCTTGCAAGCATGCTTTTAGAATTGAGAAGAAACTCTCATACTAAAAATTTTCAAATTCTAGGCAGAATATATATATATATATATGCTTGTCCTGTGCCTCCACAATCAGCCTCGGCTGATATATCAAACTTCCAGCATTCACACTGATTAGCTGAAATCAAAGATCGAATAAAATTTCCATGCCTTCCTTTTTGAGCCAGTCCTAAAATACCTATGTCTCCCAGAGTAATTGCTTATGCGTTATCGTTATAGGCTAGTCACACCGTCAAATCCAGTGCATATTACGGTTCTCCAGAGACACAGACCTGTTCTTGTACATCCTATTGGCTCCGGTTTCTCTGTCTTTCTCTTTGTCTCTCTGCTGTCTCTCTGCCTGTCTCCCGCCCCCCGCCCCTCTCTTTATGAAGGTTGACAGTTCTCAAGATTTGCAGGGTGAACCAGCCAACAGGAGACCTAGGAGAGCTAGTGGTGTAGTTCTAATCCAAAGACTGGCAGGCTTAAGATCCAGGAAGAGCTGATGTTTCAGTTAGAGGGGGAAGGCAGGAAAAAGTCAATGTCACAGCTTAAAGGCAGTCAGGCAGAAAGATTTATTTCTTATTTGAATAGGGTCAGCTTTATTGTTCTAATCAGGGCCTCAGACAATTGAATGAGGTCCTGCCACGTTAAGAAGGACAATCTGCTTTACTCAGCCCACCAATCTAAATGTTAATCTCAGCCCCAAACTCCCTTACAGAAACACCCAAAATAATGTTGGACTAGATAACTGGGTACTCCATGGCTCCATTACGTTGACAAGTTGACAAAATTAACCAGCACATAGTGATTTAGAAATGTCTGCATATATATAAAATATGTGTGTGTATACATACAAACATATATATACACACATACATATATATGAAATGTGGATAGGTATCTCAAAATAATTTTGCATTATAGTAAATAATTGACTATATAGTCTTTTCCACTTGAGGCTTTCCAGTATTTTTAAAACATAATGCAAAATTTAAAATAAAATTTATGTCAGGTATATTTCTTTGCATAAAGCAAAAAACAGCTGTTTCAGGTTAAATAAAATTAATCAGAAGCTAAAAATGTAAAAAGTAAAGTTACATAAAAATGAGCTTTCTTGTCCATTTAAAAAATATTACTATTTTTGCTAAATAAAATGTGGCATTTAAAAGTAGATAACAAGAAAAATCACTGGTAAGTTTACTTGATGCTGTTATTTGGTTCATGTTTGAGACTATTCCTTTAGAAATTCCTCAGATGTTTTGAGAAATAACAATAAGTCATCTGCCCAAGATTGCTGCACAGTTTTTCAAAAGACAAACCAATTCATGAAAAGTCTGCAATTATGTTCTATTAATGCAAATACATTTCAAATGCTGTGGATTTAAATGGAAATCAAAAGCACATATCGTTAACACATTAAAATGCAGAAAGATGGTTGCTATTATTTTGTTTTTTATGTTATATAAAGCTTGGTGTTACATAAAGCTTGGTTCATGTTAAATCTGTGATTATAAGTACTGTGGATACTGAAAGACAAAGTCCTTTCAGAGTTTTCCAGGTATGCTGAACACACTTCCCTTGCCTCTGTCCGTCCACTTTATACCTTTCTCCTCCCTGCTCTCTGCCCATGAGGCACACGTTGATCAATGCATAAACTGGGCTACCTTGTCCTCTGGCTTCTTGTTGGGCTTTGCAAATTACATGCACTGCTAGAATACTGCAGAACACGAAGAATGACTGCTTAGGGCGTCCACCTCCACTCCCGCTGCTCCCACCCCACTAGGCTACGGGCTGGCAGTAGCTGTACTTACTGCTCCAATGAATATCACAGGCCATCTTCTGCAGCTACTTTCTCACCGTGGTTGAGAACAGTTTTGGGATCTTGGTCTTTCAGGCCTAGGTTGTTAAGATTATTCCACTGTTGGTAGCCCATGTGGGGCGATTCAACCATCCTTGCTGGATTTCAAAAAACCTGCCTGTGCTTTTGTTTTAAACTTTTCCTCAAACAGTTTTTCCTTCCTTCCTTCCATCCTTCTTTTGTTGAAGCATAATTAACATATAATATTATACTAGTTTCATGTGTACAAGATAGCAATTCAATATCTGTATATATCGCAAAATGATCACCACAATAAGTCTATCACCAAATTCTTTTCGACTACCTCTTTTTAATGCACCCCAGCTGCCTGACATTGAATAATACATAAGTACTAAATCAATTTTGTGAATATTTTTTAATTACATAGAATGTTATAGAAGATAGGCTAAAAAGGGTATATATTGCATATTTGTATATACTCTTATAGTTAATTTTTAACTTTACATTTTGAAATAGTTTTAGACTTATAGAAAGGTTGCAAATAAGTGTAAAATTTATACATATATGTATATAAGTATTTTTTCACACAAGTGCCCTAAATATTAACATCTAGTATGAATATATAGTTGCAAAAATTCTCAAAAAAAAAAAATTCAGCAAACCGAATTCAACATTACATTAAAAGGATCACATACCATGATTAAGGGTACAAATTTTCAGTTTTAAAATAAATAAGGTTCAAGAATCTAATGTAAAATATGATAACTATAGCTGATAAGACTGTACTATCGTATAATTGAAATTTACTAAGAGAGTGGAACTTAAATATTCTCACGCAAAATAGGTATATATTTTATATATCTTATATACATACACATTATGATAGACATGTTAAAATGGTTTAGATCTATGTTTACTTATGGGAGACACTTCATAATTACTTATGAAAAAGTGCATAATTTTATATATGTAATGAGAGAATAACAATTTATTTCCTTTGTGTACCCATGCAACATCATGTATTTAATGCCCTATTTCCTACATTTATGTTTTTCCAGTACATTAAATAAATTAACTTATTCCATTTACTTTAAAAAAGTAAGTTACCAGAATTTCAGGTAAAACAAAGGAAAGAGTTATAGAGACATTTCATTCGTGTAACATTTTAAATTATAGATTAAATGCATCATCTGTTAAGCGCCAATTAAGAAATACAACACTTTGCTTCTGCTACTGTTGCTGCTGTTGTTATTATGCAATAAAGATTCTGGGGAGACAAATTTGTGAGTCGTCCTATAATTGTAAATGTTTTCATTTTGCCCTCACAATAGATATCATTTGCCTGGGAATAAAATTCTGGATTCAAAATATTTTTCCCTTAGAATTTTGAAAGCTTTTCTTTAACATGTTTCTCCTTTACTATTAAGTTATCAAGAGCATATTTAATTTCTATTAATTTGTATATGATCTATTTTTCTTCAGAAGATATTTTTATTTCCATTTTGACCATATTAACTTTTTTAAGCAATTTTCTTTCCATAATAGTGGGAAATGTTGGAAATTAATTAAATTTCACAAAGACATATGTAATATTGGATCTTTGATTTTCCCATGATTTTCTACCCTTAGCAGGCCTTTTCCAACCTAAAAACCCCTCGTTTTATGTATTTCTAAAAAATTTTCTTCTATTTCTCTATTGATGTTTGCCTTCCTTCCATACTTATTCTGCTCTACATAGAAATCTTATTGAGTAGAAATGAAATATGGTTTTATTTTTCTAAAGAGGTCACACACTGTATGTCTGGAATTTAGAGAAAAATAAAATCAGACTGGCATGTACTGCTAATAAGGAGAGACTTAATTTAAGACTGAACTGAAAGATGAAGGCAGTTAAAGGATTTGGACTGAACATTCCTATTTTATGAATGAAAATAATATGGGACTTGGAACCAGAAACAGTAATAAACATCAGAGAATAACGAAAACAAAGACCTGGGTGTAATTTAACATATGCATTGTGACTAAGTAAAACAATATTGTGAATAATTTAAATTGTTTATATATAGGACTTGGCTTTTCAAACTGGAACTGCATATGAAAGCAAATTTGAAGATGATGATTATTTTGCTGTGTTGTTAGGGTTTTCTCTGGCTAGACATAGAAATTTCTGGTTATACAGAAATTTAAGAAGCATGCTAAACAATTTGAATGAAAATCATTGTTTTAGAGTAGGAATGTTAGATTTGAAAAAAATTTTGTTTAGGATTATTCTGAGGATAAAATGGTATATTCTGAACACGAGGAACACTGTTTGGACGATCCTTAATCTATTTGCGCCCAAACATCTGTAAGAACCTGAACCAATCTATGAACTACTCCTGCCACACGTCCCAAACTTATACACAATATTTGGAATTCTAGTAGTGCACGCACCTCACATACCCACAGATGAACAACAGAATAAGGAGAATGTGGTACAGGTACAAAAAGAAAACAGAAATATTAAGAAGAGGATACATACTTCTTGCTAAATAATCAGTTAAGGCTTCAACTATAAGAGAACTGAAGAAAAATACAACACAAGAACTAGAAAATAATCTTTTTCATCTGTCAATATTTGTTCTAACAGGGATCACAGCAAAGACAAAAAATAGGGTGATAAACTTTTTAGAAGAAAAGAGGGTGACAATTCCTTTACATAATTGAGTTCTAGAGTCTATATTCTGGAAAAATGTTGTTTTCCATTATTTTTATGACACTACAGGTGGCTTAAAAACAGATAATTGATCCTATAGACCTCAAAACTTGATGATCAAAGGGGAAACTTGAAAAGTCATAACTCCAATTACATAATTTTCAGTTTTCTATGATGTAGAATATTGAATTTTCTTTTCCTAGAGACTGAGTCACCTTGGAAAAACCATCCAACTGTCCTTCATTCATTTATGTATTCATTTTAAAATTATGCAATGCCAGGACTGTGTGGGGATACGGTAAGTATGAAGACAGATTTGATCTTTCCCATTTTTTGGTCCAGGAAACGACAGAAGACCTTTGCCAGGAACAATCCTGAGGATATAACTTTTTTTTTTTCCCAAGTATCATTCTGTGGATGCAGCTGTGAGAAAGAAAGATAACAATATTTGCTTTTAAGTTGTTCACAGTCCTGTAGTGGAAAGCAAAGACTGTATTGTCATTAGGTTGTCCGAGTGACTCTATAGCAACGAGTGCAGAAACACGATGTGCAAAGATTTAAAAGCACTTATGAACAGAAGATGGTTTTATTGAAGGAATGTGCCTTTTCAAAGGAAAGCCTTGGGTTGAGTCGTCAATGAAAAATCATTGCTGGTTTTGGTGAAGGGGTGTAAGTAAGTGCGTGAGTGGTCACATGCCGAGCTGTTGTTCGATGCTCAGCTTTCTGCATGAGTTGTGCAGAAATCTGTTCATTGAAAGGATCATTCAGTATTCTCCATCATTCTCCCTACTTCTGCACACCACCCAGGACTGCTCTGAAGCCTCTAAGATTGGTCGTTTGGTGAATGGCAGGAAATAAAACTATCTTGACGCACCTTTGTGTTCTCTAGATGAGCACTGACAGGTTTCCTTCAAAATGGTCTCTTCAGCAAAGAAAGCACAAGTAGTATGCTATATTGTCATTACAGCCCCGCCCCCCCCCAAAAAAAATACTTTGAAAGTACAACCAGCTCTTCAGTTGGACAGCTTTTAGAAATAAGAATGGGCCATATTGCAATTGTTGACGGAGTGGTGTGGGTGTAGGTGCACTATGTTTAGTGTGATTTCATTTGTGACCACGACTGGAAGTATCTGCAATCTTTTAGCCATGTATTACATATATCGATATTTTCATAAATATAATTTATGTGTGTCAGTATCTTCAGATATAAGTTTATGTGTATGTGCGTTAATGCCTTCATAAATATGAGCCTCATCTGTACGTCTCTTTAAATGCATGGTGTGCCTCCCCTTTGAGTCCAACATGCATTTCGAACCCACTCAATAATAATTATTTCTTTATAGAAAGCATATTAGGAAAATAATTGTTGCATAGATAGGTCAAGAGATAAGGTTAGTGTTTGAAATAAGAGTAATCTGGAATGCAATATGGACAAATTGAGATTTGATTTAATAAATAAACTAGAAAATAAATCACCGAGCTTATTCAAGGATAATATTTCAATTTACAACCTACACCAACACCGAGTTCATAAGAATCCAATCATTAAAAGGTTACTTACAGTTGACTGGAATAATTTCTAACCGCCCAAAGGTACCCATTACATAAAAGCAGTTTTATACTAAAGAGAACAGATACTTTTATAGAGTAAAATAACCATAACATGAATGAAGTATTTCAAGGATAAGCGATATTTGCAAAGTAGTTCTTTATAAAAACGTTCCATTAAGAATAAGACCAAAGGTTTTCTATAGAAAATAATGATGGGATTTAATATTGGAGGTGTCAGCTATGAAGACCACATGGTTATTGTGAGAAATAACATTTAACCTTTCTCTTGTGGCTGATGGAGGCCAATGCAGTATTTTATTATCAACATTGGCAGGTGATTTATTACCACTGTTTCTACTCCAGTAAAGCCACATTAGGCTGTGCTCGATGTATCATTTGTTATCTTCAACCCTCCTGCACACTTTCTGCATGCATAATCTCTTTGTTCTGGGCAAATTTTAAACACAGAAGAGTAAATATTTAAGTAATTAGTCCAGATGCATCAGAAAGTATGGAGCTAAAATCGACCAGCTAAATAGATTACGCCAAACAACGTCTGACGTAATCATAAAATTCCGGCCTCAGGAAGAGTGATGGTTATACATCTGAAACATCAGCTATGCATAATGGTGCATTAGTGTAGATACAGCAGTGACAGAGAATAAATCACAGCCACACTTTCAGATGGGAATAAAATCTTGTGGAATAAATTCAGGTCAGATAGCTTTCAACAGTTTCTGTTTTCAGAACTTACTATCTAAAAAATCAGTCAAATTGTCTGAAATTGCTTGGCAGATGCGCTGAGAGTGGCTTCCCTATCCTTCAACGAGCAGACTCTGTGACATTAATGTGCAAGCAGATTCAAGAATATCAAGATAGTTCTAGCCTCTAAAATTCCATGTTTTATATATGTATTCCTGTTGAGTATTAGAATCTTCAGAAATATAATTTTGCTCAGTAAAATATAGTTAATGATCATCTTTAAATTCAGAATAAACTTGTTTCCATATGGTTTTCTTTCAGCCAGTTTTCATAAATATTAACTAACCTTATAAAATGTTGTTAGAGAAAGATTCTTCTCTGCGTGATGTTTTATTCTGTAAGAAGTGTTTTGAATTACCTTAAATCCTAGCCTCTCTCTATGTCTTTTTCACTCTGCCCACAGGAAATGGAGTAATTTACATGACTGGTAAATTTGAAAATAATTAACCAGGCATGCCTTGCCAATCTCTGTACTTCTTCATATTGATAGTAAGCAAAGCTATGGAGATAATCCATTCTATGATGCTTCTTCAGGGGAAGGTCTGCTCTATGCAATTGTGACTGAGTTGGTAACTACTAATTCTGATATTTGATGTTAACAATCTCATTATTGGCTTTATATATAATCTATGTCTTCCAAACTACTCTTAAGAAAATCTAATAGAATATTTTTGTTTTCCATATATCACTCCACTATTTCTCAGAACTCATATGGACAATTTAGAGGGCTGCTATTTATTGAAAGTGCTCAGTAACTCCAACATGTCTACAGGTAAAAAAAAAAAAAAAAAAAAAAATCCATTTTTTTCCTTTCCAATTTAAGCTCTCATTTCAATGATTTTATATGATTGCCCATCTGTTAGCCCAGCACTCGCAAAGCTTAAATTAATTTCATTTATTAAAAAAAATAATAAGCACACGTTTCATAAAATAAATTATCACAGATAAACATGTTAACCCCTACCACATATGTGCCAAACATTCTAAGTGCTTTTGACAAAAGAACTAAATGTGATTGAAACAAGAGATGAACACAAAGATAAACAAATGTATTAATTCATAAGGGAGAAATCATGGAGGTGATATTTATTCAATCAATAAATATGTATTGAGATGCTGTAATAAATAAGACCTATCTGACATAATGAAGACCAAGAGATACATATTTGAATCTAGTAAAACTAAAACCAAATTCTGCTTATGTTACATATTTCAGTTTTGAAAAATGATCTTCCTGAACCTAAATTTTATCAATAGTAAACTTATGCAAAAATTTTTTAAGTCATAAGAGATTTTTCTTAATAATACGTGCAAAACACAAACACATATTAAGGAATCAATATAGGTTGCTTTCTCTAGCTCTCTCCAAAGTTCTATTTTGGAAGACTGACATAGAAAAAGATGATGGATATAGACAGGTAGGTACAGAATATGGATTGGAGAAAAAATGTACTCTAAATACTTACTAGTGAAGAAAACATGATAAGAAGCATAAGGTGGTGATATGCAGATTCTAAGAGATTGATTGTTGGATCTGGGTGAATAGAAAACTTGCCTTAATTTTAAACTGTGTGTATCTTTGAATGTGAATGTAAAAAGGAAATGAAGACTAGTGAATAGAACATGTGTTTCTGACATATGAAACCATGGAATAATGTGGGTAAAAAATTGGATATACTAAATAAGGCTATTGCTCTGGGAGCTACATAACTGCCAGTCACTGAAGTGACAGGTGGCAGTAGATGATAATTGAAGTAAGGGAGACACTTGTTGTCATCCTCATACAAGGTTTAAAGTTTACGTAATGCCATAGATAATGATTTACTTCTACTATAAATAAAACAAACATAAAAGGGTTGAATTTATAGAGAAAATAAGTTAAGACTAGGAATGCAAATAATTGTATATATTTTAAAGAACATAACTGTCATGGCCTTGTTAAATATTTCTGCTAAATAGCAATAATAAATCTAAAGTCTCCTTCAATTTCAACTGTGTAAATTTGGGTGACTACATATTGAGACAGTAGTTGTTATCACCAAATTCCTCACTTATAATAATATATGCTGGTAAGCTCATTTAAATATCCGTAACATAGAAACACAAACAAACACACATCACTGCGTGTATACATATGACAAATTCTTTGTAAAATGCAATCGTTTTCAATATGTCAATTCAAAGTTTGGTAAGAAATGGAAGGATTAATTGCTGCAAGTAACGCCAACTTGGATAGCCTAATTTTAAAGTTAAACCTGCCTACTTAAATGTAGCATATGCAGAAAAGCAGGAAAAACAAATGACAAAAGGCATAGAGATGCCAGAAATGCAAGAAAGTTTATCAAGTGGGATGAGTAGTGCTGGTAATCAGGTTGAACTTGTGAGACCTTTGATATGCAAACTTTCAGGAATCCAGGGAATCAAGACTAGATGCTGATTAGCCAAAATTAGGAATACAGTCACATTATTTTACTTAAGTGGGAGCATTAAGAAAAAAAAAATAAGCCTGCCAAGTTAGGCAATCACAAGATAGTCAAATGCGTATAAATGAAGAAAGAACCAAACTATAGCAAAAGCTCACTGCATTGTTTGTGCCCCAATTTATCCTTCGTTACAATTGCTGGGATGACAGACTATAAGAGGGGACTCTGTCAGGTCAAAGCTTCCTCAGAAGAGCCGAAGGTTTGCATAAACTTTGACGGGTATTGGGTTTTCATTCTTCTAGATGTAATTTGTGCCCAGTGTTAACTAACTGGATTCTCAGAAGTGTATGAGGTTACCCATTCTGTGTGTAAGTATTTCTATGTTCTTTCAGGTATAAGCTTCTTAAATTATGCTTTTCTATGTATTAGTTCCTCTGAAGATTATTGCACTCCAAGAGAATAATAATAAAAATAGAAAAACAGACAAAGATGTATTAATAGGGTCTGGACTGACCGTCCCCCCCAAAACAACCAGGAAATTAAACAAAATGATGAAATGATGTTTTGCAAGACACTGGAAATTAGGCAACACAAAATAATGATCTCTTGTAGATGGGAAACGAAAGAGGCGATCCCTACAATTAGTTCAGTTTATTCCTTTGAGAAAGTTTTGAGTTTGCTGCACATGATAAGGTAACCCAAAGAAAATCCTGACCAAATTTATGAGCTGACATGGAGTAAAGAGTCTGCAGAGGATAAGGATGCTGGAGTTTGCAGGACAAAGAACGAGAGGAGAGATCTTCACACAGAGAGAACTACAAGGGTGTGCGGAGGTTGTGCTGGAATGTCAGTGGCACATGACTACTGTGAAATAACCTGCAGCCAAAGAAAGAATCACACAGAAAGACTGCAGGCTACAGTGCTCGGCACACGTACACAACACTGCCACATGCCACGTGTGTCATAAACATTTCCGATCGCACCAAAGCTGTTCTGAGATGGCTTGTATTACTTGAGAATGAAATCTTTTCTGTGTTTAATGGAGATATAGGCTGGAATTTATATGGACCTTAGTACATAAAGGAATAAAATAAAGTTATACCTAAAATTGTTAAGGTATTCAAATTAGTAGCTCCAACAGGGGGAAAAAATGAACATGAGTAATAATTAAACCTTATATTTACAAACAACACCGTGATTCAGAAGGTATGTCCATTTAGTATCTCAAGCCTCAGGGTGACTCGAAGTGGCCATCTTACATATGAGGAATTCAGACTGCACTGTCAAGTGGATCATGCATTATTAAATGCATTTGGGAGGTGCTAAAGTCAAAACCATTAATTAACTTATAATTGAAATAGAATAATTTTTTCATAAAACAACATGTGTAAATAAAGCATGACTTCGAGGGAACCTTATGACTTTATATTTAGCTTTTATTTGTAGTGCAAACACTTCTTAACATTAAAGTAGATACAGGAAAGGCCTCTGTAGGCCTACGCTTGGCACCACCATGCTACCATTTCTGCCCCATGCCACTGGCCAAAGTTAAAAGTCAGAGTAAGGAAACAAAATCTTCCACACTTAAGAAAATGATGACTATATGGATTCAAGTAGGGGTAAGACATTGGGGTAGTCCTTCACTTTACCACATTAATTGACTATTTCTTGTATTATCGTTTTACATACCTTTTCTCAATATTTAACCTGGGGTATGTATGAAATTAAAGCTCTCACTTCAACAATACTTAATAAAAATTGTAGTTAGTATGTTTGACCCATTTATAATTAGTTATGGAAATGGATATAAGATACAGAAATTTGCAATTGAGTTGAAGATACACAATATATTATTTTTAAAAATTTTAAAATTATTACAAACGATAAAGTTGGCTTGAAAAGTACCTAAGTGTTGACAAGAAGCAAAATGAACAGAAAAATAGAGTGGAGGGCTATTACTTAAGATGTTTGGTTTAGAGAAACACGTTTTACAAAGACAATAAGAATTGAAACAGGGAAAAGGTAGTGAGAAACAATTGATGTTAAAATAGAAACAAGGACATTAGTTCATCTAAGTTGAATGTCTTATGTTCAAGCTAAAATTAAAATAAGTTTAGTTAAATACGTTTCTACAAGAGTAAGAAGAATAAAAATAGAAATATTTAGACATCCAATATATACTCATAATAATGTTCTTTATTTTTGTATTTCGTAAGTTATTTGAAAGTATTTTGGAATTCCCCCATACTTTCTCTAAGTGTTTATCAGAGACAGGTGTTCCACAGGACTTAGTGAATAATCAAGGATCCCTTTGAAGTCAGATCAGGAGAAGGCAGCAACTTCACAGCTAACAACAAATGAACAAAGACAACAACTACAATATACAGACAGGTGGCAGTAAAGCAAATTTGGGGAATACGGAAACAGAGAAAGAACATTACTAAAGAATCGTAAAAACTCTAATGAGCTGACAGAATCTTTTAAGCTAAGATCTTATTATAAGAATCGAATTACAAATAAAAACAATACTATATGAGTCAGATATTATGAAGTTATTTTCCTACAAGCACGTGGGAAAAGAACAAAACCTTTTAATAATAACAAGATATCAAAAACGAAAATTAAAATCCATTTTAACATTTCATTCGAGCTTATTTATGTCCTTATGTTGTTATCAACAGAACATAGCCCATGTTGATCTGGAAAATCTAGAAAATCTGAAAAAGCCAATGTGGAAAAGTTAGACATATTTTCAGCAATTAATCCAACAGATATTTTCCCCTGTGTTATCCAGGAAATAGCTGAAAAATGCATTTGCTTTACGAATATAGAAAAAATGGCTTCTCCGATATAAGTAGGAGCTAAGTATTTCTAATACTATCTGATGTTTCAAAAAAAATTTATGTACTCAATAAATCTACTCTGACAATATCTCAAAGTGCAAGAAGTTTCTGACTCAAAGGATAATTATGTTCTAATGCCTTCCCCCTCAAAAAATGAAGGAATTGATGATGTCCTCAAATGAATAAATATGTCTTTATCATGAATATGCAGAATAAAGACATTGCCTAGAGTGATAATAAAAAATTGTAAAACACCAGATACATTATGGTAATTTATCTTTAATGTGAAATCCAGAAAATGCTTAATTATTTAGTTGGGAATCCCCTTACAAGATTTACAGGAGGACAGTTTTAATTATTTACTCTCATATCTTTATGTTACTTGACAACACATCATTATCAAATAGACATTGTTTAATTTCAGAAGAAATCATCCATCGCTTCATACCCAATACATTTATTGATCAATAATAATCCTGATCAATACATTTATTCTTTATTACTTAGATGTTAATTTATATTATTTCCCAATTTTCCCTTGCAAACTACTTAAAAAACTCTGGTCAAAACCTAAAAGAATAATTAATTTTTAAACTATCTGAACATCAACCATAATTTAGAACAAGTGAGTTGTAGCCGCAATTCTTGCCTCTAGAGACTAGGCTCCAAATGACCCCATATGCCATCAGACAACTGCATAAAGATATGATATCAAACAAGTTGCTCTTAACCTTGAATGTGTGAATGATTTTGCATATCCATAATTGTCAATATGGCACCCTTCAGGATACACTGATTTCTTTGGGCAGAGAGCCAACCAGCCTTATGTTCAGTTATATGTAAGCCAGCTGGACTTCTGACAGGTGCATTGCAGTGGTTAACTGCCCACATCTACACTCCTTAACTCTCCAGTGACTCTGTTGTTCTGAGATGCTTCCTAGGAGAACAGGTCCTGACAGCAATGAGTAAAGCACAACACATGTACCTTATAGTGATGAAGGCACCATTATGGCCCAAAGTTAATATTCTAAAAACAATAATAACAGCAATAAACAAAATGGTATGATAATTCCGCAGGTCTCTTGTACATGATCGGTTATGGAAGAGGGCCATTCCCTGCTTATTCCTTTAAATAGATGTAACTAGACATTAACCCAAAATATCCCATTCTAGGACCTTAGAGAACATCACTAATTTGGACTTCATGATGAATCAAGGTTACCATGTAGGATAGATCTTGTGAAACCAAATGTTTAGATCTTGTGAAACCAAATAAACTGGAAAAACAACAATACCTCTTGAAGAGATGTTACTTGTCCCAGAGGGCATTTACTGAAGAAAGTGCCTAAATGATAATATAAGTCCCTTTCAAAAAATTAACTCTTATGGTCTCTAAAGACAACAGGCTTATTTAAGGTTGTTTCAGGAAAAGTGGTTTGATGTGCATTTTGTCCAATGGGAGGATTCATTTTCAACTCTAGATATAAAAATAGTGTAGGAGAAGACACACACATATATTGCTGGTAGAAATACACAGTCAAACATTTATAAAAACAAATTTGATAATCTTTAGGAAAAAAATGCCTATTGATTTGCCCCTTTACATAGTAATCCTTACTTTAGTAATCTCGTCCAAAGATACACTGGAAAAAATAAAATGAAATATGCATGAGGATATTTATAGTTGTCTTATTTGTTTAATAGAAACTGGAGATAATCAAAATGTCCTGTATCTACAGGGAATGAGTTAAATAAACTATAGTATACTAATGGAATGAAGTACTATATATCTCTAAAAAGAATGAGAAAATTTTTTATACATGACTATAAACTAATCTCTAAATAATTGTTTAATGGTGTAAAACAACATAATTACTATATTACCTTTTATTTATGAAAGGGACTAAAATGTATTTATAAAAGAGATAAATATACACACATACACACACACACACAAACATAATAAATGCTTGCATTTTATGAGTGGAAGTAGAAACAAAGACCAATGAAAATTATTATCTTAAGAGGAGAAGCAAAGAGACTTAGAAGGAAAGAAATTGAAGGCATATTTCCATCTTGTTTTACAGATTAGAATTTAGAGCCTTCTAATTATCTTGCATAATTATAAAACAAAATTAAATCTCAATTAACAAAACGATTCCTACAAGTAGAAAACAAAATAACATTAAAGTAAATTATTTATCAATTTAATGACTTAACCATACAATAATTGTTTTTAATAACCTTAAAACGCAGTAATCAGACTATACATCCTTAATGGAATATATCAAGTTTAAAAAGAACGGAAAAGAAATCTCCAATAGTATTTGGTGACCATATTCATAATAATAATATTGGTATTATTACTTTGAAGATTAACATGTAGATAGATATGTATATTTAGATAAAGATGATAAACTGAAAATAAGTAATTATATTATCCTTAGAAAGTACATTACAAGATATAATCTCTGAGAAAAAAAAGATAAAAAATATAAAAGTTCAAAGAATTTTGGTAAAAACTCTTAAACTGTTAAATTTTCATTTCAATTAGAATATGAACTCTTGATGTGTTCATTTTCTGTTCCACAATATATCTTTTCTGGCGGTTAAACTCAGAAGGCCTTGAATCAATGGCCAAACCACATATAAAGAACCCAGATTGTAGGCTCTAAATAACACTTCTTAATAAAATAAGTCAAGTTGTCTTGGAGAAATGGTAGATTCTACTCTCTTTTAAGAACTGTATGATATTAGCCTGAAACTATTTCCATATTAAAAAGTAATGCAAAGAAACAATAAAAGACAGAGTCCTGTTGGAAGGCCATGAGAGTCAAAGCAAAAGAGCTTCCACCAGTTGCAGACAGTACGATTTAGACATCAGAACTATGATGATTGCCATGAACACTCAAACATGTTATAAACCCATGAGTTCCTAATAGTTCTAAAAATCTCATCGATCACCTCTGGAGGTTGCTAGGACAACTTATTATTCTGGAAATTAGTAAATAGAAAAGAAAGAAGCATTTGCCTTTCTTTGGGTGTGCAAATGTACTTAGGTTAACCAAATACTTGATGAGCAAATCTTTTAATGAAAGAATTACAGCTAATATATCCAGCAAAAATAATAACCTTGAAACGGCACAATTTTGCTGTTTCAACACCTAAACAAAGTAATAGGTGTTGCCAATGATCTTGAATGGTTGCTAAAACAATAAGTGAAAGCTGACAAAGAATTTTAAACAGAGATCACAAAATAAAAAATGACCAGATACTTTGAGCCTTATAAGATTTTTAACAACAACAACAAAAAAAATTGAAATTGAGTCTGATCAAACTCTTTGATCTAATCAGTTTATATAAAATATAGAGAATGGAGAAATATGTTAAATTATATAATAGGGATACAATTAGCTAAACCCAAAATGTGAAAAATTATATGACAAATTAAAAATAAAGGGCAAAACGTAAATAATTAAGAGATATTATAGATTAAAAGAGACTCAAAGATATATAAAAGAAATATGTTGGTGTTTCCTGGATCTTGATATAAGAGAACCAATTATCTAAAAAGACTTCTAGGACAAATAGAACATGAAGGAATATTAGCTGATATTTTAAAAAGTGTTTTCCTTTTTAAGGTATAATAATGGGATTCAGGTTACATAATTTTTTTAAAGTGACTATTTCTTAGAGTTGTATGCTTATTTATGGGTAATGTTATAATTTAACTGTAAAGTGATCCCGTTTAGTAGGTGAGGGAAAGCTGGATGTAAGAGAGAGTACTTTTCTATTTCCACACCCCGCTGCATGTGGAAGGAATCACCAAGACTCAAGCATTTCGAATAACTCATAAAATGTTTAGTTTGGAAAAGCTGAAGCTATTTATCATTACAAAAGGGTAATCGTTGTTTATTTTTAGATTGTTATTTTTCCGATATTCAAATAATTTACGATCACTGGATAGAAGCAAAGGTTTTTCTGGAAATCAATTGATGGTTGACTTTTTATATAAAGATTGGTTTGAGCAAGGACACAAGCAAAGATTAAGAACCTAATCTTCAATAAGTAATACGATCAAGAAGTAAGAAAATGTAGAACTCATACAGCATAAAATGAGATGATATAGAAAATTCACACACTGAAATTAAAATTGGATCATAAGAGACAATATTGCTTTAATCACTGTAGTTATAGTTCTTTACCTGCTATTTGGTGAAGGAAACATGAATGGTAAAATCATTTTGCATTCCATTTGATACATTCTTTATATTTTACACACTTTACGTTTTATTAAATGTGCCATACTTGTTATTTCCCCTACCAAATATAAGTTCCGTCATTGTGAACAAGTTGTGTTGTCATCGTCATAAAAATTCCTGAAAGACCAAAGTAGTGCTGTATAAAGCTGCAGCAGTAAATGTGCTTTCTGCTTTGTGATGGGGGACGCTGCAAAATGAGAAGGTAAGAAATGTCTGAACCATTCTCACGTGTATACGGCAGTGACAGGGCATTTCACAGGTCAGTGCGAGCCAACATACTGGCTCTAACTTAATTGTGATGTGCTCGGATTCTTTCAAAAGTGTATACTTAAAAAGCTTCTTCGGAAAAAGGTTTAGAGGTTGGGGTTTGTTTTTTGAACAAAATCTAACACTATTAGAAGTTAACTTTGAAGAGGTCTTTATTCTTGAAAATCTAACTAATTGCTAAGCATTGCCACAGCTCATAAATGCAGTAGCGACTAAAAGGTCAAACTGTACTTTCTTCCACTCCCAAATACTTGATTAAGATTTTACAAGTAATTTCAAAGTTTAAAAGGTATTCTCTCTGATAAGTTTAGGAATAGACTGGAAAAGTTAAACTATTCTGCAGAGAAAAAAGGGACAACTTTATTATTTCATTATTTCTGATAAATTTTGCCTTTAGGAAAAAAAAATATAATGTAGGTAAATCGAGGAATGAATTTGGATTCATTCAGACTAGCCACATGACACACTGGTTACTAATACTGATTTTCTTCTTGATAATTTATTAACACAATTTGAAAAATACCAAAAAGATGGCAGACCAGAAAAATAACTTTAAAAGATCAATTTAAGAGTTCTTAAAAATATATAGACATTGCTATAAATATTAGATACTTAAAATAATAATAAATTGACCAAAGCCCTGTGGTTATCTTCAAAATCTGTCAAAACTCTTCAACATCAAATATGTGTTGTAACAGATCTGAAAAATAATTTACAGAGATAAATTTTTGATCTGTATGTAAATTCAGTAAATTTGGAAAATAGGTCATTTAAAAAACAATTTGTTATGCTAATTTTCAAAGACTTCTTTAAAGAGCTGTTTTAAGTTTATATCGACATTGAGAGTACAGAGATTTCTCATGTACTTCCTCCTCCCACACAGGCTGAGCCTCCTCATCCACATCGCCGCCACAGCGGCACGTTCGTTACAACCTGTGAACCTACATTCACACACCACGAGCACCCAAAGCATTTAATCGACCCACTTTTATGACTAAAACTAAATTTAATTACTACACCAAAGGTAAAAAGAAAGCTTTAAGTATAATCCCAGGTGTAAAGGAAGAAGCAACTGTACTGACCTAAAGAAATAACTGGCAGAAACATTATACTTCTTTCCCTTATTCATTCTGGGTTGCTTAAGTGTCATCTTAATTGTAAAATTCATCGTTGACATGTTATTAATCAGAGTTCTGAGATAAATAGAGGTAAAAATTCTTACATGTGACAGCTGCTCAACATTTGAAGCTATCAATTATATCTGTCCCTAGGCTTTTACAAGCCAAGCATTCCAAGTTCCCTCAAGTGTTTCATATGTCACATTTGCACTTGACTCCATATCTTCACGTTATTCCCTATCATTCTAAAAACTTGACTCTCAGAGCAGGATATATCATTTCAAATGTGATCTAACTAGCATGTTCGCAACATCACTCTTCTGTTTGACTGCGTTTCTTTTCATGCATCCTGTTCATTCGTTTTCTACACCCCCTCCTCAACCCCTTAACGGTCATGGTGACTTACACTGAATTTGTGACCAACTAAATTTTCTAAAATTTATTTTACAGTTATTCTCAAAGATGCACTACTCTGCATCTACAAAAAATATTTTGATATAAAATGTTAATTTTTATTTATTCCCCAAATAGGTATTTATTAAATGTCGACTGAATACCTGCTATCCTATCAGTGCTATGTTAGTCACTAGAGAGGTAGAAACAAATTACATTCTGTCTTTTTATTACTTCCTAGTAGACAAAGCCGAAAAAAAGTTTTAAAAATATATGTTTCAAAAATAGATCACACATGTTGATAAAGAAGCAAACAAAACTCAGAGAAATATAAATGCTTAGACATTCAGTTTAAATATGATCCCTGGGGAAGATTTAAGATGAAGATAATATTTAACTTAGAACATGTCAGGAATCTACCTTTCAAGTTATGGTAGAATAAAAATGTCCACAAATTCGTTGATACTTGTCATATCAGGAAGTGGAGTTCTATATCTTGATTTTGATGAGACATACAAATTCATGTAAATAGAACTACAAACACACATGCATGCACACACACAAGTGCTTGTAAAATGGATCAAATCTAAATGTGACTTAAGGTTTGTAGTATTGTCAATGTACTGGATTTGATTTTATAATTACTGTTATGCTAGCTACCACCATTGGGGAAAGTGGGTGAAGGGTACCCAAGACCATGTTGTGCTATTCTTTATAACTTCCTCAAAATCTGTAACTATTATTATATGCAAAGATAAAGAAAACAGAGGTTTTATTGGATTATTTGTGAATTTAGAGAGAAAATAGTATCTTCTAATGAAGGCTTCAAGTACTATCAAAATACTAATTATAATCACATGACTTAAGCCAAGAAGTAGTTTTAACTGGACTTATCAGAAAGATAATTTATCTTGAAATTCCTAAATTATGTATTAAAATTACATAAACATCCTGCATATAATTAGCATTACATCCTTTCTCTATGCTCTCTAAGGAACAGGTTGTTCTGGCGTATAGACATGATTAATATCTTTACATCATTCAGTTAGACAGTATCTTCATGGACAGTCGTCCATACATTCCGGCACAGTGAGCCTGGGCTATCTGACAATAATGCAAACTTCTAGAAACTGAGTTATTCATGTAAACAATTACATTTATATAGAGAGGAGGAGGAAGAGAAGGAAAAACAGCGTGGTGCTGAAAATAGCCATTTTCATTGCTTAAGAATAATTATGTCCCATATTTGATTGAAGCTTTTCACAGAGAAATGGCTGATGAGTGTACTTAACTTATATATACTTCAATTAATATACTTCCAAGGGAATAAGACAATATATGAATGATATATACCTCTATTTTATTCCTAGAAGATCAATTTAGCATAATTTCATTTCTTTTAAAAATTATTATAATTTAAAACTGAACACAGGAAAAATATTTTCATCACAAATGCATTTTAATATTTAATGATATTATCAGAGGATAATTCACAGTCATCTTTTCCTTCCTTTTCCTCTCTTTTCCCTTCCTCTCTGAATACACACATTTACATGCACATAAATTATACACATATGTATCAGTTTGCAAAAATGGGACTGCAGACAAAATGAGGGTGGTATTTCTCTCTTCTGTATCAATATATAGACATCATATCTTAAAGTGTGTGTGTGTAAATTTTCCATATGCTGAATCATAAATAAATAAATAAATAGTAATAACATTAATTGATTTGATAGTATTTGGCCACTTTCCAACTTCAAAATTTTTTTTAAATCAAGATTTGGCAAAGAAAGTAGGAATTCTAAGTACTTTTTTTTTTTTTGAGAAAGCTGTTGTCAGAACATGATTGTCCTTTCTCACCACGTCCACCATATCATCTTCTGATTCCAAAGCCTAGGACAGGGCCCTCAGGGGGTTTAACTGAAAGCACACAAGGTAACTGTTCTTGTCACACCTGAGGGCCTTACATTTCTAAAACCTGTTAGTAAAAAACCATTGTCCAGCAGAACTGGAGCCAGAAGACTGACACCTGGGATACTGAAGAAGTGGACAACCAGAAAAACAAGGGCTGAGGTGGGACCAAAAATTTGGAGCAGAAAAACATTGAATAAGCCCCTCGAGCATCAACTTTAGACATTGTTAGAACCGAAGAGCAGGAAGCCATCAGCAAATAAAAAAAAACTCCGTCCTTCTCTCGTAGTATCTCCATTCACACCAACAAGCTCCAAGGGCACTGAAGCTTCAGTTAGAAGCCTGGATGAGTAAAGTCAGAGAAAAAAAGAAAAAGTCCACATTGTCTTCCCTAGTAAGAGCTTCTCCCCAAACTTTGGCTTTCGTTGCAGATGGGAAAGAAGGTTTTTATCTTTCAGTGTAGATTGAAGCATCGCTTAATATCTTGGACTGGGCTTTAAGATATTGATACTGACTGAAAATGTGTTTTGAGATTTTCAAATGACTGTAAGATTATTTATAGTCATGTTTTCCTGAAGGGCACGGATAAAGTCTGAGAAATGCAGCCTCAGGCAATTTTGTCCTTGTGTGAATATCATACAGTATACTTACACAACCTAGATGGTCTCACCTACTACCTGCCTAGGCTCTATGATATAGCTTATGGCTCTGTAGGGGAGGAAAAATAATTCTCCCTTCACCTTCTGGGTTCTTGGCTGTGATAAGACAAATTAACAAGAGAAAAGAAGAAAGTTCGATTAATAATATGTATAACTCTTAGATATGTGGGAGAGACCCAGGAAAACTGAGTAACTTTCCCAAATGGCTAAAGCCATCACTTTAATTATCATCTTCAGATGAAGACAAAAAAGAAGATGTTAAGAGTAGGGCGAGTTACCATAGGTGGTTACTAGGAAAAGCCTAGTGAAGGAGGGTAAGGTTGTTATGTAGTTTTAAGTCAGTGCCTTCTGCAATGATAAGAGTTTCTAGAGATGAGGTCAACCTGCTCATCCCCTCTTCCTGGTACAGCAAAGACAGATTTCCCTTACAAATGTAAATGTCTTTTATAAAGGGTAAGGTCTACTATGTTTTCAGGGCTTCTCCTATAGCTGCAGTTTCTTAAAAATAACCAGGCAAAAATAATACATAAGCCAAAGACACATAAACCCCATATTTTGGGGTAACAAATTCTGTTCCCCTACAACTCTTAGACTGCAAACCTACACAGTGTGTTACTTGAAATAAATATCATAGGCAATTGGTAAAATATTTGCTCAATGGCTTGCACTATGACATTATGGCTGCTACATTAGGCAACAGGAATTTTCAGCTCCATGATAACCTTATGGGACCCCCATCATATATGTTGTCCATCCCTGAACAAAATGTCATTATGCGGTGCATTGCTGTATTAAACAAAAAATAAGCAAAATGTGACAGGCTCTGGCAAAGTTTTAATTCAAGGCCAGAAAAACATTACCACAACTAGAATAACTATTAGAAGACAAGTGTATTTATTATGTTCATGAATCATGCTTGTTCAACATACCAGTTTTACATATTTGCACTCAAGCCTGTATGTACATTGTTTACCTTGGTAGGCTTTTCCTATAAATTCAGTGTCATAATCTCTTTTTCATTCAACAATATTTCGTAGATGTTATCTATTACCTCAAATCATAAAAATTAATAATTTTTAATGGTTTCTTAGTATTCATGGAAGATCTGTTCTTACTTATTTGTACATGTGTTTGTTTTAAAACAGTAAATTAGAGAACTACTTTTATCATCTCTAAATGACTACATTTCAATGCCAAGTATTTTGATAAACTGATCTGGTGCAATCTAAGGATAAGTCTGTTTAAAAGCACCCCTGGTAGTCCTCCTGCACACAGCCTCACCCACATGTGGACAAAAAGGGGGAGCAATAATAAATCTAATGAAAAGTAACCTCACGGGTGGTCTGATCACAATTTCCTAACTGAGCAGATCATGGTAGATAGTCATGTCCATCCACATAACCTTTTTTGTGAAAGGTTTAGCTTTGCTTTAAGCCAGTTCTGTCCATTGTTTTTGTGCATCTAAGTTAACACATCCTTGAAATAAACATAATCACTCTCACGAGAACCTCATTAACTGTCCTTTAATCCAATCCCTGCCTTCCTTTCTCCACCTCCGTGTAACCTTTCTTACTTCTCTCCTTAATTTCAAATACACAAAAGAAACTGCAAAACTGTCATCCCACAGAGCATTTAAGGTCTTGCTTCCATGCAATTGTCATCAGTTGTGGCTCAAACAAACTCATAAAAAATTCTCGGTAGGTTTGAACATTTCTAAAATTGACAAAACCTTTCCATTTGTTTGTTTTCTACTGTGAATTTGTCTGAAATCGTTCTATTTTAATAAAAGATATCAAAACACATGAAAACAAAGGGCTTTGAAGTTAAACAGAGTTTAGGGTAAATTCTCTTCCTCTTACCTATGTGTTCATGGGCAAGACTCTTAACTTTTTGTTACCTAATTTCCCAATTTTTAAATTGGAAAACAAAATAAATGGTATGAGGATAAAACGTTTTCAGGCATGTGAAGCACACAGTGCTCAAAGAAACGCAGTTTCTTTCTTCTCCATTATTTCTTTACCCTTCTGCTGACCTTATTACCCAACAGATAAATTTGCGCTTGCGTTCCTCTCCCATGACAAGGCATAATCAGATATCTTTGAATTGAAATCCTAAATTTCCTTATGGTTTTATTGTAAGATTCTCTCGGCTAGTACAAACGCTAACTAAAAATGGGTAAATGTCATAATACTCTATCAGTTTAGGTCCTTGGATTTCGTTTTAACATTTTCCGTCACATGGATTAAATCTCTAAGAACTATTTCAGACTGAAAGAAATATCAGTAATCATTAAATGGTTGCACTGTGACTATGTCACATTAATGTACGCATTGCAAATAGCTATGCTTTTACTTATTTATTTCTCTAATGGGGGTAGAAAAAGGACACAGGAGCCCTAGGGAAAAAGAAATTCGACATAATTTTATACTCATTAACCATATAAAACCAGATGTTCATTATCATTTCTGTAGAGAAATGCCAAGAAACTCGGTTGATTGGAAAAACAGGGTGTTTGATTAATGACATTTTTTAATTGATTACAAATAGTTTTATTTTAATCCCTATTGCTAAAATATATGAACTATATACATTTCTATACCTAAGCAAATATAACATGAGAAATATAATTTCACTTTTGTAAATAAATTCTTTTTCACATAATCATAACTTTATTTAATTCACTTGGGATTACATTGACTATAAAGATATTGGGAACTGATGCCATCCTATTTTCAGAAAACAAAATGAAAATATTTTTCTTTAGGAAAATTATTTTATTATCTTTTATTTCTTTAAAGCACAATGCTTAATTTGGATTCACATTAATTGGATTGTTTCAACTGAAATTTCCTTAAACTTTGCTCTTCTTTTACCTTTAAACAGCAGTATTTTAGGTGCCCTGAGATGTCACAACTACTAGAAAAAAAAAGTGTATCTTTTATTGACTTTCCTTTTGCATTATGAGTCACATGTGTACATAGTCACACTAGAAAAATATAGTGCAATACATGTGACTATGAATTATAAACATCTCCCCTGTGAGATAAATTAGCACTAAATTCAATTTCTAAAATTATGATTTCTATAACATATAACACTGTCATTTATAGTTTCACGTGTTGAGCAGCAGCATATTTCTAACCTTTATGTTGTAAAGACTGAATTTGTTTCTATATTTAGAGTCACAGCTGTTTGGTTTTTTCCCAGATGCTTCCACTACTAAGATGAGCTTTTAAGAACAGATGAACATGTCAAAATGTTTGTCTTTTACAGGGAAAATAAAAATAATTTATATTTAAAATGATTACTTGTTTTAGGACCAACATGTATTGAGCTCTTTGCAGTAGAATTGAAAATCCATAAGGACATAAATCAAGACATTTCACATAAGGTCATTTCAGAAATGAGAGGATCTTAAATTTGCAGATCACTATCGCCTTCTCTGTCTCTTTTAAAAGGATTATATTCTCAGAATATATCCAAGGACCAAAAAAAAAAAATTATATAATTTCCCCTGATGCTAATTTGTCTCTAATTTATACAAAATCATTTGTTCCTTCCATGTATAAGTCTAAGGCAAATATAGTCAAATGAAATTTGGTCAGGATCTTGCCACATGACCTCTATTCCCCACATTAGGTATTATTTTGATTTGTGAAATTTGAATGAAGTACTTAAGAGCACAAACTTGGGAATGAGACATAGTTGGACTTCTCCATCCAGCAATTCCAGCTAAACAAATATGGCTGTTAGTTATTTTAACTTCTCTGCCCTCCAATTTCATCTCACTATTCACAAAGGACAATAATGGTACCTTCCTCAGAGTCATTTGATGATTAAATTATGTTGAATATAAAGCACTAGTACAGTATCGAGCCTATAGTAACACAAAAATCACTTTTATAAAGATTACTGTTTTTTATTGTGAAATAACTCTTACACATATTAAAAACTAGTGTTAAAAACGTACAAAAAAAGTGAGCCATTTTCCCAACCTAGGCCCATAATTTCACTCTCAAAACATAATCATCATCGAAAAGGTCATATGTATTAGTACATAAAATTTGCCAGCCTATAATTAATTGTTTCAGTTTTATATAGATGGAAGTACACTATCCACATTTTGAACATCTTGCTTTTAAATTTAGTTAATATATCTTAAAGACTTCATAGTACAATAGTAGAAAGTAGTCACTTCAGATATAAATTAACCATCAATAATTAAATTAGCCCTCCATTAAAAGATATTTGTGTCATTTGCATTTTGTGTTTATTATTACAAATAATACTCTAGAGAACCTTAACTAATAAATCATTTTAGCTGCAATTGATAACAAATGAGAAAAATGTTACATAAAAGAATATGTGCATCTTCTATTTAATAAATAATTCCAAGTCGCCAGTAACTATAACAATAACATATAAACCACTGGGATCTTGTACTGATTAACTGTTGTAATGAATGCAAAGGGCAGTGTGTATTTCTAATGCTCATTTAAAAATAATTTGGTACTTATTTCTATTACTGAAGAATACTTATTAAAATCTAGTCTCCTGTAATAAAATTAAGTAGTATATGTCCTCAAAATCAAAGGGAGCAATATAACTCATGTTTTAATCATTGATAGGTTCAATGCATTGACTATAAAGGCATTAATAAACTGTTTGACCATGCTCACTCTCTAGCAAACCTGAGACTGTTCCACTATGAAGCAAAGTTAATTGAAAAAAATCATGCTCAATTAAAATTCTGATGGAGAGTTTGATCAATCTCTTTTTGTATTAGAAAGTCATGTTTTTACTCCAAGCAATAAATCCATGTTCACTTTACCCTGAAAATGTTTATCCTAGAAATGTAAAATAATCACCAAAGGGTGTTATAGGTATGTAGTAGATACTACTCCATACTCTTTGCCACTTTACATTACTACTTCTTTTATTTATTTTTTTTTATTTTTTGGCCAGAGTGATTTTGATATATTTATCAATATATTTTTCTATCTAGGGAAAATGAATGCCTATAAACAGGCTGTTAAAATGTTTTGGTCACAAATCAGATCAGTAATGGAAATAAAAATTGTTGAGAAATATTTAAATATATTTAGAACTATTAATTCATAACATTATAAAATTACTTTTTCTTAGGAATTTCATATTTCAGAATTATATAATCGGCTTTGGTTTTTATCATTTGTCTGAAATATTTATGCTAAAGAAATCAAGTCTGAAATAAAGGTAGAGATATGTCTAAATAGTACACTAGATTTTTGACTTCACGCTGGCCTGAAAGTTTGGATAAAGTAACTCAGTTCAAATATATACTCCTCAATAATATTTAATGTAGAATTAAAATATATGATTTGACCTAACTGAAAAAATGTCATATTATGATTTTCCTAGTTTATGTGCTAATGATTTTTTTCCTTTGGTCAGAACTCCAATCACATTTATCTTGTAGTTGAATAAGCTCATGCCTGATACATACTGGATTATCAAATAAATCTATTGAATAAATGATAAGTATATATGTAAACAAATTAATTAAAATGTTTTTAAAATAACACATAAATTAATAACTCTTGTACTACAGATAAACTAATATGAAAATCCTCGTCGACTCACTCAAAGATATTAAAACAATTCAATAATGGCCAAAAAAAATACAACATTTTAATCATTCCACTATAAAAGTATTTATCCTAACACTAATTATAATACATTTTTAAAGAAAATTTATAATATTCCTGCATACAAAGTAATTAGAAACAATATGTTCATTTAGAGAAGACAGTCTTTAACATTCACTGACAGAATGAAGTGTATTGTTATCATTCCAAAATGTAACCTCTCTAATCAATTTACTATTTTTGATTCTGTGAAGCATTTTAATAATTGGAGATGACACATTTCTTTCTCACTTTGGCTGTCTGCTGAGTCTGATAAAATCTGAAAATTACATACTTCTCTGATACCTCAAAATTTGTCTTTCTGAATGCTTTGGCCTCTGTACTATTCTTCAGTTGATTGAAAGCTGAAAAATTGAAATAAAGTGCTTTTAAAAAGAAGTAATCCTTGCAGGGACTAAAAGGAGTGATTTTAACCCCAAAGAGTATATTTTAGTGTTTATCTTCTGTAAGATACCCTGACCAAAAAGACATGCAAAACATGCACTGGTGAGATCTCCTCTTTGTTATCATTTTATAGGGTATCAATGGATTGTGTCCATATCATGAATTCCTTTGATTGTTTGCTTAAACGGCCTTTTGGAGTAATTTATACCTAGGGTTTCTGTCAAGCTTTAGCTTTTAGAAAGAAAAGTTTTTACTTAAACATAGTACTTTAGAGCATATGGACTTGGTAGCACACTGATTCGCAGAATGCTTGACTATTGTGAGGTGGGCCAACTACGTGATTAAGTCGACACATTGCCATCTTGGAAGCGCTAATAGTTATTGGGTTTATGGCTTCACAGCATCCCAGTGAGCATGCTAGAAGTCGAACTCCCATTAAAGAAATTCACTTACATGCCAAGGAAGTAACTAAACAAGAGCAGAAGAATTTTCCACACTTGGACTTATTTTAGTGTTTCTAAAAACCTCTTTTGGTGATTCAACCAATTTTTAAAATATATTCTTTATGTAAATTGGGATTTGAAGCAAAGAATAAATTTTTAAAGCAATGTTTCATCTGCATACAAAGAGAATTTTATTTCTTCAAGGGAAGCAAACATTAATGTATGTTCCAAAGTATATATTAAAAAAATCTCTCCTGTTTCAGCAATAAAATATATGTAAACAAATTGAGGCATATTTAATAAAATTAAGAATTTTAGTAACTAAATTAGGATTTAGACTTTTCTTTTTGTCAGAAAATTAGATGGACCTTAACCATTGCTTTATAATCTATAAAATCAAATAAAACATATTAACTTAATTATACAAGTAGTTATATAGTATAATTTATAGAAAACACAGAGACATAGACTCAGAATTCTTAAAAATTAAATTCAATTAAAGCATAAAAAGCATATGAAACACTAGATAAAAGAAAAATTAAGCACAAGTACAAGGAAGGAAATAAAATAAGAGCATAGATCAATGAAAACAAATGCACAATGAAGAATACCCCCAAAATTAAAATCTGATCCTTTAAAAGATTAATAAAACATGATGAATCTCTAAAAAGGTTATAGAGAAAGAGTGAGAATGAGAGAGAGAGGAAGCATAAAATATTGTTATCAGGAATAAAACTGGGGACATCTACATAAATTCTATAGGCACTGAAAAAAAGAAGTTATAATGAAGAACTGCAAATGAATAAATTTCAAAAAATGAAAACTGAACAAATGCGTAAAAAACTACAACTAGACAAAGTTTACAAAGAAAACATAGAACATATGAATATTTATTTAAGACATTGAAAAATTTATTACAAATCATTGTTACAAAAAAATAAAAAACACAGGCCCAGATATTTCCATCAATAAATTCTTCCAATCATTTACGAGGACACAAACACACACAAAATATAACCATAAAAAAAATGCTAATCTTCTACATTAGGAAAAGATATAACTAAATTTTATGAAGCTTAAATAACCTTAATGCCAAATTTTAATAAAGATATAAAAGAGAAAAACTACAGACCAGTCTACCTCATGAACAAATATGCAAAAATTCCTAAAAGAAATAGAAATGATGCATTGCCTGCTCTCAAACTACAGTGGACTTAACATTAGAAAGCAGTAATAGAGAGAGCTGGAAAATCCCAAAATATTTGGAAATTAACATGCTCCTCATAATATATGAGTCAAAGAAAACAATTTCAAGAGCAAAGTTAAATATTTTGATCTAAATGAAATAAAAGACTAATAAAATTAGTGGATGTGGCAATAACAAGACTTGGAGGGAAATCTATATACCATCAAATGTGTATATTGGAAAAAAAAGAAAGATCTAAAATCAATAATCTAATTCTCATATTAATAAACGAGAAAGAGAATAGCAAACTAAATCCCAAGTAAGCAGAAGGAAAGAAATATTAAAAATTACAGTAGAAATCAATGCAATTGTAAGCAGAAAATTAATTAGAGAATATCAATAAAAAAAAGTTGGTTTATTGAAAAGATCAATAAAATTGACAAGCCTCTAGCCAGGTTAACTTAGAAAAAGTGAAAGAGGAGACATCACTACAGAACCCATGGATGTCAAAAGGATAAAGAATGAATGCTATAAACTTTGTTCATAAATTCGATAACCTAGATGAAATTAACCAATTCCAAGAAAGACACAATCTTCCAAAACTCATACAAGAAGAAATGGATAATCTAATCCTTGGTATTCACCGAAAGGAGTTGAAAACCCATGTCCACACAAAAACCTACACACATATTTGCAGCAGCATCATTTAAAATTGCCAAAAGTTGAAAGTGACCAAGATGCTATTCAGTAGGTGAGTGTATACACTGTGGTACACCCAGACAATGAAATATTATTCAGTGCTGAAAAGAAATAAGCTATCAACCTATGAAAAGACATGGAAAAACCTTAAAGGTGAGTTACTATATGAAAGCTGCTAATCTGAAAAGGCCACATACTGCACATTTCTAACTGGGTGACGTTTGAAAAAGACAATAAAAGAATCAGTGGTTGCTGGTGGTTAGTGGGAAGGAGACATGAATAGGCAGAGCACAGAGGATGTTTAGGGCCGTGACACTATTCTGCACGATATTACAATTGTGGACACACGTTTATTCATTTGTCCAAACCAATAGAATGTGTAACACCAATATGAACCCTAATGTAAGCTATAGTTTTTGGTGATAATGATGTGAAAATGTAGGTTCACTGATTTTAACAAATGGTGGAGGATGTTGACAGTGCGAGAGGTTGTGCAGATGTGGGAAGTATGTGGGAACTCTCTGTACTTTCTGCTCAATTTTGCTGTGAATCTGAAATTGTTCCAAAAAAATAAAGTCTCAAAATATACATACATGCATGTATGTATGGGCAACAAACAAAGCATAATAGAATACAAGTAAACCCATAAGATACAAATAAAGGATAAAACATCACAATCAAACCAGGGCTATTCCAGAAATGAAAGGGTAGTTTATCATTCAAAACTCAGCCAATGTACTTTACCACATTCATTAAGAAAAGCAGAAAAATTATATAATTTTCTCATTTTCACAAATCAAACTTTCATCAAAATTCAACCTCGTTCATGATTTTAACAATTTAGTTAGTGAACCAAAAATGAAAGAAAATTTCTTTAAGTATTTCACATCCATAAATGGCAAACATCATATGCAATTATAAAATATTACATATTTTTCTTTGAGTTTTGGAGTAAAACGAAATAGCCCACACTTGTCAAGAGTGTGCTAGAGATCCTCATCACTGTATCAGGTGAGAAATATAAATAAAAAACATAAATATTGGATACAAATTTATTATACAAAATCAATAGAATTACTATATATCAGGAGCAAATACTATAAAAATTAAAGTTTAAATATTAAAATGTCTTTAAATGTGATAAAGTTCTAAGAATAAATCTGAAGTTGTATAAGAGCTCGATACTGGCATCTGATTTCCACTGAATGACTATACCAAACAGAAGAAGTTTAGTTATTTGTGTTTTTTTCATGGCTTCATAATCACTAATGTTATTTTGCTAGAATTAAAAACGATGATACAAACATTCTTTAATATTTTTTTTCTTGTACATTGGTGAAAGAGTTCCTCTATGTTATATTTTGGGTTATAGGGTATGAGGGCCATAGAGTATGCGCAATTTTGTTATACTAGGTATTGCCAAGTTGTTCTCCAAAGAGGCTGTAACAATTTATACTTCCAGCAGCAGCAATATATGGAATTATTCTATTTCTCTATATCTTCACCAACATTATTTAAAATTATTATCTAGTTTAGGGGCATAAAAAGTATTTAATTATAGTTATAATTTTTCATTTTCATTGTTTTGAAGAAATTAAAATTATTTTATGTATTTATGGATTATACAGACCCTCCCCTCAATAAATGAGTTTATATATTTGCCATTTTTATATTTCAGCATTTTGCATCTTGTTTTTGATTTATAAAAGGATATTTTGCAGTCTAGATACCAATGCTGTGCCAGTTACACACATTTAAAATACATCCTTCCAGTCTAAAACTTGGCTTTTACTCTCTCTCTCTAATGGTATCTTTTTGGGCGAAGCAATACATTTTAATATAATCAAATTATCATGCTTTTTTTTCTCACATAGAAAATTTTTATTTTCTTCTACATTTTTTGAAGTTTTCTTACATAGAAATATTGAATATCTATGAATTTTGTGTAGTATGTGAAGTAAAAGATTTACTTTTTAAAATGAAAAACCATTTTTTGCATCACCGGTTAACTTGTTCTTCTTTCTCCATTGATCTGCACTTCCGCCTCTGTCATATATAAAATGTTCAAAGATACATGATGGGTCCATATCTGGGTTCTTTCTTCTGTGGCATTGATTATTTGTCTTCATCACAGCAAACTTCCAGTGTCTCAATTACCATTGTTTTATGGAATGTCTTAACTTGTGTCACTGCATGAATTCCCTTTGTCCTCCCTTGAAATTATCTTGTCTGTCATTGAGTCTTCACTAGTTCATATATATTTTAAAATCAGTTTGTCAAGTTCCACCAGAAAAAAAAAGGATTTTAATAAGAAGCATAATGAATTTATTAATTGATTTGGAAGGAGCTGACATCTTTCTGAAAATAAATATTTTATGCATGAACACAAAGGTATCTATTCAGTTGCTTATATCATCTTTTATGCCATTAATAAAGTTTTAAACATTTTTTTCCACAAAGGAACTGGACATCTCTTGTCATATGTATTTCTGTGTACATCATGTCATAAAATTTATCCTTTTAAAATCATATTCTCTTATTCTTTTAATGTGGTGAACAGAGATGCAATTAACTACAAAATAATTTTGTAGCTAAGAAACATAGTTAAAATCGTATCTACTCTCTTAATTTGTCAGTATATTGTCATTGTTCCTTCTCTCCATGCCCTACAATATTTCTTATCTTTGTCTTACTGAATTGGTTAAAGCCTCAATCTAACATTGAATTAAAGTGGTTAGAAAAAATATTTGTTTTGACTCTTTGCTTTTAGAGAATATGCTTCTAACATCTCACCATTAAATACTGTGTTGTTCTTCATTAGCTTTAGAAAGTGTCCTGCTATCCTTAGTTTGCTAAAAAAATTTTTGATAAATGGGTACTGATTTTTGGTAAAGGTTTTCTTTTTCCCACATTCATGTATCTAATATTACATTTTCTCTCCTTTAATTTTAAATAAGAAAAATTATATCAGTATAGTCTTTAATGGGTCTAATCCATCCTTGCATGCCTAGAACCCTACTTGGTCACAATGTACTATATTTAATATGTCACTCAATATATTTTGCTATTTGTAGGGTGTTTACCTCACTCACACTGGTATTAACCCTAAGAAAATCATCTCAGATTTTCTGCCAAAAAAATAAAATAAAATAAAATAAAAGTGTAAACAAAAAAGAAAGAAAGAAAAATTATGGAACACATAGTATATAAAATTTTCAAAGTTTTTTACGTGGATCTCACTTAAACCACATAGTAGCTTTCTAGAGGAGGTAGGCTTTTATTACTCGTTTTTCAGCTAGGTGACTGAAGGTGGAGGAGGTAGAAAAACATTCTCAGGGACTGAAACTGTTTGACGGTAGAGGCAGCACTCTGAAAAACTCAGTTATGTTATTTTAGAATCTTCATTTGCTTTAAGCCCATCTCAAATAGTAGACTATCCAAAAAGCCTTCACAGACACCTAAATGTTTTTTTTATCCTTTCTCCATCTTCTCTACTCTCTCTATAGTTGGTCTTCTGAACATCATATCTTTGTGACTTTTTTATCTACTTCATTTGACTTTTTCTGTATATATAATACAATTACATGTAGAATTCTTATGATTTTGACTTGATTGAAAACTCTAGAAGGTCAATACTGTCCCTTATCAGTTTTTTAAACTCTGTGCAGTGCCTTTCATGATGCTTTGTAAATATATAATGGTTATCATATATTTTCACAGTGAATTGACTTATTCTTCCTTAAAGGCAAAGATTATATTTTGAAGAAGCTGTTGGTTTTCCCCATACTGTATAAGAGAGAAAATCCACTTGAGTAGTGGAGAAAATTAATTTAGAAGGGAAACAAAGTAATTAATATAGATAAAAAAAAAAAGACGAGTAATAAAGACTGTCAAAATATAACAAACAATAAAATTAAAATGGCATTAAGGGAAATATCAAAGTCATAAGAATCAAAAATGATGGACTAAAATTGCAATTTATTAAATTGTATATAATCAGCATTCTAAAAAGAATGTCTTACAGGGTATTTCTGCAGACTCTATTAGATAAAGTTACCAGAAACTGAGGTAGTTCAAGATCCCAAGAAAAATGAATGAGTAAACTGAAGGAAAATGCAGCAGTTTATCAGCCTAGGGAAATGATTACAAAGACTCCAGAGGAAAGAGATAAAGGAAATAGAGATAGAAGCACCGAAATCTCTTTCACTTTTGTTGACTATTTCCATTTTGTTATATGAAATCAAGTTTTATTCATGTTTCTCTGGAAACAACGGCAACTTTGAAATCACAGTATAAGAAATAAAATATTTTCCTTATCTAAAAGTCTTCCCAAATAGTTTAAATTTTTTGTTAAAAAAATAAGTAATATTGTGCAACTATACTTCTGATTGTATTTATTGTCTCTTTATATAAAGATAAATATACATTCGGAGCATACATTTGAGGCACAATTGGATCACAATGCCCACATGCCAGTTATCTTATTTATCTACTTTAAAGATACACTCACATATTTAATCCATTATTTAATAGTGTTTTACTTATGTATTCATTTTTCTGCTTGGGAAGAAAAAAATTATATGCATAAATAGAGTTGACCCTTGAACAATGCGACCCTCAAGCAGTCAAAAATCCACATATAATTTTTGACACCCCCAAAATTTAAGTTGTCCTTTCTTTAGTATCCATGGAAGATCCATAGATGACAAAATCCGCTGATGCTCAAGTCCCTCTATGAAATGGTATAGATCAATGCATAGAGTGAGCCCTTGGTACCCACAGACTCCCAAATGTGGATACTTACTCCAATTAACAGTAAAATAATAGTTCAGTGTCAAAGGTATATAGTTTACTGTAATTACAATTTTAAGGGCTAGCTCCTTAGCCACCCCCCCCAATATTCTGAATATGCTTCTGATTAATATAAAAACAATTTTTAAAAGTTCATTATTTAAAAGTCAAACTATACTTTGAAACACATATTTGAAAAATAAATATGGCTAATTTGGAATAGTCAGGCTGAAATAACTTCTTATTAGAAGTCATTAAAACTAAATTAACACACAGCTTAATACTTGAATTGCACTTACCTGAACTATTTCTTCTAATAAAAATTTGAAGAAAGTGATAATTATAAAGAGTAAGTTACTATTTTCTGTTCATTTTTTACCTCCCATGCCAAATAGTAAAGCTTCTGATCTTTAATTATATGTGCTAATAATATTCTGATGAAATCTAATGCTGATCTGTAAACATGAGTTAGACGATATTTCTAAAACTTAATATAATATTAATTTACAATTTTCTGCTCTACAAATGTTTGCATAAATAATGGATTGAGGTGTTGCTGTTTCCATGATCTTTGTTTAATTAGACACTCTTGGCAATTTAACACAATTGTACAGGAAAAATGACAGATAATTTCTTCTTTGCATTAAATATAGTTATGTAGCTATTTGGAAAATACATTTTTGAAAATCTTCCTCATGCCACTGAAGATTTACTGTACCATCTAATGAGAAACCACTGTGTTTAATTTTGTAATAAAATATTCACAATTCATTTTAATTGCTCCAGAAACAGAAGACTAATGGACCTATTGAAGGAGGGAGGCATTAATAACACACAGATATCACCTTCCCCTTTTTTGCAGATATTTCTTATGCACACAAAATCTCTTTCTTCTAGATATATAAGGAGGTGAGAACACAGATCTCCAATTTAAAATATTCATTATGAATCTATAAAGGGAAATGAATCAATATGTTTGTAAAATTTAGCATTAATTTACCCCTCTCTCACAAACCCTGTTTATGTACCTATTCACATATACACATGAACACATACTCCACCAGGAGAATGGAGATAAAATCCTCCATCCTAACACAAGATGTTTCTTAAAAAATAATTACATTCTCAAGATACAAATAGAGCCGTTTATGGGCATAGAGCCATTTCATTTTAGAGTTCACCTTCTTATAATTGTAACAGCTGATACTAAAGAAAAAGTTATACTTGCCGAGTTCTACCTATTAACATACAGTTCCCAGTCAAATGTCTTATTCCTTCGTTCTTCAAAGTTGGATTTTTCAAAAAATATGAGAGTTTAGAAGCAAAGACCAGAATAAACAAAAGAAAATCTATCTTCAAAGGCAAATAATGTCACCATAAGATGTGTGTGTGTGTGTGTGTGTGCGTGCATGTTTAAATATCTTCAGAGAATTTCAAGATGTTCGAGAGAGTCAAAAAGTTCTAACATTCTAACACAAGGACAGAGAATTAGAAACAAAGAAGACAGTATAAGAAAGTGCTTTTGAAAAACTTCAAAACCATTGTTGTCACACACAAAAAAATCTTCCTAAAAGAGAAGTAATTCTGTAAGAGGGAAAGAGGCTCACTAAGCATTGAGTTAAAAGCTATATATGTATATTAAATTCACCTATACATAAATTATTGTAGGATGTTATACATTAAAGACAAAAATAATATTTCACAGCCTTTTAGACAGAATACGACAAAACAATAGTAGGCAAATATTTCAAGAAACAAGCATCAAGATGGCATCATACTTTTTGGCAGTGAGAAGAGACATTAAAAAACATCGGAGCAAAGTCTCAAAGCAGGAGGAGGAAAACAGGATAAAATCAAGAATTCTATATCCCACCAAATTATTAATAAATTTTCAATCAAGAAATGCTCATTAGTACAAAATCTCTGAACATGTACTGGCATGGGAATGTCCTCTCAAGGAAAGTGTTTGCACATTTACTTCATAAAATGAGCGTAAAATGCAAGAATTGTGAATATACGTCCTTCTGGTCTTTATTCTCAACTTCTCCTCATGTCTTCTGGAGCAGTAGAGAGCTGAGCTGGTGGAAAGTTAACTTTAAAAGAAATATGGCTATGGGGCCAAATTGAAATCCCATCAATTAAAACTTTATGGAGGATATAAAAATATATTTGTACTCTGAAAACTATAAGACATTAATAAAAGAAATTGAAGAAGACACAAAGAAATTGAAAGATATTCCATGATAATGGATTGAAAGAATCAACACAGTTAAAATGACCATATTACCCAGTGCAATATATAGAGATTTAATGCAATCCCCATCAAAACCCCAAAGGCACTTTAAAAAGAAATAGAACAAAAAATCATCAGATTTGTAAGGAATCACAAATGACTCAGAATAGCCAAAGAAATCCTGAGAAAAAAGAATAAGGCTGGAGGTATCGCACTGCCTGACTTCAAGTTACACTACAAAGCAATAATAATCAAAACAGCATGGTATTGGCAGAAGAACAGACACACAGATCAGTGGAACAGAAATTAGAGCCCAGATATAATTCACCGTATATATGGGCAAATAATTTTGACAAAGCCAAAAGCATACAATGAAGAAAAGAAAGCCTCTTTAATAAATGGTGCTAGGAAAATTAGAAAGCCACACGCAAAAAGAGGAAACTAGAATGTTGTCTGACACTACATACAAAAATTAATTCAAAATGGATCAAGGATCTGAATATAAGACCTGAAACATTAAATTGCATAGAAGAATGTACAAGTATTAAATTCATGAACCTTGGACTTAGAGAAGATTTTATGAATTTGACCTCAAAGGTAAGGGAAGTAAAAACAAAAGTAAATGAATGGGACTGTCTCAAACTGAAAAGTTTCTGCACAGAAAAAGAACCAAAAACAAAATAAAGAGGCAATTAACTGAATGAAAGAATTGCAAACAATGCCTCTGATAAGGGGCTAATATCCAAAATATTAAAGGACTCATAACTCAGTAGGAAAAAACAAACAACCCATTTAAAAAAATGGGCAGATGACCTGAACAGGCACTTCTCCCAAGAAGGTATACAAATGGCCAACAGACATATGAAAAGATGTTCGACCTAAGTAATTATCATGGAAATGCAAATCAAAACCACAATGAGATACCACCTCACACCTGTTAGAAAGGCTACCATCAACTGGACAAGTCATAACAAGTGCTGGAGAGGTTCTGGGCAAAAAACGAACCCCTACATACTGATAGTAGGAATACAAATTGGTACAGCCACTATGGAAAACACTACGGAGGTTTCCCAAAACTTAAGAATAGAATTATCACATGACCCAGCAATCCTTCTTCTGGGTATCTACCCCCCAAATTTGAAAACATTTATCTGCAAAGACAGATGCACCCCAATGTTCACAGCAGCATTGTTCATGGTGGCCAAGACATGAAAACAACCGAAGTATTCTATGACAGATGACTGGATAAAGAGGGGGTACCTATATACAATGGAATATTACTGAGTCGTAAGCAAATATGCAAAGTGCCATTTGCCACAGCATAGATGAATCTTGAGATTATCAAGCTAAGCAAAATAAATTAGATTGAAAAAGTTAAAAACCATATGATTTCTCTCACATATGGGATATAAAACAAAGCAACAAATAAACAAGACAAACGAAAATTCAAAGACACAGACAATAGTTTAGTGGTTACCGGGGGAAAGGGGAAATATGGATAAGGGTAATGGGAGTCAAATATATGGTGACGGAAGGAGATTTGACTTTGGGTGGTGAACACACAATGCGTTATACAGGTGACATGTTGTTGAATCATACACTTGAAACCTATAATTTTATTAACCAATGCCACCCCAGTAAATTTAATTTAAAAATGTAAAAAAAAAAACTGTATGGTAAACTGATATTTAGAAATTGACTCTCCTGACATCTAAAAGATATTAGAACAGATAGTTCTATCAGTGAGCAAAACCAAATTCAATCAGGAAGTGTCAGTCGTTGATTATAATGCTGCAACATATACTCATAGCACAAAAAGATGTAAATGCAAAGCCAGGATGGTTTTAAGAGTTAGAATGTAAAAAGTAAATATTGGCAATAGGAGTATTCACTTTTGAATGACATTAGAAACCAGTTGAGATAATGCAACTACATATACCACTAGGTTCTAAATTGAACAACAGTTACACAATGATAATAACAAACCAGTAGTTACCAATTTTCAACTCTATAAATTAAGAGAAATTTACAAATACAGAGAAAACTCAAAATATTTAATTACGTTTAACACAATTAACACAATATAACATACATATTATCAGCTTTAGAGTCAAAGTCAAGGTAAAGAAACATAGAAACACTAATGTTCATTTCACAAAGCGAAATTTCGAAAGGTGATGTTTACATTGATTTTAAAATTACAAATTTCAGTAGTTTAAAAACTACCAGCAAGGATAATTAATTGAACAATTTGGGGGTGTTAAAATTACCAAGAATTGGAAGAAAGGGGTGGAAGACTTGGGGTTGGAGAAATAAGTTAATAGCTCACCTATCACAGCCCAAAGACAACGGAAAAATATCTACAGTTAATGAGTCAAAACACAGTGGTATAACCATATGCATTAGATATGCGAATGTGAGCTCCAGAACAACTCTGAATAAAGATAATGAAAGTCTCTGAGCAGAGTTGGACGTGACAGAAAATTAGATCAAAGAATTGCTGAGTTTTTTTTGTTTAACTCCATCAATACAATTTGCTTTTATTTGTTAAAAAACTATGTGTAACATCTCAATTTATTTTTTGTAAATTCAAAAACAATGGGCTAAGCTTTAATGGGGATTTATTTACTGTGAAGTAAGTTTTGATAAAAATGGTGTTAAATCAATAGTTTTGATAATGATAAATTTTATGCTTTATATTGCTATCAGAAAGAATTACTGAGATTTTTAGAAAATACTTTTGTTAATTTTTTAATATTTTAGACATTTATTTTATGTCATTTTTAATTTTTCTAAAGTTAATAAAATATTTAACAATATAATAAACTCTGCCTACAAAAATAATTTTCCTGCATTTTCCTCTTTATTTTTTTTTTCGTTGCCATAAGCATAATGGTTAATAGTTTTGGTTTTTGAATCTTAAAATCTCAGAAAATAATAAAACCATTAATTGAGTATAATGAGTCAGGCACTATGCTTACTGGTTTCCACGCATCGTCTCATTTATTAATTACAATAGTCTTCTCAGTTAGAAATTCTTATGACTTCTGTTTCAAATGCAAGGACAGAGAAGTTAAAAGGGCAAAGTAACATACAAAGGATTCTCAATAAGATTATAGCAGATTTCTTTTCATAAACTTTGCCAGAAGACAGTGGGCTGATATATTCAAAATACTAAAAAGTAAAACAATCAGTCAAGAATCTGGTCCAGCAAAACTGTTCTTCAAAAATGAGAACGAAATGAAAACATTCCCAGATGAACAAAAGCTGAGGGAATTTGTTGTCACTAGACTTTCCAGATGAGGAATATCAAAGGAGACTTAGAGATTGAAATGAGAAAACATTAGAGAGTAAGAAGAAATACAGATCTCAGTCCAGGCAAATACATGGGCAATTTTAAAGGATAGTATTTTTGTAACAATGGGGTATAACTCTATATTTTGTTTTCTACATTATACATTAAAACACATATGCACAATTATTCATCTAAAAGCCAGTGTTACTATCACTTTTCCCCCACGTTTTATTTTCTACATTTAAGATATGAATACATTAAAAAATTATTAAAACTATGCTTTTGGACACATAATGCATAAAGATGTAAGTGGTGATGGCAATGACTAAAGGAAGTGGGGACGGAACTGTAAAAGAGCAGAGTTTTTGCTTATTATTAAGTTAAACTGGTGTTAATTTAAATTAGAGTGCTATATCTTTAAGATGTCCAATGTAATCCACATAGTAACCACAAGGAAGGTAGTTACAGAATATTCATAAAAGGAAATGGAAAAGGAATTTAAGTATTTCAGTATGAAAAGCTGACTAAACACAAAAGATGTCAGTAATGTAAGAAACAAGTGACAAAAAAGCTATTAAGCTATAGAAAATAAATATTAAAACGTCAGAAGCAAGGCCTCATGATCAATAATTACTTCAAATGAATTAACTCTCCAATCAGACACAATAAATTTGAAAAATGGGTTTAAAAAAAGATACAACAAAATGCTGTCTACAAGAGACTTACTTTAGATCAAAAGACAAAATAGGTTGCAAGTGAAAGGATGAAAAAAGATACTCCATGAAAATCATAACCAGAAGAGAGGAGAGGTGGCTATACCAGTAGCAGACAAAACAGACTTCAAATTCAAAAAGATTACAAAAGACAAATGAGGGCATTGTGCATTAATACAAGGTTAAGTAGAGCAAGAGTACATAACAATTACAAACATGAACATGCTAATAACATAACATCAAAAAGAAAAAAATCTACAGGATCGAATGGAGAAATAGACTGTTCTACAGTAATAGCTGGAGACTTAATACTCTACTCTCAATAACGGAAATAACAACCAGACACAGAGAAGCAAGGAAATAGAGGGTTTGAACAACACGATAAAACAGCCAGATCTAACAGGCATTTACAGAATACTCTACTCGACAACAATAGAATATACATTCTTCTTAAGTGCACGTGAGAAATTGTCTAGGACTGACTATATGTTAGGCCACAAACTGTCTCACTAAATTAAAATATATATAATATATATGTATATATATACACCCACACACACACAAAATAACTTCCTCGACAATAACAGGGTGAAGTTAAAAATGAACAACAGAAGGAAAATGAAAAAATTCACAAATCTGTGGAAATTACACAACACACTCTTAAACTATCAATGAATCAAAGAATAAATCACAAGAAAAATTAGAAAAAATTTAAGACAAATGGAAATGAAACTGCAATATAACCTAAACTTATGAAAAAAGCAAAATAAGTGCTAAGTGAGAAATTAATAGCTAAAAACATTCATTAAAAAATAAGAAAGGTATCAAATCCATAACTTAATTTTACAACATAATGAATTAGACTTAATGGACAAATTTCTAGTAACGCAAAGCTTATAAAACTCAACCATGATGAAATAGAAAATATAAATGTACCCAAAAGTAGTAAATGATTGATATCAGTGATTAAAAATCTCCTGACAAAGAAAAATACTTGGACTTGATGATTTCATTGGTGCATTCTGTCAAACATTTAAAGAAAAATTAATATCAATTCTTCCAAAACTTTTCCAAATAATCGAAAAGGGAAGAACAGTTTTTAATTCATTCTATGAAGCCAGTGTTGCCCCAAAACCAAAGCCGGACTAAAATATTATAAGAAAACTATAGACCAATATTGCTTATGAACATTGATTCAAAAATACTCAATAAAATACTAGCAAATCAAATGCAGTGACATATTGAAAGAATTATGCACCATAACCAGTGGGATTTATTCCTGAAATGTAAAGATGGTTCAATATTTGGACATTGATCAATGAACTATACCACATTAACAAATAAAGAAAAACAGAAATATTATCATCTCAATTGATGGAGAAAAAGCATTGATAAAATTTGAGATCCTTTATAATAAAAAAAAACTCACACTAGGAAAAGGAAAAAAAGAAAAAAAACACTTTAACATAATAAAAGCCAAATATTAATTTTAAAAAAATAGTTAATATGAAAGCTTTTAGAACTAATAAATTCAGTACAGTAGAATATTGCAAAGCGAACACACAAAAATCAGTTGCGTTTGCATTGCTATTCATCAGCATGAACAATACAAAAATAAATGTGAGAAAACAATTCAATTTACAAAAGTAGCAGAAAGAATAAAATAAGAATTAACCAAGAAGGTGAAAAATGTACAATTAAAACTACTATACATTACTGAAAGAAATTAAAGACTGTCACAGTAATAGATACACAGACCAATAGGGTGAAACAGCCCAGAAATAAACCTTTGCATATGTGGCCAAATAATTTTGACCAGAATTTCAAGATCATTCACTGGGGATAGGCAGTGTTTTCAAAAACTATTGATGAGACAATTTTTCCGCTGATATCCACATGGAAAAAGAATGAAGTTGAACCACTATCTAATATTGTATACAAAAATTAACTCAAAATTAGTCCATGATGCTAGTCCTAATACTATTCTTAGAAAAAAACATAAGACACATTTTCACATATTTTGATATGTCAGTGATTTCTTAGATATGATGTTAAAGGCTCAGGCAACAAAAGAAAAAAAATGGGCTTCATAAAAATTAAAATCTTTTGTGCATCAATGGGTACTATCAACATCGTGAAAAGGCCTTCTATGAAATGGGGGGATATTTGCAAATTATATCTGATAAGGGATTAATGTCCAGAATATATAGAGAACTTCTAAAACTCAACAATAATAACAATATAACCTGATTCAAAAATAAGCAAAGAATTTCAATACACATTTATCTAAATATGATATCCAAATGGCCAAAATGCAAAAAATCGCCATAATGAAAACAACATAATGCTGACAAAAAGAAAGACATACAGACCAATAAAATAGAATAGAGAGCTCAGAAATATACCCCTGCATATACAGTAAAATGATTTTTGACAAGGGTGCCAAAACCATTTATTGTGGATGACAGTCTTCTCAACAAAATCACAAAACCAAAAAATAATCTATTGATTATGATGTGGAGAAATTAATGATGTAGAGAAATTGGAATCTTTCTCCAGTTGGTGGGAATAGAAAATGGCACAACCTCTGTGGAAAATGTTATGGTAGTTCCTCAAAAAATATTAAAAATAGAATTGACATGTGATCCAGCAATTCCACTTTTTGGTATATACCCCCCAAAATTGAAAACTAGTTCTCAGAAAAGATATTTTTACTCTCATGTTTATAACAGAATTATTCATAAAAGCTAAAATGTAGAAGCAGCTGAAGTGTCATTGATGGATAGACAGGCAAAATGTGGCATACAATGGAATATTATTCAGCCTTGAAAAGGAAGGAAATTCTGATGTGTATTGTGACATGGATCAACCTTGACAAGGTCAAGCTAAGTTAAATAAGCCAGTTATAAAAAGACAAATACAGCATGATTACATTCATATGATATACTTACAGTAGTTGAAATCATACAGACAGAAAGTAGAATGGTGGCTAGGGCAATGGGAAAATAGGGAGTTATTGGGTAACGGATAAAGAGTTTTAGTTTTATAAGATAAAATGGTTCCAGAGATAGATAGTTGCAGAGCAATATGAATGTACTTTGTCCTACTAAACTATATACTTAAAAATGATTAAGATAATAAATGCCATGTTATATGTATTTTATGATTAAATAATTTTAAATTTAAATCCATATCTAACTTTTGAAAAAAAAATATTTGCAGAAGGTTAAGATTTGGGTAAGAGTTGTCAATGACTAAAATAAGCATTATTTCTAGCAATTATTTAAATTTCTACTTATTGATGAAATAGTAAAAATAGATTTTAACTATAATTATGAATGACTTTATACATGACTTCATCAACATAAACTAAAGAACTAGATAACCATGTTAACAAAACACTATAAAATTTAAAGAAATAAGGACCAATGGTTGTTGTACATCAATTATTTTCAAGTCTATTTTTTTCTTAATAACAGGCCAGAGCATATTAAATTATTATAATGTTCAAAGTAAGGAATACAAACTGAAATAATATTAACTAGGATTATGAAATAGATGAACACAAGTTATTTGTTGATAATGTCAAAAATGCATTTTAAATTCTGCAATATACCTTAAAACTTCAAATTTCTTAATGCAATGAGTTGGCATTTAGTGCATGATATAGTCAAAGCAAATACCCGAGTGGTCCCCATGTCCAGTTCTTTTATGTCACTGCTGGGAATAGTGGCATTTCATTTTACAATTTGTAGATTCCCCTTGTATTTGGTGCCAGAAGTAATTTTCCATCTCTGTAGTTAAATTATAAACTTCTCTTGCCACTTCCTCCCAAATTGCACTATTCTGTCTGTCAAAAACAGCTGGGCTGAGTAAGAAAATAATACTGGTCGATTTAAAAAAATGCAATCTAGAAATGTGAACTATTTGATTACACAAAAATAGAAAGTTTAAACTAATCATTTGCTAATCTTCTCACATCTTCTTTGAAACAGCTTTTGATGAAAAGGTTAGCAGAAACATCAAATTTGTGGGTTCTGAATAGTTTGTTTGCTGGGAAAACATACACAGTATTTTCTAAATGTGTTGTTAAGTAAACTATGGTTGATTTCAGTAAAATTATTTTGGTTTCAAGAGGGATTCTGCATAAACATGCACAAACTGAGCTAATTTCCTTTCAACATCAAACTACATTTGAGTTAATTTAGTTAGTCATTTTAAAAATGTAAACAAAAAATTCTAAAATTACTAAATTCGAATCCAGAAATGTAAAATGTTCTTGTGTGTCTAAATTGCTCATTGCCTTATGTTACTAAGGAAGGACTGTTGAAAAACTCATTTCCTATAATGAGTTTTTTAGGATCAAGTGTAAATTAAAATACACCAGAGATATGCTGCTTTTGCTCTTTTGGTTATGAAGTTATTTTTCCCCAAGTACTGTCTGACTGGCTTTGAAAAGTAGAGATGCGTACTTTAAACTTTATGTTAACCAGTGCCAAATATCATAGTGGCATATGCCTCTGAAATCACTGCAGAAGATGAATAAAAACTAAACATAAACCAAATAGCAAGAGATAGAAAAAAAGGAATAAATAAGAGAAACACAAGTATAAATGAAATAAAGCCAAGTATATATTTTATAGCTCTAAACATAAAGGATTTCAGCTCCCCTAGGAAAATGGCAGTATCAAATTGGATTTTTCAGAGGTCTAGGCTGCCTATAAAATACACACCTAAAAGAATGGAGATATATACTAAAAAACAAATAAACAGGCATAAACAAAAATAAAGCAGAGGTAGCAAAATTAATCTCATGCAAAGTACAATTTAAGATAAAATCAGCACAGAGTATAAAGATGGTTATTTGGCAATAATAAAATTTACAATACCTAATAGATATATACTATCCATAAAATTATACAGAACAAGTAACATAACCTCGAAATATATGAACCAAAAGTGTGGGTCGAAGAACGAGATTTATTGCATGTTTTGTTCAATCGGAAGCAGATTCTGAAAGAACGCAGTGTTCAGGATATTTACACAGAAAGGCCCTGGGAGGGAGAGAGAAGTAATTCGGACAAAGAGGTTGAGTCAGATTCGGGCCTGATGACTACGGCCTGTGAAGGTGTGTGGAGCTGGAATGGCATCTCACCGTGGTTCTCGTTTAGCTACACTTCTCACTCGCACCTTGACCAGTCGTTAGATGTGGCTAGCACCTAAGATCGTGACTTTGGACAAAGCGACTCTCTACACCTGAAGCAATTCCTGCTTAGGTAACACCACCAGCGAAGTAAGGAAAGGGCATGTCTTATTCCACCGGCTTCAAGCTCAGCAACCACCTGTTCCTTTCCTCTATTCCCTAGAAGGATATTTCTACTCATCCTCCATGAATTCTGTCACATATCTGTTCAGAAATGAATCTCTTCACCGGTTACAACTTAGCATGAATTTGTATTAAGATGAAGCCTCTCAAATTCAGCATCCTTTCCATGGACAGTGCCAACCAGATTTTGGTTATCATTAAGTATGCGAGTGTTGCAAACTGTTTTTCCTGATAAGTTTCTATTCCAGTTATCAGTTACTTCAGACATATGCTGCATAGGCTAATTTAAATGCAGCCTACTTACATATGAAAGAGAAAGCTGTCTCTGAAATTGTCATTATTTTGGATCCTGATCCCTCGCAAGTGATCTATTTCTTGACCTGCCCTTTCCACTCTGGCAAATTGCTGTACCCGAAAACTCATTGACATTATCATCATCATCGCTGTGCTCATTTCTGTTTTGTTGTTCGTTGTTGTTGTTGCTTTAGTTTCAAATCCAATTTTTTGTGTGTGTGTGCATTCAGGTTTCATTTGGCCTTCTAATGCTGTACTTTACTTTTGTGCTTAAGTACTTCTCATTTAATTTTTACTATACTTACATTCAGAAAGAAAAGTCTATTAACCATATATCATAAATATAATTCGCCCTTAAATTATTAACCTACTAAGCTTTAAAACAAACTAAAACAGAGAAATGTTCAGACATTTACTATTGATTTTATTATGCATTATGTATTAAATTAGCTCTATCAGATCAGATCTCTATATAGATTCTACTATATTACTGTTGATAATATATAGATAAGAGATTATATTGCCATTTCCTTAGATCTTTAAAAAATTAAAGTCAATATACAGACTTCTTTTTCCAGTTCCCTTATCCCTATTTTATCCATCTCAAGTGATTATATAATATTGTATCAGAAACTAATAAAAGTAGATTTTACCTCTGGCCATGCCACTACATTGCCACATGACCTTGTATAAGCTACTAGGTGTATGAGCAATTTTTTTTTCTACTTAGCCAGTTGAATTTGCAGTCATATTCTATTAATTTCATATTGAGAGAATACAAATGCCCCTCTAAAACAGAATGCTAGTGTAAGTACTCCAGAAATATGTTATGTTTTTATTTACATAAGGTAAACAGATTTTAAAACCCAAAGTCAGCGAGTATTCTATATTAAACTCATATTTAAATATTACTGGTGGCTGGAAACAATTCCATTAATATATTTCAAGTAGTTTTACATAGGTGATATTAATTAAAACCTAATTTCTAACTAAGAAGATACCATCTTTAGTATTACAATAGGACAAAATACTAATTATATTACTTAGGGTTTATAAAAATAAATATATTATCTCATTTTACCTGCTTGATAATAAATTATATGTTTGACATTATCTTTTAATTTTTGTTTAAAATATAAAGAAAATATATATCAATCAAAATTTCTATAAGAAAATAAGAAATATTTATTTTGATTCAACAGCTAGCACTTGGGCGTGAATTATAAAATTAATGGAATTCTAAATTCTGATTTTTTTTAAAACATGAAATCAGTGGTAATAGAATATCTTCACTATGGTATACTGAACATCAGGGAACAACAAACTTTAACTGTAAGATACTTTTTCACTTCACCGTGAGAAACATTTTATTGTGATTAGATAGAATTTATACAATAAATAAACTAAAAAATCACTTATCATCATATAACTGTATGTCTATGTATATGTTAGTGTTCTTGTTTTGATAGATTTGGTTTGTCTTAGTTTACCTTGAGAAGTCAAAATGTATAAAGTTATAGAATTCTCAGTGTGACGGTCAATTTTATGTGCTGACTTGGCTAGGTCATGATACCTAGCTTTTGAACAATAGGAGTTTAGTTGTTGCAAAGGTATTTTTCAGATCAGGAGCCTTGAGTAAAGCAGATTACTTTTCATAATGTTGGTGGGCCTGCAAGCCTTAAGAGAAAAGACAGTTTCCCTTAAAAAAAGGAATTCTGCCTCCAAACTGTTTTTAAATGGAAGATTACAACATCGACTCCTCCCTGAGACTTCAGTCTGTCATCCAGCCCTGTAGATTTTGGGTGCGACAACTCCCATAATTGCATGAGCCAATCCCTTAAAATAAACCTGTCTCTTTCTCTTACACAAACACATGTATGTGTGTGTCTGTGTGTGAATGTGTATGTAGTATTAATTATGTGTATATAATATATACATTTCTAATTATTCTGTTATTCACAGATACGCACATTTCCTATTGGATCTGTTTTCTGAAGAACCCTAATATATGAACGAGTAATACGCAGAAATGAGAGAGAGAGAGAGAGAGAGAGAGAGAGAAAATGAGAGAGAGAGAGAGAGAGAATGAGAGAGAGAGAGCAAACACAGCTATATTTGTTTGTTTCTTGGTAGCAGGAAATAGTCAACATTCACAACTCAGTATATGGAGGAAAAATAGTTAATATGAGGACATAACTGGTTGTAAAATGTGTTTACAATATGGTAAACTGGCATTTTTATTCCAACAAATTATTATTGGACTAGTAATGAGCATTTAAAGGAGTTTTCCAGTCATAGTTCAAGGTATCAAAAGGAGGAGTCCAACATATTAGGAAAGGAAAATAAATGTAAAAAAATCAGCTTGTTTCCCCTTAAAACAAATAAAAGGTAAGAAAAATAGACTATCTTATGGCACAGCAGCAGGTAAATGCTTACTATGTTTTTCTAAAAATAAATGTTCTGCACACATTGATAATTTATATATTTTTTGGTATGAACATCTGTTGTTTAATCATTGTTTTTGCAGTAGAGCAAATGTAAAGCATATTTTACCTTAATTAACTCATTAAAGGGAAAATAGCCAAAAGCATAAAGCTTTTGAGAACACGGATTTTAACCGCATCACTAGGAACAGAATAGTACCTTGTTCTCTTTATAGCTGTGTTATAGCTCCCTGAATAATTCAATTACAGTACAGCATTGAACCATATCTGCACAGCATTAAGTGTAGTTAAGCTTTGCAGTCTCTAGAGGTCTCTGCACATCACTTTTTCATTCACTGCATCCTTGGAACAAAACCTTTCTAAACCGAGCACTTCAGCAATATGTAAACAGAACTGCTGCTCTCCATGAACGAAGAAAAATTCTTCAGTCAGGCATCTGCCTCATTCTCATGTCTCATATTATAAAATAAATTACAAGGATGTAAAAAGAGCCAAAAATATTCAAGAAGAAAAATTGTTTTTGTCTAATTATTATTTTAATCTACATGAAGAAAATCTTCCATTCCTGTAATTACATCAGGTGTCCCTAGTCTGGAATTGTTTAAGCTACATGAAATATTTTCAAAAGTACACATAGTATTTAATGATTCATTTTAATATTATATATGGTACACAAGCCCCGATTCAATTTAAAGAAATATTATTTTTTGATTCTATCGAGTTCTTTAGGATGGAAAGGACAAATAAATACCGTAGCTCTGGAAAAAATGCCCAGAATGCTACAAGGATGCTGATTCCAACACTGAAAATGATCAGCTCTTTCATCAGCATTTTCATAATTTACTAAAATAAACTTGGCATGTTAAGACTTGTATGTAGACTAGCATTTGCCACTTTGGCTCAGATCTTGAGGATGGAAAATAGAGACTCGTCTTCAAGGCCTAAGTTTTATTTTGCTTTGTCTCTTTATGCTATGTCAAGATGGATCGTCTCTTATCCCTGGGAACCTGGTTTATGAGGAAGGTCACATCACTGTGTGTGACTTGCAAAGTAGAGCATATCTATCACTTAGGCACACAGGCCAGCAGGAAGCGAGCAGCACATTTCGATGTAGTAATAAAAAGAAATTCAGTCCTTAGAATAACTAGCAGGGCTGGAAAAAGGACTTTCTTATTGGAAAATGCATTTAAGACCTTTACTATAGAGTTATTTTCTATTTTTTGGTCACATTCAATATTTATGACCAAATGTTCCATTGATTATAAGAGTTAAAGCTTAGTAGTTCCAGGCACTATGAATAGTACCTATGTTAACTCACTTAGTCCTCATAACAACTCAGTGTGTAAGTAGTATGATTAATGGCCCTTTTAAAGCAAGGAAACGGAGGCAGAGAAAGGCTAAGACAGTTTCTTAAGGTTGTATGAGAAATGGATGCACCTGGAATTCAAAACACGCAGTCTGTCTTCAGAATCGGGACCCCTACAAAATACAATCTCTTGAGTAGATACACACGACTGAAGATTGCAACAGAGAAGTGATGAGATCAACCAGTCATATCAACTAAAGGAAGTATCTTTCCAAGTTTATGTGTTGAGACTGAAGCCAAATCCTCTACATCACTAGTATCTCTGAGAGAATGACTCCATTATACTGTGCTGTTAACTATAGACTTTTCTCTCCTTGGAGATAAGTATTAAAGTATTATCCCTTTACTTCTTACATATTTACTTCCTTGTCCAGAAGACATGTCATAGAAATACACAAAATACACATAATATATTCTTTAAGGAATGGCTAAGGTGAATAATCAAATTATATCTTTATATTGTTTAGGTATTCCCAAAGAGACATTTGCATTGAGTTGTTAAAGCTATAACACATTTATCTAATTTCATTTCTTTCATTCCTTCTATGGAAGATGAAAAAGAGAGAGATTTGGAGAGAGAGAGAGAGAGAGAGAGAGAGAGAGCGAGCGAGAGCGCTATACTTGTTTAACTGATCTGTTTCTTGGTGGTAAATATATACTCAATATTCAAAATTTAAGGTAAAAAGAGTTAAAAAGAGGGCAAAACTGATAACATTTGTAAACTGTGGTACATCAACATTTTATAAAAGTTAAAAGTGAAAGAATGTGGTTAGCTGAAGTTCATATAAAAAATGTATCCTCCACTTTTTGCAAGACCTTTGGCAACTTCCCTAAGTGGTCTGCTTCCTAGTCCCTTCATCTACAAAATGGGAAAAATAATATCTACTTGATTACATCATGAGGATAACATAAAATAGAATCATAGCGGAATGCCAGGCAATAAACATTGATTTTAATAATACTGTGTTGATGACGATGTTGTCTTAATATTCAGTATTTATCATTAAGCTTGGTATGTGTAATATAAACAACTGTCATAATCGCTCACTCCTTCCTATTCCCAAGATGTTCTTGTTGATTCTCAGGAGAAGACTTTACATCTTATTTTAATAAGAAGATCGAGATCTCACACAAGGAGTTTGGAATTCAGCCTCCGACTCCAGGAAGGTCCACGATGCTCCCCCACGGCTTTAGTTTCCCATCCTCTGCATTCTTCTGTGAGTTAATGTGAACTTTAATACATCCTTCTTGCTGATGATTCATAAACTTAAAATTTGGATCTCTCTGACACACCAAAAACTCCAAAAGTAAAAATAAAGAAAATCGTTTCCATCCATGAATCATTTAAATTAGCAATATAACTATTTTTCCAGGCTCCAAACCTAGAAACACTCTCGAAATTTTTTTGACTGGTAACGCCTCTTGATTTCTACAACCAAGTCATCATAAAATTGGGTTCTTTTTTCATTTGAAACATTTTATTTCCTCCTTTTCTTTATACTAGTAAAAACTATCCACATGCAGTTCATTATTCCCTCACACATATAAATTAAAAGAATGCCTGAATTGGTTAATAATTATTAATTAAAGAACTGATATCTAGCCAATTATCTTTTCTGGGCAGTAGGAGCTTTGAAAAATACAATATAAAAATTACAGTGTAGTTTTTGCCTTCAAGGGGTTCAAAATCTAGGTATAAAGGACAAAAAATACAAATATACTAGACTATAGATAGAATAGAATTTCTAAAAATAAAGTAAACTAAAAAAAATCTTCACAATAATCATTGAATGGAAGCTCACACTACTAAAGCTCAAGCAGTTAGCAAAAGTTTTGATTTGGGCTTAAATAATAGGTAGAAGTCAAATGGGAATAACTAAAGATCAAAGACTTCTCTAGAAAAGAATGCCATATAAATTATGAGAAAAGTAGGCCTGCATGCTATTTAGCTATGAAAAAGTATCTTTACCATTCTATTTTTGAGTATATTTGAAAGCTAAAGAATTTGATCATAATTTTTAAATAAGATCTCTTAAATTTGTTTTGGTATTCTCAGATGTAACTGATTAGGAAAATGAAAGATCTCACTGATAATTACAAAACTCCACTATGCATTCAAAAAAAAAAATTTGCCGATGATGACTATAGCCCCTAAAAATATATGTGAGTACAGATAGTCTTTTTTACAAATTTAGAAATTACAAAAAGCAAAATCTGCTCAGTGTTTAAAAATTGCTGCAGAATTGTCATATCATGAATGTGGAGACCATATTTGTGTACTTATAATATACGGAAACATTGAGACAGATTTCATCAAATATCTTCATAAATGTTTCTGAAAATACGCTAACATTTGAAAAGAAATAAAATCACGTGAAAAGATAAAAGTTCATATTCATCAATCTTATGTGTAGAAACAAACTCCGCCACCATCATTCCTGTAATCCAGGATGTGAGAGCCTGTATATGAAATCATCTCCTGCTCTCTTCTGACACTTGCCTATTATCTGGTACCATACAGTATCTGAAAAATCTCTGGCCTAATTTAAGTAGAATATACTTAATGATCTCCACAAATATTTTCAAAATATAGAACTCTAAATAATCTTTTATATTTTACCACCCAAAGTTATTTGAATAGGCAGGAATCTATCATTAGTAAGATCTCAAGTTTCTGTAATATTAGTCCTTGTTTGTTTGACTTTGTTTTTGTTCTTACTCTGCCATCCTTTGAAATCTAATCTTTAAATAACTCATTTAAACATCTCTGATATTAATATTTCTCCCAGAAAATATAATTTTCTGTGCAGGCAAATTGGATTTCCAATGATATTATTAATCTTTCTACAATTTCCCAGTCTTCTGGCTCTCATTTCTTTCTTTAATTTATAAACACTTACATTTTTCTATGTCCTTGACATACTAAAACAGATAGAGTTTCTATTATAAACCATAAGCATTACTAAGGAAATGCAAGTAGCAGTTAGCTATAACCTTGCGATCTTTATTTATGCACACCCACAAAAATATCTAAACAGAATTCCTTAAGTTTGCTACACAAAATACACAATTCGAAAAGACTAATTACTTACATCCCCCACCTCACCCACACACCTGCACAAATTACTCTGGTTGGAATTTCCCAAGTGTTTTTTATTTTCTAATGAAAAAGAGCAAGAGGGAAATGAGGTGGTAGAGGCGTTTGTAAATAGACAGATGACTGATGATGATGATGATGATGATGATGATAACGACGACGACGACAGATAGAGAGAAATAGAGATAGATGATACATAGATAATAGGAGGTAGGTAGGCAGGTAGATAGATAATAGACATACAATAGACAGAAAAATTAGCTTCACTGAGAGTCCACCAGCTATCTCGATTTACCTGACATTATTTTTAATTGATCTTAGTTTTAAATGAGTTTAACTCTTTCCAGATATTTGTTACATAAGTAATACTATTAAGTTAAGCAGGTAAGCACTCTCCATGTATGGAACGCACACATGCACACACCTTTTCATATACTGATCAAATCAAAGCAAATAAAATCGGCCATGACATTTCATCACTTTATGTACCAATCGAAAGCGGTGCCCACACAATTCTGATTACCTTCCTGTTGGTCCGCCTGGAACACTGTCCCCTCCCCTGGAACCCACACATTCGCCTACTTCAGAACGTTGCTCTGGTGATTCATGTTTTTTTTTTTTTTTTTAATGTGTTGCTTCAACTTTTCACCTCTATTAGTAAATCTCATGAATATTCAAACGAGTCATTATTTCTCTTAGATTAAAAAAAAAAAAAAAAAAATCCTCTTGACCTCACTTTCTCCTTTCCTTTATGGCAACTTTCTATGAGCATCACTTATTCTCACTGTCTCTAATTGACTTGGTTTCCTGCTATTTTCCTTTTAGACCATTCAGATACCTTCAATCGACCATGCTGTCACCAAAATTTGTGTGTGTGTGTGTGTGTGTGTGTGTGTAACTTTTTTATAAATCATAAGGGACGATCAACAGTGCCAAGTCTATGAGTCTATTTTCTGTTACCGTTTTTGACGTGTAAACACTACTTCACCTCATAGACTATTTTATTCTTTTCTAAATATTTCCTTGATATACCTGTTTTTGGTTTCCTCTGATATTGCCAGTCACTCCTTTTTTGGTCTCCTTGTCTCTCTCTCTCATCTTTTCTACCAGTCAATATTGAAATGTTCCATGACTCAATTCCTACACTCTCCCCCCGCCCTTTTTTTTTCTAAATACACTTTCTCTTTGAGTAATTTCATCCAGTTCCAGGACTTTAAATAGATTTCTATGCAGACAGCTTCACAATTTATAACTCCAGCAGACTTTTCCCCTGAATTCCAACTATCTAATTTAAACACCAGCACTATATGCCTACATACCCTCATAGTTAACTAATAAGCAAATTAAACTAAACGTGTTCAAAACTGAACTTCACACCTTTACCAGATGCCACCTGCTCTACAGCTTTGCTCATTACACAAATGGCAATTTCATTCTTCTAGTTGATTAAGCCAAAAACCTTGAATTCATCTTTGATACCTCTGTCACACTCCACAAAAAATCCATCAGCAAATCTTTCAAAAATAACAAAAATCAAATCACTTCTCATAACCTCTACTACTAAAAGCCATCATCATTTCTCATCTGGATTATTGCTACATCTGAAGGCAATATCTTAATTGGTCTACTCGAATCACAATGTTCATAATTCATAATGATTCTGATAATGTATTTCAGTGCACATCATATATCTGCTCTAAACTTGTTAACATCTTCCTATGTGACTTCTTAAAGCCAAATGATTCCACAATGTTCTAAAAGTTTACCAAAACTAGATTCCAGTTACGTTTTTTACCTCATCTACTATTCCCTACTTTCCTACGTTTCTCCAATCACAAGAAGCCCCCTTCTCGAGCCGCTGACTTGTGCTCTGTCTGGGACGCCCCTCAGGAGGCCTGCAGGGTCCACCTCACAGACCCTCTTACTGAATACCAGCCTTTTACATTCAGCCCTCCTTAATGAGCATGCTTTTGGAACTTTACTGAGACTCCAAATTTAAGTTCCTCCAAATCTATGGCATAAGGAATTCAATGAAACAATAAGATGGTGTTTTAACCTTATTGGAAGCTTGGGGTTTTATAAAATTAGAATTCAAAAAAGAAGAGTCAGCATAATGAAACTTGGTAAATTTAACCTTTCAGAAACATTAATGGAAATGAAATGTTAATGTTAAGAGGCTCAGCGTGTGTGCCTGGTGTGGGGAGGGGGGGAGGAAAGCATACAATTAATTGATGAGCATAATTTTGTTTTTCAAATATCCTTTCCAATGTCACCATATAACGCCAGAAAACTTCCATGACTGTCAGATAAATTGCCAGAATTCCAGAGTTTAGAAGACAGAACCTCATTCTTCTCATTCATAAATCAACCTTGTCTTTATAAAAATTATGTTAATAAATGGCTAGCACTAAAACGTTAATTAAAAAAATAATGTTGCTATTAGAAAAAGGCCATAAGACTGATGGGTAAATAAAGGCCAAGAACTACTGACAAGTACCACAAACCTGAAGTCCTGTTAAGACTGAGTGCTTCCTGAGTATTTATTTTTACCAAGAGAATAGAGCACACATGTACAAATAATGACACACATTCAGTCAAACTGAGATACGCAGCATAAATAATTCTTTAGTTGCAAAGAAAGGCCACTTGAAAATATTTTTGACTACACAAATTATTTGAGGCTTGAGGCTTGTAGGAAAATAATGGTATAATTTTCTCATAAGTATAGCTAATAAAAGAAGGATTAAGAAATACAAATGGCATGGTAAGCTTAGCAGATCTCCATATAAATGAACTGATTCATGGGTAGAATTTCAGAAGAAAACAGGGCATAATTATTTCTGATTCATGATCCCCATGTTGCCCATTGAAGGTGGTGATAAGGGGTGCTTGCCCTATGCAAGAAAAAATTAAAAGAGATGTTAAGAAAAACCCTGATTTCCTAAAGGACAGGAGGATTCTGACATTACATCATCAAAATAAAATCTGGTTTATGATGAAATAAGGTATTGTGCACAGAATTCTTACCTTTAATAAAACTTTTATTTTAAACAAATATGTTTTTCATGATTACAAAAATCTGGAAATACAACTGTATAATAAGTTTATAAAACCTACATTTTTACTGATAGAAAGAACAGTGAAATGGAAAATACTATATTTTATTTTCTCTGGGCAAACTGCTTATTCAAGTAGACACGTTTTACACTTCAACAAATAAATACATACAACAGAAATAAATATTCTAATCTTAATAAACTATCAGATACATTTCCCACTTGTCTTTTCTCTCTTTTATTTTTCTTTATTTTACACTGTATTTTTACTATTTAAATTGTAAACACACACTTTTTTCAGAAACTTCCAGGTGTAGGACAACTGATATCAGAAATAAGTGAAGGAATAGCTCATTGCTCCCCAGTGCTTATGAGCATAAAATATAATAGTAATGTGTATTTTCAGCCTATTTTATGACTTATTTTTCTCAAAATAAATAAAGATGGGAGGGTGTTAAATTTTTTCTGGGGGAAAATAAAGATCGGTGAAACCTGTCATTTGTAAAAAGCTACGATACAAAGTGAAAATGGATGTAAACGATAAACTGCTGGTTTCACGCATCTAATCTGACTATTCTTTAGTACGGATATAATTTTTGACACTCTACATTAGAAGCTTACTAAAGCACTGCTCATAAGGCTGCTCATGAGCTCAGAGTCTGAGGAAGGTTATACTTTTTACATTTGTCCTAACCACAAGTAGTGCTTGCTAAGCAAGACAACAGCAATAGCCTATGAAATACAAATAAAGATCGTGCTGCCTGTAGTAGTAATAATCACAAGCAAAGGAAATAAATGCTCTGGGTCTTTTAAATGTTCCAAATTTATAGAAGGGTCTGATGAAGTATATAAAGTATAAAGCTAAAGACCTACCTTTGCATTAATACAGAATATCAAACAACAGTGAAGATCTAAAACCGTGGGCAGATATTGAAAGTAAGTAAGATATTTCTGAACACTCAGATCATTTGCTTGAAACAGAAATTGAGAATCATCAAGTAATATATAGCGAAAGTTTTATAATTTTTATTAAATCTAACCAGCAAATTATTGAGTTTCTATTATATGCAAAATCTGTATTAGTAACTTAGAATCAACCTATGCCCTTAATGACTTATCTATCACCTAATGATCAGACAGGTAGAGAGTCAGGAACTTCAGATTTTAAAAAAGCTACAGGAAACTAGCAAACAGATGATTGTGCACAGATGAAGAAGAAATTCATCATAACTGGAGTTCTAGGGAGGTTTCATCTGGTACTACAGCCAACCCAGTTTTCGGCCAAAGAGTGAAGGATCTCGATTACTAATCACGTTAGTGAGGATAACTGGGCTTTCTTCTGTGCACAAAGACAATATGACAAATGTTTATTTGGGTTTGTGATATTAAAAGGTTATCTATTTTAAATATGCAACTATAGAGGCAGTGTGGAATGTGATATAGAAATACAAAGCAGAAAGCAGGTAATTAATTCAGGAGATAATGAAACCCAAATGGAAGCAGTTACATTAGGTATAGAAAGGAGGAAGCAGTTAGAGTTTCCCATGAGTCGAGGTATGGTCCTTTATTCTTCTTTTTTACAAGCAACCGATTAAACATATACTACCCATGCCCTTTCCCACAAAATGCTGATGCCTCTCAAAGAGATACATTTGTTCCAAACCTCACCTTTCAATTCTAGACCCAACCGTCTGTTAGGTTAGCCATATTCAAAGTTCTAATAGGCAAAAGAGCACTCCTAATGTCCAAAATTAAATAATTATATTTTTGACCAAATCTTCCTTCTCTTCTATTATCTAAATTTCCATTCTCCAAACAGAAATGAAATTCGCTATCCTCTGTACTTAAACCAACCAGAAACTTGAATATCATAAATGAGTCCATCATCCTCACATCTTTAAAAAAGACCATTAGCATTGGCATCAGGAAAGACTACTGGATAATTCATAAATAGAAAACAATTAATTAAGAATTATCTCCAAGTAAGCTACTTAACCAAATATAAACAAAAATACAATTTTTTTCTAATTCCTACTTGATAGTATGAACCAAAATATTTTATACTTTTGCTTTATAAATTACATTTATACATTTAATGTATAAAACATGCTAAATAATTAATACCAGGAACACAGGTTTCATTTGGGAATGCCTGCTATATAAATCTACATAAATCTACAGGGAAATAATTCCTGTTCCTTAATTTTTGCCCCCATTCAAGGTAAACCTAGAAAGTCTGAAAGTCAAACTATACTAAAAAAAAAAAATTCATGTCTTTGTTATTATGACCTATAAACAAAAAAATTAACGATATGTATAATATACCAATGTTTTGTTATTATCAAAAATTGCTCACTTTTAAATGAGCTTTCATATATAGCAAAAATGGATCTAGTTTCTATTATATCTTTTATAGTTAATATATTCTAAACACATATCAGAGACAAATATGAAAAAGTTGGACAAAACATTTTTCAGTATTAAAAATAATATGTATTAATCTGATTCTAAGGCTCACATTTCAGCATTTCTGAAATCAGTTTATCTCTTGAATTGATTTTTTACTTTCAATTCACCACTGTGCATTCTTTATGAGATACTTTTTCAATGATAGTGTATTTTACAATTTGTATCTTGAAAACACAGAAAATACAATATTATAAATTCCCTAAATAAATCTTGCTTTTTACACAATACATTCTTCAAATATTCCTATTATTTTATACATGTACTTTTTTTTTCTTTTCTAATGAAACAGCAACTAGCTTAAGAATGATGAATGCAATGAATCTTAAGATTCATCGCCTGAACCATGATAATAATTTCTAACTTTGCCTCAAAGGAATTAAGTTTATGAGATGCAAGCATCTTATCACTTTCCTATTTTCTACTCATTTTATAAGTAAGAACATAAAACGTAATAAAATATTCAAATAATTGCACGAATGCTGCTGTACAAAGATAGCTGGCAGGCAGCAGTAGCATTTGATGATTCAAAATGATCATTCATCAGCTGGAATATAATAGTCAGAATTTGGTATAAAAATAATAGATTAACAGTGTCAATGTTTGATCTATGAAAGTATTGCCTGTATAAAATTTAGCGTATTGAAATGATGTGAATGCGTAAGATTTTATTGGAATTCAACTTTTCGTCCATTGGTTAAAGGTTTTGTTGTTAAATGGTAAACATATATTTAAAAAGTACAACGTTTCTGGCATTTTGGTTAAAATATTTGTTACCCTACAAGCTCCTTTTCCAAACATCATGTGCTGATATGCTGATGTTGCTGATATGCTGATGTTTTTGATATGCATGCAACTGTTTGATTTGGGATTAGAAGAGGCAAAAATGTGCATTGGAAATACTTTAAAATGGTGTGTCATAGAGACAAACTACGTGGCTGCAACCATGCATGTCAGCTGAATGGCAGCCATGATATCAGATGAGAAATAAGTATCAGCCTCATTATTAATTCTAGAAATAATGGGATTAACGGCATTTGTCATGTTATAGACTGAATGTTTGTGTTCCTCTAAAATTAACAGTTTGAGACCTAATTCCTACTGTGATAGAATTCGGCAGTGGGGTCCTTGGGAGGTGCCCTCGTAAATGGGATTACTGTCCTTAAAAAAGCAACCCCAGAGAGCTCGCCTGCCCTTTTAGCCATGTGAAGGCACAGGAAGATGATGACCATCTCCCATTTAAGAAGTAGGCCTCATCCAACACGGAATCTTCCAGCGTCGTGATCTTGGACTCCTCAGCCTCTAGTACTGTCAGAAATAAATTTGTTGTTTATAAAACTAACCAGTCTTCAGTTGCTTTTGTTACAGTAGCCTGAATCGACAATGACAGAATATATATTTATGCATTTTTTTTCCTTCAGAAATTAATTCCCTCTAATAGTGTGCTCCCTGGCTATTTCATGCTAGTTTTGTCTACAAGAGAAAGATGGTCATTCTATCCACCCTCTTCTTTTCCTCTCTTCTCTCAATTGTTTGAGCTGTCCTTTTGCTGTCTCTCAACTCCAAGCCAGAGGGAGAAGGTATGATAGAGTAAGGCAGGCTTTTGGGAGAGCAGCTTGGCCATCTCTGTGCCTGGCAGACAGTTAAGGCTAAATTGTCTCCTGAGTGGTACCTGCTGTGTCCCTCTCTCTCAAACTCTGTTGGCTGAGGAGGCTGCATTCCCATCCGGCGTGGTTCCTCACACTTCATTAGCTCCTGTGTGTCCAGCAACTTGTATCCAGGCTCTTTCAACTGAGGACTTCTTGCCCCTCTGGGACTCTAGGACACAAAAGCCAAGCAACCCCAGACCTCTCAACAGCTCTCTTATTTGGGGTTCAAATCTGGCCCATATCAAACACTCACCTGTCCCTCACCCTGACAACCTGATAGAATAGACCTCTTGGGATTCACTCTCTGACTCTGCCATGGAAGCCAGTTGAACACATTTCCCAGCTCAGATTGCTCTCTGGTCCACAGTCTGCTTCAGCTTTCTAATTTTCCTTAGGCAGAAGTTTTTTTTTGTTTTTTTGTTTTTTCATTCCTCCCAACTGCAACGAGTAGGGCTATGTCTACAAAGCAGTTCTATTGGCTAGCCCTTCATTAGGCTGAGGCCAGAAAGTAGCAGCTTCCCACCTACACTGAGACTCAGAGCATGGCTACCCTTTCCTGCAAAGAAATGTCTTCCCTGATCCAATTACTACTCAAGGGATATCTTTGAGCTAGCTATAGGTTCCTAAACCATTTTCTTTTAAATCTACATTAAAAAGGTCTGCTTCCTGTTCAGTGTCGTTATATGCTATTGTACTACAGACATTGAATGGCCAAAAAGTTAATTGAACATCCTGTTACTTGTGGGTGATCCTGCATGCCACACCTTTTCACTTGCTTGTCGGACTCCAGGAGCTTTTCAGTATGAAAGGCTGTGACATAAGTACAATTCAGGCTGTGTGTTGATCAAAGAATCTCCCTCTAAAAAAGCATGATGTGGGATCACAGTTAAGTCTAGTAACTGTCACGAGAACAAATTTTCTCATAAATGGTGTAGAGAATTAAAAGGTAGTAAATGTAGTAAAGATTTTCTGAGTGGATGGCAAGATATGTATGTTTCATTTGTAAATCAAATCTGGGAGGCAAAAGTCAGCCTTAGGTTATCAACTGAAAGCTGGCTTTCTTTTCCTGACCTGGAAACTAGAAATTGATACCTTCTTGGTGCCATCGAGAGCATTTCATAGTGCTGCTGTTCATAGTGCTGCTGTGATGAGATTTCGTGACTTCAGGAAGATCTTAACGGTCGGACTGGCCTCGATGTCCTTATTTGGTTACTTTATCTTTTATCAGATGTCACATAGAAGAATATGTGCAGGACAGTGTTAGGCCAATAGTAAATAACAAGAAAAGGACTGCACCTAGGAACAACCTGTGCTTTGTGTGAATGCGTGTGAGAAAGGGGGTAAATATCTCAAATTTCCTATCTTGAACATTCATAAAAATGGGATTTCTGAAAGGGAATGATGAATATGTGAACACAGAAAAGTTTTGATTAATCTGGATCTAGTCTCCATTTTTCATGTAAAACATCAGAGGATTGAACTAATATTCCCTCTTATATCAAATCATGAAGATAGGATATGGCAGGGAGTGTTTCTTAAAACCACTGAAACCTGACTCTGACATTCTGAGATTGAGAAACTACAGTATTTACAGTGATGGAAAGGTCTTTAGGATGAGTCCAAGAGGATCTCTTTCTTCTAACACATCTGCTCAATTACTTTATAGTGACCAGTGGAGGACGAAAGCAGGAATCTGGGGTTTCCCACTTGATGGCGACTGCTTTAAGAACCTAGGTGCAATAATGTGTAACAGGAAAGTTTTACAAAATCGAATATGAGTAAAATGAAGTAACTCTTCTTCAAGAAGTTAGCTTTCACCCCAATCCTTTCTACAAACGATTACAACTCCCAGAAAGGCCAGACATCTGTGAAAGGTGAGTTCAATGAACACTAAAAACCACTGTGCTGATCCCGTGTCTACATGTACACCTATGTCGGTGACAATAATTCTGCACTCTGCTTGAGCAGGACTCAGTACACACAGGAAGTAGAATGGAACATGCTTTTAATTTTGTAGAAAGTTTTCTTGAAGAGTGCCTCAATTCTGTGTTCTGTGGCTAGATTGTACGTTCCAAGTGCCACATCTGCCCTTCGTCCTTCACTTCTATTTTAAACTATTTAATCCAAAGGTCATTTCCAGATCAAATAGGAGATCGAAAATAAAAAGCTCAGAGAAGTTAGGATTGAATATTAGGAATCGATCTTGCAGAGGGAATGACTCCTAGGAGCCCTCTCTCCTTAATACAACCTCAGAGTTCCATTAAAAGTCCTTTTGACTTTGAGTTAGTCAGTAGAGAAGCAATCAGAGCAGTCGCCATAACATGATGGACTTCAACCGTTTTTCAATTTGGCCTCCTTTCGATGCTGGCAAAACATCAATGAAGAGATACAGAAAGGAAAAGAGTGGAAAGCCCAGCAGAAAAAAAAACGAAGCATGCGTTTGAGTTTTTAGTTTGCTTGTTTGTTTGCCCTTTTGTTTTATATGTTTTTGCTCCTAAAATCAAGAACAATATTGTCACTGTTTCTCAGTAAGAAACAAAGTAAAAGCAGAAATATCCTTTCAACCAACACAAAGAAGGCTAAAACAATAAGATGTAATAACAACGCAGGACAAGGCAATGGAAGATGGAATGAAAACAGGGCAAAGCAAACAGACTTCAGGACTCAAACCTGAAATCTGAATCCCTAGTTATATGCAATGGAGAGTAATATCCATATTTTCTAAGGAAACAGAGTAGACAGAAGCATATTATGTAGTTGGCTATCTAAATCAATGTTTTAGACCTTTGATAAAGTCATGTCATTTAAGTGTTATTCATAGTTCTATTCAAGGAATTCTTTCTTTTTCATATCAACCTTGATTAAAGCAAGCAAATCAAAATCATGATACAGAAATATCTCAGAATCTGTAGAGACCTTCCATCATCCAAGGAGGGGATTAGTTTGACTGGCTAACATAAGTAGCTCAGTCTTACCGACACATGCCCTCAATCACAATTTAAGCCCTTTCTTTGCTTTAAAAATATTTCTATTGAATTATTATTGTTTCTACAGGGGTGAAATAGCAAACAGCTGTGAAAAAAAAAAGCTGCATTCTTTTTAGAGTTATGACTTACTCTTGGCTTTGATCTTAAATGATCAAACCATTGCAGAGAACATGTACAAACATTTGAGACATTATATACTATCCAGTTTCTTCTTTAAAAGGAAAGTTAATGATTAACATTCTATATGATTATTTTGTAGTTTTAAAGATTAATGAAATAGCCAACTAATCTACGTTGAAACTATTGTCATAAGGCAAGAGACTATTACACCAATAGGTTCATTTTGATTATTAAATCTTGTAAAAGTGTTAGGCCTGATTTCTGTTCTCAGAAGATAAGATTTTGTCTTTTCTACACCATTTGATTTATTCATTCATATCACCTTGCTTCTTTCAAAGTGAAGGTAAAAGAGGTCGAGTGACTTTGGTTCACGCAGATGATAAAAGACTCTGAATATACACTGTCAAATGAGAGAAAGAAAAGAAAAATATCTCAGCAGGTCTCATGAAGAATTCAAACGTCTTTCCAGGCGTGACAGTAACTGCCGTTACCGTGACGCAGCACGCGCACCGTGGTCGCTTTCTCCTGTCCCCTCCCTGCTACGGATCGTCACCAGTCGCTCCAAACATAAACCTCTGCCATGGGCTCCGATTGTGTCTCTCAGTCAGTTTCTAATGTACAGTATAACTGTTGGGCATTATCTCAGAACTTGCAGGTGGCTAATTTATAAATAATTGCCTTTGGTTCATGCCCTGATTTCTCCTCTGATCATCTATAAGCCTGAGAAATGGCATTCATATACTGAAAGGCATAGTGGCCTACAGATAGAGAATTGTCCACAGCTGATTTGCCGTCCTATGTGTTCTATACCTAACTTGGGGGTAGTCTTATACCACTAAAGTCTGAATTCAAATGATTTCCTTGGCTAGTAAGTATGTTATAGGTGAAGGAATTATGGAACATGAATCTGAAAACATGGGTTGACGTGAGGTGTTGATGAAATTTGCAAGTCACATTAAAGGACTTTGGATGTTAGGTTAAAATCAAAGAAAATTTGAAGAACGTGTGGACTGTAATTAATACTACTATATCAGTATTAGTTCATTAATACAAACAATGGACCATACTCATGTAAGATATTAATGATAGGGAAATGAGGTGTAGGGTATACGAGACTTCTCTGTCCTTTTCAATTTTTCTGTAGATCTAAAACTGTCCTAAAAATAAAGTCTATTAGTAAAAATACATCATAATATTAAAATGCAAGCCACAGACTGGGAAGAGATACTTGCAGTGCATGCAACTAACAGTAAACTAGTGCCCAACTGTTGAACAGAATGTGAGGAAGAAGGAGAGGAAGAAGGTGAGGGGGGTAGAGAAGTAGGTTACTTGACCTGCAAGTTTTGGAAAGTGAGCTATTTTCATTATTGCTGAGGCGTAGAATCATACAGTAAGGTCAAAGCTGTTGTAAGAGTCTATGAATCCCTATAGGTAGATGTGCATCGAATAGAACACAGAATAATATATGCCTTTGTGTTTCTTACATATATTTTAAATGTATATAATAAAAGGCAAATGCAGTTCAATTTTATTGCTGAAATCAGATTAATTTCTTTTTTCCCAAATACACACTGAAAGATCTATGGCTACAAAAAAGAACACAGAATTTTGAAGCTAAGAAGCATTCTCTGTGTTTAAAAGGTGGACAAACTCTGGTTAATAGCAACAGTCGCCAATTTGTTAAATTTAAAAATGCACAGAAGTATCCACAGACATTTCCTAGGTTGTCAAAACCCCAATAATATCTTTAAAAAATGGTAAAACATACTTTCACACTACCATTTCCTATGGGTTAAGTAGTCCAAATAGTTAGAAATATTAATAACCGTAATTATCAACATGATTAACAGTACACTTTGAAATTCATTTTTATTTCGACAAATTTGGACAAAAATATAGTCATAGGATTAATTTCAGGAAAAACGGGTAAGATAATGTGACTAGAGCATGGTGGTAGAGAAAGATGTCTAGAAAAGCAGAATCCAAGATTTGTTTAGAAAAAAAATAAAATAAAATAACTACCTCTGATGACTACAGAAGGTAAGGGACAGATATATTTCAGGTGATTTCAAGTTTTCTAACCATCAGAGTGGGCCAATTTTTAGAAAAGATCCTTGCCTGAATTCTCATCAAACAGATGACAAAAAAGAAAAAAAATATTCAAATGTGCCAAATTCCATAAACACTAGGATATCTGTAGGAGGCATTTCCATGACAAACCCACCTGTAGCTTAACCATCAGAAGGGGAATTCCGGCATCTGGGATAACAGCCACAAGATACTGAAGCAGGAATGGCAGTAAGTGTACATGATCACGGAGGAGCTTCTTGGATCACCTCAATTCCCTCACGTTTTATTGTCGTTCTGTTTTTCGGTGGATACCTGGGCCTGTGAGTCACCACGCTACCGCCTCTGTCTTTCTAGGGTTTACTCGCTGCCTCTTTCAGGATAGCTTCTAAAGGAGGATGCTTCAAACCATGACTTTGGTGAGAGGAGACTTCTTGGGATTTTGTTGACACATACTGTAATCAACTAAGCAATTTTTAGTCACACTAGGAAGAAAAGGTGCTGAGTATTCTGAAAGGCCCCTTCCTACTGGTACTGTACTGGGAAGAGCAGGGTGTTCTTTTGTGTTGAAGACATTATGGGTGAGCAGTTGTCAAAATACAAAGTTAATAACTGAGAGTCTTGGAACGTGTTGAGAGGCCCCTCCCTTTTCAGTCAAAAAGCGAGACCTCATCTGAAAACCACACACCTGTTCCTCATTCATATACACACTCACCTGTAGCACATTCTCAGAGACCTTATTTACACCCTGGTGTGCTAAGTCAGAGGTTACACAACATGTAGTTGTGACTGACGTGTGCAAATGTCCGCGGATCTTATTTCTACAAAGTAAGAAGTGACCTTATCTAATTGTGACATCTTGACATATCTGGGGTCTCAGGTTTGCTCAGCATTCAGCACATCTCTTGTGCTTGTTGAAGCCAGTAATAAGCAAAATCATCCCAGATGGAACCAAAGAAGCAGAACTAATCATTTAGAAAGCTATTCCTCCCTTTGGTGTGATTTTAATGTCTACTTTCTATGCAAAATCGGATTTATTTCAGGAAATAACATGGATGTGAATCGCTCAGTGATTTGCAGTTTTCAAATCTGGAGAATATGGCATACCCAAAGAGAAACGGGTTAGCCCTTTATGGCCAATATTATAAATTTGCTTTTTAAAAGTTTGTCATGACCCCAATACCTTTTTTTTTTAAAAAAAATGACTTTTTTAGTTATTACGGAAAAATAAAAGGTCATTTCTCCATGAGGAAGGTTACAGTTTTTAAACAGGAATATGAAGGAACCAAATGAAAGGAGGCCAATCATTGTAATAAGTCAGGCAATTAAAGAAATGGCAGCCCCAAGCTACATCAACCAGATGATTGATTGTTTAACACCATTTCAGAACATAAATGCTAATAGTTGGGATTTTTCATTTAAATGTCATATTTTAATAAGTGCGAAGAAAATAAAAACCATTACAGTTTGATTACAAATATACTCGTAAAATTTATTTGTTACAGGTGTTGTCTTAGAAAGAAAAACAAAAAAAAAGTTAATATTTAAGCAGTTAAGTATTTTTTTAAATGATTTGGGGCTTTTTGAGGCAATTCTAGAGATTGTCTTTTTCCATCAATCAATGGCAAAGCTACCCCTCTCTGTCTCAATTGCATCTATAGTACTTTGCAGCTCTAAAGTGAAGGCAGCCCCTGCAATTAAGACACCAATCCCATTATTCCTACAACATCAATCCCATTATTCCTTCCAAATATTTTCATTATAGACCTTCCAGTACAATGTTAAATAGAATGGTCTATGAAAGAGAGAGGGCTTGACAGCAACTGTGGTAGATGTTAACATTTATGAAATGTTAAATGATATAAAGGTAAAAAAATAAATACATAATAAAATATAAAAAAAATAAAATAAAATAAACAGCTCGAGGTTAAAAGGCGGCACAGAGCTGCTGAAGGTCTCAGGGTTAACTGCAGCGAGGCACACCTTCTGTTAATCGTGTGCCCTGTTAGCATAAGTACACAGGGAGTGTTGATCTCCCCGGGTTAAAGAGAGCCAGATACTGCAATGTGATAGCATTGCCTAGTCAGCCAAGAACTGAGAAGTCGGACGTGAAACCTGAAGTCAAGGTGTACTGGGCTTTGCTCCCCTGTCATTACTGTAAGCCACCACTCTGCATTTACACAGGCCTTTTTATGACAGCTACATCACTCTCATTAAGCAACACTATGCGACCTTTGTGACTTCGGTCCACCAACCTCATTTAACTTCTAAAACAGAATACTTTTAAAACATTTCCACTGTTTTCATGTTGCTTCTCTGTGGAAGACTTTAGGAGGATGTATTAAGCATATGTATATGCTTTTCACTGAACACTTAAAAAGAACTAGGCCATTTGTTTTTGGAGTTATATTATAAACTTCTATAAGGACTTGGGAATTTGTCCACTTAGGTTATGGTATAATATAGAATGAATAATTTAGTTTCATTTCACTTATAAGATTCTGCATAATGTATCAATTTGCTATAATGTAATAATGTGACATCATTGCAACTGAGTTGCCCTGAGTTTAAAATTAAAAGATAAAGAGTAACAGGAGCCAACTAAATGAGGGTGATGGTTAACTACGCTCATTCTGAAAGCCAGCATGACGTCATTTCCTCTGAGTTGGCTAGAATATAACAAAGTTTGATGGTTCTACTTTTTTTTTTCCCCTGAAATAATTACTTATTTAGTCACTAAGAAAAGTTTGGAAAAGAATGTCTCACTTTGAATTTGACATCTCTATATAGAGCAGAATCCTAAACAGAAACTTCTCAGGAATGGCAGTCAGAACTTCAATCAAAAAGTGTAGAAAGATTACTTTAAATCAGCTTTATTTCTCAAATCCTCCAATCTTATCAATGTCTTTCCACATCAAAATTCAACCATCTCAGTGTTATCTACAGCTATGTTTTAAGGCACAAAAATGATTGCAGAAGACTTTTTATATTTTTATGACATATTATTAAAATTCCAAAAGATTGAAAAACTTTTGGACATTTCTTAAAATTTAACATAACTTTCTTTTCTGAAACCTGACATGAAAAATGTGTATGTCATCACATTCTCTATCTTTCTTACTTCAAAAGTTATTGATACCAGTTGTGGAAGACAAAATTAACAAGAAAAGGGGGGGAAAAGCCCATATATTAAGTACTAGCATATTTTCAGTATTGCTTTCAATATTGTATATATATTCAACATACATGTTCAAATACAACATAAATTATGCACTATTTAAATTGTAATTATATATGCATAATTTCTTATTAGATTCTCATAAATATGTACTAAATATATACTGAACTATTTTCATTTCAGGCAGGAGGAAAATTGCAACCGAAAATGGCAAAATTATACATCTAAGATCCCAAAGCTTGAGTATTACTTCTTTTCAATGTGATAGAATAAAGGCTCGGTGAAGTTAAGTGACTTCTAAACAAGGTAAAAACATGTTTTAGGACTGAAATTAGAAGTCTTCTTTCTACCATACCACTCTGCTTCCCAAAATTAAAAAGACAGAATTTTTATTTACTGAAAGACAATTCTGAGTCAAACAATCTATTGGGATTCTTACATGATAGTGCATAATTACAAAACTGCAACCTAACACCTTTTACTCTGCACTGCATTTTGTTTCATTTTGTTTTTTGTTTGTTTGTTTGTTTTCCAAAGGTGTACAGTGATATCTGGAAAAGGTACAGTTAAATTTCAGATTTTTTACTCAATCTGTTCTGTCTTCTTCTCAACTACTCCTGTCTCAGCAAATAGTGGCAACCTCATTTATCTAGCACTCACTGTTGAACAGACATTGCTAATATGCCCAAAATATCCTGTAGCAAAACTTTATAATTTTAGGTTCACGAAGCACACATCGGCATCCACTGCTGCCATTGATTCTATACAGGAGCACAGAGAGAAGTGGATCGGAGAATTTTCTCTCAGCCCTAATAAGTTTTCAGAGCAAATGGGTCAACTGGATGTTTTATTCTGTCCTCCCATTTCATAAAATAAAGCGGTCTGTATTTTTCAATTTATAACAGGCAACTATCAGTAATTATTATATCCTTGAATAGACAATCTATTTTTCTCTTCGGAAGAAAATTCCATGTATACCATACCATAATAATTATAAATCTATAAACAAAACAGATGTGAAAAAAAGTAAACAACAGTGAAATCCATTATGCGATTCCTTCCCTGAGCGTATCACAGGTCAGGTACTTCGCCACCCTCGTTACCCTCTCCGGGGACGGGACTTGACAGAGAGAACAAAGACTCAGCGATGGTCCCAGCAGCTACAGTTTCTCAAAGTATGTTTCTCTCACCCCAAGTATAATGATGTTCATTATTATTTTCCCATTCTGGGGATTTGTCATATGCCAATTTTTTGAAATTATGTTCTCCACATTTTTTTGTAGGCCAAATTTTATTGATCAAAACATTAAACAGAAATACTACCTTTGCCAAGTATTTGTGCTAAATCAGAGTTTATATATTTTATGAGAAACCGTCTCCATAATGTCACAGCCAAATGCAACGCGCGAGTTAAAGTGCTTTTCAGTTAACTAACTGTGGATCCGGAGGTTTGAGGGTTATTCTCTCCTTCACCAGCATCCTCTATCCAAATTCTCTCTTCTACCTCCTATTAAATTTTCTCGTTTCGAGTTAAAATGTAATGACTTCGCATACTTGAGGCCTGTCTGAACAGGTAAATAATCTTAACTAGTTTATTAAGAGCAAGAAGTTGAATTTTTACCTCCAGTGCCATTCATTTAGCTACGCTAGTGGATCACGCTCAGCAGTGAGCATTACCGACACAGTACTCCAAAAGTCTGATCTTCTAAGCCAATGAAACTGTGGTTCAGTCTTCCGTTTTTAGGATGTGGGCTCCTGCTGCTGTCTACAATTCCAAAAGATAGCCTTTTTAGGAAAACAATTTTAAAAAAAGCCTCTTTCAATTAGGTTTTTAAAGATAAAACAAGAAAAACGGAAGCATTTGCATATCTTCACATAGACTTCTATGGTAAATTGTTAAATATTGGTCAGTATATCGTAATTTACATTAATTATAATAATTATTTAAGTGTATTGATTTTTTAGTGTTACAAAACCACTCTGTGATGCTGTATGTGTTTCTGCGTGTGTGTTGTATGTAATAAAAACTATACTGTAATGCACATACTCCTTCGTACAGCTCTTTTGCGTAACAGTATATTAAGTTTTAGGTATTTTACATGTCATTAATTATTCCGCCATAAACTTTTTGATGCCCGCACAGCATTCCAATGTATCAATGACTGCTCCTGCATGAAAATCATTGAGGGATCACTTTAAAAATATAGGTTTTTCAGGATCGACCACCAGAAATGCTGATTCATTTAGTTTGAGTGAAAACAGGAATATTCGTAGCTTCCTGTATTGATTCTGATGACCTGAGTCTTGGGAACTACTACTATAATTGTGCTGATGTGTTTCTAAATCAATCCTTTGTTTTGAGCTGTCCACTTTTTCATAATTATAAGCTGTAATCTTTTGCATACACGACTGCCTATTTTCCAGAGATAATTTCTCCAAGGAAATTACTACAGTGTTTACTAGGTGTTGGTAAATATTACAGCTTTTTTCTATTATGCAGCCTCCACGACATATAATCCTCATGACCAAAATATCTGCAAAGGTGTTAGTTACTTCTAAATAATAGTTCAGAGAATTTTTACTGATGGCATAATTCATATTTTTACTTTTTTTCCAGCCTGATAATTGACAGAGTTTCAGTTCACACAGCAAAAGATGAGCATCTTAAGGTGACTCATGTTTGTTTGTCTTTTTATTGTCTGTCTTTTCTACCATGTAAAATCTCCATGAAGGCAGGAATTTCTGACTATGTTGTTAATGAATGATTTTTCTATATCTTCACTTAATCTATCTAAGAAATTTGGGTTATCACTTTCTGGATTCTTCCTTCCCAAACTCTTCTATCCCCAAATGCAATGGATTGGAAAGCTCTGTTATTTTTGGCCAAACAACAAATTTTGTCCTTCACAAGGATTTCATCATCTTTACTTCATTTTTTTTTAAAAAAAAATTTCCTAAGCATTTGTGTGTGTGTGTGTGAGAGAGAGAAAATTCCTTTGGCCTCTACTTCCAACACTCTCACACTCAACAGGGTAACCCTTCTATCAGACCTTGAAACGCCTGCAACTTCTCCTCCATGTCTTATTAGCAGCTACTCTCTCCCATCCACGCACAATATGAATAGTCTCATCAAATTCCTCATGGAGAATGGACCATCTATTTCTCTGTGTTCAAGTTCACTGAACCTTTCTTCTGTCATATTCGAACTGCTATGAATCTCAATTGGTGATTTTTAAAATTTTAATCCTTGATTTTCCATTTTTTCCATGATTTTTGCTTGTCTAGGTTCCTTTGCCACATTTTCCTTTAATTTTATAAAGATTTTTTCTTTAATGTAATGCATGTACTTAAAATAGCTGATTTACTGTGTCTCTCTGCTAAACCTCAAATCTGGGGCATCTCATAGTTATTCTATTAACAGCTTTCTTGGCTTTTTAAAAGCAAACAGCAACAACCAAAAAAAGCCATGGCTCCTATTTTCCAGTTTCTTCTCACATCTAATAATGTGCTGGTTTTACTGGACATCATTAATGACACATTATAAGGAATCTATACTATGTTGTCTCTTCCTGAAAAGACAACATAACATAGTGCTTAGTTTTGTTCAACAAGCTTGTGTAAACTTGATTTTATGCTTTGTTGGGTAGATTTTTGTAAAGTCCAAGGTATTCTCCAAGGCCCTACAAGTTGTCATTAATTAAACTTCAAACACAGATCTTGTCAGGGTTGGCTTTGGGTGATGGCTTAGAGTAGGTCTTACTCTGGGGCATGGACATGACTCCCAGAATGCCACCTCTTTGGTAAATCAGATAAACACAGAAATGGTAATGGGGGGTAGGGGTTAATATGGTCTCCTTACTCTTTCTTGTAGGGACCTCAGGACCCCGCGGGACTACGTGATCCCTTGTATTTCTGTTCGCTTTTTAACCCTACATCATTTATCCTGTTGTGAGATTCCTGCAGTCTCACCCTATAAATATTCAACATGGCCCTTGCCCAATTTCTCATGGAAAACCACACACAGAGAAGGAGGTCTCCTCTCTGTACAACCACCTTTTACCTGTCCGACTGACTCGAACTCTGGTTTCTGCTTCCTCAGCTCTGTAAAACCATTGTCTTCTCCTCAGTCTCTAGTTTACTACTCTGTGGTTGGAAAATTGTCTTTATTCATAGAGCTAGGGATATCATGAGGCTCACCGCATGCATTCAGATTTTCTCATAACAGTCATAATACTCCCTATAGTGCGCTTTCTAAAAATGGTCATTTCATGTTTTCTGTCCAGTTTTATGGTTATAGATGAGGGAAGAGACAGCCTGGCACCCATCACGAGGTTAAAATCATATGTAAAATCTTCAAAACAGCTCGTTATTATTACTTATTTTTACTTAAGCATTTAATTTTGTAGCCCATAATAATCCGTCAGTCAACATTTGCTAAATAAATGTGTGTGGGAGGGAGGTCTGAAGGGAATTTAATAGTAGCAAGCTGCAGAAACCTCTTAGATGCCACTTAAGATTTTAAAATTATGCACATAAACTCTTTATTATCTCGATGAATTTCCTTTGTTGCAATCATAAAATCCCATAGTTAGTCAATTAATTTTTTATTTAGCTCAATGATTGAGGTACATAATTTGCTGATGGAGCAGAATGGACCATTATAATAGCTTGTTTTCCAAATTAAATCATCTGAAACTATCTATTGATGATCCAATACTACAGTTTAATAAAAGATTCCTTGCTCTTTTTTTTTTGCATGTTTTGCTGTTTCAGTAAATTGTTTATTATCTTTGACAAGTTTTACTGACTAAGCTATATAGTTTAGGTCTTGATTTTACATATTTTATTGCTCACATAACATATTTCACAGATTTATCTCATGCATATTCTAGATGGTTGAAAATGTTTTATACATTAGCAATTATGAGGGTCAAGTTATCTATTGGACTTGCTCATTTGCATAATTTGCTAAGTGAGCTATATATTTAATCAAAGTCTGACATTTGCAAAAGATATTATACAAATATTTTATTCATAAAGTTTATTGACTTATAGAACAGTAATCTTCCTTTCTTATCTTTTATATTTATATTTTAGTATTATTTTACTTGAAATCATTTTGAAGATAACTTCTTTAACTATTTAACTGTAACAGACTCCAGGTGCTACTGTTTCAGAAATAAGCTGAAACATGAAATTCTAACAACCATGCATGACATCTCAAATTACTTTAAATTATTTAGTGAAAAACCTATGCATTTTGTAGGAACATGTTTTTTGTTTGTTATTTAGAGAAAAAAAAATCCACTTACAAACAGCATTAGTTTGTTGGGGCTACCCCAACGAAGTCCCACAGACAAGATTGTTTAAACAACAGAAATTTATTTTCTCATAGTCCTGGAGGCTAGAGGTCCAAGATCAAGGTTTCGGCAGGTTTAGATTCTTCCAAGGTCCCTCTCCTTGGCTTTCTGATGGCCTGCATTTTCTCTGTGCCTTCCATGATCTTTTCCTATTGCACACGCGCACGCGCGTGCATACACACACCCACACACACCTGGGGTCTCTCCGTATGTCCCAACCTCCTCTTATTATAAGGACACCAGTCAGATTGGATTATGGTCACCCCACATGGCCTCTTTTTAACTTAATTACTGTTTTAAAGCCCTTATCTTCAAATATAGTCATATTATTCATTCCGATGTACTGGAGGGAGGGTAGAGCTTGAACAGATGTATTTTGGAGGGAAACAATCCACTTTTGGTGCGAATTTAATGCTTAGTTACATGATTTCTTATTTTAATATTTATTTATACATGAGAATAGAAAATTATGAAAACCACTTGTCATTAATTATAGAGCAACATATCTTGTAACTATTGTTATATAGACTTATTTTATTATACCACAACTATTCTCATTTCGTAATGTGCTATCTGGCCACATACCTAAACAAAATTTTAATGGCATTACCAAAGTGTTTTATATGTGAAATAGATCTTTCATATCATTAGTTCTTATATGAGTAAATAGCAAAAATGTGAAAGGTATTTTAGTTAAAAAATTATACCCTATTGGGAATCTATAACTTTATATTCTAGAATTCCATGAGGTTGGTTCACCTTCACTATGAAGTTAGCTGGAAGTATTTTGATGGAATACTTATATGAAACATGTGTATGTAATTACATACACTTTCCCTCCTAGATTTTAAGTCTTAGATTTAAAATTAGAAACTCGTTAAAAGAAAATGTATAAGGTATGTTGAAAAATTCATCATTTTGAAATATCCAAATCTGCCATTCTGATACTAGTTCTTTACAGTAATTAGTGATGGAAGTCTTAATGTTAGAGTTTTAACATGTCACTTGAGATTCCCATGTTTAGGTTTAAATCAATCCTGGAAACTAGTTGAAATAGTGTTTGTGTATCTGTGTGTGTGTGTGTGTGTGTGTGTGTGTGCGTGTGTGTGTGTGTGTTTTCTTCATTTAAGTGATTCTCTAGGATTTCATTAGCAACAGATTTGGGGAAAAACATTTAAATACCCCTACTTAAATGTGAAGATAGATTGTTTTCCTTTATTTAGGAATTGTCGGGAAGCTGAAAGTTTGGAAAAGAATCTCTACTGTCGGTAAATTTGGAGTTGGAGAGGGGAAAAGAATCAAAGAGCGGGTGGCTGCCGCTCTAAAAGCTGCAGAAATTCAAGGTCGCTAGGTGAGCCGTGTCACCTTTCGAGGTCTTCTCAGATAAGGCCGGTTTCTGGAAAGTGGTCTTATCTGCAGAATAACGATATTTTCGAAATACAATACAAATATCATAAATCCCAGGATCTTTGCATATGTTATCTCTATTTCAGGTTTAAACAAGTGTTTACCCTTTTTAGAGAACTTGGATACATTGAGTAGGGTCCTATCTCGTTATTCCAACTCCATTATTGTTTTAGATCACATACATGTTCAACTCATTTTATTTTCATGATTAATCACCATTTATTTATATACTTGTTTATGGAATGAGTGTGTGATATTTAGTATGTGTATAGTAAGAAGAAAATACTCCATTTTATGAGCATTTGCATCTCAAGTTAGTAAATGAAATCTGCACTCACGATCAATTATTTAGAGCATAACTGGAGATATCTCTCAAAGATAGAAATCTGACTTTTTTCACTGTCAGATTGAAACACCTCAGTGATTCTGAACAGGCTTTAGAATAAAGGCAAAGCCCCGAGCTTAGCACACAACACTTTCAATTCAGACAGATGTTAGACTTCAAAAAGTGACTCCCCCAGAGAGATGATCTAGACCTTCTCTCTTCCTATAATCTACATGCACATTCCCTGTGCTCCAGCTGCACCCTGTGCATACCTCGAGTGTAGCATTCACTATGCTATTAGTTCCTTGGCCAAGACCTATTCTTAATTGGCTCTTGTACATCCATTGCCAAGACCCAGTACTTTGCACATAGTAGTTACTCAATAACTTTCTAGACAGGTGATTCAATTGCTTACATCTACATTTCAAATGTGCTTAAAATATGACCTAACCACCGTGCCCCTCATGAAACAACTTCTTTCTCCATACTTTTTATATTAAGGACATTCTTCTTATCACTTAGAATGGAAATTTTTGAATTGTTTTAAGTGATCTGTATCTTCTTCAGCTCTCCCAACCATCATGCAAACCAAATGGCAATTTTACTTCTACTTAATCTCTCATTATCTTAATCTTAACATTTATTTTCACTTCCCTAGTACTGTATTGTTTGGTCCCCACTGTGCTGGGTTAGAACAGATTTGACCATCATGTTTGTCATGCTAGTTTACATACTTCCAGAGCCATCACGAATAGCTTTATATGACAGGCCCTCCCCGTATCCCCCACCTCTTCCCCTCCATGTATTTGCATGTGCTTACTTCCTCTCCTCAGCTCCGCTTTACTAAGGTTAAGAAGTCAGCATAATCACTAAACTCAGGAAACATTATCTTTTCATTCCAGTTTAATCTCTTCGATTTAATCTAATCTGAAATTCCATCTTTCGCCGTTTTATCATTGTTGCGATATATTTTAGATTTAAGGGATGTTCTTTTTTTCTTCTCTCTCTCTCTTTTTTTTTTTCCACATGTACCCTTCCCTTTACAATAGTGTAATGTCTTGAGGAGACGAAATGCAGCATTTTTGTGTATCCCCATTGGACTTCCTAGCCTCGTCCTTGCACAGTTTGACATATAGTGATTTGTAAAAAAAAAAATAAATAAAAAAAATAATAATAAAAACAGCAGCTATTTTTCTGGTAACTTTAAACCACTCACCTATAAATGTTTCTGGGGCTTTATTTAAATAAAAGGTTTTAAATTAGTGCCATATGTCTATTTATTGTTTGGATAGTAAAATGTTGTAAACAAGCCAAATAAAGCATATATCCATTGCTTTATTTGTTGCCAACATTTATAATCGGTAAACTTCATTTAATTTCCAAAGTCTTTTAAAAAGTGAAAACCAGATCGGCAGTATTGGGCACGTATTCTTGTAGAACCAAATCTGCTGGAGGTGAGTGGCAACTGACCCGTTTAGCTGAGGCTGCTGTATTTCACAGCACAAATACACAGTTTGCCAAACTTTCAAATAGCATGTTTACCTATTTACAGCTTTTTTTTTTTTTTTGAAGGAGGGGAGAGTCTGGCCTGTGTAAACACTTAATTGTGACCTTTTATATTCTTGACCTCTATACGAGTAAAGAATAAGCTTTCAGGATTTGCATTTGGAATCAGGGCTTAAATACAGAAGTCCACCAGCTACACCAGTCAACTGAGCAGAGCAGAAAGAAAATGATGACAGGGAAGATAATGAAGAAAAAAAGAAAGAATGAATAAGTAAGGAAAGGGCACGTGCTAGTATATTAAGAGAGAAGGAAAACAACAAAGATTTAAGAGACCGTGCCGGCCTCTGAGATAGGCACTTAACATATCCTATTACATTAGTTAATCTTTACTGTAAGTGTAGAAAGAATATTCTCTAGTTCTTTCCACCGAAAAGGCCTGGAACCAGTGATAGCCCTATAGCAACGACCACATCTACTGGTCAGATCTCAATTTCTAAATACCACTTTCCACTAAAAGAAACCAGCATTCCTTGGGGGGAAAAATGGCTGATTCTAAGGCTTGTGCAGGAAAACTGTCCATATGAAGCTAGAATAACTTGTTCAGAAAAGAAGGAAATGTTCAAAAAATAACTGAATGTGATATAGGCGACAGAAGCCAGATTGAAGGGGCTCCACTGCCTAATTCCAAAACAACTTGAAGATCCAAATCAATAATAATAACAACAGACTAGAACATACTCAACGAAATAGAAAAGTTTTAATCCGTATGGATATCATGTTTGAAATTAACTATTTAAAAGAAATAGAATATTAAAAATGTATTTAGGCACCTGTCCTCTAAATACTTATTGAGTACCAGGGAAAGATTTAACTTTATAGAGGAGAAAACTTGCTGACACCGCTGTGATTGGATCATCAAATTTAATACCACCATAATGGTGCAAATTGATATAGAATATCATCTTACCAGACGCAGTAAGTAGAACAATTCCTGTGGAATCTAATTAAGCAAAAACATTTTTAAAAATCTAAATCCAGAGATATTTTACAAACTTACCAGCCTGTAATCCTCAAAAGTGTCAAGATCATGAAAGTCAAGGCAAAGACTGAGGAACTGCTTCAAACTCAAGGCTAACATAATGCAGAAACTAAATTCAACAGGTAGTTTTAAACTGACCCATTTTGCTGTAAAGGACACTACTGGGACAGTTGGTAAGATCTGAAAAGAGTTTCAAAGTAAACTGACAGTGAAATATCAAAAATGACTTTTAGATTTTGATGGCTGCATTGTGAAACTATACAAGACTGTTGTTTGTAGACAATTAGATAAGCAACTTATTCTCAAGTGGAACAGGAAAAAAATCTTTGTCTTGTGTTTGAAAATTGTCTATAAGTTTGAAACTATTTCAAATAACTTTATTATAACAGTCTATTTCACAAATGAAGACTAATTCCTAGATTTAATGAACATAAATTTATATTTATGAAAGGAAACGTTTCTTATAATGAAACAAAACCACTTGATGATTTCACATTAGCAAACACAGAGGTATGACCATGGACTTTGTTCTTTCTCTTTCTGCTTTGTTCTTTCTGCTTTAAATACATATACATGACATATACATATCTACATGCTATTATGGAAAAGGAAAGAATAAACTAAATCATGTTTAAAGTAATTTATTATATTTTAATGAATCAAAAAATGGTACTTAGGTGAATCCCAGTGCAGAGATAAAGAAGGAATCACTATGCTTAATTGTTTCAAAACTGTTCTATTGTCTTATGTTGCAATAGATGTGATCTAATATTTCACTCTAAGTAAAAGACATATTCCCTCAAGGTATCTCCCAGCAAAAGTTTATTTGGAAAACCAAGCTTTTCAAAATGATCAACTGCTTTGCCTTCTGCTTTTCACAGCTGGCGGGGCAATCCGTAACATCAGGAAGTAGCACAATACCTTGCAATTATAGACAGAAAACAAAAAACAAAACAAACAAAACAAGAAAAATAAAACGTCGTTGCATCAAAGAAATTGATTCTAGTAAGAGGCAAAGTCAGGGGATAACATGAATCATGAACTTTGTAGTTTGACTTATATGAGTTTTACTAAACATTCTCCATCATATTTATCTATAAAATCAAGGACAGACTGACAAACCATTCTGAATCTTGAGTTCACATTTGGCAAAATAGAAATATAGTCTGTCAAAGAGCTGTTTAGAGATGAAGTGACATTATAAATGTAAAGCTGCTGGCACAAGACTGTTTGATTTGTTGCTTTTCTTTTTTAAATGGATATGCATTATTGATTAACTTTCATTTAAATAATCTATTTGACAAATAGACTGTACTTTCCCATGAATTACTGGGCTCTGGATCAGTGGAATGCCAAAATTAAGGATTATGTGGAGTGTGTCAGATAAATCACATACAGACTCTTTTTTTGGTATCCGAGTCAAAATCATGACTTCAATGTCTCCTGCCAACTCTATGGTAGTAGGATGATCCATTAAACAGAACAGCTAAATGTACTAAAAAGGCACCATAGACATCTTTACAGGCCTTCTCTTAGTATTTAGCCAAGCCTCAAGGAATATACAGTTGATCATTATTCATGGATTCTGCATTTACAAAATCACCTAATCGCTAACATTCATTTGTAACTCCTCAATTGATACTTATGCATTTTGTGGTCATTTTCAGCCATACAAAATCCAGCAAAAATTTTGACCCTCCTGACATGCACTTCCCAGTGGAGGTCAAATAAAGCGAAGCTTCACTCTCTTCTCTGAACTCTCATAAACAACTGTCTTTCTCATGGTCAATTCTGTACCACATTTTTTCTCACATCGTTGTGTTTTTTCATGGTGATTCTGTTGTTTAAAATTTCTCCCAAGCACAGTAAAATATCCCTGTCTTACTCTTACACAGATACATCTCATTGGATTTAGGACCCCACTGAATAATACACGATGATCCCCTCAACTTAAGATCCTCAATTTAATTCTATCTTTGAACATTCATTTCTGAAAAAAAATGTAAAATTCACAGGTTCCAGGAATCAGGACATATCTTTTGAAGGGCCACCATTTAATCCATTATAACCTTCCCTATGGCCCTCAAAATTCTCATCTATTTCATGTGCAAAATATATTCACCCCATCTCAATACCCTCAATTCATAAACTCTAGCTATTGTTATATTGGACATACATATCACAACTTCTAAATCAATCACAGAAAAATACGACTACATAAAGAGTCATACACAAAAGCATTATATGTTTATATTAAAATTGAATACTAAAAGATATTCATTTTAACTTTAAAGGACAATAAAGGGGGGAAAGAAGATCAAAATATGGGAAAAACAAATGGAAAAGAATAACAAAATAAAGGATTTAATTCAATATATCAACAACTGTATTAAATAAAAATGGTCTTACTACATCAACTTAAAGACCAAAATTGTCAAACCGGATAATTTTATGCTGTCTACAACTCACTTCACCTACAACAATATAAGTAGATTTAAATTAAAGTATAAAAACTATATACCATGTAAACACTAATCAGAAAAAGCTGGAATGGCTACATTAATATCAGACAATGTAGACTTAAAAGCAGAGCTATAGAAGGCACTAAAAAGGAAATTACATAATTATAAAAAAAATTTATTCAACAAGGTAACATGATAATCCTAAACGTGAATGCACCTGACAAAGCTTCAAAATATATAAAACACTAAACTGATATAACTAGAAGGAGAAACAGACATTCACAACTATAACTGAGGACTTCAATACTGCTCTTAGAATTAAAAGAACCACTAGGTAGAATATCAGTGAGTGTTTTACACTCACTTTGAGATGCAATGTCTATAGTCCTGACACAAAAATGAAGTAGGAAAAGTCCCATTTGAGAAACCTGATAAATGTATGTGTGTATATTATAAATGTCTGTATTCGGATAGAAATATAAAAATGAAGGGAAGAAAGACAAGAATGAAAAAAGAAAAGAAATATTTCTGAAAGCATAATTATCATATTATAAAAGCAATTAAGTCTAGAGACAGTAATGTAACATTTATTTCAATCTTAACAAATCCTTGTATTAGTTGAACATTTTATGGTAGTGATACATTTGTATAAATTCATAATAGAAAATGCTATTTTTCTTTTGAAAGGTATAACTATTGAGTTATCCTTTGATGATATTATTAAATTTGATAATACCTTTCAAGCGTTAAATAATACTTTTTCCCCATGTTAAATTTCAAATAATAATGATTTTTGTAAAGAAAACACAAAATTATATGAAATAAATCTTAAGAATAAAAAGAGGAATATATCGCTCATATATTATTCTAGTCTTCCATGGAAATGCATTTATTGAAAAGACATTTATCACATAAGTATACTTATCAACCATTTCCCTGTGAGAAATTTCATCAAAAATGGAACATAATAATCCTTAAGTATAACATGGTTATTTTAAGTGCCATTTTGTTTTTCCTCTTTTCTCCTTTTATGAATTTCTACAGAAATATAATTTCTTACATGAAAGTTAAGTCATTCTGTTTATAAAAATTTGTTTTACTGTTATATAGCTCATGTTCATTGGACTAGAATACATGATTAATTGTCCATAAAGACAATATCTAGTTGAATAGTTAAAAGATATTAATGTCTTATGAATAACGATGACTTGTTATGTTAAAGGAAAAAAGAGAAGGTATAATACTAACTATATATAAAATGTTTGTTATTTTAAAACATAATTTAAGAATTACAAGGTACAACCATGTGTGCTAATAAATTCAGTTAAGACCGCTACTTGTATGATATCATTGTTTTTGTTAAAATTAGTACATTCTATATTACTTGAAGTTTTATAAGATTATTTCTTGACTTAAAAAAATCAGTCATGACTACATGACTCATGTAACCACTACCAAAATCAAGATATAGAATTGTTCCATCAATGTATTGTGTGGCTATACATTGCAACCATTAATTGCCACACAGTACCCCCTTCTCCCTAACACAGGGTCACCACTAAAATGGCATAACCAGTAGACTCTAATGTTATGCATACATAATTCAATATCTAGAACAAATGAGTTATAGAAAGTGATATACTCAAAAGCTATAGGTAAATCAAAATAGAATTCTAAAAAAATGTTATGTAACCCACACTAAGGAAGGGAAAATAAAAAATGAATATAAAAGAATAAAAACAATTGTAAAACAGAGAGAACAAGAGGGAAAAAAAAAACAGTAAAAGAAACTGGCACATTTCGGTCTTAATACATTACTAATTACATTAAACACACTTAAAAGACAAATATGTAGACATCAACTAGAAAGCTTCAAAATACTTGAAACAAAAACTGGTAGAACTAAAAGGGAAAAAAAACCTAAATCTACGATTATGGGTGGAGACATCAAATTACCTCACTCAGAAATTATGTGACAGAATTATGAGCAAAGACACAGAAGAACTGCACAATACAGCCAGACAACAGGATCTAATTGATGTTTCTAAAACACTTCACCCGACAACAAGAGCATCCCTAGTCACCAGATATGCCAATGGAAAAGTCAACAAGACAGATCACATCATGGGTTCCAAAACAAACCTCAAAAAACTTAGGAGGATTGAAAATATATAGAATGTGTTATCTAAATAAAATAACTGAAAATATACAGAGTATATTATCTGAATACTAAAGAATCAATTGAGCAATCAATAAAAGAAAAAGGATGGGAAAATCTCCAAACAGCTAGAAGTTAAACAGACTTCTACATGATCTGTAAGAGGAAGTTTCAAGGGTAATAAAAAAAAATTGGACTGAATGAAAATGAAAAGTATAACATCAAAATTTGTGGGATGTAGTGAATGAGGTACTAAGAAATTTATAGCACTAAATGTTTACATTAGCAGGTAAGAATGGTATCAAATCAAAAAGCTTCCACTTGCAAAAAATTAGGAAAAGAAGAGTAAGGTAAAGGCAAAGCAAACAGATACAGGTTGTTTAAGAGGCAAATTTCCTGAGTAAATACGATTTTCCCAGCAAAAGACTGGACATGTATTTTTTGGTGACAGTAAACAGAATATCTGTATAATGGCCTGTCTTAGTCTGCTCGGGTTGGCATAACAAAATACCATAGACTGGGTGGAGTAAACAATAGAAAGTTATTTTCTCACAGCTCTAGAACCACGAAGTCTAAGATCGGGGCCCAGCATGGTCAGGTTCTAACGAGAGCTCTCCTCCTGGCTCTCAGATGGCCACCTTCTCCAAGTCCTCATACGGCAGAGAGCGAGCGAGACTGAAAGCGAGAGCTCTTTGATGCCCTTTTCAGAATGGCACCGATCACCACAAAGGCCCCAACCTCATGCCCTCATCTAAACCCAATTACCTCCCAAAGGCCCATCGCATTGGGGGTTGGGGCTTCAAGCCATGGATTTTGGTGGGACCCAAACATTCAGTCCACAGCAGGCCCGACAGGCACAGCTGAGTTAAATGGGTCTATATGGAATGTTGCAAGATTAAGTGACCATCTGTAAACTGAAAGGATTGACTCGGCACCACATTAATCCCCAAGGAGATTTTAACAATGTGTCACAGCCATAAGCTTGATCTGATCCTTGCTTCCAGGATAGGATTAATTGGCTTTCATCTCTCAACTATGTTCTCTAATTTATGGTCTATTATTTAAAATCCTTTCCAGCCCGGCAAAACCTTCTCTTTTTTGCTCTATTCTCTTTTCTTCAAGGAAATTCTTCCCCAAGGTCATGTTTTTAATATAAAATCTTGATAAAAACAGCCAAAAGCATACAACACACACCACTAATGTCTATTTGTTACATCATCTGCTTTCCAAGTTATTGCTGAACTTTTACCAAGTGTTTCACTACCATGGACCATACTCACCATTCTCCAGCCATAACTACCCAACCACTAAGGTCTTATCCTTTTTAGGGTAAGACCATAACTCTAGGTACTAATGCCCAGTTAAATAGTTTAACTATCAATTAGATAGTTTAAATTATGCTGTGATGATAAACAACTTCCATTAGCTTAACAACAACAACAACAACAACAACAAACTTTGTCTTTGTACATATTATAGGGAAAATGTGGTTGAGATAAGGGAGTCAGCTTCAGATAGTGACAGGCTAAGGCTGAGATAGGCTTTGCCATCCATTAGCTGTAACATCTAGAGCCCTTGACCTACTTAGTACACTGCCTGATGTGTGTGTTAGATACTACGGCAGATGTAAAACATAGTCTGTATTTCTTCTGTTTCCCATAGCACAAAGTAAATATTGGATATAATTAACTGCTTGATTGAGCAATAAAAAACTAAAAGCAAAATGAAAACAAAACAAAAAACACTAAAAGCTCTCCCTCCAAATATGAAATCATATATTTGAGTCGCTTATATAATATTTGATAAAAATAATTGCCTACATTTCCCAAATAAAAAACAGAAAACTTTCTATTTTTTGCACGGATTAGACAAAATAATAAATATATTTATGAATTTATCATCAGAAGATAATAAACCATGCATCGATCACCTGTGAGATTCCAGATGTTATAGTATAAGCACTATAAATATATGAAGAAAACAGAGGAGTATTTAAGCATTACTTCAGAAGAGAAAAATATGAAATATACATAATCTCGGATTTCTAAAGACCTAAATCATTATAAGTTCTAGTCGTTTTATAGAGAAAATAGGTTAAGTATAAAATTAATCTGTGATTTCAGAAATGGTTAAAACTTAGGAAAAAATCACTAATTAAATAAAGGTTATTCTTGCATCACCTTTCTTCATTTTCCCTTACTGAGTACTCGTTTCTCTTTCTCCCTCATCAGCCTAGATTCCCTAGAATTATACCCAGTTGTCCAAGGACATATGGGAGCCGTGTCAGACACTGCTCCTGTGCGGTGAATCATGGTTAACCTTCTTTACTTCCACCAACACATGTCCAGAAAAACTCCATCCCTTGTTTATCACATAAATGCACAAGAATGCAAGCAATGGCGATGCCATACAATTGTTTATGCATGAATTTAAACAAAGACCATCTCTATTATTAGAAAAAAATAAGTTATAAACATAAATGCATACATAGGTTCTCATAACCTAAGGTCACCCACCAGGAGCTACATGTAGAGTAGGGCAGATAATTTTGTCCAAGAAAGGAAGATAATAAGGAAATTGGATTCGTTAAGCACATATGTTTCAAGCCACGTGTTACTTTTACATATTCTCTCACTTTTGTGTAGTGTTGTTGTCACCACATGATTAAATTGAGATTAAAAATTTGTGCAACATAATTAATAGAGCTAACAAATTGTATGAAAGTTATTCGGAAGTTTTGAAACTTTAATTTCTATTGTTAGTCTTATTTTTTAATTTAATTTCTATTCTATTATGCTTTCAGCTCTTATTAAACTCATGCTATATGGGCCATTTAATAGAGGGCATCTCACAGCAAATAGCTCAAGATCATATTATGCCAATATCCTCTTAACATTTCAGCCAGTAGAAGAAAAAAACATTGATATAAGCAATTCACATAAGAAAAAAAGGCTGAAGAAACTTTGTGTTAGTTTTCTATTAGTACTGTACCAAATTTCCAAACATTTTTTTCACTTAACACAAATTTATTTCTCGGTTTTGTAGGTCAGAAGTCCAGTTTACTGAGCTGGTTTCTTTGCTCATGTCTCACAAGGCCAAAATCATGGTTTCGGCAGAGCTATGTTCCTCTCTGGAGGCCTGACGGGAGAATCTTTCCAGGCTCATTCAAATTGGCAGAATAGCACCATGCAGCTGAGGCCCCGTCTTTTGCTGACTGTCATTTGAGCCTCGGCTCCTAGGGACCTCTTTCCTGGTACTTGTATGTGGGACTCCCACATCTCCGAACCAGCAACAGCAGGTTGACTACTTCTGACAATTCTCTATCTCTTCTGATTATTATCCTTCTGTGGCATCTCTCCCTAATTTCAACAGGAAAGGCACTTCACTTTTAAGGGCTCCTGTGATTAGATCGGACCCACCAGGTAATCAACATAATCAACCCATCTCCAATTCTATCACTGTAATCACATCTGCAACATCCCTTTTGACATGTGTACCACTTTAACAGGCTCCAGAGACTAGGGAATGAGAATACCTTTGGGAGAGGGGTATTAGTCTAACACAAACAATTTAATTGACGATCTAAAAATCTGAAAATGGAAACAGTCAGGTTTTCTTTCCATGCTGGAAAAAAAAAACAAACAAACATGAGAATTGCTCCAATTCTCTCTCTATAATAGCATGGCATACTAGTCTTGTATTTTGGGACAATTTTTTTAAAGCAGTTGTGACTACAATGTGAACTCATTTACATGAATTCAAAAATAGTTGCATTTGCTAAAAATATTCAAAACGGATAACTATATATCATAGCAATGACTTCTTTTATTTGCTAATTTAAAATCTGGGTCATAAATATTACAGTAGTTATATTTTTTTCCTTCCAAGTATATTTTAGTACCCATTTTCTGTATAGCCATTTAAAAGGGAAGGATGTGATTAGCACAGTATTATCATTTCTTTAATTCTAAGTTTAAACCTAATCTCTCTTTAGTCTGAATGAGAGAAGCAGATGTCATGAAAGTTACCCATCTTCATTCTATAAATAAAAGGGAATGATACAACTATAATAAAATAAATGCCAGAAGAGGTTGATCTCAAAAACAGTAGATTACTAATTGACCTTTTTCTGCATTTACCACACTATTTATCATTTCAGCAGTTAGCTATCTTTCTGACAAGTGAATATCTTAAAAAAATGTGTATGACATTTAACTGGATAGAGTTATTTGTCATTGAATAATTTAATGTCATTTCTTATTGCTTCAATTTAAATGGTTGATTTAATTTTTATTTGCAACATACAATTTAGATGACTCATTATATTGGTTAATGTCTAAATACTTTAAAATTTTAGATGAATGTGCTTTTCACTTGTCAACATAATCAAATGGGACATATGGGATTGAGATTAAACAGTTGATTACATCCCGTGATAAAATTTGTTTACTTTATCCTCTCCCTTTCATCTAGTGTATTCACATTTCTCCTACATCTCTTCTGGAGCCCACTCCACACTTCTAGGTCTACAATAATTCCATGAAATCATTGATTGAGTTACTTGGGTTGATATTCCCATTTTCTTCTTTGCTTTATTCTAAGTTCCAAAGTTCGTATTTACCTTCTCTTTTCATCTTCTGTATTCAAATTTCACCTCCATTCCTAGATTGAATTTTATGAAAGCTACAGATAACACTTTCTTATTTATCTACCTTTTTTTTACAATTTTCATGGCTTACCACAGTTATATCCATTAATAGATAACACCTACATCAGCTTCCATCGACATTAGCTTCTCCAATATTTTTCAATAGTTTGTATAGTAATTTTTCTGAAGATAACATCTTGAAAGAGTGCCTTATATGGGCTACGTTCACGGCACCAAATCATCATTTGTTGCTAATGTTAAATATGTCTGAAACAAAAACAAAACTTATATGTACAGAGAACATGGTGGTTGCCAAAGGCAGGGGTAAAGGGGGTCAAAAGCTGCAAACTTCCAGTTCCAAAATAAATGTCTTGAGGATGTAAAGTGCAGCATGGTGACTATAATCAACAATATTGTGTTGCGTATGTAGAAGTTGCTAAGAGAGTATATCTTGAAAGTTCTCATCCATCACACACAAAAATTCTATAACTATGTATGGTAAAAGATATTAACTAGCCTCGTTGTGACAATTATTCCTCAAAATCTACAAATATCAAATCATTATATTGTACACCTAAAATGAATATATGTCGATTATACCACAATAAAAACAAGTACTTTTAAAAGTAAGAGCTGGTTGTACATTTGTATGATTTTACCTCTTAACCGCCTTTTTAAACATCAGATTTTCCAAATGTAAAAGGCAAAGCATTCTCATGAGGAAAAAAAGATTAAGCCACCAAATGCTTCCCCAAAATCAGATCTTTGTCAGGTATGTATGACATATTCATTGTATGAATTAAACTATTAATATAGGTTTCAAAATGACATCCGTATTAGAAAACACTTGTTTGGGGGGAAGTTGTTCATCCTTTCCAGGACTGATATTCAACCACTCTTCACCAGACCTAGCATTTAACCCACGTACTCAGTGTTGGACCAATGTTTATTCTGAGCATCACCTGATCCTTTCCAACTATAATACAATCGACCTACTACGCGTGGTGCTACTACAATTACTGCTCGTGGTTTCATTTTTAACAAATTTATACTCCAAAGAAATTTAAACTTTGGAGTCCCCACCTATACAGAACATCTCACTAGACGAGGTTTTGATGAGCCCCTATCTATTTTTATAGGGGCTAGTTTCAATCTCTATCCACGATTTGACCTGTTGTTTACTCCATAAATCCCAACAATCCTGTTTTTAATCCAATGGCTGACACACAACCTGGCAACATAAACAAAACGGCTTTTGGAAAATACTCAGCAAAGATATCACTAGTTTAATTATCTACCTTTGCCTTTTGACATCACAAAGCAGTTGATGAAACCATTTACCTAGATTTTGGCCGTCATGTTCTCACTCCTAGAAAAGGTGCCATACTCTCCAGTGCTACAGAGTGTACGGTTTTAAATGACATTTTGAATGACGTGAACTCACGGTATGTTCCACATTAATTAAACTTGTCAACACTCCTGGGCCTTGCCTAAATCTCTTCAGAAATGTCATGGGCATAAGGAGATCGTTGGCCCATCTCAGGAGCCCTGGCCACCAGCCAATGGCTTGCAGCATTAACAGAAATGGGAACAGTCACACCTTTCCTTCTGATGTTGACCTGATGTGCTATGGCTCTGGGTCTCTCTGGTGGACAGGGTCCTCACTGAGGCGCATACCAGCACCACAAATGACAGCAGCAGTCATGGGGTACAGACCTTGCCCCAGATCCCACTCAGATCTACGCTCCTCTCAAGAAAACGCCAAGACAGAAAAACAGTGAAGGGAATTTTAAAAACCAGCTAGCTATATGTACTCTTAAATGAGTTTAATATATAACAGCCAGAATTTAATATTATACTTTTTTACTTCTTTCAAACACCTTGACATCAAAGAAAAAAAAATCCCCTACGAAGAAAAATCACCCTACATAATGCCCCAAAGGTGTCTATTGAATGTAATTACTAGAGTTGTTTATATTTTTTATTTATAGGCAAAAACCCAGAGGAATCTTTCAAAATTTGAGGGATTTGCTAACATTTTCAGAAAATGTATTTTAAACCCAGCAAATAGTTCTCTATTCCATCTAAAATGCAACGTAATGCATCAGGGTTCTACCATGGTGGTTACATTTTAGTTTTTTCTTCTTTAATTTCAATAATTTATTATATAAGGGGAAAAAATACTGAAGGTCAGTCATATAAAAAATAGTCCAGAGCACATTTATACTATATTTTTATAGACATCTAGAGTGAAACATAAAAATCACAAGTATTTTAATTGTATAATGAAAAGGTAAAACCAAGTGCAAAACTTGAGTATTCCTCTTCTCATTTCTGTGATCGCTCTAAATCCTTCCACATACAGATGCTATTTTGTTTATCGTTCATGCAGGTTGAATAACAATACAGGCTTCTCCTGAAGTGCTGGGAAGAATAATTAACAGAAAGGACTCCCAGAAGATTAACGATGTGGTCTAGGTCCCCAGCTAAAGTCGCACAGAAGAAATGCATATAAATCTACCATAAATATTTTATACTGGACAACGGAGCATCTGGGAGGACGCCGGAGATTTATTGCTCAAGTGCTGCCGTTGTGTGTGGTTCTCTGGGTGTTTTTCACGTCTCAGTAATTTTGTCTGGAAAGTTGTTTTAATCGTAGTTTCTCATTCATTATCATTAACAAGTTTCCAAGCTATGACCTAAGTCATCTGCATTAGCAATTTATTACACCGTTCAATCAAGCGGTGGACAATTATTTTTTATTGTTTTGAAATCTATCATAATAAAATTTTATTGCATGGCTTTAACCCCTAAGTATTTTGCTTATAGTTTTTCAAAGTCCGTTCAATTTCCCTGTTTATATATTATTATTATTATTTTCCCGAATTCAGGACTGACAGATAAGTTTATGAAAATTATACATTTAATAAATGTTCCTAATAAAATGAACCTTTACCTTGCCTTGAGATTTCACTCTATAAATGGGTCAAGAACGATGTTATATTAATTACTATTAAAAACAACTCTTGGGTTATATATTTTACACTGTATTTTCCTCCTTTTCCAAAGTGTGTGTGTATGTGTGTGTGTGTGTGTATTTCCTGGTGATCACACACACACACATTGTTAGAAAAAAACAAAAGTATTTAATGTGTACCTTTCACTCACTGATTTCTTTTATTGCATCACTGGTAATAGAACTAAATGCCGAGACTGATTTAAGGTAAATCTAGGAACAAGTATATAGTAGGCAGAGATGGGTGTTAATTCTATTGAAAAAAATATATATGTATTAGGAATTTTATGCTGGTGAATAATCACACCAATGTTTTTGTGTGTGTCTTTTTACAATTTCTTCTAAATATGCTCAAACTTCTCCTCTAATAACCACAGGAAAAAAAAGACTGAAATAACTTCAAAAGAGTTTGAAGATTTCTAAAAACTTGTATTAAAACATCAAATCATTTTTGCAGTGACAAATGAATGTATCTACACTCACCATATCTTGTATTTTGTTATTTGTTTCCTATGTGACGACTAGAGTGATAAAAACTTCTAACTCTCTTCTACAATCATGACAAAAAGATTGTCTGTGCCTGGTAAGTAAGAAAAACAATAGAATCTATATCTTAGGAAGGAGATTATGATGCATGATTTGAGAGGGGAAGATAAGTTATACGGAAGTCTTTGAGATCTGAATTGTGGTTGGTAAATTGGAAGAAATCACTCCACATGTCACTGAGGACTGACTCAACCAGAGCTCAACAATCTATTGTGTTGCTCTATCCCAGATAGGACTAGAGTTTGTGGAACAAAGATGAATACAATATGATTTCTAATTTTAAGAAATGTATGGTCTGATAATTTGTGAACTCAGATCTCACAATAGAATAGCTCAGTATCTCACACACACAGACACACACACACACACATACACACACACATACACACACACACACACTACACATTAGAGTGTAGTTGTATTATTCTGTTGATATGGAAGAAATCAGGGAAAACTTTAGCAACCTTGGAAGATGAATTAGATTTTGGCAGAGAAAAGACATTCCAGGTGGAAGAATCAGCATGAATAAGAACAAAAGATATTGTCTATGAAGAAATTTAGTCACAGGTGTCTAATGCATCACTAACCTGAATAATAAATGTGTATATATTTCTGAGAAAATATACATTTTATCTTATTTTCTGAATTAAATATTTAAAAGTTACAAAAGACCTATGAAATGTAAGTGTCTTTCCCTCATATTACAAGTCAGAGAACCAAGTCACAAGTTTTTCTTTTATAGCTCTTCAAATATATCCTGTATGTACAAAAGCAGATACACTATTAATTCCTGTTAGAACATTTACACGAATAGTGGCTTAAGACATATTATCCTCCTTTATGATTTTAAGCATAGTATCTCTCTGGGATTGTTCTTTATCTGTTACATTCTTTTTAAATCTACTTAAAAATGAAATTTGAGTTGCCTAGTTTCAGCAAGGTAACAATAGTTACAATCTGATTGCAAAGATCTTAGAATAAATTTTTAACCAGAAAGTAGGAGTATCTTCTGTAGACCACTGTAAGTAATGGCGAAAGAGAGACAACTTCTCAAACATCTATTTTAGAAGACGGCAAATAATAATGTGTTAAGTCTACAACTTTGGGATAATTACCTCTCTAGAGCTTCAGTTGCCACATTCGTACAATAGAAAACAACAAATTCACAGATCTTTGTAATATTTAAATGAATGCTTAGTTCCTGACCCATACCATGCATTTTAATGGTATTTTATCATTATTTACTAATTACCTATTATTTTAAAACAAAAGCTTATGCTATTAATGTCTCTTAATTATATGTTATACGTGTTTAGCTTTCATAATTGTTTTACACAGCATTTGTTTAATATTTTGAGTTATGTAGAGTACAGTGATTAGCGGTTTCATTAGGGTAATGCTGGCTCCTGCAACAAGCAAACTTCAACATATTAGTGGCTTCACACAATATTCGATTTTTCACTTATGAAATAGCTCAATGCTTCCTATCATTCTTGGCGAGTGAGTGGCTTTTGTCCACATAGTGACTCAGTGACTCAGGTCTCTAACATCTTCTGACTCCCCAATCCTCTAGTGCGACGGTCCCCAACCTTTTTGGAACCAGGGACCGGCGCTCCTATGAGAATCTAATGCCTGACAATCTGAGGTGAAGCTGAGGCAGTGATGTTAGTGCTGGGGAGTGGCTGCAAATTACAGATGAAGCTTTGCTTGCTCACTCGCTGGCCGCTCACCTCCTGCTGTGTGGCCCAGTTCCTAACAGGCCACCTACCAGTACCAGCTTTCTGGGCTGGTGGTTGGGGACCCCTGCTCTAGTGCTTAGAGTCCTCTGCTTCTGAACAGTGGGGAAGCCCCATGTGCTCCTTAAAAGCCTTCTTCAGAAAGGAATCCTCATTATTGATGTTCACATTTCACACGGCCACAAATGCTTGTGAGAAGCTAGTTCTGTTTCAGCAGTGATTCTGCACTCTGGGAGGAGGACCAGAAATTTTGATCGATCGCTACTTCAGTCACACTACTATACTACTGTCATCCACAAATTAAGCAACTTAAGATCCAGCAGTCGTTGGTTCAACAGGGATATTTATTGTTTTCTTGTGGCGCTTCCTTGATCGAATGTTATTTAGTAATATAATGGGTAGAATTCCATTAAACAGTACACTGTGAAAGGAGAAAATGTTAGATTATTGTATGAGGCAAATAAGAATGTTGGTCAATATATTTACATTTAATTATAGAAAAGAGAGTTTCATTTTTTTCCTTTAAAAATAATTATTTAGTGTTAAATAATTACTATAAAATACGAAATTGTTAAGAAGATCTATGATTTGGTGCTGAGTTTTCCTTTAGGAATTTAACAGCTCAGTTGCATACATCACGATAATGAAAAAGCATTCATTATTCTGCTTTATGCTGCCCACAGAATAAACAGCAGAAAAATGCAAACTGCCCATGCTGCATGAACCACAGTGGAACTGTGCAGAATACGATCTAAATGGAGGATGCTAACAATTTTCAAAGTTGTTTTTGCAAAACTTATTCCAAAGTTCCCCATTAATCAGCATAAATATTTTTCTAGGTATACATTTGAAGGCCTGCATCTACACTCAATGTGAGGCGGCAGGAAAATTATTCTTTACATCTACAAAAGATTGCTAAATTATTCAAAGAAGATACTATAAAACTATTTAAAGAGGGTACTTTGATATAGAAAAAATCTCTTAGGTAGATGTGTCAATTGTTGGTATCTCACTGTATCTACTGGTTCTTAAACAAGAAGATTGTTTTCAAATCTTGGTTGAATATATAAAGAAGGAATATTGTATTATATAAGCAGAAAGATTTATTTATTTGACCACTAACTGAACACCTACTATGTGCCAGGCAAGCACTGTTCTGAACACTACTGATGTAGCAGGGAACAAAATATGTGAATATCCATTTATCTATTTTTTTTTCTTTATTCTATAAACCTGGAACTCTTTCTTTAAGCAAGAAACTAAGAAACACTACTCTCAATCTGGCAGCTATTTTGAAGAATGAATTTGCTTGGGTTGCCTACTTTAAACATCAGAACTTTCGCTAGGTGTGAAGTGAAAATACTGATGGACATTAATTAGAACAGCCAGCAATTCTGGCATAGGAATTCCAGTAAATGGTGAGGGCCAACCCTGCCATACAGAGGCAGTGCCAGCAGAGGGCGATAAAGCAGGTTATGAGACAGGCTCTCAGAAAACCTCCACAAACATACTGTGCTTTCAAGTACTAAGACTGAGAAATACTTACTGTGGACTTTTAAAAGACTGTAGGACTTCATAAGTTTTTGGATTAGGAGAATTTATCAGTCGCCAAGTATATAATTCAAGACTTATTTTTCTTTGAAAAAATTATCTTCTGATATATGATGCCAGGTTTCCCATTGGAGAATTTAGTCAAGTTATGGGTTACATCTCTAAAGTAACTTTGGTTTTGGAGTCATGAATTACACATATTTTGGTCATAATTCACAATTACTAGGCAATTTAAAAGTGAAACTGCCTAACCAATAAGCAATTCTCCGAACTGCAAAACCCATTCGGAGAAAATGAGTCCGTTTTTAAAGTTGGTAACGTAAAGGCTCAATATATTTTTTAGTAATTGGACGGCTGGTTTGTTAAAAATATTATAATTCCTATAAAATTCGTGAAAGTATAAAAATGTTCTATGTCTTGGCTTATATTATATATATATATATTTGAAAAATCTTTATGAGTCAAAATTCATGAATATTCTTTGTTCTTATATTATGTATTGTTTATACATTGTATTTCACTGTTCACTGGCAAACTCTAAATCTATGTGTCTGTGTGGATAATAAACACAAGTTATATTTAATTATAAAATGAAATTACGTGTTGAACAATATCCATTTGTTTGATTTACGGGTCTATTTTAACTAGGACTTTACGGATTACATGGTGGCATCTATTTTTCAACATCGACCTTCTGCATCATTTGAAAACATCACAGGTAAAACGAAGAGGGGGATATTATCATGAGATTAATATCTGAAGCGACGTAGTCCATAGTTTGTGTCCTTTCTATTTAAAGTGTGGTCCACAAAATAACACCATCGACACCACCGTGGAGTATATTAAAATCAGAATCTGCCTTTGAACGAGGCCTCCGGTTGATTGTATGACCATTAAAACCTGAGAGGCCCTGGGCTGGTCTATGCAATAGCCTTGTTTCTGCTTCCCCTTTGCTAATAGGACCCATATTTTGTTCACATGTTGGGTGGTCATGTTAATCATGATCCTTTCCTAGCCCTGGGGGACAAAGGCTGATTAGACTAAGCCAAGCATGATAATTTAATTTCCTTTTCCTCTGACTGTTTAAGTACAGGCATGTGACGCAACCCTACACAAAGTGTTGCAGGAAACATTTGGAGGGCTTACCGAAACAAAATGCCATTACTCTCAAAAGCATACAGAAAACAAGGACAAGGCTCCTTGTTTGCTCTGGGTATTTTCTTTCTGTAAGCAATGCCTACAGTGGTCACCGCATTCTCGGACTGTGAGGAGGAGACAAAGGAAAGGCAGAGAGCTGAGCTAGAGTCTTTAAGACCCAGAGTTCTTCAACCCAGCCCAGGAACTGCTGAGTCGCCAGCATGCTTGTTAATGAGATACTGAAGTTTTTCTTGTTCACCCACTTTTGGTTCACCTCTGACACTTATCCAAACAGCAATATTAACTAGAATAATCACTGGGATCAATAGTTACATTAACCACACTATTATTCTTTAAATCTTCGCCTTCTAAATCCCTAGATAGAAAAATTTTTGCAAATTTGTGATAGCGAATTATAGACAGATGATGAGATATTCCCTCAAAGAATGGCAGCCTCTAGATCAGAAGAATTTACTTGTTGGATTATGATTGAAATAGAAATTCAACTTAAATTTCCCTATGTAAATTTTCCTACTACTTAAAGGGTAAAATTATTGGTTTTCTACTATATTCTAGTCTATCAACTTGTAAAATAGAGCATAATAGAAGCTTAAATTTGGATCATGTTGGTTTTATTTTTTTTTCCATTTTTTAGTGAGTTCTCTAAATAGCTCATACTTATTTAATTATTGCCATATTTAACTTCTTATAAAAATCAGTCTGGAAAAGCTCAATTTAAGAGCATAATTAGGGTTTACCTTCTATTTTACTGTACACAGCTAAGTAGGTTTTTCCATTAAATATGTTTTCATTAGATGTATGTTTATTAGATACGCAGAATATAAATTCTACTGGACAGTGTTGATCTAATACATTGTATGAGATCTTTAGGATATATATTTTACTTCGGTAAACTTTGTAAAATTTTAGCACACTAGACCAATGCATTTCCACTTAGTATTTCTATGTATATCTTATTTCTTTGGTTAAAATAATTACTATTTATAATTTTTGCAGATAGTATTTTCCAAAATTTGCCATAGGATTATTTCTGATCCCATACACTACTTCAGGATATTGTCATTTCCCTTCGAGAGATGCAGTTTATTTGTTTCCCTTGAATTGGCTGTGCTTGTGACTGCTTCAACTCGTAGGTGACGGGGGACACATTGCTCTGTAACCTCTGAGTCCAAGTCAGTCGAAGGACATGGCTTCTGCCTGACCTTTCTTTTGGTATGCTTATGCCAGGAACTCAGCCACTCACTATAAGGAAGCCCAGGCTACACAGAGAGGCCGCAGGTAGGTAGGTCTTCTTGGACAAGAGCCGGCACCAACCGTCACAAAAATGAGTGAGTGTACCTTCAGCTGATGCCACTCTGCAGCTCGGCCTTCTCGTGCTCTGAATGAAGCCCCAGGCATTTTGGTGCCTGGTCCCTTGGTGTGTGTGTCCTGACTGAATTCTTAACCATACGGTGGACATACTAAATGAATGTTTTATGCCATTACATTTTGTAATTTTATGAATTGGTTAAATATACTCACTCAAATCTTGAAAAGAAATTTCGATGTGTGCGTTAATCTATGAGTCTACTAAGAGCGAATCAATTAGTCAGTATGGAGAACCTGGCTTTAAGTCAGATAAAATTGGATCTGCGTTCTGATTCTGTGGGTCCTGCTCTAATTGCTTCAACTTCCCGAGTTATAGCTTCCTTACCTTAAAATTAGAGATAAATATTGCTATCTCAGAATAGTGATGTGGTTATGGTTAAATATAAACATATAACCTAGTGCCCAGCATATCACACAGTAAATAACATAGATATGGGATGACTAGGAACTTAAGAATAATAGTAATTATGGGCATTTACTTGAATTTTTACTATATGCCAAGTATTAGACATGTGTTGGCATACATTGTCTCAAGTAGTAATTAATTTAATATATTCCATCATTTTATATACATTTGATTTATATATCAGAGATCCATATAAATAATTCATTCAATAGATAAGTCTTTGTTCCAAATGCTGTGTCAGGTATTCTTAATAAAAATAAAAATTAATAGCATTATCTTAAAAATATAGGTGAAAGATCGATATACAGAATATTAATAGAAAATCTCAAATTACTGTAAATATATTTTTACAGACAAGGAATTCTAGTTTAAAGAATAAATCTAAAGTTCTAGTAATCTAAGAGGATAAGTAACAATAAAGAATTGAAATCACATAATTTTAATGGGATACAACCTTATTGTACAGTGGCAATCTTATGCAAAAGGTATGTATTGCATAATCTACAAATTTTTGGGTTTAAAATATCTAGCTAAATGCAAAAAATAAATTGGTTGAGTTTCAATATGCTCCATATATTAATGTGAGCTCTGTTGATAAAGACCCCAAATATTACTCTAATGATGGATTATTCCTTGATTTTACATTTGAAAGCCTAGGCTGAGAAAACTAATCACATAAGCAAATGCATTTTCAGAAACATGTAACCATCTGGAGTACCTTTAGCAGCAGAAGCCAATATTCGTGCTGTTATTTTCATTACAAGCCTTTCAATGAAACTCTCTCCAGACAAGCAGGGAGCTAAGAAAAGAAATTAGTGGCCATTCAAGGACATGGCTCAAAGACAGCCCTATTCTATTAGTGTTTGTGTAGCTTTTCTTAAAGATGTGATAAATTTCCCCAAAACGTGGTCTGTCCAAGACCAATATCTATTCAGACCATAAAATGTAGGGAAAAAACACTCCGTGGCTCATTTAAACAGCCTTCTTAAAGTCAGAGAATTTTTAGCTGAAGACAGACATTGCCTTTATTGTTAGCTTATGTTGAATGAATAATTCAGAATGAAAGCAGTTGCAGCATAATGATAAAATTACATAAATCAAAGGGTAGCTGCTCGAGCCAAATATCTGCAGAAAAAAAAAATCACATTTCCTACTCTTCTGTTTACTTAGATGGTTATTTTGTTTGTGCAGATGTTCCAAAAACTATCATTACACATGTTTCTTTGTGATATTTATAACCTACTCAAAATGCTTGCTCTAAGAAATTTTACTTTTCTATTCAACATATCCTTTAGCCTCATTTGCTTCTTGTGCAACAGAATCTGTACATTAATGACAGGCAAAGTCCAAGGCAAATGATCATTTGAGATGAGCACAGAGTGAGAAGAAGGGAAGGGATTAATGATTATCAGGTGCCTATTTTGTGCTGGGTGGCAGGTGGTTTACTACTTTTTTCCCCTCATAACAGCTTTCTGAGTGATAACAATTACCTAATTTTTCAGATAAAGATAGCTTAGTGTAATTATTTTATTGTCTAAGATCATACAAATACAAAGTGGTAGAATGACCTATGAAAAGTCTGACCCAAACCTCCTGCTCTTTTCAATATTTAAGAGAATAATCTGAACATTTTAAGTTACTATTAAAAGTATAAGTGGCTTTAAGACAAAATATTTAAAAACAAAACAAAACAAAACATATTACAAAGTTTTTAGGCCCAGAGTTTAAAAATAGGATGACTAGTACTCGGATGATTTAAATAAAGCTTATTTGAAAAGTCTTGACTTTGGAGTTGCCTTTCAACGATGATTTTTCCCCTCGTTAGGGTAGAGTCACATTTTAACACATGGATTTCTGGACTTACTTGCAAAAGAAATCTTAGCCTGAAGCTCACTGCTTGGAAATGGGTCTCTCCTCTGATTAGATTCACGCCAAAAACCACCACATGTCAAATCGACTTAAGAATAAAAAGTCATATCTGCACAATTGCCTGAATAAGCTATTCAAGCTTATCGATTCAGATTTTTTTAAATAGTGAGTTCAGCAAAATCAGAAAGGCAACAAAACCAATCATTTCAGCTCAAACGATTCATTCTCTGGCTGCTTCCAGTCACGAACAGAAGGGCTCTCTCCATCAACATAAGGCTGCACATTGTCGCTCACTGTGCATTACCTATTTCCTTACCAGGAAAGAAATCAATGCTGACACTTTGGGCCAGCATTGACTAAAATATTCATAGAAATTAATTTTAGAGAAGGTCAGTTTTGATGCATACATTTTTATCTTCTAATTGTTTATGTATGCATTATTACACTGTTTCTAGACAAAAAAAAAAAAAAAAAAACCTTAATAACAAAATGTTATTTTAGCCACTATTAATTTAAAAAATATATCAAAAAATATATGCTGTGGGTTTCTTTTCACAATTCCCTAACAAGACAAATACGTACATGGAATTATTGAAGTTCTCAGATAAAAGAGGGCATTAGACTTCACCAGAGCCAACATCACATGGGTGCCTTAAATTAAAAATTATCTTGGAAATAATCTGTTATATATTCATTCAACTTCTGTGTGGATATTTCCTAGTAAGGAGCTGTATTTCTACCTACATAGCAAGCAGACCCTTTGATCGACTGTGAAATCTTTAATTCTTTTTCCTCACACGTCAACACTTTAGACCTATATTTACTATTAAAAAGGTCTATACTCTCATTTACATGCCAAAATACACTTGATAAACTACAAGTTACAAATAAGAACACTTATTAAGGTTGGGAAATTACCACATTTTAACCTTGTAAACATAAGTCGTTTTTATTTTTCTAGTACAGATTGTTATTATTTTCTATGGTGAACCATAAGGGTAGAGGCTGGTCATAACAGTACATTAAGCATCTGAGGGTCAAAGAGTAAGCTAGAAAATAATAACGTATTAAATTTTCATTTAACATATGATACAATTGTAGCTAAAATAGTACTGAACAAAATCATAATAACTATGTCTTCAAAAAACCTCAATCGATTATTGTCCAGATAGCTAATATTTAGCAAGAGATAAAAATGAATTTCTGGTAGCCAATACACATTTTTTCAAGCTTTTACTGTTAAAAATTGGTATACCTATTAATAAATTGACATTTATTGATGAAATATATTCATCAATAATAGCTTAGAAGTTCAATTTGAAAATTTCAACATTAAGATTAATTATCCCTCTAGCTGAACAATATTTTGAATCACATGAGATTTATATCTGTTACATCAAAATAACAAATAAAGAAGCCATTTAATATATTCCTTCTTTTATTTTTTATTTCATGTCTTTTGGCAATTCACAGAAAATGAAGATTGGATGCTCTAAATTTGAGATGCAGTTGCCATGACAACCAAGAGGCACAATCCTGCATACTACAATTCAAAATGTATTTGGATATCAGAAAGAATCTACTACATTATGTATTATACTTTTTCTGGATTTAGATAAAACAATCTAGCTCTATACTTTTGTTTTTAAATATATTTACATTTTACGATGTTAGCACAGGAGTCGGGCTTAAAAGTATATAGATATGTAACAAATGAGTCATTAAAAAATTGATTTGCATAAATATGCAGTAGAAAATTTTCCTTTGTACAAAATAAAAATGTAAGTAAATACAATGTTCAGTGATTTAAATGATTTCGCGCTATTTATTCTAATGTATATTTCTTTTAATGCACATATTATCTAAGGCTAACCCCTCCTCAAATATTTATACTCACACATCCAACTGTGCTTTGTTGTCTCCACTAGAGAATTCTCATAAAGACTTCGACATATTCCAAACTGAACACATTAGCTTCCCCTAAACCTGCCTGCTTGCATATTCCCTGAATTTTGCTGCCAGCAGCACTGTCTTCAAATTGTCCAGGTTCAAACATCAAAGTCAAGTTTGACTTTTTTCTTCTTCTTGTCATCGGTATTTAATTCATGACTAATCCTATTGAGTCTAACGGAATAACAACATTTCTTTTGTACAATCAGAAGAAAAAACTGATTTTCTGTTAATAAGTGTTTACCTATTTTTATGTTAAATGTACTTATTTCCTAAAGTAGGACCTATTGTAGTGACTTGGTAATGGGGGGAACGGAAGAGTTGGAAGAGAAAAGACGCCCAGGTGATTGCAAGACTGAAATAGCATCCATGATACACTGCTGGGTCTTGTTCTGTAGTTGTGAAAAAAAAAAAAAAAAGAAGAAGAAGTTTTTCGAAAAGCAAATTACTTAAAAATATTTTGGAGAAAATAATTCCGTAGAAATGTGGAGAGCGACCTAAAGGGAAAGGGAAGTTAGTGGCAGAGAGCCAGACAGAAATCTCCTGCTGTCGTTCAGAGAGTGGGTAGGGAGGATATAGGAAATGCCACTGTCATTTCTACACATCAAGAGTACTTTTTTTTTAACATATGAGACGGGCTAAGATTCAGGATTTGATATGCACCGTTTTGGAAAAAGGAAACAGGTATTGTCGTATGTTGTCAATGGGATGTAAATTATTTAGCTTGCAATGGGTGGCAATTTGGCAGGCTGACTTAGCAACGCTACATTTTAGTGTCATATTTCATCGGTTCTAAAATGCACATATTGTTACCATTTTTTCTTGACGTTAAGACATTTTAACATCCTTAAAATCAAGGTACATTTAATAATCGATGGTGCATATCGTTTATATGGTGATGTTTTTCTTTTTTTTTCATGTTAATAAAATATAATGGCATATTTTATGGTCAACAGTAAAGATTTGGTAAAATGTGTTATTTATCTATAGATGTATTCATCTAGGAATATACACATACACACAAGTATTATCGGTTGTAGTACCAAAATATTGGAAACTATCAAATTCTAAAAATAAATGACATACATATATGATGGAGTACTTTGCGGTCTTTAAAAAGAATAAGTAGAACTATACAAACATTGTGAATTGTTTTACATTATAGTATTTGTTAAAAACATGTCAAAAAGACTGTAAAAATGTATGATTGCTTCAGGGAGGGGAAAGATTAAGTGATAAAAGTGAGAAAAATACTAATTTTTCATTGTAAATCATTTTGTAAATATTGAATTTTTCTCCAACTGCAAGTTTTATTTTTCATGTAATCAAAATACATATTTTAAAATATTACTTTCAAACATTATATTCATAATGACTTGCTTCTAACTTCAGCAATTCCTTCTAATTGAGATTGATTACTGCTATATAACTCCTAAAGAAGTAGAAATTATTCTTAACATTAGAGTATGTAGTCATTATTTTTTTTCCTATGTTTTTCTAAAGCTAAGTTAAATTAACCTGTTTATTTGTCCCATTAATATTTGGATTATTTTGTTGTGTATAGAATTGGCTTTTACTATGCAGTTTGTCAGCTAAGTATGATTACATTGTTTAATATGATTTCTATTTAGAAGAACAAAATAATGTTTATTATATTATTTCTTTTTATGACTATACTACTTTGGATATATACTTAAGCTTTATTTCAATATTGGCCAATGTGTTATCACTTTTCCTTTAAATTATCTGGAATGCATTTTACGTCTTTGACTTTTATTGACTTTTTTTCCAAGATCTCTGAAATTTTTTTTAAAATTACTTATAATTTTTGACTTGGAAACTATCCAATGGTTTACAAAGGTTGCTACTTGGCTTATAAGAAATCTATACTGTAAGATCTGGAAATTAACTCTTTTCTTTCAGAAAGTGAAATGTGTAGATAGCATTGAATGATCGGCAATTCCTTCAGGGCCAAGAGCCACAAGAGCTAATTGTGTAAAAGACGTTAACTCCAAACAAGCAACAGCAAGATTTAGAGCCAGAAGCCCAGAAGCAAAGTCTATACAGAAAACCAAAACGGATGAATGACGACTCTGTCACATGTCACCTTCTGCAGCTGTCATTAGTGTAAAAAGCCTTTGTGGCTACATCCTGGAGCTGTTTACTATCCCTTGCAAAAACACAGTCTTAGTTTATAGACTTATCTAACCTTCGTCATTGCCACTTTGTAGTATGTGCTCCAGTGGTCCATAAAAAGTGCTTAGTTCATTGTAAAAAGACCTTTCTGCTTCTTTAGGAGATTTGTTTTACCCAGAGGTTTATGTGACTATCGTGACTTTTCTTATGTTGTTCAGTGTTTTCCGTTTCTATTCTTCCTTTTGAATCCCTTTGGAAAAAAAGAATTTGGTATCCTTATGTATCTTTAATTTTTACTATCTGCTTCCATCAAAGAGTAGCAATGGTAAAAATCCTGCTGATGTTACTTATTTGGAAATCTAGAAGTACACATGAAACTTAAAAGTTTAAATTAAATCTGGGAAATCTTGCAGAAGTGACTTAGCATACATAGAAACTTATAATCACATGTTGAAATAAAAAATGCAAAGAAAATGCCGTGCACTCCTCTGCAGTATTTCTGCATAAGTGTTCCACAGAAAACATCATCAGTATGGTTTTTCTTGTGAAGAGTGAACATCTTAATATCATCCTGAATAAATTGCGTGGTTTGTGCTGAATTGATCTCTGAAGAAAGTTACAAGGAGCCTCATTTACTCTGGCGAATAAACTTGCATCCTTATGTGGGTGTCATAGTTATATGCAGATGAACTGCACACCTGGAATCTTAAAAATAACCCATAAGCTACTTAAAAACTTCTCTGCATTTAATCTACTGGTACATAAATATTCACCAAGAAAAACTCATCCAGTAGAAACTAATGATTTGTAATTAATAATTATTAGTAGCAATTACTTTGTAAATTGTGTAAGGTGTTATGATATGGACCTTTCCCATTTCTAAAATACTTAATGACATTTCAGCGGAATAGCTCAGAAGGAGACACAGGACTAATTCTCCAGGATCTTAGGATGTAATTCAAAAGTCACCATCACATGGTGATAGAAGTTGAGTAGTCATGAGTTTTTCTACCTTTGATACTAAACATTGAGGGCTCTAGATATAAAAGCACTCAAATTATAAACAATCTGTATAAAACCGAGGCCCATCACTAGCCATATTTGGAACTGGTTGCACATCCAACCTCTAATAGCTACATTTGACTTCGATGCTCAGAAGACGTTAGCAAGATGGAGTTTCTCCTCCCCTTGTTTCTACATACTGATTCAGATCTGCTAATTTACAGTATCAGCTGACATGTCCTTCGAAGATAAAGGGAGCCTGGATTCAACCCACATTCAAGACGTATCGTAGAAAGCATTTTGGAGGTGAACCTGAACTGGTTCCAGTTAAACACACTAAAAATCGGGTTCTGTTCTGATGATTGCAGTTCTACTAAGATCAGGGGGAGGAAGAGAGCCAGTGACGTGTCCAGTGTCACTGGGTCACCATTTTGCTGGTGGTGCTGGCGGAGGAGCTTTAAGGTAAATATTTTTGTCTTTCTGTTTGTTTCAATGTCTCTATAAATTGAAAGGAATTCATCCTTTGCAGATGTAATTTTGGGTCCATAGGGAATCTTGCCGTGGAATGCTTCCTGACTGTGTGTTACACAGACGTATATAACTGTCACCCTCTTACATTAAAGCTCACAGTGACATATGTTAACACCTACAATATTCCTGGCTTTCTGGACTGGTAAGTGGTTTGCCAGGGAGAAGAGCAGCGACTCCTAATTCCACCATGTTACAGAGGATGCTTCAGGCAAGTAGGACTCAATGACAGTAGCAGTGTCTTGGGCTCATCTCCCTTCCAGCCTTCATGAAGGAGCTTATTTTCAAAGCTGGCAAACAGTAGCTGAGTCTCATTTGCAGCAATCTGAGCAATTTCTAGAAATCTGAAGGCATTAGTTCCTGGTTAAGGCTGGCATCTCTACAGTCGATCAGCAGGAAATCAGAGCATAGAGGTCTGGATTTTTTCTGTAGATGTGGCTTCTCCTACATCCATGAACATGTGAATTTTCAGATTCAGAAGTTATCCATAAACACGAATGATTAATCACATATTCACTCAGGGAATTTTTCTCTCTATAGTCCAAGTAAAACTATTAATTTCTTAATTCTAAAGAAATTAAGAAACCCACTAATGGGTTTTCTTTCTGCTCATACCTGTGAAAAGTTTGTTGTTTGAATTTAGAGTTTGAATTCTGAATGTTATTTGAATGAAGACCAGTTTCTGTTCCAACTTAAATCTCACACATCCTGTCCTCCTTGCCTCAGCCCTCCAAACCTTGATTGAAGACCCTAATTTTTCTGCTAAGGCCTCCCAAACTGAATATCAGCATATGGTCAACTATCAAAAAAGCATTGATTATTTGCCTATAAAATGTCATTGAAATAGTGTCACATGAAATAGCTGTAAGCCTAGAAGGGAAAATTACTGTGAATTAAGAATTAGAATTAAAGTTTATATGTATATGTTTATACATTCGATGATATAAACATACACACACACACGCGCGCGCGCACACACACACGCACACACACACACATATATATATATATAAAACTAGATTTTTATAATGGCCAGATAGAGTTTTATGATATAAAGATGCTCTATATAGACTGATGAACATTAACTCTATTATCTGGATATAAGTAACATTAAAGGTCATAAGAGATGATAGGAATTGTTGTTTATATATAAAAAATAGAAGATTCTTCCATTTACAACAGGGGTTCCCACTCCCTGGGTCACGGGCCAGTATTGGTCCTGGCCTGTTAGGAACTGGGCTGCACAGCAGGAGATGAGCGATGGGCAGGTGAGTGAAGCTTCATCTGTATTTGCAGCCTCTCCCTAGCACCAGCATCAGCTCCACCTCAGATCATCAGGCATTAGATGCTCATAGGAACACCGGTCCCTGGTGCCAAAAAGGTTGGGGGCCGCTGATTTAAAAGATATTTATACAATTACAGGGTCAAAATATATGAATTTAGTATGAAGATTCCTTTTAATATGGTACCAAATAACGTCAGAAGTAGCAATGTAAAGTTCACAGTAGTAAATACTGTCAAAACACCTTTTCTTCACATTGAGTAATATATTTTTGATATTTTTCCAACTTCCAAGGTGAACATGGAAATGTGACTATATTTATATTAGCATTTCTTTAATTCCTAATTGAGATTGAAAAATTTCTCAAATGTCTATTGCTCATTTATATTTCAGCTAGCATTGTCTGACACACACACACACACACACACACACATATATATATTTGTTTATATTTTCATATTTATTTAATGTAGCAGATAAAGAATCATTAACAGCATCTACTTTTGGAGGGAAAGTATTTTCATTTAGCAAAATGTCTTCAAAGGTTACTCTCAAAGGCAACATGAATTGGAAGGAAACAACGAAATGATAGTTTAATTACTCTACAGAGGAAGTGAAGAGTTACTCAGGGAAAAGTGGGGCAGAAAGAGGAGTGGGGAGTGGGGGAAGAGGGCAAGCCAGCAGGACGAGGAGGCTCTAACAACAATCTTTCTGGTGTCAGAATGATCCAAGACTCTTAAGAATAGAGGGTCCTCATATTTACAGTTTCTAGTGTTATTAATGAATTTTACTTCTATGAATCAAAAGTGAAGATAACGTAAGCTCCTGGAAATTTTAGTAATACTGGGGACAACACCGGCCTTACCATTAGGAAGCTGGATTATGACTTCAGTCTCAAACTAATTATGTTTTTATCGTAAAGAGTAACTTCGGTTGACCTCCAAGTTGGCATAGTAATTAAGGCTCTGGAATCTCACTGCTTTGGTTCATATCCGGGATTCCACAATAACTAGCCTTGTGAACTTAATCCCTCTAAAACTCATCTCATCTGTCAAATGCACATAATATTGGTACCTACATAATAGGGTTCTTATGAGGATTTAGTGAAATAATCCTGATAAAATCCTCAGCTCGGCATTTGAAACAAAGTAAGCACTCATTAAATGTCAACCATTATTTATATATTTCTATTTACATGTGTATATTATATAATTGGAAACAAAGAATTATCACAGAATAGAATTGTATAGCCTCTGTTCTTTGCTAAACAGTCCTTATGTGTTTTTTCTATATAGTTTAAAACTTTTCAAAGTATAATTTTGATATTATATAGATATACCTTATTTTACTTATGTTAGAGTAAAAATTAACTTACTCTTCCAATTTTTATCATATATGTGTATATATGTATAGACATAAATATTTTCCTGTATTATAAATTATTATTTTAACTTGTATTTGTTAGATAACTAATATAATTTAAATTTTTTTATCACATTGGTATTGATTACTTCTTTTTAAAATTGGCTCTTCATATCGTGTTTTTGTTTTCTTTTTAAGTTAGGCTGTTGGTGTTTGATCAACATTTTTAACATTATTGAAATAAGAAAATAAGTACTATGCTCTAAACACATAACAGATGAAATTTTTATATTCAATCAGTTGAAAATGTGAGGATTACCTGATTTCTGTTCTTTCTCTGTTTGTTTATATTCCAGAGATTTTTATGGACAGAATAAAGTCAGCTTAAAAGAATGTTAGCATTAAAATCAGAGATTTAAAAGGAATTTAGGACTGAGTCTAAAATGCATAACACACATAACATGTAACTTAAATGCCTCTATATCTACTCAAGTTAAATCTCAACTCCGGCAATAAAATTGGAGGGAAATAACATTCTGATCAAGTCGGAAACTTGCTAACTGTATAAACTAAAAAGAAAATTATTCCTATGGATGAAAACAAATACTGAAAAATATCTTTTTCACATATGCTCTATTTTTTTTCTAAAAGACTATATATTTTGCTTTTTTATCACACTGTTTGTCTCCTGCAAAAGAATGTAAGTTCTATAGCAGTAGAGAATCTTAGTTTATACCGCCTGTAAGCCAAGATTCTACAAGAGACAAGAATGTTTGACACAAAATTGTTGCACAATATAGAGTTTTGGATGTAAATGTTAACACGAACAGAAAAAAAAAATAGAACAGTTAACAAATATATATGCGCCATGTAGCCACGATTGAGTTGAAGTGCCAGTATACACACATGCTGTTGAATCCTCCTTCCCCTGCAGAAGACTATCTTGAGTATTTTATTCTTATGCCATTATTTACAAGTTTACCGCACATTATTTTATTCCTAAACACTACATATATTATTATTTCTCATATCTAAAAACTTTTTACTTAACATTTATTTTGTTTGTTAAATTCATTCTATTGGTAGCTTTACAGTGAACCATTATCTGAATATGTCACGGTTATGGACTGAATCGTGTCCCCCCAAAATTCCTATGTTGAAGCCCTGACTCTCGATATGACAATATTTGAATACAGGGCTTTCAGAGAAGTAATGAAGGTTATATGGGGTCCTACGAGTGAGGCACTGACCTCACAGGAGTGATGTACTCACAAGAAGAGAGACAGACACTAGGGAGGCACGCACACAGAGAAGGAGACATGCGAGGGCACAGGAAGAAGGCAGCGAACTGTGACCCAAAGAGGGGGACCGCGGGAGACACGAAACCGCCTACCCGCACCTTGACTTTGGACTTCCGGCCTCCAGAATTGTGAGAAATAAATTTCTGTTGTTTAAGACACCTAGTCTGTGATATTTTTTATGGTGTCATTAGGTGACTAATAAAGTCGCTGTTTTTCTGTTTTCATGTTACCAGAAATTGGTTTGGGGCCGCTCCTAAGTTTCACAACTAAAAACAATAGTACAATTATCTTTCTTTTACTTGTTACCTTGATACACATAATACAAAAATTTCCCTGGGCTGGATTCAAAGAGGTAGAATTATACCTTAGAATATGCCCATCTTCAAATTTTATCCTTTCTTACTATTGGTGTAAGAAACACCCAAATCTGTAGAGAATTTTTATGAATTTATTTGAGCCAAAATCTCAACAAGTTGAGAAAACGCTATGGACAATGGCAGTTTTGCAGCTTATTTTATACGTCAGAATCAAAGGTGGAGACGTAAGGAGGTTTGCGTGAAATCCATTGGGAGTAGATGAGGAAGGTGGGAGAAAGCAAAGTGGGGAAGTCCCTGGGACTGGAAAGATTTTAAAATGGAGAGACATCTACTTCTTTTACACTAGTAAGAACAGTATAGTGAATAATTAACAATTGCAGCATATAGAGATGGTATCCTGAGAACAAGATAACAATGAAAGGTTCTGTGGTCTCTGGCTCAGAAGAAGCGGGTGTGCCCTGAGGGGTCCGGAAAAAGGAGATTACTCAGACATTCCAAGGGTATGTTATCTTCAATGCAAAAAGACAATAGACAGGCCTACTTAAGGTAAATATTGACTTTTGTCAAGGAAGCTACAGGCCTAGGATGCAACTACCAGCCGACATCAACTTTCAGTTAGAAATTCTTATGTTCAGACCATCCTGTGTGGTTAATTTTGGTTTCTGAGTTTGTGGAGCCCACAATGCTGGCCTCCCTTGAGTTTGTCAGGTTTAGTATGTGGCCCCTTTTCATTCGCAATACCACATTGTCTTTTGATATGATCATGTCAGTTTACACTCTTATCATGAGCATATGATTTCCTGCTGTACCACACCTAAAACATTTGGTATTGCCAAACTTTAAGGTGTTCCCAATATGATCAGTGGGGAATGGTATTTCTTTGTGTTTTTAATTTGTATTTTTCTAATTATTAATAAAAGTGAATACTTTTTCATAGGTTACAATCCATTTTTAATCCTTCTTATGTAAACATTTTTCCTATCTTTGGTCCATTCCCTACTGTGTTTTCTTCCCTTAGTGACTTGTCTAAGTTCTCTCAAATTTGAATACTAACCACTGGTCAAAAATACAATGAAAAGCTTTTCTGTCTTTGTGTGACTTGTCTGTCATATATTATGAGGTCCTTTACAGTACAGATATCTTAAATTTTGTCATAGTTACATTTATCAATAATTACCTTTGTTGTTTATACTTTTAATGCTCTTTTTAAAAACCCTCAAGTATACTCAGAAATAAAAAGAATCAAATTTATTGACAAAATTTGTCAAATTATGATTTTAAGGCTCTCATTTACATAAAAATTATTTTAAATTGTGTAAAATAGGGACCCAATTATAATTTTCAACTGTCTAACCTGATGCACAGCAATATTTAGAGTATAATTCTTATTTTCCCACAATTGTATATTTGACATTTTTTGGAATTTACGATTTTCATGTTGCTGATATTTAAGTACAGTTTATTTTTGTATATTTATTTTGCATCAAAAATTCACCATTAATTTACTTTTATAGAGTATCTTAGGTTTTCCATATGTACATTGATATAGTATGCGAATCATTAAATATTTTATTATTTATTTATTATGAAGCTTTTGTGGACTTTATATCTTGTGAGATAATACTATGATATTGAATGAGAATATATAATGATAAAAAGTAATTAAAAAAAAAAAAACAACAACAAAAAGACAAAAGCCCAATCAGTGCATTTCAATCTCCCAAGAAGGAGTAATTGTTTCATAGGTTGCAAAGAATATATCTAAGAATTCATTTTCATTCACTGATTTAGCAGGACTTTATTGAATCCTTACCAGTGAATAAAGATACAGAAATATTTAAATTAAGATTTGCATGTGGCTTTTACTCTACTTACTCTACTCTACTCTGCTACTATTCCAGTAATTCACAGGGCAAAATCTCTACTACTGGTTTCAACCTGTCTTTTTCCAGGACTGGTGAATTAACTTAATAAGTTTCAGGGCATTGGCTAGTGCTTATTTATAAAACTTGTGAAATTACTTCATAATATTTTTTTTTTCCTGAAAAGAGTGGATAGAGTAAGAAATATGGGCTCTGTAAACAAAATTCAGGAATGACTTGCAGCTATTGTAAATATCACTACAGTTGTTTACAAGCAAGATGTGATGTTTTGCTCCCTTTGGAATGAGTGTGACAATTTTTTTCCCGTAGTCTTTTCTTGGAATACATATTTTGTTGATAGTTTTTTACACCGATACTATTTTCTAGCTTTACTGAAGTCTAATTGATGAATGAAAAATTTATTTGTGAAGTATGTCATTTTTTAATGATACAAAAAAGTGATCAATAAAACAAACATCCATAAGCTCATGGATCGGCTTGATCAAATCTTAATAGTTTTATATTATTTGCTTGACTTTGTTTTTGGCTAAAATCTGCTAACATTTATTAAGCTCCTACTAATTATTTTTCAAAGTCCTATTTAGCTTTTCTCAGGATGAAATATTTCAATATACCTGTAAGTGCACAAAACAAAAATATATAGCACAAGATTTATCACAAGATCATTATCTTTGTAACCACCACACAGGCTAAGAAACAACATTTGCCAACACCAACAAGCTTCTTTCTTATCCTTTTTTGTTACTAACTACCCCCCACCCTTTTTCCCCTCCAAAAGTAACCACAATCTTGACAATTTCTAGGAGCAACAGCAAACCCAGATTCAAGAAAAGCAAGCGTCTATGATTAAAGTTAATTGGTGCTGGCCTTGATTTTCTCAGGAATTCAACCTACATCCAGCTAAAACTTGCTATTGTATTCCTTCGGTATCCAAATGTGGTGGATTTTCCCGAGGTATCTCTTCTTTCTCAAGAGAATTTCTGGATTCCATTGTTTGTTTCTCCAGTCTCCAACACTGTTAAAGCTCTTTTTGGAGTTTTAGCCTTTCAGTCACCTCTTCCAGAACTGGCAGACACCAAGGCTAAAGCAGCCCAAGTGCCAGGCTCACATTGCTTGAATTGCGCCTTCTCCAATGTTTGGCCCATTAATTCTTCAGTCTTGCTAACTTGTCTATGTATGAAAATAGTTTCAAGTAAATTATCTATTTTAACTCTTTAACAATCCTCAGAAACTAATTCTATTTCCCTGTTATGCAGCTGAAACTACAATCACTTAAGCAACTTAGCACACGTCATTCAGTCATTAAGTAATTGAGCGATGACCCAGTCATGTCTTCTGACCAGCCTTTCCAGTGCATCACAGATGAAAAACACAGCCTAACACTTAAATCTTTATACCAAAGGGTGACTTGGATTTGGGGGATGTAGTGACTCCAGAAATAAATTTCTCATTGTGGTAGTTGAACAGTCTATATGATTATGTCAAATATATTTCCTGACTGTTTCATAGTAGGTACACAATCTGTCCACGACGTTATTTAAAACAACAAAGCACATATCAATGGTGCTGATTTAACTTAGAAAGACAAGGACCACAGCTTACAAGTGTAACTCTATGATCTTTAGTATACAGAAAAAAATGGATATCTATCACAATGAAGCTTGTCCTTGCTGTGCTGAATCAAAGTCATACCAATCACTGAGAATTCTGCCTCTTCAATGAGTATTAGCAGAGATACAAGCCATGATTTGAAAAATGGTTGGAAAAAGTCCAACATTAGTCCTACACAGTAATATTGTGTATCTATATTTTCTCGATTTCAAATTTTCCTTTCTACTTTTAACAGAAACGTGAAAGGCACGTAAATATTATTATTTGTCCTGTCTCCAGGTACTGATGATTTTTCTTTGATAGGAGTTATAAAGTTACACTTTAAAAACATACAAAAAGAACTAGAATTATTATGGTTTATTAATGTCAAGTTCACTGCTAAATATATCAGCTGTTAACAAAAATTGTTCCAGTATATCCACAAATATTTAATCTACTTCTATTCTATTCCATGCTTTGACCCTTTCATTGATTATTTTAATACAAATATATGTGTGATTGAAGTTTGATCCTATCAATCATTTATACAAAATCCCTGGTGGAGAAGCTTTGCTCGATTGAATAGAAAACATTTAAATAACCTCCGATGCGATATGTTAGGCTGGCAGAACAAAGAATAGAAAGGATGATTCCTATCTCTAACTGTTTTCTGAAATCCATCTTTAAACAGGAAGCAGGTGGTTTATGGGGTGGATGACAAAGCAGTGAATCGTGACACCTGATGCCGCCCCTGCCACGAAGCCCGGCTCTGCTTTAACTGCTGCTGGGCTCCGGCGATTGTCTTCATCACCCTGATACCTGGTTTTCTTGTAAAAATGGGATCTATTTTATGCTCTATATTATCTTCTTTATGTTTTATAACTGAATAACTTTTAGTAAGAAAAAAAAGTTATATAAAATGGATTCAAAGGAATAGTCTAAGGTTTGCTAACATACTTTTCCCTGAGCTGTGGACTCAACACAGCTATTTCTTAAAAAGACAACAGAGAAAAAAATAGGCATACCCTAAAATTCTTCAGAACCTCTAAAAAGTCAGTGAAATGTCCTATAAGGTAAAAAACTTAGTATTTACCGCAAATTATAGATTTCAATATATTTCTTCAGAAATATTTGTTTTGTATCAGGTGGTATCTATTGCTCACTTTTCTCCTAAAAATTATACCCTAACTTTCCAGATTGTAGTGGTCAGATGAGAAGAGAACAGTTTTAAAATGCTGAATTTCAACCGAATGATAATGAGAAGTAACTAAAAGGTTAAAAGTAGGTTAGCAACATAACTAGACTGGAGTTTGGGGAATATTTACAAAGAGATCGGGTCAGAGGAGCACATATAGTTGTGGGAAGCCCAGCTAAGAGGAAAGATGGCTGTCTGGAGGAAGATGGTTGCCCCAGGGTTAGAAAGGCTGAGAGAGAATTGAGGGCAATTCAGTTGTGTCCCTTCTCCTCAGCATGTGCTCTCTGATCAGCGACTGAGAAACACATTTGGTTAAACCAGATCCTATATTCTCAAACTGCATCCTTAGCATCACGGAAGGACCGGCCAAGAAACAATTTTCCCTTTTCCTCTGCCACCAGTTTCAGTGAGCTTGGGGACAGTCTAAAGATGAAGTCAGAAACTTACTTCTCTTTTATTAGAACTTTAAATAATCAGATAGGATCTAGTGATCACAGCTCATGAACGGTAAAGATAAAGAGCCTTACCATCTTAAAAAGTACTTCATATCCTAGGAGTAATAAGTGTTCAATTTTACTTAACTTCTGAGTCTGTCGTGTGAGCGTGTGTGTTTTGTGGTATACAAAAGAGCATATACTTCATAGATTACTGTACTGAATTTTTAAAAACATAAAACATGTAAGATCGTGCCTGGCACGGAGTGGATGCTCTATGAATACTGATTGCCTTCTTTCCATCCCAACCATTTCTTAGCGAACAGCCAGAAGGTCAGGGTTCTCATAGGGCAATTGGATAAAAATATATATCTGTCATCCCTAAACACGCATTAATGATAAAGAACAGAGGCCCTAAAAAACTATAACTTTCAGATTGTCTTAGCAGTGCCCAAGTCTAATTTATCGTGCTAAACATAACTAAATTTTTTGCTTGACCATATGTAAAGTTTATGTTTTTTCTTCTTTAAGCCATATATTTACCTAAGGAGTAGGTATGCTATTATGACCTTTTAATGTACTGAAATTTTGAAGTAAATATTTCAACTTCTCTTCCCTGGGAGTTTTAAAATAAAATCCTGATGAAAAAGAATGGAATAGAAAGTTAAAACCTAATCAATCTCCATGTGTTGACAAAAGTCTGTGAGTCTCAGATACATTATCCAAAATTTCATAGACGTGGCTCTCATTATTATTATTATCCTCCATATTCCGGGAGTTCCCAGAAAAGTAGAAGAAAAGATACTAATTTGTCCACATATCATAGAGTAACTTTGGCGGAGTTTTTAAAAAATCACGGAATGCAACTTGACAGGTACAGAAAAGTGGACAATAAGGCGGTCACCTGTAACAAGATGGTGTAGATATGCTGATACCCTGTGAATTAGAGCTACCATGGTAACAGTTTGCTTTCCCTACTCTGGCTCATCTAGCCCTCTGTCCTAACTTGGAAGTAATCAGAGCACCTCCTCTTGGGATGTGGGCAGTGGGACAGTTTTAATTCCACTTATGCCAGATAGAATGATCTCTATTTTACGCCACTGTGATTAAACTTTTTATAGCTATGAGGCAAGAGACCAGATTTAAATATTAGAAATTGGTGAGAAATTCTTCTTTACAGACCACTTTACTCAAGGTTTTTTTTTTTTTTGATACACCTTTCTGTGAATTTCTCATGCCTGCCTCTCATCAACTCTTTTACTTTCCTCATCAACATATTTAATGTAATTCCTAAAAAGATCATCAGGAATTGACAGAAGAACTATGTGCCCTCCACTTCTCTCCTCGCAGTGAAGGGGGCAGGCTCTGGTTCTGTGGATGGCTGAGAGAGAATCCAGGGTGGGGGAGGGGGCGGTTGACACTGAGTGCTGCTCACTTAGGGTAAAACCCTGTCCAGGCAGCTGGCGGTTGTGCTTCTGCACCTTTATTTACAAGTTATCTGTCTGTCTATCTGTCTGTCTGCCTCTCTCTCTCTCTCTATCCCTCTGGCAGTAACTTCAAGAGTGTTGGTAGTAGGATGTTCAGGTACGAAAATGTCTTTTGTTGCAATATGACATATCGCATATCATTCCTGTGAATTCCCTTAGGCTGCTGGGAATTAATTAAAATCCTAACGTAGAACACTTATTCTCATAGAAAGTCCCTTTAATCTGAACTATGAGAAGCAGAAACGGGGATTTCCAAACTCGACCCATCTTCCCGACTACATCTCTTAATTACCACTCCGTTTTTCCTTGGCGGGTAGCATCGCCTTCTTATTACGAACTTTCCATCCCAATATATAAATAATCTTAGGTCAGGGTGGGAAAAAATGTCAAGACGTACCAGCTAGCATGTAAGAGCTAGGAAACTAAATAAAATATGCAACTTATGTCTAATAAAAGCTAACGATTACCTTGAACAAATCATTAAAACTCATTGTTAACTTGTTTCTACATCATAAAATGAGAGTTTAACTCTGACCTCTAAGATTCCTCCAAAATGTTATAACATTTACATCATTAAATTTCAGCGTCTTATATAATAGTTTCCTGAAATGGTTTTCTTCACTTTGGTTGAAAATTCAAACCAGGCCAGAATTTTATCACAAATCCTGGTATTTAATAGGGGTCAGTCTCCGGTATGAGAAAAAACACATAACTAGAAATTAATGTTCAAATCAGACAGAAGCTAAACTCAGTATGCAATCCTTTCTCATTTTCCAGTCTGATTTGAAGCCTTCACTTTTTGCAGCTTGATACCATTAGGGAATTATTTGACAAAGTGAAGAGGAAGACAAGCAAATTTGCTATTCATTAATTTAAACTATGCTGCTAGGTAAGAACTCCCCAACCCCTCACCTCTACCACCACCGCCATCGCCCAGGTGTGTGTGGATGAATTTGGTGGAACGGGAGAAGCATTTTTACTCCTTTCTTTCTTATTCAATTCTTATGAAAAAAATCAATAGTTTTTTCTAGGCGTTAAAGGAAATAGGAGTGTAGATGATGATGGAATTATTTCCAACAGAGGGCTTTTTGAAGATTACAACCTTCTCTTATGTTACATGAGTCTATGTGAAAATTTGTTTTGTATTTGTCTCATGAGAATACTTATAGTAATAACATGTTAACTGCATATTTACACCATGAGACTAGTTATATAGTGATAAATTAACTAATGCATATTTTAACTCTCATGGATATTTATTTTATTATTTTCTAAAATAATAAGTGATAAAAAATTATTTCATTGTTAGGCTTAAACATAAAAATTCTTATATAATTGTACCTGAAGAGTTAAATGGTATGTTATTGAAAACGAAGCATGGTGAGAGAAATGTATTCTAGAATCTCTTTTTAGGAGGAAAATTAAGTGTCTGAATTCATAATTGTGAGCTTTATATGCATTTTCCATGAAATATGAACATAGATTTAACAAAATTATTCTACAACAAATATTTATCTATTAACTCCTTAAAAATAACTCTTCTGATATGCATGTACATGTGAGGTTAAGAAATATTCATTTAAATTTCTACAGAGGACTGTTAAAAATACCTTAAAATAGTCTAATGATATAAGCTTATACCAAGCTGAAAATGCAAATATTTCTAAAATTTTTAAATGTTGCCAAAGATTAAAAATAAGGTTTATAAATAGCAAATTGAAATATCTAGAGTTTAGATCATATGTACACATCGTAACCAAACTATAATTTTATTTTTTTTTTAATTCTGTGTGAGAAATTTACCATTATAATTAACCTCCTTTATAGAGTCATGCTAAATGGTGTCATAAAGGTATTACTTGATATAGTTGCTACATTTTTTTCTCTCCTTTGTTTTTGAAAAGATTTATAGTTATTTCTCTATTTAGCCAGCAGATGTGACTTCGGGATGAGCTGTACGCATCAGAAAATGCACACGTTTCTTAAGTAACTTCATTTCCATGGAAACCTGAAGACGCTTCATGCATCGTCTTTCAGTTTTCTAAAGAAAAATAACTTTCATTATTTTGACACGAGACACCCTTGGAATGCCCTATGTCAAGAATAATTAGAATTTTGCTTTTCAGCATCTCTACCATGGTATATTGACTGTCTAAAGAAGTCTGGCTGTCTGGTGTCTGATAAATGTGTTCTCGAGTGCATGAAGTGAAGTGAATTGGAAGCAAACCAGTTAGAGCTGTCCATGTGAAAGTCTAGATAAAGATGCTGTAGAAATGTACACATTGAGACATTTATTAATTCAGTTCATGACTATTCCATTTATTAAACCAAGGTTGCTTTGACAGAGTAGCTCTAATGCTACGTGTATAGAGAATAAGAAAATACATCCAACTACATGGTTACCATGGCGTTTGCAATTTGAGTTTTAACAGTTACTATCATTTCATAAAAACAAAGCATTAGAGTAGCTTTGGTCCTAAAGACTTCTGAAACTGTAAGGCTGACGAAGAGAAGTTCATATGAAATATTGAAAGAAACGAAGGTAGTAATGGGGAGAGAACAATTATATCAAATGAAGTCACACAAACTCCTCATCGTGCCTGACCTCACACTGCTATTTAAAACCCACTTGCCATTTTATAAGCAATCCCTCTGCCTAAAAGGTCTGCGCCATCTCTCTTTCCAGACACATTGCCACATTACAATCCTCTTTTGCCTTTACAACATTCCAAAGCCTCTAAGGTCATTCTTCCACAGCATCTCACCCATACCTTGATGGGATACTTATCGTATTGCGTGCCAATATTATATTTATTTTCTTGTCTCATTACATTTAACCATTCTGAATATGATGATATCTTGTTTTATGTACACATTTGAAAGACTTTGTGAGAGTTCATCCTGAAAAACTGCTTGATAAATGAGTGAATGAAAGAATGAATAAATGAGGAAAAATATGACCAACTACATCTTTATATACTGGATAGATTGAAAACTCTGCATTCAGTGCCAGCGTCAAAACAGATAAAAAGTTGCCGCTGGTTCTGAATTCAGATATAGATGGTAAATTCTACAGAACTTCATCCCAGACATTATTTTAATATTAGGCAATATCTGTGTAGAAAAACTATTCCCCATTTTATTATTTGAGTTGCAAAATTATAGCACTTGCTATATGGCAAACAAAAAGGATGTTGGACTCTACTGAGAAATATAACCTAGTGGTTGTCGAGTATATAAAATACAATTAATAACTCAAACTAAGGAGCCAAGAGTGAGAAAATTGGAAAGAATTTAATAGCTCGATCTGTTAATGAGTACTGAAAAGTGAAGGGCTTTTAAATTAAAAACTTAAGGATTTAGAAGTAATATGATGGGGGGAAAATATGCGGAAAATAAAAGGTGTTTAAGAAAGTCTAAGATGTAGCTTCATAACAGCAAGGCGAAAACAGGAAACAGAAATATTAGCTTTCCTCAATTAGCCCAATATAAATTATGAAGGTTCTGATGAAAATAGTACCTGTTCAAATAGAAAGGGAAGGAGGAATTAGAATCCATATTTTGGAAATAATAAGCAGAGGTCGATGATGGTATGAACACATGGGAGGTAGGTAAAGGTGAATCAAAGTGACCCCACCTTGCTCTCTGTCTGAGCTTCAGTATTGAGGTAGGATGATCCCTGATGAAGAATTCTCAAAGGATATATTTCTTAGGGAAGCTAATAAAATCAGCCTTGACATGCTAATTTTGCGTAAGAATTTACACAGGAAGGTGGAGAAACTCTGATACAGCTGAAAGCCCCAGGATACAGAAAAGATAAGAAAGTTTCAAGCAATCAGTTTGAAGTCCTTGAATGTAAGAATGTCATAAGAGAGAGAACAGAAAGTAAAACGAACATAGACCCAAGAACTAAATATGGGATTAATAAGTAAGGCAGCAAAGAGAAAGAAATATCTACCCCCTACCCCCCCCAAAAAAAAAAATCTCACAAGAGGCAGAGAAAAAAAGAAGATATAAGAAGAACCTTGAAAGTATGAACACACTTTTCCAAAGAAATATCCAAGTAGAGGGACCAGACAAATCGGAAAGGGCAGGGGAGCTAATCCTGATAAGAACTGAGTACGTGTGGTGGGTGCTTCTAGGGTATTACTGATAATTAGCACTAGAATGAAAGACAGAATTAACCATAAAGGAGGAAAAAAAGGGGCTTAGCCCACATACAGACTGATTTAATTCTCAGAACTTTATAAAGTTCAGTGTTAGTTAAATAAAAAGACTGAAGGCAACACAATTAGCTATACAACTGGATCCCCTAATATGGGTGGACACATAGAAATGGATAGGGGAAGACAGGCTCTCCGTGGCTTATCAACATTTAATCAAAAAGGATAAGAGAAGTTAAGATATAAACTATCCAAAACTATCACAAGCCCAAGTGAAGGTTTCATTCTAGACTTTTTAATTTAGGAGAAAGCCACAATTGGCAAATACCTGAAGACAAGTAGACATTTGGTAATAGAATTCTGGGACAAGAGCAAGTAATGTTTTATTGTTCTCTCAAAAAAAAAAAAAAATGGTTCTTGAAAACCTACAGTCACACACTAGAAAAAAACTGAAAAGAAAGCAAAATGTAAAGGTATTGCAATTTAGACAGAAAAAAAACTTTTATAGCAAGATATTCGAAATGCTACCTCGTTCCTAAGCCTGAGCGAGTCATAAAGCTGAGGTATGTAAGAAAGCCAGCTCCATCAAGGATTCTATTTTTATTAAAAAAAAAAAAAGAAAAAGAAAAAGAAAAAGAAACTGAAAACAAGGTCAAAATGAACAAGCAATTCCTGGCTTTTGGTGATAAAGTAGATGATTCTGAAAATTGTTCAAAACAATACCAGCTAAGGTTAATAGGCTTGCTGGAAGGTTGGAAGTTAGAAAGTCAGCCAATTTTATAGAAGTATACTGTGAATGATACACCAGCAAATTCTCCAGGGTTATTTATTTATGTTGTTATTGTTTTTCTTTTATTGTCAGCAGAATGTGTACATCATATGCCAACTTCCTTCATCTCACTGAGAACTTTCCTGGAATGATGTTTTTTTTTAATAGCTTACATCCTGATTGATAAAGCAATTAAAACAAATTCTATTATACTAAAGCAGGTAAGTGGTAGTATTACTTGAATTTTGGAGCTTTGTTAAACATGTCGAAAAGTTAGCAACCTTTTAGTAAGGGTATAGTCATTGAAAACCGTTTTAACCATAATTTCACAAATTAGCATCTTGAAAGTTTATTTCCTCACACATAAAATGAGCATAATGATAACTAGAGTGTGGAGTAGTTAGTTCTTAGAGTCGAAAGAACTTGAAAATCTACTTGAATAGCACCTGTAAACAGTAGAAATAGAGAAATAACGATAAAGGCCTTGAAGGGAAACCGAAATGATATATTAAAGTAATTTTTTAAAAGATAAAAGTATGACTCTCATCCAAACATAGTATGAACATATCTTAAATATGCAGTTTAATTCATTAATTAATGAGGAAGCATAAAAGATGTTGTATCTGGTCAATGGATTATCTTTAAAGCAGACACATACATATATATAAAAAAAAACTGGAACACTAAAATTTATGTCTTTAATAGATAAAAGAATTTGACTTTTCCATGGAGTTTGTGGAATTTAATCATACCTTTACCAGTGAAAATGCATCTGTATGTATATGGACCAAAGTTATTTGCATTGCTGTCCATTATCTACTACTTATAAATTGTAAAATAACTCAAAGATAATGAAAGATGGAAACGAGTAGGATGTGTGCACTAATCAGGACACCTGGTAATAATTTTGGCCCATTTCCATTTGTCCATTCACATTTATTTTTCCGATATTTTTCCCACCTGATGGTCATCATAATATTAAAGAAAGATTATGATCAATCACAGAAAAATAGACTGGTTTCTTTAGGTTTGGTCTGGCCATTTATGTAGGTCCAACAAAGAGTTTTAAATAACCATGTAGACTTCCTTCAGTGTTCTTCTGCAAATCAAGTGCCATAAAAGTATTGAACAACCCACAAGGCCACAAAATTTATTTTCCTCTAAAAGTTTTCATGAAAAAAATCTCAGATCATGCTTTCAGATGCTTCTATTCATTCGATATCCAGAGGAGGAAAACAGACCCAAGAAACTATCGCCACAAGATTTCAACTACGGTGCCTATACATTCTCTTCCAGAGATCCCCAAAGTATCCTAAAGCTCCTGGCCTGCCGGGAATTTATCCTCCTCACCACCTAAAAGACTCAGTCCTGTAAACCAGATTCAGGTCAAGTTTTTTCTAACAGAATTTCGTAAACATTAGCTCTGTCAATAAAACCAACATTGTTATGTGAAACTGGCTTGTCACACCTAATTCAGTCAGCATCATTTTCAAACATGACACTCCAGATATGTCTGTGATTATACAATTTGTCAATTATATACCAGTAAAAAGAACAGATTCTTAGGGAACCTATGCAATTCTTTTTTTTCCATGAAAAGTAAGGAGACACAGTAATATTTTATGAACTTTAGGAGCTCCGTGAGAATCAGATGTTACTTTTAAATGTCTTACTTCAATGTATAAAAGGAGAGTTACCAAATGGTTGTGGATTGTAAACACCTTAAGAAAAAAGAAAAAGGAGTTCAGTGTTTGTCTGGGAAACAGAACATTAAAACATCATCAATATTGCAAATAAATAAATACAATGTGATTTGGCCTCATCGGTTATGCGTCCACTTGCAGGCTGACTTCTTCCGGACTAAAATGAGTCCTGGAAATCCTGACCCAGTCCACTGGTACCATCTGTAAGCTACTGAGTGATATGTGCTCAGAGTCTATAATGAGTCAACTCTTTAGTGCCAACTGTTTGAATGGCCTGATACAGTACTTTCTTACAAAACTATCTTTCTTTCTTGAAAATACCTTTTCTGTCCATAGCTTGCAGCAGAGGCTTCAAGAAAGCCTAACAGTAAAACAAAAATAATCTGTAGATGATAAAGGATTAATTTCTGGCTGTGGTTAGTGTCTTTCTATAACAATAATATCAGGATAGAGGAGAGTAAAATCCTAGTTCTGTATCGCGGTATGTAACTATCGCACGGGAGTGTTGATCAGTGCTCTCCCTGAAGATAAACATATGTTATGGAAAGAAGCACACTGACTAATCTCCAGGGTTTTCCCATAATGCATAGTGTTTCTAAAATATTTATATTAATAACACTACACCCATTCAAATTTAGGGGAGGCTGAGAGTATCTTCTGATCTGACAATTTTCTACACAATTCTTAAAATACTAACACATCAAACAAACGTGATCATTTCTAGCATCTCCCTATATATAAAGAGAAAAAGTAAATATGTATTATTTCCCAGGAGCTGTCTGGATAATCTCAAAGAATATTTTAAGGGGATTTGTTTTACAAGTTGAGTGTTGATTTTGGAAAGGTGAAATCAAAAGAGCTGTCAAAGGTTTGGGCGCTTGATTGAGACAGGATCTTGGGTGCCTGAGAAAGCACTGGTTTTAGATTTAATTAAAGCGACAAATATTTTAAGCAAACAGAAAATAACACAACTGCGAAGAACTATAGCTCTTCCACAAGTGAAAAAATTTTGGTCTTTTCTTCTCCTCCTTTCTTTAGTAAAGAAGATCATAAATTCAGCATAGGCACAGAAATTAATCTGATACAATGCAGAATCTTTACTATCTAGGCGGATTGCATCAAATAATAATAATTAAAAAAAAACCCTTTCCTATTGTAGCTAACGGCACTTATTAGAAACTATGGAAGAAAATCCATCCACATTGAGTAATCTTTGCCAAATTGTTAACATCTTTCATAGTTTGTTTGTTTTTTTTTTCAGACATAGCTATTATAAGCCAAAGCAAATAAAATTCACTTTCCAAATGTTTTCCTTCATTATGCTCCTTTGTTTTCTGGAACCAAAGGGTACTTTATTTTAGAATAGCGTTTCTCTCAAGGGGTCTGTAAGGTCAAAACCATTTTCAAAACAATACCAAGATGTATTTAATGTCAAAATGTATTGTGTTCATTATCACTATTTTCAAATGAATTGTCAGTTTCTATTTCCAATACAGTAAATATAGTTAGTTAATACACATAAACGAAAGCTTTGGGGGAGGGGAGGGGTTTCCACAAAAGGACAGAAGATTCGGACTAAGAAGCCTGAGAACTGCTGCATTAGGAAAAACTTACACCTTTTTCCGTTGATAAACAAAAAAGACACACATATTGTATTTTTCTATCACCACTACTCCTAGTATAGGGTCATAACTTTTAACTAAACTAAATACTATTTCACAGAAAGAGCGAGGAGTTGGATAAATGAGATTTGCCTGTCTTAAACAAACATTTACCAGACTCAACAGTTCCATGAACACATAATAAAACTTTCTAAGGTCACACATGTCTCGTTGACACATTCATGACCCAAAGCTATAGCCTCTCTATAGAATATTAAGGTAAAAAGTCATATAAAATTAAAATGATGCATAGCAACCTTGTTCTGGTATTTTACCCTACTTGAAAATTATTTAGGTAGACAATGAGTATCCATTAATGAAGAAAATATCAGATGGAGGTTTTAAATTATTTATAGATCTCAGAAATATCCTTTGTGTTGATATACTACAAAACGTAATTACGACAGAAATAACATATTTGACAAAATAATTATTCAATTTAGTTGAACAAATTTAATTTTTTCTTAATATTCAATATACACATGAATAATTTTTACCTTATTTGATTAGTAAACTTGTATGGGTTTGGAGAAAGAAACCCAAGTAGAATAAAATGTATGCTTTTTAACATACTTAATAGCAATAAATTAGAAAAAAAGAGATAGCTACATTCTCAACACAAAAATTATTCAATTAGTCTCATCAAAGACCATCCTAATTATGTGAATTTGGTGTCTTAAAACATTTTTTACTTATTCTTTTAAAAAAAAGGAAGTTTTGTATAAGTTTAGGACATTTAAACTGTTAATAGTTTAATATCCTTTTTTGGGGGGACTTTCAGGAATATTCAACTTATGTAAGTGCTTATTTATTCCTGTAAGCCAATCAGAACAGAGTTCTTATAATTTAAGATACTTTATAATCTAATTTGTTAATGACCTCTAGGGACAGTAAAATATTTCACACTCACACAATGAGAGGTAAAGGCCTTTCTGACTACAGATACAAAAACACATAGACACACATAGTGTTTATGGTTTCAGATCTGTAACTTCAGCCACAGGTCAAGAGTGAACACAGAAACATATATATTAAAGAACCACTTTTCTTCCTGTGGGCACATACTTATTAATTTATTTGAGTTCAAATCTTTCAACAGAAAAAAAAAAAAACAACCAAAAAAGAACAACAAAACCTTCTTCTGTGTCATCTGTCACCTAACAGAGAATAGGTATCTATAACCATCTATAGAGATCACTAAATAGATCTTAAAACCAAATTACTAATCGTTGCTGTCACCAATAGAAAATAAAATACAGCAGTGACATGTAAACCAAAACGAAACACAAAATCAGTGCAAAAATAAAAAAATGAGAAAAACACAAATTCAACACAAAGTTCTACTGCCACTTGGGTTTTACTACAGGAACCACGAAAAGACCAGCAGACCAGCCACATGAAGTGTATTCCCTTGGCACCTGCTCTGCCAGGTGACCCAGATGAGCCTTTCGGTGGAACCTCCAAGATTTGAAAACAATTTTTTTTAAAGGATGAAAGCATGACCCTCATACAGATATACAATGAACATATATCAACATTTTTAACTTTGTTAATTGATGAGGGGTCCAGTAAAATATTGGAAACCAGTTTGAGGGAGAACTGAGATACATATATTAAATAATCAGGAATGTGAAAATGAATCTGATCAATGCGTAGAACACTGACTTCTTTGGTAGAGACAAGAAGAATTAATAGTACCTCTACTGTGGAAAGTTTATTTTTCATGACTGTGAGAAAAATCATATCCACTCTTATCAGTTATCTATAATTTAGAGTGGTACCGCAGCTCAAAGAGAGCGAAGCATGAGCTAGACAGAACACCCAATCATCTTTTTTTGTGCATTTCAAAGTCATTCACAATTATTCCTCGCTGTATCATTGAGAATAATTTGCCAAATTGTTCCTATTAAATGAAGTGATCTCTAATTTTAGATAAAGAACAAATGAATTTAATCAACAAAGTTCCCAACAGAACCAATTATAACTCGATGAAGAACTTAATGAAATTTGCAAAATTGCATATATTTAGTTTATTGAAAAATTGGATGTGGTGGGAAGTGATCGGGGAGGAAATTTATTCTACCTCCTAACTTCCCTTTGCAGTTCATTCTGTAGACTGATTTGCTTTCCTAACTACAAATGACATCTCAGGAAACTCTCATAGAGTTCTGATTCCTTGCAAATAATATAAATCCCTATCAGTCTAACATCAAATTTTTAACCTCTCTTCAAGTTTATGATTTCTCTCTCTTCAGCTCATAAACAATCAAAAGAAAAAGAAAAGAAAGGCATAGTTTCCATGGCTTGATCTCCTGCCCCAGACTGCAGCTTTTTGGGGTGCCCTCCAAATTTGGAGCAAAAGCAGTTGGGAGAGATAAAGGTCATTGCCTTCTCACTTGCCTGAGGAGTTTGTAATCCAGAATTAGCATGATTTGAGTTTAGTATACACTAAAAACTAACTCCTTCTCTTGTGACGCTTTCTTCAAAGTTGTACTGCATCTGGACTTCCTACAGTTGATGGTGTTTTCTCCATCATGTGGTTGTTTAGATCCCCAATCACTCATGTCCTATCTCCTATAGGCTATGCTAGACTTCCAAGCTTTCCTGCAGAGGTTACCTGACTACTAGTCAGCAGTCCACTTGGAAAGAGTCCTTTAGAGATGGTTCACTGTTGCTTCTTTGTACCACATTCTCTGGCACAGCAAAACCAATACCTCTGCTTGGCAGCCAGGAGAAGGAGAGGTCTCCCTCAGAGCATCCATTTGACATTGCTGTCCTAAGGAAATAAGCTTTGGTCTCTTGCATTTAGACTTTTCAGATGTGAATACAGACTTGATTCACTTGAAGTCCACCCTCATTTGGCTTGAGATAAGGAGGCATTGCCTTATCACAGGAGGTTAAAGGAAACAGAGTACTCCAGCAAATGCCTCTTCTCTAAAGAAGATTTCTATCACGACGTTTCCAACTTCATATTACATATTTGCCCCTTATATAGCCCCAAGGGACCTTATGGGTTAATACTGGCAGGTTTTTTTTTTCATAATATCTTAGAATTTACATACTCTAGAAACTCATGACTTTGTACTGAAACTTAGAAAAATGTTCGAGATCACATTTAAAATTTGTTACATGTATTTAATTTTCACATATCCTGATTTACACTGAATTACGGTTTTGTAAAGTTATTGAATTATTTATCTCAGTTTACAAAACCTCAGACAGCTTGAATTATTTAAGCAAATTTCTTGGGAATAATACACATTATGAACATTCATTCATATGTCACCTTTTCAGTGTGGCTTACATTCAACTTTTTATTAAAAAAATAAAACATCAACTTCTAGAATATAGTTAGTGCCCTTCCTTGCTCAATTTTTCCCCACAGCACTTGTCACAACATAAAGAACCTCACAATGTTATGTATTGGACTTATTTCTTATTTATTTACTAGCTACACAGGAAATGACTGCTTTTGCAGTATTCCAGTGGAAATAATGAAAGGAGAAGTAGAGAAAAGTCCTCAGATTTAGTATATACATCAAATACAGAGGTGATAGTATTTATGAATATATTGAATGTAAAAGGTGAGCTAAAGAATAAATCAAATATGCATTCTACTTTCTGAGCCAAAATAATCAGGTGTTTCTGTTGTTTGTATTTTTGTTGTTGTTATTCAACAACTTACTGAGAATTTTAAAAGGTTAAAAATGTGTGAACTTTGGTGAAGTCATCAAGAGTTCCTGAGAAACTAGGACGCTTAATGCAAATCTTTGAAAGAAGAGGTGAGGAGAAGAAGAAGAAACAGCAGAAGACTAGAAGGAAAAGGACAGTTGACACGATGATGAGATATTGAAGACACAGGAGGTAGCCAACTCTGTCAAACGCTGCTTAAGTAAGGTTATAGAACACGCAGATGGATTTGAAGGGAGGAATGAGGACTAAATCCAGAATGGAGAAGTGAATGGGATGTGGAAAATAGAGAAATCAAGCACGGCAATTTTTTTCCAAGAAATTCAGATGGTGCCAGTGCAGAGAAGCACATGACAGCTGGAGGGGATGCAGGTTAGGAGAAGGGGTCCAGAAGTATTTTATTGTTGTTTTTAATGGAAGAAAGCTGGGCATGTTTATACACACATGAAAATAGATGAGTGTAAGTACAGAATATACAAGATTGATTATACTTTTCAATGTAAGTTTCTGAACGGATATGCAATCTATGTACTTTATAGGTACAGCTATTATCTATAAAGAGAAAAAGGTATACCTTTATTATAAATAATACACATATGATGATGATGATAAAAATAATATTGAGGAGCACTAACTGTAGGAAAATGGTAGACATTTTATGTCTTTTATCTTAATTACTTGTGTATTAAAATCTATGAAGCAATTACTATTGTTATTGCCATTTAGAGCTGGAGGAAATGATATTGAGAGAGTATAAAAGATTTGTCTAAGGTCACCTGGCTGGCCACTGCTTGGATCTGGGACTCAAATGCAAGTTTTCTCGACTGCAAAGCACAAACTCTTAAATCCTCGAGGTATAGTAGCAAGGAAAGGTTAGAAAAAAGGATGGAAGAAAGTTGTTCATCTTCATAACAAACACTAGCTGATAATGATATCTGACATGTGGAAAGAATAATTACAAATTATGAAGTTTTATTTTCTTTCCTAATTATATTAGAAAGCTAAGAACCACTTGGTGGATCATAATTACCTTAATTCATATAATTTCTGGAACTTTATGAGAATAAGTGCCTTCATTATTTTTAGCAATTAGTCTTCCCAATGACTCTCTTGTTTCAATCGAGTTACTGAGTTTTCGTAAATAGAAACATTTACATTGGTAAATATATTATGTATTTGTGTACATACGTATTATATATGTATATACACAATAATGCATTTTATCTCTTGTTTTTTGATCATGTATAGAAATATAATAAAAGAATGACAATCACTGAGCAAATTTCTACAAACTTTTTCCTGGTTTAATATCAAGCCCATAAACTGAATATGTTCCAACATTTCACCTATTAAATTGCATAGAATTTAAGTAGTATCTAAAGGCCATTCCACAAGCAACAAAATTACCATACATAGATATAAATATGCATGGGATTGATAAACAGAGCCAGATTTGCATTCCATACATAAAACTGTCAACTCACATTTCCATGATAAATCATGAAAAGAATAAAGGGGTACAAGCATAGGAGCCCTGCGTGTATTTTCTGGGCTGGCAGAGGCATTTCCTCTGTGTATCTAATTCATTCGTTGTGCTAATTTTGGGGATTGACATTTCACCAGAAAGTCAACATGATAGGTATACTTTAAGATTGTCATGGTGAAAAATATTGCCTACTTCATGTTTTCACAACTCTGCAAAATATGGCCTATGAAGTTTTAATTCTTTTAAAATTCTTATGTCCTAATAAATTACGGATTTTGTAAAATCCCTATCAAAGAATCAGAAATTACAGAAAAATATTTACTCTAGGCCTCAAAGCATTAAATTATGATAAAACATAAGCTTCTCTTATTATCTAAAAATACTGTTATACGAAGAAAACATACTGACGTTTACATGTTTTGTATAGCTAGCCTTTATATAATAATACATGACATATAATAATATGTGTAAAGAACACAATAAAAACACGTGTGCCTATTCGACATACGTAGGACAGCTAACAGACGTCACATCAACATTTCCTAAGCCAAAGTTCTCATATTCTCCTCCAAATCTGGTCGCTGCGGTCTTCCATGGACTGCGTCCACTTCTCACTGCTTTCCAAGATACTCCATAATTTGAGATAGGATTATTCCCCTTCTGCAATATCCTCCTAGCTAGACTCCCTGCTTCTATGCCTGGCGCTGCGAATACGTATTCTCAAGACAGCAATTGCACTGAGATCCTTTAAAACAGACCATGTCACCCGTCTGCTAAAAATCCTGCTATGTCTCCATATTTAACCTAAGTAAAAGGCAAAATCCTTTCAAGGGCTTATAAAGCCCCATGACCGAGCTCCCCTTTACGGTCCTGACATCACCTCCTACCCCAGCGGAGTCTCCAGTTACACTGGCTGCTGCGCTCTGCTCAGGGCCCTGGCACAGGCTGCGTCCTCTGCCTGGGGCACATCTCCAAACTCCCCCAGCACCGGGGAGGAGCATGGCCAACTCCCTCATCACCAGTGGAGTCTTTCCAAAACACATCACCTTAACGTGCCCCACCCTGACCACCTTATTTTACTTTGTCTCCCCAACATCCTGTCACCTCCATTGCCCTTACACTGTTCTACTTTTTCTTTTTCCGATTTTATTTTCTCACATTCTGTTTAATTGGAGTATTTATTATATTGGTCTATGTCGATTAGAATATAACTTCTGCCAAGAAAAGCAATTTGTCCATTTTATTCAAGGATGTATTTCAAGGATCTACAACAAGACCCCCATAGGTATGCAACAGATATTTTGAAGAGAATGAATTACTTGAATTTATTGCTAATAATAAGCATACACATTCAAATTTAATTCTAGGAAGAATAAGATAAGCAAAATCAGAAATGTATGAAATACTGTTAGTTTGAAAGGAAACAAAAATATATTGATTCAGATGGGAAGAAAAAATAAATGCTTTACAGAACATTTTATTTAAGATGAGCCTTTACAGATTGCTAAAATTTTCATAATTGGATAATCACTTTGTGGCCACCAAAAGAATGAATCAAATAAAACTAATTATTCCTTACTTTTTATATTTCATCACTCTACTTAACACTAAGAACACAAAGATGAATAACCCGGTCAGATAGCTAGTAAGATGGGACAGAGGAATAAAGGAACAGGGGCCCAACCCAGAGACTGCCCAAAGAGCACTGTTGGCAGTTAGAGACTCTCTCCTGCATCCCCAGAGACAGAGGACAAGAAGGTCATAATCTTAGCTGGTTTAATCCAGCCACAGACACCTGCGTAGAAGACACTACCCTAATCTTCCCACAATCTAATACTGATTATACTGTCATTATAATACTACCTTTGTGCCTGCAAGTTCATGAATCTAATTATAACAGACGGAATTCTGGGTAGGCAAAGGGTTATACAGCAGCCAGTGTCAATCAAAGTGACCTCACGAGTCAATCACCTAGGAATGCCCATTACGGCCCAAATATAATGCAGACCTTTCACTTCTGGATTGTGGAAAATTACAGCTCTATTTCCTGAAAACCCTCTCCTTCTTTGGGGTGTACGTTGTCTTATCTCTTCACCTCCCAAATTTCCCAGGGCTGCAGGCTTCCTTAGCATGGCCTATCTCCTTCTAAAATATATTTTCAATAAATCTTACTTTTTCTAAATCCCACCGAGCTGTAATTGTTTTGCTGTGCTGACGAGGAAGAACCAAAGGACAACACACACCACCACCGTCCTCCCCAACGGTGCTGGGGCAATGCCAGAGTTCACATCGCCCCAGCGGAGATAACCTAAGTACGAATTATTTGCTTATAGCGAAGTGTGTGTGTGTGTGTGTGTGTGTGTGTGTGTGTGTGTGTGTCCTGATTTTAACAATCAATCAATCAATGGTAAAATAAATTGCTAAAATAAAGAACATTTAGAAGACCCGTCTGAGAAGACTTCTCGGAGGAAGTTGCAAAAAAACAAAAATATAAACGTATTTTTCTTTTTTCTTTTTATTAATGCCTTACAGCACCTGGTCTTCCTAGGTGGTCTCCCATCCAAGAACTAACCAGGCCCGACCCCGCTTAGCTTCCGAGACCAGACGAGATCAGGCACGTTCAGGGTGGCGTGGTCGTAGACTAAACATATTTTTCAAGTCGAAAAATAAACTTCGTTCATGAAATATTTGATAATACTGCTATGGGAATAAAATGGCAGAGTGTCTAAATGAGATCTCAGTACACACTCAATACATGCTGACATTATAAAACTTATTTACATAATGGTTAAATTTGGATATAGTGTTGACATCACTGCAGATTCCAAATCAATTGTTTTAATTCAACCATGAAGACTGAAATCCAGAAAGATGAATAGAAAGGAAGCTTCGGTCCATTTCATGAATTTTATTCCTAGATAGAAACTGCTATTTTCTTCCCATTTGTCTTATTCCAACAAAAGTGACTTAGAAAAAGACCAAAAAACAAAGCCCTTAGCATCACGCACAGCCAAACCTCAGCGTTCCCTCTTCTAAGCAAGTTTCCATTTCATCAGAATCTTCTAACGTTCTGAAATAAAAGTTACTTCCCAAAGGCTTTCCACAGATGAGGAAAACAAATGGAGAAATGAGAATGACTTACACTACGCCCCAAGAAGCCATTCATAGCAATCCCGCTGCATCGCCCAATTTTTGCAATCCCCGAAACTGCATAGGGAAAAGAGCATTCACGGGCTCCCCCTCTTCTGCTTGCAGTAGATCTGAGTTTCAATTTTGATTCATTTGTTCTTCCTGCTAGTGCGAGATCTTTCTATGTGCATTTGCAACTCCCAAAAGGATTAAGGGAAAAGAAAATAGAACAATTGTTTTGCTTTCATTTTTCGTAGCGGTTAACCCATTTTCTTTCAATCCTCTATTCACTACATTCTGAAAGAATAAATATAATCACTATCAAGGGAAAAAGAGGCTTCCCTTCAAAATATATCCTCAGAATGGCCAAGTTCTCTTTTAAACAGCGGATGCTACATTTTACTCTCAAAAGCTTTAACAAGGATATTATATATTTATAGATTTTTTTAAGGTGAAATATTTATAAATACATTATATAAATTATGATCCTTGAAATAATTCTATAATCTGAATGAGTCAACACATCATGACCAAAATGAACATTAGCAAAATGTTTCGGCATTTTTCATTGGATTCTCTCCCTTTTAGTATCAGCTGCCAAACACCGTTATCTTCTGAGAGACACACCACCTTTGAGCCATTATTTACAGAACTAAAACTAAAATATGCATGCAAACTGGCCAATTATTTTAAAACATGTGTACACTTAGATAGATTAAAATGATACTGGAGATTGGAGGAAAATAAAAAATCTTTTTGCTTTATCATCTCACGTTCCACTGAAGGAAATGAAGGCTGGAACTACTAAATTGCCTCCCAAAGAACCAGGATTAGAACCAGGTTCCCTACCCCGGTTCTGTATTCTCTCTGCTCCATCACATCCCATGGTGTCACCTCGCATTTTATGGATGATAAAATCATCAAAATAGAATAGTGTTCCATAAAATGATAACATCTCTTAAAGTTTTACACATCGAAATAATCTCTACTTTCGCTATTTTGTTAAATCGGTAGTCTACCCCTTTAGATATTTCTGGAGGTACTATATAGGAGCTTTGATTTATGCAACAGTGAACATTTCACATAGAAGAATGACATATTTAAGGAGATTTCAGAAAAAAAAAAGAAAAATCCATTTAAGATGGAACTGAAACAAAAAATAGGATTTTCAAATCACGTGATATCACTTACACGTGGGATATAAACTTTTTTTTACATGAGAGACCAGAAATTGCCCCCATCCTCACTCTGACTTTTTACTATTGGCTTCTCTTGAGGCTCCCAGCAAACAGTATTGATTTCAGAGTTCCTAACAGTTTAATATTTTTATAACTAACTTGAATCATTTTCTTTCCAATATAATAATTTTCTGGTTTTTTTTTTTCCTTTTTCTTTGGTTCAAGACATTTAATTCTATGTACTTTCTACTAAAGAAACGAAAGTAGTTGGGGGTGGGTGGGGACAGACATCCAACTCTTTGCCAGATGCTTTCCCTTCCTAAGAAAGCCTAGTAAAAACCATGGTTAGCAAAACACCTCAAGGGGATGAAGGAATGAAAAAAAAAAAAAGTCATTTTCCCAAGGACCTTAGGATCGGGCATATTTCCAGCTTCCCCTACTTATCTCTTTTGGTTCCCGCTCAGCAAAATATCTTCCCCTAAACACAGCCATGCCTGAAGGAGGAAAGTTAGTTAACCCTTTGATCACCATATCTTTAGGTCAGTCTAGTGTATGTAAGAATCATGGATCACTCTGGTAATAGGAAAACCTCTTTGACACATTAGGCAAACATTTACTCTTACACTCTCCCTAACTGGCCATGTATCATGCATTCACTCATACCATTCAAAGAGAAGTTTGGAGGTAAAATTGCTTGTTATAAACATTTTAGCGATGATGATTCTGTCGCTGAAGTACTTCCTACTCTACACTCAGAAGAGATATGGTCCAAGTACGAAATCATTTCTGAGATTCTGCACTCTGAAGATAATTTTTTTTAATTAAAATGTATATATGTGTATATATAAATTATATGTGTGGTTGTAATATATAGTAACCATATATATAATTAACTTCGTAAGTCATCAAGCTGCATGTTCACACCTCCTTCAGAAAAATGCCATAAAAACAGACATCGGCTACTCATGGATAATAAAACACAGTTATTACTAATTCCTATACCGGAAATTTCCTTTTCCTTACTCTGAAATTTGCCTCTTTTTCCTCTACCGGAAGTTTAGAGATAGTTAAAAATCAAATAACTTTTCAGATTTTTTAAATTGGATTTATGACACACTTCTATTTCACAGAGGATGGGGTCAAGGGGAACCTCTCACCCACCAACGTCTCTAACATTAACATCTCAAGTATTTATACACACAAACATCAAGGTCCACAGTTTTAGGTTTTGCTTTGCTTACCTACTAGATTCCTGGTCTGGTGCATCTTGGTTTCGTTCTCTGTCGGAAACTCTCCAGTATCTCTACTTCTTTGGTTAAAGCCAATGGTCTCTAGAATCCAAAGGGGATACATACATGTCACTATTTTAGACTACCAATTATTTTAAATCCAGTATGCTAGACTGTTTCAAATCTTGGGAAAAAAAATGGTTGTATCCCACTGAAACAATCATTCTCATCCCTGCTACATATTTACAGGGTCTTTGCTTAGAGTGTTCTGAGTGCATTCCTAGTTTTCTAGTATGATTTTCTTTTCCCAGGGTTGTATTGTTGTCCCTAATTTCTCCAAATTGTAGTAATATTTAAGTTCTGGATCTTTGTGATAATTCATATTCTGACACCAATTTTTGAGGTTGTTGGAAAGGTTGATGAAAAGGCGTCAACCGACAAAGATAATGATGTAATTTTTCTTAAATGAAAAAACAAGTGAAAAAATACCAAGACAGCCATACAAATCCAGAATGATGCAGTATCTCCATGCTTTCCAAGACCCCAGTTCCCAAAGAGGACCCATTATCTCTGCAGAAAATTCTTCTAGCCATAAGAAACTTGCCTTGCTGTTATGAAGAGTAACTTGTTCCTGTGACTCTTCTGGAAATCTTGGCTGTTAAGCTGGTATAAATAACTAATGCAAATAATCTCAGTCCATTTTTTTTTAAATTTCCTTGAACACTGAGAATTTGAATGGTCAGTCTTCAAGGCTGTCTAAGGCTTTCTATTTGCTTGAGGTAAGTCACTTGCCTGGGGATTCGCAGCTGAGACCAAATCTGAATTCAAAACTAGGTCACTGTCCTTACACACTCTGCTATACTGCCTGTATGCTGTGATTGATTCCTATATAACTGATTTCACCTCATTAAGCTTTGAAGTTTCATCTAAAAGTATACTCATAAAGGGACAGAAGTAGATGAAGAGCATACCATGCACTTATTAAAAGTCCATGAAAAAATTACTTTAAAATATAGGTATTTAAAATTCTTGTCTTTCCTTAGAACACATCATTTTGTCATGAACACAAAATTATAAAACGAGTCACATAGTTTTACTTTCTTTTGGCTATTGAGAGATTCAGAATCATATCTGGGAACAGATTCTGTAATGCGCAGGAAATCCTTGAAGCTACTAATTTAACCCTTTTACTTAACTATATTTCATAAAAACTAACTCATCAGTGACTATTGTGGATAATAATAACAGAATAACTAATATCTGATTTTATTCTGTTTTACATGAATTATTTTCTTTAATGCTCACATGCTCCTCATGAGGTATGAACTGTTATTTTCCCAGTCAGGAGAAATAAAGGCACTCAAGAGCTATATATAACTTCTGCTTATATCCAATTAGACCCAATGTAGTCATATAAGGATAGGCTAGGAATGTAGATTGTAGACAAGTGGTATTCTACTTGAAGTGCTAAAAATAAGGAAGAGAAAATGAACTGTGAGAGATGGAAGAATTCATTGCAGCTTCCTAATCCAAAATTGAGAAGAAAGAGAAAAGCACCTGAATTGATTATTTATTTAAACATGAAGCGACTTAGCCTGAATTATTCAGTTACCCTATTTACACTGTTCACATAAACTAGGAAATTCTTCTATTTCCCCTCTGGTCATTTCTATATATAAAGATTAAATTGTGCTCCATCAATCTTCATTTGAGACATCACGATGCAATGACATCACACACTGCTTAAACGCACTAGAAACTGTTTGAAGAATATTCTTTATTTAATCTGAAAATGCCCTCATTGCCACCTATGCCCTTTTAGTATGATTTTAGTTTACTTTATAATAAAAAAATACACAGGTGTCATTTATTAATATTTTATATTGAATATGATTTATTGCATTCTCTTTTCTTGGAGACATGACGAGCACATTAGATTTTAATGCATTGACTACCCTGTACCACGGCACATAATTTAATTTTTATCCCACTAATCATAAATTTTGCAATAAATTTGTGTCATGAAACTGTTTTCAATAAATACACTGAAATTAATTTGTATTGATCTCAGTATTTAAGAGAGATTCTGAAATATAACTATAGATGGATAAGTAATAAAATTGAAAATCACTCTGTTTTGACAAGTTTCTCCTTATCGGCAGAGCCTTTTAAAGCAAGTATGTATTGGGTACTAGGGTATTATCATTTTTCTGTCTCTAATATTATCTTAATTTCTGGGATATCGCATGCAAAAGACTCGACATAGAAGAGATCACTTCGCATTCATTGAACCAACATGGCACAGAGCCCATGTGGCTGGCGTCTGGGAGACAGTGGCTCAATATGAGGCCGGTGGGAGTCAACAATGGCCATAACTTTTTGAGCCTTTTAGGACATATCGAAGTTTTGTTATTAATTTTAAGGGCCTTTGTAAGCCATGAAACTGAACGAGATTGTTTAGCATTAACTTTTAGAATATACAGCCAAGGAAAAATTTCTATTTTAGAAGTGCTGTGATGCTAAAATATTCTTATTCTGGTAAGATTAATCATAGGTGCTTCTGGGCCAGCTTTTCTTATACTGCAGGTCCACATACTTATCCAATGTTTGACCTTAAGCTAGTTACTTAACCCTTGTAAACCTCTGCGTGTCCTATTTACACAGACTTGGCTACTTAGTGATCACCAAATCCTCATGAGAGTGCAGCCAGGATTAAACAAACTAATCCATGCATATCTATTAAGTTTTACACATTAGCCATTAATGTGTTTCTCATAGGCCTTTACGAATTACAACTGATATTGTATAAAACTTCGGAAAGTAAAGGTGAAATAAATTTAAAATACCAGTTATGGTACTCTGAATCCTTAATCACCGTTAAATGGCCGTGTGTTAGTTAAACTCAATTATAATGAATAAGGGGGATGGCAGGGGACAACTAGGAGTCTGCCACATCGGTCTTCCTCACTAATTAGACATACTAATTGCAAGGACTCAGAACAACACTTTTTCTACTGCAGTATATCCAACACAGAGGAACACAATAAATATTTCCTAAACAGACGGGTAAATTAAAGCTGATATGTAATGGTCTCCATTTTCTCTGTGAAGTAGTAGTCAAGGTTTTCAGCGAAACGTGGAGTAAGAGAGAATGAGAAAGAAAATCTGAGGAAAGTGGTAAATATTTGAAAATACAGCTACAAAAATTTAAAACAGCAGATACACAAAAAGGGTTAAGGCTGAAATGTGCAGAAGTTCCAGTTGAATGTGAAGACCATACGGGCGCAACACCAAAAAATAAATATTTTTCTGTAATCGTCTCTCCAGTTGTAGCTTAGAATCAAAAGTAGAGAAACGTGTAACTGAATTGAGCTGGAAGTAAGAGCAGGCTGAGCAAGAATGGCAAGAGAAGAAGCCAGACATGTGGGTGTTGATTAAAGAATGGATTCTACAAAAAAAGGGGGCTAAGTTGGGGTAGAGTAGACTGTACACCATCTTTTAAAAAAAGACGAAAACATGGATAGTATTAATGTATACAAAGTCACTATAATAGAAAACAGTGAAAGCATAAAATGTTAGAATGATGAAAACGGTATATTCAAATTGTTCTATACCTCAACTTTTGACAGAGAAATAGTAAGGGTCAGGTAAGGTACTGGATGTGTTTTGCTCAATTTATTATCTTTGTATATTGTCAATTATTTTGCCGTCTCACACATTACTAAATAAACAGTTTGTATCTAGGTCAAATTATAAATGTAGAAACAACTGGGATAGCATGATAATCATTTAGATGTGTTTTTTTATGTTTATATTTTATGTTTAATCAACAAAAATTTTAAAAATCTGTTTTATAATGTAGAAATGTATTTGTATAGTACTAGTTTAGCAAACATATAAGTAAATAGGAATACGCTGAGGATACAAATGATGATGTCTTTAAGAACTGGTCGCACAATCAGAACAGATTTGAGATTACTACTAAAGAATGAAAGGACAGATGTCAGTAGATAATAGTTAGATATTAGTAGATAATGAATATTAGAGAAGAATTGAATTGGAGATATGGAATAGTTATTGGAAATTAACACTAATTTTAAATTTAACCTGACATATTTATCAGGGAAAATTCATGTTTTCTTTAATGAATAGAGAATATCTTTCAAAAGAATGTTAAATAAAAAAATAGAGAGGGCCAGCTTGGGTGCTAAACAGACAAAAATAAACAAAAATAAATAAATAAATACACATGCCCCAGGTGAAATCATTTATGTTGTCCTAGTCTCGATTTCCTCATCTGGAAATGAAAATAACTGGTTTCTATTTTTGGTCAGAATTTTTTTCCAAAAGTTCTATAAGACAACATAGAAAATAAATATGATACATATTTTTTTTAATTTAATGATAATCTGAATGAAAGGAAAAAGAAGGGCAAATCAGATAAAGAGAAATGCTACCTACCTGTAAGATGATTAGAATAAAATGTTTTAAAATGTGCAATTGTTGTGCTGTCATAGTCTATATATATAGACTATGTTACTGAACCGTGAGAGAAGAAAAGAGGTCAGAGGCTTTAGTATCCGAAAAACTCGTATTTCTCACATCAGCCCTTAAGCATCAGACTTGTGGAAGCTTCACTGAATACAAGAAAGCGGCAAAAGTTTTAGGAAGATGACTTTAGTCCTTAGTCTCATGCACAAAAATGACACAATGCTTTAAAACAAAATAAAGGTCACCGATGTAGCACGAGTCATGTGCAGAGGGAAGGGCTAGAAAAGGCAGTGAAGCAATAGTGCCAGTAGGAGAAAGACTTAGATGAAATGGCCAGAGAAGTCAAGAGTTTGAACCAAAAAAGATTTGTCGGATAAGAGTGAGTCAGTCTTTTTTATCTTTTACACAGCTGGTCAAAGGAATAAACCAATTCTAAAATATAATCACTTGGCTATTTCATTGAACTCATATAAAAAGAGAAAAATTTTTCGAGTGGCTAAAATCCTTTTCAGACTTTCAATCCCACGTATCAGACATTGAGTTTTTTTTTTTCATTCAACTACTTTAACTTGTTATATTCCTTGATATTGAATTTTCTGTCTATATGGATTTTTCATAGTAACATATGCATAAAGTAGTGTGCGATACACCGATATAATTATTAAATTATACCCATTTCTTGGGAGTGGTAACTGTAGCAAAAAAAAAATCTACATAATAATTAGCATTTTTGATACCATTTATATGAATAAATATGTGAACCAAGTCAAATGACAAAACAAGGAAAGATCTTAAAATAGAAAGATGACATAAAGATGTGACAGTTCAGAGATTTTATTTTAATATCCAAGTATAACATGTTATAAAATGTTCTATTACTTTGGCATTCTTTTTTTCACTTTTTGATTTATAATAAATAATTTTGTATAGCTATATACATTAGTTTCATAATCATTTACCATTACTGTATTATTACTTTATATATGACATTACTACCCATTTATTATTATTTAAAAGAAGGGCACTGTAAGTGAGCACTGCTAAAGCATTTTTTCTAAAATGCATCTTTTTGTGTATTTCTAGTTATAGCCTAGTTGACAACATTATTCGAGTGAATTAAATTCTGGAAATGTCAGATATTTTTGCTACATCTTATTTCCCCCCGCCCCCCTTTCTCCTGATTCTATGTTACAAAGTAGAACTACCAATTCTGGTAAAAATTTCCCAAAGTAGTTGCTCAAATGTAGCCAGCAGATGTCTCTCTTAGACTCATCCAATCAGTGCAATGTGTTCCTTTCTTCTTGAGTTGGAACTTACCATGCAATGCATCCCTTTACTTGAGACATTAAGATAGAATGTGACTTATCAGATACTTGTTCCTCAAGGTACAATCAGTATAATTTAAGCAGATTGCTAAATGTCAAGATGATCTAATTTCTAAAGCAAGGGAAAAGAAACAAAGAGTTCTTTTATCTTTAGATATATAACCCTTCCTGGTTCATGAAGAAAATAACGAGACACAATGAAGCTGAATGGTTAAAAGCAACTGCAACTAAAGTGAAAAAGCTACAATTCATACCTGTGAAGAAATAAACAATAGGTCTATCAAGGAAATATATAACAAATGCCAACAATATGTACAGCATTGCACAATATTTGTGTGTATACAAAATTAGTATGCTTTCAATTTACTAAATTATGACTTATCGAATGAAAAACTTCAAGGATTGAAATTATATATATAATCAATTGTATGTATGCGCAACACCAATATTTAGAATTTAAAGGCATGCTCAATTATTGATGTTCAATTTCTTCCTTTATAGATGTTCGATTTCTCCACTGCTTTACGTAGGCAAAATAATTTACTCTCTATGCTCCCTCTGTACTCACGTCGTGTCATGAAGTGTAATCAAACTTAAATGAGAACTTACATTTATAAAATTATCGGAACTACAAAAGTCAATGTTCAAAGTTTCATAGCTTTCCTATATATCAATTTTCTTTCAGGTTTATTCACCTTTTGTTTTTGTTTTTCTTACTGATTATATCTCTCTTCAATTAGCTTTTGAATATATAGTTTTAAAACCTGACACCTAGATGTGCGTGTTCATTTCTAGAAGTGGAAAATAGTCATAACATACTATAGTTACGTTAAAATTGGCACACTGATCTGGATTTCTGAGTTGGATCATTCTTTGCTGGTTTTAGTAGTCACATTTAATCATTTTTTGCAAACAGCGCCTATTGTTTCCTATAATTCCTCTGTTTTTATTAAAATTTTAAGCTTATGTTACAGCTCAAATTTATTTCATCCAGCCCTGCCATCTAACAATCAAAATATTTATAGACATACTTATACACATGACACTTTATAAATCAAATATGCAATCTTTACTTATGGAGGCAGGCTTTTCTCTCATTGCTACCTGCCATTTTCCCAGCTTCTCTATCCATAAACAGGTTTTCATATTAATTTTTTCACTTTATAAAGGTATTGGATGTATTTTAAGCATATTTAACCTCCTTTCAGATGCGAATGATAGAATACTACATTGTGGGAAAACAAAAACTAATAATCGCACAAACCTGGTTAAATTCGGCCTCATCTATGTCCCTAACCTTTCCGATTATCGTGGTAGCAGTGATTGTGAACATAGTGGTGTGTAGAAAAATAATAATAGGAGATAAGATAAAGTTTTGTTATGTATGTAATAATTATTTAGTGAAAATACAGAAGTTAAATGTAACAAAATGTTAACAGCTGTTAATTCTGGTGGATGGAACATATATGTTTGTAATTTAATCTTTGTTTTTGATTGCACTTAAAAATTCCCCAATAAGATAGAGATAAAAGACTGTTAGCTCAGGTCAGCATTTCCTTTGTTAACTTATATACTATTTAAAAATGGCTTCATAAGCCTGTCTTTATACCTACCCTAAGATCACTATCTTAATAACGCTAAGTAATTTATAATAGTAAAATCTTGTTGTTAAAAATATTTCGATAGATTTTTAAATTTCACTGGTAACAGACTACCCTCACCCACTATTCAGGGAGATCTGTCTTACCCATGTGTGACTGAAGAGTAAGCTCCAATTCAGTGATCCCCTCTTCAGCTATTCCAATTGAGTAACAGACATATTATTTGGGGTGCCATTACTTTGCCTCAAACGCAATCTTAAAAGTGGCTAGAGAGATCCCCAACAAGTAGTTCTTCTCGGTATAAATAATGTTTAGCTGGTGTAATTAGCCAATTTTATTTTCTGCCTCCTTTTAAAGAATAAATAGCTTTGCAGTATTTAAAGTGTAATACAAAACAGGTTATTCATCATGGGTTTTAGTGCCTGGTGGTCTAGCATTTACTACCAAACTTTTTTAGAGACTTTAAACCTAAATTAAAGCTTGAAGCATGCAATTATGCACAATGCATATTGTAAGGACAGTTAATGGACTCTATCATTTTAGGGCTAACAGCTGTTTTCTACTCATAAATTCTATTCATAGATTCCAACCACACTACCAGCAAAATTAAAAACAGGAAGCTGAAGGAGAGAAATAGAGCAATATAAACATTTTCTTTTCTTTTAGAATCGGAACAATGGAAAACAACCAAATTCGGGAATTATTTTTATTATTAATGACTCCCTTTATCTGTCTAAAAGTACTTATATTAGTGTCTATTTGATTATATACTAATATTGCTATATGTGTAATACCTACCTGCTTGATCCTTTCCCATTTCTTGAATTTTAACCTTTCTTAGTCTTGTTTTAGGTATAGCTTTTTCAAATAAAATTTGTTCTTTTATAAAATCTAGCATTCTCTGTATCTTTTAAAGAAGTAAAATTGTATTTGGACTTATCTCAATCACTTTAGTTTGTGTTTTATATATCTAGTCATCATGTTTATTTCCCTTGTAGTTTTATTCCATTTTTGAATTCTCTAAAATTAATAGAACTTTTATATTATCTTTCCTCCTTTATAAAATTCAGATGTTATATATTCTATATTTTGCATACTTGTAACATTTTGTAACCCTTTATAGAAGTGGATCATTCTTATCTGTGCAAATCTATGGATTTTCACAAAGTGAACATGCCCATGAACCAGTCTCCAGATTAAGGTCACAAATATCCCAGGAAACCTCTAATGCTGACTGTCACTATCACTAGCTGCTCAGCTTTGAGTGTCATGTTAGGTGATTTCTTTAGACCTATTCCTCAGTTCACAAATTCTCTGTATAGTTCTGTCTAATCTCTTTAGTTTGTCCATATTTAGTTCAGTCCTTAAACATATACCACTTAAGAGTTGTATTTTTTTTTTTTCAAACTTGCTCTTCTCTTTTTGAGGTCTTCAATAATTTATACATGGATATTTAGTACTTTCCTTCTTACTATTCTATTATTTTTAAATTCCAATGTCAATTTCGACTTCTTATATCTATTAACTCTTTCATGGAGAATCACTTCTCATGTTTTATAATTTAGTTTATGAGCTAACTTTTTTTTTTTTCTTTTTTGGTATCTAATTATATTTTTTTCAGTTTCCTTACTTCTGACAATGTTATATGGGACTCAACCTTCTTGGAAAAAATTGGAAGTGATTATTATAAAACCAAAATCTAGGTGTAGATGTATTGGGTCCCAAGGCTTTGATTTTTTGCCCCAGATACATATTTTACCTTCATACTCAAGACTCTAGACAGAAGAGAAACTTTATGGCCACATCTCTGTTTCTGTGTAGGGTTTTTCTAGTTTACTTGTAATGGATGGAGAATCTCTACGACATGAATTTCACAGTATTTGATGCAGCGTTAGGAGGCAGAGTTTAAGCCTCTTCCACAGCCTGAGGCCATCTCTTGTCTTCCTGTGTGGGTTAGAAGCCTAGGGGCCAGACTTTACAGGCCTAAACACAGGAAAGAAGTCACCATGGGCTGTAGGGCTACTGCTGTACACCATGGTGATTTTTATCATGCTTTGTGCTTCTCTTTGAATCTTTCTTTTCATTCCTTTGTATCTGGTTAGATATTATTTTTAGAGTTTTACTTTGTCTATGATCTAATGTTTCTAGCAGAAAGGAAATTATCTGAGTCAGTTTAGGTCATTGTGTTTTAATGAAAGAAAGCAGCGTAAATACTTCACTAAGTCCTCCTATTAAAGAAAATCAGCAGCTGGACTCCTCACATCTGTGTCTCCTTTATGACTCTCGCGTCCTCAGTCCCCTTGTCCCCTCATCTCTTTTCCAGATGTCTCTGCTAGCCAGCCTCTCTGTCCTCTCCCAAGACAACCAAAGAGATCTGATCTCATCATTCACAGGTGGCCGTTCTTCCCCTCCACTCATGTTTCTCCAAACACCGAAATCCTTTCTCGAGCTTTCATTTAGTCAAATATAATCCTAATCGCAGGTTTAGGGAAATCAATTTATAGCTTATTTAAAAAAAAAAAATTACTTTTTAAATGTTGATTTTCAGTAGCCTACTGTAAAAGAGATACTTGCATTGTTAGGGAAAACAAAACAAACAAACAAATCAATAAATAGATAAAACCCAGGAAAAACCTAACATTCTCTAAAAGATTTATAACTCTAAGATGTGGCTGGACTTGGAAAATCATGCGCACACAGCTCTGAGGAGACAAAAAACTATCTTGGAAACCACAGCTTTACCACGCCTTTGATTAGCTAGAGTAGCACGTCCTTAGATATCATAGACAATATAAAGCCATTAGTCAACAAAAAATGGACCTGTTCCAATACCAATTGCAGATTTTTGTTTTTGTTTCCTTTTGCTTGTATAGTCAGTCTCTAGAGTCAAACACTTTCGCAATCTGACTTCTTCAAGCTGTTTGGTTTTGTTTTAAAATGCGCTTATAAAAACCGAGGCCTTTTGTTACGCAATACCATGAATGCACTAAACGCCACCAAATTGTTCACTTGAAAATAGTTTACTTCATGTCGTGTGAGTTTTACCACAATAAAAAAAAAAAAAGAAAGCGGAATTTTTCTCACCACCAGTGTTAATTGAGTAGAACCAATTAATTTCTGCTTGTGCACAGAGTTTCCTCCTGACGTGGTCCTGACGTGGCTTAAGTTCCAAGATGGAAATGTGCCATCTGAGAGATTTTGCCTGGCTTCACCTAGTTTATGCACTCAGTTTGTCGCAGATGGCCTCTCCCTGCTTCTCTTTCCACCAGCTTACCTGCTGCTGCTCACCTCTTAACCCCCTACAATCTGCTTTTCATTCGTGCAATTCCAGGAACATCTCTAATGACAGTTTTCTACAGTTTGACAAATCCAGTGGGCATTTTTTTTCTTTTTTACCTTAAGCTTTCTCCAATATTGAAAATGGAGATAATAATCTTTTTCTTGAATATTTCTTACGGTTTTGAGTATTTTTAATGTCTTCATCTGATTCTACTACCTTTCTTATTTCTTAGCAGAGTTCGCTGGTTCTAATTTTTCTGTTTACCTTTTTGATGTGGAAATTTCACATTATTAGTTAACAGGCCTCTTCTCTTACATTGTGCAATTTAAACTCACATAAAACTTCTAGGACCACCTACTGTCCTGCTAAACCTTAAATTCATGCAGTAAATTATACAGTCTTTACTGTTACCAACAGACTGCTGAAACCCTCTAGATTAAATATCTTTATTTTAGAATACCAATTACATCTCCAATCTCAACTGTGCTCTGTTATTCCTTTTTATGTCTTTAATCAACTGCCTCTCTCTGAACTCCTACATACTCTTTTCAAGAAAATTTAATTAATGTCAATTCTATGAGAAAAAGGCCATATTTGCTATTTCCTAAGTATATTGAATGAATAAATAAATAAATGAATGAAAATCTGTATTTTACTTATATATTTGGCATCTATATTTTATTCAGTACATCAGAAATACTGTCCTCTCTACATTTCTTACATAATGGTAAAATATGTATATTTGTTTAATGATTCACGTGCGTAGCAGGTATTAGAAAATAGTTTGTTCATTCTTCCTTGTTTCTGTCAGTAAACCTTAACTAAGATGCACACTAATTACTTCTGACAATTACTCTTAGATGTATAAAAGCTCCCTTTAGACTAATGCCAATGTTTTCTACTTTAATATTACTTTTTCAAAGGAAAATTTCTACTATTAAATTTATAGTTAGGAAAGGAAGAAATACTGTAATCAGTTCTGGACATTAAATTAAGTAGTAAGAAACTGTAATGTTCACTTGAAAGAAAGCAATTTTTACCTGCATGTTTTTATTTGGCTACGTAAAGATATCTTTTAAAAATCATGCAATGATTATGTTTACTATCTGAATAAACTATCCTCATTTTGAAATTATAAAAATATAATGAGAGCTTTCTTAGCTCAGCAAGTTAAATTTTTCAAATATTTTATACAATGTCATAACTTAGATTTTTCCAACTTCCGGTCAATGCCATGTGATAATCACGATAGGAAAGTTACAGCTCTATTTTATCAGTCTTTTTCACACTATTTTAAATTAACATCAGTTTATTTTGCCCTATCGTTTTGTATTGAAAAAGTTTTCCTTTATCATTACCTTATTTACAATAATTTTCCACTTCTTAGCTTTATTGGGATGTAGTATATTCTTTATTATATTAAGTCACTGTCGTCTCCTTTCTGCAAGCTTTATTTATGATGTGTCTGGGCTGATTCAAATTTTCTGGCTTTCAAGCCATTCTATTTTTCTTTACATCTTTTCTGAATAAACTTTTTGTACCTGCATGGCGCTTATCCTTTTCTTCTTATCCTATGCCACTGAAAGAATTTTAAAGAAAAAAAAAAAAAAAACAGATGTGCTTTTAAATGTTCTCTCTTTCATTCACTCTCTCCTGGCTAGAGGGCACCTGGAGGCTGACGATTTGGTTCAGAGCATGTGCCAAACAGGGAGCAAAGCTGGGCCCAGGCTTCGCAGAGACACCAAGAGAGACACTTTTGCTCTGGGAATAGTGCTCTAATTTTCCTTTCCAGGAAACCAGTTTATTCTCACACCATCCACTGACTTGACCAAGTCCCCACACAAACTCTTTTCTGCTATTGACAAGTTAAGCAGTGAATTCAGAATGACAATCATTTAGAAGAATACAAATGCAAATACTATCTCACAACTTGGAACAGGAAAAGGAAGTTAGTGATAAAAAGAAAAACATTTTAAAAATAAATATTCATGCTTCTATTTCAGGGATCCTTTATTTCCTCTTATTTCATGGATATACAGAAAAAACATACTGCCACCGAGCTATCTCACCCTGCATCTCCTACTTATAATTTCGCAAAATGCTGCATTTTTTTCTTGATAATTTTTGCATGTCAATTAAGCAGGATGCTTCTATATTACATAAATGTACCTCTACTATAAAAGTCTAGGTCCACCTCACACCCACCTTGTTTCAACAGCATTTATCTTTTTTTGGCCTACTTTGGTAAAATTCCACCTAGGCAGACTTACTCCAACTAAGTTATTTTTATCAACAAGAGAAATTTGTTTAGACATAGAAATGGTCTTGAAGCAATAATAACAGCTTTCATTAATGTAAATTAAAAGAATAAGAATGCATTCAATTTGTAGCATCAGCATTTAGCATTTGCACAAGTTTTGTCAAATTATTTGATTTCCACAAAACTGAGATTCCACCAACTTCGTGGGATATCACCTCTTATGCAGTTTACAACCTAGAAAGTAATGTATGGCAGCCCAAGAAAATTTTCTTTTGTCTGTTGAGTGTGAATTGCGATACAGACCTAGTTATTTTGTCTTTTTGCAGGTGAAATAAAGGTTAAATTACATAATCTACGTAAGGTATTTAGAACAGTGTCTTAAACACAGCACTATCCCAATGATTAAGATATATTAGTGTTATTAACTCGTATCCCTTATTGACCTTTGCTGCACAATTACTTTTAACAAATTTTAAACTATGGGGTCTTATAATTCACAAACACCGATTAATTCATTATATACTGCTATTCATTTTAACTACTTTGTGTCAGAAGTCACATCAAAATTTGTCATGTAATTCATTTTAATGTCAAAACAAAAAGTAAGAAATCCACGACACTTTTAATGCAATAGTTCATGAAAATATATTTTGCTATTCTATAAGGAATAATTAACCGTATTTTAATACCTGCGGACCTGTGAATCTATGATGACTTATTTTAATTCCACCTGATAATATCCTTTTACAATAAAGAGCTTCAAAGCTCTTTGGAACAGCATAAATCTGCTAAGCACTACTTCATTACTCTAAAATAATTCATCGTAATTAACACATAATTTCAATAATTAACTTACCCTTGCTCTGCCTCAGTTTCTTTTTGAGCATTTATACTGGAGATGAAATGGTATGTTCCATAGAGAAAATTTTTACTGAAGGCAAATTTGACTGGAGAGCCAGAGAAGGAAGAGAAAAGAAAAGGCACAGCGTAACTAACTATCAGCGTGGAGTTGCCCAATGTCCTTTGTACTCCTCCATTGTCTTTCAAAAGCGTGATATTGAAAGGAGGTTTGGGGACAGTCTCTCACTTGTCGTGTCTGTTCTGAATCGTCTGGAATTCTACTTGTTTTCTCAACCCAGTACTGACATGGGTATGATGGCTATAAGTTTCTTGTCATTGTCCCGCAGGAGCCTTTTCCCTTATCAGCTCTTGGCAGATTGAGACCATTTAAGGAAAGACTTCTTTAGTGGTTTATCAACCTTATTTTCATAGCTTCTTATTTCCCAATGTCAAAAAGTATTATGTACAATTTAAAAAATTTCACCCAGCCTTGCTAAGCAACTGTGAGTAGAATTGTATTTTAAGTGATATAGGAAACGAAATTGACCTTGGTAAGCTTCAAGACTGGTCAGAAATAGGACAACTCCTTCATTTTGACTATTATTTACAGAACACAAGAGCTAAGCTCAAGGAAAGTAGACTGTTTTAAGAGAAGGGCACAGCTATTTCTCAAATATCCTGCCCATTATGTCCTCTTCAGCAAATGACAGCTCGTATTTCATTTGAACAAATCAACTAGAGTTATAATATTCTTTCATGTTCTACAGGGATAATTTCCAAACTCTGCTCCAGCAGCGGCACGAAGACCTTGTTAGAAATTCAAATTTTCAGGCCTGACTCCCAGAACTACAGAAACGCCCAGAAGTCCTGTTGGTTTTAGACAACCTTCTAGGTTTTTCTGACGCATCAAGTTTGAGAAACCACTAGAGTAAGCAAGCTACAAACTCTCATTACAAGCAAGGTGAGTTCATGTGTTTTCACTGCCATTTATTTCTACAATGTCCCTTGTCATAAATTTGATTATGAAAGCAGTGCTCGGGAGAAAACTAGGAAATTATAGTTTACAAATTTGAAGCCTGTCTACCCACACTGTTGTAAAAACCCACCAAGGGTGGGTTGGGGTAGGAGGTCGGGGGCAGAAAGATGCATGCAGTAAACAGGAAAACAAATCCATAAAAGGAGAACACAAAAGACAAACAAAGCCACCATCCCCAAACTTTGCAACGCTCCATTTGACTCATCTTTAGTCACAAACAATTCTAACAATTTATGACCAAACAAGGCAAGCGTTTGAACATGTATGTTGAGGATTTACTCCATACTGCAGTTTAGGAAAACAGTGAATCATTTGCTGCCATAAAAAAGTGTGTGCACTATTCAGAAATTTCTTGAGAAAATATTTCCAGATTGGGTAATAGCTTTATGAATGCAACTGAAGAGCAGACAGGGCTCGACGAAGCTCACTAGTCAAGCCAGAATCAGGGAATTAGGAAAAATACATTTTGTCTTCGGTCATTTACATGACAGCAGTTTTATTTTAAAAGCTTTCTTGCTGAAATTAGAAGGGTTTTGGACAGAGAAACTGAGAATTCCTTTTTTGAAATGAGCTACGTAGGAGTGAAAGTATCAGTAAGTGGGCCGGCTGCATCTCAGGACCTATGCAGAAATAAGTCATGGTGAACTTGGGCCTGAGTCAAAGGCTATGGCCGAAGAGGGCAGGATAGTGGCCGAGTGCTGAGGATCACATTCCATTCCCATCGTTATGAAAATAGAAAGCAAATATGAAGAATAAAGTTTGGTGTGCGCCAAGAATCGCAGGCGGTTCGGTTATAGGACAGAAGGTTTGCCCTTTCCTCATGAAGAAACACTGTATGAAGTCTCTTTTTATTCCAACTGATAAAGCAGCAAACCTGTGTATACTACTAATACAATCATGATATTGCCCTGTGCAAGTGTTTTTGTATGAGAATGAATACAGAGTGAATGGCTCTTCCTTGTAATATGTAGTTTACAATGCAGTAGGGCTCCTTTAGTCTTGAATGGCCATATTTTGAACATGTTTTAATTTGCCAAACTTAATATGACTTCCAAATAAGAATCTTTAACAGATAATAGAGCTTGTCAAATCCTCACATAATACTTTTTTCTATATGTAGTTCTTAACCAGTTGACTAACTCAAAATAGTATGTTTACACAATGTTAAAGCCTGTATTTTGCTATTGGACACTGCATTTCCTACTTATTGGTGATTTACTCCACCAGTCTTTGAGGTTAATTTTCATTGTTTTATGAAGGCAATTTAGCTGTGAATCCAGAGCTCAGTATTTGAATGTGAGCCATGAGTTACTAATTTTCTACTTGTAATCAAATCGTTATAAATGATATATGCATTTCTGTCCACTAGACAGTAATTTTCTATACAAAGAATCTTGAAAATGATAATATTTTACAACCATATAGAAATCTGACATATATTTAGTGTAATTTCCATTGTGCGGCTAAGGAAACTAAACTTTAAATTACAGTAATTTGCTTATATCACATAACGATAGAATTAAGATCTGAATAATCAAAAAATCACGGAAATGTGCAGAGAAATTTTGGCATAGGTAAGTAGAAATATTAAAGAAGTTCACATTAGATCGTTTTGTTATTTGTAAATTAGGAGAAAAGGTTAACTCTAACAGTGAGACAGTCAGAATGACCTTAGGCCTTTAGAGAGGTGAAAATGCTCAATGCCTACAGTCTAGACATTTACAGAGATTTATTTATGTCTGAACAACAACAAAAAAAAAACACTGTTTAGCACAGGAGACCCAACTCAGGTTAGATGCTATGAATTTCAATGAAACAAAAAATCATGACTAAAGAATTTCTCCAAAATCTAGGGACAAAATGTCATCACAATTTCCATGACACAAGAGGGAAAGGGCTGGAGCATGATAGGGAAATGGATTTGGGCATGAATTTTAAAGCATTTCTATAACACTAATTGAGTTCTAAAAGTAACAGAAGATGCTTACGATCCCCAAAAACCTAATACCAAAAAAAAAAAAAAAAAAAAAAAAACCATTTTAAATACTATTTCCACTCAGATTGTAATCTGCTGTTTTGACATAGCTATTTTTATTTCTCTCCTATATTTTCCTAGCCTTCTTTATCCTTTTTTTCTGTCCTGTATCCTTCACCTGTCTTTTTATTCCATTATTTCTTTGTCTTTTTAACATAGTACACATTCACTCTCTCATCATTCCTCCATCTATTTTCCTGGAAATCTATATTTTCACACTTATTTAAGTGTATTTTCTCCATGTTTTAAAAAGTCAAATTCTCTAAGGAAAAAAAAAAAAACTTATGTCATAACTTTAAAGATTAAATAGTACTCTTTAACACTGTAGCAATCAAATTATATAATATTAATTTTTAATTCGGACTCGCATTTTCAATATAATCTAATAAAAGTAACTAAAAGCAAGAGTACAGGATAAAACTATCAAAATAATCAGTAGGAATAAGTTTTCTTTTCTCCATATTTGGTTGTTACTTGACCTATCATATTGTTATCATTTTTAGCCACCATCATTCAACTATAAAACTTTTCAAAGAAAAAATGTAAACACTTCCCTTGAGGTTTAAATTTCTAATCGTGTTCTTATCAATGCAGTTATAAAAGACAAAGATATTCAGCCTTGAACGTGAGCAGAGGAACTCTTATGCCATAAAGTTCTACTAGATTTTTGGAATTGTCTAAAGCATGCTGGGCATCAGATGCCATATCAGCACAATGTTAATTTTAATTTACATTTTCAATTTAATTAAAATGATTTCCTGTCTTTAGACTGTTTTCCTCTTATCTGAAGTCAAATCCCTTTGTATCCTCTGCCTATGGGTCCAAACTGATTTATGTAGTTGTGTTAGTAGACAGTTCAAAACATGCTTCAAATAGTTTATGCCATTTTCACCGTTTTGATTTAAATACATTCTTTAAATATGAAGAGCAATCACTTCCTGAAGCCTATAGAAAAACTGTGCAAGTCGTCTTCGTAGTTTCCTCAGTAATTGTGCAAGTACAGACCCACTAGTATGCCTAGTCTGAGGACTACATTCAAAGGCATATCTAAGCAGCTATGGAACAATTTAACTAGAAACGACATCAAACAAAGCTGAAAAGCATAGCCCGTGAGACAGATTCTTCATAGAAATGAGAGCACAGGCTTAGAAAAGCTTGATAAAACTCTTGGCTTGCACTTAAATTAATTGAAATAAAGGTGCGAACACACTTTAATTTATAAATTGTATAGTCGATTCTGTTGGTAGCAAAAAAGATTACAAAAATGTCACCTTCAATTATAAGGCAAAGAATCTGAAGGGCACACAAGAGAACAGCGTTAAATAACATTCTCTTTATGATTCTATGTGGAAGGAGACATTTAATATGCAAAGTCAAATCATTATCTTTGGAATCAAGTATTTCTTCATATTTAAAATATAAATATAAGAAACGTCCTAATATTGATAAATTGTTTAGTACAGAATATTTTAGGTGTTAATTTTGCCTTCCATGGAGTATAATACTTTTATATTAAAATATATTTCTCAGTGGCTAATAATATTGTAGTTAATTATGGACTCACATACTCACGCAAAATGAATAGCTATAGAGAAACAGTCTACAATGCATTTCCCAAAATCGACTCCTATATTTATTGATTAAATCCATTTAGGGTTTCCATGTGTCAAGCACTCTTGTAAGTACTTTATAAATACAAACTTATTTCACGCTCTTAACAATCCTATAAGTTATGCGCTATTAAGTTTGTAATTTTAATTATGAGAAAACTGAGGCACAGAGGGAATGAGTAACTTGCTTAAGGTAGTATCAGAGCCAAATTGTAAAAAGCTTCTGAGATGGAATTTGAACACGAGCACTCTGTGGTTTTTTGTTTTGTTTTGTTTTTAACGGCAACTATGCCAGCTACTGCTAACAGAAAGCAAGTTTAGGGTCACAGTTCTCTACATATTATCCACAGTTACCTATTTCGGATATTTAGATACTCTCATCAAAGTGCCTAACATTATCTGCTTTTCTTCCTTCCTCCCTCACCTCCTCCCCATCTTCATTCCTTCTTCCTTTATTTTTTTCACAATGCTGAATGACCATCTGGCATTTTGCCAAGGCTCTGAGGCTACAAAAACAACAAGCTCTCAAAATGCTATAGACTAGTGCGGGCTGTAGGCGCTCGCATCATATTAAGACACATGTAAGTGGGAAACCTTTCCCTCCCTGGATGTAGAACGTTACTAGATTTCCTGAAAATGACAACTAAACTGGGCTTGTGTAAAAGTGGTGATAAGTATCAGGGAAGTGGACGGCAAAGGGCAATTGATACAGAAATGAGAGAACCTGAGCAGTGCTGAGAGCTGCAAGGAGTATTTTATAAAAACAGAAAGTCAAGCAGGAATTAGAGCGCTAAGAGACAAATCGTGAAGGTGAGTTTGATTCTCCGGATTACCAAGCATTGAAGAATTTCAATCAGGGAAGAAGCTAAATGCTGTGTGCTAGTAAGATCATCTTAGAAATTACTCCAGTTTAAACATGAGGAAGTGTTTAATCATTCACATGTGAAATTCTTAATGTCAGACAACTTGACTGGAGTGGGAGAATGAAGAAGAGGAGACATATGTGACAAACACCAAAAACATTGTGATAAATACAGTTTAGGATGTTTATGTGGTGAGATAACTACGGGACATTCAGGCAGGAATGCGGAATGGTATTTCAAAGATAGGAATAGCATTTAAAAAAAGACCGAGAGCTCTTAGGGTCTCCAGTTTATGGAGGATAATTGAAGTCACTGGAAAGGGTGACATTTCTCAGAACACTGCATGCAATAAAAAGAAAAAAGAGTTAGAGATCAAAGAACAGAAGGCACTAATACGTAAAGAGTAGGTTTAGGTGAGAAACAGGAGGAAAATTGGGAAAGAATGGGTAGATAGGAAAAAAATCCGAACAGACAGGGCTGGGGAGAACAAGGGGACCAGAGATGCTATTTAAAAGGATGAAGGCTTAAATGTTTCCAAATGCTACAACAATAATTAATAAAAACAGTATGTTAAATGGATATGGCAACAGAGACATAATGAGCAACAGACAGAAACAGTCTGGGTGACTTGCTGGAGTCAAAGATATTGTAACGATGTGAGTAAAAAGGAGCATGATAACTTTTCAAAAAAGCCGAGCCATATAGTTTCTTGGATTCCTCACTCCAATAAAATTTCTCCGCCATTCACATTCATTCCTCCCGCAAATTTCAAAACCCCAACTAAAACTGATCGTTAAATGAAATTTCTGCACCTCCAACCACAGCGTGCTACCCAAAAGCTCTCTCCACACCTGCCCCGCCCCATCCACCACTTCCTCCACTGCTTCTCAACTCTGTATGACCTTCCTCTATAAATTCATAATCTCTACATGATCAGCTCTTCAATGATACCCCCCATCAGCACCAGAGGGTTCTCTTCTCTAGGCATTAGTCAGGTTCTTGGTGCTACAGGTGACCAAAATCCAACTTCAACTAGATTCCGCATGAAAGGAAACGCATTGGCTGTGTGTACACTGGCTTAACGTGTAGCTGGACCTCGGTGGGTGAGCGGTGCGATCACGAACACTTCTCTCCATGCGTGGCTCTGCTTCCTTCTGTGTCGTGGTAATTCTCAGGCAGACATTCTTATATGTTGGTGAGGAAGATGACGCCCAAAAGCCCCAGACCTCTATGCTTCTTATGGCTTGTGGGAAACTGTGTTTTATAATAAGAGATAGATACTTGTTCTTCATTCACTGTTCCTGGCATGGAGCTGCTAAAACCTTTGGAATTTCCTGAGAGATGAGAGTGAGAGCAATAACGGTGTCTTTTGTTATGTGGATGAGATGACATTGGGAAAGCAGGTGAGCATGGGGGCTGGTTGCCAGGAAAATCAACCAAGAGATTAGAGGGTTGGAACTCCAGTCCCACTCCCTGGCTTCTGGGGAGGGAAGAGGGACTAGAGGTGGCATTCGATCTTCAACGGCCAATAATTTAGTCAATCACACATGCATAATGAAGCCTCCATAAAAACCCAGAAGGACTGGGCTTAAAGAGCTCTCGGGCTGGTGGACGGGTGGAGATTCATGAGGAGCGTCAGGCTGGGAGTCGGCACAGCAGCTCCGCACCCCTTCCCCAAACCCTGCCCTGAGCATCTCCTCGATGTGGCTGCTCCTGAATTAAACCCTTTGATACTGAAGTGGTGATCTAGAAGTAAAATGTTCCTCTGAGTTCTGGGAGCCGCTCTAGCAAATCAGTCAAACCCAAGGAGCGGGTCATGGTCGTGTTGTTCGGCTTTCTGATAAGTGTGACGATCGGCCAGGATGGGGTCTGATGCAGTAGATGCTTGTGCCCCTCACGTCAAAAACACCTTAACGATTTAGTTTTCACTCATCATCTGTCACATCCTATATACCTCTACTTAAATACTTATTTTTAATAATTATTTTACAATTCCGAGCCTCCTGGGATTGTAATACCACATCGACCAATGACTTTTTTCTCTCCTGCCTTTGCCTTTCCAATATCCATCCAGTCTCCAAGACATATTGATTTTATCTATGTAATATTTTGCTCATCTGTCTTGTCCTTCACATTTCCAGTGTAACTATTCCAATTCAACTGCCATTTCTCTTCCTAAGACTCTTTAAAGAGCCTATTCACCCTGACTGCAAGAACCGCACATGATCCACTCTACACCTCGATTGCTAAAAAAAAAACACAAAGCTTGACCTTAACATGCCTTTTTAAAACATTTTTAATAGCTCTTCAATTTCTATGATGTAAAGTGATTGATCACAGGCTGGTGTTTAAAATCTACTACTACCTGATCGCAATATACTATTTTAACTTTCCCCTTTTTCCCCTTCACGCAGCTACTTATTAGTCTATTCCCCCAAATGCTTTGTACTTCTTAGCTTTTATGTATTTGTTTACAGTATCCCTTCCATCTGATTTGTCCTCCTTTCCTATCTCTTCAAATAGCATTTTTATTTCAAAGTAAAGTTTAAACGTCACCTTCTTCAAATCTTACTTGATCTCACACAGTTGCAGTGATCTATTTGTCTATACGATCTTATTTATGGTATAGACAGTTTATATAGTTTATATGTAGCTTTTCTGCCTTCATTGTTTGTAAGCTCACTGAACATTAACATTCTAAATTGTTCATTTTTCTCTGCTCCAGAATGCCTGGCACAACGTGCTGCCCACAATGAGGGCTCAGTAATTTATGAAATAAATTGCAGGGTGCATGAGTAAATGACTGTTATGAGAATTATAAAATAGCACTAAAATACTATCCAGGCATCACTAAAATTTCCTTACAAGATTCTGACAGGAGAAACTGAGAGTAACAGAGCAACAAACATATTAATATTACCTAAGAATTATTTCACTGTGATGAGATGAGTAAGTTATTATTTCTGCCTGAACATATAATGACAGAATACAGATGCTCCTTAACTTCTCATGGGGTTATGTCCCAATAAACCCATCATAAGCTGAAAATATCTTAGGTGAAAAATGCATTTAATACACCGAGCTGACTGAACGTCATAGCTTAGCCTCGCCTGCCTCAAACATGCTCACAACACTTACATTTGCCTGCAGTTTCATCTCAAGAGTAATTGCCTTCCTCTTCTCATCAGAAGCAGGAGACACAGATGGGCATTTTGTAGCCACAATAGGATGCGAAACACAAAACACAATATCCAAAAATGTCCGGTAACAAAGTGTACTGTAGAGAGTAATACTGGTTGTTTACCCTGGTGATCGTGTGGCTGACTGGGGGCCGAATTCACTGCCTCTGTCCAGCATCGCGAGGGAACATCAGACCACACACATCGCCAGCCCAGGAAAAGATCAAAATTCAAAATTTGAAGTACGATTTTCCTGAACGTGTATTGCTTTTTACCATGGTAAAGTTAAAAAAATTATAAGCCGAACCATCATAAGTTGGGGACCATCTGTATATAGATAGTTCTACTTAGCAATTATTTAAATTTATTTCCATCTTAATATTTAGGCAAAAATAACTATTTTTAGATTAGGTAACAAGTATTTAAATTTATGAAAGTGAATTACTGAATACATTTATGAGTTCCAGGCACAAATGGGTACTTAACTCTGCAATCATTATACAGACCCTCAGTGACTTGGTCTTCAAAGTAGTGGTCATTTACTAAGCAAAACTGCTCCTGCAAAGTCATTTGAATTATTTGCCTCTAATGGAATTTGTTTTCACTTATCTTAGATTATGCTGTGTCTTTGGCCCTTAGAAGTGGTAATATACAAACGCTACTTAAATACAAAAATTTAGGTCTGCACATTGTCAAAATATAAAGAGTTTATGTTTAAAGTCCCCAGTTTGCTTTAAAAGTGGGCAGGTTTTGGAAATTTAATATTCCTCCTTCCAGCAAAGAATAACAATTGCTGCAAAGGTGTTCTGCAATGGACCTTCGGATAAAAGGGTCTCTTCTAAGAGATGCCATTTATTATTAATGGTTTAAAATTTAAAAACACATTTTCAAATATTAGTTTAAAAAATATGTGAACTCTGAGGGTATTCGTAAAATTTATATTCAGGTAACTTAAAGCAAACGAAATAAAATCTTGTATTTCTCCTTCTGTTTCTTTTCCTTCTGCTTATGCCTCTCCTAACACTGACTCTCCTTGCTTTATAATTCTGCTCACTGTCATTCCTTTTTGGGCTGCCAAAAACTGCTAATGAACGATGCTCATTCCTTTTGATCCCTACGTGTTGATTTTTCCTGTGGTGTTACTAGTTTATTTGTTTGGTTTTGGAGATGTTCTAATATCTCTTTTAAAAACCTTACTGATTGCTGTGAAAGGTCTGGTTTCCTTATTATCCTACCAAGGTTAGTCATCTCCATAGCACGAAATAAACTCATTACATGGTGCTTCTTTTCCCTCCAATTAAAAATGTTCCTTCTTCCATCACCATATAATTAGCCAATGTTGCCCAATAAACTTAAAAATCCTTTTAAAATGTTTTAAAAACTACAAAAAGAAGCTATATAACCAATATATTTCTTTAGCGAAAAACAGAGTACTGTACTTTTATTTGTATTTATTTCTGGCATTCTACATATATACTATACAATTTCCTAGCATGAACTAACTACACGATTGATTATATAGGATGACAGTTTTCATGTGCCTAAGAGCAAGTTAAAATTTAGTCCACTAAAAGTAGAATAGATATGATAATTTTATTCATTTTTTTTAGGAGGAATCCTTTTGTTTACAAGCCACAAAAATCTATCTAAAAATAGATGAGACGTTACGAAAGGAAGTTAGTTACTGGATTATATAAATGCTACACACTCAAACTGACATGACTTTAAGCAGGACTGGATCTCAGGACACAGCAGATGCCATTAGGTCCCCAGCTCTTTGTTACCTTCTCTTTCCTGAGTCGGCTTCTTTCAAAACTGTAATTGCAGCTCTAGGTTCACATCCTCTTTATGATTTCTGATCCTAGGGAACATAGTGGGTGTTTTCTGGCAACACCAGGAACCCAGGACAACTCTGACTAGTTTAGCAAAAGGTGCTGGGTCCCATGTTGGCCATGTGGACAAAATGATTGAAAGATCTACCAAAACTGAGGGATGGTTCCAAGAATAAAAGCATGCAGAATTAACAAGCATCTAACACTAACTATAGGTAGGTGCCCTGATAGTTAAACACCTGAGGAAAGAGTTATCAAAAATGGATCACCTGCTAAAATTCTCAAAAATAGAAAAATGCTTATTGAAAAGAACTAAAGACATTGAGAATTAGATTTCCCCAAAAAGTACTCACTTGTTTTCTTCTCTGGAATGAAGCACCAACTTCCTTGCATAGTAAGTCTTTTTGACCAAGATATAGTTTATATTTTTTCCTCCCAATACACCTCTCTTTTGAGAAATAACAGTCTTCACATGTGTTTTCTCTTACATCTCAAGTAATAGCCAACTAAAGGAGCTTTATATATTTTTTCTATCTTCTTTACTCAACTACTGTCTCACTAATTTATTTCATTGCTGTAGTTTAAGCATGCCTTGAGTGCATTATCATCATCCTGCCTGTCATAACAATCATTTAGGCTGTCAACATAAAGTACCTCTACTATGGAAATTATCTCTAGCATATTCTCGATACCTACACATTTTCTCTTTTTATGTATGGTCACAAGGTAGCAATGTTAAAAGCATATCCAACTCATCAAGTCAATGGCCCGCCTTAAATCCATAGATGGATAAATGGTCCCCATCAACTACATTCATGATATGAATCAGACTCAATTGCAGTAACTTCCCTGACCTGTCGTCGTCATACTCTGGTGATAGAGAAGTACCTGTACTTCCCTCATTAGGCTACAGTGTCTGGTGTTGGGTAGCAGACATAGTTAAATACCTCTCCTTTCCATTCTACTTTCCTAGACATGATTATATTGTTGTGTTTACACAGAGTACTTCATCTATTTCCAGGCTTCATTCTCATTACCTATATTAGGCTCTGTTTTTTTTATAGGTGCAATCTATGATCTCGCTACTCAAAGTGCTGTACCATGGACCAGGAATGTTGGGATCACCTAGGAGCTCTTTAGAAATGTAGCATTTTGTGCTTTACCACAAGCTTATAGAATCAGAACATGAATTTTAACAAAACCTTCCTTAAACCTTGATTTTAAATATAATTCAAAGTTTAGGGAATACTGATTTATCACATGTTCTTTGTTTTTTAATACTAAGTTTCTAGCAAATAGGTTCCTATATCTAGTATATAGTAGATAATTTATACATGTTGGATTTAATTAAATCGAAAGAAATTAATCCACATCATAATGTATTTTAGAAACTCAGTAAAAAAAAAAAAATCTACATTCTTCCTGGAATATCATACTGGGGTGACTCACCTCCAAGAAAATAAAAATCTTGTGATTATGCCATATTCCCAGACTACAGATTTAATATTTTGCTACATTTCTTCCTTCAAATCCCAAATTCTTTTGTTTTCTCTAAGCTCACCAGTTTGGCATGGGGAAAAAAAAAAAAAACAGTGGTGAGAAAATACATTCATTCATAAGAATTCAAGCTGAGGTAAAACCCATTGCAGGGATCAACTGCATTACTGGCCATCGATTTTACAGAATTTGGCCGTGATCTCCACAGTGACTCTGGCGTACGATTGCTTTAGCTAGTGGATAAGGACACCCGTGACCTGAGGGGAGGCTTGTGAACTTCCGTTTTCCTCCTCCTGCTCTTTGCCTTCATTATTAGAACAAGGAACAGAGCCTAGCGGGCCCAATTGTACCAGTTGAGGCCTAGACATGACAGAAGGCCCAGCCAAGATCAGAAAAGCCAACTTGTAGCTGATGAACAGCTGACTACAGGCATGAGTGAGCCCCACCATGCCTAGGTTTGGTCGGCAGAACCGTCCAGCTGACAAACGGAACCATGAGCAAAAGTGTTTATTAATATATTGCTGCATGTCACTGATGTTCTGTGGTCACTCGATGTGTAACGTTAGTGGGTGACTGCGACAGTACCATGTAGTTCAAGCACACTCATTTCCAGTTGTGGGTCATTTACAACTTGAATAAGTTTTACAGTTCTTAAACTTAAAAACTAACAAAAAGTGTTGGCTATACTTAAATATCTTTGTTATGAATTTTAATGATAGAAATAAAAAAGAATTTACTTACAAATTTTAAAAACCTGCTCTCAAAAGTCTTTGAATCTCTGTAGGCACTTGGTTAAGAATTTTTTATTCGTTTTTAGCTGTACTATTTCTACCTCTGGGTTCAGAAGGTCAGATAAGTTTGTTTAGCTAATTATTAGATAAGAGTTACTGAAAATTATATATATATGTATATATATATGTCATAGATATAGAAAGACATTTGTTAAATGTGGAAATGCAGTTTTGTGAGTAGATACTTCTACAAAGAAGAATAGAAGGAAGTTTTGCTATGTAAACATTTTCTAGTTAAGTTCTAATAGCTTTTAATTGGGAAATCTATTCTTTAGATTATACTTTTGCTAATTTATCTTATCTTTCAAATGGTTTGAGTTATATTTATTGAAGAAAAATATGAAAGTTTGAGAAATCTAGTGACTGTACCTGCATCTTAATGGTATCTAAGCAACAAACAGCTAAAGTATTCACAGTAATAAGGATAAAACAGATTACTTTGGGATAAAATTATGGGTTAATTTAGTCAAAGCATTTCGGCGAGCACTGACCACGGTGTGGAGGTGGGGGTGGTGGGGTGTAGACAGCCGCTGGCAGGTGTCAGTCAGCTCTCCCAGTGGCTGTGGAATGGGTCTCTACCAGAGAAGGTGATCCAGGTAGATCTGGGGGTCTCCATTTTCCTGATTATAATATGAATTTTTTATCTCTAAATATTTTTCTGCTCATTCTCCTAGTATGCAATAAAGTGTCCCTTACTCTTGATGCTTCAGCTGCGTGTGACTCTTCTCCACAGATGTAAACCAAAATACCATTGCCTGCTATCCAGTCTGCCTAAGTGAAGTACCAAAAGTTTGAACTAAATGAGTCCCCTATTTTCCAGTAAAATTCTATCACAATGCCTAGGAATGATTGGTTATGTTTTCCTCTATCATATTATTAAGTTATTCTATAATATGCATTACATATGTTTGTATTTATTAGCTTCAGCTTGGCCTGAGTCTACTAGTTAAACTGTCAAAATTTCCCCAAATTAGATTATAGCAGCTGCATCTTTAATCAGTGAGTCAAATATAATTTTCTCCCTTATACTAATGAAAGTAAAGTTTACTAATATAGCTTATGTTTTTAATTTCAGAACTATAAAATGTTTCATTTACGTTTCAGATATTTTTAGTAGCCATTTTCGTAATATAAAATAATTGTGTGGTTTTTTTTTAATTGGATCTTCTAGAACACTGTGACAACAATTCAGGAAAGTAACACAAAAGTACTTTCTATGTCATTTGTTTCCTCTACATCCTTGAAAACTAAGATACTTGTGCCACAAGAAGCTTGCTAATATTTTAGAGGGAAAATGTGAAGTGAGGGTTGATTTACTTTTTTCCTCAAATCTGGTAACTATTTACTAAAGACTATGTGTCTTTTTGTAAGAAAATAGAAGTTTCAAGATGACGTTACAATAAACACAGTCCTTATCAAATACAACACCGAACAATCATGGAATATTACCTATTATAATTATTATAATTTTATGAAGTGGTTACTTATAAATTAATCCATCTTCAATCCAAAACATGAAGACATTTTATTAAGAGAAAAGATATATTCTAAAAATTGCCTAAAATTGAGTATTTGAGAAATGATGTTCTGTGTCAATATCATGATTGACTTCAATTGTTCAATTTTGAGAAAATTTCTAAAAGAATTAATATTTTATTTGCTATTTTAGGAATTTAATATTCTTTATTACTTTATCATTTAATATTCTCTTACATAGTATTCATCTAGTGTTCAGAGATTTCTAATATTCTGCCTACTTGAGTGGCTGAGGAAAACCAATAAATTTCTTGCCTATGTATAGAAATTACACAAAATCATAAGGCAGATCAACAGTCTGAAGAGCATAAAAATGACGCAATTCTCACCCAATCGATTGCTCTGCTTCTATTCAAAAACTGACCTATTTCATTACAAATTGTATCAGACAGGTGAGTTAGATTATACAATGATTGCTTTCTAACACAAAGAAAACTGTCAATCTGGAAAAATTAAGGATAAAAGCCAAGAATCCTACCAAAACAAACACATGGGAAAAAAATTAAACACACAAAAATTAGCCTCAGTATTAATGTTTGTTTGTTTACTTGTATGTTTGTTATTTAAATCATCAATTTTTATGCATAAATTATATTTTTATCCATATCTACTTAATTCACTGGTGACACAAACCAATGAGAGTAGTATTGTGTCCAGCTAATGAAAGAAAAAAATAAATTGTATAGAATTCCTTTTTTTCTTCAAATCTTTATGCAATTATGAAAACTGAATAATAAGTTTTGAAAATCATTGATAATCTTTGTCCCAAATAAGTAAAAGATAGCTAAATATAGAGAGTATCAATATAATCATGTAAGATATCATTAACAGAAATGTATTCACTACTTTATGGCAGATATTGTCTTCACAGATTTTGCTTCATCTTGTGTCTTTGTGTTTTTTTTTTCTTTAATAAGAGTTTATTTGAGCCAAAATGATAATATATGCAGGGAAGCCAGATCTCAAATGCCCTCTCATCATCATGCTTTGTAATTTCAGAAATCAACAAGATAAATCTATAAAATAAAATTTTAACTTCTGACAGAAATTAAATGCTTCACTATCTTAACTAAGGTTATTTTGAAAAAAAAAAAAACCAGCAAAAGTGTTAGTATGTTGAGGAAATATTAACACTCAAAATAACCTGTGCAGAACTGAAAAAGAAGACGGTTCATAGAATTTTCTTAATAACAAGATGAACAGACTATAAAGTCCCATGAGTGCTCCTGAGTCATCAGAAAACATCAGGTGGTGAAAAATGAAGTTATTTCACACCTTTACTTTTGGCATACTACGTTATGCATTTGTGTTACTGACAAAAATCGCTATGTTCCTTTTAAACATGAATACAAATAACTTATCCAAAGGAAATTTAATCCTTGATTAGGTCAAAAGGAAAGGGGGATGGGGAAAATATTATCTTGTGCCTTAAACATCATCAAGGAACTGATGAAATGGGAAAAGAAAAAGCTTTTAAAGGACAACCACAGACATCTTCCTGCCAATAATCCCCTATTATCCAGGCTGAGAATCATGAGTTAGAGTTGTCCTGCCAGCAGAAAGATGAATTATAGCCCGAGATTTCTGTGCCAAGATATATCCGTAGCCAAAATCGAAAACATCCCAAGGGGTTAAAAGAGGAATGCTTTCAAAGGCTTTCAACAGAGCAGCTGGTGTCATCAAATGGTCAGGGAAATCTCTGTGGCCGCCACCACTTTACTGTTGGGTTCACCTGCTTCTGGGTTGATGGAGTCTCTATCCTTAATGATCCTTGTCTCGACTTAAATATTTAAAGAAGTAGTCTGACAATTCCTGTCAAAATCATAGAGTTTCGAAAAGAGATGTACTGAAATATTTTGCCATTTTGTCAAATGTCATTCTGCCATCATCTTGCCTAGAGTGCAATAATCCAATTATTCAATTCCTTTATTTAAGTATTTTCTTTACCTGTGAGACTTATGTCTTCCTAAAGAAAATGAAGTCATCACATTAGAAGCTTAAATCCTCCAATGACTAGAACGCTATGCTGCAGGATCATGCAGTGGACCCCATTCCACAATAGGTAGGTAGATTTCGATGCTGAAATGCAAGTGGCCACCTATGATCTGGTAAGTAGAGCAATTATACAATTAGAGCTACATATCTGATCTAGAATGAGCAAGTATAAATTTATAAGATGAAGCCTTATGTATCATTACAAAAGAGAATGAAGCTGACATGGAAATTAATTCTACGGTTAGCAGTGAGAGATGGATGCCAAAATGGAGACCATTTATTCTCATGGTTAAGAACTCTTGTGTCAGAGAATCCTGGTTTTACACTCAGTTCCATGGTTAGGGTTAGGGTCAGCCATGAGACCATGGACAAATTAATATCTCTAAGCTTTAAATTCCTCATATTTAAAATTAGGGTAATGATTGAGTCTGCCTCAGAGGATTGTTGAGAATACTAAGTCACTGTGAGTTTAACATTTAGCACAATGACTGCTCTTATAGTTTCACACTAAAAAATAGAAAATGTATTTTTTTAAAGCCCAGTATGTTTATTAAGCTATTATCTTTTGTCTTTTAGTGAGTGCCTAATATAATTTGAAGTATTTCGTAATTTATTTAATCATCCCGAATTGTTACAATAGCCCTACAGTTTCATATAATTAGCCCCATTATACAGATGTGAGACTTTAGTTTCAAAAATGGTTTTTGCTCAAATTGACATGGAAATTAAGTAATTTCATAAAAATGGGGCCTTTACCTGTTTAATTCTTTTTTTGTTCCATGAGTAAAACTGGAAGCAAGAATTCTGATAGTAAAATACATCTCAGTTGTATGTGACCTTCTCAGACCTACTTGGAACCTAGTCCTGGATCTGAGAGCTCCTAAAGGATTCTGAAAAGGACATGCGCCTCCTGCTTTCCACTATTACTCCTGTTTACATGACACAACAAATTCTGCATGACGAAATGTGAGTCAGAGCTCTCAGTTAAACATTTGTCCTACAAATGTGTTTCTGTTTTAGAGTACAAATATTTCCAGAGAGTGATAAGAGCATAAGAAATTAAGAGTGACTCTTCGTGCACATATTTTTGTTGTTTAGGAATTCTTGTTTTCCTAGTTTCCAGAGAAGATTCATGGCAGTACAAACCATACTGGGCAAAAATAATTTAGACTACTGAAGATAAATTTCTAGTTTTAAAATTTTACTCAGTGCCTGCCTTGTCTTTTAAAGCAATTCTGTATTACTCCAATTGCGGCTCGGCTTCCTGAATGTGAAATATTTTAAATTTTATCATGAAGGCAGGAAGAAAACTCTTAGGCTCAAACTGCTCAGCAGCCTTGAAGTCAATCAATCATATGTACCTCAAAACAACTTTCTACAAGACTCTTTTTATAAAAGAAATATAAAGGACGCTTTTAAAGAATGTTCTAGTAAAGACACCAGATTTATTATCTCTAGTCATCATGTCTCAAAGGATCATCTTATCTGATATGTTGTATATTTAACTTTGTAGTAGAGGTAAAAACCTAGATTTAAAGAATTCAGATAAAGAGATTTTTCTGAAAATGTTATAACAATAACAGCATTTAATTATTTCAAAATGGTTACCGGATAATCAAAGTATAAATTCAAAAGTGAGATATTCACAATCAGATATTTTGTAAACTATTTTTATCTTTTCCATATAATTGCAGATTTTTATTTGGAAATCATTACAATCATAATAGGTCCAATAAAACAAAGTTTTTAATAATATTTAGATAAAATCATAGTTAAATAAATAAACCAGAAAGTTTGCTAAAAAAATTGAAGCAGATTTTCAAAACTCCAGAAACTATCAATGATGAGGGGGTATTTTGATGAGTTTTAAGTGTTCAAACCTTGGCTGTTGAGATGCCTGTTTCCTTCTTTATGTTTTCTTGTCAGAGTTAAAAATGAGGCAAAAAAAAAAAAAAAAGAGAGAGAGAGAGAAAGAGAGAGACTTGAAGTCTAAAAAACGTTATACAAGTTAAGATTTCTCTGACTCCTATTGGGACCATTCAAACCATCAAGTCATTATAGTACCTTCTCCATAGAACAAGTAATGAGGTGAGAAGCAGCTTCATTTCTGCTTCCTCTGAGTCAGAAAACATGTGGAGCAAAAACTGGACAAACGCAAAGTGAGCCACGAGCCACATGCCATTGTCTGAGCTCTGAGACAAGGAAGCATGACACATGCGTACATCTGCACAAGACCATATGCTTCCCAGATTTTTACTAAAGAAGAAACTAATTCTTTATGATTCAGGGGGAGACGTCCGATTCCTGAACACAACTACAGAATGCAAACCACAGAGAAGGACTCACGGAGACTCAAGTCACAATACATTGCTAGTAGCAACTGCAAATTTCAAAACAGAAAATTATTTTCCATATATTTATGTCGCTTGAGACCAATCCCTCTTTCTGCCCAACTCCCCTGTATTTTTATTTCAGGTAGTATAACCCTTTCTCGGATTTCACAATTTTAAAGGACAGTGCCAAATGCCATGTGGTCTTAATAAAAATTAATTTGACTTTAAACAGAAAAACCAGAGAAGACTGTTTTCTTTGCTCTTAGGTTCCTTTTCGATAAATTTCTCTCCTAATATTTATAGTTATAAGTATCTGTTACTTAAAATATATCATATTATTATGTTAATATTATATATAACATATAATAGTGTATAAAGAGAACTCTTAGCTAGCCATTTGCATGCTTAAATACTGTCTCCTCTGAAAAATGAAAATCTAGTTGAAGTGCAAGGATTCAAAATTGACCTGCCTGGCTGGCATCGACAAAAACATCTTGCCCATAAACACACGTTATAAGTGAAGACCTACTCCTTTTCTTCCAAACCTACCAACACTCAGATACTACAGTGGATTTATACCCTCAATTTCTTTTCTCACAAAATAAGTCAATTTTAAAGTATTGAATAGTTTTACAAATCATGCAACTGGTTTCTCCAAAGAACTTGCCAGCGGATTACCCGAGAGACAGGAGGAGCAGAACAGGATCTCTGAGAGTAACTTCCTCTTAGAGATTTTCAGAGCCACAATCACTTTATCTGTTTAAACGCTAGGCTTTGTAGCGAGATTTCTTTTAAATACAGGGATATGTTCCTTCGAGAAATTTTGGAAAATTATGAGAGGTTTAAAAAAAAAAAAAAAGGGCACGCAAAAACGTAGAGGACATTAAGTGACTTGCCAAAGTCAAACATTGTATTAGTGACAAAGTTAAACTTAGACTCTTCCTCATTGTCCTGCGGACTGCTCACATGTAGCCATCTTTCTGATTTTGTTTTTCTCTTTCATAAATTAAGAAGTCTCCTTTGTATGCACAGCCTACTTTGTCCTATGCCCTCAGTTGAACTTGATATATCTTTGTGCTTAAAATATAAGTCCAAAATCCAAGAACAGATAACCCAGTGCTTAGATTTATTTATACAAATAGGAAATTGTTAGAAAATGTCATATGTGTTTTAGATACACACGAGCACGAAACTAAAAAAAATAAATAAGGTAATAAATATCAATAAAATCATTTCACTTCTATATACTTGTATAAATTACACTGACCTTCATTTACTATTTTAAATGTCCAAATGAAAACAGTGGGGTCATGTAAAATAACATTTTTGAACTCTAGTATTCTTATTCTTAAAATTTAAATATTTCAATTTAACAAATTTGTTCAGGGATATGCTTGTCTTTTCTACCATATTTCCTTCATTAGTTTGTTTTTCCAGCACTGTAGTCACATCTTCACAGTATGACAAAATGTCATTTCCAAACCCTCTTTCAGATATATTGTTAGGCTTTTAAAGCAATTTAGAAGAGTTCCATAACTGCCTAAATTGAGAAGCTTAAAGTAGAAGAATTAAAGTGATTCACAGACTAGAATTATTTGCAAAAGTTATAGAGTAAAATACATTTCTATAAGACTGACGTTCACTACATATTTCAAAGTCGTGAAGTATTTTGTCCAACTAAAATTAAAGTACACTGGCAAATGGAGCAGTCAGTTTACTTAAGCTTGAAATTTTCATTTCATTCAAATTGGATACAGTAGTTAAATAAAACAATGGGGCTTCTATTTTCTACCACATGTTATTTTTTAAAAAAACATATACAAGAACTGTCATATGAGCAGCCTGTTTGCCTGCTCAGTGCAAGGTTTTATGTTTCTGAAAGACCTCAACCCCCGTCTCTTAATGCTGAAAATAAATCAATTTCATCTGTTGGTTGTTTTATTTCTAGGGCTTTTTTTCCCCCTGCTTCCTTTTAGGCCAGTTTCCACAAAGCCATATGGCAGCTGAGAGAAGGAAAGGAATGAGCTGTATTTTCAGATCTTAACAAAAGGGGCTATGGTGTCAAAGCGACCCATGAATGCATGAGACACAGTCGTGTATAGAAGGGCCTCCTCCCGTCACTGAGGCCTAAAGGGAAGGCTGATGGAGCTGCCACTGCTTAAACAGAGAAATACTGAGTGTTTTTGTCATTCATGTCGCCCGCCTTCGTCTACCCCCTCACTTACCACTTCCCTTCCCAGTCTGCTTGGTGCCAAAATTCCATTAGCTGTATTAATGACATATGGTTGGAGGAAGAAGTGTGTGGCAGGACAAGAAAGGCACAGAGTGAGCATTCTTTCTATTAAATTCTGATATTTGTATCACAAGAAGCAAGAATCTCAACAGAGACTGTGTTCATCTCGCTTTGAAAGAGCTCAGAACGCACCACAGCGAACAGCCCATGAGACACAGTGACTTGTCTCACTCCGGCTGAACTCTTCTGTTCTGGAGTATTAGGAAATATTAGGCAGACCCCTAAACCTTTAAAGAATAGAACATATTTTAGGCTTTGAGTTTTTAAATCCTAAGTTTCGACATGGGGGGGTGTCAGAAATTCCCGATCTCAATGACTCACACATATATAAGTGTGTGTGCGTGAGAGCACACATGTGCGCACACACACGTACTTGCCCACTCATCTGTCCTTCTGTGGTTTCAGACTAAATATATAAATATTTAAATAATAAAGCTGCAAACATTTGAAACAGTTAAGCTTCTAACCTTTTTTAGACATGTAAAACAATTACGTAGCATAGTATAAAAATTTGTCGGTCAACTTTTAGAATAACAAGTCATGATGTACGAGAAGACTATGACAAACATTTTTCTTTTTTTCTTTCTTTCTTTCTTTTCTTTTTTTTTAGGTGAGGCAACCCTTGGTTGACCTCACTGGTTGCAAGGACCTTGTCAGTTTACAATCCCTTATTTTTTAACCTACAGCACTTGGTCTTCCTATATGGTCTCCCATCCAAGTACTAACCAGGCCCAACCCTGCTTAGGGTTCCAAGATCAGATGGGATCAGGCTTGTTCAGGGTGGCATAGCCGTAGACAACAAATATTCTTCTAAAGGAGTAAATGTATATATAGTTTCCTCTCACACCAGTGATTTACACAGAACTGTATATTCACACTGGAAGGTGGTTAATAAGCTGGGAAAGTTAGGTTTGCATAATGCTTGTATTTTCTGAAGGGAGAGCATGGAAAAAGAGGAAAGGAAGACATGGGGATAGCTCCCACCCACACATGGGAGGATGTCTTTAATTTCCATCACTTTAAAAGCCATTACCAGATAGTTCGGAATGTGTAACTCAACTGCTTCTAATCCAGACTCTCTAAATTCTTTACCCAAGTAACTGGACATTATAATTATTATTTAAAGACGCCATATACATTTAGATATTTAGGTCATAAGATTAGAGGTACTGAGGAAAAGATTAATGGATAATGAATTATCTACCATTAGAAAAAAATGTGACAGTTGAGGACAGGGAAAATTAGGAGTCTTGGGATTTGAGTGTTGATAATCATGATCTAAATACAAGGGCTCATGATAATTGCTTCACAGTGATATTCAGTCTTAGATAGTCATGGGCAGGTGGTTAATTATGTTGTGTTACACCAAATACACCAGCGAGATTATGCGATTATTCTAAGAGAAAGATTTACAAACATAGGTAACAATGCTAGAATGGTTTGAAAATTAATGAAAATAAGAGTGATAAAAAAAGTATTTGAAACTTCTGATAATGGCTGTGTGAGGAAGGCAGGCAATTCCTCCCATAGATAACAATTATAAAATCTTTACCAATAATCAATCCTTGGAAACCAGAAAAGTCAAGCAAGAAACTGGGAAAAGTTTATTTAAAAAATGCTACCCAATTGAGTAAAAAATGGGACTGTTTCTTTTTATCCTGGGTTCATTCTCCAGTTCCAGTGAAGGAAAGCCACCGCCTTAACGGCTTAAAGTGGCAAATAATTGAATTCAGGGAAGGAAAAAGAAAGACACAGAATGGCCAAAATCCAAAACTGAACATACACTCTCAAAATCTCTGGATGAGTAATGACTACACAGGCGTGAGGTAGGCCCCTGATGGCCTCGAGGACAGGCCCGTAGACACTAAGGGAGAATCCTACGCCTGAAAAACAGGGTTGAGATGTGAGAGTTTGCTGCAGCTTTGAGGCTGAGCCCCCACCTGAACACAGTGTGGGCATCAGAAAGGTATAGCTTACTGGCTTGAGGTTAGGAAGCTGAACTCTGGGATGACTAAGCAACTGGAAATCTAAAGGACTATGGGGAGGAGTAATCACCAAAATCTTAGTATAAATTCTGCCTAAATGCATGGCTGATCTCTAAGCTATGCAAACACAGGGAGGCTACCTGGCAGCCAGGCTAAATTGTGAGCTGAAAACTGTGAGCAGCAGCATCTTTACTGACCACTGTGGGTAGAAAACTTTTGTATTTTAAATTCAATCAAGTTGGATTTTGATTTTGCCTACTAGAATCAAAATCCAACAGTTCTCGAAAGGAAAAAAAAAAAAGAGAGAGAGAAAGAATCTATAGTCAATCTAAAGAGTGTATGGTGTAAAATGTTTGATTTTCAACCAAAAACTAATAGACATATAAATAAACAGAAAAATATGACTCTTATTTCAGGGAGGAAAAAAAAAAGCAGTTAATAAAAACTGACTCCAATTGGGTAGGATATTACATACAGGCAATAAAGATTTCAAAGTAACTATTACAAATATGCTTAAAAACATTATAAGAAACTGCCATTTAAAAAACCAAAGGACAAGATGAGATCAATAAGTAAACAGAAACTCAACAAAGAAAACTATTAAAGAAAAAAAAAAATCTAGAGCTTAAAACTGAATAACTAAAAAATTTACTAGAGGATTCAACAGAAGATTTAATAGGACAGAAAAATCCCTTGAAGAAAGATAAATAAAAATACTTATATCTTTAAAGAGGAAAAAAATGAATAAAAATCAACTGTGCCTCGGATACCCGTAAAACATTATCTAACCATCTACATTTTTTGTACTAGAAGAAAAACGGGGGGAAAAAAGGCAGAAAAAAATTGCTGAAAAATTTAAAAACTTAGTGAAAAATAATAACTTCTAATTTTGAGAAGTTCAATGAGACCAAAGTAATTAACATAAAGACACAAAGGCAGAGCTTAAGCCAAATGAGAAAACTTTGAAAAAAGAGAAAAATAACACATTATATACAATTGTATTGCATTAACACAATTAATACCTGATTTCTCAGCAGAAACAATGCCAAAAGACACTCAAAAAATATATTCTAATACTAAAAAAAAAAGCCTGAAAAGAACTTTGTACTATCGAATTTATCATTCCAAAATAAAAATAATATATATTTTCAGCTAGTCAGAATCTGAGAGGATGTCTCAACATCACTCGACAGAACATATAAAAGTCTTTAAGGCAAAACAACAATTTGACATCAGAGTATAACTCAGATATAAAGAAAAAAACTGTAAATATCTGGCAATATATATAAGAAAAAATTATACACGTACATAATTGCTTAAAAAATAAAGCTCATTTTGGTTGCTTTGGTTTTTTCAAACCTCATTATGATTCTCCTCAATGTATTTTCCCCAATATTATCCCCAAATATGCTATCCATACAAACAAATTTTTCCAAAATGTATATATGGTGTATTCTTGCTAAATATTTCCACCCTGCTTGAAATGCCATAGGTTCTGACTAGCTATAAAAATCCCAGTACATGCTCACGTGGGAGTTTACAGTTTTTTCAAGGCACTGACCATGGTTGCCCACCCATTTTTTTTTTCCTTTTCCTTCCTACTAGGTTTTTGATACCCTTTCATATGGAATTTTACCCATTTAAAAACATGTAACTCGGTTTTGGCAAGGAAGTGAGAGGAATTCTACAAATCAGGGCTTTAATATCAGCTATCATTTTCTGACCAGAAAAACAGATTCAGCAGGCATATTTCTTTTTCTTCTTTTAAGCAAACACTTTAATAGCACTTATTTTGCTCCTGTCATGATTCAAAATACTTTACAATTATTAATATATTTCATCCCTGCAAGAAACCTATGAGGTAGACACTATTTTTAACCTCATTTTACTAATTTTAAGATTAAAGCAAAGAGAGCCTAAATAATTTATGAAACTTTTGCCCTTTGCTCTTATCCTCCCTCCTGTGTGAAATGAGATGTGTCTCTAGAAACGCAACAGCTATGTTATAAATAAAAGCATACAATTTATACGCTTAAGATTACAAAGCAGAAAGACGCAGCTCTGGACTGTTAGTGTTGTGGTTATATATGTCCCGTACAGCCCTCTGGATTCACTATTTACTCAGAGATAGCTTCTTAATGTTAGTATTTTTTTTTTCCTATCTAAACAGGCAGGAAATGAGAAATAATTACTTTTTTTTTTGAACTCAGCAAATTCTAGTTCACTTTTAACCTAACGGGGTCTTTCTTTAGCCTAACGCTTTCCTTTCTCATTTTACTATAGGCAGTTAGAAGAGGTAGGCAGCATCTTCGACACTTTGCCTAGCTGAGTTCATTAGACAAATGTGCCATTTTTCACGTCATTACATGTGACAGTTTCTAAACACTCTACGACCACAGAACAAGTGCCCTCTTTCTTCCATTTTACAGCAATATCATTCTTACTTCCCTTAAAGTTCCCACTGACAGACTCTTGAAGGGCTATGAAGGCTTTAATTAATTGCCTCTCCCATTTTGCTTTTTATTAACTGTCACATCAAGATTTTTCAATATTCCTTTTGCCCACTCACCACTCACTGCCAAAGATACCTATATCACTTGCACACCACTTAACAGGGACCAAAGTTTGCTCTAAAAATCCCAACATGTAGTGGCTTAAACAACATTAATTCTAATTTCAATCAAAAATCTGTAGTTTTTTCAGACTTTATCTGGGACAGTGCATCCTTGCTCCAGTCAGTGTCAGCTGGGGACATCTGAAGACTGTTGAAATCATCTAAAGACTCACTTATTCAAATAGTAGATGTTGATGTCAACTGTTGGCTGAGCCTCCATCTGGACCTGGGGCTGGGGCTGGAACACCACACGTAGCCAATCCATCTGGCTGCTTGGTTTGTACACAGCTTGGTAGCATTTCCAAGATAAAGCAACCCAAGGAGATGGGACAGCTTCATTTGTTTTTATAATCTAGTCATGGAAGTCACATAGTGTCCCATTTGCCATAGTTGACTCTCACCACATTCAAGGGGAGAAAACGTAAGATCCACCTCTTAATCATAGAAAGAGCATTTAAAATAGAATATATTGGTGTGATCGTGTAGGGAATTATAATGTCACCACATCAGAGGCAGGAAATAAGAAGATAAATGGGAGAAAATAAATCTCTATTTGATTAAGCCATTCTAGCCAAATTCCTGTAACATGTATATATTCTATTATGGAGACATATTGTACATGTTTTTGTTTCCATGTTTAATATGTCTCCCCTACTAGATAGTATACTCCAGTTAGACACAGACTATTTCTATTATGCTGCCCATCCTGTTAACCCACACTGGCTGTTAATTTTAATAAGAATCTGTGGAAATGAATACACAGATGTACCCTGAGGTAGTAAAAAGACTTTGGGAGTGAAACGCCTTTCACTGAGGTTTAATGTGAAATACCATGTTGTGCTACACTCTGACTCCCAGTGGCATCCACAAAGACCTCATGGACCTCACCTGCACTTGAGCCTTGAAAGTGGCCCTGATTCTTAAAATGATCAGCAATTTCTGTGTGTGTGTGTGTGTGTGTGTGTGTGTGTGTGTGTGTGTGTAAACAAAGACTCTGAAAATGACTGAAAAATTAACATAGTTCCTTGGCAATAACTTTCCAAGGGCAATTTATTGGAAACTCAGCCTGATCTACAACTTCCTAACGAAAGCAATTTTTTAAGTAACCCTGAACTTGTACAGTAGAGCACATTGGAAGAGCTAAGAATGTTTTAAATTTAGGTGGTATGGCATTAACAATGTTTGAATTTTAAAAAAAAGACCACGAAAACCAATGTCAATGTGCAAACCTCTAAAATAATATACCCAGAAAGTATTAAATTTTAAAAAATGGCAGTAATGTAATTAGTCATTTTACATTCACTAAAAATAAGACCCATGGATACTATGATTGTTCAATGTATTGTTAAAAGCAGTTTTACTATGATTTCATGCATTGGACTGAATAATAGTTGCACTCATGTTTCTTCCAAAGTATAAATTCAATGATGGAAAAAAAAGATTCTCAGAAAAAAAACTGAAACGTTATTTCTTCTTTTATGACACATGTGATTACCTCACTCTCTAAAGAATGTGTGTTGTAAATACTGGATTTATAGCAACACCTCAGATAATTACACAGTTTTAGGGGTATGGAGCGGAGAAAGAATTGCAGACTGATCACACAATGCCCTCTTTCATTCAGTACTAGCCTCAGAAGAATGTGACGATATAGGTTAACTATGTTTATATTGTCCTTAAGGAGAAGAAAGTTTATATATATTTTTAGAGGGCAATATTCTTTTAACAGGCTAAAGCAACTTGCAGGAAAGAAATAAGGCCCTATAAAAATTGGTATAAATGTCTTCAAACCAATATGTTATTATTTTTTTTAATGTTTTACATGGTACATTCATTTTTGTCTCACCCTCACATAACTCTGCAAATAGCTATTGAATTCAAGCCGTCTCAAGGGTAAAAGCATAAAGCTGAATGTTTCTGTTGGATTTAGTTGAGCTCAAAGAGCGTCTGGATTTGTTGGTCATGGCATTCTCTCTTAAACCCTGAAGTGTCGGTTTGAGCCCAGTCATACCAGAACAATTCAACAATTCAGGGTTTCGTGAATTCCATGTAAAAACATCTGTTTACATGGCTTATGTCTGACTGAATATAAGCATGTTATCATTTACTGAAAAAAATGACAAGATGGTATATAGCTTTTGTACCTAGTAATCTTTACTCTTATGTTTCAATGCTTTAACAAATTGCAGGACATGGTCCAATTCTCTTTGCTTTGAACTATTTCTAGTAGGAAATAGTAAATCAGAAAACACAGATTTCAAACAAATCTTTATAAAAATACTTTTAAAGACACTATTTGTTATTTATATTTGGGACTATCGGAAATGTAAAAGACAAATCATCATCAGAAACATTATTGTTACAGCCACTTGTGTACAGATCTTTCTAAAATTCAAGTGGAGAAAGAAAACAGATCATAATAACTTACTAGAGAGATATAGTTTTCTTTACTCAAAGGTTGTGCTACAATCAGTATATAAACAGAAGAATGAAATATCAACCAATAAAGTAGCTTGTAGAGAGAGATGCAGTTGATTTCTGTTACCTCATCTGTTAGCTACTGCTCCTTCTTCTAATCTGTAAAGTCAGAGTTTGACCTTTCCAAAGTTGACATGTATAATAGAAAAGAAGCATAAAAGGACTGGAAAGTACTTACACTGCTCTATTGTTACAGCACTAGCAATTTCTGGATTTCAAAGATACCTATGCCAAAAAAAAAAAAAAAAAAGCATTAACAAGTGAGCACTATTACATTCTTGGGGTAGAGATACTCTGTGCTATCAGAATGCAAAAATAATGAAATAAATTTTAAGCTAACAATCGTATTATAAAGATAAATTTCTCTTCGCTTGAGGGCACTATAAACACCATGTCTACATAAATTGAAGAAGATGATCGACAAGATGAATCAGTTCTCCTCCTGGAAACTTTTCGTGTGTTCTTTGGAAATTCTCTAACATTGGAGCTAGCTGGCCTACAATTTCCTTGGGCTGGGTGCAAGAAATTCCATGGCTGGTCATTTGCTGCTTCTTGCTCTTGGGCATCTGGTGGTTTGACTAGTTCTTTGGCCAAAGGTATATTTGCCCTTTTGGTAAGTTCCCTTTGATAGAATCAAAGATGATGCCTTTATGGTTATTTTCATGAATCAACCCATTTGGAACACATATATCCAAACTTTTTTTTTTTTTTTTTTTGGTATAAAATTTGGAGGTGTGCCGACTTCCCAGGAGCCATTACTTCCTCCCTCCTACTTGTGTGGCCTCTGTTGTGGTCCTTAAATGAGTCACAGGGGATAGATATCAAGCTTCCCTCCTGGTGATTTTGAAGCCTTTCTCGCCACTTAAATGAGGGGCAAGGATCTACCTCGCCCTGCCCCTTATAGTGAGGGTGGAAGTGGTGGGGGTAGAACTCAGGGAACAAGAGTCTCCCATTTAAAATTCTTTTCTCACATTTAACGAGCCTTCTCTCTACTTTATGATCTCTTCTATAGGTTGTCAAAAATAAAAACCACTTTATTCAGCTCAGTAATTTTTTTTATTAGGCGAGGCAACCCTTGGTTGACCTTGCAGATTGCAAGGACCTTGTCAGCTTACAATCTTTTATTTTTTTATTTTTTATGCCTACAGCACCTGGTCTTCCTAGGTGGTCTCCCATCCAAGTACAAACCAGGACTGACTCTGCTTAGCTTCCGAAATCAGATAGGATCGGGCTTGTTCAGGATGGCATGGCCATAGACTCAGCTTTGTATTACCTAGACACTTCAGCGGAAAGTGAAAAAAATGGTATTTATAATTCTACTGCATAATTGTAACCACCATATATATGTTCTGGTGTATGTTAAGAGTTCTAGTAAACCGCTGAAGGAAAGTGACTTGTCCAAAATAACAGAGCATGAGATTGCATTGCTACACTGACAATGGAGGGCTTTGCTGAGTCTTGAGTACACAGCTGTTGTTATCTATACCTGGACAGCAGATTCACATCCATGCGGAGGATAACTAATATTTTTTGAGTATCTTTTACATGGCAAAGCCTGTGATGTCAACACAGATGATTTAATCATATTTAATTATATCTTAACAAAAATAAAGGAGGTAGTTAATATTATTCTCATTTTACAAAGAAGTAAATTGACACATGGAATGTTAACTTTTATTCCCAGAATGAGCTATTAAGTAACAAGGTAAAGCTATTTCATCCAAAGCGTATTGTTTCAGGGACAGCTTGCTGCCTGCTTCTTCATGGACTAGGAAATTTTTATTTGCTATTACTATAGTTTTAGAATGAGTCCTTTAGTCCAAAAATGTGTGACCCATTGAACGCTGTATGTTTCTTCTAAAGCCTGTATTACAGTTCTACTTTGGCTATAATCTTGCTAATACACATATATTTGGGATTTTCACCAATTAATGGCCCAGTAATTTTGGAAATCATATGACCAGCAACTTAGAAAAAGTAAAAAGAATAAAACAGGGCGAAGGGGAACCTAGCGTACAATATTGCTAGATTATGTATTTTATGATAATTCAAAATAATTGTGTCAAAATGTTCTCGTTAGGGACAACAGAAGCAATCAGTTGTCAATATAATCACAGGGGACATGTTAAACAGTGGCTACAATGTAAGGGATGGGATGAGGAGACAAGTTTCTTACATCCATAGGCCTTATGATCAACTTTGGAGTCCTAGCGATCTTTTGTAAATCTGAAATACCTTCAATTTAAGAACTAATTGTTTTTTCTTGATTCAATTTTGCTTAATTCACATCTTTAATAACAAGCAGCAAAGACAGACTTTAGTGGGATGATTAATTAGATTGAGTTTACATTTCACATAGTAAAATTTTGTGATTCATTTTGTCCCACTGTTATAGCTAGGTCTGGATGTATTCTTCAAATTCACATATTGAAATTCTATACCCTAGCCTTAGGAGATGGGGCTTTTGGGATGTGACTAGGCATGAGGTAGAGCCCTTAAGAATGGAATTAGTGTCCTTATCAAAGACCCATAGAGCTCCCCAGCTCCTTTCACCATGTGAGGACACAAGACATTCTCATGGTCAAGAATAACAATCCCCAACCTTTTCAACACCAGGGACTGGTGCTCCTATGAGAATCTAATGCCTGATGATGGGAGGTGGAGCTGAGGCGGTGATCCTGGCGCTGGGGAGTGGCTGTAGACACACACAGAGCTTCACTCTCTCACTCACCTGCCATGCACCTCCTGCTGTGTGACCTGTATCAGTCTATGGCCTGAGATTTGGGGACCCCTGGTCAAGAGGATCCTCACTTAGTCATGCTGGCACCCTGATTTTAGACTTCCAGCCTTCAAAACTGTGAGCAATATATCTCTGCTGTATATAAGACACAATTTGTGGGCCTGTGTTATAGCAGCCTAAATAGACCAGGACACTTATAAATAGTAACAAAACAATTCTGCATTTTTTAATATAAAATTGTGGATATAAACTTCAATTTCCCATTATCTCATGTAATATTTTTTGTTGCCTTTAGTGTATAAATGACACTTCCTCACTTTGGTCAATGACAAACAGCATCTACAACAGTGGTTCCACAGCATTACAATGGAGCTAACACATTCCTATGGCCTTGTGACGTCACAGCGCAAGGCATCACGGTTCCAGCAGCTCGGGCCTTGTGACGTCACAGCGCAAGGCATCACGGTTCCAGCACCTCGGCCGATCCTCGGCGACGCAGCGGCCTAGGAAGGCCTGGGGCGCCATCCTGCCGCCCAGAAAGTTCCACAGGAGCCTCCCCTGCCTAAACCAGGGTTACGCCTAAGACCAAGCCTAGTGGTTCGTATGGTGATTGTAAGACGTGGTTCGGCGACCAGCGTTAGGAAACGCCGAAGAAAAGAAGAGTTTTGAAGACTTACAGAGCCCGGAGCGTCCCACGCCGCCGGGAGCCACGCAGAGGCGGTGAGTGGGGCGCGGGGCGGGGCCGGGTCCCGCTCTTATGGGTGCCGAGGGTGGGCCCAGGGTCTCCCGGGCTCCCTCCTCATTGGTGAACTGAGAACGTAAGAGCCGGAGTTTAGAGGGCGGGAAACGTAGAAAACGTGAGCAGCGCGTTATGAGAATAACGAAGGTCTGTGGAGCGAAGGGGCCTCAGTGGCGGGAAGGCAGTGGCTGGTCCTGTCCCCAGGCTAGAAGCCCGCGTCCACCCCAGAAGGCCAGCTCTCAAGGGCATGCTGGACGTCAAGGCTTTAATCAGGCCCACGCATCCCAAAAAGAAAAGCCATGGCTCCTCACGTGTTCGTGATGCTGCTGCTGTAAATGGACCTCCCTGCTGCCCGGTTTACATAAGTGTGGCGCGCACGGTTACAGTCCCGGGCTGTGCCGGCCAGGTTAGCAGGTGGCACTCCACCGTGTTTGCACGAGGACACTTTCTCAGAAAGCATTACCTACATTAAGTGGTCCGTGACTATAATCAATTCCTTTAAATAATAGAGTCCCAAATTACAGGCGAACTGGAATGACTTTTAAGTTGGTGTTTGATCCCAATCACTTATTCTGGATCAATGTCTGATTGATTTAATGTTTTCAACCAAACATCACTTTTTAAATTATTTCCATGGGATGAAGCTCTCACCAAAGAGAGCAGCCTAAATGTCTGTCTTCCTTTTATCATCTGGAGTAGCCAGGGAAGAGAGAGGTATTACTGTGAAGTGATATGCGAGTGAACTTCATTGCCAGGATTAGTAATAACTGTTTTTTGAGAGTTTTCTAGAGAAAAAAATGAGATGGTACAATTCACAGGGGTTTAAGTTTCTGTTAAAAAATAGAAATAAAACTTTCTTCCAATGCATTTCCCTTCTAAGTCCTACTTTCATACACCATGATCAAAATTGCAAGTTTGGCGTCTGCAGTCTCTGTGGCTATAAAAGTTTTCTTCCAGCTAGTAACAGATTCATTTTCTGCTAAAATTCTATTACTCTAAGCAATTTCTCTCAAGGATTGTAACAATTCTTCTGAAAACAGATCAGCAGCTTTCGGTATAATCTTACTTCATCTAGCTGGAACAAGGTCCACTTCTGGTAAATCCTGGAACTGGATGTGACAGGAATAGAAAATTCTATTTCAGTACCTTGTAGAGTATGAAGAAAGGCATTTGGAAGGTGGTTCGGATTGTTTTTATTTTGTTTTGTTTTCTGTCCTCTTAGAATTAGCTTTTGTCCTATTTCAAGTAATGCTTTAAAATAACAGCTTTTATATATAATTTAAGCAGAAATAAAATATAAAAATAAAGGAGTTTCTTTCAGATGTTTACTATACTAATAAAACAGTATGAACAAAGGCCTTTTGGAAATATTTTGAAATTATGACATTAAAATAGGTTCTGAAATAAACTGCTGAGTTCCGCACAGCTATAATCATTCACAAATTAAAAACACACATGTACATATTCAAAGGCTGATATTGCACATAGTAAAATAGAAAAAAAATAAACTGTTCCTGAATGTATATCTGGGAAAGAAAAGAAAGAGGGGCGAATAGAAAGAAACCAAAAAGGGAGAAAGAGAGAGGGCAGCAGAGAGGAAAGAAAGAGAGGAGGTAAAAACATTTTAACTGTCATTTACTTTAACAATTTACAATTTTTTAAAGCTTAATTTGGTCCAGAAAATTAATTTAAAGAAAGTTTAACTGAGAATTTAATTTAAATGAAAAAAAAAAACCTCATGAAGAACATTTATGCCTTAAGATTGTCAAATTGCAGAGAGGTATTAATTATCACTTTATAAGGCATCTAAATAATCTCTGCAAGACTGGAGCCGGGCAGGGATACAGCCAGGTCAGGGACAAATTTTAAAAGAAGAAAAGGAGCATTATATAGGAATCTAACGTCTCAAGTTTCTGCTGATTGAATTTAATATCAATCTTTTTTCTAAAATTCTTTAAAATGTTCAAAAATTCTTGAAACATTTCTTTGTGGATGTATTTAAAATAATTCATTATGGTGGTGTTATAATCTCTGTAAGGATTACAGAACAGTAAATGTCCAGGTTTATTGGGGCAGGGGATTTTTATGCCTTTTCCTGTCTTCTTTCATTTCTTCCCTTTCCTCCTTTTCACTTCTGGGTCCTTTTCCCGGCCTTCCTTCTCATAAACAGCTACTGTGACAAAGAAATATAGCATGTTTCCACATGTATCAACAATCTAGAATTTTAGAAGTCGGAGTCAGCAAGTATGATATTGAACGCTGCAGACCGTTTTTTAATCATTTCTGCTAACATTAAAGTAGTTGAATAAGGACTACAGCAGTTAGACTAACCAAAAGTGTACCTTTTTGCTTAAAAGATTTGTCTGTATTAATAAACAATATTTTTATAATAATTAGCTCTATACTGCATGAACTTAAAAGTGAACCAATCTAGGGATATTTAAACAGTGAAATGGAATAATTTTGGTTTCCAAAGTGGGAATTTTGAAAAATATGCATTTTAGAACATTAAATATTCTCACACTCTATAAAAGTAAAGGGAATTTTAAAAACATATACATAAGTGCATGTGTATATATATATGCATGTATGGTTGTGTATATATTAATTTCTGTCCTCAAAATCTCTAATACTACTTGCAAAAACTTTAGCTCCCAAAAAGTTTAACATTTTAGAAATAACCAGTTAGCAACATGTAGCAAAAATATTTTAAGAGGCTATATATGGCCAATTAAATAAAGTAGTCATAAAATAATAATCCAGGAAAGGAAGAAACTCTTGGGAGCTATGAAAGTTGTCCTCTTTGTGTTATTTGTTCAAGGATGGATCAGCCAGGGAGGTGAGAAAGCTATCGGGGGGCACTTCAAAGAGAAAAATAGCTTTGCTAATGTGGGGTCCTGTGTGCTGAATCATTTTTGACTCAACATAAATATTCATAGGATCAATATAAATTTTACAATTATTTTAATAACTTCATAATATTCCAGCTCTTTGTACTATAACTTGATCAGTCATCTGTTATTGGACTGTTTTTTTCTTTCGCTCTAATTATAGATAAGACTGGATGGTATTTATACATATGAGGTTCTTATATTTGTCAGTGGTGTGGGACATTTACCACATTTACCAAAATAAATTCTCTAATTTCAGTTCAGAACTTAAATATCGTTTCCTTAGGATGACTTCTGGACCCTCTAGACTATTGCTTATTCTCTCTCTCTTATGCTATCTCAGTATGCTGTATCCCACAACATGGATGTTGCTACAAAATTCTGCAAGTTAATTTTTAAAAATTTTTCTCTTTTGCTCACCAAGACGTGCTATGCATAAGGGCAGGAACATTGTTAGCTTGCTTAATGTATCATCATCCATGGCATAGCATAGTAATCACCACATAACATGTATTCAATTGATATCAGTTTAATCATGTTCAAATTTGCTTTTCTACAATTTCTTATGAAACAGATTTTCTTTATGACTACTTACTTAAATTTTTAATCAATTTAAGTAGTACCATTTTATATATGGAAACATCATGGGTATCAATTTAATTTATATGAGGTCTTTCTTTGTTCAGTAAGGAAATTGACTTGTTGAAATGCTCAGTACAAAATACTTTTTTACAACATGTATTTCATGTTGTAAAAGGTTGTGTAAGGAGATTAGTTGGTCAGATATGTGAAGAAATCTGTGGTTAATCACTAACACGTTTGATATCACAATGTAGAGATGCAGTCTCCATGAGTATGAATTTGTATCTTCTTCCAGAACTGTAAATGGTGAAACTAAGAAACATGGTAGCAGTAACTGTGAATAGAAATGTAGGTTTGCTTTTTAATAATACAGATTCACATCAGTGAGTAATCATGATGGGAACGTAACCTAAGGGCAAAGTCAAACAGATATATTATATATAAAGCTATAGAAATGAATAGACAAGCCTAGTGATGTGTTACCTGATGGCAGAAAAATTTAGTTGTCTGCACTACTGACTTTCAAGAAACAAATAAATCAGCCAGTCCTATGTTGGCAATGTTGCTTTACCCTGTCTTCTTTATCAGAAGCTTATGTCCTTTGGGGGAGGGGGAATCCCTTAGGCTGTAAGCTAAAGTCATCACACTTTGACTAAAAGTAGTGTTTAGTCTTTACATAGTATTGTGTGAAAGTAATGCTTTTAAATCTACAACAAAACCAGAATATACTTCTTGTTTTATCCGCAGATTACAAATTCCTCAGTTGCCACAAGCAGAGTAGATATTTCCTGGGCTAATTTTTTCTATATATTTCTTCATAGCTTGGAGAAATATGATTGGTTGAAGAAGAAATCAAGTCAGATCAGTTTGATAGGAATTATTTACATATCTCTTTTCATCAATCGACTAAGTAGCATATGGAATGTTCTTGGTAGTGTATGTGTGTGGAGGAGGGGGGCATGATATATTTAAAAAGGTAAACAAGACTCAGTCCTTGCTCTCAAAAATTAAAATTTATTAAGGATGGAGAAACATATTTTTTCATTTTAAACTTTGCTAAAAAGCATACTAAGGCTTATATGTGATTGGTGCTATTAGTAAGACATGAGGAAATTACTGGAGCATCTTTCAGAGCAAGATACACCTGTGAGGTTTGTGAGTATCAGAAGGAATACTCACAGGGAAGGATCAGTATAGCAAAGAAATTGATAGCTGTGAGAAGCACTTTCAAGTTAAATATATAGAATTGAGAAAAAATATTGCTTAAGTGAATATTATGTAGAGAGAGAAACACAAAGACCTAGGTGAACCCAGTTCCTAACCAAGGTAACCAGTGACATTTCAAGAAGTAAGGGAGAAACAAGGAGGAACTGTTTGGTGCATAGGATAACTTCATCTGCTTTTTAATAATTAGTAACTGAATCTACTTTATGTTAGCCATTGACACTAGGCCCCAGAATGCTATAAGTGAGAAATGAAAATCTAAAAAGTACAAGATTTGCTTTACATTATACTGAATTCTCACTGTCCATCAGGTCCCAGTAGAAATGTCCATATGGCAGGTGGAAATAAAACCTTGAAACAGTATTATGGACTGAATGTCTGTCTCCCCACCACACCCGACCCCCCAAACTCTTATATTAAAGCCCTATCCCCCAATGTGGTGGTATTATGAAATGGGGCTGTTGGGAAACAATTACGTTTAGATGAGGTCATAAGAGTAGAGTCTCCATGATGGAATTAGTGCTCTTAAAAGCTGAGGAAGAGACATGGGAGCTTTCTCTCTGTGCCATGTGAGGACACAGTGAGAAGGCAGCCGTTTGCAAACCAGGAGGAAGTTCCTCACCAAGAGCCGAATCTGATGTCACCTACAACGTGGGGCTTCCCAGTCTCTAGAACTGTGGGAAATAAATGACTGTTATTTAAGCCACCCAATCTATGGTATTTTGTTATAGCCACCCAACCAGACTAAAACTCTGGGTCTGAGAAGACTGGACCTTAGTAATAGCAAAATCCATAGATTTGCCCAAAGAATAAACTTTTACAGAATATCCACATTTACAGAATCACAGAACAAAAGAGTTAGGGAAATGACAAAGTCAAAGTTATTAAATAAGCAACAGGTCTAGCAAGTATGGAATCAAAGAAGAAAAGAGAATAATGCTAAGAGTTGTTCAATATTGCCATATCTTATTTCAGAGGCAGAGTACGAAGAAGTCTAAGGAAAGTAAACACACTTTGATTTGGTTGTGTTAAAAGAGAGTGGGAGAAGCAGAGGGAATCCTGCAGATATCAAAAGGTTTTCTTTAATTCAATGCATGTTGACATTACTGTCTTCAAGATGTTTTGTAAATCACTGCAGATTCAACTACAGGAGCAACAAGATAAGCACAACCTTCTATTATATAGGAGAAAGTCAAAATAAACAGAAAAATAATTTTTAAAATATATATTGTGAAAGAAACACACAAGTTTTGTGATTGAGACTAATAGAACACCTGCATTGTGATCAGGAAAGAATATTTAAACTAAAATTTGGAAGGTCAAGAAGAACCAACCATGGGAATATTGAAGGATTGAACATTCCTGCCAGAAACAAATGCCATATACGAAAGCCCTCCATGAGAGTTTATTAAATTCAAGAAACTGAAAGAAAGCCATTAAAGCTGGAGCATTCAGAGTAAGGGAGAGAGTGGATGGGTATGAGGCTAAAGATGTAGGAAGTTCCCCGGAAAAAGCATACAGTACTTGTTGAGCAACAATGAAGGGTTTGGGATTTATTCTTTGGAGAATCACTTCAGGTGTTTAACATGAGTGAGAGATGATATGATTTCTGTACACATAATAAACATTTCACAGCATCATATAAAATAGATCAGATGGATCAGAAGTGATAAAGAATACTAATTAGGAGGTTATTAATGTATTCTTGAGAGAATGGTGACCTGGATTAAGGGTTTAGAAGGGAAAACAAATAATGTTTAATAGCTAAGGAGGTTCTCAATTAAAAATACATGAGTCTAATAACATCTCTGCCATGTACTATATTATGATGTTAATCGCCACTTATTTTTAAAAAACCTCAAATTTACCTTATGTAAAACAGAAGTGTTGCAATTCAGGGTGCCTAGAAAAGAGATTCTGAGTTTTTGAGTTTAAAAGGGAGGACTCAGGATCAACATTTTTCCACAGAGAAGGAAGCATTATTGAGGAAATATTGTATAGGAATAAAATCAACTTAGAGCAACAAAAAAATAATAATAATGTTCAAAACAAGAACAAATTTGGAGAACTTCCATCACTTGTTTTCCAAACTTTTAAAGCTATAGTAATCAAAAGTATGGTATTAGGTGAAAAGAAAAACACATGGAACAATGAAACAAAAGGTCAGAAAATAGACCTGCACACACTTTTAAACAAAAGTTCTCAGCAATTCAACTGGAGAAAGAAAAATCTTCCAACATGTGGTATTGAAGCCACTAATATCTATACCTATATAAGAGAAAAGTAAACATCGATGTGTAACTTACATAATATATAAAAAATCAAATTAAAATTGATTATGGAGCTAAAAGTTAATGACTTAAAAGATCTAGAGGAAAACATAAATAGAACGTGTTTAACACTTTGGAGAAGAGAAAGAGTTCCAAAACAAGACATTAAAAGCATGAGTCTTTAGAAAATGAACAGAATTTTCTCAAAATTTAAAGTTTTACCTCTTTGAAAGGCACTATTAAGAAAACTAAGAACACAAGCCACAGAATGTGAGATAATAGTTGCCATATATATTTCTGATAAAAAAAAGAACTTGTATCCAAAGAACGCTCATATTCAATAAAAAGCCAACAAAGCTACAGGCAAAGATTTCAACAAATATACTCTCGAGAAATACGAGAAATATACCGATGGTCAATAAGTCCATAAGAAGATGTACTATATCACTAACTAACAAGGAAATCTAAAATTAAATGCAATAAGATACTTCACATAAGCTAATGAGAAAAACAAAAAAGACTTACATTACCAAGTGTTGGCAGGGATATAAAATGACTATAATGCCAAAATGATGTTTCTATGTCTTTGTGTGACACAGACCCAAGTTCAATGAACAGAGGAGTCTCTAAATTCCTCTCTAGCTATAGCAAAGAACCATACCTGAAGTTGATTATTCAATAAATAGCATTCAGACTAAAGAATAGCAACTAAAGGGTGACATGCAAAAAAAAAAAAAAAAGAAACCCACAGTAAGAGACTTATGGAATTTACTAATAAGCATAATATACATTTAATTTGTAGTCCTAGAAGGATATGAGAAACATGATTGTATGGAATGAATATTTGAAATGTTGAGAATTTTCTAAAATCAATGAGATTGAGTCACAGATCCAAGAAGCACTGTGAACTGTAAGTCTTAATAATATGTCATTATGATGAAAGAATTCACCAAGAATATATAACAATTTTAAATTTGTGTATACCTAGTGACGTAGCCTCAAAATATAAAGCAGAAATTTACAGAAATAAGAAAAGAAATAGACATTTCTAAAAGCAAAGTAGGAAATTTTAACATACCTCAATCAGTTATTGATATGGCATGCAGACAAAAAAAAAGTCAATCAGAACATAGTAAATGTAATGTTATGCTTAACAAGTTTGAATTAATTTATAAGTATAACCTCACACCGTGAAATACAGAAAGAAACATGTGGCAGAGCAGTTTCCTCTTCCAATTTGTATAAAGCTGGTTACATTTGAGAAATGAATATTTTGGGCTTGTGGTTATTTTCTTGATACCTTGTTTTTACTTTTTGAGGCCATGCCAAACAAATATATGGTAAATAAAGTACATTGTTATAATAAATCACAGGCTTAAAACTGGAATATTTATCAGGAATAATGTTTGTTTACTTGAGAGCACATGAACACAAACTTTCATTGTTTAAATATTGTCTTTCTGATTATTTTGACTACATACTTGAATCTTGTCTCAGTGAACTTCACACTCTTTCACCTATCTTTGAAAACTTTTTTAATTTTTAAAGAGAAATTCTTAAGGCTGACGTTCATATCATTTCTATATACCTCATAATACCAAACAATCATGTGCATCAGGAGTCAACAAACTACAGAAAGCAAACTGTTTTTGTGAATAACGTTTTATGAGAGTAAAGTTACACCTCTTTAATTACACATAGTGGCTTTCATATTACAATGAAAGATATGAGTAGTGGTGACCAAGGTCAGAACCTTCCAGCCTGAAGTATTTACTGTCTGGCCCTTTAAGAAAAAAATGTTTGCCAATCCCTGATTCCTGATCTACATGTTTGAATAAGCAGACGCTAATTTGAAAAATTTAAACCATATGACAATCTTAAGTCTATTACTCACTTACGTTTAAAAATTTGCAGAAGGTCAATTGTTGCATCGTTCTGATTGTTTAGGTATGAACCGTTTATATTAGAAATTTATGTATGTATGGACCTAGGAACTTATACTGTGAACTTCAATAAATGGGAAATAATATTACAAATATTTTAATATTGTATGAAAAGAAATTGTACAAATTTATAGAGGCATCACATCCTTCTCTGCAAATTGGTGGTAATATTGGGGCAAGAGAATTTTAAATGTTAAATTCACTCTCAGGACTACCACACAACGAACTGAATAATAACATTTTTAAAGCAGATAGAAAATGACACCTTATCATCCGTAACTGTCTTCCCTATTCCTCAGCATGTGCTTTTTTCCCAATTTTATTATAAAAAATATCAAATGCATCTCAAATTCACTTCACCATACAGTTATTATAACAAAAGAGAAAGTTAAAAAAAAAAAAGGGTAATGAAATCACATCTCCACAGTTCTAGAAACAGTCATGCTGCATGAGTCAGACCACAGGGCAATGCAATTTTACCAGAATGTCACAGCGTAGCTCCACTAAAAGATCAAATCAACACAAAAAGTAGTAAAAAGAAAAATAAAAAAATAAACATTAAAAATATTGCAGACCGTATAGTTTAACATTGTGTGGATGGTCTATATTTATGGCTAAGTATTCGATGGCCTGTTGTGAAGAAAAGTGATTATGCCTTGAAAATAAAAGACTAGTAGCAATTCCAGGACAGACATTATAACAATTGTGTGATTTAAAGGGAATCATTCACTATGTAAGGCCACCTAGTGCCTGTCTTTCAAGATGTGGAATCATACATTGTTTTTCAGTTTAATCACAGCTATTTATATACATTTAGTGCTCCGTGCACTCTAATAATTAAAAACAATACTGCCCTAGAGACGCATATTGCTAAATTTTACTCCAATATGCCTATTTTAATTCTACTATGTATTTTGTTTGTTTAATCATCCGGCATATCAATCAAGGTAAAACATATCTGGAGAACATCATTTTGAATTCACACTTGGGTATGGGTCCATATCTGAATGTAAGCGATTGCTTTTATTGCTTCTCATCTGTCTAGTGGTGATAATATATCTTTGTTGTATGGGTGTTTTTATACATAATTATTTATGAATATAATGTATATAAATATTTAACCAAGCATCCAGCACTATTGGAACGATACAATTTATTTTTTTATAAACCCCATGAGAAAAAAATTACAAGTTAAGGAAAAATATTGACGATTGGATACCTCAGGTGGGATATTGAGGTGTGTAGAGTTCCTGTAGTCTTGTTTATGTCCGTGTGAAGAAAAGCAGTATTTAGTGAAGCTTTCAGTACTATCAGAAGATGAATAGAAAAATGATAGGATAGGATAGAATAGACAGACAGACAGACACTACCACATAAACATATGTATACACACACAATTATATGCACATGTGTGCACAGTATTGCACACCTTGAGGCTGCTTGAAACTTAGGATCATGCCCAGTAATGAATGTTTGGCAAGCCCTCTGAAAATTCTATTTAACCAACATGATATTATTCATTAAATTTGAGAATAACTTAAGTACTCAGTGAAGACATCAACAATTTTTCCTTTTAATAACACAACGATTTCTATTATCTTTCAAGTCAATATCTACTTTATTTCAGAATTGTGAACAAAAGAATAAAATAAGTTGTAGCAACATGCCATTTTATCTTTGTAAAGTTTACAATATGACTGTTCATTATATAGCCCCATATCCCTTCTTTACTCAAGACAATTATATAACAGCATTTTGCAAATATATTGATATGATTAACAATTCATTGCAAAATTTCTTTACTTTTGAAAATAATTAATATTTATAAATACAGTATCAAAGAATTGTAGGAGAAACTAATTCCATTGTAAGTTTGGTTATGAATATAAATAACACATTTAATAATAAGTCTATAGTGTTTTCCAAACTAATAGATTAGGTAAGACACACAGCAACTACATGTATTTTTGACAAAGTTATTCATTTCCAATTATTAAAATTTATTCTTGAATTTTTCAGTAATAGGACAGGTGATTGATGGAACTAATGAAAGGAGTTCATTCATTTATCCATTCGTTTATCAAATTTGCATTGTTTCAATACTGAGTTTCAAACAGTCTGTTAAATTCTTAGGATACAGAAATGAAGGAAGAATTACCCCTTCCTTCCTAGGCTCCTGTCTAGTGGGAAATATTGACTTAAAAACATCCAATATTAAACTTTCAGTGTTAAAATAAAGACTTAGCCAGAATCCCAGAACCCATAAAACTCTCTTTTGTAATACATTTTTCTCATTTTCCTCTCTTTGCAAATGCAAGAAGTTTCTTAATAAACTTCTCCTTTAGAATGACAAAGCATTTATCTTCCTGTTCTTCACTGCTGTTCAGTTTTGTAAATGTCTTCAGTAAGTGCATGTTTATATCATTTGTCCATTTTCTTTGCTTATGCCTAGAAGACAGACAAAACGAAGTACTAAATGTGTTAGTCAGAGTTATTTTGCCAAGTGAACTGAGCCGAAAATTGTGGATTATTTTTCTTTTGTTTTCCTAGTATAAAACTCATGATTTTAGATATTCTAGATAATAATGTTTAAAGTTTTGCATTTCACTATTAAATTGAAATGTCAATATTTAATTTAAAATCTGGACTAATATTTGCTTCATCTTTGTTGTTGTAATAATGTAGTGGCAAGAGAACTAGGTTTATCGTGGAAGCCCAGGTAGTTTATTATTATTATAGTATGAAAATTTTCTACCTTTCAGTAAGCATTATATTTTTAAAGCATTAATCCTTCAAATTCTTCAAAAGACACAATCAATTGAAAAAGCAGTTGATGTGGAAATTATTTTGTTCAAAGAGCAAATGTGAAAAATGATGTAATACACAGACAATAAAGCTATGGATGTTTTGAGCTCAGAATGATCGGTGTTATTTTCTCTTGAGCAACACAGGAACCAGAAGGACTTTTTTCGTTAATTCCATCTGGCTCACAGATGTCATTTATTGCAAAAATTAGAAATGTTTGATAACCTTATGGCTAACCCATTTTGAAACACATTCATTTTTATTGTGAAATAAAAGCCCTAGTAGATATTATAGACATGTTTAAAGAGAATATATTTACATATTTATCAAATCTAAAAAATTCATAAGTTACTAAATGGTAATTTTTTACAACTAGTGAGTCTCATCTAAAATAATATTTAACATTTTTCTCACTTATTCAGAGAATGACTTTTGAGTAAAATATTTTTAAACTATATTTTTTTCACTAAAGGATATATGGTTATACAATCATCCCTCAGTATCTGATAAGAATTAGTTCCAGGATTCCACCTCCTGAGATACCAAAATCTGAGGATGCTCAAGTCCGTTATATAACATGGCTTAGCATTTGCATATGCCCCATACACATCCTCCTGTATGCTTTAAATCATCTCTAGACTACTTATAATACTTAATACAATGTAAACGTATGTAAGGAGCTGTTGTGCTGTATTGTTTAAGGAATCATGATGAAAAAGCGTCTGTACATGTTCGGTGCAGGCGCAGCCATCATTGGTCTCACTACATAGTACACGTTATCAATTATACAGTCTTTTTCCCCCTTATATTTTCATTCTAAGCTTAGTTGGATCTGCATATGTGGAACCCATGGATACATACTGATTATGTTAGGGAAAAACTCTTATTTAATAATGTTCTTGATAAGTTTTGAATTATAGAAAATTTCTAAAATTTCTTTTAAATTTTGCAATATTCTTCATTTCCATTTAAATTTGACTTCTAATATAACATTTTAAAGATTTGAAAATGCAAAAGTAGACCTTTAAAATGATGTCTATACAGCCAAGGTTAACAATAAATCTGTAAAAATATATATATATGTATATATTTGAACTTCAATGTGACACCTGATAGTATTCAGATATAGTCAGTTATCATCCACAGCCTGAATTACTGAATCTGACTTTCCTACTGTTCTTTACTGGGGCATAAATTCTCAAATGGATCTAGAGTCCCTGCAAATATGTCATTCTCCCTCTTGTGGGTCAGCTAAAAGGGAAAGGTTATAAGTTCAGAAAATATTGCTGAACCAAGCGCCTTATGATTTCACCTATAAACTTACAGGCTTACACATATATTTTTTCAATATTACATAGAAAGATGAGAGATGTTGCCTGTAGTTTGGGGTCAGGCGTCTGTGCTGAGATGATAACACTAAGATCCAGTGAACACAGCATTACTATGATATATGGGTTTTTCTTTAAATCAGCAACAAGATTACCCTTAATTATGGCCTCATTGAAGCTCAGTTATATGTACAATGGGCAAAAATAGAAGAGGGAAGGAATAATTAGAAGGGGTAAATGCACGATAAAACAATGCTTATTGTCCTTTCCAGTGCTTTTACAACATGTGAAAACAATCTGAAATTTTGATTCCACAAATATATCCTGTGTTCATTGCATTTCTTTGACCAATATGTACTATATTTTCTAGACTAGGTGCATATTGCTAAAAATGGCATCATGAATTTCATAATTAAGTTTAGATTGGAAGAATTTAAATCTGATGTATAAAACTAAGTGTTAATTTGATTCAACCAGGATAACTTAATAGTTTGAGTATTTTGGCACTCACTTTAGGCAATGGCAGTCTCTTTTCACAGATACAAACATGTCTTACAGGAATAATGAATGGAAAGTAAGCAAACATAATAACAGCCAAATATATCCAAATTTTCTACCAAGTGTACTCAGCTGAGACTTAGGAGTCATGTAAGTTTTAAAGCTTTCATACTACTTCTACTCTATGAACCACTACAACAGCTTAACAGTGCAAATGACTGCAAAACTCAATATGATTTTTTGACATAATTACTTGCGGTCATCAACAGTTTTTGAGCTTCTGAAACCAACAACCCAAAGTCAACTTAAAGTCAATAGCAGTATGTGATTTTAGTCACCTTTGTTAACTTCTAGAATTCTTCTGCTAGGTATGATAATTTTGTAGTATTAGCCAATATGCTCTGCCCTGTGTCAATATGAAACACACAAACATCAATTACAGTTACTTGGAAAAGTTTATGAGAATTCATGAAAGCATTTCACCCATCTTAATATTCTCAACTATAGGAACAAGCAAATTTTTCCTTTTTTTATAAGACTATATCTTTGCCCAGGAAAGTCAGGTGTTCCGTACTATTCAGTGAAATCACCTGTGTTAGAAAAATGTCTGTTCAAGGCTTTTGTTGTTAGTTTTCCAGTTTCTTGGTTGATCAGGGTATATTTATAACGAAAAGTTATTCAAAATGTGGATCTGGAGCAGATTAGCTGTTTTTCAGTTTGTACATCTGCATAGTGTTAGGAAATGATAGGTTTTAAAAAGGATTGCTTCAAAATAGATTAATTTTCTCTCTTGCAGCTCGAGTCCTCACTCTTTCTGGTATGTGTGTTCAGCTGGTTCTCCAAACCTTAGCCACAGTCTCACTGACCTTGGTTGCCTAGTTACAGAATCCTCTTTGTGATTTGTGAGATGCTTGTCTTGATGGAGAGTAATAGATTTTTTATTCCTAAAGTAAACTTAGGAGAGTTTCTATTTCAGAGTAGAACATATTAAAACCAGTATATCTTGCCAAATTTAGAACTTGTACTACTTAGGGACTAAATTTATGAACTGGAATTTTTCCTATCCAAATTCTATTTAATATAGCCAACATTTACTTCCTGTTTCTGGAGAGTAAAATCTCAGCAAGGGTTGCAATCTAAGCTCCTTCAAAATTAGGCAACTTTATAAAACACAAAATTATAAGACTACGTTATGAAATGTCATAGTATGTCTTCCAAAGACAAACATTTTACAAATAAATCAATAACATATAATACACTTAGTTTTTCTATCCTTTCTATAAGTGAACTTGAGAGAAACTATATTTAAATAGTTTTTGACTCTAGAAAAATAATCCATGATGCACATTGTTTTTTCATTATTATAGTATTTTTCTCTTTCTAAAGTTTCATATCCCTGTGCTAATGTCGAAATATAATATTACTCATTAGATAACTATTTGTACAAATCTTTATATCATTTTCTCAGCTTTCTTCCCCAGAAAATAAGATTCAGTGGTGCGTATATACAATTAGGTATTAATTTAATAACCTTATAAACACACACAAAAATAATAACATCTGCTTATTCTGAGAATGTCAGGATACAATTCTAGAGTTCTCCTTAAACAGGATCCAGTACGCAAGCTGAGCATCAGTACCACGGTCAAGTTACGAAATAGCAAATCCATTATGTCATAGGTCCCGTTTGCTGCTTGGACACTTGAGCGTGTAGTCCCACTGAGGTCAGTGTAATTGGTACCAGCTGTTTAACTGTTACCCCTTTTTTTTTTTTTCTTTTTTTGGTGTTGGACAAAAGCCAACTTGACTTGAAAGCAATGACACTAAAAAGAAGAGACTGAAGAATGATGCCAATGTATATGTATGTATTTCTTTCAAGCCATTTTCCTCAAGCAGTTCATCTCAAGGCCATGATGATTCAAACACAATAATAGCAATAATGGGCCTTTTGACTGCTAAAAGGCAGCTGGACTGATTGAAGCCAAGATGAGTGAGAAAAACATTTCACTTTTAAACTTTTTTCTTTATGAAGAATAATTTCCCCTTAACAATGTGGCACATGATTTATTTTCATCCTCCTAGTATTTTCTGTAATGTAATCTGTAAGACTTAACTTGTAGCTAAAGTAACAAATGGGCCTCATGTCTCCAAATTTTAGGTCCTTTGTATTTTTTTTTTTTATTTAATAAAAGTATTGAGCAAAAAGTTTTTTTTTTCCTGGAATCCAAATATCAGCTAACATCCTTTCCTTTGTCCAAAATCATAGTGACATAAAGCACTACATAACTGAAACGTATCTCAGATGTCATCTAAGAGATGTATAGAATTTCACACAGCTACTTAATGTTAAACCTGGATTAACAATTAATTCCTAGTTAATGACAATTCCACTCTATTAGATACTAGCCTGCTTACCTATTTTGCCAAATAGTGATTTCAAAAAATATATAGTAATTTAAATAAACTAAAATTTCAAAGAATTAGTGAAATTAAAATGATCAAACATATTTTGTTAAACTTAAAAGTTTCATTTTAGACACCAGAGAACTTTTAAATATGCTAGAAAGGTATGTTTTAAAAGGAGTAATTTGGGAGCAAGGTAGGCAAAAGGATGTTGATGCTAAAGACATGAGAAACCATCAGGAAACCATGGCAGTTGTCCAGGACTCACATTCAGAAGAGATAGGAAGGATGTTAGAAAAGCTATGAAGAAAGAAAAGTCTTGAAAACAACTGGATAAAAGAAAGGTGGAATATTAAAGCATTAAAGGAGAATTCATGTTTCAGATAATGAACCACTTATTCATCCACCCAGTATTTACTGATCATCTGCTATCTGCCAAGCACTCTTCTGTTTATTGTGATTAAGAAAAGAGCAGCCAGTCGCCGATAGAAACGGACAAGATCATTGCTCATCTTTGTTCTAAGCCTGGATGTTTGAATGATCCATTCGCATTTCTTATGTCTCTAGAAGAACATGGAAAAGAAAAGTATCTAGTGTGTAGAATAATAAATAGAACACAGAATATTTTGCAAATAAGTGATTTGACATCCATGGAGATGAAAACAAATTATTCTACACAGTTTTATCAACGACTCTTTCTCCCCTCCTCCCAGATCTTACCTCTTCTCTACTTGTTCTGAAGAAACCCTGAGTCAACATGCGATTTATGGGCAGGGAAAAACAGAATAAGTCAGGTCTCCCTAACCCACTCCCAGGTCCTTAAAATTGAGAATAAATTAGATTCACAAAGACGGAAGTATCAGCATCCACTCACGTATCCCACCTCTAATACCTTTCCCATGATATTAAAGGAGGATATTTTTATGGCTAGGTGGGCGTTAACTGGTACTGGACACAAGGAGACATTTTCTTTTAAGAATAGCTCATCAGTAGGTGGGACCATAACTTTGGCTCTTTGTCAACAGGGAGAAACAATGGATGTGTACAGAGTTCCTTAACATTGGCACTACTGACATTTGGGGCCAGAATTTTTTTTTTTTTTTTGCTGTGAGGGACTGTCTCGTACACAGTAGGACATTAGCAGCATCCCTGGTCTCTACTCATTAGATGTTAGTAAGATGCCCCTTACCCCAAAACTGTTACAACCACATGTCTTCAGAAATTTCCAACATCTCTGAGGGAGCAAAATTCCCCCAGGTGAGAATCATTGGTCTAGCTGGACCTCAGCCCATCATACGAATACCCAGGAGCAGCTCACTTTATAGGGGTCATCCCAGTTGACCCGTGCTCTCAGGCATCACATAGTGCCTTTCTCCATCTGTGGATCAAAAGCATACCTTAAGTTCTTATATCAGAAATAGATGCTTTTAAGTCTATGGCTTAAATACTTTTGAGCCATATACTTTTAAATCTATTCATTTGAAGCAGGGACTGGATTCTTATTGGGTCAAGGTCTTTATCTACTTAGTGAGATGAAATTTATTACCATTAAAAACTAAAGTACTTTAAAGTTTGTGTCTTCCAATAAAAGCATTATACTCTTTCTTTGTGACCCTATTATATACATTTTATAAAATAAACTTAGGCTTACTTTTTTTTCTCATCCCACAAATTCAAATCAGCACAATCAGAACTTAACATAAACTGAACAAATTTACTTTGAATTCTCAGAGCTGTCAATATGCTAGCTAACCCATATTTACCTCGTATGCCCACATCAACTGGGAGTTCCATTTTGAACAACTTGGACTTTAATATTTCCTTATTAAATAATTGCTCATACATTTTACACAATAGGTCAACATATTAAGGTTAACTTTTAATTCTTTGGCCACAAGAAATAACATTTTTTATAAAAGTATAAAGGATGAGTTTAATGAAAAAAATCCATTTATCATGTGTTTCATCCTCAATCAGTTTTTTATAAAAGTATAAAGGATGAGTTTAATGAAAAAAATCCATTTATCATGTGTTTCATCCTCAATCAGTATTTAACAGGAACATGCATTCTCATCAGATATTTTATTTCTAGATTTAATAATAAAAAGAACAAGTTAGATCAGATACTTAATATAATTGCAGTAAAGCCAGAAGCGGAAACATTTGCCTTTTTTTCTCCACCACTAAATAAAAGCATATAAATCTATTCTTTAATATGTTTCAATATTCTAATGCTTATCAAAGTCATTTTAATGCCATAGCAATTCTGATATCATTCTTTTGTAATATATGATTGGGTTTTGGCTATAAAATACTCATTGCCATGTTATCAAGGGCCAAATTTGAATCATTTGGTACTGTCCATTTTTTCTTCTTTAAGCTTTTTTTCAGTCTATTGGTCTATAATATATACTAAATTTTCTGAGTGAAGCTTACAATTGATCAGTTTCTAATTGTAATTCAGCCTTAGGAAATAATGTCATAATAGCTAATGTTTAGAAGAGAAAAAAATATTTTAAATGTTTTTCAGTTTATAGTATTCTCTCATTCATTTGATATTTTTATAAATGTTCTACTGATACTGTTTTGAAATTTATGTAGTTTCAAGTTTCAAAAGACTGTATTACCAGAAAGAACCTTATAGACTTCATGTAGATCTCTTTTTTCAACAACTACATGTACGCACACACACACAGAATAATCCTTAAGATCCTGAATTCTCTCTCTGTATCCAGTGTGGGGTCTTGTGCACAGCAGATGCTCAATTAATATTGTTGAAATATTATACGATTTATGCATGTGTTAGCTTTAAGAGTCTAGGATTAGATTTTCTGCTTCTTTAAGACTGAGTGGTAGAAAAGTAGAGGATTTTTAGTAATGATATTAGAAGGTTTTTTACTGTAGGTAAGCTATTTGTACCCATGGTTTCTAGGTTCAAGGTATCCTTCTAAATTATTGTTAACTTTTAAGGATAGTATATGATATTCAGCAGTTTATTATGATCCCACTTGGCATATGCTGAGTTTGTTTATTCAATTTTACTTAGAGTTTACTTTTAGGAAATATAATCATTTCAAAATCTGGAAAACACACAAGAAGAAAGTAGCTTCACCTATGTTTTTGGTAATTGAAAATGAAATACAAATCAATAATTTCCTGTGATTATTTGATTTTAATATTTGAAGAAAATTGCTTGGAATATTTGGTACTTCTGCAAGGTGATTTGACTTGCAATTTAAAACTATATTTGAGAAAGAAGGAAATATACTATTTGATTTTCTTTGAAGATAGTCTGATTTTTCATTGCTATAATCCTGCTCTACGTGACCCCTTGCCCATTTCCCCATAAGGAACATCCATTTTAACTCCTTTGGTGAGAGAGACTTTGGTATTTTGTCTAAATTATTAGTAATAAATCATCAGTGTCAGAAATGACTGCTTACAAAGAACATATTAAAATTTGCGTAGACGGGTCCAACACCTTGTCAGAGAGTTTGGCATAGCCCTCTTGTCACCTTATGGCTTGCTACTAATTTGTCATATGGGCGTAGTGAAAAGTCAGACATTTTTATTGACTCCAATTAAAAACTATAAACATTGTGCAGTAGATGCATAGAGATTTGCAAATTTAAACGATTTCTTAGGGTTCCACCTTATTGCTTACATATTATATATTTTGGAACTCAAGGAAAAAGTAAGAGATTCTAACATTTACTGTATACTCATCATTTATGCAATGCATTGAAAAAACATGTACAGCTGATTTTTTAAGCCTGTATGCCAGTAGTCACTTGGGAGTTTATAGTCCCAATCCAGTGATTGTCTCATCTCTTTAGACATTTTGGAAAACCAAGTAGCTTTATAGTCTGCAGTATATTTATGAACTCACTCAGTAGTGCCAAACTTTTATACTTTAAAATAAAATCTGGATTTTATTTGAGAAAAAATATGGGCCTTATTTGGAACCAAGACTCATTAAAAATGTAAGTGATGAAAGTAGTCTGTGCCATTTTTAGCCTCCAAATAGTTTGCATTTTTAATAGTTCTAAGATTGATTTTTGTTTCTCCATGACTCACATGTAAACACAATAAAAGAGGCTTTACAAAGTATTTTCGTAGTGGAATAAATAAACTCTCTTCCTAAGATGTCCATTTTAAAGGATACCACTCCTTTGATGAAGTAAATATAGGCATATTTATAAAACCCAATTGTTATAGTCACACTTTGTGCTTCACTTGGCAATACTAAGAAGCTATCAGAGTTCATTGGAGCAGGGTCCACCTTCGAGGACGTCGTGGGTCTTGTCAGAGATCTTTTAGACATCCAGAGGTGGTACTGTGAAACTCTCCAGGCAACACTGTTTTATTTATTTATTTATTTATTTTAAGACAAAATGCCTTTCTCTATGATCTTCTAACTTCATTTTTATCCTTATTAAATTAACTTTTACAGTGTTTCTTGAATTTTTTAGTCTGGGAATTATTTGGGCTTAAACAATCAATGCATGCTAATAATTCGCTGTATGCCTTGCTATTCTAGTAGGCAAGAACTAGGCATTTGTCCAAGAAATAAAAAGTTAATTATAAATCCAAAAACTGAAGAAATGGTTTTTCAGTTACTGCCTTGAATTGCAGGGAGGCAAAGGGAATGCATATAAAAACTGAGTCTAATGTTCGAAGAAAAACCAACAAAAAGTTAGTCCCTCCTAGAGAGCCTGTAGAACCAGCTATAACTGGACAGCTGTAATTTTGTGGAATTTATTTCCATGGAAAATTCGAGCTTCTCTCTAAACCCTTTTTTAATTATATATCTTCAGAAAAGTCTTCTTTCTCTCTTGAGCTGGGTCTATGCTGACTTGAACATTGAAAGTTTTGAATCATTGTTCTTTTTTTAAGTCTTATTTAAGGGAGTTATTGATCTTAGTGTTTCTTTTTAATCTAATGATTGGTAATGATAATTGGGGCTTCCTATAATGCATATGGTACTAAAATCTTTAATTAATAAAATCAGAATAAATTAAGCATCATTTCCAAATTCATTCAGACAGTCAATATATATTTGTCAAATGTCTTTTTTGGTTTAGACATAATGCTAAAAGTTAGAGTGATAACTGTAAAACAAAAACCAAACAGATTTCATGCCCTTATGGATGTGATAGTTTGCCAAATCAAGAAATCTTTTAAGAGAATTATTAATCTATTGTAAGTCATACATCTCAAGCTTATCTTATTGTCACATATAGATAAAGAAAGCCAATGGTATTATCATTGGTGTTGTTTTAGAAATAGAGGTTTATAATAATAAAGCACATATGTAAATATTAATTTTGACAAATTTTTATTATGGAATATTATGATTGTATAACAATATATTTAATTTTGATTAAAAACTAACTATAACTTAATTATGATTTCAGAAATTTAATTTATACCCATAATTTTTGCTTTTTTACACAACCTAGTGTGTTATCTATTTGTTTTGTTTTTCCCAGCAGAAACTATTTTTACAAAATCGAAGCTACTATTTTATACTTAGTCAACTTCTTTGATAATCAAAACTCTGACTGATTGTTTTTAATGGTGTGTGTGCAGACATATTCCATGTATTCCCTACTAATATGTTCCATACTTTCAGTAGATATATTTTTCTTAACCATGATTCATGGTTCTTTAAGTAAAATGCAATTTTTTTAGCTCTTATGAATGGCAATGTAATAGACTGATAAATATGAGATATGCTGATAGTGAATCATAAGCTGATGATGAAGGAATTACATGTTATGAACAATAAATAAATATACTATTCTGGGAAGTAAATGATAATTCTAGATATGGCATTGTAGAAATAAATCGAAAAGAGATTGTTTCCTCTGAAAATTCGACTGATGAAAAAATAGATATGCTCTATCTCAAAATTATATAGTTACATAAATGTCATGACTGTTTTTCATTAAAAAGACAAATGAATAAGACTAACTCATGTAAATAATAAACAGTGGTTAAAAATAAACATCCTATTTTTCCCTTAAATATATGACTCTAGAATATTCAAAGGTATTTTCAAGAGTGATTTTATGGATATAATTAACATATTGATATCTGCCAAAACTCATGATAAAATCTAACAATAATTAATAAATATAATTGCTTGGTTGTATGTAACTTCTGTCAAGACATTTCTTGAGTGCCAACCTAGTATTATAGTGAGTAATGGGTTAATAATTATGACTGATTCAAAATGATTTTCAGTACAGATTCTGATTTATGCAGTCTATCTGGAAAGCGATATTAGGGTAAAAGTGAAAAACATCATGAGAGAAATAAGATAGTAGACACATCAAACTAAAACGTTTTTGCATAGCAAAGAAAAGCATCAACACAACAAAAAGACAATTTACTGAATGGAAGATATTTGCTTCTGATATATATATAATAAGGGGTTAATATCCAAAATTTATAAAGAATTCATGCAACTCAACAACAGAATAAAATCCAATTAAAAAATGTGCAGAAGACCTGAATAGGTATTTCTCCAAAGAGGAAATAAAGATGACCAATGAAAAGACAAATGAAATGATGCTCAAGATCTCTAATCATCAAAGAAATGCAAATTAAAACCACAATGAGATATCATCTCACATCTGTCAGAATGGCTATCATCAATAAATCAAAAAACAAGAAGTGTTGATAAGGATGTGGAGAAAAGGTAACTCAGACTGTTGGTGGGACTGCAAAATGGCACAGCCACTATTGAAAAGAGTTTGGAGTTTCCTCGAAATAATTAAAAATAGAACTACCATTTGACCAATTGTACTTTGGGTATTTATTCAAAGACGACTAAAACACTAATTCATAAAGATCTACACAGCCCTATGTTCACTGCAGCACTATTCACAATAGTCCAAGATATTAAAGCAACCTAAATGCCCATCAACAGATGATTGGATAAAGTTATGGTTCCTATATACAATGGAATGTTACTCAGATATAAAAACTGAAATCTTACCATTTGCAATAACATGAATGGACATAGAGGGTGTTATGCTGAGTGAAATGAGTCAGACAAAAAAAAAATACCATGTGATTTTACTTATATTCAGAATCTAAGGAACAAAAGGAATAAACTAAATGAAAACAGACTCAAATACAGACAACAAGCTGATGCTTGGCAGAGGAGAGGGGTTTTGGAGGAACGGGTGAAAAAGGTGAAGGAATGAAGTACAAATTAGTCATTACAAAATAGTCACGAGGACGTAGAGTACAGCATAGGGAATATCAATAGCATTGTAATGGCTGTGTGTAATGCCAGATGGGTTCTAGAGTAATTGGGAGGATCATGTCATAAATTATATAAATGTGTAACCATTGTACTGTATACCTGAAACTAATATAAAATAAAATATAAAAAAGAAGAAAAATATGATACTAGAAGATTTAAAGGAGGAAAGTTTATTGTTATAGTTTGCTAATAAGAGTTATGATTAGGGATATATTATTTGCTTTGGGCTTTGAGTATGCAATTATAAATATGAAAATAAACATTCCTAATACATAATTGCGCGTGTTCTCCTTTCCCTTCAAATACCTCATGGGAAACACATCAGCAATGCTTGAAGGGTTGCCACATCTGCATTTGTAGGTAAGAGAAAATATACTCCTTTTAACATAAAGATATATAAAGATATCTAGAGAGCACTTTATCTTGGAGGGCAGAGTAGATGGTCATTACATCACTTGGCTTTGTTAAATCTTGGTCAGCACTTACCAGAGAAATGACTCTAGGTAACTGTTTAACAAGTATATAATAAAGCTGCCCCTTAGTGGGTTCCTACGATATGCTAAGCATATATGCAAACTTTACTCTGAGTTTCTCCAATTGGTACCACAGCCCTTAAAAAATAGCTATTAAATCACTGGTTTTCATAAAGGAAACTGATGCTACAGTTTAAATGAGGTCTTTTCAACTCCAAATTACTTACTATATAACTCCTCTGCCAGACTGCATGTCTTTCTTTTTCAGATCCTTGACCCTCCTCATTCACTCCATTCCTTCCATCTTTGTGAGAGCCTGGCTCAATGGAATAGGCCTCTTCACTCTTCTAACCTCAGCATCTCCTTTCAGCTTCCCAACAACCTCTAAGACTCTTCTTTCTTATCTCAGACTTTTCCTTTTCTTCATAGACAAACTTCGTCATTGCATTAATTCCCTCAAAACTTGTTTATTCCTCAATCCTCAGTTAAATAGAAGTTGGTGTCTGCTCCCATTTCTCCAGGGAAATAAACAGCTTCTGCAACTTCAATGACTTTTTTTACTAAACATATGTACCCTAGTTAGAGTTTATTTCACGCAACTAGTCTTCTTGGCAGTATCTCACATTCTTGACTCTACTCTTCTCAACACATACAAAGTCTGGTTAATATAAGGGCATTGGATCTAGGCTACATGTGTTTGAATGACAGTTCTATCTCTTAATTGTAAAGTTCTGGGCAGTGTTTTAAGTTCTTTTGAAAATTCATAAGAACCTATGAATTTGGGGGAGACAACACACACACATAAAAATATGTTGTCATACAGGGAATTACAAACAAGAAGCAGTAGAAAATAACTAGTTCTACTTTAGATTGGATAAACAAGGAGGAATTTTCTGAAGAGGAGGTGTTTGGCTGGTACCTGATAAGAAGCACTAGGAAGATAATCTCAGGCAAGTCAGAAGGGACAGGCGTGCTGCTTTTGAGGAATCGAAAGGCCTGTGTGTCTGGCGAATGCTGAGCGAATAGAAGATCGATGTGACATGGGTGGTAGAGAGAAGCGGGTGCTCGAAGATGTAGGGCTTTGTAAACAAAGGTAAGGAAGCCCATGTTTTATTTTCTAAGTGCAAAAAGAAGCAACATTGGAGAGTTTTAAATAGAAAATAACAGAGTTTTAAATGCCTAATTACAGTTTTGTATGCTTTCTCTTGCTGTGTACATAACCAATTATATGAGTAGTTGATCAAAGAGACTCAGTAAGAAGCTGGATCTCATTTGACTATAAATCTCAAATACAAGATGACATATAGAGATCTCTATTTTCTATCAAGAGAAAATCAAACAAACAAAAAACACTTAGCTCACCTCTGGGTGAGCAAAAAGCATTCAGTTTTGGTGAGTTTGCCTCTATCTACTGTATTATATTTGCACTTATGAATAAAGATGGGAAAATTGTAACCAGACCCCCTTACCCAGTGTTGTTGGGAGTCCTTACCCCATTCATCAGTGAAATTCTTTGAATTCTCAAATATTGGTGAATTCACCAATAAACAATTTAAGGAATTTTGATGAACAGTTTAATGGATTTCCTCAGAGTGCTCTGTAGTTGTTTTAAGAATTAATATGAAAGCAGCTAACACAGTATTTGGAATGTAGTGCTTCCAGCATAGATGCCATAGATACAGGTATAGGTATAGGTATAGCTATAGGTATAGGTATATAGATATAGATATACATTAGAAAGATTAGATAGATATAGATATAGATATATAGATAGATACAGATGTAGATGATATACGCATAGGCATAGATGTAGACCTATAAATAAAGGTGGTCCAGGATTTTAATTGAGATCCTTTTGCAATTTTTGTTTCTTTATTCTGGCATAATACAAGTTAGTTTTATATCAACTTTATATAATATGAGAATTTGATCATAATTTCTGCAATTTCATAGCACTTATCCAATATATTATCCCAAATATTCCAAGCTTTCTTTTGGCTGAAAAGAACCCCAACTAAAGAGAAAATACAATATTTAGCTTTAAAAATATGTACATACTTCATCTTATTGTCACTTCAAAGTTCGGGAAAAATAAATACAAAAAAGGGAGTTAAAAAATGGATCTGAAACTTCTTCAAATGCCCACAGCTACTCAGCAATAAGCCTAAACAACACAAACTCTTTTATAAATTTGTTTGCCTCCTGTTTATAATGTTATGAGCATTTATTAAAAACATTGAACTATTAGAAATGGACAGATTATTCTAAGAAATATAGGAATCTCAGTTGCCACAAGCAAAATGAAACATGGCACTACATAAACTTTATTAGATTGTATAGCAAAAAAAAAGAAAAAAGAAAAACTTACGTAGACAAATGTTAATTGAGGATATATTTGCAGCATAAATGATAGACAAGGGATTAATGCTTCACATAAAAATAACAAATGTGGATTTATGCTTACCATAAAAATAACAAATGCTAACTAATTAAGAGACAACCAGTAACATTAGCCAAAGTATATGTCAAGTCACACAAGAGGAGTCCAAATGACCAACCACATATGAAAAGATGCTTAATCTTTGTAATCTGAGTCAGAGAAATACAAATTAAATAAACTAACATACTACATTAGTTTGACAAAAAAAATTAAAGGAAATAGGATCTAGTGATGAAGAGAATTCTCATAAGTTATAAAGTAAATAGAAATTTGGGGGACCTTGGAAGTAATCTGACAATTGACATTTAAAAAAAATATCTATCTATGCCTGTTTAAATTTAAAATATCATAATCTTTGAAAATCCTCCATTTTAAACTGACCTTATATAAAAAAAATAGCCAATACATATGTGTAATAATTTTTACTGCAAAGATTTTTATGAGCTAAGATTTTATTATATTATAATTTTATTATTAACAATTATAACAATAAATCATGCATATATGTGTACATATTTTTATGTATGTCCATATGAGAATTCATAAAGAAATGGGAAAATACAAATCATGCTATTTTTGTTTATTAATTCAGTACAGAGTGGGGAGATTAAGAACATTTGCCCTACACTTCAGATCGATATGTTAACTTAATACTTTCATAATTTATGAAAATAATGCATTTTTAAAAGAAACATAATTTGTGTTTTAATTGCATAAATGCAGTAGTGTCACTCAACTTTCAGAAAAAATATATATATATTTTTTTGTCTTCTTTAGCTATAGCCTCATTTCCCATTTTGCTTTTCTAAACTCACTTTTATCATGAGTTATTTATCTGGATATTTCTCTGGTACATGGTATCTCAATTCTAATTAAAGATTAAAATATCTGAAGTATATAGTTTATTCCATACAGAGCCTTAATATGGCTTAAAATATGTAGCCCTTTGGTGGATGAGACAAACACAAGACCAACTTCCTTTTAAAAAGATGAAAATTGTGTCATCTCAATGGCAGACATTTTTTCCTTCTACTTTCTCTGCTTTCTGTATTACAAACACTGCACCATAATCAAATAAACTAACAATGCTTATTTGTCATCTTAATATACCAGTACTCTACTAGACAATGTACCAAAGAAATTAAGCAGCCCTTATCACTTTATCCTTGCTGCTAGAAACTAATAAAAACACATTAATAATAAATTATAGTTAAATATAAAGGGCCATGTAACAAGATGAAGCATTAGAAAAAGTAAACATTATATAATTAAATACACACCTCCACAAAACTCTCATCCCTAGGTCTGGTCTGGCTGAGAAAGAGCCAGACTTATAACTAGAAAAAGGACAATGAATGAAGTTAAAATAGGTATGTACAGCAAAGACATCGAGATCGCATTGAGATATGTAAGGATCTCATATTGAATGATTGATTCTTACATAAAGAAGCAGGCCGAATCTGACAACCCTTTAACTAAAACAAAACCAAATGACTTACAAAAACACTCCAGAAAGCAAACATGTGGACATCGCCTACATTCTCCTCAGGAACGAGTCACGTAAACAAGAATGACCATTGTCTTAAAGTGTTTGAGGTGCCCTAGATTTTAAAGATGGATATGTCTACTGACAGCATAAGAGATATATAATAGTAAGATCCATTCACTTAGAGGTTGTGTCATGTTAGAGGAATAAGGCAAATTGGCAAGAGTCTCAGTCACCTAGAAATTATTCAGAATATCCAAGACAAAACACACTGTTAGTAGCCAAATCTCCATGGGTTTCACATTTCTTTATATTTTGTGAGCATCGATTGCGTTTGTTCTGAGCTGTCTGTTTAAGGATGTTTGTACAGTAACGATTCTTGGATGTTAAAGTTAGTGTCTTCCTATGGAGCAAAGAGCAGGCATGCTTATTGTCTGATATAATAAAGATAACTCTCACAAGAGAAAAAATAGACATGCTTATTCCCCGTTACAAAAGATCCAGGTTCCCTAAGCTTTGGATTCCCCTCTGTAATGCAACCCATCTGGACCTATTTGTCATTCTCCATGAGACTTGGGACAAGTGAAATTGATGCAAATATGTTGCTCTATTGCTTAATGTGCCATGAGCAACAAAGTTCTTTGTCTTTGGCCCAGGAGTCTCATGTCTTCCTCCAGCATCTATGAAATGTGTCAGGCTAACTTGTGAGCTATCAAGTAGGGTAAAATCTCATCTCAAACTCTTCACAGTTCTTGACAGTATTAGAGACAAAGATGAGATGTTTACAGAGACGTGGGCTTTTGGAACAAGGAGGATGAGGGCCTAGGTACAGATAAGATGATTTGATAAGGAGTTGGAGGAATCAGTAGCAAACATTGTATTTTACAAAAACATTTGTTTACGGTGAGTTGGAAACTTTGGAAAGAGAAAAGAGGGAATGAGAGGGCGATAAAAGGAGGGAGGGAGGAAGAAAAATAAAAAGGAAGGAAGATAGAAAAGATGGAAAAGAGGGAGAGAGGAAGGAAGGGCTCTTTACCACTATGATTTTAGAAGCACTGTTTCAGGAACCCTTCTAAATCTGAAAATGTATGTAGATCATTATATCAAGAAGGTTCTCTTGGTTTGATAAATTTAACAATATTGTAATATTGTTTAATAAATGTTTGATATGTTTAATACACATGGTTTTAAAATTGTGTTCGCTTAAAATATTTTGGCTGTACAAAGTGATAGATCTGTTCATTATTTCAGATAAACAAGATTGACCCAGATACCCTCCCCAACAAAATTTGACTTTTTATTTTAAAATTTGTTAACAAAACCATTCAGGGTTTTTTTTGCATATAACGTAAATGTATATGATTTGCAGCAAAGCCATATTTTGTATGTGATTCAATAATCTTCATTCTTCTCCTCAATAGAAAGTACCCCAAATGAAAGATTTATTGTTTAAAATGATAATTTAAAATAAATGATGAAATTTCTGATCTACTTAAATAACATATATGGAAAAGTTAAGCAATACTATTATAATTTTGTGGCCCTTCTGTGACTTTATTGATCAAAGACTGGAAATATCTTAAATGAGACATTTTGCTTCTTACAGTGTCAAAAGCCACATTTTAAAGAGGTCTCAGCCAATTATCTCAAAAAAGTAAAGAAGATGATGGAAAAGAATAATATATTTAAGTGCTAGGTTTTATATTGAGTCTCTTCAAGTCTAGTAGCTTATTTGAGCTTCTTATTATTTTTAGAAGTATTCCATGGTTAACATTCATTAACCATACCCTGCTGATAACAGGAAATAAATTTAATGGGCAGCTGGATTAGAGTGATATAGCACTTGAAATTGCAATGAACTGACCCAAATATTCCCATGCTTATTAAGTGTTACCAAATAAGATGTATATTAAAATGCTTTTTAAATTCTTTTGCATGCATTATTATTAGTGATGCACTCTAATAAGTATTAGTTGACTAAATAATTGAAAGCAATATATATATACATATCTATACACATATCTGTACATACGTGTGTATATGTATGTGAGATAGAAAGTGGGAGAGAATATATATCTGTATACATATTTATATAAATATACACATATGTATGCATATATATATATATACACATATAATATATAGATACAGACACAGAGATCATTGATCATTTATAACATTAATCTGTGGAACTCAATATTCATTAGCTCTGAATTGATTCTAATATCTGATATCCATAACCTTACACCAGAAAATTCGAGTGAAATAGGAAAAAATAATCATATTTAAAAACATACTTTAAATAAAAACTCATGATTTCCTAATTTACTTGAATCCATAGTACTTATTGTTTATCAGTTCTCTCTGGTCAACATTATGGGACCATACTCTTATAGAGACTTTTTCAAACACCTTTTCGTCTTTAAGAGAATCTACAAATCAATTCACTTTATTATTACATCTTCATCTGAATTCTCTCCTGAAATCCTATTTGTGTAGGCTGAGTTGTGAGTACTCATTCAATTCCCAGCTTAACAAATGTATTCTGTGTATTATATCATTCCCTCCCCGCCACCCCCGTATTGGCATCACTACCTCTCTACCAGTTATATTGTAATCTATTTAAGTTTTGGCCCATAAAATCTCCGTCCTTTAATTCTTGATGTCCCTTTCCTTTTCAATCTTGGGCACACATCTTCAGTAGTTTTCTAGTTCTCACAATTCATAAGTCATGGCGATCTAGCATCTACCCCAACCCTACTCACAAAGGTGCACAATAATCTGATCACTAACTCCAGTGGGAATTTCTCTTTGTTTATCTTACCTAAATTTTCAAGTGAGTTTAATGTCCTTTCTTTTTAAATATTCTCAACCAATAGAAAGTGTGACAGTGCCCTCCTCCTGATTCTTCTCCTACCTACCTCTTTATTGTTTTTGGCTTTAAAAAATTTTCAATCCTCTTTGTTTTTCCCTTAAATGTCAATGTCTTTGTGACTGATCCTTTAAATTCCTTTTTTGTTTGTTTGTTCGTTTGGTTTTTGTTTTTGTTTTCAGTATTAACAAACCTATTATTTGGCACAAGGTTTTCCATAATAGCTATTAAATTTCTTTTTTCAGCCCAGACCACTCATATTAGTGTTTATGGAGATTAGCAGGTACATATTAAATAGCTTACTAAATGTTGACTAGATATTTCTTAGAAATATCTCAACTATGTTGTATCTGAATTCAACAGATTATATTTTTCTTGAATTTATTGTTTATTTTGAATGCTCTTTTTGGTGGCTTTCTAATTCCCTAACAGAAATGTAACAATCATGCTAGATCCTTCTCCATTAATTTTTCCCATATTAAATTGGTCGTCAAGTCCTGTCAATGACTTTTTTCCTGTTTATCGAATCTATACATTTTCTTTTATATGTTAACTCAATCTCTCATCAAATCTCTGCAAATTATTTCAAAGCTTCTTGCTTCTAAACTTGCTCTCTCCTTCAAGTTTATTCTTCTCATTGCCACTAAACCGATTACTCTAAAACACAAAACTTAGCTTAGCTCCCCCCCCACCCCACTTACAGTGCTTATCAGTTCTAATTGTTTGCACTGTAAAGGCCAAACCTCTTAGTTAACTTACAAAACCATTTTTGATATAGTCCCTATCTAAAGCTCTTGCTTCGCCTCTTTTAAACTGGTTTTACGCTTTAGTAGAAGAGATATTTTATACCTCCATTTTTTTATAAATAATATGTCTTCAGCTAGGAATAGTTTCATACATGTGCGTGTGCGCACGCGTGTGCGCACACACACACACACACACACACACACTTTGTGTCCTTGGAATACTCCTAATTGACCTGGCACAGATAGCATAAAAAGCTTCTTTACATTCACACATAGACTTAATTACTACCGTATTACTTTTGGCAGTGCTATCCATTGAGCACACTTCTTACTGTTGCACCTACCACATTCATCTGTCTCATATTTGTGTCCATATGTGCCTACCTTAGTGTTCTAGAAGCTGCCTCATGCAGGGAATGAAGAAGCATCTTATTCTTTCCTGCATCTGCAATGACTGATATGGAGGGGACTCAAAAAATGTGTGGTGAATAAATAAGTGGAGAAGCACTGTCTTTGTGAGAAATGATATGATACATTACTAATCTAGAAAGTTGATGACTCATCATCAAAATATATACTAATAAGGTCTCATGAAGACTTGTGAGTGTAGCACAAAGAACCAGAGCTCTGTGTTACAGTCAGTGTGCAGATATACTTCCCATCTGGCTCTATCATATCGTCGCTGACGAAAATATCACATATGACTATCTCTAAATTAAAATATAATCCCCTGAGCATAGGTATTTGTGACTGTTCTACTTCAGTTGCATTTAGTTTTCATTCTGAAATAGGTGTGCTCATAACCACTTCTGAAGGACTGAGGCTCTCATTCTCCCAGCAAAGTGTTCTTTAATCAGGGTGCTGAATTTTGGGACTTGGATCAAGGTTTTTATGTTCCAATAGGCTACCAACATTTTTGTAATAGTGAAGGTAACTATCTCATTTAAATCCATAACATTTATATTCCATTATATCCTGGCTATTGTGGTAAATACCGTAGAAGAAACACAAAGGTAGAAGACACTGGCTACGTTTTGACAACATTGCAAAAAAAGGGAAACTCAGTGCCCTCACTTGTTTATCTCATAAAATGCTCAATAATAATAAACGTGGCTAGGGAAATGCCATGCTAAGAATTTTACCTTAAAGTAGAAAGCATTAAGATTTCATTAAAAGCTTTGGATGTATACCTTAGGAAGTTTAATTAGGAAATGGTAGGTTTTAAAGCTTAGAACGGAGAATGACTATTAGAGGACTAGTTATGTGACAGCAGTAGTTTAATCTCTTAAAATTGAGGAACAATGATCAAATATCTTCAGTATAGTAACAAAAGCCTACACAGGCACAAAACTGCTCTGTAAACTTCACATATAATGATTTTATAAGGCAAATGTCACTAATCCTTAAAACATCAATACTTACAGGAATTACTACATTTAAGATATGCAAGAAAGCTCAAATATTTTACATTAAGTACTTTTATACTAGGCACCTAACAGCAAAAAACAATCATTTGAGAAAATACCTTCTTTTCCTAGTCTGTCACAATGATGTATAATCTGTATGGTAATAACATACCATGAGAATGAAAATGCTTTGAAAAATATGTAATTTCACCATCTGTCATACAGAAAACACAAGTAGTTGTACAAAATATTGTAGGTATGTTGACTCTGAAAGTCTGAAAATAATGTTGCTGACTGACAAAAAATTAACAAGAACATTAAAATTAAAAACTAAGAAAATGTAACAGATGCTTAAGGAAATCATGACATTAAGCAAATGGAGGAAAGCCTAATTTTTAGATCACTGAGATCCCACTCTGTGGTGGCTGCTTACAAGAAAATACTCAGCTCCATGAAGAAATGTAATAATTAAAGCATTTTCTGGCAACATATATTCCATTACACTCTGACATTTTCCTTTTCAAGATTCCACAGTGGAATAAATTCAAGCATATAGTGTTACATGGCAACTGTCTTTTTCTATCCAGAGGAGAAAAAAATTTAGGTTTATTATTTTTGTCTAACACACACACACACACACACACACACACACACACACACAATACCACCACAGAGGCTAAGAAGTTAGAACATGCTTAAAGATACGTATTTTTAAATCCAAATTGAAAACTTTGAAATTTGTGTTGACATAGAGAAAACTCTCTAAATGTGATCAGCCAACTAGGTGTTCCTTTCTTTGCAAGTTGAAAGCTATGTAATTTTGGATATTGAATCCTTAGTAAACTCTAACATTGAGATATCTGCTGTTCCAATGATTTTCCTTTTAGGCACGTGACCAGTCGGGCCATCTGTCACTGTCAGAAATCTACACGTGTTCTTAGCTTCAGTCACTTTTTCTCCCAAATAAAGGGGATGACCAGGTGCACTATACTCATGGTTCTGCCCGATAGGAAGGTATTTTCCTATCTTTTAAAATAACCCCTGACTGTGACTGTCATGTAGCCACCACCCATTCTTAACTTTTCCCATCAAACTGAAATGACTTCTTCATAAATCGGAAGTTGGGAATTTTCCTCATCCATTAGCGTCTGCTGTGGACTTCTTATCCTCCATTATGACCATATCTGAGGAATGGGAACGAGACTCCAGTGCACCTGCAGTGAGTGACCTGGGGGTCTCGGCTACCTGCTCCATAGTTCACCCACGTTCATTCTTTCCACTCCATCTCAGATCTACAGTGTCCATTTTTGGATTAACTGCTGCTTGGGCCCACTCAGCTTTCTGGCTTGGAGGGTACCTTAGTCCATTCAGACTGCTATCACAAAATGCCACTGATTGGGTGGCTTATAACAACAGAAATTTACTTTTTATAGTTCCAGAGAGTAGAAGTTTGGCCATGCCACAAGGCTGGGTGAGGGCTCTCTTCTGGGTCGTGGACAGCTTGTTGTGTCCTGATGTAGCAGAAGCACTATGGGTCTCTCTGGAGCCTCCTTTATAAGACCACTAAGCCTACTCATGAGGGTTCCACTCTTATGACCTAATCACCTCCCACAGGCTTCACTTAATAAGACCATTACTTTTGTGGTCCATCTTAGGTCAATGCAAACTGTACCTGATCCTCTTGACTAATCAGAATAGCTGCATTCCATACACCTAAGGCCTTATTAATCTGCTCTAGCAATAATTCCACATCCACCACAACTGTGATTGGGGCTACCACTTTGTTGAGTTTTCAGTAGTCTACAGTCATTTTCTGTGATCTATCCAGTTTCTGCCGTGCCTACAGTAGTGAAATAAATTATAAGATAAAGAACATTATTCCTCCATACTTTATATTTTTACTGGTGGTACTAATGTCTGTGTGTTCCCCCTCCCGCAGGATATAATACTAATTTTTATTTTCTATCTTGGAAGTCATTTTCTAAGGTTTCCACTTGGAATTTCCCAAAGGCTTTCCCCCAAGATCAGCTATTCATTGTGAGGTTTATTCTAACTGTCAAGTCTAACACATCCAGCAACACACTCAGGAAGTGGGGAAATGACCACTGGGAGGGTATGTGAGCCAAGGTGGTCTACTGTGAACTGGGCTTTGGCCAGGATTCCATGTACTACTCAGCTCCCATGAATCCCTATTCTAACAGTGGGACTATGATGACACACAGCTCTGATTTCAAACTACATTGCGAAGCTATAGTGATCAAAACAATGGTATCGACATAAAAACAGACATGTAGATCAATGGGACAAAAATGGAACAAAATAGAGAGCCCATAACTAAACCCATACATATATGGTCCATTTTTGACAGAGGTCAACAATATACAATATGGACATAATAGTCTCTTCAACAAATGGCATTGGGAAAAATGGACAGCCATATGCAAAAGACTAAGACTGGACCTCTATCTTACACCAAATACAACAAACAACTCAATGGATTAAACTCGAATGTAAGACCTGAAACCATAAAACTAAAAGGAAGCAGAAGGAAAACTCTACTTGAAATTGTTGTTGGCAATAAATTTTTGAATTTGACACCCAAGCAAAGGTTACACAAGCAAAAATTAAGAGAGGAACTACATCAAACTAAAAAGCTTCTGCACAGCAAAGGAAACCATACAAAAGATGAAAAAGCAACTTATGAAATGGGAAGAAATTTTTTCAAAGGACATATCTGGTAAGGGGTTAATAACTTAAATTTACAGGAAACTCAAAGGACTCAATAGCCAGAAAACACAATAATTCACAAAATAGGTAAAGGACCTCTATAGGCATTTTCCTAAAGAAGACGTACAGATGACCAACAGGTATATGAAAGGTGGTCAACATCACTAATCATCGGGAAGTCGCAAATCAAAATAACAATGAGGTGCCATCTCATACGTGTTAGGATATGTGTCAGAAAGTCCAAGAGATAACGACGACCTATAAGGAAGTGGAGAAAAGGGAACCCTTGTGCACTCATGGTGGGAACATAGACTGGTAGAGCCACTGTGCAAAACAGTGTGGGTCCTTAAAAATACCATAGGATCTACCAATTCTACTCCTGGGTGCAGAGAACAGTTTGGTGGTTGCCAGAGGTGAAGCAGTTGGGATGAAGTGTAGGCGAAATGAGTGAAGGTGGTCAAAAGGTACAAACTTTCAGTTATAAAACAAGTCATGGGAATGTACTGTACACAGTGGTGACTGTAGTTAATAATACTATTCTGCATGTTCGAAAGTTGGTGAGAGAGTAGATCTTAAAAGTTCTCATCATAAGGAAAAAACTTTGTAACTATGTGATGATGGATATTAATGACTTTTTATTATAGTGATCATTTTCTAATCCATACAAAAATTGAATCATTATGTTGTACACCTAAAACTAATAGAATGTTATGTGTCAATTGTGTCTCAATTAAAAAATATAGAACTACCATATTATCCAGCAATCCAACCTGTGGGTATATATTTCCAAATTAAATAAAACCATCTTATCTTAAAGAACTATCTCTACTCCTGTGTTCATAGCAGCATTGTTCACAATAGCCAAGGTTGGAAACAATCTAAGTGTCTGTTGACAGATGAATGGATAAAGAAAATGGCATTTATATACAATAAAATATTATTCAGCCTTAAAAAAAAAATCCTATCGTGCCAACAACATGGATAAACCTAGAGGGCATTATGCTAAGTGAGATAAGCCAGGTAGAGAAAGACAAATACTACATGGTATTGCTTATATGGAATCGGAAAAAAAAAAGTGTCAAACTCATAGAAACAGGGAGTGCAATCATTTCAAAACATTCAGTGAAGATTGAGCATTCAAGTTCGATTCTCTCATTTTTTAATATAAAACTCACAGGTATTGTTATAGACTGTATGATGGATGATAGAAGGAGGAAGCTGATGATTTTTTCAATATGGGGGAGGGTGGTTTATTATGTATAAAATCTTTATAAAGTATTCTTCCTTGAGCCAGGTGTGGAATACGGCAAAATGGAATATTTTATTTCATAAAATAAAATCTCATAAAAGTTAGCAATTCACAATTATTTCTGCCTTCTCTACAATTATACAGAAAATTCATACCATGCAGTGGCTGAGGCAACCCATGTAGCAGTAACTTAATGCTTCACCACACAGTTGTGAATTTGGTACTATCATACGTATTTTCTACGAGCCTTGATGGAATACACCTGAGCCCTAAGAGTTTCTACTTTCACCATAACACAAACAGTGGGGTTTTAGAAAGCTTTAGCAAGTGAAACAGCTCCTCATGACAGCATGTGGCAGAGAAAGTCTTTTTCTTTAACATTTACCTACAGAGAGGCATTTGACTTCCATTATGTTCAGTTATTCAGAAGAATCCCAACTATTCATCAACAGATTTACTACCTTGCTTTCTTTAAACTGGGCAGAGAGAGTTTACTACCTAGAAAATATATCCAAGCTTGTTTATCTCATCAGCTAATGGACCGCAGGGAAGATCCAGGTAGCAGGTGGACAAGGGGACACTCTGGAGCCCACTCCCTAAGGGCCCGGTGTGGGACTCTCCTTTTAAAATATTTGTCTAATGTGTACTATCGCATTTTTGACTAGGTATCATTTGGTGCACCTTCTCTGTTAAAATGAGAAATTAAACTACCTGTGTTTATACTATTCTTGTTTCATATTAATGAATTTACTACATTAAAACACATTTTTATGGTCCAGGAAGAAGTCTGTTGCTCATAAATGTCATTCTACAGAAAGCTCATCAGCAGTGCACGTAGGAAAATAAATGAAAACACACTCTGTATTGACTCATATTGTAGTGGTTCAGGCAGTGTTACTCAAGAGAACTGAAAAATGTTAACACTGGATTATTAATACTGATATTGATACTCTAAGACAGGCTATAAAAAACATTAGTAGAATGACAAGGAATAAATAAGCGAACAAAAGAGTATGTAAATAAGTCAATGTGGTCTACTGTAATAGAAATTCTTTAGAAGAGTTAGCTTGGAGGCGGGGAAATGTTTGTTCAAGTGCCACAATTCTTTGCATCATATTTTTGCTACAATTTTTTTTCTCTAACTTTATAAGGGACTAGTTTGGCGGTAGTATTGAGTAGATGGCATCCTCTCTGTGATTGTTCATTTTCTGTCTGATATTTAAAAGCTGTTAGAGAAATAATATTTTACTTTAATCTTGTTTTTTTTTTTTATGTAGCACATTCTAGAAAAAAGGTTTTATTCATTTATCCTATGTCAAGGTATATCTAAAAATCTGAAATAGGTTGTATTTGGAAGTACTCTGAAGTAAAATCTCATAAAATTCATTACTCCAATCATTTTTGCCTAAATTAATATGGATTTACTAAAATACAAATAAGGTAAATTCAGTTATTTTTTTGTTATTTAACCATTATCGTTATCAAAAAGGATTTATTAAAAATATATTTCCATTTACCTTAGTTTTGGTTCCATATATAGAATTAAATTGGATATAATTGTTGACTATTAATAACAAACTGTATGATGGGAATTTACAATAATTCCAAAATTCACATCGTAGTTTTCTAATGATTTGTCAATAAGGAAGATGATTTAGACCAAAGCACTTATCCTCACATATGTAAACTATATTTAAGTAAATTGTTGAATATTTAAGTTTATATTCTTACTTCACATTTAGCACAAAAAAATCAGCCTCTAATTCATAAGGAATTACTGTGTCAGTTCATTTACCTCTCATTTCTGTATTTTATACATGGAAATGCTCTTATAAAAAGAGAAGTCTAAAATCTGCATGATGTTGTGGAGTGGAGAGATTTCTAATTTGGATCTAATGTTCTACATAGTTTCTTTATTTCGAGGTGTCTCTAAGAATCTTCTGCCACCAATGTCACTTACAGTATTTCAGATGAGAGATTTTCATAATTATCAAAGCAATAATATAAAGAGAAATTCTTTTTCCTGAAAATAACTGAGTTCATAAAAAATAATATGGAATGAGAAATACAAATAAAGCTTGAGGTGGGGAAAGATCTTTAAATGAACATGAACTCAGAGGTTGCAATTTGATACATAGGCTTGAACCCCCAGAGAGAAAGAGCAATGTGGAATTATCGTTAGGTTTCTGGGAATGTGGAAACTTTACTTTGTGTGCCAGGATATGTGAAGCGGAGCCGTGTTCCCAAATGTGAAACTGTCTGGCAGGCAGAGTTTTATTTTTAAAAATTTTACAACTGTTGGTCAAAACTTCAACCATTTTGAGACATGGATGGATTTTTTTTTTTAATCCTGTAGCAAAAGTATTGATTTGTATTCATTTAAAGTTTGATATTCCCCAGAAATGTTAAAGGAAGCAAATAGCTAGATAACTCAGGAAAACGTTTGCTTTTGACACAAAGACAAACAATAAAAAACATTTGGGTTTTACACTTAAGTATATTGCAGTGCTCTTCCTGACTAAGCAATGAAATGACATTTTCAGAATAAGAATGGGGTAGAATAGAGGACAAATGCCTTAACAAAACAGTACAATATCAGTGAACAATTTTGGCTGTAAATGTAGCATCTTTTTGAATGAATGTGCTAGTTTCTTTTTTTTCTCCTCATAACGATCAGGTTTCCCTGTCATAAAAATGAAAATACAGCTAAATAAACTGAAACATTATTCTCACTGAAATGTAATCTTCTGATTTCTTAATTATATAGAAGAATTGAATGTAGAACAATGCTTTAAAATAATATCTTGCTCACATGATTTTATTTTTTGTTTTTAAAATATATTAATTACGATATTTTTGGTCATTTTTAACTCATTCTGATGTCTCTATTTTTGTCTTTTGCATTCTATTTTTTCTCACATTAAAATTTATAATTTAAATATACCAATTACAAGCAATTAAAATTTTTAAAAATAATTATCAGTATGGAAACTTTAGATCCATGCTAATGAATAGAACGTTGTATTGACAATTAATGGACAAACTAAGATGCAATAGTGTTTAGAAAATATAGAAATTTTTATCTTGAAGTTATTTGTGCTTTATAATTTTATTTCAATGTCTGTTTGTCTTTAGAATTGTGGAGGAAAAAGGGGTTCTATAAAAAGTAACATGAGAGGGCAATCTGATCATGAATTTGTAGCTGGGCAGGTCACGGTGGGTCCTGCCCCAGGCACATAACTTCTTTAGGAAAGGGTTTATCTTTGCCTTAAGTGAACCCTGCCCATCGTTTTTTGTGCATCTTGGTTCACAGACCTTTGAATAAGTGTAACCATCCTCAAGAGAGCACTAAATCTTGTCCTGTACTCTAGTCCCCACCTCTCCCACCCTCAGCTAATCTTCCTCACATTCCCTCTGTAATTTCAAATACATAAAAGAAATTGCAAAAGTGTCATTCTCCAGAGCCTTTGAGATCTTGCTTCCCAGCAATTGTCATCAGTTTGGTTCAAATAAACTCTTATTGAAATTCTCTACAGGTTTGGACATGTCTTACACTGACAGAGTTAAAGGAATCAGCAGATATAGCTGGCATAATTGAGCATTTATGCAATTCATAGTTTCATAGTCTCTAAAGTCACACACCACATATTCAGGAAACAGATCTTTTTCAAGAAATGGATACTCTTATGAAACATACAGAAACAATCTTTATGGTACTTAGATGCCTATAATTCTCTCGTCTTTGGAATTTTTTCTGGTCCGTTTGAATTCGTATCTTCAATTTACTCAAGCACTAATACTACTTTTAACTTTTTGTATGATCTGTTCTATTTGTTTATTTTTTCCTCTATGTGTCCTCCTTTACTTCCAGCTCTGAATTTTCTTTCTTCCTTTTTTTTTTTAAAGTTAAGTTTTCATTTAGGAAACTGACTTTTAAAATCAGCATTCTGCTCTGTAGATCTTATATTTGCAATTCACCTCAGTAGTAGATACATACTGCCTAGATTTAATATATTTTTATCAACTGACACTTGGAAACATTCCTGACTGTGACTGCCATCCTAGAGCCCTCACTCTAAGTGCCAGTGTCCTTGGATTTCTGTCTCTGTGCTTTCCTAGTGCCATCCTTTATCTGACATTCAAAGCTGCAACTTTCATGTTTCACCCCCATGATACAGTTGACTAATCTCATTTCCAGATTAAATATGCAACACGGATCTTTAAAAAAATGCTTTTGCAGCATTCTTTAAACTTATACAGCAGGAAAGACAATGTTGCTTTTAAAATCTTTTTCTTTCATAACCAATAAAATTCAATCGAGAGCTTATACATCGATGTTATTATTCATGATTACGATATTTGGGAATTCCTCTTAATGATTTGGTTCCTTTCATAAACTAATCAGCAATATCAATAATGCACAGTGATTGAGCTTTATGTCATAGACCTTCCCAGTTTTTGAATGAACAGGTCATGGTAACCATTATCTCAAAATCGTAATGCTATAAAATATCCATTGCACAACTCCAGGAAGTCCAGTGTATTACTATGAACTCCTTCCTAAATATTTCCATAAACCCAGGAGGCAATTTCGTTGTCCGCAGATCTGGCCAGTTTATAGCTCAGCTTTATTATCACTCCATTGGGAGTACACAGCCCAAGCCAGACCAGTCCACCAAGATGCGTCTTGAAATGGAAGTTTTACTTCTAACTCTATTGCTACCACTACAATGGTCATTGCTGTTGGAATTCCACTTCATCGTTCTGAATTGAGAGGACAGTGTCATTATCCATGATAGGGGAAGGGAGAAGGTCTCATGATAAAGCTCTTCAAGACTAAGAAGTATACGGTGGTGAGTTCTGTGAGTTTTACCCTCTCCACTAGGGCCAGCTAAGATGTTTTTAGTAGCGTGGGCTTCAACAAACACTTCTGATAGAGATTTGACCACAACAACTATATCTGGCAGAATTCTCGCTGCCATTGTTACTCCTGCCACTTTAGATGTAATAAGGGAGCCTCTGAAATCACAACTGAGGGTGCAGCCCGTGCCAGGGGTTTGCAGCACAAATGCTGCTCCAGGTTCTGCCCACCTTTCATCTCCAATGCAAAGAGTGATTTGTTAAATTTTGTCCAATATTTATAACTACTGTTTTGGGAATTGTAGTCCACTGGAAGGTATGCTGTCATTACTGGAAGAAGATCTTATATTGTATTTTGAATCTTCCTTTCCATTACCCTTTCATACACATTCAATAGGTTGTGCTATATTCTAGCTTACTGTGGGAAAATTTCTTTAAGCCTAATAGTTTTTTACACAGATCCAAGATCCGCTTCCAAAATAATTTCACATAAAGTGATATCAATCTCTTTTACTTCTACAGTTCTTTGTTATTTCTGTTACATATGTTCTTTATGTCTCATTAAGCTTCACAGCCGGCTTCACTCTTCTACTATTAAGAACCGTCCACATTTTTTTCCTGTCATAATTTTGATATAGAACATAGAGCATAAAAAAGATATGCATACATGGGGATGGAATGACCGCATAGAACCACACACGTGGTGTGCTTTACGCCATCTCTTTCCAACTCTGTAAAATAACTGGCTGTATTTCATGTCAGATCCTTTTGAAACATAAATGATATGCATAAATGTATATCAGGACTGCAATCTTAATTTTTTTTCCAGTTTTAACTTTCTCTTTTAAAAGTTAAATGTTTTAGATCACATTTATTATTTCATCCAGCTTTAAAGTTCTATAACTTCATATTTTTGCTGCTTTTTTACCAAATTTTCCTGCCAAATTTTAATGCCATGCTTTTTTTTCCTTTTGTCCTCCTTAGCTTATTTTTCCTATTAAAATAGTTCTAAAAAATCTTATTATCAAATCACTAGATTTTGTGGGATTTTCAAAAGCTCAATTACAGCGTCTGTCCTTGGTGTGCATCACTCAGATCTCCTTTGAAGAGAACCTACTGTTTCAGAAAACCTGGGAGTGTCCAGCTGGTCACCTTCGGACTCCTCTTGGGGCTCAAGCTGAGGCTAAACTTCCTCCAGGCTGTTGCCAGATGACGACTGAGCATCTCAGGGGTTGTAAAGATGGACCACTTCTGCCCAATCTGTTACTCGAATCTCTCCATCAACTTCCTCAGAGCAGTTCTACAGCACAAGTTCTTCCCATCACATCCTCCTTCTTTCCCTCTCAGCTAGCTTTCATGTCAGACGCACATCGTGCTGCGAAGGCTCTTTCCAGCACGCTCGACTCTCCCTCTGTAACATTCACAGGCACTTACCACAAGACATTTCACATGTCTAATCACACCTCAACGTCTTCTTAGATGATGTGAACAGATAGCGCTGGTACCAACAGCGGTTCAAGAAAAGAAGAAAAAGATAGATTCGGGAACTGGTTCACTTGCTGTCTAACTGACAATAAGAAGTCAACCCTGAGAAAAATATAGGAAAAAAAGTGGTAACCTGCTTGCTTCATATCTCACTGGTAGTGACGTAGGGACATGCCTTAGTGGAAGGGAACACCCTTGCCAGTGTGATGACCCAGCCATCTGAATGATGGCGGTGAGGCGGTGGAGGTTGGGTCAGGACAATGCTACATGGACAGTGGACCTAGATGGTTAGTCCTAAGTTATACTGATGTAGTGCAGAGGGAACATGGTAAAGTGAAGAACAGTAAAAGTGAATTTGGACACATATAGTATGGACCATGAAAATTAGATGACTTCATTTCGCATCCTCTGTCACACAAACAGAAGCACGACATCTGGAGAGCCTCTTAGGATTCCGAAAGCAACACATTCCGCACTTAGAATTACTACTTTGGCCCACAGACTAGGAGACGCGGAAAGCTGTTAGGCTCCAGTGGGGTTCTGAACAGGAAAAGCCAGTCTTGGCTGCAGTGCAGGCAGCCCTTGGCTTGGATCACAGTATCTGTCAGACTCTGTGAAGTCGGAGATTTCAGTGGTGAGAAGATTCAAGTGTCGTGTTTACAAGATCCAATGAGAGAATCATTATGCGGTGTTCTGAGCCTTTAATACAGCACCATGTGATCTGCACTAGAAAATCCCACAGCTTTCAAGAAGCGGCACATGGGGTGCTCTTGAGTCCTGGTAGAAAGAGAAGGTCGTCTGCAGGGGCAACAATGGAACATGCATCCATGAATATTCATTCCGAGCTCGGTATATCAGACGGGCTCTAGTCAGGAGGGCAGCAGGGCCAGCAACAGTCCTTTACCAGTGCATTCCCACTGCAGGTCTAAGTGGGACACCAGATCAACCCGAGAAGCATGAGAGGGCATGAGTAAGCAGGTGAGCAGGTAGCCAGATCTCTGTACCACTTGCCCATACTGCATTCACACCCAACCTCTGCCTTGCACGTATGATAATGCGGGCTGCACCTGTGACTAGCTGAAGGAGGAGGGAAAAGCCCTACCTGTTTATGGATGGGTCATCTCCGTGGGGGGATATAAACAAAAGTAGATTGTGGCAGCATTACAACTCTCTTCAGGGAGGTAGTTGAAAGACAGTGAACAGGGAAAATCTTCCAACAGGCGAATTTGCAAGTGGTGCTCCTGTGACCCTTTTGGCAAAGGCAGAAGCAGCCCTACATGGGATTATATACAGATTCTGTGCATTGGCCAATGACCTGGCCATCTGTTCAGAGTCCCGGAAGGAAAAAAACCTAAGGTTAAATGAGGCAGTCTGGCAGAGACAAATTGGAGGCTAAATGGGTGTAGGAAGATTTTCATAGCGCACGTTAACAGCTACTAGAGTGCAGCCCTTATGGAAGAGGCCAACCCCAGAAGCGGCTCACTGGGCACATGAATAGAGTGGCCACGGTGACAGAAAGCAAGTCTACACAAGGCCAGGCCAGTTACTTACCCAGGCCAGTATGACCATTGTCACCTTCGAATTTCCTATCTGCCAGTAATAGAGACCAAAACATAGCTCCCCCCACCCCATCATGTTACTATTTCTAAAGGAAACCAGCTGGCCACTGGGTGGGCAGTCGACTCCATCGACCTCTTTGTCTTGGAATGGCCAGTGATCCATCCCCAATAGGTATGGGCTTTAGATCTTTACCTGCAGAGCTCCATCCAGCCCACTAAAGGGGGGCCGACGGGATGCCTGGCTTATGAGTGTAGAGCTCCAAGAATAGTAGCTTTTCTTATGGTTTCTTAGCCTCTTTCTCGGCAGCTTTAAAATTCAGCAAATGCTGACCAAATGTAAACAGTGACAAGATTGTGGAGTTTACTTCCCTGTGCCTGTCCTTTCTTTAGGACCTTTCCTCTCAAATCGCTGCTGCCTTGGGAGGCCTGAGCTCAAGTTATTGTCTCTGCAGCTATTGGTATTTCCATTTGTTCTCCTGGCTTCTCTGCTCCATGCCTGTGGCTCTTCGCCTGTGTTTTCTTCTCACAAGGAGGCAAGCACTGGCAAATGCGCTAAGAAAAAAAGCAACTTGAATAGTGATGACTAATTCCTCTGTGGTTTCCTTTTCTGGAATCTTTGCATCTCCGGGCCTGGTTGTCTTGGCAGCTTCCAAATACCTTCAAACAGAATATCGTGGCACTTAACCCAGATATTCCATTTTTTCTCAGAAAAGGGAATGACAATATCACAAGATAACTTCTTTCTAGATAGAATCAGGAGTGTCCCTTATACAGGGCCTCACGTGAGTTGGATGCCCAGTGTATGTTGCTCTTCTGCTTTCTTCCTCAAGGACGATGTGTTACTTGACTAGAACTGAGCAAAAACAAGTTGAGGTCATTAAATGAAAACCATTGCAGCAAAATCCAGAATTCGTGTGAGGTTTAGCTTTCTTTTGTAAGGTGGAGAGCATGGCATTTATGAAAAGGGAACTGTGAGAATAGAAGATACATGATCAATCATCTTGCCTATTCAAAAGAACACATATGGAAATTGAAAATCTGGAAACCGATATTCGTAAAACCATCTGTGCCCATCTACCATTCTGAACGTCTTCCTGACTCACTCTCCCCAACATAGTCATATCCCAGTTTGATGCTTGTTGCTATAACAATATGTCATAACCCTTGTTTATACTTAAACTTTTTTGAGTATTTTATATAATTAACCTAATTGTTTTGGCAAAAATCTTAAACACTACATCCTAACATCAGGTATTATTTTTCACTTAGTGTTTCAAGTTGACTCATCATATTTTCAATTACCCTAAAAATGTCATCAGAATTTAGTACAATAGGTAAGGCATTTACAGTCATTTATACGAGACATCTATGAGTCACCAGCAGCCTACCCAGTCCTCCCTTCCCCGGCACCCACAGGCATTCTTCTCACTGTCTTTTTCAATTTGAATATTTTCTTAATGTAATTAATATATCAGATATATTCAGATATGTTTATAGAATAACAACACAAGTTATAACCTACCATCACTTTAAATTTGATAAATGGTTAATTTTATTTCATGCAATCAATCAAAACAAGAGGAAAGATAGGTATAATTAAAATGATGTTTTGAAAACCACTATACATGATCAGCAGTAGATTTTTGAATGCACAACAAATAGCTAATACATTTTTCTTTAAAAATTCCAAAGAGAACATGTGTCCATAAGCGTGCTTAAAATACAATAGATCTTTCTGAAGAAATCATTCAGTTTGCCTCACAGTTGGAGGAAAATATCCTAGAACAATGGATCTACTTAGACTAGAACTCCTGTGATGTTTCTACGGGCTAAATAGATCTTTGGGAGAGGTTGCTAAAAATGGATAAAATGGCAATGAAGAAAACACGAGAAAACTTTAAAGAGTTATGAGCAGTAGAGTCCCAGGTCTACAATGTTAGAGCTGGGTGCACAGTTTTTATCTGTGGTAAAGCTTCCCATGCAATAGAGAATAATAACAGCAGTGTTTCCAAGCTCCTTATGATGAAGGGGAATTTTAAAGAAAGTCTTTCTGGCTCTTGTTTTAACAAGGAAATTTTATAGAAATCCAAGAAATAAAAGTTAAAATAATTCTTTCAAGCAGGTTTCAGGTGTATTGAACCCTATTTCAATGTCGCTGACTGTTTCAGCGTGGCCTTGAATAATTCATTTCTAGATGTTTGGTTTTCTCTTTTCCTTTTTTTTTTTTTTTTAATTAAGCAGATTCAGTAAAGAATCCTCTCCTATTCCATTGCTGGCTCACTTTATTTCTTCTTCCTTTCTAATTGACAAGTATATTTCTAATTGAAATGCACAGTAACATTTGCCTGCTCAGGAAAAGAAACAGAGGAAAATAGTTTAATCTTATTTCAGTTTGCTTAAAATTCAAATTAAATCCTCTTGAAGTGTAGTTTAAAAAAAAAAAAAAGAATAAGGTCACATTTGTCAAGCAACTTTCTTTGTTGACTTATTTATAGCAATGAATAGATTATTATTTGCAAAATAAATGCTTTTTATAATATCCCAGTTTGTTTTATATCCCAGATGGATGGGCAAAAGAGCAACATATTCTTAAAAGAATGCTAATAAAACCACACTGGGCAAGCTATAATATTAATAAAAAAACTCATATCTCTATTATTTATAATATAAAAATTAAAAAGGTTGGAACAAATTTATTAAAGCTCATTGCCAAGTAGTACAGGCTTTTGGAATTTTCAGAGTTGTTTGCAGTTCGATGGGACTGCTCCTAACACTGCACATCTTACCTCTGTGAACCGACTTCTCCCTCACACAGTTCATCATCCTCACCCTCCCAAAGTAACCTCTTCCTTAACACGTCCATTTCCCTGGCACCATCGGCTTTACAGTGACTTGTCTCAACTCTTGGTATCAATTTTATCTCCTTTCCCACCTTTGTCACTAACATACAATGAGATGATAACCACTTCTGTCACTTCCTTACAAGTGTCCCTTCTTTTCTCTTGTCACATCTACCAGTCCAGTTTAGACTTTCATTAACTTTCACCTAACCAACTATGGTCCCTGAACAAAATCTGAGTTGTTAACCTCTTTTGTAAATAAATTTTTATTGAAAGTCAGCCATGCTCATTCACTTCACATTAGCTGTGGTTGCTTTCACTTTTCATCAACAGAGTTGAGAAGTTGTGATAGAGAGCCTGTGGCCCTCCAAGCTGACGATGTTTAGTATGTGGCCCTTTACAAATGTTTATCATCTTCTGACCTGAAATATTTTATAGATATTTTAACTAATCTCCTCATACCCAGACACCCAGACTCTTCTAGAGTTAGTCCTTTCAGTTGAATCATTTTAAAAAATCAACATATATAACTGTCATATGCTTGCATCTCTCAAAGCTTCATCCATAGTCACAGACAAAACATAATTCTGAGTCTGATATCACAAGCCATACATATGCACCACATTCAGTGGTACAGACTTTGTCTCCTGGGGATCTTTACCCTTGCACTTCCCAGTTTTACCTGGAATATATACCCAGTTTTACCATCTTCCTTCTGTAGAAATACAAGATGTCCCAAGCCCACGTAAAATAATAACTATGGCAGAATATTTTTTCCAATTCTTCCAGCCATATGGGAACTAGCATAATTTCCTCAGACAGTTTCCCTTAATCTTCTTTTTGCTATAGGTGTTTGTCTTCCGCTCACACTAAATGGCAAGCATGTTGAGAAAGGGAACTTTGCCCTGTTTCTCCTTTATCTGCTGTTGGTCCTGGTTTGGTTCCTTGAATTTATTTATGTAACAGGCACCTGTTTTTCAACTTATTATACTTCAAGCACAATGCTAGTAAAGGAGGATACAAAGGAAAGAAAAATAGTCTCTACCTTCAAGGATTTCCTCTTTAATATTAGACTGTAAAAAGTGAACAGGGAAGTGTAATAGTTTAAAGTAAGGGTATGACTAAGAAAACAGGACTTCTGCTTAAGCCGGCTTGAAGATGAGCAGGAGTCTCATAGAGGCTGGCGACTGAGCTGTCTTAAGTAGAGACTAGCCAAATGCAAAGTGATAGGGGAACATTTTGAGCAAAGAGAAACATCATGAAACAGCATGGGAGACGTTTGGGGAAGTGTGAAGAGCTCTACAAATCTGTAGTTGAGCATGTGTTGTGAGTGAAGCATTGTAAGAGTTGACACTAGAAAGGGGAGGAAGAAAACAAGTCCTAAAAGCAGAGCCCAGAATGCCTCGCTGGGGAGTTTAGACTTCACATTGTATGCGAGGGCTCAAAAGCAAGTTCCAAAGAACATTGCAGTGGGAGGATGCTGGTCATTCTTAAGAGGAGAAAAGAGGAGAATATCGTCAATTACCCTTTAGAAATATCTGATTAGGCACAAGTAATTAAAGTCTTTTCTGAGAAACTCACTGCTAACCAAGTCGGGGATAGATCGGGGAATACTTCCCCAACTTATGTTGACCATGACATTTTATCTTCTCAAAATATCTGCAGGGACTGATATACTTTAGGAAATTTAGGAAATACTGTGTAATGGAACAGCATTTAGTCAGCCCCCCGCCACCCTGCCAGGCACAATGAAAAGTATTGGCACAGATACAATAGAAGTAAGAAAATGAGGTCAAATATAGTTGAAGTAATTTAGATTTAAAAAAAAAAAAAAAAGGCCTATATTAAGGCAAACAAAGAGGACAAATTCAAGAAGGGGTTAGGTTAAGAGTTAAAAGGATTCATTAATTAGATGTGAGGACATTTTTAACAACATGTCGATTACATCACCCTCTTACCTAAAACTCAGGGATAGTTCACTATGTCTCATGGAGTCTTTAAAAGTGCTGGGAAGACACACGTGTTGTGCTCTTTCTGCTCATCTGTCATCATGCCACCCCAGACTCCCTTCTCTGTGGCACCTGGGCCTTTTAGCTGCTATGCTTCCTCTGACTGCCTTTCACCTGCAGTTCCCTACCTGGAACTCTTGTCCATCTGATAAGTCAGTTAACGCAATACGAATGCTTCAGACCTATACTCAGGTTTTCCTTCCCCTGAAAAGCCTTCCCTGATCTCTGCAATTAGTGTCTCATTATATGCTGTCTTGGAACCTAGTACTTCTCATTCTAGGTTTTTAACATAGCTGGATTTTCATCGGATTTTTTTTTTAATGATTTTGTGTAATATCTGTCTCATACAGCAAAACCTCCAAGAAGGCAGGGAATATTACCACTGAACCCTCAATGTACATTAAACAGGTGTATAATACTAATTTAATACAGTAATTAATTTATTTATTTAGGGGAGAGGAAGAAGTTGAACTATCTCTAGGATTTATGACTTGGCAATGAGCACACAGTTATGTTCATCGAATAGGAAATACAAAAGATTAAGGAAATACGGGAGGTATGCTTTTATTTGGCTTTTGACATAATATTTTTTATATGCCTAAGTAGTTAGAATGGGAATCTAGAGATGAGGAGAAAACGTCTGAGTTCTCAATATGCATTTTGAATTCTTCACTGTAGTTAATGAGATACCCAAGGAGAATATATCTAGGAAAGTAGGAAGTCCAAGGATGGCACCTTGAAAAATAGCTGTAATGGAAAGGCAGCGTAAGGCAGGTCTAGGAAAGAGATTTGATGGTACCGACAGAGCAGTGGGAAGAAAGCCAGGTAAGAGCACAAAGAAGTCAGGAGAACCAGTTTCAAATAAGGCAGAAACTTCGCTGATGGACACTGGAGTGCTCCAAGTCTAACCAAACTCACCTGTGAGTTATATATTTTGAAGAACAAATTGATGGAGAAAAACAAGGTTGTGTTCATGGGTAGTACATACTAGTTGGATATAATTAAGACTCCAGAACATTCCCTTTAGGGAAGAGAAACAGTTCAGATCATCTATTAATCCTTGGGCTTCATGAAATGCGGTGATGGGAAGGTATATAGATTTGAGAGACAGCTAGGATGTAATGAAATTGCACTAGGCAGATCATAGCTTTTTATGTTTTACATATATAACTTTGACTACTTATATTTTTCAGATTCCTCACAGTGGAGGTAGTAATACCAATTTTGCAGAGATATATGGTTTAAATACAATATAAATGAAGATAGTTATTTCATCATTTGGTCTATATTAGATATTTGTATGGAAAGTAAATCTATTTTAATGCTTTGGAGATTAAGAAAGGTAAAAATGCTAGCCTAACTTTATCCTAACAGTATTTTTTCTAACATATATAAGGTGCTTCTGTAGTTGAAGTACATTCCAAAAAAAAATAATTACATAGCCTTGACAAAAATATATAGGAGAATATCAGCAGAATTTTTTTTTAAATCCATTTTATAAATTCCATTTACAACAATATAAACAAGTATTATAATCAGAACTCGTTAACATTAAATTCTGGGTATTTAATTCCCTATAGACTTCCTAAAATAGTGTGAATGATTGTCATTATCTAGCCCTATTTAAATTAGTCAATATTGTTTGTAAATAGGACTGCAATATACAAGAAGATAAGACTGAAACTCAAGGACTTCTGAAAATACCACTCAGCATTACAATGTTTCGACAGTGTAGTGTGTCATGTACTTGAGAATCATATATAACACAATCTGTGCTTAATGAATTAATAATATCCAGAAAGTTTTAAAAAATGGTTCTGTTCCAAAGAAATTCTTTCTCAAATAGCGTTTAGAGAGTCAATTCATTCTTAAGTAGTATGTGTTATCCCAAGATTAATTTGAAGAACTTAATCAAATGGTCATTATAGACAAGAGTATGAGATAAATATTATCAGAAAATCTATTCTGTCTCCATCTTGAAACTACTTAATTTCCAACTATATTCTCCATATTTGACTTTTATTCTAGCATTTAGTTGCTTCTTGATTACATATATAAGATTATTTGATTCCTTTCTTAAAAAGTGGTATATAATACCATAATCATTTAAAAATATACATCAAACTGGTTAAGGTCATTTATAAAGATCTGTCCAAAATTTGAAATTGTGTTTTACAAACTGTGTTTACATCATAATAAATGAAATAATTGATATTTTCCTTGAAAATGAAATGGTAAATTGTGTAGAAAAATAAAATATGAAGAAAATTATTCAATCTGTTTTAAATTTCAGTTCCCTAGTTAGATAAAATCTGAGTGATTTCTAAATACATTTTTTCTATTCTATTAATGTTCTATATTATACCTATTTATAAAAATATAAATCTGATTATAGTAAGTATAGTAGATATTTGCATATCAAATATATCTATAAATTTAATTTTTAATAAAGATCTATCATTTTATTTAAGATACATCTTTAATCACCATAAAATCTGTAGAGAAAAGTAAGAAAAATTATGTTCTCTAAAAGTGAAAACAGTCTATAAACAAGAATTTACTTTTTAAAAACACTAAAACTAAGATGTTTCTCATGAAGTAACAGAGTGTTAATATCTCTATGTCATCTAATTAATAGTGTTAGACAAAATGTATAATTTGGAACTTCATCCTATTATCATTGTTTTATTGTTCAGACTAACTAGAATATTTCAAACTCTTCAATGGATGATATACAAAAATTTATGCAAGTACTTGAAGTAGATTTATATGGTTTAATATACTTGCTTCATAGTTTTACTAATTAAATAAGATATGTGGTAAACAAAGGAAACATACGAAGATCATAAAAGCTAAAGAAACACAAAAATGGAATTATAAGAAAAAAATATAATCATTTTGATTTAAAAACCAGGGTAAAAATCTAAACTTCAGTGTTTTGAGGAAGCATACATCAATTAAACTTTTGGAAAATTTACCTTGAGGAAGTATAATGGAAAGAGATAATGAGGAAATATCCATGTTTAAAATCAAAGTTCTTTTGGATTAATACTGCTCAAAGTAACGATGTCTGGCCAGCTTTTATGTATGACACACTTTTCATCCACACTGAAATCAAAAGGCAGGGACAGGTACCTAAATGAAATATTTGAATCACTTCACTCAGCTTTCAAAGGAATGCAATTTTAGTGAATCTTACAGCAACTGCTAAGTAACTGCATGGCAACAGAGTCTGGCTTTGTAATTTTCTGATATTTCCAATACTGACAATAACTAAAAGGTCATTAGCAAAAAGTCAGATGTTGAAGCATCTCTAAACAAGACATAAACAACGTGGAGACCTTCAATGTGACAGACAATATCTATATGTGAGTTCTAAGCTCAACAAATAGGTTACTCAGGATCCTAAAGAGACTTATGTCACCATCAGACAAATTATTGTTGTGAAAAACATTAAGAACACATTCTCTCCAAAATAAAGTTTCCATTTAGGCACAATCAGCAGGGCTTAATTAGAAAACATGAATAATTGAACATGCTACTGCTCGTTCTGAGCAACAAATTTAAGAGTTATGTAGAAGCAAATTCTTGAAAGACTAAAGGGCGTGTTGTGCTGAATCATTTTTGAATGTTTTCCCCTCTCTGACAACAACCTTTTCAGGGATAATTCAAATGAATACCCTCTGAGCAAATACTATAAATATAGGTCTTCAGTTAATATAGAAACAAAAAACAAAAAACAAATCCTTAAATCTCTATGGAAAAACAAGTTTCTAGGGAAAAATATTAAAAAATAAATAAAAGAAGGGAGAGGAAAAGAGTGTGTATTGAATATACCTTAGAATAGTGAAGTCTTCATAGAATGAGTCAATCTGGCAACAGTATTAAAGGCCAAGCTCGCAGCCCATATCCAAGCTCAATATTCTCTATTAAAGCCCAATTTGAATTTATGCACCTATTTTTCATTTTATAAAGGCCCCTCTTTAACTGTATGCTAATAAAGCACCCACCAAATGCTTGCCTATAATCCCTGGTGGCTATTTCAGTATCTTTAGGGGCCCTTGAAAAGTCACGGAAGAATTAGTTGAGGCAATTAGGAATATATCCATTTATAAGCAGTATATGTGAACTAGAAAAATGTCTAGACACAATATGCAAAAAAAAAAAAAATCACAATGCCTAAAACAGTAGCAAAAAATACATAAATAAAATATCACAATTGTTCGACTACCTAGATGACCTCACCAAGCACTGATTTCCCCGAGGCCATGCTCGACACAGCTCTTTCTGTTAAGCTTCTGTTTTTATTCTGGTCTCTTATTCTGAGCCACATGTCATCTTCTTGGGTCCCTGTTTATTCCGGAGATGTAGCCAAGGGAGCCTCATCTCTCTGTGTGTTTATTAGTCCGTCTAGTGTAATAAGGAATTGCAACTCACTCCCATAAACTACTACTTCTGCTCTCGCTAACTTTGCAGGGCCTTCCTGGCCTTCTCTAGAACCTTCTAGTATATAACTCTCTCCCTCTCTCAATTGACTTCTCCTTCCATAATCCAGGTTATGCCTCCAGACTTCTGCACATGAAGGAGACTACAGAGCCTGCCTTAAAAGCTGTAGACTCAGGTCACAGGGAAGTTTTTTCCTGGTAGCACAAAACGACTGAGCCCATTGCAGTGACACTAATACATGCTGACTAATTCTTTCACCTTTGGCTTTCCTGTCCCTTCCACTTTCCTCCCTCAGTTCTCCCAGAACAGCCAACACAATGTTTCCATTTGAAGTAACTTTCCAGGGGCTTCTGTTTAGAAGATGGGTCCTCACAGAAGCCTCAGAGGTCCTATCTGTCCTCTCTGCAGCATGGTCTCCAAACTCCAGGACACCAGCAGAGTTATTGCCTAGTCAGGACCTCGGAACATCTCTTACTCTTATCGAGGATATTTGAACCATACATAATAAATTCCGTAGCCAACTCCCATTTACTTGTAGCTATCCTCAAACATTTTATGAGTAAAATTTTTAAAGGGATCTCCAGTGCACCTCAACTTGGAAAGGCAAAATAGTGTCTGGTAGTTTGGAATGTAGACTGTGACCAGGCTGCTCGAGATCCCAAACTCAAGGACGCTGCTTCCTACCCTCAGAAACTTCATCGAGTCATGTGACCTCTTTGTGTCAACATTTCCTCATTCGTAAAATGGGACAGTATTTCTCTGGAGCTTATTAGGAAAAATAAATGTGCTTATTCATGTCATGTGATTAGAAAAATGCCTGCCACATAATCAGTACTATATCAAGTGTTAGCTATTTATATTATTGTAACTCGTATTAATGGGAGAAAGTTAGATGTTAATCTTATTTACTACTATTTACTAAATAATTTTACAAGCATTTTAAGCTCTGTAAGGTGGATTTTACAATTTAAAAAAGAATTTCCAGAACATATCCAAGATCTTTTCCATCACAAAATATGAACTACTCAGGAATTTTGTTGGATAACTGCACCATTTAAACTGAAGCAAAGCTATTTTTAAAATATTTACAATCAAGAGTAGTTAGGTCTTCCTTATTCTTGAATTACATACTATCACAATCTCTTAGATATTATAGAATATTTTTAAAACCTCTAGGTATTACAGAATACTTTAAACATTTTTAACTATATGTATATTTTATAATGCAATTTTATTTTAAAATTAATATTTTTCTCACATTACTTTTTTTCTGAAATTACTACTGCTATTTGCATTATCTTGAATATTTGTGGTTACTTCTAGGAAGAAGAAAATGTTGACATTTCTTGTTTTGTCACCCCATCCAAATGCATTTCTGAACATTGAAATTGAGTCAAACCTTACCTCCATGTCATTTCCCTCTACGAGTTCTGCTTCTACCATCTTGAAAAAGAAATATCTTCACTATCTTAAGATACTTCTTATGATGTGATTTCTAGTTCTCACCTGTCCTGATTATTCCTCTCTATCATAGTCTTCTTTGCTAGTTTTCCTCTGAGAATCTCAGATGATCTCAACATCTTTCCTTATTTGATTTTAGACATAAAACATAAATTTCAACTTAATGAAGCATAAAGGCAGAAAAATTTTTCTTCTTCCTTTGCCAACAATTTTTACTCTGCTTCCTCAAGAGTTTCCTTAGAAAATAGTAGCAACAGAAATATACATTTAGTCTAAAAATAGAATGACCTGTTTTGGTGTATCCCCAAATTTAAAGGATGCCATAATCTCTTCGCTTCCCATAGTACCATCAAGCACTATGTTCAGTCCACTACCTATTCACTTTTATATATGGCTAAAACGAATGTCTCCAAGTTTTCTATTATTGAGCAAGTCAGCTCTAAAAAGAGCAGTAACAATTTTATGCCTTAATTGTAATATCAGGAAACAGGAAATAAACCTGATTACACATACTGTTCAAAGTTACAAATGACTATTCAACGTGAAATGATTCTCTCCTTCCCAACTTGTGAAAAATTTAGCACATATCTTGTCACGTTTAATAATAAGAAAAATTTCCCTCAAGAACTTATCTTTGAATGGATAGCTGCATATCTGCAATCTTTACCCATTCTTGGTGAAGTTCCAATTATAGGTTGTATAACTGTAGAGATAGATATCTAGGAGAGGATGCCCATTAAGGATTTCAGGTGATTGCTTTATATTTGCGGCAGCATAATAATGGAGCTTATCATCTATACATGGCCATTAGAGGTAGAAGGTGAAGAATAATTATAAGCAAGAGAAAAAAGAAAAAGGAAATATATTCTTGTTTGAAATTTGAAATAACTCATGGTCAAGCCAAGTTAATTTGTACAAAAGTTATATGAAAACAGCAAAACTTAATGGATATTAAATGGCTGAATTGCTGGTGGTGCTGGTGGCACCTAGCCAGAGAACATGTTCTATCTGTATAAAATTAATGTAGGTGAACATAAATTATGAAAAGAGAAATACTCTTATAATTTTACATTTTGAAGTACATATTTTATGCATTTATGGAAATGGCTCATAAATTAAATAACATATTAAAGAATGAAAGAAAAAACACACGTTATTCAAACCAGTTGTGTTTCATTCCCATTTTGTTACATACCATGGAAAGTGATTTAAAATTCATAATGAAACTCTGTCTTATGTTAGAAAACAATCTGCTATTCCATTTTAAACTTATTTTTAGAGAAACATGTGTTTTTGACATCTTGCATTAATCATAAAACATTGGCTTTTTAAATTACATTTTGACCAGAAATCTTAAGCTTTCTCCTGTGTATTTACATTTATCTGATGCAACATAGTAATAATTCAGCAACAATTTAGGCATCGCTAGTAAAGATTTTCAGTTAAACCAAGCCAAAACTCTCCTGAAGGTTGTGACATCATTTGCTATAACATCCAAGTGAACCAGGAAAACTTTAATGTTATCAGCTCAAAGACTGTCATGTACTGTACTTACAGCAACTATCACATGCAACTTGAAAACAACCCCGAAATTTAATTTAGGGTCTTCCTGAGACCTGGAAGAGCATTTGATTCTAGTTTATGTCTGGGAGCCTAGAAAGAGATAAATAATTTAATTCCATATCTTAGAATTAGATACTAAAGCTTCTTTTTTTTTTTTTGAAAAGAAAACAAAACCATTTTATTTGCAGATGATGTAATTATACATGTAGAAATTTTAAGGCAAAAAGGCAACTAAAACTAATAAATGTATTTAGTAAGACGAGACTATAAGGTTAATATGCAAAAATCAATAGCATTTCTGTAAAATAACAATTGGAAAACAAAAGAAAAATACAAATTGTTTTTAATAGCATCAAAAACATGAAATACTCAGGAATAAATTTACCATAATATATGCAAGACATATACAATAAAAACTACAAAACACTGCTGAAAGTAATTTAATAAGACCTAAGTAAATGTATAGATAGGCCATATTTACTTATTGTAAAGCTGAAGCCTTATTAAAATGAATTTTCCCAAATTGATCTAAAGATTCAACTCAATCATAATAAAAATTGCAGCAAAATTTTTTGTAGAGGAATTAACAAGCAGACTCTAAAATTTATATGAAAATTCAGTGATCCATTGAGTCAAAGCAATTTTAAAAAGGAAAAACAAAGCTGAGGGACTTACTCAACTGATAGAAGTCGGGGTCAGAGTTTTTAAAGAGAAGATGTGGAAGCAGAGCTAGGAGATTGATTCGATTGGCTCTAGTTGAAGGGGTTGCATGATTTGGGAAATCCTAGTTGGCTATTTGTGATTGGCTGCACACCCTCGAGGCATTTACAAGAATGTAAGCAAGGAATATACACTTTTTTCCTTGTTATATAACAATCGAGTGTCACCACTGAACTTTGGAGTAATTTACAAGGACATTGCTCTTTTAGAATGTATAAACCTTACTAGAAATAATGAAAATAAAAGGCATTTGGTATCAATAAAAGCAAATCAATCTCTACTGAGAGTTTAGATTTTCCCTGTGGTTTGCAGTTAGACAAACAAGTTCTAAGGTTACTGTTTCAAGGATGACTAGATACTACTTATAAAAATGATTCCAGAACTTTCAGTATGTGAAATAAGACTGAGATTTAACACCAGAAATTTAGGTTCAGGGCAGTAAGCTCAGCAAAGTCGATCTGTCTCATTTGTTTTCTAAATTGGCTCCCATGTTATTTTATAACTCATGAATACAAAATGCAGTTCTGTGAACAAATGGATAAAATTAATTCAAACTGATATCCATGTTTTCTTATCTAGGAATTCCAGTCCTTAAATGGTTTTCTAATACTTTCGCTTGATTCTATTGTTTGATTACAAGAAGTATTATTTTTTAAAAAATTCCAGACTTCTTATTTATATAGACTATCACTTACTCCTCTACTTGGAGTTACTAATTAATCAAATTAGTAACTTTTTATTTATGAGTCTTTAACTTTTATTTTCTTTGTATGATTTCTTAACAAAATCAGAATTTTCCCTTGTTTTAATTCCCTAAAGAAAATTACTCCAAGATCATAGATAATTCAAATTTTCTATGGGAAGACCTTTTAATATCTGAACTGTACTTTTAATCTTTTGAATATATCTCTCATAGCCAGTAACCTTCCTGAGGGCCAGTGGTAGTTATTAGGATTTGGGAGCAAATAAAGGTATGCTGAACTGCATGGTAATTTAATAAGAAATTGGGTTTCCAATTTCAAACTAGTTTGACCTTCGAGACTCTATATCAAGTCACAGGGTAAAGAATAAACTGCTTAAGTAGAAAAGAAACAACTAAAATAGGATTTGAACTTAATCAGTCAAACATTTTAGTGCCTCAAGGAACTAAACTGTCTCATTCTTCATGAACAGAAGGGTATTTATAAAAGTGTTTTTCTTTCTTTCATCTCTTGGTTTTATGATATTTCTCTTCAGCTTTTTAAGTCTCGCAGAAGCTGGTGCTTTTGTTGTTGTTGATGTTATTTTTCCAAAGAGCTTGCTGTCACATATTAAATGACAGACATTAACTCAAACTAACATAGTCCTACAGGTTAGTTTCTAGTTTAATGATACTTGCGAATAGCCAAGCATAGCTCTTCTGAAGTTTAATTTATAAAGCCCTGAAAACTAAGAGTGACGGCATATTAAAATCTGTCCTCTTGTGAAAGTATGCCCATATATTAAAGGTATAAAACCATATTTTAAAAATATAATTAGAAATTGAACATCAAAATAATACCAACTTAATTATCCGGTATTTATAAATAGTAAAACATTGATTTTTAAAAGTCATATCTGTACAAACAGGATAGGAAAATAGTACAATACATTCCACTTTATGATGAAGAAAAGATAACAAAGGAAAAATATACCTGCCACGTCGGTTAAAAATGTTATTTGAGATACATTTTTTCACTTTTTTCTTTCTCATCTTTCCTTTTCCCATATTTTATAATTCTGAATTTAATTCATGGCTTATTTTGGGGAGGTGAAGCCTGCTGTTTTATTTACTAATTTTTTCAACAAATATTAACTGAGTGTATACTATTTATCTGACAAACCTACAGATGCAGCAGTGAACAAAAACTAGCATTACCTATATAATCATGGCACTTGCAGTCTCGTTGTTAATTAAGAACTAGTCAAATCACCTCTGAAATACACCCCAAACTGCCCTTTTGTAGTTGTCTCAGGGGAAAGGTCCATGTGGAAATCTAATGTGACCAAAACTCAGGGTCTGCCGACTCAACCGTACTAAGGAATCTATTCTAAAGAGGAATGTGGAGAGTGTAGCTGTCAGAGGGAGCAGATGCTGCAAAAGAGTAGAGTGGGCACAGAGACCTAAATCCTTCTGCGGTGGCCAGAGCAAAGAAAAGTGAGGGCAAAAATCAAGCTAAGGAGGTTGTTAAATATAGACCATAGAGTCTGTCAGGCTGTCAAGAATATTGCCTTTACACTAAGAGTAACTATAAGGCATTGAATATTTTGGGCAGCTGATAGAAATTTTAAAGGCCACTGCGACTGCAGAGTTGGAGAGTGGATTGTAAAAGGACAACATAAGAATGAGTACACTAGTGAGGTTTCGTTTCCCGTGTTATCCAGGTGAAATGTAATGGTAATTAGCATGATGAAGAGCTGTTTAAGGAAGATGGTCTAGAGTGGTGATGGATTAGATATAAAACCTGTCAGTAGGTATCAGTGGTTCCAGGGTTGCACATTTATTTATTTGGCTTTGTTCTTCAGTGAGATAAGTATGTCTGTGGGTTGTTAAGGCAGCAAGTGGGCACCTTAGTTGGATTTTGTATGTGTCAAGTTTATTTAGCATCAAAGAAAGGTAAGTTTGTTCTCAAGAATGGGGCTCAGCAAACTATAACCAAACCAGACTACTGCCTGGTGTTTAAATATAATGTACTAGATCACGGCTACATGTTTTTATCTATGAATCGTCTACAGCTGATTTTGCACAATTTTGAAGCTGAGTAGTCAGAACAGAGATGATATGGCTCACAAAGCAGGTAACATTTTACAAAAAAAAAGTTTACTGACACCTGCTCTAGAAGATAAAAATTGTTTTATTTGATTTTTTTATTTTCTTTATTATCCATCCCATCTTTCCTTCAAATTGGCCAAATTAATTAATTTATTTACTCATTTAAAAATTATTTCTTAATTTTCCACTACTCGCAGGCACTGGGAGTGTTTGGGATAATGCTTGTAGTGAGAGGTGGCTCGCCTTTTGTAAGCTATTGCATCCAGTCACTGTGAAAGTGCCACGTGGTGTGTCTGGTCCCTTTCCAAAGCATCTTTGCCCCAAGAATATTCCCCCAAAGCAAAACAAACAAAGAGTCCAATTTTTTTTATAGCATCTAACATTTTAGAAAATTACTGAAGCATAAGTTAATTACATTTCTTTGTTTTAGTATCTTTTGTGTTTCCATAGTATCTCTTTCACTACCCTATAAGATAAGTTGAGGCATAAAATGTGCCTGTAATCACGTAGTGACAGAGCCAGTAATCCAAACGATGTGGTGTGCTTAAGAAACTGTTCTCTTAAACCCAATCATAAGGTACTGAAAAGACCACTGTAGTAGGATTCTAAATAAATGCTTAATTTTGTATATAGACATGTGACCCTGATTCCTCATTCAGTTCAAAAAATAATTAGAAAAAATATTTTAAAATCTACTGCATACAATAGAGCAATATGTTTCTCTTCTAAAAAAAAAAAGCGTTTTTTTTTTTTTTTTGAAGGCATAAACCATTAAAAGAGGTTTTGAATGCTCTAGAGCAAAGATAACTTTTCCAAAGTAAGATCTCCAAATGATTATGGAATGGAAAAATTTGCTGAGTCATCTATTGATGACAACTAGTCCAGTATGTCTTCTTAAATAGTCAAAAGGATGAAGTAAATTACCTTTCCTGTAGTACCTTTCAATAAACCTTTGTGAGTGGCATGCTGCCTCTTTAGGGTTCAAATGTGTGTGGAACACAGGGGAAGGAGATATGTAAATAATATTGCTTGGGATATAAATAAAACATCTAATTAAATATGATTAAATAAACAACCAAGCACATATTTCTAGAAACAACTGGAAAGAAATATACCAAAATATGAATCCAGTTTTCTTTGGTGATATTATTGGTATTATTTGTTCTTATCTAATTTCTTTGTTTTCCAAATGCACATTAGAGAAAATGCATTGCCTTTTCAATAAAGACACTATATAAAAAAGGGTAAAATACTAGATTTTTTCCAAAGATATATGTATCCTGAATTTAATCTCCATTGCATGTCCATGATATTGTTAAAAACAAAAAGATTATTTTATAAATTCTGAAGAGAGTACACTTTAAAGGCTAGTAGGTAGATGTAAAAAATAAATGTTGTAAGAATCCAAATCTTCTGATTTCCAAGCAATGGATCCAATGATCCACATAGCGTAGTATACTAATAAACAAATAATTCTTAGATTTTGCTCACTAGCCTGTTCATGACAAATGGCATTGGGAAGCATAGTAATGAGCATGAAAATGTGTTCATGAAAACGCAGTGTCTTCCCTCATGTATATCTTAACTGGGTATTAACTGATCTTTGAAAGAGCCCTCTCATGTAAAGGTTTGGAGTAAACTGATCTCTTTAATTTCTGTCTTGTTATTCCCAAATGTGCCTTAGGTTAAAATCTCTTAACATTACTCATGAAGTATTCATTTCTATTTTTCATGATAATAGCTAGCTTTTACTGTTTCCTATGAGAGTCACCTTGCATCTATTAAAATCATCTAATTTAAGTGGGTCATATCAGAATTCTTGTTTACAGAAGAGAACACGGAGGATCAGAATGGTTGAAGAACTAGGTTAAGGCCATGTAAATAATAGCAGGGGTATAGCTAGGAATCAAATCCAGACAGTTCAATATGTGAGTTCAAGCTCATAAAAACCGGTTATATTGTCCATTCTCAAAGAAACTTGGTTTAGATTTTTCATCTCAACTGATCTGCTAATACTTATACTTTGGTTTCACTAACATCACTATATTTTGATTAACTCCAGTTTCTTTTCTATCAAAAAAATTTTTTAGACTTTCAAATGCAAAGAGATTCATAAATTCAGACAATCAATTTTTCTTTTAGTTACAAGTATTTCTCCCTGACTTAGCTATAAAGCAATCCCACAAATGATTTTATAGCAAACCTCTGTGATATGTCTACTGATAATTTGATTTGAAACAGAGCAAAAAAAAAAAGGAAAGCTTTTTTTTTATTTTTATTTTTTTCGATTTATTAATCCTCACAAAGTATTTCCTGCTAGGAAGCTACAGGGTACTTTAAACCAGGTCATTTTAAGTAAACATAAATACAGAACAAATTGGATGTCCCCTCAGGCCTTTGAACTGACTGGAAGCTAAGACCGTACCCAGGCCTCTGGTTCTAACTGTGCTTTTTCTTGGAGTAGAGCCAAAATCTCAGCAGAAAGACACATTTGCAGGAATAGGACCAGCTGCAGGTTTTGAAACCATGAGCACTAACACCATATAAAAGCTGAAAAATGCAGTCTCTGAACTTTAATTACTTGCCTTCTCCAAAGGCACACGTAGAAATCCGCTATGTCTCTGTCTAAACTCTTCATCGCTGTCGGGTACCATGGAAAGAAAATTAGCTTTGGAGCTTGACTGGTTTCGCAGTCCTAGTCGGCCATTTCTTTCTGGCAAATCAGTGAAGTTTTATCAGACCTTTATGGGTTTTTGTGTATTCCAGGAACAGAGCAGTGTATCAACAAATACAGTCTTATCATTGTTATTTTGACTTTGTATTACTAGTATTCAGAAGTATATCCTCCTGGATATTCATCTACTTAATAAGTTTTAAAACATTTTACTCCTTCTACATTTTCTTTTCTTTTCCAGTGGGAAACAGCATTCACCATAGCTGTTTTTCTTATGACTATCATTTTGCACCATCATTGTAAGGGAGGCTCATCTTTTACAGCAAATATAGCACCCGATTGGTCCAGCATTCACGAAACAGTATTTCAGGTTTATTTAAGCTGAACCATTATTGTCCTGGAAGCACAATGACAGACAACATGGCTCATGTGTATTGTACGCTAGGATCATGCCCCCAGCTCTAGAGTGATTCTTATGGGGAAATTATTCTTGAGTTATTGAGTTTTAAATGGTGAAGTATCTAGAAACCCATCATCCTCATTAAATGTGATCAATCAGATTCTGATCCCTATGAGGTGATCAGCTGTGTTGGAAAGGAAGTCCCGCCCTCCCAGCCTTTCCCAGAAAACCTTAGCCTCAAGTACCAAATTCTTAAAAAAGGCTTGAAAGTTTTGGACTTAAATGAGGGGGAAAAAAGTATTTCCTGAGTCTCATTAAAAGAAACATATACACAAACAGTTCAATTAGGAAAGACAAAATAGATTTGTTCTTTCAAGTATGGAAAGTGGAAAGAGGCATGTTGCCAGGTTATATCTTCTGAATTCAGGCACGTTATTGATTTCTGTTTAAGATTAGCTTATCTTCCTGAATTCTACAACTATATCCTGTGATATCCACATGCTGCCCAGTTTAATGGCTGAAGACGTTTGTCACTGCTCCGAGTCCAGAAGAAATGGAGAGGACACGTGCCCTGCTCCAGCACTGTAAACATCCCCCTCAAACCTTCCTGTTTACAGCACAAGTAAAAAGTCACAACTGTCGACTTTGGAAAAATATGAAGAAACAAATTTGAACTGTACTTTGAAGTAAACTAAAGAAAGCCTCTCTATTTTTTTCTCTGAGTCATCGAGGGAAAGATGGGTTCTGAGAAATGCAGTCCTAAGTACACTAGAGGCCTTTCAAATTAGTCTAATAATTTAAAGTCACTTAAAAGCTTAAGATACCTGAACCAATATTGATTTAAAACTCTGGCTTTCCACTGTACTGTGTTCTAGGGGTTAACAGAACTTTGCAGCATATACAAAAGACATTCACAGATGACACTCTGGGACATAGAAAAGAAGACTTTCAACGTCTGATGAATTATATGCCAACCCAAGGCTCTTGTAGCCACAGCCCAGCTCACACTTAGAGGATAAATCAAAGTATTAATCGGTCTTGTCAGAAAAGCAGATGTTTTAACTGCCTTTATGGTTCATTTTCATGCAAAAGGGTTGGGAGATACAGAAATCCCAAGCGATTGCAAATAAATGGACTGACAGGATTGACCCCACCAGGCAAAAAGGCCCAAATCGGCCTGTCTTCTCCCGCTGAGACATACACCCAATGGCAGCACCTCTCACAGCTCCAGCCCTACACAGCAGCCTGTTCGTGAGCTGTGATTTCTCTCCTCTCCGCCCTTCCTTCCTTTTTCCTCTCTCCCTCTCCCCATCTTCCTTCTCTCCTTCCTTCCTTCTTTCCTTCTCTCCTTCCTTCCTTCATTCTTTCCTTCCTTCATTCCTTCCTTCATTCCTTCATTCCTTCCTTCCTTCATTCCTTCTTTCCTTCTTTTCCTTCTTTCTTTTTATATCCTCAAAGTATTTCTTTTTTCTCCATGATAAACTACCTTAGCAGGTTTACAATGTTAACGTACCAGGGTGCACATGACTTGACAAAAAATTGTTTTGGTTTTAAAAGATTTTAGAACAGGATATACCACTGTATCATCTGGTTCCAAAATGCAAGGGGCAGAGGAGACAGGGAAGCAAATTCTCCACTTCACTCTCATTTCAAAATTTGATGATAACAAAATATCTTTAAAAAGGTCCAGCAACATAAGCAACTCTTAAAATACTGATTTATTAGAAACCTTATATTTAAAGTGGGGCTAAATTTGGAAAAATAATTGAAAACTTGAAAAACCTCAAATTTATGGTCAGTCAAACATTTTATAGAAAGGCAATTTTGATTTCTTTGGAATTCTGCTAGATCTTTTAAGTAAACAGTCACTGGTGTAGTAAAATACAAGTTGAAAAACATAACTAAAATGAAAATTGTAAATTCTCTAGTAGATTTCATGATTTTTTTTTTTTGTATATAGCAGCATACTTTTGGATGAGTTCCAAAATTACATGACAACTATTTCAAAGGCAACTATTGAGTACTTACTTTATTTTAAAAGTTATTCTAAGTACTTTATATGTGTAGTACTCATAACTGTATCTGGAAAATAATGTTACTATAATATCTCCATAAGGAAACCTAAGCAGATTGAGGATAAGTCATTTGTTCTAGTCCATATAGCTACCAGGCTGGAATTCAAACACAGACTGACTCATCCAGAACACTCTTCTGCCTCTAGAGAGTAACTTAGATGCCTTGTTCTCAATACAAATATTTTGAATTGTTACTAATATATGTTCTTTACAAGACAGACTTCTTTTTTTTTTAAAAGAAAGCAAACTAAGAAGATAATTTCTTAACCCAAATTATGTTTCCCATATAATTTTACATAGACCCTCTAGTTCATAATATAGAATAAAATCTTGTTAGAGAGTTCATACTATATTTCTTAATAATGATTTTAAAGAAAACCCTAATAATTTTCTTATTTTTCTGAGTGTTCTAGAACCTCTGGTGAAAAGAAGCTTAAAGGTGGTTTAGAGAACACATTACCTCAACTTTTGATCTGATATAAAGTTTGATTAATCTCTATGTGACAAAACTAGCAAGAACTATGAGGATAAGATTTATATGCAGGCCTCTAGAACTATAAATTTCCAAAGAAGCGAAATTGCTCACATCGTCTGGCAGGCACATTAGTGCCATGCAGACATTCTACATGAAGAATCTGCTCAAAGCCAGAAATTTGCTTGTTGAATATAGATCCCCAGAGCAAGTCAAGTTGATTGCATAAAACAAATATTTTGTGACATCAGGTTAAGAATAACTCATACATCCATCACAACAAAAGGGAGATGAAATTCTTGAGTTAGAGAGATTTCTTTTGGTGTTAGAATTTCCCTAGGTTATTCACCTTTCATTCCAATCTAAAGTTGATTAACTCCCTTTGATTGACACATTAGGTTTAGAGTTGTAAATTCAGCATATACAATCATATAGCACTCACATCTTACTGACCTGGACACAGTGTGTCTCTTTTAGAAAGAATTCTTAACACAAACATCCATGGATAGATCTCAAAGTGCTTATGTTGAAATCACGTATTAATTGAAAATGAATATTAAGAGTTTATGAACTTTCGCATTTTTCTGAGAATATGATCTATAAATTTCATCATATTTTCAGAGAACGAATGTTTCAAAAGAATAAAAAAAAAACCTAATACAGTCATTGTGTAAAACTGCTCTTAACCATTTATCCTGTGTTGCTAATACATTGTAACACCTGTGAGGGCAATCTAATGGTGTTTCGTTAAGGAGAGACTGCAATTATTGTTAATAGTGATTTTTTTTTCATACTGATGAATAAAAGGAGACAGAGATATGTTCTATCTCTCTCTCTCTTTTTACCATAATAGCATATACATAACATTTTGCTAAAACTGTACAATTCAATGGTATTAAGTACATTCACATTGTTCTGCAACTGTCACCATTATCCATCTCCACAATATCTTCCCAAGTGGTTGTTTTTTTTTTAAAACACTTTGATAGCATTCCCAGTTTTAAGTATGACAAAATGAACCTTATTTTTTTGTGAAGACCATGATTTCCTAATTGATTTTAGTGTCCATTCTCCCTCTGAATAAAGTCTATTCTTGTGGATAAGATGGCCCAATATGAAAACATACATTTTTAAATAAGGTTTAAATTGAGCTCAGGTCAAAGTAATCTAACACTGAAATTGGGTGTGTTTTTTTTTTTCATAATAATATTCTTAAGTGGAACATAACTATGGTTTTAAGAGAAATTAATCCTTTGATTAAAAAAATATACGAGAATATATCAATCTGAAAAGTCTGAAAGATTAACATAAGTCTTCAATTAGTGTCATTGAAAAGAATGTTATTCTACTTTTAATCTATTTTATAATTTTGTAAAGTTTGTAAAGTTTTAATATCCAATCTAATTGAATTACAGAATTGATTCTCATTTAAAAACAAGTCTTTTTTTTTTTCACTGACAAAAATACTATAATTACAGAAAATGTAAAATATAAATAAAAATGGAAAGGGGAAAAATTATAAGCCTATCTCACACCATCTAAAATTGTGCTTGCTTTTATATGATGTTACAGTTCAAAAATATGATGTTTTATATAAAAATTATATCTTGTCTGGTTAAACTCATATTTTAAGTCAAACTTTAAAGTTTATAGTCACAAATTTATGCTACATTATTTTGAAATGTGCTGTGGACACAGCTACTTGAATTTTTTTTATCATTTATTTAACAAATATTTATTGCAGTGTATGTCCTCGTACTGTAATACTTGCAGAAAACATTTCCACTCCCTTTTTGCTTATATAGCACAGAAAAAAAATAGATATAAAAGCAGTTCAAGTGTTAGTTTGCAATTGATGATAATGAGTTGAGAACAACGCCAAGGACTTTATGGCAACATGTTTATTTCTAAATATTATTTAGAATGCTTTCACAGGATTGCATGTAGACACTCTCCACAATTAAGGATGGTCAGGATAAAGAGCTGTGAATTTGCTCTTCTAGAGCCGGTTCCAGAGAGTAGCTTTTAAGGCATCAGGCAGCTTAAAGGAGCTGCCGCAACAGCTCTGCACTGATTTCCACAGACAGGCTTCCTGCAGTTCTGATGTCTTTCTAGCTTCAATTCCGTGTAAAGGCAGATTGATCAGAGCTGTAGGAAACAGAGTTCCTAATGCTGCAAATAGCCTCTGTAAATAATTCATCCAGGTAAATTAAACTACAAGTTGTGTAGTCATACATTGGCCGCTGTAAATTTGAACATTCAGGGAGTAATACACATGTATTAAGAATATTAATATGAATGATGATCCATTCAACTGGGCTTCTGAAGCACAATTTTCTAGCAAAATTAATAGCTAATTTCAAACCAAAGATGTCATATATTCCTAACAGAACAATTTATTTTTGGAAGGAAAAAATGATCAAGAATAGTTTAAAAATATATTTATAAGTGTTTGGCTTTCTTATGGGAAAATAAAAATCTTTTAATAAAACCACCAATTCCCTAAAGGTATTAAACATCTCGAGTAGATCACATTCACAGCGACCTACATCCCTCACTTCTGTATGCCTGCCTCACTGCCTGTAAGTGTTGACTTACTGAACCAAGAACAATTTACAGGCTGTGTTGTGGGCCAGAAAAATAGCCCAAGTTCTAGTTTTTAAATTGGGTCCAATGATAGCCACACAGAGCAGTTTAGTCAAAAACATTTAGCAGATAGAGCTACTAGGCTGTGAAATTGAATGCTAGCTATTGCCCGCATCAGTTTTATCTAGGGCAAAAAAAAAAAAAAAAAGAACAAAAAGTAATATAACCTGTGTACAAAAAGGAAGAAACCCCAGATCTACGACTGTATTTCTTAGGGTAGCTGTAACAAATCACCACAAACTTGGCAGCTTAAACCAGCAAACACTTATTCATTTAGAGTTTTAAAACCCAGAAGTCTGGAATCAAGATGTTGACCTGGCTGTGCTCCCTCTGGAGTCTCCAGGGGAGAGTCCTCTCTTCCATTTTCCAACTTCCGGTGACGCCAGGCATTCGTTAGCTTCTAGCCGCAGAGCTCCAGTCTCTGCCTCTGTCTTTACACAGCCTTCTCCTCTTTCCTGTGTCTTCTTTACTTCGTTCTCTTATAAGGACACTTGTCATAGGATTCAGGGCCCACTTGAATAATCTAAGATGATCTCACGTCAAAATCCTTCACTTAATGACATCCGCAGAGACCCTTCTAGAACTTCACATTCACAGGTTCCAGGGGTGGAGATGTGGCCATGTGTTTGGGGGGTTATGCTTCCACCAACTGTAACTACTCTCACTTCCTGTGCTGTTATGTTGTGCAATATATGAATTTAATGGTCATGTAACATTTTTTTTTTTTTGTAATGGCTGCCTGCTTGTCTTCTCCAACATAGTGGTTTACTCTTAGAAGAGGCTACTATAGACTTGGTACATAGAAGATCCTAAATAAATATTTCTTGAATGTATTCAATGCTTTACATAATGGAAACCTGATTAGTCAAAGAAGTAATGTGTTAAAAGACAAACTAATATGTAATATAGAAAAAAGGGCATGATAACATATTCCTCAACTAAAGACTTTAATGATAATTAACTATGATAGTAAATATATATTGAATTTTATTATGTGTAAAACACCGTTTCATAACTTATTTGCTCCTTACAGCAACTCCATAAAGTAAGTATTATTATGATACCAATTTTACAGATCAAGAAACAAAAAAAAAACATAAACATAAAGCGATTTATTCAATTTATAGAGGCGAAGGAGCTGTGGCTTAAATCTAAGCAAGCTGACATTGGAACACTTACTCTTAAATATAACTTAAAGATTATTTAGAAAAAAATCGCATTCCTCTTTATGTATTCATATTTCCAAAATTCATAAAAAGTTTGAGACCACAATACCTTTATTAAACTTTACCTTGAGAATTAGCTACTATATTTCAACTATTGATAACATTAAAATATATTAGAATCCAGAGCTAGAAGGGGCATTTTGTTACAGATGGAAACAGAAAATTTTACAAAAGCAGAGCCCTAAATTAATAAAATTTACAAAGAAAATTATACTTTCTAGAGAAAGAAGTCAGTCTCTAGCCTGATTTATAAGCCAGTGCTTTCTCTATATTTTCTAAATAAAGAAAAAAAAAAAGAAAAGAAAAGAAATTAACTTTATAGTTAGAGGGATTATGGCAAATTTTTTTGCCCCAAAGATGGCTTGTTCAATATGTATCTCATTGCTTACCCTCAAAAGTACAAAGTATCATTAACATGTTCCATCAAGACCTGGGGTCAGGGTTCCTCCCCTGAGCCTAGGTGGAACTTCTATCTCAACCAATGTGGTGGAATTGATGGTTTGTGAATTTTAAAACTAAGTCTTAAAGGAAATACAGCTTCTGCTACCAGCCTTCTGCCTCTGTCTGTCTCTGTCTCTCTCTTTCTCAAGATATTTGCCTTTGTGGTGTAGACACTTTATTCTGAGGAAGCGCCAGTCACATGGAAAGGCCTTTCAGGTCATCTGCTGACAGCCCACTTCACCCGTTAGACATCGACTCTCAGACATGTTATCTAAAGAGCTTTCAGCATGTCCCAGCCCCAAGCCTTCGAGTTTTCTTGCTGAAGCTCCAGACAGGCCGGCCATTCCTACTGTGTTCCAAGTTCTTGAACCACAGAACCCTGAGAAGTTGTTAAGAGATTATTGTTGTTATAAGCTACAAAATTTGAGAGTAATTTATTACACAGCATGATATAATTACCATAGAGAAATATGTTATCATGCCCTCTTTTCTGTACTACATATTAATTTGTCTTTTAATGCATTCGTTTATTTATTTATTTATTTATTTATTTATTTATTTATTTATTTTGACTAATCAGGTTTCCATTATGTATAGCATTTAATGCATTCAAGAAATATTTATTTAACATCTTCTAGGTACCGGGCCTATAGTAGACTTTATAACGTGGTGATAAAGGAAATGGCCAAAATCCCTGCCATTATAGAACTTATATTCTAATATGATAGAAATACAGTTCCTCCTTTGACCTAATAGCATTACATGCCTAAACCCAGAGGCATGGCACAGACTCAGTCAAAGTAGAATATTTAACTCATGGTTTGCATCCTAAGTCCCCAGGAGAAGACACCAAGAGGTATATTTGCATGCAAGTAATTTAATAAAGAAACAGTCCCAGGAAAATCCAGAAAGGGAGAAGAGGAAACAGGAAAGGCAGGCAGAAGAAATCAAGCAATGGCGCAGGTCTCAGGCCTCAGCACAGTCCCACAGGGAAGCCGTGTGGCTCCACTATGCTGGAGACTTCACCTCCCTTAGCAGAAACAGCAAGGCTTTGGTGCTCTTGCATCAGCCTGTCATCTTAAAAGGGTGCAAACTCCCAGGCACTTCTGAATCTTTTTCCAAATTTGACTAATGTAATCGCAGCCATGCAAGAGAAGTTTTAGGACGAGCCCAGCACAATGAAGCCAAGGGAAACAGACACAGAAATGATAAGAACGACCTTAGTGAATGGAAAAATTTTCATGTCGACCTTGTTGAATAACAGATGTCCTAATTAACTATTCATTTGCGTCCACTAAGTTAAAAAATCTGTATCAATAAAAGTCAGTTACTTCATAAAACAAAGTTCAATAGATGGAGCTTAATGTGACTAAATATGTCTAGTTGTATTAGTTATCTGTTGCCACACGATAAATTGCCGTAGTTTTTGTGAGTCAGGAATGTAGGCGGGGCTTTCTCTCACAAAGCTGTACTCAAAGTGCCAGCCAGGGCTGGGGTCTCAGCTGACGTGAAAGTGAGGAGGGTCCATTTCTGAGCATAAGCGGTTTTCAGCAGGATTCCTTCTATTGGGTTCTAATCGAGCACTTCAGCTTCTTTATCACTGTCACCTGGAGAGACTCGTCAGTCTCTCGCCGCTCTATACTGCAGCTGACTTCATCAAAGCCAGCAAGAGCCAATAGAAAGTGTCTTCTAGCAAGATGGAAGGTACAATCTTAGGTTACACAATTAGGAAAATAATATTTTATGATGTTCATAACATTCTGTTGGATAGCAACAAATCACAGCTCCCATCCACACTCAAGGAGAAGGGATCATACAAAAGCATGCACAAAAGGAAGCAGAGAAAATTGGGAGCCACCTTGAAATCTGTTCGCCATAACAGTTTACATGGTGACATAATATAAAAATAAATAACTTTCTTCAATGAATAAAGCAGTTCTTTGTTCTAAGAGTTTAAAATCTAGTCATGAAAATATGACAATAAGCAGTAACTATTGCCACGACTCAGTAATAGTATCTCACTTGTTGACACGTTCTCATTTCATTTATGAGTATGCATAGCATGCTAATTTCTGAGGAACTGAGCAGCACAAGCATACTACCTTGCTTATCCAAAATGACTACTTTCCGCCAACTAAAAATCGTTCCCCTCTCCATAACCTATGGAGCAAAGAAGGCAGAATAGCAAATAGGCACATGAGACCTGGAGCAGTATTACTGGGGAAAACGGAGAGACAGGAGCAGCAGTTACATAGTTTTCCCGTTGCCCGTCACACTCTAAGGCCACACAGAGTGAAACGGTGGGACAAGAATTCAGGTTCCGGAAGTGAGACTCAGTCCTCTGGGCTGGGGGCTTTTATAGCTTCATATTAGAAGAAGCAACAACAAATCCACCAGCTTGATAAGGAGTCACATCCAAGCCTTGAGCGCGTACAGCCCATGTGCTGTACCAGTGGCTTCCAGCTCCAATCCATCACCGCGGCACTTTGCTAGAATGGTTGTCTTAGCACTGAAGTCTACAGCTGGTTTCAACAGAATAAATTTCAAGTCCCCTGTATTCTGCAAGGGGCCAGTTCCCTCCTGGATAGGTTAACTCCTAACTCTCAGCCAACACCAGACTCCAAAGGGCAGCCGCCCATCCCATGAGAAACCAATACATTTCAGCCCGTGCTAACTGTTTGCTAATACCGCAGCGCTGCACCATTCTCACTGGTGCGTGTGAGTCCGAGTTCGATTTAAAAGCAGGTTAAATTATTTCATGGAAGAATATTTTAATTTTAGCAGTTTTTATTTTATGATATTATTAATCATCTAAATTTTATACTTTTTCTTTACATTCTATTTTGTTATCAAAGTACACAATTTTCTTCTAGAAATGTTCTAATTTAACTTGATAAATACTTACCTTTAACTTTTCATGACATTGCATTTTACCACTCTGGAAAATACTTTTTAATACATTGTGTTCAGTGGGGTTACCTTATAGGTAGGAGTATCGTATTATAAAGTTTTATTAGTTTCTGATGAACGATACTGTTTTTTAGTTGGTCCAAGAGATATGCTTCTTATTCCACGTTTTGTCTGAAGCCAACAATACTAGAGCAAAGTTCCAATATATTTCTTTTTTTGTCTTCTCCAAAGGTTAATGGTCTAGTTTCTGAAATAACCATTTAGGAAATGTTAACTCTATGCTAATTCAAATTATTCTCTAAAATTCTGCCCTGAAATAACCTCTTGGCATTTTTATTCTGTACTTGAAAGAAAATAAAAAAGCTAAGATTCCCATGGTGGATCATGCAAATGGGAAGAAAATGCATTAAACATATATTACTAAACCAGCTAAAAGAATTTTTTTTTTTTTTTTGCTAGAGCTACTTTGGCATTTATCTTGACTATTTCTTTTAACTAAAGAAAGTTAAAAATAACTATTAGTGCACACAGAGTCAACCTTTTTGCCTTGGTAGTTATGCCAGAATAAAACAAACCCACTTAGAAAACAAACGTTCAGGAAGGCAACCCGGAGCCTGTGGTTTGAGTGATGACGCGCAGCAGCTCAGGAGTGCGGAACCGGGAGAAACGGTGACCCGGGGCTGGTTTGGAATATAAATTTGAGACTCGGGGTCTTTGAAAATCCATTGAAAAAGATAAATGGATGGTGATCTTTTTATAAAGTTTTAAGAATCTAGACTATGGAGACAAAATATTGCCTGAGGGGAAAAGGTTAAATTTCTGAGATGCCTTAGCATTAAAATATGAGAGAGGGGAGGCAAAGGTTTTAACAATAATTGCTAACTATCTTTTTCTCTACTAATAGGCAATTTGCATTCTTCAGACATTTCTTGTCCCATTTTAAAGGCTAACTTCATTAAGCTGTACCTATTTTCTCTAGGGAAAAAGTAGGAATACTTTAGCACAACATTTTGCTATTACATCCTTCCATGTGCTGCTGCTTACCTAATGGTAGTGCTCTCACAAAGCCGGCAGCCTTGGCAAGCGACGTGCTTTTCAAACTGTCCTAGTCCATGTGTCATTTTGAAAAACAAACAGGAAAAATTAAAAAGTAAAACCTAGTTTTCTCTTAACAATGCTTTGAAATTTCTAATTAGAGTAAATATTGTCACTACAAACAAATCAAAATAAATAAATGGTGGGATGTACCTTTTATAACTATGCATGCCTTTTTTGTTAAATCGAAAATCTATCATATTTCTGCGACTCTCCCTAGCTATCCAACCTGATACCCCGGGATAAGCATCACAGTGAGAATACGGTTTCCCTGAGTTTCTCCTTCTAGGTACACAGAGACTGCAATCATACACTGTATTTCCCTCAGGTTACATATCTACATATCATAATACCAGATGCATTCTATGAAATGGACAGATAGTCAGAGAACACCTTGGGCAAATCTCTGAGGTGCACCCACACTGCATTAGTGAGTGGAAAACCCACAAAAAGGCCTTAAGAACATTGTGGTTCGAGGGCTGCAGTAATTTTAATGTCACCCACAGATTCTCTGATGCTCCTTCCTTCTGGAGGTAGACCCTAGTTGTTCTCCTCTTAAGTGAGACTGGACTTAGCGATTTGCTTCTAATGACTAGAATAAAACTGAAGTGATGCGGTGTGATTTGGGAGACCCAGTCACCAGAAGGTACTGTGGCCTCCTTGTCACTTACTCTTTCTTGAATCACTCACTTTGAGGGCAGCCAGCTGCCATGTTATGAGGAGAGGTCCATGGAGCAAGGAATGGTGGTCTCCATCCAGTAGCCCTTTGAGTACCTCAGCCAACAACCACACAAGTAAGCCACCTCGGAAACAACTCGTCCTGCCCCAGTTAAGCCTTGAGATGACTGTAACCCCTGCCGATATCCCTCCCGCGACCTCATGGCAGTTCCTAAGCAAGAACCACCTTTTGTGCCAGTCCAGAGCAGTTCGATGGAAAAGAGTGGATGGAAGGTAGGAGACCATCCAGAGGTAGAAAGTTAAAAACTGTGGCTCACGAGTGTGAAAAGTGTATTTAAGAAATTTGGTTGTGGAGTGTAGGGGGGAAAAGAGTAGTAATTAAACTCCCATCTGTGTTTCGGGGAGGTTTATTTTAGATACAATAGACAGGAGAATGTATTCATAATGTATTTGACATGTGAAGAGGATATAGAGAGTCTGAAAACACCAGGAAAAAAAAGATGGAGCAATAGCCCTGGAGAAGGAAGGTTGCAGAAAAGTCATGGTGACACATCTGTTCATTTTTAATAAAAAGGGAGTACAAATTATGGTTTAAGTTGGAGATAGATTTTTATGTAAAAATGTTTAAGAATGTTTGATTATATTACCCCTGTAAAATTGAATTATGTATTTAAAAAAAAAACAGAGGCTAGAGATTTTTAAATAGTGGAATACACACAGAATTGTCTCCCATTTTTGCATATCAGCCCTAAATAAACAAAAAGTAATATGTAATGTCACCAAGATGGTGGAATTGGACACCCTAGTCTCCATCGCTCCATCGAGGACAATTAGACAGCTATCCACAGATGAAAATAGCTCTGGAAGAGTTCAGAAAATGTAAATTATTTCTATTACTCATCTCTTATGTAAAACAGGATATAAAACCAAAATTGGAAATAATTTAGAACATTATGTCAATTAAAATATATCTTTTTAAATCTATAAAAAACACAGCTAATACGTGCACAGAGGAAACATGATAGGCAACGTTAGAAGCAGCGTGCATCCAATTTTAATTTTTGAAAAAAGGCAAAACAAATGTAAGGGAAGAAGTGAGTAATAAAAGTAAAAGCAAAAATTAACTTTAGTATAAACAGTTAAATGTTAGAATCAATAAGTCTATTGCTCTTTCTTGTGAACAAAATTTGTCACGTGACTAAAAAAGAAAGTTATCTAACTTTATTAATGACAATAAAATAACCACAGATATAGTATAAATTAGTAAAATTCTTAACAACTATTCTTATTAAATCTTTCCAAATTAGTTTAAGAACATGAATGAAATGAATTTTATTTTATTTTTTTAGGAAAATATAACCTACCAAAATTGACCTCAGAAAGTCGGTCTGGAAAACTATACACACTATTTACCCTTCGAGAGAGAAAGTTTTCTAATAGCTATTGCCAGATGGTTTCGCAAGGGAGTTCTTCTAAAACTTCAAGTTATAGATAACTGCAATTAAATTTCAATTGTTCAGAGCATAGGAGGAAAAAAAAAGAAAATTTTTTTACCTCTATTAGAATGTATGCATCATATACCAAAATCCCATTAAAAATGCACATACAAGAGAAAACTACAGAACACTTAAACATTAAAGTTAGATGTTTTAAAAATAACTAGCAAAATTCAGCTTCAGCTGTTTATTTAATAAGTAGTAAAGCAAGTGCAGTTTATTCCTGAAATGCTAATGTGGTTAAACATTAGGGTGGCTATAAATATAAATCAACATATTTAGCAAGTCAAAAGAGACTGTCATACCACTCTCACTAGATGCAAAAAAGTACTCTTTTCACAAAATCCAACATCTAATTTTGATTTTAAAAATCATAATAATATAGGATAGTATCTATATTACTATGTTTATTCATGCAAAAAAGTGCACATATATGCTATTTAGAAAACATTAGAAAGAATTTTTTAAAGTCAATAATAAAGAGTCCAAATATGCCATGTACATGTTGTTTATAAATTTTTCTGGAGTATTAGCCAATGATATTGGGGAATGCATTTCAAAACAAAAATTGAAAAGCAGAATTTTAAGTTGTTATTACTTAAGAACAATATATTTTTTCCTTGGGAAATCTGGAAGGATGAATTGGAAGACTATTATAAATAAGATAAAGCAGTTATAGGGCTGGGTGCAAAATTGATATTTAGGAATAAACGGGCTTCTCATATGGACAATAAGAATTTGTAATAAAATACCAAAAGGTAAAATACAAAACTAACAAAAAAACATATAAAATTTTCTTTGAAGAAAATTGTGCATTGCACTGAAAAACACAAAAGCAGACTTTCATATAAGGAAAGAAATATTCTTGGGAAAAAAATGCAACATCATAAGAATGGCAGTCCCCCTCAAATTAATCCAGAAATTGAATGTGATCCTAGTAAAAATAGCAATAGCATATTTTTGGAAACTAGAAAAATTGGTTTCAAAGTTAAAAAATAAAATAGTCAGAAATGTCCTAAAAATAATTGAAAAGAGAAAGAAAGGGAGAGAATTGTGTTTCTCTAGCCCTACACTTAAAACTTAACAATAATTAAAACAGCATGATACTGTATGGAAGAGCAATTTATGTACTGTGAAGCCCTATAAGCATTGGTATTTTTATGTTATGTTTTATTTTTTTAATCTGAAACTAATCAATTGCTTGACATCATATGATTTTTTTTGTTTTTAGTCAAAATATTTTTTAAATGAAAGACACGAGAGCTCTATAGAAAAAAAATTACATTTTACAAACGAGAGAAAATATCAGCAGTCGCTTTTTGCCTGAACTAGAAGCAAATAACAATGAGGAAAGTGTAAAGAGTCAAGGAGAGATGAGATCAAATCATATTTTCTTCGTGGCATGACTTTGCTTTTATCGGACTGAATGCACTTTCAATAAAAGTGAGAGATACGGAGGACATTATGATTTTGTTTTGTTGGCTTTGCCATTTGTTTTTTTTTATTTGCTTGTTTGTTTTCGTAAAAGAGCTTATGCTGTGAATCGCAAACTTAACAATGACTCACTAATAGGAAAGGAAGGGTTCCGCAAACACTCTCCAGGGGTGAGAGGCGTCTCTGGTAATTTCGTGCATGTCCCCTAACACTCGCGTGCTGGTGGGATGTCTAACTCATGGTGCAGGCTCTACACTGACAGACTGCGATGCAAGGCTCATTCTATCTTTTCTGGCTGTTTAATTATTATAATTTTGGAGCAACAGTATTGTTACTGCTCGAAATCTTCATGCGATAGTTCTGATTAAGTCTCAGGTTTCTCTCATATTATAGCTAATATGAAATACTCCAAAAGTACTTTCAGAAAATTTGGCAAGAATTTTGTTTCATACATTGTGTGTGTGTGCGTGCACGCACACATACACACTTCTTTTTAGTTGTGCATGACATTCCTTCGTATACCACAGTTTTTTTACCCTTACACTTACTGAATGACATCTTGGTTGCTTCCAAATTTTGGGAACTATGAATAATGCTGCTATAAACATGTACATGCAGGTTTTTGTGTGGACATAATCCTTTGGGTAAAGACTAAGGAGCACAGTTGCTGGATGGCATAGTAAGAGTATGTTTAATTTTATAAGAAACTGCCAAACTGTCTTCAAAAGTAGCTGACCATTTTAAATTCCCACCGGCTGTGAATGAGAGTTCCTGTTGCTCCACATCCCCCTCAGCCTTCAGTGTCGTCGGCGTGCTGGACTTGGGCCATTTTCATAGATGGGTACTGGTCTTCATCTCTTTTTTGTCTATTTTGTTCCATCGGTGTTTCTCAAATACCTAAACTAGTGCCTGATCATAAGTGCTACCCAAGAAGAAAGTGAGGAGACAGGGCAAGGAGAAAGAGTAGCAAAGGATAAATGAATGGTGGTGGTTGGTCCTTTGTAGGCTTTTCCTCGGATACTTTTCCCATTCCCGGTGGCATTCTCCTGTAGTTGCCACACACAATCTCAGCAATTCCTGAAACTCTGCAGAGGCAAGATCCACACTGACAGCCTCCAGGCGTGAGTTCGCAGAAGAGATTCAAATCACAAGGCAGGGACTGGCAATATATTCTTCTGGTTAGCATTCACAAAACATTCCTAATTGTGTTTTTAGATGTTACCCCTCATGTAACTTACTGGAAGGAGTGTAGGTTATTTAGAACCTCAAACTCTGTTGAACACAGAGGTCTGCCTCCAAAGGGAAGCTCTGTGCTTCCTCTGTCTCGAGTATTTTGTGGTTAGTTACTTTAAGCTGCAGAATGTACTTTTTAATGAAACAAGAATGTACCTGGTGCTTTTAGAAAGCTCTCCTTCATTTAAATAAGAGCTCTGTGAAATGTAACCCAGTTTATAATACCAGCCCTTCCCCCATTTGGGCGGGAAAGAAAGTCCGAATCTTCCGTAGACCATCCCACAGCAGTGCCGAGGTGAGATGGTGTTCCAGAGGCACAAGCGCCGTGGCACCACTTCCTTCTGGGCCTGCACGCCCACGCGGGGAGGGTCAGGGAAAGGGGACGCGTCCTCCCCAAAAGTACCACTTAGCTCTACAGCTTCTGACCTCAGAGGCAAAGGAAGTAACACAAAAATCAAGGAATGGGACTATATCAAGCTAAAAAGCTTCCACACAACAAAAGAAACTATCAGTATGACAAAGAGGCAGCCATCCAAATGGGAGAAAGGCCAATATCCACAATATACAAACAACTCATACAGCACAACAATGAAAAAAAAATCTAATTAAAAAATGGGCAGAGGACCTGAATAGACTCTTCTCCCAAGAAGAACTACAAACAGCCAGCAGACATGTGAAAACTTCACTAGCTGTTAGGAAATTGCAAACGAAAACCACAATGAGATACCACCTCACACCTGTGAGAATGGCTGTCATCAACAGGACAAGTAATAACAAGTGCTGGAGAGGTTGTCAGGAAAAAGGAACCCACAGACATTGCTGGTGGGAATGTAAATTGGTACAGCCACTATGGAAAACAGTATGGAGGTTCCTCAAAAGACTAAGGATAGAATTACCACATGACTCAGCAATCCTTCATCTGGGTATTTACTCAGAAGAACTTGAAAACATTTATCTTCAAAGATATATGCATCCCGATGTTCATAGCAGCGTTGTTTCACGGTGGCCAAGACATGGAAAGGACCGAAGTGTCCTACGATAGATGACTGGATTAAGAAGCTTTGGTACAGATATACAATGGAATATTACTCAGCCATAAGAAAAGATGAAATACTGCCATTTGCCACAGCATGGATGGACCTGGAGATTATCATGCTAGAGCAAAATAAGTCAGACAGAAAAAGTTGAGAACCATATGATTTCATTCCTATGTGGGATATAAAATTGAAAGCAACAAATAACAATGACAAATGAACAGAGACTCGAGGACATGGACAGTGGATTAGTGGTTACCAGAGGGAACAGGGGATGGGAGAAGGTAGGTAAGGGGAAAGGGGGTCAAACATTTGGTGAAGAAAGGAAATTTAACTTTGAGTGGTAAACACACAATCAACATACATATGATGTATTACCAAATTGTACACTTAAAACCTATTTGATTTTATTAACCAATGTCACCCTCAGTGATTTTAATTCAAAAAAAAAAATCGCTGGAGGCGGGAATAAAGAAGACACTAACGTCAGCTATTTTACCCTTCCCAATTTACTTCTCTCTCGTGCTTTATGTTCGCAACAATTATCTAAGTTATCTGCTTTTCTATGGCAAAAGCCTTTCTTACCTACTATTCATTTTCTTGTATTTCACTTTGGCTTATAGTAAAATTCCAACCTCACCTTTTCCAATCCAACCCTTAACCATTAATTTAGAAATACATATATTTAGGAAAAAACAATTTTCTCAATAAGTCAAGTTTTCTACACTGTCTCTCTAGACACTAGAAAACTTTTCATTTAAAACATAGAACAAAAGAAATGTCCACTGTGTTCTTCATTGTATAAATTTACCCTTCCACTAAACTAGTGAATTAGAAGAGCAAGGATTATTGAGAATGAAAAGATATTAGCTTCATATCTCAAAAACATGATCCCTGTTACATTAATAATGAAGAATAAACATGAAAAAATTTATTAGGTCTAGGTGGTAATAAAAAATACTATGTACATGCAAAAACTTGGAGAAGTGCTGTAAAATGTGGCGAGTAGGATAAATGATCAAGGAGGAGAACCATTAAATAAATAAATTGGAGAGATAAAATATGAATAAGCAAACAAGAATTAGGAGCAACTTGGCAAACTCAAAAGAAAATAGAAAACCATTATTTTAAAGTAGCATGGTAGAATGTATATTGCATTTCAAAAGTCAAGAAGTATGTAAATTTAGATATCAATTTTTGTAATGTCAGCTCCCTATAAAATTCTTTTAACAGCTCCACAAATTGTATAAAATAGAATTTTAAAAATATAAATTAATCAAAAGTATATACACTCATTTTCAGATCTCTTATACTGTGCCTATTTGTTCAAAAAAATTTTTCAGCTTAGACTATATTAAAGGTCCTATTATTTCTGGTATACAGAACGTCATATACTTGACTATGAACCCAGTTACACAAATGAAGGATGAAAGCAAAATTTGGGCAATAAAGTTCTTTTCAATTGTAGTATAGAACTTTAGATATCATCAGTTATTTAAAAAGAGTGACACCGTTTGTTCTATAAACTAAACTGAGATGAATTTTCAGTGGCCCAACTATTCTAATTTATTAAATTAAAATTTTATGTAACCATAGAGAATTATTTCTGTGACTCACAATTAGACATTGTATTATGAAAAATAATTACAATTAGTATGGCATCTTATACTTTCACAATTTATAAGACAGAATATACATATAATATAGCATTGTTTTATAAATTTAACTTGCAATTAAGGAAGTCAATCTGTTAGTTTTTTTGAAATGCCTATACTGTTTTCATTGTTTTAAAAACAACATAATTTTTTAAGACTTTTGCATGATTTGAATTTAATATTATATGGCAAAATGTATTGCTTATTCAGGGTTCAGAATGTCTCTAATCTTTGATACCGTAATGATACATTATCAAGATATATTGAATTGGAATAGAAACATTAAAATCTTTTCAATATTTAACAAATTGCCTGAACTGTCTTGGATCAGTTCTATGAGTTCATGTAAGATTAAAAGTCGCTATGTCAGGCAATACACGTTCCACCTATACAATTAATTTTTTAAACAGATTCACAATTCTTTGAATTTTAATGCATCAATAATTTGGACCCAGTTTTGAATATTTTCTGATATTAGTATCAAAAGACTGAAACAAAGAAGCTAAGCTGATGTCCATCAATTAGACTTCTTCGGTAACTCTAATAGGACAGTAACTTAACCATCTCTTGCCTGATTATTTATCTGTTGGTAAGTGGTAAATTTGATATATCTGTGACAGGAGCTGCAAGAATTTAAATGATTAACAAAGTTAATCTTGCTAAATACCAAGAAAGAAAGAAATGATACAAAAAAAAACCAATGTTAATAGCTTCTAAGAATTTGAAGAAAGCCAATTCTAATCATCCTATAAACAACCATTTAAAAGGAAATTTTGCTAAGCAACAGTTTTAGTGTTGAATTACATTTTCTCTTAATAGATGATTGTTATTGAAGAACATTTAAAGGAGTCAAATGTGGCCAAAGAGATTAAGAAATAATGAATGGAGAAAGGAATCTCCTTGATTTAAGTGGTGGTTTCAGTGTGAGAAGGAGCATGATATCAAAGAGGGGAAAATGTAAACGATGCAGGCTTAGGTTGCTATGAGAGCACCAAACATTCCAGCAAAAATCTTGCACCAATATCCCTTGACTCGTGGGCACACAAAGCAGCAATAAGAAGTGGAGAAGGCTAGAGAAGCAGGGAGTTTGAGACGCGGAATGCTTCCTATGGAAACAGTGTACAAAGGTTTTGTGTTGATATTGCATTTTATATGCCTCACATTATTCAAACATTGCTTTCCAGCTCGCTTTTTAAATTACCACTGGGTGCTTTAAATTAAGAGCAGTGAAATTATGAAAGTCTTTTTCTTAACAATTATATGCACTGAAAGAAAGCGAATTTGAAAAGCAGATTGTCTTTAAATGTGGTCAGCATTTGTGTGAGTTATCTACTGAAAAATAAACCGAAATTTCACTTGAAATTGCAATACCTCCTGTAAAAGAAAAATGTTCTTTTTGAAAGACATAATGCATCTATTTGATATACTCATTTGAGAATTAAAATATCTGACTTAACTACTTTTAGGTTATTTTACTTTCCTAGTATTTAATTCCCCACTAGTAAACCAAGGAGGATAATATTTTCACCTCTTGGAGATGGAGGAGCTCAGAATGAGTCACCCCAAGATGTGCCTTCTCGGTATGTGGATTATTTTGAACTGAAGGCAACCAAGACCTTGCAGGCTCAGGAGCAACTTCTACCTCGCCTACCCCCACCCCACCCCCACCCCAACTATCTAGAAGAATTTGAATCACAAGCCTTTCCAATAAAGAGATTATCAGCAGTAACCTTTTTCTGACCTATGTTGCAGGAAGAAGTACTAATTACTGAGCATCTGCTTTTCTTATTGCCCTGCAATCACCCTCTGAAGCCCCAAGGAGCTCTATCTCATCCTTAGCTCAGGATGTCATATTTGCTCCATTTTCTCTTTTTGTAATGTAGGTGGTGTCTGACTCTCTCCTGTATGTGGGGATCCCATGCATAGATACGTCGTTGAATTTGATCATTTTCTCCTGTTCATTGACTTCAGGTAGATTTAATTATTAGACTAGCTCTAGCAGAAAGAAGCTTGAAGATAGAGGAAATGTTCCTCCCAGAGAAACATTGTAAGGGTACTTTTTTTTTTTTTTTTGACACAATACAAAATGTTCTAAGAAAGGTTATTTTTAATTTAAAATTTAAAAATTGGTCAAGCAGTTACTATTTGATCATTCCTTTTTCTTTATACTTCAAATACATTTAAATTCTTTAATCTACTGGGAATATGCTAGATTCTTTTCATTCCCATTTCAGGTCTCAAATTCATTCCTTTTCCATTGTGTTTTTCTTGTTTGCCAGGCCAACTGAATGGTCCCTCTTTATCATACAAAACTTAACACTGAATTATCTTTTAATGAAGGATATTCTTCATGCAAAGCTTTTGAATGTATATATAGGAATAGGGCTCTGATTTATGGACAATCCTTTAGCTTTACTTGAATTTTTCTTTTATTTTCATCAACAGTAAAATTTTCTGGAGAGTACAATCAAGATAGTGTATTCATAGAAATAACATTAATAGAAGCTTGGTCATAAATGAGAAAAGTCATAATAACGATCTCCCTTACCAAAGCATTCCACACAGAGTGATAACAGCACAATAAATAGAGAACTCGTCTTTTGTCACACAACAAATAAAACAATATCGCAATTGCAAAAACGTAATTTTATAAATGTTCTTGTACTAAAAATAAAAGCAAAAATATGAAATCATGCACTGGAGACAAAAGCAAAAAGCAAATAGTTATAGAAAAAAAAAACATTGCAAAAGATAAAAATGTTCAAGTATTGTGAGAGGAGAGGGGGAGATTCAAATAGGATGGTTTCTGACTAAATCAATTATATTTACTACCCTAGGAGGGCCACCGGCATAACTGTCTTTGTCAATTAATACTTCATGCTGTTAGCTCACATCATTCATTATCCACTTAAAGGACAGATTCCTTATCTTTGGAGCACATTTCCTTACAGTGCTGGAATGACAACCATTGTGCACCTCGACTGTAAACAGACAATAATACTGCAGGAGAAACATTCTCCAGAAGAGACCCATGTGACGCCCTGGAATAGAAGCGGCCTGGGACTTAGGAAGCAACATCCATCGACTCTCGTCCCATTTCCATCATTGACTGTAAAAGATACTGCCCAGTTCTGAGATCGAATTTCACCTGACGTTTCAACATTGCTATGCGACTGGGAACTAGCAGAACTGGCAGAGAGCAGTCCAGATAACAACAACAATAAAAGTTTAACACTTTTTACTGAGGATTAATTTTTAAAAAGAGTTGAAAAAAATAAGTTGCATCACTTAATAGAACTAAGAACTCTATAATGCTTCAGTGGGGTTTTCCTACAGAATAACAACTTCTCCCCCAACGTAACTAATCTAAGCGGTGCCTTTATACTTTGTGGTTGAAGAGTATATCAGATTTGAACAGTGGCTACTTTCTACGTGAATAGGAAAAACGTGTTTGTCATGGGAGTAAAAAAATAAAATTTGTCTGTTAAATTACACATAAATATAAGGTACAAATGTATTTTTAAAATACAGATTAAAATAATCACACTTGAATCGTGTACATACGAAAATACAGTATTTAATATTCAATATACACAGACACATTTATGATAAATGCAACTATTTGGCAATGCCAGTTTCTTTCAGGGTTTTCTCTGTTCCCTATTTCCAAATGTATGGAAACAAACAACGCTTCGCTAAGCTCCCCTAGCTCTGGCGGACATCCTGGAGCAGCTTGTTAATCTCGGCCACCAGCTCGCTGGCATCCATGAGTTCATGCTTCCCGTCGCTGAGGTGGTTGAGCACATTGTCAAAATCGTCTTCTTCGTAATTTTCAGGGATCTCCTCCATGGCCGGCAACCACTTTGAGGAAGGCTGCACGCTGGAGTGAGTTCCCAGCGGGGGCCCGGAGGTGGTGGTGGGGTTCTGAAAGTGCGTGCTGGCCGCCCAGGCCGCCACGCCCTGCGGGTACCCGCCGCCCTTGGCCGGCAGGGGACCCTTGCGGCGTTCCAGGGAGTTGGAACGATCCACCTCGCCGCACTCAGGATAGGCGTCCAGGGAAGCCGGCAGGAGGCGCTGGAACACGCTGCTCATTTCCGAGAGCAGAGAGGATGTGCTGCTGCTACCCCCGGAGTCCCCATCGTTTGGGGAGTCCTTCCCAAAGGTGGAAAAACTCTTCTTCTCGCCGGAATCCGCAGGCTGGGCGTCGTCCTCAAGACTCTGATGAGGATGCTGCTGCTGGGGCTGTGCCGGGAATTCTTCCCCGGGGATGAACATGTTGCTCCTATAATCAGAGGATGGCGAGAGCAGCGGCGGCATCCAGCACTGGTCGGAGTGGCCCAGGACCCTGCACTCCTCCGTGCACAGCCTCATAGCTGCACTCAAGGGAGACAGTGGGGGTTGTTATTATACGTAGCATGACCCAAAATGACGGGGGAAACCTTAGTCTATTTCAAAGTAATAGGAGGAGGCAGTTTTAAAATACTACCATGATACTAACCCGTTACTTTACACATTAGATGGACTGCAATTATGGCTTTCATTTGAATGCTAGTTTTATGGAGCCGGCATATTTTTTTTCCCAGTATGTCAAGTGAGGAGAGGAGGGTTAGGACTCATGGACTCCTCAGCAATGCCATTTGGCAACTCAAGGGATGAGAAAACGGATGGATAACTTATACATGAGAATGACTGAAAAAGAGTTGAGGTGTGGGCGATGAAATATTCGCTGAACATAAATTCTAGAAAACATCAGAGCTGTAAGGTGAAATCCATAACTTTAAAAGGCCACCAGACAATCCTCGAGTAATGCCTCTCAGTGACTTTCTAGATAGTGAGGTCTATCTGACCTCCTTTAATTTTAATGGAGGCGCTGAGAATATAATAAGCTATCTCATCACTATACTTATTAATCTTTCTTCAAGATATTCTGCATTATTTATTGACTTGTTACTTAAAACATTCGTGAGAATTACCCTCAAATACCAGGCATCTGGAGTTACTCAGTTAAGAAGTCCTCTTTTAAAGGTTTGGAATTTGAATAGATGGAAAAGCCATGAAAAGATGAAGACTATGAAAGATTCATTGGCTAGTTCTTCCAGCTGTTATGGCCCCATTGGATTGTGAGTGTCATGCTCACAGGAAATAATACATAATAAGAGAAAAGTAGAAAATAAAAAAGAAAAATCTCTAACTTTGGCAAATAACAATAACTGAACTATATAACATCCAGAAAATGCGAAGAGGTAAAATATACTCCAAAAATCACCCCTCTCTTTCAGTGACCATTAGGTTTCTTCAATATCACGATTTCATTTTAGAGTAAATGACAGAAAACAGATGATGTAAAATAATGATCTTGGATATGAATGAAAACTAGATTGATACCAGCCATATCTTCCTATTCAGCGCTAATTCTGTAGATCTGGCCACTTAAGAAATATTTCTCTTTCTTTGAAATTATTGCTAGAAAGGATGACTCTTGAGCAATGTCAGATACCTGGTCAGAGGAAGTTTGTTTTCCAGTGTGTTTATTGCTGTATCCTCATCATTGGCTAAAATGCCTGCAGAGAATAAGAATTCACTACATATGCTCTAATCATCAGGGAAATGCAACTCAAACTACAATGAGATATCACCTCAAACCTGTCAAGATGGCTGTTATAAAAAACAAAAAGTAATAAAGGTTGGTGAAGATACGCAGAAATTGAACCATCATATGCTGCTGTTAGAAATGCAAGATGGTACAGCTATGATGGATAACGGTATGGAGGTTCCCCAAAAAAATTAAAAATAGAACTACCACATGAACCAGTAAATCCCACTCCTGGATATTTATCTGAAAGAATAAAACCAAGTATTGTGAGTGAGAAAAAAGGTCTGATTGTTAAGAAAGTTAAAAACATAAAGGGAGTAGGGAAAATGCAGAGATAGTGTGAACATGAATTCCATAGGAATTACTGCGGGGTAAGAGAAGGAGCGTGAACATCGAGAATTTTTGTGTAATTTTGCTATGAAGAAAGGTTAAGTTTAAGTAAGATAATAATCAGAGCAAGTTTAGATGTGCTGACTTCATGCATTATTACTACATGGAAATACTTCCCAGCTATTGTTCATCACTTAATGTGGACAAAACCAAAAGGAGTTGAAAGTAACTGGAATACTTTAATAGCAATGAGGTTTTCTCAGCAGCGAAATAACTATCAAAGTGGTAATGAATTTTTTTTTTTGTTAATTCCCTGGGTCTCTGAAAATGGAATGGAGACCTGGTTATATTGTCTTTCTCACATCCTGTTACGAGGAAGGAAGACAGACCTGATGACACGTTTCACTTATTTTCTGGTTTTAACTCTGTGGGAAGGATGTAATTGTTTGACTGACTTTGTTTGAATTTTAATGTTTAATGACAAAGGGGAGAAAAAAAGAAAAATTGCTAAAGCTTCTAAGAATCCTGAGCATGACTAAATTTCTAGAGACTCAAATAGAATGAACATATAACCAAAAATACAATCTGGGTGATTAAAATGGTAATTCAGGTTCAAAAATAAATTTGGTCATAGGACAGATTTTTAAACAGGGAATGCTATTTTACAACTTCACAAAAAATAAATGGGGCTTTAATTACAAGGCAATAAATTACCATAAAAGTTTAAAAATTCAGAAAATCCGAAAAATCGATAAAGACTAATGGAGAGATGGATGGCAAAAATAATGGGGGAGGAGGAGCAGTGAAGCAGAAAAGGGCACTTCTCAGTTTCACTGACATTTTCAATCTTTTCCCAGGAGACTCAGCTATTTGAAAACATTCTTAGTGTATGCGTTATTCAGTGACACAGAGTTTCTATGCCACATCCAATGACTAGGACTTGTTGGCAAGTGGTGCCAAGTGGCTAATCTTTCTGTCCCTTCTTGAAAGCTCTGCCAGGTGGTTAAATTTCTCTGGGGAAGGGAAGGAGAGTGAGTAGCAGTCACTATATGACTATCAATTTTGTCACTGTACTCCACCATAGATAGGGTACATAGATAGATGCTTCCTAGCAAGCGTCAAATATAGAAAGAAAAACATATGCCTAACTTCTACCAAGACATTAGCTAATCATCAATCAGTTACGTATTAAGAGCCTGTCATATACGAAGTGCTATGCTTGTTCCCTACCCTCAGATGGTTTCAGATCTAGTTTTGAGTTAAGGGTAGCAAATGCCCAGTTATTGTGTCAAACTATATAATGCTGAGGCCATGTCAAGAAAAGAAAAAATAGTGGACATGGAGGCTGGAGAAGTTAAAGAAAAAGAAACTTGAAACAAAATGTGAGAGATGAATAGGAGTTAGATGGACAGAGTGAAGAGAAGCCAGTTTTTCGGGCAGAAAGGTGCATGAGCAACAGGTTGGTACGTTATGTGAAGAGATGGCCCTGCCTATTGCAAAAGATACAAAAAAGGCAAAATTGAGAGTTAATAAGCTAGGAGAGGATTTCATTGTCCTTAGAATACCAAGATAAGTAGGTTTAATCAGGCATTGCTGGGCAATAGAAGTCAATTATTGATTTTGAACCAAAATAGGTAAATTAAAATGTATGAGAAAGTCGTTCAAGCCATATAGAAGAAAGATTTGACAAAGGGAGGGGTTACGAAAGAGAGAATAACAGTTCGTGTGCTTGCACAGTGAACCAGCCATGGGAGAAAGGCCAGAACTGGGATACCACTCATAAGAATGAAGAGAACTCAGAAATAAAGAGGAACGTTGGTATTAAGTAATCGCTAATGACAGATTAACGAAAAGTGGAACGAGCTCAATCAGGAAGGAGTGTCATAAAAAACAAAATCAAAAGCTTTTATACATCATCCTGGTGCAGCTAATATGCTGGGAAAATGGAGATTTTGCAGGAATATGTGTAGAACTGTAATTCAAAGTTGAATGAGTAAGGAGGAAAGAATGTTGACAAACATGAGCTAACAGACAAAAATGCATGCTGATTTTACTGCTCAGAATGAAGGACACGTCTGTGGGAATTAATAGAATGAACAGCCAGAAGTGACCCTGTTGGCAGGCAGCTCGACATAACATAATCTATATTTGATCACAGTCTAATGCAGAAAAACAGTTGGAATAAGACACTTAAGTCCTAAAAATATACATGCTTTTGAAAACTGCACTGATTTCTGTTAATGGCTTTCAGATGTGGATTTTTTTTTTCCTACTTGGAATATTTCCTGGGAATATAACTTTACAAAACACAAGTGTTATGCCTTAATGTGCCAGCAGAAGCAGCCAGAGTGAATAATAAGCCAGAAAAATGGGTTAAGTATCATCAGAATGATGATCATAATTAAAGGATGGTTATCTCTGTATAGATACTCAATATGTACATTTCTTTCTATACTAGCCAAACATGAGTAAAGCTTAAAATATTTTATGGATCATTGGTGATATTCTGGTGCTCTATGCCTACAGAATACTTTCTACCACACCTACACCCCACATGGAGGCAGGTAGCTAGTCAGCCAGAAATGTATCTACTTAAACACAATCACTTGTAATACAAAGCCATACACCAGCAGTACAGCTCTCCCACTACACACCTGGAATAAGTATGACTGTGTGAATATGGAATTGTTTTTTAAAGGCTGTCTATATATTAAGTGGTAGTATTCATAATAATTTAAAAGTGAGCCTCTAATTTGGAAAAGAAAAGTAACTTGGAAGGAGTCTAAAGTCACAAAACGAGACTCATTATTATTCTAGACTTTATTATCTATTCATTGATTCCCAAGTGTCTTCATTCTTTAACATTTACTTTTATTTAAATTTTTATTTAACTCAAGCATTAGATGACTCTCCTGCCATGAACGTACCTGGTGTTGGTAACTTTGAAAATACAGGAAAAAGTGGAAGAGGAGACTTGATCTTTTTTAAAAAGTTAGACCATGATTAGCTATTAGAATTATACAATTTCAGAATTACAAAGGACTTTAGGCATAATTTAAGCCCACAAATGGTAAGGTTATCTAAGTAGGGGCAGTTGTTCTCTTTTTAACTAGGCTGATAAATTAAAATTTCAATGAATTGACTTCATGTAATTTAAAAAATAGCACATAATGAAACATTGACATTATACCCATTATGTTACTTTTCTGTTTTATGAAATAATATAATTTGGGAAATCAAATTATTCAAAATTAAGGACCCATATTTAAAGTTAGAGTTCTCTCAGTATTATAAATTCATAGAAATTCAGCCAGCTCTTTCATTTCATGGGTAAGAATAATGAAACTGATTCTCTCTGAGCTCTTTGAACAAATTGTCTGAAGCCATATATATTCCACTAGATTCTGAGAGCTCTCCATATTGGTCTAGGGAGTCCACGAGGTAAAAAAAAAAAAAAAAAAAAAAAAAAAAAAACACCATCATGGACGACTGTGCAGACAAGGGCTCTCATGTGCATTGTAGTCCTCACTGTAACTAGAAGTCCTTTCCATACATTCATCCTGCCATAAATGCAATATCTATCCTTGTGATAACATAATTAAATAAGCAGCATTTTAGAGTTTCATGGAGGGTAGTAATAATTTAAAATATGAGAACACATGTGCCACTCAACATATTTAAAAAAGAAACAACCTGTTACTTTATATTTCTCTTGACAGATTAGTATTAAAGAATACAGGGATTGGCTCAAATTTCCCCTCTACCATGTAGGAATGGCCTGATTTGGGACACATTTTTAACTTTGATGAGCTTCAGTTTTCAAATGTTATATATATATATATATATATATATATATATCATATGTCATGATACACACACACACACACACACACACACGCAGCAACACTACTAACCCCTATATCAAAGCGTTGGGAGAAGCAGTGCAGGTGTCGAGCAGCGCGTGGGCCTGGAGTAAGCGCTGGGACACTGCTGGGGGCAGCTGTGACCGCCGTGACTGACACCAGCACTGCGGCAGCCACAACTAGCGAGAGCTGAGTTTCTCTGTACCGAGGGCGCCTGAATTTCTGCAGCTCTCTGAAGCTCCCCCCATGTCTGTTTCCCAAACTCCCTTACAGATCTGTATGTAGAAAATAGATGTTTGATGGCACCCACATGGGTAATATAGTCCTGTTCTACCTTTCTTTCATTTACCAAATGGCAGTCACTCACTCGAACATTCAGTGGAATTTAAACGCATAAGTAGATGAAAGAACATCTGTGCATTCCTAAGAATTGGTTTAGTATTACAGTCTTCAGTGTCTGGGTTGCTTTAACGATGCAATCAGTATCTACCCAGTTGGTTCACAGAGTTTCTACTGCACAATTAGGGAAAAGGGATGCTAAGGAAAACGTGGCTCATCACTTACTAGGACCTCCTCCATCCACCTGTCTACTTACAAATTCCTCCCTTGGACTCCTGTTCCTCTTCCACTATAATGCGGACATAAAATGAAAGGTGGCAAAAAATATTCTCTGCTTCCCACCTACAAAGATGCATTCTTGCTCCTATTTTTAGTGATTAAAGTATACCATTCCCTAGTATATTTTAATCTCCGATTCTGTGAGTTGGTTCCCATCACAGGAAATGTGTCCTCCAAATTATAGTCCACTTCACCACTATGCACCAAAACAGGCTGTCTGAATGAAAACAACCACCCAGTAATTTTATAAAGAGTTGCTCAAGAGTGCCCTGTGGCAGAGCAGGGTGGGCCAGAAAGAGGAGGAAAGCAGGGCGGTGTCCTCTTCTGCCCACTCCTTGCTTCTGGTCCTCTTCAGCTCTATGCTCATTCCTTAATATGGATTTTAAGAAAATAATTTTAAAGTGTTTCAGTCTATGTTCATTGCTAATAGTGTGCAGATTACAGAGACTTAATGCAGAGGACAGAGGGAGTATAAGCAGGAGAGAAATTGGTCGCTTCCCTGGTGTAACAGATCTGAAAATAAGGATTTGTCTCTGACTACCTCCTTACCTGCTGGGATCCTTCCATCTGTGAGAAACAGGTCGCTGAATCCTTCCCCCAGCAGCCTATCTATTGGAGAGTCTCGCCCTAAATCATAATCACTGTCTCCTGCTTCACTGTCACCACGGCCACTGTCTTTCAAGCTAAATTTGTCCATGTCTTGAAGGGCATATCTAGAAAGATAAATCAGGAAAAGTATAGTTTTTATTCTTTAGCATCCATGTTATTTGAGACTTAATAGGTAACATGAGGGTAATTCATACCTATAGCTCCTAGAATATTTGTTTCCTCGAAAACTTGGCCTTGGCTGATATTGCCCCTGGTGAAGCATTGAAAGAAGCTGGGAGACCTGCTGGAAACCAAATAGACAGAACTGATTCCTGGAAACAAACCCCCACACAACTCCCAAGCTTCCAGCAAGGATAAACAATTAGTCACTATTTCATTCTAGTTAATTGAACATGTTATCTCTCTTGTAAAGATTTACACGTGCTGGACTGTGGCAGACTGTGCAGCTAGCCGCCAGATGTAACCGAACACATTGCAGAGAGATCTGAGTGATCTGAGGGAACTGATTTTCTTCTCTCTTTTTGAAAGAGGACTCCTTTATAAACAACAGATTGAGTTCCTTTATTTTATAGTTCAGATTAAAGTGATCAGTGATAAAAACACATGGAAAATGCTGTAAAATACAACACTGTAACACAGGTAGTTAAAATAATGGCAGAAAATGTTCAAAAGTTGAACAGATATAACATGCATTGAGATAGGATTCTGGAGGCCTCAGTTTTCGATTTCTTAGTAGAGACTACAACTAGGAAAATAAAGCAAGCCCCTTTATTTTCGTCCTCCAGTATCTAAATCTGGAAAGTTAAGGGGATTCTAATCAGATAATCCTTTGTGAGATTCACATTTGTTTTTCAGTATTCTACATAGTACATGCAAGTAAATTTTTAAGAAAAACAGCATGCTAAGGTGTGTATGCTTGCTACATATACATGAGATAACTTGTAACCAACTTAATGTGCATCTCATTAGTATTGTTAATTCTCCATGGAGACATTTAAGAACTAACACACTCACAGCTTCTGAACGCTAACAGCTACTTTGTCAGGGACCCGTGCAGTGTGTGATCTTACCTCAACCGCAGGAGTGGCATGGGTGAGTTCTAATGAGAAATTCTCTGGCACGTGGTTCGAGGAGATTGTCACCAAACTGTTGAGGGACTGGTGACTGTTGTGACTCTGCCGGCTGCCCATCTGCCCTCTTTCTAAGGTAGGAGATGAAGACGGCGACGATCTGTGATGAGATCTGATGGGTAGAGTGCCATTGATGGTAGGCACCAGCGTAATGTCCCCTTTGTGAATCTGCCTGGATGGCCTTTTGGGGTGGTGTTGGTAAGTCGATTCTGCGACCCTGCAGTTGTAGGATCTAGTGTCTTTCTTTTCTCGGTTACACCGAGTTGCAAACAGCACCATAATAACCAACAACACTGCACAAATTGCTCCTAAGGAAATAATTATAATCATGGAGACATCCAAAGACGCCTGGCTTACTGAGGTCATTGCTGTACTTGTCACTGACTCTGCATATTCAAAGATCACGCACTTCAGAAGGACTTTGGTATGCAGCTGAGGGTTGCCCTTGTCCTGGATGATAACCCAGAGCTCCCATTCTGTGTGGGGGACAGATTCCATGCTCACGTTGGTATGGACGTCACACGACCGTGGATCAATTAAAAAGATATTCTCCTCGTTTCCTGCTACTATGGAGCAACTGAGTTCGGCATTCACGCCAGAGTCTCTGTCAATTGCCCTTATTCTTGTGACGTGAAAGCCACTTTCGGCCCCTTTGGGGATGGAGATTTCTGCAGTATTATTGCGCAGAACAGGCCCTATGACCACAGGGACGTTGTCATTTTCATCAATGATGGTGAGCACAACTGTGGTGTTGCTTACAAGCTGCTTTGGACTTCCCGCATCCCTTGCTTCAACCACGAAAGTGATCTGACTCACTTCTTCATGATCGAAGATTCTGAGGGCATAGATGGCTCCATTAGATGGGTCAATGGTTACATAGGTAGTTATGGAACTTCCCAGAATAAAACTCTCCAAAATAGTATAGGTAACTTGCCCATTTTCTCCAAGATCAGGATCTGTGGCTGTGACAGTGGTGATATATGCCCCTGGCGAGTTATTCTCTGAGATTGCAAATTCATATCGACTTCTCTGGAAGTGGGGTGGATTGTCATTTATATCATTGATCTGCACAGTAAAATGTTTTACTGTAGAGAGACTGGGTGTCCCCTTGTCCTCGGCAATTACGGTCAAACTGTATTCAGATCTCTTTTCTCTATCCAGGGTGGCATTGGTCAAGATTAAATAATTGTTTTCATAAGTCTTCTGAAGTTTAAAGTGACCATGTCCGTGAAGCTTACAAACTATTTCTCCATTCAGCCCAGAATCCTTGTCCTGAACCCTGACCAAGGCAACAAATGTATCAACGGGATCCCCTTCAAAAATGTAAGATATTTCTTCTTTTCCAGGGGACATGAAGTTTATGTTAATTTCAGGTTTATTGTCATTAACGTCCACAACCTTAATTATAATTTTGCAATGAGCTGGGATTGAATTCGGACCCAAATCTTGAGCCTGAACGTCAATCTCATAGGACTTGGTAATTTCATAATCCACTTGCTTGAAAAGGGTCAAATGTCCTCTTTCCGAGTCGATTTTAAAAGTCTCTATAATTTTGGGAGACACATGACTGCTGAAGGAATATACAATTTTCCCATTAGCGCCCTCATCTGGATCGGTGGCATTCAGGTCTAGGAGCAAAGTGCCAATGGGGGAGTTTTCTAAGAGTTGTATTATATAAGACTGCTGCTCAAAGGCTGGGCTGTTGTCGTTGGAGTCCGAAATGCTTATTTTAAGAACGGATGAGCCGGACCTCTGAGGCACCCCCATGTCTGAGGCAGTGAGCTGAAGCTCATAGCTCGACTTCAGCTCCCGATCCAGCTCTCTCACCACGATGAGTTCTGCATACTTGGCTCCATCAGTCCTGGTCCGAACCTCAATATTAAAAAAATCATTGGCAGAGAGAGAGTACGTGTGGAGGGAATTCTCCCCAACATCTGGATCAAACGCACTGTCCAGGGGGATGCGAGTCCCAACCGCTGCACTCTCAGATATCTCGATAGGAATGAGAGATCGCGAAAACTGGGGAGCATTATCATTAATGTCCAGCACTTCGACTTCAATATGGAAAAGCTGCAGATGCTCAGTGGGTAGGGTGATCACATCAAACTCTATGGAACAGTTCAAGTTTTTCTGGCATAGCTGTTCGCGGTCAATTTTCGCCCCTATGCTGATTTCCCCAGTATCCTCGTTTACCACAAGTAGAGGAGAATTTCCCCTCTGCATGGCTCGAAAACGAACAGCAGGATGGTAAGGCAGCTTAACTAAAACATCAGCCACATCCTCTGATAGTCTTGCAATTACCGATCCGACCCTCTGCTCCTCATAAATCCTGTATTTCAGATTCTTGCCCAGCACATGGCAGTTGAAAGACAGCATCAGGAGTGCACACGCCAATCTAAAGTGCATTTTAGCATTCATCTGGCACATCGGTCAGCGTACGAGGTTCCGCTCCCAGAGCGAGTTAAGCACGGCAAAGCAACCCCCGCAACTTCCTTTGGCAACTTAACGCTAAACTACATTTGGCACTTGCAACTTGAAAGTGGCTCTTAATAACACAGCACGGCAATTAACGGCTCGCGAACTTTTGTTTTATACACACCGTGTGGCGACTTCCAGAGCATCGGCGTGGAGAGCGGTCCCCGCATCCGTGCGGCCGGTCGCCGTCCTCGCAGGCGGGAGAGTGTCGCCTCCGCGCGTCGCCCCGCGTGCGGTCGGGGTCCCTCCAGCGCGGGGCGCCGGCGGGGTCTGCGGCGGATCTCCGCGGAGCGCTTGCTCCCGTGCTCGGCTCGGCTGCAGACTAAACAGCCGTGATTGCTGACTCCAGTCGAAAATCTGCACAACTTCACTTCAACTCAGACAAAGCTCTCCTGCCCGGCGTGTGTTGAATCGCTTCCAGCCAATCAGCGTACTCCCAAATCAAAAGCTGATGGAGTCCCCCAAAGCCAGCGCGGAGGGGAGGGGAGGCTGGGAGAGGGAGGGAGATGGGAGGAGGAAGGCGGGGGCTGGGGGCGCGGGAGGGAGGGGGGCGAGGGCTGCGGCAGGCTGGGGAGGGGGTGCGAGCGGCTCCGACCGCCCCTCCCCCCCATCCCCCCATCCCCCGTTCATCCGCATTCACTTTCCCTGAGCGTGCCACGACAAAGGGGAGACAAATTACAGAAGAAAAAACTTTAAATCAACTTCTGGTCGCCTATATTTATATGGCATTTTAAATCGTTCTGGTTTTCTTAATTGCCCTTTCGTCTTCCACAAACATGTAATCATCTTGCTTTTCATAGTCATAAGTACTGGTTTAACTTAAAATACCTCTAAGTGCATTTTGTCGCATTTTGTCGCTGGGGGAATTTAATGAAATTTGAAAACTTGCTTCTCATTATGCTTCCCAGACCGCCTCCTCCCCTCCCCCTCTGCGAAGGCTGGCTTGGGTCTTTCTCCCTCCGCGAGTGAGCTCGGGCAGATTTTCTTGGGGCTCCGTCTTAAAGAACAGAACCAAGAAAGAGGTTTCAGTCTTTGTTTTTCTTTCATCTTTATTCTTTGAAGATAAGAAAAGGGTTATTTTCCACTCTTGATTTCTCTTAATTAGCAAGATTTGAAGGAACACCTTAGGATTTGAAACTAATTAACAATACAGTTCTACGTTTCATCACTTCTTTCCTTGAGTTTGGGCAGATCTGATATTTCTTTGTCCTGTACTTCAAAAAAAAATATCCTATTTATCTTGGGTAAAAGACATTTCATGCTTTAGCATGCAAATTTCTACAAAAGGTACTATGTATACCTGGCGAGTCTTCACAATGAATACTGGGAGGGGGGAGGGGGGACGGGGGGAGACATGGGTTCCATAGTTTACAAGTCACATTTTTATAATGTATGTATTATTTATAAAAACACTTCTCAGGTATGTATTTTTAAAACCCAAAGCTTGTTTACATTGAAGAATAAAATGCCTAAGCTGAAAATTGCATTTTGTGTGCATCAAAATGCTGGGAAATATCACGGGAGGCTCAGCTCTATCCAGGTCACAGAAACTGATATGGTATTCTTATTTGAAAATATGATTATTTATGATGTTCTTTCTGCTCTGCAATTCCTTTTAAGTTTATCGCCGTGGCTCTATTCTCGCTGCCTTTTTTCATACCTCTTGCATTATTCCTCAGCTGTCTTCATCTACTTGCATATTTGCTGTTTCACCTAATCTCACTGTCACTTTTTTTCCCATTTATTTTCTCCCACTCTCTATTTTGCCCCCCAGAAACGTATAAAAAAAAAAGTAATTTTCTGATTTTTCCACTTTGCTTACTCTCAGCAGAGCTCAACTAAAGTCACTAAGAAGGTTCTTTCCAAAAAATAAAGCAGAGGAGTCTCAGCATGAACTCTATTTCTTTTCAGGCATTCAAAAGCATTTTATAAGCCATTGTCTTTTTTCCCCCTCCAGAAACCAGTGCGGTGTGGCAAATTGTGCAGAATAGAAATGCCTATAATGAATGTATTTAGTACTGGGTCACGCTGATGAGCATTCTGCCCCCATGAATAATACTGTTTCACAAGTTCGTAGCCCTTTCCAATTGCTGATCCCCAAACCCTATAGGCAAACTAGGAAAACTACCACAAGCAACTGGGACCTTAGAAACCCATAGCCATCTGGCCCAGATCTCTAACAATCTGAGCCAATAATTATATCAATTCAGGCTTTAGTGAACTCCTTTGCAAACACCAAAAGAGCAAAGAAAGGAATTAGTGACTATTCAAGGTTGGGGGAAGAATTCAAAGGTGATCTAATTCTATTAGTTCTAGGAGAGTTTTCTTTGTGGATTTGGTGAGTGTACCTCCCCAAAAAACTCCAAGAGCTATGAACTTGCTTACCTTAACGTAGAGGACATTTTTTTCTCCTAATGCTTAAAAAGTAAAAATAATGTTTAAAAATCTTTCTTTCATTTCTGGTAGTGAGCCTGAACAGAATTAATCCATGTGAAAATAACTTTTGATTGACTTACTGAAATATTTAAAATAGGTTGTACATTAATATATATTCATAAAGAATGTGTTTCTATGAGTAAGTCAAAGTCATGAAGAAGTGGTGGACCCTCTAAGGCAACTTTTCAAATACCCAGGGAAAGACAATTAATCGAATGTTTCTGAAAGTCCATCTACCTATGATATGGCAGACGAAAGAGAAGGTTCCACCTCTTGAGGACTGTGGCCTTCTGAATGATACTAGGCATCGCAACAAACTGGCTCTAAGCTCCTGCAGGAGAATCTTGGCTACTTCCATCCTGTTGGGTATATTTTATCCACAAAGCTCCTTTTATCACTTTAGCTTAAATTGGCTGACAATTGCTAAACCTAGAGAAATGATATCAGCTGGCTTTTGCGATACATTCTGCCACCTCTAATAACAATTTTATTATGCCATTTATTTTGATTATTTTGTTTTAAAGAAAATGAAGCTTTATAATTCTAAATGTTTAAGGGTTTTCTTCCCACTGAAGAGGAAGAGAAACGTGAGACTGAATTGTAAAGCACAAACATCTCTCCAGTATGTAAACAATAGTGTCTTTTTAAGTAGCAGAATACAAAATTAAAGTCACCAAGATATCTTTCAAAGATGGATTTTGTTTTAAAATTCCTAGTTGTTAGTTTGTATTTGATTAGTGCATATGAAACGCAAAAATAGGTAGAATAAATATTCACTTCCATCTGACCATATCCTCTTTCCCATCATCAAAAGAATAATATGAGATGTTACAGTCTTCATGTAGATTGACATACTGTCACAATCTTTCCTTATTGCATTCGTTGTGAAATGCCTTAGAGGAGGGACTCATGGTTCTGCTCGACACCATACATCTGTAGCAAGCCTGAATATTTCCTATGTTCGAAAATTAGATAAGAGCCAAAATTTTACCAGGCTAAAGTTGGCAAAGTTAAAGAATCCCAACACCCTGTATCTGTCAAAGATAAACCTTGACTTTTTCTGTGAGCCCAACCCATGTGTGAATGCAGGGACTACCAGTGGTGGCTGTGTGACCCTGAACAAATTACTTAACTTCTCTGAGTCTGTCTAATCCTCTGGGAGGAATAATAATAATTCACTATAACAAATTTTTGTAATATTGAATTATAGGCATACCTCAGAAAATAATGTGGGTTTGGTTCCAGACAACCAAAATAAAGTAAATATAGCGATAAAGCAAGTCACATAATTTTTCTGGCTTGCCAGCACATATAAAAGTTATGTTTACACTATAGTATAGTCTATTAAGTGTACGACAGTATTGTACATACTTAAATAAAAAATAAGTTTATTGCAAAAAATGCTAACCATCATCTGAACTTGTGTGTAAAATGGTGCTGATAGGTTTAACACAGGGTTGCCACAAACCTTCGATTTGAAAAAAAAAAAAAGGCATATCTGTGAGATGCAATAAAGCAAAGTGAAATAAAATGAGGTATGCCCATAATTGGGGACTTTATAGAGGCTGGCCCAAAGGAAACGTACAACAGAGGTTAGTTTTCACTCCTTAGCCTCTGTGTGTCTGTTTTCTTCCCAACATCCACCGAAGAAAGTGGATTATATTCACAGCCTTGTTGCTTTTCCACTTCTGGTTTAGATGCTTATATAATTTTATGCTGGGGAGATTAAGTTCTCTCCAGTTTTGATTTATGAAGGTCACCTTTGAAACATAATCAACAAAGCTAATAACACTGATCTACGATGATCTTGAAAACTTGCTGGTTCGCTGAAGAACATTCAGAAAGATCTATCAGATATACCTGAGTATCTCTCTAGACTTGAAACCATAGGAACGTAGCTAATAACACAGTTAAAGGGAGTCTACAGGTGCTTCATTATCTCACATTTGGTAGGATACACATCTAGTATTTGCTTGCTCTGAAGTAGTTTGAGATAAACATTTTTTTTTAATATCTGGGAAGACAAAAGGATGTAATTTGATATGATATCTTGGCAATGACAAGGAAAGATAAAATTTCTCAAATAAGATTTTCATTTAAAAAGCACCATAAGACCTTTTATCAATCATATTACATCTCTTTACGTCGTTCTCCCTGTATTCCATTTACTAATCTATTCAAGAATATAATAATGAAAAAAATCCCCAAACAATATGAACTCTAAGTGTAACAACATTATCAATGTAAGATCAAGGGTCGGGAAATGAGAACAGATCCTAAACTATCCCTAGAGTTGTAGAACAGAAATAGACTTTAGTAGAATTCTGAGCAAAACTGAATGGGATAACTGCCCACAGAAGGGCTACACACCTGGAGGCACGGCTGTGCGGGTGCCAGGAGGGGGGACGGGCAGATTTGGAGTCCTTGAAATACGGTGACAGGTGTGAGGTCAGTTTTGTCTGAGTGGGCAATCGGTATATGGGATGCCCTGCCAACGGTAGCCCACAAGGTGCCACTAGGTTCTTAGGACCTGGCAACAAGCCATTCACAGAGTCAAGATGCAAGGCGTGCCGGTGAGCTGCCATTCATTTTAGGACTTCAGGCCTTTTGAACCAAGCAAGCTATGGAATTGGAGATTAAAATGGAGAGAATAAGACAAGCACCTAAGGCCCAGTCTTCTGAAAATGGGCACATACTAGAGGCCTAGTCAAATTTGAGACCAAAGTTAAAGTGGATGACGCAAGGTCGATTTTAGCTTTCATCACCTAAACTATTACAGGGTCTCTTAAATTCCTTCTCAGGGCAGGATCCTGAAGCAGAAAACTAAGCCTACAAATTCTGTTCCGAAAATTGCCTCTGAGATCTGATGAGGGACTTTGGAAGGGTGGGAAGCCCTCAAGTGAGTTGAGTCTCAGTTCTTTGTTAAAAGTGTGTGTATCATAAAGCAGCACTATGGGCATCATCTGAAAGCTAGTTAGAAATGCAGAGTCTCGGACAGCACCCCAGACCTACTCAAACAGATTCTGCATTGTAATAAGGTCTTCGGCTGATTCCTATGTGCTTTAAAGTTTGAGACACATTACTATGAAAAGTAAATATGGGTACGCTGTTCATTTATCCTTGGCTATTTCTAGTCGTCTATTGTCTGAAGTGATAGAAACCCTGACACGATGGCACTCACATCGCATGTGCTTCGAGGTTTTGCTCCTGGGGGGAGGTAAGACAATTGGCATGTGGCATGTGGAAGGGACCAGGACTTAGAAACCACTTATTCAAGAATATAAATAGAACGGCGACAAGAAAAGTTCTCTATTTAGTTAACTTCATAGAAACAGTAGGGAGATTAAGCTTCTTTCTGGATCCAGTGTTTTAAATCAGTCATCAACCTATCTTCATACAATTAGGCAGCACAGTTTTCATTAAGGAGGTGAATATTTCTCAGAAAGAGATCTAATTCCTTTTGAAGAGCTATTCATACAGGTGAAAATACCTCCAATGTCATTACATCTATGTATATTTGTACATATGTGTATGTTTAGGAATATCCTATTGAGTGTTTTGCATGTGTATATATATATGCACACACATATATATATGTGTGTGTATATATATATATATATGCACACACATATATATATGTGTGTGTATATATATATATATATATATATATGACAGGTTTGCTTTATGTTTTTTTTTTTCATGGAAGTATTACTTTCAGTAGTGGGGGAAAGTAAATATGGACACGCTATTCATTTAGCCTTAGCTATTTCTAGCTCAGGATTTAGAAAAGAAATTGAAGTTTGACAAATTTTTTTTTCTGATGCTTGAATCTTTTGTGTTCATGTTAAAATTTATTTCATGTATAATACTTCTGGATGCTTCTAATGAATATGTAATTTATGCAATCATTTTTTTTTCCCAACTAGGAGCATCCCACTATACATAAATTGGTATATATTCCTAAGACAAAATTTCTAAAAGTATAAAGGAAAACTAATATGACTTGGAAGTATGAGCTTTCACTGAGATAATGAAAATCAAATTGGTGCTATTTTAGGATAGATTAGATTATATAAAACTTTTTGAAAGATTTTAATAGAGTATGTTTAGCTTAAATGTCTATTGAATATTAGCCTCAAATATGTACAAAGAATTTACTACTAATAAATTTAGCTAGCTTAATTGTAACTTCAGTGTCCATTTGCTTATTTATTTAGAATCCGTGGGAATTATTGACCTCACGGTTCTCACACATTCAATGGGGAGCAATCTAGGATTTGTAGAGTAGTGAGAGCAGTGTTATCAAGTTGTGAGAGGCTTAATTTTACAATGAAAACAAAAGGTTTAAGGTATTCTGTCAAATAGCAACTTTTATCAAGAATAATTAAAATTTCATAAAATGAAGTGAATGAATAAATGGTTAATAGAACATATACCTAGCTGTACAGCTGGTCTCCGGAAATGTGTATACTTCCCAACCTTTACCAACCTATGAAGGAACTAAACAGTTTGCAAATACTGTTTAATCATATAGAAATGTTTTAGTTGGAACAAAACTGAGGAAAGTTGCTAGGCCTTCATTGAAAATAATGTCTATTTCCTATAAGCAAATGGCAGGGTACTACTGTCTGTGACAACATTGTGCCTCTTTATTATCATCTAGTATTCATTTTGAATTGGGATAAGTTAACTTAGTTATAACAAACTGATCGATTCTAGCCAATATTCTCTATCTATAGGAATTTAATTTCCAAAAAGATTCTTAAACGGTAAAGCATTTTAGAATAAACATCTGCTCCCAAAGCAGTGAAACATTGTAGTAAATAACTTTTAAAATGTAATTAAGATATCAAATTTAAGAGTTTACATTTAGATTGAGTTACTCATAAAAAAAAAATACCATCTAAAATAATGACATCTCACATAGCAAATAAATGTTAGGATCTTGGAACACAAAATAAAGGTAATAGTTACTGCAAACCATTAAGCGCCAAGTGCTTTATATATGTTTTTCATTTAATTCTTACTATAATTTTAATAATAAAATGTTTATAATTCCTAGAAATATGTGAGATACAAGTAATAGAACCCAGCTCAAGTGTCTATTAGAATGCGTTTATTATCTCGAAATACAAGATACGCAGAGATCGGACATTTCTGACACTGAATAATAAACAGCTCAGTGATGGCGCCATGAACCAGATTTCTCTCCTCCTCCTGCTCTTTACCCTTCAGCGTGCAGCTTTATCCTTCTTGCATGTGCACCTTCCAAGGTGACTGCTCCCCACTCAGCTGACCTTTCATCAAGGGAAATACATACATGCACACACACATACACACATGCAAACATACATATATATGTTCCAGGAACCTCTCACTGATATCCTCTAAAAGTTCATTGGTCAGATTTGTGTCACATGACCATTCTTTGATCTCTAGTCAGGAGAGTGGAATTGTCATGACTGGCCTAGACTAATAAAGTTTTAGCTCTGGGTTAAGGAACATCCCCTTCACTTCATACAAAGAGCTAAAACCCGGGATTTAGTTCACGAAGGGGAGTGGAAACTGGGCGTTGAGTGGAGAGCAGGTATTGTCTACACCATTAACCCTAGAACTATTTTATGATAAAGAGACAAAGACTCACAAAGTTCAAGTAAATTTTCACGTGGTTAATATATAGTTGATACTGAATTTGTATATCTGCCTCCAAAACCTATTTCCTATTTAGTAATAACTACTTGTTTCTTAGACTCTTACATGAAAAAATCTGTCGCATTTTTAAATCCTTCCCTTTTTTTCAAAATTATAAAGCTATGGGGAAAGAAATCAGTACACATCAAGGTGAAATTGTGTTGTGGAAAAATATTGCAACCCATGCAACAAAAAAATCATCACTGCTTTGTCCTATGGACGTTACCTTTGAAAATTATCAAAGCTACAGAATTAATTGAAGTGATTCCTAGGCAGATCTGTAGAAAACAAAGGAGCTAAAGGTAGAGGTGATATTTTTCTGACTCTAAACATCCCAGATCCCTTGGGATATCTTCACCTATCATGTGATATTTCTGAGACCAGGCTATCCTCAAGGAAACACAATTGAATCATCAATGGATTAAAAAGTGCAAACAGAAAGTCTGGAAAACTGAGAAAAGGATGATAGACATTCCAATTCTTATTTATGTTGTAATCAGAAACATTCCAGTGTTGGAGCAAAAGCTAACCAGAGACTGACGCTAGGAAAAAGCATGATGCAGAACAAGTGATACTGACCTGAGATCAAAGAAACCCATTTCCCACTCGACAGCTCTTTGATGTTGCATTGTTGTTCATGCCATCGCCAGCCCTCCCTCTGATAGGTCACTCTACACAAGTTTTGTGTGTGTGTGTGTGTGTGTGTGTGTGTGTGTGTGTCTGTGTGTCTGTGTGTGTTAAGTACTGTATCCTAAATTTGGGAGGAAGACATAAAAAGTGCACCTGGATATCCCGCTAACACTGAGTACTCGAGAATATATTATTTATTTTGACAAACTTTTCTAGAAATTCTGCTTTCTGTTATGAAGCTAAATGACAGAGACCAACATTCCTGGCAAAGAAAGTAATGTAGTTTAAGGCAAGCAAATGTGCATTTTCATGCTCGGCTGAAAGTACTGAATTTAATCATCCAAATAAATAAGACTTTTTCTTTAAATTTAAGAAGCATATAGTCTGCATATCATTAAGTCTGCACAGAATGTCTAACATTAACTTAATGAAATAATAAAATAATATTCACTTTCCCCATACCCCTGGTACAAATTTTCTTAGGCGAAATGGCTGTGCATTTCTGTTTTAGTGTGTTCTTTCAGCAATAGAGAGAGATGAAAAAGGAAAACCTCACCCCATCCCCCATTTTTATCCAGAGCAGTTTATTAAAGCACAAGAAAATTGTCTAGAAGTGATTTTGCTGGATATTGTTAAACTTATAGAAATCCCTGATTTTGAAAAAAAAAAGAAAAACAGGAAAATGAAGACATATTTGAGCTTTTCCACAGATAATCAGCAACTGCAATGTTTGTTGTGGTTCTCCCTGTTTTGCTGTAACTCTACAATGTTTTAAATTCATAAGGTTTCTGCTAGAATCGGATTATGATTATTATGCAGGAGCACATCCCAGTATAAACAGCTTGGTTGGCATTTACATACTGCTCCCATATCTGACTTCTCAGTAAGTCAAAAGCACATATTTTATTATTATGAAAAGAACACAGTTTTTTATTTACTATAGGATCTTGGGTTTTTCCATGCAGAATAATCCAGCACCTAGAGCTTATATAGCCAAAACCTGAACTGATAATAATGATGTAAACTTACAAAGCATGTAAACATTTCAGTCTAAAATCTGTATTGTTAATGCAAGATCATCAAAGGTTAGCTATAATGAATTCAGAAATTCCAGTCTAACTAACTGCTTTTATAAAAATGAGGGTCAACCAACTGGATAAAAAGTAAGAATTTAAGCAGCTTTTGTTTAACCTTCCCAGACACATCGAGCCTCTCTCCTAGGGCAGCATAAACATGACGTATCTTCCACGTATCTGCAGTGGCCATTGAACCAAAATCTATTTTCCAATATTAGAAATAGACCCACTTTTCCCCACAAGGAAAATAATACCAAGTTTTCAGTAAAGTAGGTATATACATCCTCAAAAGTGAAAGTAACTAACACATAATAGAGTTTCCTAGTCAGACCATTTCGCAGTCCTCAGAGAGAGCCCTAACTGCCATATGAAAACACTGCCCCACAAAGCTGGAATGCCCAGTATGTGAGAGTCTCTTCTGATTTTACATTCCTCCATTCATTTTCCTAAAGCAAGGAAGGCATTCTGGCCTTCTTCGTCTTAGATATTTAACAAATAAAAATAATTAAATGATCAGTGAACGACTCTAACTCAATTAAAACAAATCATTTTGGCTAAGGCTAAGACTATGTAAAAGGTCAAGGGGTCTTATTTTTATTAAGAAATAAATATTCATAATAATTCTATATCCTAACCTTTTTCTCTTTTGATTTTTCTGTAAGGATAAAAACAACCCTTTTCCTTAATGTCATCAAAAACTGTGTGGCCTTATAAATCTGATGTAGAATAAACAGCCCAGGGGGAGCTAAAAGAGTATTGGTTTATCAGAAGAATATGCCTCATATACAGAACATCGGTCATCCCGTATAAGTCATTAACTGTTTTGGGTACAAATGTTTTTGTAAAAAGAATCAGATGTTCTTTTTCCTTCTATTCCTCCAGTATATGGTTAAACCATGCCATAAAGTCATTGCAAAAGACAGCAAACAATTTTGTTATTGTAATGTTTTTTTTTTTTTTTTTTGAACAATAGGTCTAGCAGGTGGCATGTGGCTATGGCTGGGTGTATCTCCATCTCCAGGGTGCCAAGATGTCCCTCCAAGTTTCTGTGGAAGGAATTTGTTGGTGGGATTTGGATTGTAAAGGCACGCGAGCATCTGCTGCCTCCCTGGTCTCATTACCATTCACACAATTAACGCCTGCAGCTCTAGGCTCAGCAGCCAGAACCAGGGGCTCAATTTTACTGCCTCTTTGACAATGCTCATTATCATTCATCAGAACTTAAGAGTTCTCAGGCTTTCAACTCAGTGGAAAGTTTTCTCAGGAAAACACATCATACACAGGAAAACACGAGAAATGAAAAGTTGAAAGAGCAGAAAAAATGGCTAAGGACCCAAACCAAACACGTGGAAGGAACAGAGTCTCTGGCATGTGGAATTTTATTTCACTTTATAATATCATATCACATCTTTCAAGACTGTATCATATTTCAAAGGCCTATGTTTGGTCTTCCAGTGTTTTCAGTTAAGGAAATATGATCAATTAATAATAGTTATTTCAACCGTCCTCAGTGATTCCAGCTCCAATTGGAACTGGAACAGACCAAAACTCTATCATCAGAGAGGGTTTCGAGAATTTTCAGTAAAGATTAAACTGAGTGTTTTGAAATGCAAAGAGGGGAAGATTCACAAAATATATGAAAAAATCAGGCAAACCTATATCTTTAAAGCTTAAGTCAGTCTGATTAACCAGTGTTAAGTTGCATGTTATTAGAAATGCTACCTAAAAATTAAACTGTACTGTCTCTTTAACCACTTTGTCTCATGATAAATATTCATAAACTGCAATTATTAACAAGTTTACGTTGGGCCAGAATGAGGTGATAATATATGACTTTTTTCTAGAGTAAATAGCAGAAGTCTGTCATTTATTTTAACTACAAAGATGTTTTTAAAAACCCTCCTTTCTTCTTACTCAATAGATATACAAAAACGGCACCTTCTCTTAAAGATAAAACTTAATTTTAAAAAAGAAGCATTTAAAACAATCTGGCTCAAATGGAATGAGGCTTCTTTGTTTGAAACAACAAAAGAATGATTAAGCTATTAAAAGCTGAGAAAGTTGTGTTACGTGGTGAAAGCTATGAAGTTTTATTTATTTTATGAAAAAAAATAGGTTATAAAAGAAAAAGTTTACAGAACTATCTTTCTGCAATAAGTAAAACTTTACTTCAATGACTACAGTTGGGAAAAAATTATAACATTTGTTATATCACTATTGAAAATTTTACACTTATTGAGCTTTATATTTTCTTAGAAATGGAAAATGGTCTTATTGACCATTATACTGCTTTTCCTTTGAAGTCCATAAGTCAAAACATACAATTTCATAAACAAACAAATAAATATGTGACATTAGGAATAAAGACATTTTCCTTAAGATTATAAATATTTTATCATAAATTTGTTACCTAATTTTATATATCATTCTATACTGCCCTCTAAAATGCACATTTTCTTAAGTAAAACAGGAGAAAAGAAAATAAATGTTAGGAATGTGATATAACTCAAAGTTCCCATCATGTGAACGGAGGGAAAAAACCACTTTAGGTATTCTAACGCTATTGCTTGTTGTAATTCATGTTTCGAAGATAGGTAATACGTGGTTGAATCTGCAGAAAATACATTGCCTCAGGCTACTCAGACAAAATAAAGTGAGCATGTGAGTTCTTTATATCTTGTCTTGACAAATGCGATAACACACCATTGAGAAACTTTATGCACCTAGAATTGCTTGACTGCTAAGAATAAAATGCTTGAAGTTATTTCTGTATGCTAGGGGTCTAGTATAAACATCTCTGGTACTTACAGTGCCCACAGGCTCTGACAGGGCTGTAGACTCAGATGCTGACTGCTCTTTACTCTGCAGAAGAGCGACTGAGGAGTGTTTCATTCCATCCTTTGGAATGAAATTGATGTTATTTATTTCTTGAATTCTGGTTTCCATGTGAAATGCTGTCTGGTTCACAACCTTTGTATCTCTTTTTTTCCCCATCCCAGACCACCTGAATCATGCCCCTTACACCCTCAGGGCTCCACCCAAGCGTATCTGGAACAAATCTTGTCCTGAGTCAGGAGGAATGTATGAATGTAGGTGCTCACCAATAATGGATCCTCCACTGAGTCTGACCCTAAGCCTAGTCTCTGGCTCTAATTAGAGTTCTTCCTTATACCTGACATACCATTCTCACTTTCTGTCTCAATTCTAATAACTGACCTTCAGATGCTCTTTAGTGTTGCTAGTTTTATTCTCCTATTACTCTAAATCAAAGTTAATCCTGCTCCAGACAATTTGGCTGTTGCCCTTTTATCAGTTGGCTAAATCCTGTGATACTGGCACTCCTTGGGGAATCTTCCCTGGAATCCTCATTGTTTCCACCTCTTACCCATGAAAGTACCAGCTATCTCATGCTCTGCTGCCAAGTGCTTGTGGAATGAGAGTCCACGGCCTGCTGCCAGGCCCTCTGGTGTCCTGCCCCCTACACTAGACCTTCTTTCGATGCTCTAGAGGAGCCTCATAGCATTCGCTCGGCTCCAGTAAGAGGTTTTGTTTACGGATTCTCTTCCCTCATGGCCTCGTGCTATAAAATGGTCAACCAACCTCGTTTTTCATGCTTGCCGATGTCCATAACATAAATGAGACCTTAGCAATATTTCTGCTCGTTAATGCATTACAGAAATTGTGAACTTCATAGAAACTAAACACATGCCAACTAAATTCTATTTCAGGTATTACAGATGTCAAGAGTACAGAATATTGTCAAAAATAATGGAACACAAGCATACATGATATTAATAGAGTTACATCTTCAAAAATAACGAATTATGTCTTTGTGAATCATGTTAGTGATGTTTAAGGTATCTTTTAAAAAATATTGTAACTAAAATAAATCTATGTCTATAAGCTGGGTTATGTCAATTAAATCAATTTAAATAGTTGGTTAAGTCATCATTATACTAAAGGAAATAAGAATTAGGTCTAACTATTAGAGAAATTTATTTGCTATATTTTCTATGAGAATTCTACAGAATGTGTATATACATATATATCTTCATTATTTACTTACATATAATAGTCATATATCAATATAACTCTTCAAGGGAATATAATGACATAAGCCACATGCTAAAATACGATTAACATAATAGAGCGCATTTTCTCTCCAGAGTTATAAGTATGACAAGATCCAAATGTCTACTAAAATGTTTTCCAAAAAGCATATGCTCCCAGGCGCATGAGTTAAGTCCCTGAACAGATACAATGCAGAACGAAGCAGCTGGTATCACCTTTTATGAATTAAAAATATACAAATTTTAATACTTTCATGATGTGAATGAAAAGCAAGCTGAATTTTCAAACTGTAGCATACATATAAACAAATATTACCTTATCCTTCATGTGTGTAAAAAATTACTTTGCTTATAAAAAATAAAATCTTACCATTTACTTAAGAAAAAACTGTGTGTTGCTAAGAAAATTTGATGTGCTGAATGTAGTTTTTAGATGGGATATCTGCATTCTACTCGTGGTACTCATCAATGTTAAAATGTCATATTCACATTTTGCCTTTGCATGCCCTTTTAAAACCATCATGTTATTAAGATATTGTTGGACTGTTTTGCCCTTACAGAAGTCCCCTTAAATCATAGAATAAGGCTGTTAAGCAAATGTAAAATAAGTCAACCATGTACTGCATGGCATATGGGCAATTTCCATTAAAGAAGTTTGTATGTGGATAAAAGTAAAACTCTATAAAATAGAATATCAGAGTCTAAATGGATTTGGAGGATAACTATTATGAATGCTACACTAGTCAAATTCCTTGGGTAAGCTGAATATTACTGCTAGGGTTTTTATTCTGTGTCTTGAGCAGGTAGTTTAAATATTAGTACTTAACTCTTTTTAAAAATAAAATTAGAATATAGAGGCAGTTTATAATTTATTCTTAAAAATATATATTCCCTTATCTATTTTTTGATTATAAAAATAGATTGGTTAATGAAGTTTTGATGAATGATCTGATGATACTGATTCACAAAACTTATTCTGCTCAGGATCATGACAAACTTCCTCATTATCCATAGCTAATTACTAAGTAGTGACTCTGAACTACAAATGTATGAGCATCAGAGGAGCACATTCTTTTCGGTGGTTCACCCCTTGTCGGACACTGGAATCACCTGAAGAGCTTTACAAACTACTGATGACGAGATCTCGCCCTCTGCCTTACCTGGGCCATCTTGATTCCTGAGTTATTGAAAAGTTCCCCAAGTAATTATACTATGCAGTCAAGGTTGAGAGTCATTTCATTCGACTCTATCTAAAAATCAAGGAATTTGACGATGAAGAAGATTATATTTGTATTATGCATGAAATATTGAAACAAGCAATGTGACTTTGGTTTGATAGCAAAATTGGTGTTATTCCCATCTCTCCTTACATTTTAGTGGAGAAATTGAAGAGGCACATAAAGGCCCCTGGTCACTGTGAGGAAACGGAAGAGAAGGGGACATGAACATGTGCAAGAAGGGGACAGGAAGGGAGAGAGCGCAGGTGAGCAACGGCGGGAGACGAGGCCCCGGTGAGTGAAAGCGTTTCTGCCGAGAGTTTTCTACCTCGCAGTTCTGGATCTTATGATTCACATAAGAGTGCAAATAATGCATAAATAATCATATATAGAAAGGAGAAAAACAACAAAACACCAGCATTAAACAATAGCTATTTGCTGCTCTATTAAAAAAATACTAATAATAAATCAGATACAAATCTTGCCTTTAGTGATTCTCTAGAAATGAGTTGCTTCTTGACCAAGGAGAAGTCAGGATTCACAGATTCATATATGACATCTCATATTTCCAGGCAAGGACGTTAACAGTATGAAAATCAGATCCTTGATTCTGGCTTAAAAGTCACCTTCACTTTCCCTGAAAAATGAACTGTCAATTCAGAGGCAATCCGGAAGGGAAATGATGATAGATGTGTTACAATACAAATGTTACACTCTAAATAATTTAAAATGTCATGAAAGGGGGCAAATAAGGACTCTCTATGGCAAATTGGGAAGCCACATGGCTCTATGAAGCATGTATTTAAACACGATGATTCTTTGAGGAAGCTGGATTAGGTTACCTGTGTGCAGGAGGTGGGGCTGTCGAGACTAGGGATGGCAGAAGGTAGAGTTTTAAATAGTTAAAGAGATTTCTTTTTCCCATCACTATTGGGGAGTGCCTGGAAGACTATTTAATACCTTAAACGTGTGCCAAGTTACTTGAGTAATGTGAAATTGATACCTCATTCTATAGCTCAAGTACTGAAACTATTAAACATTAAATTTTCTTTTAAATGGTGTGTTGGACAGTTGACAAAAAGGGCAAGGGCAAGTGTTAAAAAAAAATAGGAGAACACAATTAAAGCAGACGCATGAATATCAGAGAATTACAGAGAAGTGTCAGCCTAGGGAGACTTCTCATGGACACCGTGCAAGAGGGTGGGTGGGCTGCTTCGCCATAGGCTTTGCCACTGATCTGAGATTTGACTTTCAGACACTAACGTAAAGAGATGTTACCCTCTTTATGACCTAGTTTCTTTCATCGCTATGCATTATAATTATTTGACTATATCAATCAATCAATGAATTGGTCAATCAAGATTACGTTTTCAGCACTTTATATTCTGACCAAGGTCATTTTTCTTTATTAAATGGTGTAATTACCTTAAAATTATTATAAAAATAAAGTCAATGAATGGCAATAACACAAAATAAATTATTTGGATAAAGCTATTCATTGCAGCACTATTTATAATAACAACTAAATAAATAAACTTACAGTGGAAATAACTCAAATATCTATCAATAGTGTGAGGAAATTATGATTTTTAAAAAAACACCTTGCTTAAGACTATGCAGCTGGAATGAATAGCTATTTTATGGAGTAGCCATCAGGACATGGAGAAAATTATGCATGCTATGAAGCAGGTTATCTCAGAGGTATAATCCACAGAATTTAAAAATCTTATCAGTAGAAGAGTGACAGAGTTGGACGGGGTGAGAAGAATACAGGCTAAATTTCCTTGCATGTATCCTACTCATATACTGACTGAACTTTGGAATCGTGTAAATGTACTCAACAACAAGGAGAAGAAAAATGTTTAAATATTTAAAAATCAAAAATAACATGAAACAAACATGAATATGTATTTTACTTTTTAAAAATACACACACATGCACACACAGATGCATTTAAATATATAGATTTCCTATTTCTTGCCACTGAAAAGACTTAGAATCAGCAAACAATTCAATTGGAATGAGTTTCGTTAGTACCTTAATCATGGTCTTTCAATACCATTTTGCTATTTGAAAGGATCTAGGAATCTATTTGAAAGAAATGGTTGCTTCCAGATATGAGAGAGAAAAGATATAAGATGAGCCGGGATCATCTTGTTATAACAGGAAGCAAAAATGTCAGCAAACCCTAGAAGGATAATATCTCTAAAACTTAGGAGCAAACTTGCATAGACTCCAATAGCAAAAGATGGAATCTTTTGAGCATCATTAGGGAAAGCTGCAATGTATTAAAATACATTAACATTGTTTAAATCCATGAATTCATAATGATAATAGAAAACAAAACAAATATTTTATTGGTCATGGTTTCAAGATGCTAAGTAATAAAATATCTTATAAATAAAAAAGAAAGAATTGGGGTTTATTCTGCCTTTTTGAAATAACTTCCAATTAACCAGAGTTGATATAGAGATGTTCCTCCTTTTAAGAACTATTCTCTCCAATAAAAGACGAATTAGAATACAGTCATTTTTACTCTAGAATGAATAAAGGATGTAGGCAATAATTATAAATGACTGATAATATCACAGAAAGAAAACTAGAGACATTATGTGCCTCTTTATGGAAATATGCACCACCACTCAGAAAATAAACTTGCCAAAAACTCTGAAAGGGAATCTGATCAATTCTCTGAATTGCCAAATCGCAAGAAATACAAAGAAAGAAAATCGTGCTCAAGACAATGGAGGAATGCAATCAGAAAACCCCAGAATGTGGGAAACTACAGAAAAAATAATCTTGACCTTCAACAGAAAATTTCAGAAAACTTAAAGAGATGAAGTGGTCAAATCTGCATTAAAAGACATTTCAAATAGTTGTAAAATAAGGCCTATTTTTTGTGCATATCTGAAGAAAACAAAGTAAGCTTTTAAAAGATTAACCAATTGGTAAATTTTTATAATATTAAGAAATTATTTTTAACATGTGATAATAGTATTGTAGCTTATTGTTTGATTAAAGAGCCCTCTTGAAAAAAAAAATCAATTCAGTAAAAGAAAAAGCATCTTTTCAACCCTTTCTGAGAAGCACCCTAAAAGATAATTTCTACAAAAATAATTAAGTGTATAGTAATAATTTTATATTTTTTAAAAATCCACCTGCACAATTACTAGCACCAAAAGTCACTCATTTCAGATGCCACTTAGGCTTGTAGATTACTGTTGTTGTTTTAATCAATAAATCGATATGGCAATATCCAGTGCCAGTAATTCAGAAATTGTTCCAAGCAGTGTGGCTTTCTGGCAACTGTCTTTCCTGAATCTGACTTACAACCTGAAAGTACTAGAACTTCATAATCTCTTATTGATCGATATGCTAATAAGTCACTTCCAGGCTGTTGGTGCCCATATTCATGTTTTGGTCAGTAGAAATACGAACATTTGATACTGTGTAATTAATATGTGGCGAATGGATCCCAGAGTAACTGGAGTACAAGAGAGTGAAACGGAAAATGGTAGCTGAAGCACATTCATGTTCAATTAAGTTTTTTCTTTAAGTATTTCATTCAGTCACCCAAGGTTATGAGTTTATAAGACATCTGTTTATATTATTTCCCGATATTTGCATTTTTATAAATGCCTATTTGAGTATGTTTGTATGTATTTATATATGCATGTGTGTACATGAGTTTGTGGAAATGTGAGAGATAAGATGGGGGAGAGAGAGGGAGGGAGGGAGGGAGGGAGGGAGGAAGAGAGGGCGAGGGAGAGAGGAGGAGGGTGGGGAGAGAGAGAGAAGCGGGCGTCTCAGACTGGTAAAGAGCAGAAACTTTAAGGAATTATATTTTTCTGGGTTTCATTCCATTTCCAGCTCTGGCACTAACTAATCTTGCAAAATTGGCCAAATTACTGATACTCGCTAATTCTCAACGATCTCATCTTAAAATATGAATAATAAAATCCTGACCTCTTAGTTTTGCTGTTAGTATTAAGTGAGATAATAAATGTACAGAATTTAGCACCATCCTGGCACCCAGCAAGTGATGCGACAGGTAAACTAACATGAATAATTTACATCTCAGCTTTTTAAAATAAATTATTAAAGAGCACAATATAGAAAGAGGCAGAGAATGCATGGAGGAGAGGGTTAAATTCAGGACAGACTCTTCTCAGTATTGTTCCTTCTGTTTTGGGGTCTGAAAATTTTTATTCCAAACCACTAAAACTGTATGGAAGAGTCTAGAGGTCTGTGAACATTTCCCCCTTGACTTGAAGGAGCATACTTAGTGACCAAACTTGTTCTTTAGATTTTCTATAAACCAGAACGCTCCGAATAGAATTGTCCAAGTATTTCCATAGGAATATACAAGTTACATAACAAAATGTCTCTAAGAACACAAAAGGATCAATATTGGGTTCCATATTTCATATCTCATAAATAAACAAAGTTTCTAGAAATAGAGAAATTCTATTCCCAAATGATCTCAAAACATTTGAAAATAGTGTTAATATTACTGTTACTGTTTCATTTTCCTTCAACAAATTTGATCGTAACTTAATGATAATCAGTTTGTGCAAACTCAATTCTTTCCTTCAAAAAATTTGTATATTAGACTAAAGTGATGTCTCACAAATATTAGTCATCTTTATAACAAGATGTGGCATTCACCATATCTGACCACCACATATATTGTTATTTACAAAATAATATTTTCCTCAAAATCAATATTTTCACTTAAAAATTAAAAAAGAAAAATTTATATTAATATTATAAACAATGATAGAAGAAAACAAATGGAAAAGCAAGTCACTTGCCATATATTAAAAAATACATACCCAATGAAAACAATCCATTACTTTAAAATAAAAAAGTAAGATGATAATGAAATCAACATCCTTCCATGATGGATTTTTATAAGAACTTTTATAGTTCATTCCTTTGTTACCCAATAGTTTCTTCTCTCATTTTGCTTCCCCTCACTCTCTGTCTTGCGAGAATCTACATGTGATTCAATCCTTAACTCTTATGATTCCTTCCTCATCACAGGGCCTTTGTGCTTATCATTACCTCTACCTGGATACTCTTTCCTCCTCTCCATATCCAGTTAATGATGATTTATTCTTTACACTATTTTCAGAGGAGTCCTCTGTGATCCCTCTGATCAAGTCAAATTACCCTATTATAGGTTCTTCTATTTAGCATCCGTCAAAATAGTGATTTTTCATTTGTTTTGTGACCCTAACTAATCTGTCTCCCATTAGCTTCTAAGTCATAAGAGGGCTGTAATTATAAATGGTTATGCATATCATTTTGTCTCCAGCAACCAGTATTATGCCCAGCCCACAATAAATGCAGAATATATTTTGTTAAATAAATGAATGGAAGAATAAATGTCTTTCTACCATATCTCTGAAAACACATGGAGGCAACATTATGTATACATATATTAGAATAACTACATTATTTACTTCTCTTACTCTTCATTTTACTCACTCATAGCCACGTTGAATTTGGATTTGAAAATGAGCCAAATGACAATTAGATATGGCTTTTGAGATGTTCTTTATTTTTCCAGAGAAAGGCTGTGTTTGCTTTCTCGGGTATGAGAGAGATTTCCCAGGTGATTTTGTAATTTAGAATTTAATTTTTAGAATTCTTGAGTCTGCCAAATCTTCTCAGGCAATGCCATTTCAATACTGGTGCACTATTATTTTCAGATGATATCTCTAATTTGGACATCAAAAAATACTCTAGGTTGTAAATTCAATAAATAATTCATATAACCATTGAAGTAAAAATCAAAGTTTCTCCATGGGCCACCTCAAGTCATATCAAATATTTCTACAGTGGTGAATACTGGACTAAAGGACAGTTTTAAAGTCATATTTCTTTATATTCATGAAGATCTCTTGATTATAAGACATTTTCAGATATCTGTTTTGATCTTCCCACAAGTACTAAGAGTTGGGTAGAGCAAGGATACATATCCCTATTTAGTAAACGTGAAGCGTCAGTGGAATGGCCAAGATCTTGTTAATAATTTGTGGTAGGTATTCTGGTTCCAAGAAGCACACTATGTTAGAGTTTATTAAAGTACAGTAGATATTAATGAAAGTCAAGGAACTTTGAAATTAGTGTTGGGAGGGCCTCTATATAGACATAAAATTGTTCTACCACTGAAAGGAGTTTGGTTAGAAAAGAATCAGAGTTTCAGTGTACCACAGATCTCAGTGAATGATGGGGCATAATTGGAATATTTGTAGATAGAAACAAAAGAGACAGTGATATAATAATCTGCAATATAATCAACTATAGAAAGCCTCAAAGAAGAAAGCATTTGTCAGAAGAGGAAAATTAGTGGTGAGGAAGTATCAGTGAAATCCAAGAGAACATCAAGATTACCTCCTGATCAAATGTATCTGAGACACAGGAAAATTAGGGTTCTAGACTCAAGACATTTGTAAAAGAATTGATAATTTTATGGGAAAGGTTAGTATTAGTTATGCCAAAGAAGTTCAAGAATCATTCTATGACATACATGAGGCTATCATCCTGTGAGATGGTTGGGGACTATAATAAATACAACTTCTAGCAGTCGGAAAGGAGATAAGAAGTTGAAGAGTCTATAGAGAAGGAGAAAGTCCACAGCATAAAGTGATGGGATTGAGAAAGAGCTGGTCTGAGAGATGTGCATTGTGGGGAGAGAGGGACAATTATGGACTTAATAGAAGGCTAGCTTTTGCAGCACAGTCTTCAAATCCATAAAGAAATAAAAGCCCAGAAATATAGAGGGAGCACATATAGAAATACATAGTTGGACTTTCGGGTTACCTTTGTAGCCATGACAGTTACAGCAAAATAACAAATGGGTAAGAACCTCTATACTATTTTCTTTCCATTTTCACTTCTGCTGAGATACTGAAAGAAAATCAACAGAACCAAACTATGGCATGTTTCATCTTGCAGTTACAATCTGAATTCAAGGGATGATAAAAAAAAGTTTCCAAATGTTAAGTTTCTATCAAATAAGTTATTGTGCTGCTCCATGCAACACAGCAGAAGACAGGAAAGAGTAATAGCATCCAACAAAACTTGCTCTTTAATACCATCGCCTGAAGGAGGAAGAAGTGGAATTCCTGGATGAAGACTAAGACAGCTTGGTAAACAAGGATCGCTCAGATTAAATAGTCCTTATTTTCCTTTTCTTCCTCCCTTTCTCTTCTCCATGGAATTCAGGGAGAGTAGATGGTTTGAAATATATTAGAAATACTTTGATTTCTCTTAGTACATGTCACTTCTACTAGAAAGGCTTGGAACTAGACTTTTGGAGATATAAAATAAACAAGGCTTCACAGGCATTCACTATAACACAGGGATGTGCATTCGAGGATATCAGAAAACATGTGTTGAATTGAGCCATGGTTGAGAAATGAGAGTATAGGAGCATAAAGGTCTACTGTTAGAAGTGTCACAGGCTAATGCATGGAATTATACATAAATCGAACCTGGAGGATTGTGTAGACTTGTATAGGTGGAGGAGGCATACAAGAGAATCCTCAGAAGCCCGGGTATATTATGATGGAGGACCACTTCCAGTAGAGGTGTCTTTTGTAGAAGATAAAACTGGCAATTAAGACCATAAAGGAAATATGCGAGGTCTTCATATCTGTTAAAGGACCCGTTAAAAGGCATTTGCATTATATGGGTTACAAACTTCTTTATGAGGATCCAATGGAAACTTTCATTGCTCATGCACACGTGCACAATCAGGTGATATTTTTGCACACCGTGTCAGGGTTTAATATCAGTAAGTTCTGATGTTAGGCAATGGGAACTAAATAAAAATCTGAAAGTAAAATGATGAAGTGCAAACATTTTCTTTGTTCCATGTGAATCTCATCATCAGCAACTAGATTTCTGGACATAACACAAACTTCAGATTCTGATGATACTTTCTAGTTGTGGAGAGATTAAAACCCTTCTCTTGAACAAAGCTATACAACTCTAAGGGAAGATGCTTTCAAGAAGTAAACATTACCTTTGTGAGCATATACTCCTGAGTGCATGTGCGCAGAAATCATCTTCCTGAGAATTGCTTAAAACAAAAAGAATATGTCTATTTTGAAAGCTGGGAAAAATCACTGAGTTTTGTTCTTCACATGTATTTACATAAAGGGATTTTTATCACTCAGACATTTCTTGAATTAGAAAACAGCTTTCACAGATTTTACCCTTTGAAAATGACAATATCTAATCTCTTTGCTTTCATGAGCCAGGCCTGCATTGCCAAATATCTCAGAAGGGGAATAGTAAACTATTTTTCACAGATCCTCCATAATAGATGAGATATGAAATGAATTTCATGGAAATTGAGCTCCCTGGAGGTTATTAGTTTGCCATAATATATAACATTATTCTGACATCATATCATTATCATTATTATTTTCTTGTGCAACCAACCTAGAACATTGGAAAAACTTATCAATTTTATAACTTATGGGTCTTAATAAAGAATATGCATTCTTTTCTTAAAACCATTAAGCTATAAAAGACATTTTATTTTAAGTTATAAATATATGCACTGAATATTCGACATATCAAGTTAAAGTATATTGGGAAAATAATTAACAAATATTTAGTTAAAACAAAATATTGTTTTCTTAGGACAACATCTATTAAATTAAGATAATAAATTATTGATATATTATGAACTATTTGCTAATATGTAATGTCATTATCAAAGGTTTAAAAAATGAGTAGAACTTTAAAGTCAAAATATACTTAGTGACCATTTTCTAAGTATTATGCTTTTGGTGTCACTAATATATATTTTTTAATGTTAGTATGATATACATATTTTTCTTCACTCCATTGTATGAGAAAACTGAATATGTATATTCAGACACAAAGTTTCAATTTTGAAATTCTCAAGTATTTTCAAGCAAGCTTCAGTTTCTTAAGGTTGGGAGTTTAGAATCTTGACTCTAAAAACCAATATTAAAATACTCAGGAAACATAACTGTTTATATTTGTTAAAATAATAGAATTGTAAACTTAAAAAGGTGAAACTATGTGAATTAAACCTCATAAATCTGGCTTTAAAATCCTGTGCAAATAAAAGGAGTAATGTATGTAAAACTTTAATGTATTTCATTTAAGAAATAGATGGTAGTATTGTTTATAATTGTCAGTATAACCATGAACTAAAGACACTTTTGTCAATTTAAAAGCATCTGTCCTAGAGAATACCATAATTAGGAAAAAACTTAAAAGTTTTCCATCAATAGATAATTTTTTCTTCTTTTTAAAAAATGTTAACTTAGCTTTAATTCTACTACAAAAAAAATATGCACCCATACAGCACATTAAAAATTAAACAAATGCCTCCTCTTAGGTTTCTGGTTGGAGATGTCAGGGATTTTTCTTGATATATATACTACATTTTTGTTGTTGTTTTTATCATTTAAAAGATTTATGGTTATTTGTCTATTTAGCTAGCAGATGGAAAGTGTTTTTGTGATGTTCTCTATTCATCACAGAGTGACTTCTCATTTCTATTTTCCTTCTACTTCAGAGGAAACCAAAAGAAAAGTAACTTCCGTTATATTGTTGCTGGTTTCACTACTGTTCTATTGGTCATGGTCCTTTAAACTAATCCTAGATATGGGTCTAAACACGAGGTAGCCACTGAATTACAACACATAGCCTTGCACTGTATCCAGAAGTCTGGTTGTGTGATTCTAAGACTCTTGCACGCCAGTTCCACGGGACTACTCTGGCACTTGCTGACCCAGCTCCGCTCTCAGAATTCGATTGTCTGCCTTTTCTGCGAATCTATTTATTGCTCCTGCTACTAGCCTTATTCTTATCTCTGAATCTTAGATAAGAGTTTATTCTCCCATTACCAGCAGCGAAACTAAGACCGAAGAGTGAGACCGAAAAGTCAATGCTCTATAACAGGTCCAAGTATTGTTAGTTACCCTTTACAAAAAGGAAAATAATGAATTCTTTTCTCCAACCGTGCCCTTAAAGAGAGGTGCATGATTCAGGCATCTGGGTCAGATGTGAGTTGTTCACAAACTTTCCATGCCCCTCTCTAGACGTGGAGAGAATATGAGAGACATAACTAACAGTAGTTGAATCAAAATAACCAATTCCCATAACTACCCAGAGCAGCATGAAATTGCTCCCCAACTCAAGAACAGACAAGAGAGCCTGGCCCTCTCCATCCCAAGTATTTCTTGGTTTTCGCACCAGCAGACAGCTACTTCATAGCTCTCTTCTCCCCAATCCGAAGCATAACCTGTGCCACCTGAAAGTGGAGAATGTGCCACCCTTTTCCCAAAAATCATCTCTTGGAACACTGTTGTTACTAAGGCAAATCCGTGTTCCCCATTCAAAGGAAGGACTTCTCATAGTGTACCTAAGGAGAGTTTACAGAGGAGCCCTCATCAGAGTTTGCCATTGTTCATTTTTGCGGTTGCATAATTCTTTCTAAAGGCCCTGTATGTCAAATCAGTTGAGACCACATTACCTTTTTGCCCCACACATTAGAAAAGCTTTTCTATTTGCATTGTTAACCTCAGCAGATTCTGTTCAGCTGTTCTTAAAATATCATACTCAATAACTTTAATTTGGATGTATCCCTATGAAGACACATGCTTTGAGTATGTGATTTTACAGTGGAACAAACTGGAATATGCATACCAGTTTCCCATTAGCTGACTGTTCACTCCTACGTAAAGAAAACACTTGTGAAAATATATCTGACCTTCCTCTAATGAATTTACACACATTACATAATTCGTTCTTTACCAAAACTTTATGAAGCAAATGCTATTACTAGTGCCCATTTTAGTGTTCAAGAGAATGAGGTGGAACTCTATTAAGTAACTTGCTCAAGGACAAGAAGATAGTAAAAGGCAGTATGTGGGTTGAAATCCAGGAAGTCTGGCTTCAGAGCTCATGCTCGCTTCAATTTTAGCAGATGTCCTTTTTAACAGAGGCTCTTCCTACTTCCTGTCAGACACCTGAGTTGATTGTCATGACTCACAGTTTTAGTGGAGTCAATCAACTCTCGCTACCCTCCCATTGTCATCTTATTAGCCCACAATGTTGGAAACAGATGAGTTCCACCAAAAGATGTCCTGCCAAAATGTAAGGGCAGAGCAGAGAGGAATTTTCAGTTACCGCATGATGAAAATATTGACAAAAAGCCAGGATGGAAACAAGATTTTGAATTATTAAATTTTTGAAATTTCTAATCAGAAGCATGAATATCAATAAGATTTATGATAGGCCTTCTGAATTTTTATCCCTCATTCCTGAAAGAGAGCTCATTGATCTTTCATCTACTTGTCATTATATACTTCAAAAATGATACATAAGAACTGTGAGTTTGCAAAATATCTAGTTTTTAAAACTTATTTCCTTCTTCCATATTACAGCTTCTGAAAAGCAATATCATATTTCCAAGGGTGAGTTATATCGAAAAGCAGTTATTTATAGAGGCCATCCCTCATGCCATTCTTGCAGATTACAGGTTCCAGAGAAAGTAAAAATACTTATCTATTGTGGTTTAAGAGACTACTTTCATGATATTTCTGAATCTTTTTATCTTATCCCTTTCAGTATACTTGTAATTGTTGTTGTCATATACCACACTTTTGTCATTAATAGAATACGTACCTCTTTATGAGCTTAACCCTGGATTTTTTCAACCTCGGCACTACTAACATATGAGCAGGATAATTCTTTGTTGTAGGAGTACTATGAGATGACCTGAGTATTATGAGATGCTTAGCAGTATCCCTGGCCTCTATCCACTGGATGCTAGTGGAAATTCTTCCCCTTCTCAACCCTCATTGTGACAACTGTGTCTCTACATACTGCCAAATATCCCCTGGGAGACACCTCCACGTCCCAATCCTAGGTTGTGAACGTCTACCTTAAAGCCTGACAAACTCTCCAAGTTTCCTAAATGGGTGCAGGGTCATCTACACAGTTCTTAACTTTAAATTTCATAGCAAGCAGAGTTTAATGTGTTCAAGTACACAGGCAATGAGAGGCAGTTGTGTAACCTGCCATGGACTTTGGATTCAGACTCTGCCCCTCATACCTAGCAATCATGTATAATTTCTCACCACAGCCTCCCCATCTGCAACGCCGAGATGACGACCTTGTGCTGGTTATTTTTCTTTCTCTCCCCCAGACTGTCTTCCCTGCCTAGGACCCTGACCTCCCAGGACGGATCCCATTTTTTAGAAGAGGAAACTGAGATTCTATGATTTTAATAAGCAATTTGGCTGAAAATTATGAAACTTCTAGCACACGGGAGATGTGGGCTTCATAACTGGAGCACCGTCCAAAAGCAAAGCGGGGCTCACAGCACCAACGCAGCGCTAACTCCTGTTTTACTGATTCTGCTCTCTGGGAGAGCGTTATAAACTTTATTTAATGTTTACTGTATTTCTAGAACCGTACTTAGTTAGCCCTGCATGTGCGTGCTTCTGCTTCTCAAAAACGTGTGTAGAGACGATCACAACCCCCTGTAACAGAAGAAACTCAAGTTGAAGGCTTTTCGTGCATGCCGTCCTCCCCTCTGAACATCTTCTCGTCAATCCCTGACTTGTTCCCTCCCAACAGTGGGCTAGCAATGCAGACGTCACTTTATCTGAGAAGACTCTTCTGGTTACCATGTGATCTAAAGCCAGTCTCCTCTACTCCTTTCCTGTATAGCACTTACCAATACTTTCTAATTATTTTATCTATATATTTGTTTACTTGGCCATTTGCCTGACTTTCCACAGCTGAAGATATCACAATTTATGACAGTGAAAATTCTCATATAAACCAAAGGATTAGAGTTAAAATAAATCATACTTTTGAAAAATACATAGTTAAAAATGTATATTCCTTAAACTGCTTATCTGAATTATTCCTCAAGCATTAATACAGAGGCAACAAATTAAAAATAATAACTTCCTGAAAAACAAAATATTTGGGGACTTTTTGGAAGATTTGAAAACCATAAGATTCATTAGAAGAAAAATCTTGCTAAGCAACAAAAGCAATAAAGTAGAATGAGATCATTTGTAATTGTTGACCAAATTTACATAAAGCTTGATTTTTTATAGAAAAAAAAGCTTACGTTGGATATGAGATTCAGCTGTGAGGATATGTATTAAAGATCCAAGTGGATATTGTTTTAACAATGACTAACATTGTAATTTTAATTGTTTCTCCTGACTTTGACCTATCTTACTACTTTTTTATTCTATCATAAGATAGTAAATTAAAAATATTCTGATAAAAATAGGATTCAATCCATAATAAATTAATATAAAAATCTCAGTGGATTCATACTGCCAAATTTATTATTCTATACATGCAAAATGCTCTTTTACCTGAAGTTTTCCCTGAAGTTTCCAAAAGTTAGATAAATGAAAGTAAATTGGATCTGCTCTAATGATCCCTCTCCACTTAGGAAATATGAAAAAAAAAAAAAAAAGAAAGAAAGAAAGAAAGAAAGTCTTATGAAGAGGATTGTTCACTCCTTGGTATTTGCAAACGTTTCTGAATGTCTCTCATATTGATAGGTTTAATAATTTAAATAGTATGAGGTAAGCAGTAAAAATTGAGTACTATGTAATAAACAAAGCTATATTTGCCAAATTCAATTGTCCATTTTCAGTTTCGAATTTCTTAGAATATGCTGCAGTCTTTAATTCTAATCATTCTGTCTTTTGGACCCCTTTTTTCCTCTTCTTTCGTCTTTCTTTTTCTTTTCTTTTTTCTTTTGCATTATTACTCCTTTTTTTCTTTTACTATCTTTTCTGTAGGCGTCTTCCTCCAGAGTACAAATATTCCTTCAGTTTAAGTTCTGTCTTTGGCTTTTAAAAATCCATCTATTCACCATTTATCTACTTATCTATCTACCTACCTACTTATAAATTAATCATCTATTTTCTCCCATGAAAAATCTCATTTGCCACTTAACCATCTTTCAAGCAGCATTCCACTTCTCATTCCAATTCTAGATCAAATTCCACATGGTCTTTTTGTATCATTTACATTATAATACTGTATAAATTTGTATAGTATCCATCTCATGTAAATGGTCCAATATGTACAGAACTAAGCTCATTATTCCTAAAACTTTTTGTCTTCTCAGTTCCCTCTCTCCATGAATGATCCCACCATTCTTCCTTTTCTTAGGTGTAAAACCTGTCATACTTAATTTCTCATCCTTCCAAAACAATCACAATGAATCTGCATTTAAATAAAGTGATTGCAAATGCCAAAATATCCTATCCTCACTTCATTTATTTTTGATGCTACCCTAGTAATTATACAACCACTGCTAGATTAGAAGCTCGCTTAGAGTTTCATACTTTAAGGCGCCTTGTACAGTAGCCTATCCCAATCAGGCACGACATACACATTCATTGAAGTAAATGGTATACAGAGGCTGTATAGTTTACAATTTGCGGTCTTTGCTTGCTTCCCTTCAAATAAATCACATGAGTAGAAATCGATATTAAAGTTAACTTTTACATACTATAAAAAAACAACTCTAGATGATGTAATTTTCTGTCACCAAAAATTTAGGCTTTATATTTAGGATCATATAAGTTGGAAAAACTTGATTTGCAGATTAATAAAACAAAATAGTAAGCAACTGATGAAAAGTAATAACTTCAATTCAAAAATCGGGCAAGGGAGAGGATCCAAACTGTTATCGAGTGCTCAGTATTGGCAGGTACTGGATGGAGACCATATATAGGCATTTCAATTTGAACCTCACAATAAGCTGGTGTAGAGATATCATTTTATGGCATTTTGCACATGGGAAAACTTTCATTTTTTATTTCTCGATGATCACACATCTAGTAAATGTCTTAGCTGAAACTCAAATCTAACTTTTTCTTTTCAAATCACATTTGCAAGGAGACACCTAATAATATATAACAGGATTCTGTCATACTGTGCAATGTAGATAAAATTTAAGAGGAAAAAATGTGTCGTATTGTATTTCAAGACGTCTAAATAAGAAACAAAAATTTCAGTTAAACTAAAGCAATTTCAGATCTCTAAAAGCATCAGTCATGCTGTACATAGCCTCTAGTCAGTTATACAAACTGTTTTCTCTACTGAGTAAAATAAAACCATAACATAACAATAAGTAAATGACATAAGAACAATTCTCACACTCATTAATAGGACAATAAAAATTGAGTACATACTGTTTATGGCATTTCCATTGTTCCTGGAAATTATAATCCAATGAGGGAGATGGGTGTTCATCAAAAGGATGTTTTACTCATCAGCTGTGTAACCATGGACACTCCTCCCGTATCTGCGTCTTTGTGTTCTCATCTGTAAGCAGGGATTAAGAGTTCTTACTGTATCAGTAAGTATGTGATGAATACATGTAGAAACACTGTAATTTGCTCAGCACAGTACCAGAGCAGTCATATTAAATTTCATTCAGTCCAGCCAAGTTTTTGGTTCTTATTTGAATTGCCTCTTCGCTTTCCTACTTCTTACTCATCACTTAGCAATCTGGTTGTACATTCATCTCTTTCCAGGAAAGTTTCCCAGAAATCGCAGCACAAAATGAATTACCATTTTCATGTATATTCCATATCCATCTGTGGAGATCATTATCATGTTACAAATCACATTATTTCATAAGAACCTACGCATATTTTGCATCCCAAATTAGACCGAAAGGTTCCTAAGCGTAGGGTGAGTTCTGTGCTGCTCACCAGTGTGTTCCAGCACCTTCCACATTCCTAGACCACAATAGACTTGGAATGAGGGTTTCAGGATGGATATGCTCGGACAACAGGGAGGTCGTAGAGAGAGAGCCCTGGTGAGCTTCACGAGAGTTGTTGCAGTCTTTCACCACGAATCGGGCCTACAATGACTAGTACGGGAAGGCCCTTTTCAGCCCAACGGCCATCTGAATGCTTTAGCTCTACACTGTCTTTCGGTGTAATAGTGCTCCATAGTGGGAATAGCAAATAGCGTGCACTCCTTCTGGGGTATTAATGGAAAGGTTTATATATTAGAGGGAATGGTAGGCTGAAGAAAATTCCTAGACACCAAATAAAAATGTATCGCCTAGTTTCGTCTTGCTTAGAAAAAGATAATATTGGATAAATAAAATCTGAAAACATAGCATTTATTGTCTCAGCATGTGTAGGGATTGAATAACCCTGATACTTGGACAGAACTTGTGGACTCAGGTTCTAATAGTTACAATGTGTTATGAGACACATTATTTCATTATGCCGCCCATAAAAACCTTAAAGCTACTGAGCTTTTATTTCCTCCAAGTAAGTCTACTTTTAGAATGATTTTCAAAGAATTTTCATTCTAACAGTGGCTCTTTATGATAAACTTGGAGAGCTTCACCCTTCTTTGATGGATGTGGGCCTCTCTGCTGATGTGACAGACTTACTTTCTGTAAGGTTTTTCTTTAAGAAATATAGTCACTGACCCTATTCTAACAATCAGGTGTGAAATGTAAGAAGGGAAACTATCATTTATAATTTTCTTCCCAGCACAACCACCTAGAAAAGATGTTCCTTATTCAGAGAAAATACAAACAAAAAAAGATGAAGGAAAATGAAAAGAACAGCAGCAACAAAAACAACAGAAGAAAGAGGCTGAAAAAGCTTTCAAGACTTGTAAAGCTTTAATACAGTGTATTTGACATATCTCGGCGGAATGTGCATCAGAGGGGAAAAAAAGCATGTCATTGCTCTGAAACTGTCCTTTCTAATTCAGTGCATCCATGTATTGTTATAAACCTGTTTCCCAATCTCGCTTTCTCACTGAAAGATGCAGACACAAGGGAACCAGCTTCACTGCTATCTATCAGTTCAGATAAGGAAAAGCTTCTTTCAGCTTGACACTGACAGCTTAATGATATGGAGGCCAAGATGCATGCAAATGAGAGAAAGACTGGTAAGGTAATGACCGTAATGGTACTTAAAATGGACAAGGGGCAGAATGACTTGTAGCTATGTTTTTAGTCCCTTAGGCAAGGACAGTGAGACTAAGGTAAAAAGACTGCTCTGTATGGATGATTTATGGAAACTACTTTTACTGCTTTATATACACAGCCTAAATATGGCCTGGTTAAGTAATTGAAGTGATAGCATTTTTTAAAAGAAAAAAGCTATAGAGTCCCTCCCTCCATTTTGATAAATTAAGAGGAGAAGGTGATAAGGTCTCAGGTCTCCTGATATTAACTTATTACATTGTGTATTGTGATTCCATATATTCATTGCAGCTGATTTTTTTTTTATTCTAAGGAGAGATTTACATTGAATAAACTGAAAATTGGCCCAATTCTTTACTCGAAACATAATAAATATCTATTAGCATTTATTTCTCCATTAGTTTTTATTTTTACATGTCTCCACCTTTCCTTAACTTCCATAGGAGAAGGAGAACAGAAAAAAATTACTTGGAAGAACTCCTATTACATATTTAGATTATTAAGTGTAAACAGCAATACTCAAAATTTTATGAGAAAATCAGAATTGTGAGAGAATTACACCATTAATTTTGGTGATAGAAGTGATGGTTGTGGAGAAATGTTTTGGTTGAGAATATAAAATCTCCTCCATACCCATATTGAACCAAATCACTAATCCTTAAGAATTACATACCAATGATTTCATTCCTGATTTGTATGCATTTGCACCCAAATATTTGGGGAGCATGTCTCTACATTTAAGTTATCAATATTCTCCAAAACACATGTCACTTTGAAAACTATCTCAGACAAAAGTAGCATAAAAATATTGGATTTTTACCAATTATTTAAATGTCTGTAGTACCATTAGGATTCTTGTAGAAGAGAAACCTGATTTTCACCAGTCACTAGCTAGATTTGTATTTCATGTCACTCTACATCCTCAGCGCATTTTAGAGCTTACCCCAAAGATGGAGTTGAAATCAGAATTTGCAGAAATATGAATGCTACAGCTTTAAGGTATAGAAATTCTGTTCTTAAATCAGTTTAAATCAGGTGCTTCATTTTCATATCTGGACGGTTTTTGACCTCCATTCTATTCTCCATCATTTTCTTCTTCTTCTTCTTCTTTTTTTCTTTTACTTTCTTACTAGATCCACAGGAAAATAAATTGAGATGTATTAAAATAATTCATTCTTTTATCTAAACTTAAGAGGTACCCACTTGCTGGATACTTATTAAGAGGTTTCCAGTTGCTGAATATTTATCAAAAGTCAAGGTAAGAGGAATAATACTGAGAGGCAATTTCTTGAAAAATATATAGTTAGTTCATCAGCTCTTCCATAACCTTGAAGTATATATATTCTTTGATTGTACCAGATTATTAGAAATCTGTGTACTTAGTAATTTTATTTGTGCTTCAGAAAAAAAAGATATGCAATTTATTTTGCCAACACCTTATCGCCAAAGTTATTGTAAAAACAAAAATCCTAAGGAAGTCATTGAGGGATCTACTGTGACAATTTTTTAGATAGAATTGGATAATTTCTACAAGATGAAAAATAAAACAAAACAATTTTTAGTTACTTACCAGAAGAAAAGCTTATTTGTGTCTTTCATTTCAGTCCAGTTGGTCAGCTTTCTATTTGGTAACTGACTCAGCCTCATCCAATCTAATGACTATCTCGCCATGAGGGCCTCTGATGGATGGTCTCCATTTGGACTGGAGAAGAGGGAACAGAGAAAGCATGGGAGGTCTCCTTAAAGGTATTCTCGAGGCCATACCTAGACTGGATAAACCTCACTTCTTTCCATAGTACATTGGATAGAACTCAGTCAAATGGCTCCATTTAACTGTTATGTAATATAGAACAGCTAGAGGTGTGTTAAAATATAGCATAGCATATTGAAGATGGTGTTCTTTATTGATTTCAGTATTTCTGAGCTACAGGAGAGTTCTCACAGAGCAATTTTATAATATCGATCTTCTTATGGACAATGGCTATTGTGTAAAGGATGAATCTCATTTCTTGTAATGCAGTTATATAAGTCAGTATAGTATATTTGAATATACATTACCTTCAATAAAGTCATCTTACTTTGTTTGTTCATTCCCTTTTACAGAGCTGGTAAACTTATCATATGTTTTAAGTACTTATATAAACTAATTGATGCCCACTGTAATAAATCCATGAACAATTAATAAACAACTATACAAATAAATAAATATGTAGACAGTCATATAAATAGATGCATAGGTAAGGAACTCAGTTAATGATAGACAAATCAATGTAAAGCCCTTATTATGAACAATACAATGTGTTAAGTGCTGAGGATGCAGAGATAAAAAACACTTCTTTCCAATTTTCTTAAAGACAATTACAGTTTGATGAGAGAGACGCTAAAGTGAGATATGTATAATTATAGATAAAAGCCTAAGTATCATTAAGGACATTAAATATATACAAGAATGGAGAAATAGAGATGGAAGTTGATGGTCAATGGAAATTTCTTGAAGGAGGAGAATCTTGAAAAATCAATTCAATAAAGGTAGAAATATTCCAGATTGCTGGAGAGTCACATGCAAAGGTGATCCAATACGATAGAATGTTTTGTGTTTGGGAAACTTCAGAAGGTTAGTATGGTGCAATGTCATGTGGCCAGTAATATCAGGCCTTATATATAATGCAGAATCAATGGGAATCCAATCAGTAATGCAGTATTTTATAAGAATGGCATACAGATTCCACTTTAGTAGGTGGGGCTTTGCGATCTCTCTCTCTCTCTCTTTCTGTGTGTGTTTGCGTGTGTGTGTGATATTTATTTTTAGCAAGCATCCTAGGTGGTTCTGATGCAAATAAGTAGATAAAACTTTAAGGAAGACTGCTTGGTAATGGGAATTCTTTCAAAGTGCTCACCAGGTGGTAACTGGGAAAATGTATTTTTTTAAATAATAAACACTCTGGTAGTTGGGCGAAGAAATGGATTAGAAATAGTTGGTAGTAAGCAATAATACAATATTCTCCAAAATACAAACTAGGAATCTGCTGAATGATATAGGTGAGAAATGATGAAAGCCGGACTGAAAGCACCTCTTAGAGTGAACAAAAGATGTAGAAAATGATAATCGACTGGGCAATACAAAAGCTATCACCGTATGTACTGAAAGCGTTATGTAATTTAAATAATTTAATTCTCATGTGTCCATGCCGAACATGCGTTATCTCCTTTTATAGCTACAGAAACTTTCAAAGGCAGTTTAAATAACATGCCGAGTATTTCGTGGCAAGGACTCGGCTGTGCAGCATTCCAGCTCTCAGTAACTTCCAGGCCCCTAACGCTCAGCCTCAGTGTCATGATGGACCGCCCCTTTTGTGAGTCAGAGAATATGACTTCACTTCGGAAAAGTTTGCCTGAGAAAGGAGGGTAAGAGACAGGCCTATAACAGGAGTCAAATTTAGAGGCCAGGGAGGTGTTTCTGTGGTTGTTGCTGTGATTTTGAAGAGGGAGTCGATGTTGAACATTTACTGGCTGAGGGTGATGTGTTGGCAGTCATGGAGACAAGGAAGAGGAGGAAGATTTGCGCAATGCGATCATCGAGAAGCAGGAGGAGATATGATCCAAAGTGCTGTTAGAAACAGGCTGTAAAGAATGAGATGGATATGTTCCCTTCTGGGTCAGAAGGACAAGATGTAAGGATGGTACAAAGAAACCAAATGCTGAAATTGGGAGACAAGGCAGAATCATGGGCAAGGAAGCTTATCTTCCTGATGACCTGTATTCCCTGTGGCATAATCATGTTAAAATGAGAGGTCATGGCATCTAAGCTATATAGGGAAAAAGCATGAATTTCAGCAAGGGCTAATAAATGGGATAAAACATGGCAATCAAGATGCAGAGTCTTCATGAGGTCAAAGATAATTTACATGAGACGTAACTGACTGAGAGCTGCACAGGATGGTTGAGATGGATACATTGCATTTTTCTGAAGGTAGAGGGGTTCCAGGTAACAAAAACTTCTAGGATAGGGCCATGGGTATAGGTGAGTGAAGTTTTCTCTGAAATTGAGCCAACAAATATTCAAAGGCACAGAGAAAAATGCTAGTGAAAGGAAGGCATTGAAAATATTGGGGCAAATACAGAAATCTTTTTAATAGAAATTAGTTATAGTTTACTTTCTATGTAATAAATCATTCTAAACATAACTTTATATCAGGAATGACAAATCTGAAGCCGAAGTGCTGTTACTTCTCCCACAGCAAGTGTTGCTTATCAATCGTAGCGCCCATTCATTAAAGAAAAAGTCTCGTTCTCCATGTTAACTTTGCATTCTAGGCAACCACAAGAGTTGCTACATTACTTTAAATATGTTTTCTGTGCATGACACATGGTAAATAGCTTACACAGGCAATTTAATAATAGCATTGAGGATTTGACTCCATTGGCTTATGGTTTCTAGACTTGTTAATATAAAATACTCATTATTGATATTATTTTTAAGGTTATTTGGACATTATGCTGATTATGGAGGCAATTTAAAGGATACAAAAAAAGCTATCTGATAATTTAAATATCTAATACTATACCATATTTCTGTCTAAATGTACTGTATCTCTATGTATCTCAGTATATTTTTAATTGTTCTCCTGGAGTCTTTAGAAATATGTAGAATAGGAAGAAATTAGTAGGAAAAATGAGAAAAATCAGAGATTACTTAATACACGCACCAAAAAAACATGAATTTTTTAAAGTGCCTTCACTTCGTAAGTTTCATGATATTTAGAATCCCTCTGAATTCTTATTTCCAGCAGCAGAAATGGAGCCATTTGTTCTGTAAACACTGTTATTGTGAAGACGTATTGTGCTCCATGCTCTCCATTAGGTTTTCATTTGCTAAACTTGAGTCAACCAAGGCAGGAGAAATATATTTTGAGAGCAAGATGGGGGAGGGCAGTACAGCTCATAAAAAAGTTTTTTTTTAACTAGTTTTCAACAGATTCTTGTGTTATCAAACATATCTTTTCCGGACAGAAAACTTAACTAATTCTGGATAATCTTGAAACTATAAGAGAAAGAACAGTTGCTAATTTCCAATGAATCATTGAAATGCTTCTTTATGGCTTGGGTTAGCAATCTCTTCCCTCTCTTATATGGGCTTACTTATTTTTTTACTTATAGAAATATGTTGATGAATACACCCTCTTTGCTATAAAAGAAACAAATGATACAATATTTCAAAATCTCCATCTATCCATAACCCAGGATTGAAAATATCAAGTAAATCTAGATTAAAAAAAAGGAGGGATGCATCCATGTACATCATGAAAACCTCCACATTTTAACTATGATTTAATCATTTGAAAGATTGCCAGTATTGAACTTCAGGAAAGCTAGAATAGATAAAAACCAAAGAAAGCCGGAAATTATTGTAAGGAAATGAAGGAGGGTGGGTGTCATTAAATCTGAAAGACTAAACAATAATAGATTGTATTAGTTTGTTTTCTTTTTAATAAAATAACCTCATATAAATTAGTTCCTTTAGCTTTTTCCTTTGACCTTAAGTTGTTCAAGCCTAGAGGAATTGGCAAAATTCCTCTTCTGTGATTGAACTCTATGTGAATGTGGAAGTTTCGTAGTTCACACAGCTCAGAGCCTTTTGATCTAAATATATGACAAACAGAAGAGAAAAAGTCAGGAATTTCTAATGGAAGTGTAAGATGGCATTCCCAACAATAAGGGCCCATGGGATATATTTTTAAATAGTGTGATAAAAACTAGTGTTCTGGAGTGTAAACCTGAGCTTTTGAATACTCGTTCTGTGATATTTCCGCCACTTCCCTTGTAATAATTGTCTTCGTTTCTTCTCTCCTGTTAAATCAGACCCTACAGTGTTTTACTTTTCATTTTTTTAAAAGTAAGATCACATATATAGTATGGTATTTGCACACCACATTAACTGATGACAAGTTCTACATGTGTACTGTGATGATATCACTCTAGGATGAAACTGTAGTGTCTATTCAGATTATAGTCATTTGCCATCATGGCTGTTTCTCTCTGTCAGTGGTTAAAAGGCCAGTCCGAACGTGGTTACTTACCTGGACTTGTCTCCACATCACCGTGTAGACCAAGTATTCACTGCTCTGTGGTGAAATTACAAAATTAAGAACAATGTGGGGCTTTTTTATTAAGTTACATATATATTTTTGAAATTACTATATATGTATTTATAAATTCTTCTTTGTGGTGCAAAAATACCCCTCTTTAAGGTAAGAGCTCAGTTTTGCTCCCTGGAACCACATTGGACAGCCTCCACCCATTTACACAACCACAAAACCAGGCAACAGAACACAATTATGGCTCCCTCACCTGCCCTCAGTAATTTTTGAAATAATTTTAATTTGTCCCTGTAAAGAAAATTCTGAGCATTTTTTAAATTATGATTAAGAAGGGCAACCAAGTCTAATAGCAAAACTATTAAGTCATGTCTTATTACCGTTCTTCTTGATCAACGCTTTTATGAAGTGCTTTAGAACAGAATGTGACTAAACAATGGTATATCAACAGCTCTTGAGCATTTTAAAGTGTAAAAATGCAGAGCCTGAAATATCTAAAAGTTGTGATTATATCCAAGATGATACTTATATAAACACAAACAAACAAACAAACAAATAAGGATCTCGAGGAGGTCCTTTACATAATGATTCACCTAAGCTTCATGACCATGCAATTCGTCAAAATCAAAAATCCCAGCATAGTCATTATCGAAACTTCAATTCATGTTAAGTTCAAATATAGTTTTAGCAAAATTGATGTTTGTGTATTTTTCTGATCTCAGAAGCAAAAATAAAACTGATCACAATTTTTCAGTTTTTATATTTTGTATTAAAATGTATATATTTCTTACTTAAATTCTGATGGTTTGAGAAGTGTCTTGGGTCATCTGTTATTTCTTAACTCTACTCAGGTCATGGGATGGATAATGGTCTGCCTTCTCTCCGAATATGTTCCATATCCATGAATAACTGTCAATCCCAATAGGTTCTATCTCCTTTTAATTCTTCCAATCAATCTCATTAACAAAAATTATTGACTACATTTTCATATATAGTCAGACCTGATTTTTGGTGACTTTCAACCTGACTTCTTAAGAACATCACTTTTCGAATTATTTCAACAGAAGAATTTGTTATTTCTGCCTTTAATGTACATAGATTCACATATGACAATAGAGATTATTTTTTTATTTTCTCACAAAACTAAATACACATTAGTTGACTTCAGTCTGTAGCACGCACTGTACCTTGCAGAAGGGTCTCTTTAAAGATCTTACTAGGAAAACAAGTTTTCGAGTTCCTTTACATTGATCTTATATGAAATCGCAGGTTAGCAGATACATGTCACAAAGTACTACAGTCACTCACATTGCTCGTTGTGTCACTAGACTATATCACATTGCCAAAGAACATTGGCTATTTTAAGAATTATAAGATCGATTGGAGTTACAGTATTTGGAACATCAAATATGGGTTGATGAACAATGTTGAGCAATGTCTATCTGAGGAGTCTAGGTGGGAGTGTGGACAATGAAGATCAGTTGACTTGTCTTGAGCCTGTATGTTGTGTGCTTACTGAGAATGAAGGCTTCTTTATATGCTCGGGTGAGGGGTTGAAGGAGATTATAGGGGCCAACGTAGAATCACTGGACATTTTTATCCTTGCTTAATGACTGTGTTGGTAACTCATTTATCTCTTGTCGTAATGTCTGTTTCATACAAGAGAAACGGGCTTACTTTAAATGATAATCTTTGCTCCGTCAAAGCACAGTGATTTACTTGGGCACATTTACATCGCACTATACTTAAAAATGTTATCCTCTAGTTAAATGAGACTTTTAAACCTAACTTTGTTTTTTCAAATGATATGTCTGAATTTCCAATCATGCATTTTTCTTTCCATATACTCCTCAGATAAAGGAAAAGCATCTATTTTCACTATCTTAAAAGAAGCATTTTCCTCGGATAATAGCTGTGATCCATGCATTCATAAACAGACACCAGCATATCATATGTCAGTGTAAGTGATACTAAAATTAGTCTGAAGTAAAATTTATTTTTTTCCACAGTGAACTCTTTCTTTATAAAATTTCTGCAGAAATCCAGGTCCAGAAAAATCTGAGGTTTCAAGCAATTCTCACACCCAAAAATACTTTAAGCAGAGATATGCTTAGGGTTGGGAAGCCCGGTAAGTTGATCCAGACCTCTCATGCCCATTTTCTTAGTCAGAAGCAAAAATACTGTCTCTTACTGTCAACTTCTGTCTCCAAAACTCTCCTATCCACAATGGTTTGTGCTCTGTTCAGGAAGTGCTGTTCCTTAGAAAACAAACTAAATCATCTCCAGTCTTTGCCCCAACAGAAACCTGTCTCTCTTCCTGAGGATGCTACGTTCTGTCAGCTACTTATTATTCTCAACCCTTGTGTTTTCAAGCCCATAGATAGCATTGATAGTCACCCCCTCAACCCAAGCGTGTTTCTAGATTGTTACTTTTCCTCTCTCATTCAAATTGAACAAAATAGCAACAACATAAACAACAAAACTCCTTTGGCATAAAATTATCTGTGTAAAGTCCTATCTGTCATCATTTAAAAAATTTAAAACATGCCCATGATTTAAAAAAATTATTTACTACTAAGTCTATAATGAAAGAAAGCACTTTCAATGTACCTCACAGTCCTGCTCCAGAAGGACTAACTTATTTTACCTTTTATTTCTGTTAATTGGCCACACTCTGTGTGGTATACATACATACATACACACATATGCGCATATATATATATATATATATATATACAGTCTTATATTTGGATCTATATTTACTGGAATATAGTGGTGTAAAATACAATGAAACAGTTATTAACATGTGTCTTAAGGCTGCGGGCTGGCTGGAGTGTCTGCCGACTAGACGTGGCCGATCTCGCTGAGCTGTCTCGTATGTGGCTGTTATCTCTCTAGGTCAGCTCGAGGCGTGCTGGTCCAGCAAGGTCCCAGCTGGTTGACTCAGCTTCCCCTCACGGGTTTCTCGCATACACAAACCTTAGCCCTCCAGCAGACTAGCCTGTTTTTTTGACATATTCTCATGATAATTTATAGAAGGAAAAAGGAAGGGAAAATGTGCAAAAACTCTTTCAAATTCCTGCTTGCCTCAAATGTACCGGTATTCCACTGTTCCAAGCAAGTCACAGAGCCTAGTGCGGTCACCTTGGGAGGATATCACCAATGGGCATGGATACGGGGGAACCATTGATTGAGCCCATAGATGAAATCGAGCTGCCTTCTTCTTTTAGAATGTGAGATGCATTTTCTCAATTAGATTTCTAATCAAAGAGATTAAATTTTCTTAGTCATCGTATATGTGAAAAATCTATCTTCATATAATTTAAAAATTTGGCTGGCTATATGATGGAATTTTAGTTTGGAAACCACATTTTAATCATAAATGAAAAGTTATTCTTTCATTGTCCTTTAGGGTCCAACATTATTATTGAGAAGTTTAATGCCATTTTTTTCTTATTCTTTTACTTATGCCCTATTTTAATCTCTTTGGAAGGTTTTAGGATATTTCTTTATTGCTTATCCCTTTTCCTTTTATCCTAGAAAAATTTTAATGTTGTGCCCCTCGTATTGAGAACCCCATAATTGTCTGAATGTCAGCTCTTTTATTATGGAGGCTCATGTTTTTCAATTCTGGGAAATTCTCCTGTAGTGTGTCTTTGATAATTTTCCTTCTGTTTACCCTGGTCTCTCTCTCTGAACATCTCAATTACTTAGATGTTAGACTTCTTGAATTGGTCACTTAAGTGTTTAACCTAATTCCAAATATCTCTAATTTCTCTGGCCAATCCCATTTACTTATACTGCATGGATGGGCCCCTGATGAACCCCTTTTGTTACTGGCCTCCTCAGCATTGCTCCGTCATAACCCTAATGTTCCCATGTTCTAAGCCTTTTTATTTTAGCGGCATCATAAATTAAGTTCCACTATTCTTGTCTTATACCAGAGATTTTGTGACATAAATTCTGATCATGGTTCAGGACAGAAATCTTCTCTTTCTTATATTAACTTCCAGATGTTGTGCACTTGCTCCTTCATTTATACTTTAGGTTGTGAGACACTCTTCCCTCTGCTACGTATCTTTGAAATATTGGCATGTTGTCTTCTTACCCAATGTCATTGATTTAGACTTTTAAGAAATCCCTTTACTATCATTTTAGTGGTGCTTAAGAAGATAAATAAATGTAGCAAGTTTAACGTCTTTGACTGTAGTGTAACCTGCTAAGTTTTTTTTTTTTTAATTTACATTGTCATTATCTCTCATTTAGATCATTCCATTTGTCTCATAAATACATTAATTTTCCACAATGTCTCATTCAATCCACCTTTTGGCCTCAGATTGATATTTTTGAAGCATAACTCTGACCATTAACTTTCTTGATTTAAAACTTTTAAATCTGTATTATGTATAAAAATGTATACATTGCTATCGAATAATAATATTTAAGTTTTTCCTCATAATCCAATCTGAAACACCCATCATTCACATACTACTTTCTAAGGTACTCGTGATTTCTCCTCATTCTTAAATGTACACTGTAGGTTGTTAATTCTGTTCCTGTGTGTACACCATTGTCTCTAAAAAGAATGTTTCTTCCACCTTTGCTGTCGGGAACCTCATCTACATGGCCACCTCTAGCCTCTCCTGGCCCACTCCCTTCTTCCATTCCTCTGCAGTAGATTTCACTATGGTGAACCACGCAGTCTGATGTACTCATGCATCTCTGTATCTCCCCACACATTTCTTAGGAACAGACGCAGTATCTTCTTTATCTTACCTTCACATTATTTTCTTGTCGAATGTCTTGTACGCAGTGGGTGCCTCATAAATGCCAGTCAGATTAAATCTGATGTTCTTCCCCTGCCTTACAACACTTACTACTCTTATATTCCATGCGAAATCCTCCATCTTTCAGGTCTTTGTTTTCTCATGACCAGAATGACGTATGTTGTGTCCTTTAATACTTACAGGTAGCTAATAACCTAAAATTATGCTCTGCTCACCTCTATATTGGAATAGGCTTGATTTAGGCATACATACATTACATTAGATGGCACAGATGACTGGAAAATTATGTTAGCTTCATGCAGGGAGGTCATCTCAATGCTAAGAGCAGTCGCATACTAGTTAGTGCCTTCGATAGCAAATATATAGCTCTATTTTATGCAGATAATAAATAGCAAGTAAAACGAATTCATTTGTGTTCGAGTCAAGTCAGTGTCAGTGTGCAGACAGTCTTCTGCCAAAGAATATGTTATACACAGAAACAACTCCTGCATCCAGTATTCTTAAAATGCTCTGCAACTGAGTGGTATAATAGTATTATTAGATAATTTAAGAAAGTCAGTTATAGCCTTATAAACACAAAATGCGAAACTGGAAAGTTCCCAAGGAAATAAGTTTGAGAATGGTGACCTTTGATAGGATGGATATTAAGTTAAAATAATCAAACGAAACCAGCCAATTGCTTTAGGAATAAACAAACAAGATAAAGGCTAGGGAAGTTTATAGAAACAATATTCTTGAAAATAAAGATATCCTAATATGTTCTCCTCAAAAGAAATCCATGTGAAATACTAAATTTATAAAAACAAATAAAATCTAAATGAGAAGAATCTCATCTTCCATGAGAAATCTCAAAAAAATGATGAAATATTTATTTACAACACAGCAAAACACCCCTGGAATAATGAAGTGGACTTCACATTAGAAAGGTAGAAAAAAAAGTAGGCCCTTAATTCACGGAAATCATCTTTTAGTATTTTCAAAAATTATTCTAAACTTTGGTGCTAATTCAAGATGTGGGGAGAAAAAGAAGAAATTCCTGTGCCTTTTTATGGAGTCATTTTTACTTACACTCAGCATGACATTATTCTTTTCTTTCAACTGCATGAATATACCTTGGGATGAATAATTTGCAAATATATGAGTCAACAAAGAAAGAAATGCAGAGTTGCAGACTGATAATGGAAATTACAGGGGTTATAAAATATCATATAATGTGTTGCCATTAAGAAGAAAGGAATCCAGGAAGTTATAAATAACCCATGTCATCTTTTAAAGGACTGCTTTTTAAATATTCTTTGTGGAAGCATAACTGATAAAAGTCCATTTTTCACGTGAAATCATTCTTCTCAATAAGCAACTTGCTAAAGTGGAAATCCAGACCTAGACTACAGGCATTGTCTCAGGACTTCTGAATGAGATGTCATATCTGCCTACCGTCCCATTCATGAGTGAGATACTGAACAGCTTTTAACAGATAGGTGTTGCATGACAGAATTATAAAAGTCTATAAAAATAATGCTTATATCACAAAATAAAAAGAAACTGAAAAGGTAAAAAATAGTTATGCTATTGCCAGCTTATGGTAATCTTTACAATTTATAAAGTATTTTCAAGTCCATTATTCAATTAAATTGTCTTAAGAACTCTGAAATCTAGCTATCCTTAATTTTCTTTTACTGATACAATACCTAACATCATTAAATGACTTGCCTAGAGTCTCACAGATGGGTAGATCTTTTGACTTTTAAGTGGTAGAGAAGTGATAAGTCTAGTAAAAAGCAAAAAGAGAGAGAGAGAAAGAGAGAGAGAGATGTGGAAGAGAATAGTATCTGCTATTTGCAAGAATGGTTTAGGGCTTATACTTATGAAGTGACTCTACCTGCTACACTTTCTGTGAGATAGATAGGAACAAGAACAAAAACGAACACTATATTGAAAGAACCTCATACTGATCCTCAGGTTACAAAAACAGTTTAATATTATTCCTGGTTATAAATCAGTTACATAACATTCTGCAAAGTAAAAGGGACCAGCTTACCCAAATTCTACATTGAGCCAGTGAGAAAGCTACTGCAAATTAGGTCTTCTAATTTGTCCCGGAAGCTGAAGGTGAGGGGAGCCAGGCTCGGGGGGTGGGGTGAATTTGCAGTAGATAAGGCATGGGTAGAAAGACTTCAGTTACTCATTCCATACTTACTAAGTCCCCCAACCAATACCTCATGACTGTCACCTTGATGACAGGCAATCTGCGAGAGTCACAGAGGATGTACAGAGCCTGTTTTAATGACACAAATATGATTCTTGGAGGATTTTAAAATATTAGATTCCCAACATCAACATTAGTATATTATTTTTATACTAATATATTTATACTAGCTTTTGAAGAGGCTAAAAACCAATAAAATTGGTTTTAAAATGGAATTATTCAGAGGAACTAGTGTGTTGAAAATTGATTGGCACATGGAAATACTCTCTGATCTACTAGTCACTCCATCTATTTTCTTATTTCAGGGAAATTCTTATCAAAACAATTTTTCTGTGGATAAAGATGACTGATAATTGTATATTTTGTAAATATGTAAATGAACTAAGCATCTCAAATAATTCATCTGCTCCAGCATCAACTTTCTTTATTCATTTTTCAAACTTAATTTTCTGCAGTTAGCTGCTACTTGCAAGAATAGTTTAGCTCTGAAAATAAAATTCATTAAATGTAATAATTTTTTGAGCTTCTTTCCATTAAAATGTTTTTGGTTAAGCCAGTTTTTAAAAGTATATTTGTGGTTTTGTTTCTAATTGTGTCTTCATGAGAAAAATTGATCATGTAAGCCTGTTTAAAAACCTGGCCTAGCAATGTATATTTATCTAAATAGGCCTGCATGAGAGTAGAAAAGCAGGCGTTTAAAGTTGCTTCCATTTTTATTATCAGTGTGCCTAAAAATATGAATTTAAGAGTGCCCATCATTGATTTTTTTCTAGGCCATACTAATGAACACACTGGAAAAATTTAGAAGCATGTATTTTTTGAGACAAGATGCCCCTATATTATGAAAATATTTTAACAGTACAAAAAGTCAATTTTCCTGAAAATTCTTGAGCAAGTGACATTCCAAGAAGATGAACTATTTATTTTATGCTGAGGTTTAAAGGATCTCTGCCTCGCAGATGAAACACAGAGATCACTATTCTCTGACTTTTCAGCTACCATATTGAGATTCTTTGGAAAAGAATAATAAATTAATATATTTAATATATTAATAATTAATATATTTGATTTCAAACTATAAACATAGTAAAGAACATTGGAAAGCTAGTGATTCACTAACTGTAAATTTTAACAATAGAATACCTGGTAAATGATATGCGAATTTTGGGGTTTTTAATCAATTTAACACATTGACATTTAGAAAGTTTATCTCAGTTCTCCATTTCTGCCAGCCAGCTATGAGATGGCTTTATATCCTTCTTTCTATTGGTTCTTAGTCTTAAAGTTCTGCCATTTGTAATTTTCAATAATGCTTTCTTTTGCAATTTTAATGTTTACTTTCAGGTCATAATAAAGTTGAAAATATTTTTATATTTTTTTGCTCTCCTGTATTCCAGATTTTATGAAGTATCTGTTCATCTCTTGAATTTATTTTTAACTGACATCATGTATTTTATATACTAAGGCTGTTCAAACATCTGAGTCTTATTTATTGCAGATTCTCTTTTCCAGTGTTTCTTTTGTTTCAATTTAGATTAACGTGTTTTAGCCATTCATATTTACTTCTATGTGCTCAAATCCACTTCTCGCTTCACATTTCCTGCAATTGGTGTATCTTTCGAAACGCATTCAATGCAATCTAATAGGTGGGTTTTTGTGGTTGTCTATTACTTTGTAAGCCAGTGGGGGTGACTGATGAAACAAGGAATATCAAGCGCCCACAGCTGCTCCACTAATTCTGCTCTCTCCTCAGTGTTACCCAGCCTGAAAATATTTTTATCGATGAGGCCCAAGCAAATAATCTTTTTGCTTTCACTCCATTAACACATGTATTTCCCACAACACCCCCATGATATTGGTTCCTATTATCATTCCTGTCTTACATGTGGAGAAACTAGGACACCAGAAGTTCGGAGCTTTCACTAAGCTTGCATAGAAGAAATTGGCAGAGCTGAGCTTTCAACCCAATCTGCCTTATTTCAAAGTTCTCACTCTTAACCTCCGCTCTATTACTGCTTCTTGAGAGAGTCTTGGCACTGTCTTTAATGAGCTTCCCAGTAGGTCCCCTGGGTGGCTGTGTGGCCAAGATGCATCCTTTTCGGAGGCTCAAACTGTTTATCTTAAGCCTTGCTTACATGAACCTCATTTATGATCTTTTCCTGCAGAGAATGGTTGCATTTTAAAACTGCACTAATTTCCATGTTGCTAGCTTCTGTTATAGAATTACTGTAAGCTTTTATCTGTCTTTGGACCGCTGGGAATTTCCAGAAGGAAATTTTCTTTGAGATCCTCTAAATGCTGGCTTTAAATAAAATGGTATTCTTTGATAGATTCAAATTATTTATATAAAAATGTAGCTTTCCCCCTAACTTTCACTTCATTGTACATTTTATGATGCCTTTCAATAAAATCTGCTTAAGTAAATGATAATGGAGAGCAAACCTTGGGTATATTGATCATTACTTTGCTTCTGCTTCTTTCAGATGTGGCATTTTCATGTTACATTGTAAACAAACCTATTGCCCTGTCAGTCGTAGAAAAGTATAGAGCATACAATTATGCACAGTACATAATACCTGATAATGATCATAAATGACTATATCACGGATTTATGTATTTACTATACTATACTTATTTATCATTTTTTAGGGTTATTCTTCCTACTTATTAAAAAAAAGTTGCTGTAAAACAGTATGCAGTGTTACACTAGCAGCAGCCTCATACGTCTTGTGTTTACTGCTTCTCTTGAGTGCATCATTTTCTCTAGTGCTTGATTTAATCTCATGTTGTTTTGCGCAGTAACGTGCTCTACAGCCTTGTGGCCTAGGAGCAATAGGCTAGACCATACAGCCCCTGTGCGTAGTGGGTTACATGTCAGTTCCTGTCAGTGCACTCTGTGATGTGGGCACAATGACCAAATCACCTGATGATGCATTTCTCAGAACATATCCCTGTCAAGTGGTATGTGACTATGTTACTGTTGTTATTATAATTCTTTATAGCCATTTTAGAGGAAGATTATTAAATAAAGACAGAATCAGTCTCTGTTTGTTGAGCAAATATTTGCCATTATCCAGAAAACCATTCTTAAATGTTTTTATATTGCAAATTCTTCTTTAAATTAGATAAGTTAAAATTAGTGTGTGGGGGGAGGGCATAGAGGGGTATGGTGGGTCTCTGTGTGTTTTATACATGTTAATGAAATTAGGTTTAAATTATAATATATGTGTGTGTTAAAATAATTTGTCAATTTCTTCCTATTATGTTTTTAATGGATTTCATTCATTTTGGAGGCAATAATATATCCCGAGTGAATTCAGTGATTTGGAATTGGGATTTCTTTACAGAAATCATCGTGTTTCGTTAAAAAAAAAACAATCCCAAAAGAGATTGCAAATCATTCTCAGAGACAAAAAGATTTATCTTTTTAATACCAGGAATGGCATTAAATACCATGCTTTGCTCTGAATACAGCACCTGGGGAATATCATCTGAGGGTGACTTTGGTTACGGTGCTTTTTAAGACTGCCTTTAATTGCTTTTGCATTGACCTGTATTCATGAATGTGTACTCATCAAAGAATGAAGAGCAATGTGACATTTTCAAGTTTTACTATGTCAACTAGCATCCGTTGCCATAGTATTCAGAAATGAGCAAACCAGGAAAAGGCAGAGCTGTTTTTCATTATGTGTTGAAAGATGTCAGCAGGATTAAGGTGTCAGAGAAAAAAGAAGAGGGGGGAAAAAAGATAAAGTAAATTACTTTGCAAACGGTTACTAATGAATATAAAAAAACAAACATAGTAGCTAACATTTTTGGAGAAAGACAAGATATAAAAAAATATGTATTTAAGAGAGGGATGACTTTATTATTTTTAAAAGCATACAATATGTCTGAACCTGCCCCCTCTGATGTAAAAAGAAATCTCCATATACCTAATGTCTCTTTAGTAAGACTCTCTTCTTCATTAGGGAGTGGTTCTGAGAACAATTTTGTGCCCTTAAAATATCCTTTGAGTGAAATTAGTAGTCAAGCATGCACTTAATATTAAGGTCTGGAACTTTATAAATAGGTATAACATTTAAAAATAAAGATCCACTGTTATTTAAATATGGTGGCTTTATAACCTAACCTCGTAATTTCTTGATTTCTCAATGTCTACGGGTTTTAATAATGATACAATATTTATGGTATAAACAGTCCACACATTTGTCATCCGTATTCCCAACTCTCCCTCTTCCCAGATTACGATTTCTGAAGTTTCCGTTCTTGATCTCTACTTATTAATCTAAGGCCTCTCACTCTCTCATAAGCTGAACCTTGTCCTCAGTCTATCAGCAAGCCAGAGACTTGACCTTCCTTCCTTCTGCTTGACTCCAGAATCTCTGAGGTGTCAACTCTCTATCACAACTGCCACTTAACCCCTCAGCCTTCTTCCTACTCTCTAATTGCTGCTGGAGAAGGCTAACAAAAAGAAGTCGAGTGGACAAATCCAAGATGCCGAATCCCACCGGGTCTGTGTCACTGCTAAGTAAACTGGGGTTTCCCAACTTCAATATTTTCCCTTTCAAATGTTTACAAGTCTCCTTAACTTTAGCCTCAACATCCATACACATTATGAAATAATTCTGTCTTCCTGCTGTATATTTACAATTAATGTTAAACAAAATGGTATCCATCAACTTCCCTGTTTCACTTAAAAATGTATCTGAGTTGTCACTAACTGTTTTTCATATTCCATCTCTGAATGAACACCAGACCCTCCACCTAGAGTCATAATCTCATCTTCCTTCTATGTCAAATTGGAACTAGAAACTACGATGGGTTAAATAGGACTCTCATCTAGCAGTAATGCAAGCCTAAGGAAAATCCTTCATAGTTTACAGGTGTAGAAAATCCATTCAACATTGTTTTGAGACTTTATTTAAGACACCTTAGCCATTTTAAATCATCTCTTTAATATTATAGTTCTGATTGGAACCAGAGATTAATGTCTACCCAAAGTCAAGTAAAATAGCAGCTCATACAAATTGTTCACATTTTGACTGAAATAATACATCAAAACATTAGAACATCGTTCACACACACACACACACACACACACACACACACACACACAAAACCTCATGAATGAAATATGCTGCCTTTTTCTTTCTGCAATTTGAAAATAAAAATGAAATTGAGAAAGAGATTTTCCTAAACCACAAGGGGGAAAAATGCACCCCCAAGACATTAAAAGAAACTTTCATTTTGTAATTTAGTGTTACTCTCAATGAAGCTTATTGTCTGTAATTAAGTTTTTTTTCAAATACAGCAGATATGGTTATACAACGATGACACAGCCAAGTCTTTCTTTGCCATGTCACTATTAAGGTAGTAGGAATTCTGAAATGGAAATGTCAGACCCAGATGAAATGGTGACTCACAAGGCAGGCAGAAATTCAAGAAACAGGCTCCTAGTCACTTTCACCAAACTGCCCGAGGCATTTCCCCATCTGTGCCTAACATGTGTTCAGCTATTGTAAAGTTTCTCTCCATGGCTCCGGGAAGTACTATGACAGCTACAAGGAAGACTGAGAGCAGATTCCATGGCTCTTCGTTAATCACATTAACAACACTGCTTTGTCCTCTCTCGTGTTGTGTCTGGAAATATATGTGCCCACCACACCACACTGAAAACCGTCATCCTGTTACCCATCTGCTGCCAGTAAATGATCAGTTTAAATGCAAAAATGGGGAATCAGCATGTGGAACTCAAAGACTTGCCAAGCACACCATTTTCTAGCCCGCATTCTTCTAATCACCTTTCAGGACATGAAAGAATCTAACACATACGGCATTTTAAAGTGTTTTTTAGGGGATCTGAATCATATTTCATGTCTTGAGTTATGTGATAATGATCAGTATGTCTCCAAATGTTAGAATTGGTCATTTCAAATTGGTCGATTTGGCAAAGCGACTATTCTTTGTTTTTATCATAGAGTTTATGATGAAATTCAGTTCTATAACCTGGAGTTTATGAAAACATGCTTCCTTCCATTTAGCTGGAGGAGTTTTTCATGCTGGTTGATCAGTTCCCAACCCCTACTATAAGATAAATCAAAATCCCTTAAGAGTTTGCAGCAACAAAAACAAGTAGTGAGTCCCCTCCTTCAGCTGGGGAGATAAAACTTATTCTTCAATTACTTTGTGAACATCTGCAAGTTGTAAAAGAGGAAGGTGCATTAATACAATTAACCATTTATTATCTTTTCATTGAATTCATGGATTAATTTTTAAGTATCCTAATTAGTTTTTCCCAGAAGTTAAGGGCAATATCAAACTTACTTTCCCGGATATACACACTACTTGGATAATAAATATTTTTCAGTGCTTTTTGAAATAACAAATAAAAATAAAATGATGTTATAACTAAGTTGTAATTAGTAATGTCAATAAGTTATTTATCAGAAATATTTTACAAAGACTTGACTTCTATCTACATTGAAAGCAAAATTATCCAGTTTAATAAAACAGTTACAATTTGCTCACAGAGTGGAATGGCCAGTTGGAACTGGCAAACAGCATAGCTCAGTGGTCAAGTGCAAGGGATCAGTAGGCCAATTGTCTGGGTCAAATCCTGGCTGTATCACTTTTTAGCTATGTGATCTTGGACAAGTTCCTTCATCTGGTAAATAATGCTAAAAGCTATGCTTGACTCTTAGGACTGTTGTAAATATTGAATTCACAAATAACAAAGACTTTACTACCATACATGAACTATCTTATTGTTTAAAATTTTATAAACAAAACTGTACAACCCTTGAGATGAGTCATGATTGAGCCCTAAGAATATAAACTGTGTAGAATGGTAGAGTATTTGTGGAAGAGATCACAGCTCTGGAGAAGCAGAACCTGAGAGAAAGAGCCTGTATCAAGGAGGAGGATCAAACTCATCTTCATCTTAGCAGATGTAAGAATCGCACTGACTACATTACTGCTGAGCATTTTCCCATAGATGGCTGACTTTCTCAGTGGAGACTCCTACCAGGCTTCATTCCTTTTCCTAACAGGGCTGTGTGTACCCTGAGGAAATGCAACCCAATTTAAATTTTGATGGAAGGAAAACACACCAGAAAACATAATATTTGTATGTTAACACACATTGACCATTTTCATACATAAGAAACCATAGTATTTTAGATAAGTTACTTTACTCTTACTTTTTTCTTCCTTCCTTCCTTCCTTCCTTCCTTCCTTCCTTCCTTCCTTCCTTCCTTCCTTCCTTCCTTTCTGTCTTTCTGTCTTTCTGTCTTTCTGTCTTTCTTTCAAGAATAGATAACACAGAGTTAAGTTTGTTGTTTTCTAAGGATTTAGAAATAGGGTCTTTTATATCCCCAATAAGATACTTCCAGATAGTTGCCTGAGAGTCAATAAAATTTAAGTACGGTCTTCAAAGAGGCAGTAATTGTTAATTATTACTTTGATGTAGAATCTCTACTGTTTATAACTATAATCCTCATATATGCTCTTCCGAGAGACCAAATAGATGACTAGGAACACAGGAGAAGAGTATTGATGAATATAGATCTGAGAAAACTGTCCAGATGATGCAAAATGAGTTAAAGAGATGAGAAATATGAAACAAAACTTAAGAGATATGCAGTGTAGCATGGAAGGCCAGCATATTTCTAATCAGAGTTTGAGAATGGAATCTAGAGAAGAGAGGCAAAGCAACATTTCGAGAAGTAATAGTTAAAATTTTTCCAGGAATAGTAAAACATATAAATCAGAAAATTATAGTATATTATAGGAAGAGTAACAATCCGTTTTTAAAAATATAAATTTGAGATAAATTAAAAATAAATCTGTATAATAAATGAATTTATATATGTGTGTATATACACATATATACATGTTTTCATGATATCAGGGTAAAAACACAATGGCTTAACACATGACAAAAACAAAAATAAGCCCAAAAGGGTAATATTATTCTAATCATATTACTATAACTGTACTATATAGTATGATCATGTTAATACTAATTTTGCTGTGACAAATGACAGTATAAACATGATAAGATTATAGGCTGAGAGAATGTATTATAACACAATACATTTTAAAAAGTTATATTTCAATATAAAAGAGCCAATAACCTAATAGAAAATGTTTTAAAGGATATGATTAGACAATTCACAGCAGATAAAAATATGAACAGTAGATCATCATGAAAAGATTTTTAAAGATGGCAAGCATTTTGGAAATCTCATACGTCACATTTCCATAACTACTTTTGTAAGGAAGTGTGTAATATCTATTATAACTAAAGCATGTACTTTATGATATAGAGATTCTAGTTCAAGGGCCATGCGGTTTGCAATAGTTGCATCATAGGATAGATATATGATTACACATGGATTACTATATAGCATTAAAGTATACAATGTATGAAACTTGATTAATAATAAGGCTATAAAGTTTGATGGGAAGAAAAGATTAAAATAAAAGATGAAAAATTTTAATAATTTTCAGGAAAGAAATTTTCAGATGATTTTAGCATAACCTATTTAGGGAGGTTTCTTTTAAAACCTTCCTTAGGTTCTTATCTTGTAGTATGTATAAGATTATGAAGTCTGATGTAGACATTAAGTAAAAAAATTAAGTTGTTAAATTTGGGAGTGATCATCTCAGGAATAGAAATAGGTGTAGAGTTTCGAATACTGCAAAACAAAACAAAAACACTAGTCTAGATCAATCCAGAATAGGTTAAGGAAGGAAAATTTTTTAAATAACAGAAGAGTAAACAAATTAATAAAATGCAAGAATAAGAACATTCATTATATGACAATAATTTTGAATATCTTAAATTGCTTACTAAAAAGAAATGCAGTTAGAAGCTTCTTTTTAAATTAAGTGTAGAAAAGAACTATTGATGCAGAGCACCTTATGTTGGTAGATTCTGCAGAAATTATGCAAAACTGCCACGATTATAAAGCAGTGGAAAGACAAGTGAGCCTTTTGCCCTGGCTCTGACACTAACTGACTCAAGGCATAGAAATCTAGGAATATACTTAACCTATACGATTCTGTGTTTAACATGCAAATGTGGGGGAATAAGAGCAACTTCCCCTAGTGCTGAGGATAAATTTCAGATTGTGCAACATGACACATGAGGCCTCGATGGCCTCCCCTGAGGCTTCTGCAGCCTCACCTCCGCCACTTTCCCCATCAGTAACACCCGTGACTTGGCCTGAAAAACTGCGTAGTTGCCCCCAGGGTGTTCAAGGCACGGGGACTCAGCACTCACTAAGCCTGCCAGGTTCTTTACGGGAAACTACGCCGACGAAAACACCCACTGAAGAAGAACGGAGAGCATCCCTTGAGGAGAGCGCCCACTGAGGCAGCGGGTCAGCAAATCTGCTGTGTCCTAGACAGGAAACCACGCCTACGACGGAAAATGGCAACCCGAATTCATATATTCTTTCTCTGGGAGGTGAATGAAAATATGTTATGATAGGAACACAATAGCAGAAATAGAAACAAGAAAACATAATAAGATAATAAGAAACAGAGATCCAGAGAAGAGGATGATCATATTAACAAAACCAGAATGAGGAAAGTTTTCACTTCCTTTCCCTTAATTAAAAGGAAAAATTTAGAATTAATTGTACTCCCTCACACCCTATCGGAAATAGATGTTTTAGAACTCTCACTGGGAAAAAGAAATGTTAGTGTAGAAAATATAAAAATATAATGAATATAGTTGCAAGGCTAAATTGTTGTTGCTCTTTTCCTTTTAAATTAATTTAAGGAGAAGGTATACAATTTTATGTTTAATTGGAAATTTCCTTAAGCTAAGATATTACTTAGAAATCCTATTTACCTAAAAATAAAACAACTGAGAAACTTCTACATTTACCAGTGTGTTTCCCCTATGTGTTGTTTCTAAGGTTTTGAGGCTGTATTGATTTTATAAACTAAGGTTTAACTGCGTTAACTTAAATTTTTTCCTCAATTTTTGCCTCAAACTTGATTCTCCCATTTTCCGATAGGATAAATCATGGAAATTTGGTTCTTCATACATATGATTTCTACGTGAGAATTTTTAGGGGGAGCGATTATGAAAATAATAGAGTACAATAAATACAAACGTATTCAAAATGAGATCAATTTATTCCTTAATTAAGATTAGGAGCACGTATTTTATGCCCCAAAAGAAAATTAGTCCTTAACATGAATCAAGTTTTTCTTTGGCATTAACAACTTAAAAGACCAAGGAATGGCCAAAGACACAGTATCGAGGTTAACTCAGCTAACATTTTATGATGTATTTTGACTTCCGAATCAGCTAATTACGCTAGCGCTTTCTCTAAGTCAGGGGTGTCTGGTGTAGCAGTGACAGTGGTGGGTAAAGATACAGGTCTGGTAGTTCTGAGTAGATTCCATTCCCATGGATATGAAAATAGAAAACAAAGGAGGCAGGAAGCAGCCGCGAACGCAACAGTTAAAACACAGCTTGCCCTGAAGAGGGGTGGGAGAGGGGTGGAGGGAAAGAAAAAAGGCAAGAAAAGGCAGGTCATGTAAACCATGAGCCAGGAAGTGAATTCTTTAAAATGATACTTTCCAGAAGTGAAATTCTTGTAGATGTGAGTCTGCGCAACCCCTTCTCTCACCCACCCACCCACTCACACTATTACTATTGGAATGAGGAATACTTGGGGACCGGATGAGAAAAGGTCAGAAGTCACTAAATTGTAGCTTTATGAAGAATGCAATTGCTGTGCTTCAGCTTTAGCATTAAAAGCTGTTGGCCAATGAAAGACGATTCTCCTTCTCATGAACCACCGCTTCCCACATTTCTAGATGATTTATCCTGCATGAGAAACGAACCTCATCCTAAAGCATTGAGTTTACGTTTTTAAAATCTGCTTTGAGTTCAGAGTCGCTGGGAGGAGGTGGGAGGGGCAGCAGTGAGGAGGGAGGAAGTCGTTAGACCCAGGCTGCTGCAAAGTGACTTCATTTCAGTTATCTACAGAAGATGGTTTCTTTCTTATCTCAATGTCTAAGAGAAAAATAATTTTGGCTACTAGGCATAAAAATCTTTCCATTATTAAGACCTAAACCTATGCTAATGCAGAGTTCAGGTTAGCTTGGATGCATTAAGCACATGTTTATACCATGGGACACATATTCAAAAATATAATATTGAATTCTTTCGGTAACAAAAATCATGAGTTAGGCATACAGCTGCAACAGATAGACTTTAGTATTAAGAATCCATTAATGACATAGACCTTTTATTTTTAGCGGTATTTTTTGCAATCACCATTAGGTCCGTGAATCACCAGCGTGCAAGCCTAGCCATGCTGACACCATTAACCGAGCTGCTTGAGTTAAAATGATATCAAAAATATTTAAAATGGTGAAATCTTTTAGAAATGAAAGGGAGAGGGGTAGGGAAAATATCCTTTTTATATTATCCTCAATTATGTCTCACTGTATGGGCTTTCATTAAGAGTGAAAATGTAGCCTTGTAAACATTGCCCAAATTCATAACATGACTTTTATCATACAAAAGTATTTTCACTTTTCATTTTCCTTAGTGTGATTGATTTTACCCATTAGATAAAATACATTTAAATTTCAGGCACTTGATACACAACTGCTTCAAATATATAGTGTATAAATGCATATCTGTGTGTTCAAGGACAAAAATACCTGCTCAAGAGAATAACATCCTTTTAAAAGAAAATGTTTGTTCTTTCCTTTGGATTTAACCTGTTTTAAAAGTTTTCTATAGAGATATATAATCGAAATAAATGCTAAGTAAATAAAATTATTCGAACACCCAGAGGACATTTTCCTCTTTGCTTGGTTAGCGATAGAATCCATGTTTGCAAGTTCATGGTGTATCTTGAAGGCCACGGTCCCTTTCCCAAATATTAAATTGCTCAAGAAGTTTAGGAACAATTTTTAGTAATCCAAGGCTCGAAGAGCTATCATAGTTAATAAACGGCATCCCACCTGAGCTTTGGTTGAGACTGCCCAGAGAGATTCTAGAAATGACAATATCCAAATAAAGGTAAGACACAGTAAAAGTATTTTTTTCCAAAACATAACTTTACTCAGTCTCTTCAATATATTTACCATTAATTTATCATTTCAAAATGAATTTTATTTAAAGAACAATATATGATCTTTAATTTCTTCACCTACAGAGGTATACAGAAACAATCTTTCTATTTACTGATAGTCCTTTCTTCTAGTAAGACATGGGAGGAAAAACCTCCTTTTCCTTTCAGCCTTCTAGGTTCTTGGCTGGGTCTTTGTAACAAAAGACAGGTTAACAAGAGAAAGCATTTTATTTACTATAAGTTTTATGCGACACAGAGGGCTTCATGGGGGAATGAAGACCTGAAGAAATGCTTGACTCTGAGCATTTTTATGCCAGGTTTGGTGACGAGTGGGAAGTTGAGGGGAAATGCGATAGTGAACCTGGGGCAGTTAGCAAGGCCTTTCCATTCACACCCCTCCTGGATTCCTTTCGTCTTTGGGGACGAGGCTGTTCCTTGTCTCTGTGTACAGGAAAGGCCTCTCTCACCTAAGGGTCTCATGACCTGCTTTGGGGGAGAAGGTCAAAGGGTCCTTCCAGCACCTGCCATTTCTCAATTTCCTTCAGCTTAAAATACTTAGTATGCCATAAAGCCATATTTTGGGGTAGTCCTGAACCCCATCAGCATCCCAGTGGAAATTCCTAGGTGTGAATTCCAGATAATAGAAGTTAATTAGACAACTAGTGACGCCGACCTCATTAAGATACCAGGGTATTTGCCAGAGAAAGTGATCCTTCGGCGAGTTCATCAGAACACAAAACAGAAATAGCATCACCTTAATTAGATCCAAGTAACTGTGAAGGACAAATTTCAGTGGGTGTCCTTTACGAGAAATCTGGATGGTGAGAGGAAGAACTGACTCGAGCACTGTACCAAAAAGTCTAAAATATGTGTTAATTTGAAACAGAAATTCTGTTATTAGACTTTGTTAGTGAGCATAACGTAATGTCCATGTGAACATAAATGTTTCCCCAATATTCTCTGGGGTGTCTGCCTCACCTGAATATCTCTACAGTTGCTATAAAAATAGTCTGTCAATGGCTAGAGCAGACAGAGAAATAGCAGTCCTGATTCCTCTGGCTCATGTTCCAAATTACCTTTGTGCACCAGGGAATGACGCCTGCTTTCTACTCAGTGGCCGTGCAACAAACATATTCCTCACGGAAAACATGTGTAGGGGGTCACATTTCCTCATCTCAGCGCGTGTCAGTCCTCTTGGAAAAACAGAAGAAAATGAAAGCAATTATTTCACCTCAGTTAATTTGTGCGATTTCCCAGTAAGGCTTGCATTTCAAATCACATTTTTGTGAAGAATAAATTTACCAATTGGTTAAAAGTTTGAGCTCTGAGAGAGGGAGGCAGGGAATGAAGGAGGGAGGGGGGGGAGAGAGAGAGAGAGAGAGAGACTCATGCTGTAGTATGGAAATCCTTGTCTCTCAGTAAATAGCACAATGAGTCTCATTTTTGATTTTAGATAAATTAAAATATATAATGTACAGTTTGAAAAAAAAACCCTGCTCTTTGGAACTGGACTTATAATTGGGCATGTTGAAAAAAAAAATTACTGATAGAATACTTTATACTTAAAGTATTCTACACCGAACTAAGCAAAGCATTGCCCAGAAGGTGAGAAATTTCAGAGTTATCTACTGAAGACATCCCAGAACTTCAACTTTCATTTCCCTTCTAAGCATCTGTTTTCTATTTTTCTTTCTATGTTGTTTCACTTACTGGGTGACTATTACATGACAAACACCATGCTAAGCCTTGTTTGATATAAGAATGCTACAAGGGAGACCTTAGTCTAGAGGAATTTATAATCTAATTGGGAAAATAAATAAACACACGTGAAGAAAGGAACCTAATAATGATTGAGCCTCTGTTATATTGCAGGCACATTCACATAAACTATGTAACTCGTGCATTGTAAAAATCCTTTGAGGTAAATGCTATTAAGACACATATTTTGAACATAAGGACAATAAAGTTCAAAGAGGCCCAAAGTCCTATTGCTAATGAATGCCAGACCTACAACTGGAACCAGAGGAGTCCGTCTCCAAGCCACGGTCCCTTGTCGTGCACCGGGCCCCTGACCTCTGCTACACCTCTCTCCACCTGACCATTATTTGCTGCATTTCTCACTAATTGCTTCCTTAATAAGGGACGGACTCAAGAATGGCAGAAGACTCGGTTGTGATGCCCCCAGTAAGAACAGAGAAACACAAGAGGCAGAATTTCACAAGTGTCTCAGATGCACAGAGATAGAGTCCCTGCGGGTCAAGGTGAAGTTGAGAGGGCGCTTCCCTCAAATTGTGGCAAGATGCTTCCCCAGCACTAGCAAAGCTCTTCTCCACTTCTAAGACTTGGCTCCAGGGGCCTTTCTTTGGATTATAATTAAAGATAAATTAAAGAAAGTCCGAGGCTCAAACTCTTAATGTTCTATATCAGTTCATTGCATTGTTATTTAGGTAACACTTTATGTAAGGATGCACTGACTGAAGTAAATATTCAGTAAGTCGAGAGGACCAGAGGGCTTCGTAAGAAGACAGTACATGCGGAGAAAATGAGAGCTCCTCATCTCATTTCCGTAATGCGTTTGTAGCATCCAACCTTCCAACTAACTGAGGGATCGGATTTTGTCAATATAAAGTATGATTTGTATCATCTATTGGCCCTACTTGACATTAGCTTATTGTAATGGAATTATTTGGACGTGAAATCACAAGATATGTGTTCAATTCCGGTTCTCTTTTTATATTAGGTGTGTGCTTTGGGACAAGATATTTTCACCACTGTAGATCTCAGTTTTGATGGCTAAAAAATGGAGATGGTAATATAAATCTTACAAGCTAACACAAATGTTAAACGAGGAAAGGTCAATAAAAACGCCTAGCCTGATACTTCGTACATGGAGCTTAGATGTCAAATGACACGGAGTTGTTTGCTCAATCACAAGACTTTGGAATTTAGTTTATCTGATATCTTTGACATATATTACTGCTCTTTTCCCCAGGTTAGATCATGACCACTTAGATAATTTATGTAGAATGAGCTAAATGAAATCCACTACAAGAAGGGAGAGGGAAAGGATATATAAGCTGCCATGGTGATGCTTCAAACGACGCGGCAAGTGCTGAAAAACAGCAGCATCGCATAGAATCATTCCACAGCAGGTGAAAACAGTGGACAGATTAAGTGAAATAACTACAAGCATAAAGAGTAGACATGCGAAGGAGGAAACCATCTAAGGATGGAGTCTGTAAGCTGAAATCCATCACTATTCTCATCAGTAGTGATTTCCATCAGTTCATAAATTCATTTCAGGTCCTGCTGCTCAGCAGTGTGCTGAGAACTGAACATTTGTGTCACCCCAAATTCATAGCTAAAGCCCTAACCTCTAATGTGATGAGCCTTGAGAGGTAATTATGCTCGGCTGAAGTCATGAGCGTGGGGTCCAGACCATGTGACTGGTATCTTTATAAGAAGAGGAAGAGATTAGAGCTCCCTTTGGCATGTCAGGATACAGCAAGAAGGTGTGCAAGCTAGGAAGGACCCTCGCCGAGAACTGAATCTGTAGACACTTTAAACTTGGGCTTCCCAAGCCTGCAGAACTGTGTGTGTGGGGGGGGGGGGGCGGGAATTCTGTTGTTTAAGTTACTCAGGTTGTGATATTTTGTTGTAGCAGCTGGAGCTGACAGATACAACACAGGTCCTCATTTACAACCTTACCCTTCCTCAACATTTCCTGCACTGAAGCTCTCCAGAGTTTCTGAGTCCAACAGGTTTGTGCTGATTTCCTTGAAATAGGTTATCCTCATTCTTGAAAAGTTAAAGAAACCAAGTTGTGGATACGAGACACGCCTTAAGTTGAGAGTAGGCAATTCCATCTTTAGATGCTATCTAGAGATTCTGTGTATTTTGATTCATTTCAGAAGAAAGGTACTATAGTGATGATCAAGGTGTCAAGTGTCCTTATTATGAATCAAGGATTCTCTCTCTTTTTTTTTTATTGTAGTTAAAACCATAAAGAGCTAGTTATGTAAAATTAAATTGAAATATTGTGAACGTCTAAATTTTGGTGTCGATTAAAAGTGGTTTTCATACCTGTACCTTTTATATGTCTTTTAACATTTTATTAGATTAATACTGATAATTAGTGTACTTTTTGTGTTTTATTTGTGCCAGAACATGTCTTAGAGGCATTAATTATTACCATCACCACAATGGTTTATAGATGAGGTAGCAGAGGTTCAGCGTAATTAAGTATCTTGCCTAAGCTATTGAGGCAACAAAACATTTGAGCTGGGATATTAAGCAATGTCACTACACTAGGACATAGGACCCTTCCAAGTAAAAGTAACTTCTGATGATTTTGGTTGTGTTGATTTTAAATGGTCTCCCCATGCTTTGAGTACTTTCTTAATAGATAACTTACTTATACTCAACAAATTTTTGCAATACATAGTGGCAATTAAAAAAAAAAAAAGCGAGGACAAGAAATAGGCTAGTTCCAAACAGAAGAATACTATCTTTTTACCATTTTCTAAAAGTACAGAATATACCAAGTATTTTCGTTATAATATTGATGTTTATGTTTTCTTTCTAAGTTTCTCATTTATCTGTTTTGAGGGGTAACATTGAGGCCAATTGAGGTTGCTGCTTTCATTTTTCTAAATTTCAGTTACTTTTCTGTCTACGAAATACTAATTTTAACTTCTCTTTTATCTTAAAGTTTTTCTTTTATCTTAAAGTCAGTTCAGTTTGGGGAACTCTGCATAGAAGTCGGTCCTGGCACCTCACATAATCAATTCTTCATTTTTTTTTTTTTTTTGAAAATGGATGAGGAAAAAAGAAGTGTAGCGAGTGTGCGATATTTTTTGGCTAATTGTATGTACTTAGGCAGAAAAAGAATGAAACCACTATTTCTGTCTAGATCTTTCAGATAATAACTAGACATGGTAACTATAACCTAGATTTCACGAGAAGACATGTCTTATATATAATGACTCCAGGGTCACGTGTCGCTGGTTTCACAGGAAGGACATTTCTTTTGGAAGTTAGAAAGTGAAAAGTGCTACAGGGGAAAAAATAATAACAACAAAAAAGGAGATCACGTGGGCTGAGAAGAAGATTGAAATTTTAACTGGAGAGTCCGGTAAGATGACTGAGAAGGTGGCATTATAAGCCATAACTTGAAGGAAGTGAGGAAATCTGGGGAAAGAACATTCTAGAAGACAGAACAGCTGGTGCAAAGACAGAAGTGTGCTTAGCACATCTGCAGAATAGAAAGGAAGCCAGTATGGCTGAGACAGAATTAAAGGGGTAATGGGCATCCAGACTATTTACAGGATTTTATACGTGGAAGGATAAGCTAGAACATAAAAAGCATTACAAGGCTGATCTCTGAGAATATAGCATAAGGGCAAGAATAAAACCAGGAGGACAAAATAAGGAAGTTATTGCAACAATGCAATAGAGAGACACTGGTGGCTTTGACCAAAATGGTCGCCATGGAATCCATGAGAAGTGGTTGGATTCCAGATGTTTCTTGAAGGGAAAAAGCAACAAGAATTGCTGATGCACTGGGCGTGTGGTACAAGAGAAAGAGTGATTTCTAGAATCGCCCGAGGGGCGAGCACGATAGGGTTGTCACTGACTGAGATTGGGAGGCCCCTGAGAGAAGCAGGGTTCATGGGTGCAGGTCCGGAATTTAGGTTTGGGCATAGCAAGTTTGAAACGCTTCTCAGGCAAGCACAAGAATATGCTGAGATGGCAGCTAGAAAAACCGCCAGCGAAGTTTACGAGATATGACTCTGGGTGTCGTCATCACATGGATGGTATTTAAATCCATGAGATTTAGATAAGATCCCCAGGGGAGTAAGTGTAGAAACAGAGGAAAAGAAATCCAAAGATGAGGTTCTGGTGTAATTCAACTTTAAGAGAAATAGAGATTAGGAAAAATCAGCACTATATACTGAAAATAACTATCAATGTGCGGAAGTAAAACTAGTAGGATGTGGTGTCCTGGACTTCAGTGAAAAGGAGAATTTCAAGCTGGCCGTATTCTTTATAACAGGTTGGATAGTTATATCTGAAATAAATACTTTATCACTTATATCATCTTGTAATTAGTGGACGTTTAAATATGCTTCGTTGTCTGTGAAATGATGTTTTCACATAACGTTATTTTATCGAATGTCATCAGTTCAGAATTAAATGAAATACTGGGCAGCTGCAAAACTTGCTGAACTGCTTGTTGAAAAAATGAACAAAATGACCAAGCCATATGTATACCAAAAGAGCACTGCTTCTTTCTCTTTCGACTCATGAAATATGACGAGTATGGCAGTACATTGTATTATACAGAAAATAAATGGGGGAGAATCAAATGTTTCACCATAATTAGCATAGACCTTTTTGAAAGTGTCAAAATGTATTAGCATTATGTAGTCAGGTAATTTTGACTTTAAAGTTTAAAAATCTTTATATACAAATCTATAAATTAGTAACATTCATGTGCTTTAATAAAAATGTGTATATTATGTCATGACAGGGTTCGCCATAGACTCCTGACAATGAAGCTCCTCAAACGTCCTCAAAATAGAAAGTGAGGTACATAGAACACATGAATGCTGCAAATTTCTTATGAAAAGAGTGGCTCTACGAAATACTAAAACTTATCACAGTGCAAGTATGTGAGAATATATATAAAAACAGAGTATACTGGTTTCGTTAACTATCTTTATTTCAAACTCTGATAATATAAGCACTGACCATTAGGAATAATAGTGATAATTTTAAGATTGATAACAAAGACAAACGATTATAATGGATGCTTTTAAGCGCCATATTTGGAGAAAAAGCAGAGGCTGCCTCTCACAGGAAACAGCCTGCTGGCTTATCAGGAAGAAGGTTCACATTCCAAGAACATCCGCTCCCCACGCCCCCTCCGTGTCCCCCCTTTACCCTCTTGCTTCTGAGCCCCACCTTGCCTACTGGCCCCTTTAACACGGGACATAAATCAGTCTCATCTGCCATCTCCTGACTTTCTTTCTTCCCTTCCTCTTTCAGTCTTTTGCTCTCCCTGTCTGTCTTTGTGAGCTGGTCTTCACCACACCATATGGCAGCTGAGAGAAGGGAGAGCGATGATCTTGCTCTGAACAAAAGGGGCTGTGGTGTCAGAGTGGCTCATGAATGCATGACGCACAGCCCTGGGTGGACGGGCCTCCAGCGGTCAGCGAGGACCAGAGGGAAGGCCGCGGGTGCCGGCTCTGCAGACAGAGAAAGCAGATCCCAGGCCTCGGGTTTACACTCTCCCTCAGCGTGTCCCTCCCCCTCCTCTTCCCTCCATTTCTTTTCCGTTTTCTTTTTTTTTTTTTTTCCTCCTCTTTTTCTTTTTCTAGTTCTGTGCCCAAATCATATTAGCTTATTAATGACAAAGTCAGAGTGTGTGGCAGAACAAGAAACTGAAGCAAACTTATTGACATACTTTTAAATATTTCTAAAGGGCATATGAAAAACTGTTTCTATGTGTTTAAACATGTCAGGGGAAAACAGATAAATTTCAAGATGACCATATTCTTTTTTCTCTTCTCCTAAAGAATAATTCTACACACTTACACAAGTTAGGCAATTTATGAAAGAAAACTATTTGGAAAATATAAAAGGATACAGGCATTAATGGGAGAATCTTCTGTTATTATAACAAGTTAACTACAGTTTCTAAGATTCTTCCTTTTATCACTAATTATCACTTATTATGCCATTTGAGAAAAGGGACACATTCTCAACGTCCTCCTTCTTCCCTCTTTCTTGTTCTTCTTAAAATTGTACCCCTCTCCTGTGCCTTGATATGCATGATTTGTTTCATTGGAGAATTTCTGCAAAGCAGACACAACATTTTTATCAGTGAAGTTAAAACCATGCTAGAAGACTAGTAAGTTCAAGCTGTAAATCTACCAGCTTTCAGGAGACTCATTTATTCTGTTCCATGTGAAATAAAAATCTACTACAGGGGAAGAGTTGAATATGACCATATACATTTATGAAGGAACATTTTATGCCTTATTGCTGTGGGCTACTACCAGCCTTAGAGGCTGGTGTTGATTTTATTCAGCTCGAAATACAAGTATAAAAAAGTTAGAACAGGCATTAAGCCCACCTCTCTCAGGCTCTGCCCACCTATTCACCACCCAACGAGACACCCTGGATCACAAACTGCCAGGTCCCTGAGGTTTTTTAAAGGAACCTGGGCAGGCTGCCAAATTCTGGTGTCTGACCTTTTACAAGTCAGCGACAATAACAATTCCTCATGGAATAAATCAGTGGCCATGTGTAGAGTACTTCAACGATACCATGTTCTTTTCCACCAGCATCTTTAAGGAGGAGGGGAAGGTTGTGCTGCTCATTTCAACACACTGTTTACGTTCATAACGGAGCCTCTTTTCGAAACATTTTTACTGTGAGCAGATCTCTCCTCTCTCTTTTAGGTATAATGTCGTTGAATGTCTGTCAATAAGAAATGCAGCTTTAAAAATTTCATGTAGAGTATTTGTCTTTGCACAGTGCAGTTTAAGACTGACAGTTATCTGTCAGTAGATTAACAAGCAAAATCACATTGGCTTTTCAGTTATGTTCTTCATAAATTCTCTTTTGAAATTACCATAAATGTTTGATCTTACAAGAAACATTCATTAAAATAAACATTCATTCAAATAAACAGAGCCGAGAGTTGAGAGCGCCTGTGTTTAGCACAGATCAGGTTGTATGGTCAGTAAGAGGTTTGCGGTACATCATCTGCCAGAGAGATTTGTATGGAGAGGACCCTCTGTGGTCCACACAGAAAGCAAACAACAAAGCAACTATTCAGCCTGTCCTATTCACGGCCCCCACATCTGTTTACATGGCCTCCGCTCCATCCTGAAAGGTTTTGTCTTCCCACCTCCATTTCATTTTACACAGCTCTGAACGGCTGGTGGATTGGAAGGTTTTTTTTTTTTTTTCCTCCCCTTAAGAGCTAGGGATTCAAATCTGTTTTGTGAAACAGAAATGTGAAAAACTGTCTTACAGAGAGCAGTTGGTCCTTTTTGTAGTCTATCCAGTTGGAGTCCTAATGAGGGATAACTATAAACTCCAACTCTCTCATCAATTTTTAAAGTAAATCTAACACACAAGATAAGTTTCTTTGGGAGGCTTGGAGACTATATTATTTCCCTAGTTCTGTGTGCCTTCTTTTGTTTGACACAAAAATCATGTTTTTTAAAAATATATATATACTATTCCACAAGTGAAATGGAAAGAAATAAACATGCTATCTAAAAATAAAACAGTATAAAAATTTCACCAAGTGAATACTCTATAATAACAGATAATATTTTTATGACATTTTACAAAATGATTTTACATTCATTAGCTCATCAGATCCTCAAAACAAAAACAAACAAGCGAAAACAAAAAACAAAACAAAGGCAGGTGGGACAGGTATCGTCACCACTCTTACCACAGAGAAACTGAAGCCCATGAAAATAGCACAGAACTCCCTTCCCTCTACACCACAGATTGCAGTCTGTAACCCTACTGACGTGAAACCAAGCTGCCTTCTCGTCCATCATACACACTGAATGCCTTATGCACATTTTTTTTTTCAGAATGAGTTACGATTATGATCATTTCTAATCTTATATTTCTAAAATTCTATGGTTTGTAATCTGATCCATGATGAATGAGGTATAAAAGAGAAATATCCAAAATGAGTATGCTCATATAAATGCTGTAAAAATTAAAGTCTAAAGGATTTACATTTTAAATATACTTAGAAAGGTAGACCACAATTGTATTTTTCCCTACTTTTCTAAATTTTATTAAATCGTCTCAATGTAGCACATAATTGCAGAGAGGGAGAAGTTCAAAAGAAGACACTTAAGTAAGACATTCAAAAATCAGAGGTACTGGGTTCAATTCTGATTCTACTACTCTCCAGCTGGGTGACCTTGCCTATATATACTAATGTGTCTATCTGTATTAACTCATCTTTGACAAGGAGAAAGAATAATAAATCAATGGTTTACAATTTTAGTGAGAATCGGATCAACAACTTACTACCTTCGCTGAGCAAATGGTAAACTGCACAGCATGATAGTAATATTAGTGACCACAGTTAGCTTTGGTTGTTTCTGAATTGTTAAACAATCCCTTTCAAATGTACAAACAAAACTTTGAAATGTTTGAAAATTAAATACTGAAATTCAGTATTAGTAACAGGAGAAGAGTAGCTTGCAGAAGAAATTCTAATAGTATGCCGCTTGCCACCTGTTTGTTTATGTAAAAGAAAGTGAATGAGCGGAGGGGAAAAAAGTCCTTTACCATCCAATGACAGAAGGCGCAGGATAGAAAGACTGTGAGGTGCTATACGACCACATTTGTTATCCTATATTTCAGTTGATAAATATTTTCTGAATGAATGAATAGCTATGGCCCAGAAAAATTTAGAAGGTTGAGGTTGGTCAATTCCGGATAAGTTTAGAAATATTAGCCAGGAAATTTTATCCGGAAAGAGGATTTTAAAGATGTCTCCCAAAGAGAATCAGCAATATGCTATATTTCTTTAAACTGAATTATGTCTACTATTTATTAGAATAGCCATGTAAATAACTAATGGTAAATTGATATCCAAGAAATAGCACATTCTACTCCATAGAAAACTTATAAAATTAAGAGCGATGATCAGTCTTCAGCAGCCATAATCTTGCTTAGAGTCAGCCTGATTATGTGAAGAAAGATACAAAACTAAACTTACTACTAAAATCACATTTTTTTATTTAGAAAAAAAAATTCTTTGAGGGAACATCAAACATAACATAAAAAAGAAAGATAAAAGGCACAAAATAAGCGATGTTGATGGGGAATTGCATGTAGTTGCCAAACTGGAATTCAAAACCATGTCTAAATTTTTAGGAGTTAAAAGAAAAAAACAACAACAAAGATAATTGGTATTTCCTGAGCTTAAGGACTAGCCTCAGCAGGACATATGGTTTCATTTTGGGGTCTCTAGTTTCTTATAAAAATGTTACTATTTCTGTAGGCATCTTCATCTAAGGAAATGGGGAATATAATAAATTAAACTAGAGTTAGTTCAGCTGATTTTAATTTCATCTTTTGGCTTTCTTGTTTTTATCTTAAAAATAATAGAATTCTTTGAAAAAAGGTTTGTTTAAGTAGGAAAAAAATAAAACATTTACAGATCTTATTGTCTAACATTCATCTCAAATAGTATGTGTTAAAAACTTATAAATTTTCTTTGATATATTTCATTGCTGCTAAGAAATTTTATCCACTTTCAATTTTACAAGTTTTACATGAAATACAATGTGCTATTTCCTGACTATCAATTTACTACCAGTTATTTACATGGCGATTCTAATAAATAATAAAAATATAATTGCCAAGAAGTTATGGTATCATGCAATCAAGTCAATGTTTGTTCTATGATACATCCAAACAACTAAGCAAAGTAAGATTCAAAATTAATCAAGGGAAGTGGTGTTTGAGGGAGCATTATTTCAGTTTTCATTTTAATAGAAAGTCACGCCCAATTCGAACATGATTTTTTAAAATCTAGAGCCATCTCATCTCACATCTTAAACATCTGCACATCACAAGGCATTATGCTAGACTGATTATATAGTATGTATATGGCATCATATCTTTCTGTTAAAGTAATCCATTTGGTGTGATGTTTATATAAAATACACATTAGCAATTCCTAAAACAGATCGTATATACAAGAGGAAATTGATAACTACACTTTCTCAATCCATAGCTTCAAAGGGTTAAACTATAGTTAAAATGCAGATCAGAAGAGTTATTTTTATCTCATTCGAAGCAGATTTTCCAAGAGTAATATATCATCTTGTTTTCTTTTTACCACTATATATAATATACAAATTATGTACCTATATGTAATATAGATATTTATATACAATATCTATATTGACCCAGAAACTACCATGCCAATGTCTGCTTTAATTTATATAAATTGACCCTACCTATAGAGTCAAGTGAACACCCTATTCTCCCCCGCTGTACTTCCCAACCTAGTTTAACAGAAACTACATTCTCCAGAGTAACTCTCTTGGCCATCACATACCTTGTGATTAACACAATAAAAAAATTAGGACTTTACTAGGCCTTCCACCCTGAAAAATATTGTAGTTCCAAATTTGTTTTTGTTGGACTTTGAAGTAAAAAATACTTTTCTATTAGTACAATGATTTTTCCATAACAGATAATTACAATAGTACCAAAAGAGAAAACACTAATGAAATATACCCCAAGATGAGTATGACGAAGGGAGGGAAAAACAAAATTCTTCATAGTGGCTCCCATTAACCCCCAGATTCTCTCTCTTTTTTTCTAAGACTCAGTAATTATGGTCAAATTTATTGAAAAAGCTATTCAAATGAGGCCACACTGGAACAAACTATCTTGAGTAGTAATTGGGATAAAGCTGTTTAGTTTAATTTGTCTCTTAAAATATATGCTTATCTTCTACTAAATAAATTAATTTCAAATCTTTATATTAAAGAAAATACCAAAATCCACCAAAATATTTATGGTGAATTAAATGCTAGTACAGTCTTGAGAAGGTGAACTATGGCTTTCCACTAGTGAAAGGAAGCTGCTCATCTAATATCATACAATGCAGTAACAAGAAAGCATTTTCAAAAAAAAAAAGGGGGGGGGCATATTTTGCATATTCACATGTATGACTAGTTTTGTTTGAGTTTTTTTTTTTTGACAAAGTTTTTTTAAAAAAACCACTCTGTATTATTCTTGGTACAGTAAGTTATTCTTAGTTTTCTACTTGTACTCAGTATTCATCTAGTACTAGTAGAAAATGACAAAACAAAGAATGCTTCCTATGAAAGTTATGATCTCCAGCTTACTTATAAACAAACTTTCTGTTAATGTACCTTTTCTTTTGTGATTCTGGCTCAATAAGACATCTTTAATTGGGGACAACTGGTCTCTGATTAAAAAGCTCAAGTCTTCTGCCAATGTGATCATTGGAGTCTGGTCTACACAAATGACATTTGCTGTGGCTACATGGATTTCTATTTACCTTTGTGGTGTTTGAGTCTTTGATCCTGAGAGCCTCAAAAAAAGAAAAGAACATTCTGAAATTTCGTGGTAGAACATTTGCTGTTTTAGGCTGGCAGCCATGTCTAAGTCCAGGTTTGTCTCCTCTCGGCTATTTCTTACTAATTAGTGTGCTTTTGTCTGATTTCTTCCCTACATATGGCACTAACTAATCTTTGAAAAGTAAAACATACACATTCAAATAGTTGTGAATTCAACATGCATTCAACTTGCCTATCAAGCGTATGGAAGTTTATAAATAACAAAGCTATTTGGATGAACCTGAAACTTTATCATCTCTTAAGTGGTAACATATAAAAATGAGTTTAGAATGATAAATCGACAGGCCCCTTAAACTGCTTGGAGGGAGAGAGCTGTGGGTAAAGAGAAAAGGGGTCATTTCAAAAAAAGGAAAATGAGGCTGTTTGTGGATTTCACAGAAGGCAGCTCTGGTCTGAAAACAAAGGCAAGTACAAAGAACAACAAGAAAAGATGACCACTATCACTGGGAGAAAAAATCAAATCGATCAAGTTGATAGACACATGATTAGAACATTGTTATCTTAATAATCATCACCTTTCCTCTAAATTCCTATTTGAACTCCCATGAAAGCTCGAAGCCTCTTTCTTCCTGATCCCATAGAATACTAAAGTCTGACATAAACTTCTATTGTGACACCTACCATATTGTTTTGACTATTGGTTTTATTTTTCATCTCTCCTGGGAGACTAGCATAAAATCTGATACAGAGTAGGTTCTCTAAAAATTTCTCTTAAAATAGAAAAATCAAGTTCATTCATATTGTTTGCTATAGTACACCTACCTATATGTGAATTTTATTCCACACAGACCTTCTCTTAGAGAAAATTCATTAGAGAATAAAAATTTAAGTTGAATTATGATTTTAAAAAATATGAGAAAAACCACAGACTGAGAGAAAATATTAGCAAAACACACGTCTGATCAAGGACTGTTATCCAAAATACACAGAGCACTGTTAAAGTTCAACAACAAGAAAACAAATGACCTAATCAAAAATGTGATGAAGACTTTAACAAACTACTTACCAAAGAAGATACTGTTAGACATAATGTATACAGACAGGTACACCATCTTACAAGCAAGCTGACCCCCAGTTCACCCTAGAAGATGTGGACCAATAGCACTTGAAGGGAATACCCTTGCAGAGATAAGTGGGTCCATTAAGCTGCTTTGGTTAAACATCTCTTAACAAGCACGTGCCATGGCTCCAAATCTCCTATGTTAGCATGTGCCACTTAGCTATATATAACAACCCCCATCCCTTTTTTGGGTACATAGATCTTCTCTCTTGCTTCTGTCCATAAATTCCCTTAGTAGATTCTGTATAATTTTGGAGTTCTTGGCCTCTTTCTTCTGTCTCTGGGGCCCATCTTACTTTGGAGGTCAGTTCTAGTACACCCTGGGAAATTTTCCCAACAGACATACAGATGGCAATCAGCATATGAAAAGATGTTCTGCACCATATGTTATCACAGAAATGCAAATTAAAACAACAATAAGATATTACTCTATGCCTATTGGAATGGCCAAAATCTGAAACAGTGATAACACCAAATGCTGGCAAGGATGTGGAGCAACAGGAACTCGTATTCATTACTGATGGGAATCTAAAATAGTACAACCACTCTGGAAGGCAGTTTGGCAATTTTTTTTGGAAAACTAAATGTATTCTTACTACATGATTTAGCCACTGCGCTTATTATTTACCCAAAGGAGTTCATAATTTATATCCACACAAAAATCCACACACAATTCCACATGACTTTAAGGCTGGATTTTCAGTGTGTTTCCCTTAAGATGGAACAACAGGATACTAAGAACTGTGACTATCAACAAGCTTGTTGTTAGGGCCACATACAAAATAAGGTTAGAATTTTACAAAAGGAACTAAGAGAGTGAGCCAGGGTAGAGGCAATGTTGTCCCAAATCTTTGACTCGATTCCTTCTACCAATCACCCACAGTTGGCAGAGCTTAATAAATGGAGACCAAGTAGGTGAGATTTAGCTGAGCTCTCTGTACAAACAAATGTCCTTAATATACGTGGAAGGGGTCTTAGAGCCTGTTGATATGTTTTGTTACCACATAATCCAAAGACGAATGTATCTAGACCTCTGCTACTCAGTATGGCTTTCAGGTTAATGGGATTGATAAATTTTATTCAACAGTGTAAATGAAGCCTACTCCTGTGTGTACAACCAATAAGAATTTTTATGGCTGTTTTTCTAAGACAAAAGTATGAACTAAATGCATGTAATTACAGGTCTAAATAAGGAAAAATATATGTGTCCTGCAGCTGAACTGACAGTGGTTTTGATAATTGGTCATGTAGGCACACAGTGGGAACTCTGGCTTGGCACGTGCTTGTAAAACAACAAAGATTCCTTTTATATCATGTTCTTGCTGTCATGAGTGCTGGTGTTGCTGCCCCAGGAAGAGCTGCGGAGTAGGGTGCAAACGTTTTAAAGAAGACTTCTTAAATTAACCAAGTCAGTATCTCCATCAGCAGCATTTGTCTTTCAAATTCCAAAGTCAATAGTAATATGTTCCATGGGAAATAAATATGGAAAATTGTTTTGAAACACAAATATATTCACTGAAAATTTAGGTCGCTCCAGATCTTTGTCCTCTTATTTTGGCTACTTGTCCTACTATTTTTCATATGCTCCAGGTCCTGGAATAGCACACATCAGCCTATGAGCCTTTTCTCTTTAGCCAGCTAGAAGTCAAGATGAGGAGGTGTACTTCTATTAGATTTGCTAGAAAGTTGTAATTTAGAACACGCAAACTCTCATTAAGAATATGTACAGCTTAACCCTCAATTTGCCAGGACAAAATATTATAACTATTTATCGTCTGGGTCTAATGAACACTTTTTATTTAATTTTTAAAAAACTTAAAGCCATTTTTCAAGTAATCTGTAGAATTTTTAAATTGAAATTTTTAACTTCTATTGAAAATTTAATCATAATTTAGTCATTGCAACCTATCAATAGCAAACTAACAATAGTTTCAAGACACTTATTTCTAGCAAATAAATTTTGGCATGAAACATCATAAAATAGAAAGTAATATAGTCGCATATCCCTTTAGCAAAATGTGATAGTCTAGGTGTTTTTCTGGTATTTCATCATTCTTAAACAACTTAATACTTTAGCTATAAAAACATACTTAAAATCCATATGTATTAAGGAGGGACAATTGAATTGTACATTAGATTGAGTAATTTCCCCCCCCCCCCCCCCCCCCAGATTTCATATTCCAAAAAAGAATTCGACATTTATGCTTTAAGGAAATAGATGTCTCACTGGCTGGTAAGTAAAAACGTGCCCTTTGGAAGCATGGGCAATGCCATTTGGAGAGTTTCTGTCTCCAGTCAGAGGACATCATGAGTAGTTTAGTGCTCAGGTCCCAGGGAGAACAGGCGTATGCACAAGGAGCTTGTACAAAGAGGAATGCAACATCACCAGCAAGGCAGAGAGAGAACTTCAATTCTTTAAGGATTGCTTGGTTTCTTTTCTATGTTCAAGAATAAGGAGGAGGAGAGAATTGGAAGAGAAGGAAGAAGAGGAAAAGGGAAGGGAAGGGAAGAGAGGAAGAAGGAAAAAAGTCTCCAAAATGTTTGAAACAAGTTTGGTGAACCGAAAAGAAAATATAGATGTCATTTTACACTGTCAGTCAGATAAGCAAACTGATGTGGTTGCCAGCATTTTTTAGGTCTCATAGAGGGATCACTTGACAGACTGGGGATCAAGCCAACAGCAGGACAGTGTACTTGGGTTTAGTTCGCATAATATATTCATCTCGAACAGCAGGGGGTAAATTTTCTAAATAGGTCACTAGGGATCCCCGCAAATCCCATTAGCTGGTAATAGGATTTGTGTGCGTAAATTCTCTTGCCCTGAAAATGTAGATTTTGGTATTTGTTTTTCCATATGACCTGCATACCCATCAGTGTGAGTTAGAAGGGGCTTCTCTGGGAAATTTCACACAGGTTTTTTTCTTCCTTTCGTTTATTCTTTTCTAAAAAGATAACTTTTTCCAAAGATTGATCTCTGAGAAATCCTTTGGTGTCTGAAAGCATCTGAGAAGGGATTATGCAGCAGAGAAAATCTTAAAATACAATCACTCACGTTTATTCGTTTATTAGGAAAGGATCTAAGAAACAAAAGTAACCCATTTTTTTCTTACTATACTTTTAAGTTATTAGAACAAGCAACATTACATTCACATATTTAAAAAATAATATTAATTTTATACAATTAACTTAATTTTTATTTGCCTACAACAGAGTATCTAAGATAAGGTCACCAGCTGCGATTTTTGTGGGGAAAATGGTCTGTCTTTGGGTCCAAAGGCTAATTGAGGATCGTGAACTTTTCAAGTGATGATGGTTAAGAAAAGCAGTGTTAAGTCCTCAGCCGTCCCTGAGGAATAAGGAGATACAGTCACAACTAGAAAATACAAACTTGGCAGATTTCTCTGAGTATGGTTTTGAATTTTCAGGTTTCTTTGAACCCCAAATTAAAGTAAAAACACAAGGGGTTTATTCTTTGAACACGGACATATAGAATAGGGGCAAAAAATATATATATATATCTATATATATATATATATATATAGATATATATATATATATATATAGAGTACATTTCCTGGGCTCCTTTGGCTAAGTTTCCCCGAGTTCCACCCGACATAATAATAAGTGCTTATTACTTATGACAAATTGTACTATTTAGTAGCAGTAATGACCATGAAACACAATATCACTGGTTTAAACAAAAATAAGGTTTAAAAAAAATACTATGGGACATAATATCTTTGCCTGGTTATAAGAAAAAAAAGCTGCCTAAAACTTGTCGAATGCCTCAAATGTGTTTTTCTCATTCAGCCCTCTTGATAAACTGAGAAGATAGATATTATCCACATTTTGGCAAAGGAAGACACAGATGCTTGGAAAACTTACTCGGCTTCCCAAGTGCACTCAGGGTGTGCCCAGCTTCAGGACCTGGCCCTGCCTAGTTACAGAGATGCCTCCATGCTCATGGAGAGTGCAATTTAGTCACTTTTACCCCCTCCCAAGGGGTGTGATTGCTAATGTGACCACAAGTTTTAAGTCTGTTTTGCTTTGTTCGAGTGGCTATACATTTGGATAATCTTAACACTGGATATAAACCTCATAGTACAGTTCAAGTCGGGGGATGGTGCAAGGAGAGTTGAATATTCCCATACATGGGCTTTCCATTCTCTCCTAAAAAGGACTTCGTATTTTCTCCACTATTATCGCAAAGTGAATATCTTTTTTAACTATGCCTGATAAAAGGGACTCACAGGTCGACTGGGGGAGTGACTATACCCATGCAGGGTGGAGAGCAAGGAGGGACAAAAAAAGGGGACCGACCTCACTTCCGCTGTGCCAGAGAAAGTGATTAATTTCAAATGGTCAGTGTATGGGACGACCATTGCTGCAATAATCCTGAATGACATACAGCCACAAGTTCTCAGCAGCACAAGAAATAAGAGTTGATTTAGCTCATGCACCTGTGGGACAGCTCAGGGGTGCTTAACCTAGAGTGGGCTCACCTGGGGCGGCTCCTCCCACACATCTGGCATCGCCCTTTGATGAGCTGGATGGCCGGCCGAGGCAAGACTTTTTTCACAGCAAGGGCAGAGGATCAGGAGAGCGACTTGAAACTTGCACGGCCTCTCAAGACATGGACACAGAGTTGGCACAGTCATTTCTGCCATGCTCACATTGCCAAAGGAAATCCCACGGCCGAGGCAAAAGTCAAAGGAAAGGAAATACACCCTATCCTTCCAGAAGGGGGAATAAGAAAGCCTCGTGGCAAAGGGCAGCACACCTGACAAGGGGCAGCTTTGGGGTCATTAACGCAAATCACTGGAACCCGAACGACCTCAGGAGCCGTCCCACCCCAGTCCAGGACGCTGAAAGAGCTATCAGTTGGGTGAGTACTGCCAGTGGAAAAAAGACAAAAACTCAATTTCTAGAGGTTTGAGAAATTTTCAGGCAACTGTGGTAGGGTCTGTCAGACTGACAGAGATACCCAGGCAGTTGCTGTGCTATTTTCAAGCACGGGGAGGTATGTGGCGTCTGAGGCAAATGGAGTTTTCAACACCCACAGCTCAGGCACTAACCTCTCCTTTCCTTTTTTTCTTTTGAATGAGAAAATGACTGAACTGAAGAATGATTAATATCCTATTAATTTAAGCCTCTCTGTGTCCCTAGGCCTTGCATTAGTTAAAATAGCTATAATGACTTACAGGTAAAGATTCACATTCGCATGTGCTTCAATATTTATGAAATGGCCTCACATGATGTGAATTGAGTCCAAATAATCCCATTATATGAAAAGCCTGGGATTAATCTCACCAATTTACACGTGAACCACCTAATTAAGGTCACTTTGCTAGCTCCAGAATTGTTTAGAACCTTAAGTTCCCCATCTCTTCACTTCTGTGCCCCTTCCCAAAGCCTTCCTGCTCCTCCACGACGTTTTTTCATGTCATTCGCCAACTGCCCTGTATCATCAGTTTCGATTCCCAAGGGTGACTGTCCGGGCCCGAACCGGGCCACCTCCCGCCGGCTCCGCCCCGCACGGGCGCCTCGGCCCACGGCGCTTCGCTCTGTTATGCTTCACAGGTGTTGCGGTTTTTATAAACTTGCCCGGAGGGAAGGCAAGAGCCTCCACCCGTGAAAGTGCCGCGACTTGCCTTGTTGCCCCTCGCACTTGATTTGGCGGTCTGGACCTGAAGCCGCAGCGCCTCCGAGGTAGGACTGACGTGGGAGGGCGCCACAAGCCGGAGCTAGAGCTGGACCAGAAGCGGGGTCCTGAGCATAAAGGGCGGGGTGCCTCTGGGCGAGGCTTCAGGGCGTCTCTGCTGACAAGGCTCCCCAAGGAATCTACGCAGGCCCTGTGTGTGGAAAGTAGTTGTCTCAAAGTTCTTTTTTGGGATAGAAAGAGAGAAAAGAAAAGAAAAACACCTGCTAGCGTGTCTGCGTGTGCATTGGGGATGGAGCGGTGGCTATTTTTCCTAAAAATAAGGACAGAGAATGAAGGTGGGGGCCTCGTTTGACTGTTTTTTTCGGCGTCTTATCTGGCAAACCTGTGTATCTGCCTCATAGCCACTTCTACCCCCTAGCCCGAGGCCGACTGGGTCTCTCTGTACTAGAGAATATTTATATTGACTTTTTTTTTTTTTTTAATACCAGCGGCCATGAAAGTTCTACGTGGGGGTCATTGTGTATAGCGTTAGAGAATGTGGACGTCAGCGCTCAGAGAACCCTGCTGCCGCGGGGGTCGTTTCTAAGATACCTGCCTCGGCCTCCGTCGGGGGCCGCCGGGGTCGAGCCTGCCAGCGTCGGTGGTCAGTACCAATTCCTCGCATCCATCCGCGGTGTCAGAGCTCCTTGGAAAAGGTGTGTTTTTTTTTCATTTGTTAGAGAACAAAGAGAATGGTGTCTTATATTGTCATAATCTTTGCAGGTGTTTTCCTGTGTTAAAGAACTCTGTTCCATTTCTGATGGGTGCAATTTGAGCTCCCTTAGGAAGTTACTGGGAAGACTTGCTTCCTTATCTTCCCAATGTGTTAGTCATATGAAGGGCCCTTAAGTAGAAACCCATGTGTGTCTGGGGCAAACACTGAAATGGTCTCTCTGCATAATGTCATTAAATAGTTTGCCTCATGAACAACATTTGTTAAAGTATTGGTTATTCTGAGGCTTTAGGAGAATTATAGAAATAATATCAGCAGCTGTTATAAGAATAGATTTGCTAGAATTAAATTATTTTTATTGAAGGATTCTAAATTTTTTTTTGCATACATGTTTTAGTGTGACTTTTTAAAAATGTACAACTTTACCATAAAACATTCATTTCTTCATTTATTTATGGCATAAATTATCTTCATTTTCTAGATGTGTAAAGAAAGTAAATTTTCTAATGTCTTCTAATAATAGTGACAAGTATTTAGCAGTTACCATGTGACAGGTACACTAGTAACTCATACTTGTATTATTTCCTTAACTCCTTAAAACATGCTAAGATGTCGATATTTATTGTTACATACACTTGACAAATGGATAAACTCTTACTTAGAAAATTCAAGCTGTTTTCCAAAAGTCACACAGGTAGTAAGAGGAAGAGCCAGTTTTCAAAACCAAGGTCAGCTAATTACATATGATCATTTTTAAACCACTATGGTTTATTAATACCCAGAACCTGGCATGAAACTTATGCGCAATACAAGTGTGGCTTCTACATTTAAAAAAAATTTTTTTCCATCCTAGCATAAAAGAGAGAAAAGCGGGTTGATACTGAGACAGTTGCTTTCACAGAGCACAAAAGAAACAAAACAATATCTGAAGTAAAAATGTGTGGAGAAGAGTTTTCTTTTTTCCCAAGTATTTGAACACTCTCCTGTGTGTTCCAGACTTCTGTTGGTACAGAAAGGCAGCATCGAGTGTTGGACAAAAAGAAACTATGTTGAGAGGGTAATGTCATCTCATCAATGTCATGGAAATCCATTAGTCATAAAGCAGGGAGGCCCGGGAAGACTGGCCACTCGGAGAGCAAGCTGTCTGATTGGCTGGGGGATTATAATAGCTTCTAATGTGATTAAGGACTCTACCTAAAAACAAAAACAAAACAAAAAACATTACACCAGAGCCAAGGCTGGGCTGTCAGCTCGTGGGGATAGAGCCAACAGTAGGGCTATTCATTCAGCGGTGCACATGACGAAACTCGGCTCAGACCACAGGGCGCACATTTTTAAATGAGGCCTCATAGAGCCTATTATTTAGTAATGGGATTTGTGGGCATCAAGTCTTGTGCATGAAAAATCTGCATTTAGGTGACCAATTTTCCATGGCACAGAATGATTTATTGAATTAGAAAACTGAGCAAAACAGTACAAATGTTCTGACAACTTTTATAGGTTCCCTTATCTTATATCTGTGCCTTGTCAAAAATGATACATTCATTGACAGGTAAACTAAGTCAAACGGTCAGCTTACATTGTCAAGTGTAAATAATGGCATGATGCAAAGTGAATTTAAAAATTTACAAATCACTTATGTTTGGTGAAATTTAATAATGTACACGAAAGGAGCCAGCCCAGTCCCTGGCACATAGGAGAGATTCTATGAATGTGTCTTGAATCTTCTGGAAAAAACTCCTCTAAGACAATATTAATTATTAAACTGCTTCTATCACACAGAACTCTCTGGGTAGAACTGTATAATTTTGCTTTCCTTTGTGATGCTGGAACCAGGTTATAAAATATGCATGCTTTATTTATTTATTCTGTCTTGGAATTAGTAGCTAACGACTTCTTAATTTCATAATCATGGGCTTCTTCATTTCCTTTCCTCTCTTTTGGAATGCGGAAGGAGATTTTTATTCGGAGGCATGAATTCCGAGATGCCATTTTGCTCGCATTAAATTGAATTTTTGCCATGTGTTGTGTTAGACACAGTCACTGGTGGGGATTCTTTGGGTGTTACTGAAAATTACTTGGATAGGAAAACACTGCATCGGCTCAGCGTAGGATGAGAAAGTGGCGAAGCAGGGACGCGAGGGACCGTTTTGCAATATGTGGCCGTGGCTGGGATTCTTCCCGCGTCATTTCCAGCCAAAACATCTATCCTCAGAGCTTTGTCACTTGACAGTAACAATATTTAGGCCAAAAAGTCTTAAATCTGTCTTAGTGTAGGCATTTTCTCTTAGCACCTACCTAACCTATTAATTTTTAACACTATTTAAAGACTAGGAAGTCTCAGTTAAAGAAAGAAAGAAAGAAACAGTGAAACTCAATGAAGAAATTATCAAGGAACATAAAATCTTAATAAGAAAAATTGAAAAGAAATGAGAGCCGTAGCCAGCAATGACAGTTGGCGCTTCCCTTCCTGTCTTCCCCGCTACTTTTTTCCCCTACCACTTAATATATGTCCTGCTTCTCTCAACGTGGCACATAAAAGGACCATCTGTTCTTTGGCTGTTTTGCCGCATCAGTGACATTCGAATCCTTTCCTTTAGTCATTCCCCACTTCAGTTCTGGTTCCTTAATCCAACTAGTCAAATAGAATTTGTCATTTAGACTGTGCCTATAACTCATTTTTAAAAAACTGAATTTTGTAAATTTATGAACATATAACTAAAATGTATTTAATACATTTTTTTAAAAATTTATAATTTTTAAAATTTCAAACACAGGTATATATTCCTTTTATAATCAAAAGTAGAGTGGCCAACCATTCTAGTTAGCCTGAAATTGCCCAGTTTTATTACTGAAAGTCCTGTGTCTTGAGAAACCCAAGAATTCCAGGATATTTGATCACCATAAAAAAGATAACAATAGTTCTAAACATCTTGGCATCCAAGGCAAAAATGAGTTTCTGTTTATTATATAACTCATTATTATTATGAGGAACAAAGTGTATCAGTTCTCTCGAAGGTGGTGTGTGTGTGTGAATGTGTATTGTTTTATTTTTTATTTGTTAACTACTAAATTTAAAGAAAAGTTAAATTAAGCAGCTCTTGGGAATATAATGGGGTATCTCTCTGAAGACTATGTTATTTTATATGGCAAAGATTAAAGAATGTAATTAAAGATTCTGATCAGTAGAGTTTGAGCTAATAAAAAGATGGATTATCCCGAGTGAGTCTGACCTAATCAGGTAAACCATTTAAAAGCAGCATTCGGTTTTCCCTGAGTTCAGAGAAGTCTTGAAGAAGAAAGCCCCCCTGAGTTTTATATCTATAAAAAATAAAAATAAAAAAAAAGCGGCCAACAATCTGATGAGCTGGGAACTGGATTCTTCTGTAGTTAAGTCTCCGGATGAGATCCCAACCCTTGCTGACACCCAGATTGTGATTCTGTGAGACCCTGAACAAGGAACTCAGGCTGTGCCCAGACTATTGACTCATGAAATCTCTAAGATAATGAGTGCGTTGTTTTAAGCCATTAATTTTGTGGTAATTTGTTACGTGACAATAGAAAACTAACATGTCACTAGAAATGGAATTGCTACTGATGATATAATTCAGTTAAAAAAATTATCATACTCTGAAGACCAAAGGCCCCTTTACTCTCACAATATAGATAAGACACTGTTAATAGACAATTTTCTTCTAGTATATTTCTAAGCATACGTCATTTTTTTAAACACCAAGGACAAACATGTAAACTATGCTGCCCCTTTATGGCATTTGTTCTAGCTGCAGAGGGCATTGGACATTAATATTAATATTAATGCTAATGCAGTTAGCATTAATGCAATAGTTAGGTGGAGGGCCAGGGGAGGGAGGGAGCAATTGGGGAGATCATTTCATGAACTATATAGATGTCTATCCAATGTACTGTATATTTGAAACTAATTTAAATAACTTTTTTAAAAAGTATATGTACTCGAAAAAAAGGAAGACAATAATTCAAAACGTTACTATCAAAACAAATATTTACAAGAATACGACGTATATATTTCCCACTGGACTTTAATTTCTCTTGCACACTGGGAGGGATGGGTATGTATATGAAGAATCTTAAAGTCATCAGGGATTCTGCGAGCCTGTGCTGACATGGCCCCTGTCACCCGAGCAGACACGTGAAATGAAGGCTGTGCAGAGACAGACCCTCTCGCAGTACTGAATATGAAACCTGCTGTCTGACAGGCAAAGCATAACCACTTAGCTATTTCTTTTGAGCTCCATTTACCCCACAAAAGGCTATTCTTTAACCCTATAGTGCAATTCACAGCAGTATAATGCAGACCTTTGATGTCTAAAGCTGGCTTAAACACAGCACAGAAACATGAAGTTTGCATTGCTGTATGTGTATACTGAGATGGTCAAACAATATATGTCTTGAAAAGGGATCAACAGATTTAATAGAGATATCTTATTTCTCACGTCAACGAATAATTCATCAGAAAACCTGAAAGCTTTACTTCGAAACTTCTGGAGAAAAAAATGTTAAGTGCTGATTTGCAATAATAAATGAAGAGAAATTTTATTTTTATGTGGCTTTGCATTATGTGTAATTAAACATAACCCTTTTTAAAAAGGATTAAAAGAGGACAGATGTGCATTAATGCAGCCCCTCTGAAATGTGCAACTAACATAAGATAATGATTGTCTTCAAGTAGCAGCATACAAAGTGCTAAAAAAATAAAAATTTTGGGCTTAAAACTTTTAATAATCAACAGCAAAACTAACATGCAAAATACTATTGTGTGCATAAATGCAGTATATGACAAAGTAATTTTTTTGCATATAAAAAGTGATGGCATTTCTACAGTTTTGATAAAGCTGTTTTCAGCTAAGCCATACTTAAATGTAAGTAGCAAGCCTAGGGTTGTATTGGCAGGCAGTCTACTAATCTCATTAATAAATCCTGGATTAATTTAAGAGTTGAGGTTGCAAACTGCAAATCTTAATCATCACTTTTCAGAAGTAAAGTCCAAATACAAAATTCAAGTTCTCAGCTAGTGTATATTCTCTTTTTGAATTAGAAAAGCATTATCAGTCGAGCTACCTCCCAAATTAGCCTCCCAATTCTAGGCATTGAACAGACTAACTTAGGGATGGTGGGAATTATAACATCACTATGCTTTGGATTTTGATCACATACAAAATGAGTTAATTTCGGAGACATACATTTAGTGTATAAGATGTAGGAAATGAAACCTCTTTCTGAAAATAGCTTCTAGATTTATCTGTGATCACTTTTCTGAGTGTCATTTTCTGTATTGGTATTAGACTTCCTAATTTTCTTCCCCGTAGGGGAAAAAAAGGCATGACAAGTTTTATGATGTCATTAACAGACTCTCTGCTGACGTTGAAACAACATAAATTGTCATGCTTGCAACAATAAAGGCTGACTCTTGGAGAGTCTATATTTCTAAGTGTGATGTTATCTACACATACAGAATGAGAGTAGAATTGAGACGTGTAACTCAATACATCAGTCTAAACATGTTCACTAACGGAACCAAAGGAAGCCTCACATTTTCCAGAAAGTGTCTAAATTTCCCAGGTTCTCATTTCTAACTGGAACCTCTGTGTATTAGCCAAAAGTATTATTTCTTGAATATGGTATTTCTTAAATCTCAACAGAAAATGTGTACAATCTGAGAGTCATCGAATAATTTAATAGTTACCACACATTCAACAATTTCTATGAATCAGGAAGTGCTTGTGAGCCTCTACGTATACTACTTCCTTAATTATCTGAACAACACCTGAAGGTCCATACAATGGTATACTACTGATACACAAAACAGCAAGGGGAAATTCTAAAAGCCTTCTACTAAGTGGAGGAAACCACACCTAAAAGAGTAGGTAAGGTGTGGTTGCCTTTATTTGTGAACTCTTAAAAGACAGAACTGTAGTGACAGGAAGTAGGTCTGAGTTTGCAGGGGTCTGGGCCTCAGGGAGGGAGTGACCACAGGGTAGCACAGGGACCTTTTCAAGGATGATACAGATGTTTTAAATCATGCATGTGGTGGTGGTTACACTCCTGTACCCATTTGTCAAAAGTCATCACAAAAAATAACTCTGAATTTTATTGAATGAAAGTATATCCCAGTAGGGTTGATATTTGAGAATTAGAAAAAAAAAAAATCACTGGAGGTAAAAGTATACCTTTGTTTTGTTTTTGAGGAAGACTCTGAGGTTGGAGTTGAGTAACCAGCACAAGATCTCGCAGTGAGCTGGACCCACCTCTGTTTGGCCCCAGGACCAGGAATTCCACGAAAGCAGGTAGGAATTCGAATGGCGCTCCGTGACATCATGTGTCTCGTACAGAGTGAGATACTCAATGCATGTTTGCAACACATATATGAAAAAGTTTCTGGAAGCCCAGGTTCTGCCCACTTTCCTGCGTAGCCTCGCGTCATAAGAAGTGTTCTGAAATCATCATCGCCTCCCTAATTCTCCGGATGGATTTAATCTATAAGTAGATTAAATCTCTCTTCACTATTAAGCGATAAAGTACAATCTTTAATTTTCAAATCAGAGTTTCTCCTGTGAGATTAAAAGCATGAATTCTTCTTGCTGGTGCTGGAATTCCAGGGCTTATATCTTACATAAAATCCCTTTGCTTTCTTAATGCGTTTCTAGGTAACAGTGTTGGAAATTTGTATTAATATTTTCTGTTTTAATTTGGGCCTTTTCTGACCACAGTTCGCTCTAATGAGTTGCACCTAAGACTGTCCATCCCTCGGCAGTGGTGCAGATACACAGCGCTTGTCCAAGGGGCCTGGCCTTGACCTCTGTGGTTTTCATTCTGTTTATAAATGGCCTTGTCTCCTGCCACAGACTCTCTGAGCATGCCCAATTTAAAAATGTTCTGTCTCAGATTTCAGATACTGCAATCGCTCCTTGCATCTGGAACACTCATGTTTACTGGAGAGAGTTTCTTATAAACAATTTAAATGTGGTTGTCAAAAATCCATGCCAGCTGCTGCAGCTTCCTCCGCCATGCTCAGGATAATTACATCTGCAGATTGCTAGGAAACAGGGCTCGCTCTTTCTCTCTCTCTCCCTTCCTTACTCTGTGTGTCTTTTCAAAGACTTCCAGACTCACCACCTGAGTCTGTTTGAGATTAATGAAAAGTATAATGTAAAGAATGGTATTTCTTCCCCTTTCCTACAAAAAAAAAAAAAAAATGAGGATTTCAATGAAGTCTGCTTCTATGTGAAGATCATTCAAGATGCAATTTAAAAATAGAAAACACAATCAGACATAAAAATGCAGAAGTACATTTGTAAGAATCATAAGTCTCTTGCTATCTATTAGCTGAAAATATCACCAAATGATCCATTGTGTTAGCGTTTAATGTAAGGAAGCAAAATAAAGCAGTACTGAGGGCAGTAGCAGGACCACCGTGTGTATAAGAGTGAAGAAAACTCACTTTATCTCAATCATTTAAAAAGATGCATCTAGTCACCTCGCGCCTTGCAAGGAGGGGGATGATATGTACACAAAATCCAAGAAGAAAGCGAGTGTGTTATTGCATTTATAAGCATGGCGAAACTATTGAGAATAAATTCTCCTTAAAAAATTAAGGACACTTTTCCTTTAAGCACTTGACTTCCATACTTCAGGTGAATCACACACATGCATCAATATTAGAACACTGTGTCTTTCTCTGACAGTGATTGGAGGTTAAGGCATTTCCATGCCGGTACATAAACTGCATTATTTTTATAACTAACTAGAAAATGCTTATAAGGAAACTGAGGTTGGTACGGGAACGAGGAAAATGCTCTTTTTAGGAGTGTGCAAATAGTACATGCTCTGATATCCTTGGTGACAGTATAGATCCGTTTTGACAGTAGGCGATTCGGTGTAAACTACAAATGAAGATGCACATAGGAACTTCTGATAGAGACTTGGGTCAGAGTTGACAGATTTGGCAAATAAAATTATAGGATAGTAATTAAATTTCAGTTTCAGGTAAATTGCAATACTTAGTATAAGTTTGTCCTATTAAATTTTGGAATACACTTATATTTTTAAAAACTATCTGAAATTCAGATTTAACTGGATGTTCTATATTTTAGCCGGAAACTCTAATTTGGTATAAAAATGGTATGAAAGCAAAGCTATGAGTTACTCTGAAAGTACTAAGTGCCTTCAAAATTAATATTATGTGAAGTATTCTTAATGTTTGTTGTTAGTGTTTGGAAAAATGGAACAGTATTTGGGGGCCAGAGCATGAAGGCTTTCATTGGTCAGTGAAATTTTGTCAATGATAAAAAAAATATTTTAATGAATAATGAGAAATGAACTTTAAAAGAAGTGATATCTCTGCTATTATTTTAAAATATTACTAGTTTAAATAGAAGGAGGACATGACAATATCGGTCCTTCTTTTTAAGGTTTGTAAAATCCAAAAATTTTGGTACTATGGGATGCTAGTATTCTCTTTTCATCATCCGAAGTCCTGTTATTTTTTTGACTGGTTAGTATTTAAGGAGATTCCATTTTTCTTTTTACTTTCCATCGACTCGTGTTCACATGGTGATGGCTCTTTCTCGGCTTTGGTGCAACCAGCACCACCCCGAAGCAAGGAGAACTACTCCCCTATTTGTAATCAAATCCGCTAAATAAAAAAAGTTTTGCACTCAATTTACTACTAATTATATTGCACGTCTAGACTTGGACCACTTATTCCCCTCATAGTTACCATCTTAGTCTAATTCGTTCTCTCCTGTACACCTGTACCAGCCTCCTCACTGATTCCTCTCCTGGCCCGTTTCAATTTACTTTATGCCAAGTAGCTATCCAATATTTTAATTTAATTTAATTTTATATTTAAAAAATAAAATCTGATCATATCACTTCCTTGTGCGAAACCCTCTCGTGGCCTCACATCACCCTTAAAATAAAATCCCAGCAACTAGCCAAGACCTAATGATGGCTTGAGTACCTATAGCTATGTTTCTACCATTCCCTCCCTGCCCTGGCTCTCGTTGCTTCTCAAACATGCCCCTGGTTTATCCTCCGTGCAGGGCATTGCTCATGTTTCCTTTCTGTAAAACTTCTTTCCTTAATACCTTTTCATCACTCATTTTCTCACTGCATTCAAGTCCAGCCTCTAACATCACTGCTTCAGGGTAGAGAAGAATATGGTATTCTCTATCCCCAGCATACACTCTTTAGTTTTTTCTCCTTATCTGTCTATATTTTTCTTAACAGTGCTTCAAAATACCCAAACCTATTTATTTATTTAATATATAACTCTCCATATTAGAAAATAAGAGCCACTTAAAAATTTACCTTGTTTCTCTTGTTCCTTGCCTTAGCCCCATTTACTAGAGCCTAGTAGTTACATAATAAATATTTGTGGAATTAATAAATGAATTGACATTCCTTGGCATAGGACTTAGTCTCCTGAGAATCTGCACCGGAAGACAATTTTAGTACAATAATCTTAATTGTGTTTAGGTCATTCTTTCCCTATGATCTTAAACTGTGCCATCTTATTCTTTCCTTACTAAGAGAATTAGAAAGGAAAGAGAACGTTCACCTAGAGGTTAAGAAACACCCATTGTGCAGAGTTATTTGCTCAAGGCATTAAAGGGATATTCTTGACATTTGTCCTACTGGCCTGCCATATCTTACCAAACCAAATAAGAAAATACAGGAAACATGTAGCAAACCTCCTTATTCTGAATTTTTTTTCTATACATGTACAAATAAAAATGAAAACCTTCTCACTGCAAGACAAAATAATTGTTCTCTCAACCAATTGGCAGAAATTTAATAAAAATCCTTAAGTATTTTTTCCAACTAGAGCCAAAATATGGTTCCCAAAAGAGAAGTCTTCTAAGATCATTCCGCCTAAGGGTTCCTACACTGAATGATTCCTAAGCCATCATGACATTATTGAGCAGCTTGGAACAGAGTGGTCACACACTTGCTAGAGATAAATGTGCTGGAAAAAGTCAAGGGTGAGGGGTTTTCCCAAGAGGATGGCCATAAACAACATTAAAGGCATCAACAGAATATGTCTAGCACATAATAGCTGCTCAATAAATATTTGTTGAATAAATGAACACTTTAACTCCCTTTTGCCCTTTGAAACAATCTAAAAGCTGTAGCTCAGTGCATATGCAGCCTGCAAGCTCCCAAAGACTTTTCTCACAAAATCCAAAGATCTATTTTAGTTCTTCATCATTTTCTACTTAATACCTGTCTTCTTCCTCGAACTGTCTCTTCATTTGTTGCACTGCACAAAACCAAACGTTTTTAAACTTTTAGGTTTTCTCTCTCTTTTGGTGTCTTCTCTCCCTCCTACTAGCCCATATGTCAACGTTTCTCCGTGACTCTGTATTCACTGACGACCCTTAACTTCACTCCCTCAGAGAGTTCCTAAATTTTCATAGCTCTGAATATTTCCTCTGTGCTGATGACTCAAATAGCATTTCCAGTCCTCGCCATTCAATGAGCCTCCAGTCCCAAGACTTAGAAATCTTGCTGCCAAATTTCTGATTTTAAAGAAAAGCATTTTTCAAGATTTCACAATGACTCCACTTGCCTCCTAAGCCATGTTTTGAGAACGGCACTTAGGATTTAAACCTGCTTCTCTAGTTGTTTTTCCCAATGTGCCCCGGGTTGACCTTTTTTTCACTGCAGTCACTGTGATTTATAATCACTGCCGCTTTCTCTGTATCTACGTCTTCAGCATCTCACAGCTATTCTCTCTCAGAATGCTGCCTGCTCTTCATGGAATAGCCAAATCTGGTCAAAGGCAGTCCAAGAAACGATTTGGTGGTTAAGTCAGGGAAAAGGAAAACAAAACAAAACAAAACAGATGAAGACACCAAAACACTTGGACATAGAAGGAGAATTGGATTTGCCCCTAACTGAGTAATTCCAGAAAAAGAATTTCTCTGGAGGCCTCAGTTTCAACAGTGTGGGTATTTTGCGGTAGAACTCTAGCTTAACTCTGCAATCCTGTACAGTTTCATTAGCTGTTTTTTATCTGAATATAAATATTTGCTTAAAATAATTTGCCTTCCCCCCCCAAAAAAAAAATGGTCCATGCACAGTCTTATTATTTTCTAAGTTTAGCAAGTCCACTCTTGGGCATAGGTTTTGCTAGTGGAGATGGAAATACAATAATAGTACATTATTATGACTGCTTACTACTGAAAATTCACTTTCAACAAATCAAATTAAGAAAACAAAAAACATTTATATGTTACCAAAAAAGAGAAAAATTTGGCATTAGTGAAATTAGATATTTTATATTCACCACATGGAAAAACTCAAATATGTTCTTTAGATAATTATAAGAATAAAACTTAAAGCATTGTAGGTTTATAGAAGTAAAATATTTTATTTTAGGAAAAGAACTAAAATAACAAACGCTATTTTGACATTTTTATCATGTAATCTAAATCAAACATTTGAGGCAGAGCTCTGTTGGCATAACTATGTCGCTAGCCACTGCTTCGACGATCTCCAGGGGACTTCTGGAGACATTGGCAAGTCAGCGTGTGACCCCTCCCTCACCCCCTAGGCTCTGTCCCCAGATTTAATTGGTCGATATACACTGTTAAATGTTCTACTTGTTTAAAAAAATAAAAATCTCCTAACGATAGGAAAAATACTCAATTTTACAACACTTGGCCCACATGGAGAAAGGTCTCTTCTCAGGGAGGAAGTGGTGGCTGCAAGGCTTCTTGGGGTAGGATTTGTTTCCTGACAGGAAAAAGGCAGCTGAGGCCAGGCCAGGTCCACTGCTTACTGTGGTCAGGTGACATAATGCCATGCACACTTCCCCTTCCCATTGCTCAATAAGGACCGTGAAGTGGAGCTGCAATTAAAATCGTTTGTGTCTGTGAGATGAGAGAGAGTATGCGAGTGTGCATGCACACGCTAGGCAAACACACGTGCAAGCAGAAATAAGTTTGCAGGTGGTGGAGTTCACACGTGTCAGGTCATAACTGTCAACAAGCACAAAGGCCCTGGAAATTTTATATGTGGCAGTACGTTTATCTATAAAAGATGATGTACATATTTCGTCCCCACCCCTAAAGATTCAGGAGATATCTAGACATAGAAATGTATTACCTACTAATGAATAAAGAATTCATTAATTTCAGTGTCAAAAAATAGAAAACACAGGAATGAGATTCCATAATAATTTAAGAGTTCATTCCAAAACTGAGCCGTCACGCGTAATGAGTATATTGAGCAATGTTAGACGACCAAGTTGTAAATGTGAAATGGTTTTATTTTTTTCAGTAACTGCCAACATCTATCCGACGTTGACGCTCATGTTCTTGCTGGCTAAAAGCCCCGTTCGTTAATAATTCTTTAGCCCAATTGCATTGTTTTTCAGCCACTTTTAGCTCTTCAGTATCCTCTTGGTCTATATGACTCATTTGGTTCATTTAAAAATTTTATTTCATATTCTAAAAAATTCTTTATCCCAGTTAGGCATGAGCTAAAGTGGTAATGGCCATGGGGAGTGTGATGTGGCTCTCGTCCTACTTCCTGTTTCCTGTTCTGGATGCCGCTTGTCGGGTGTTGGCGAGGGGAGGAGGAGAGAGCAACACAGACCCTGGCTTCCCCTACGGCCTCCGCACTGCTCACCCCTCCAGCCACTCCCCCGCCCGCTGTCCTGGCAGCCTGTCCGCAGGCTCGCTGCGGAGGGATGGACTTCTCGGCAGGACCCATAGGTGCTGGCGGTTCCTTGAGAGTTGAGCTATGTTCCTCCAGCAGAGCCCAGGAGGGTGGGGGCCGTGAAGTAGCAGCCTCTCTGTAGCAGTCTCAGAAGCTGCCCATCCCGTTGCATCTCTTTGGGGCTTAATCCGAAGGCCTGTGGGCATCTACAGGATCTGCCCCCACGTTGCTTGGGAAGTGGGAGCTCCTGGGGGAATTGGTGTGGTGGTCCTTTCCCCCACCCCTCTGCCGGGCCTTTTTCTGCGTGCTCGCCTATATGTTGTTCCTTCACTGTTCTGTGAGCACAAAGCATGTCGACCAGCAGATTTCTAAGAATGCAACAACAGTTTTACCTTCTTGCGACTTCCCATAATTGCTTAGCTTGGGGAATAGAAAGCAACCCACAGTTTCCAGGAGAATGGGGTTATGTCTTTGTGTGAGATTGAATTGCAGGCATCAGAGAATTCTGTGCTTTCACTCATGCAGACATTCTAAGACTGACAAAAATGTCATTTTCCTTCTTTATCTATTTGATTCGATGAAGTTTCCATGACTTTATGTAAGACAATTTGTAGCCCTTGGCATCTTAGCATTTTTACAGCCAAGAAAGCAAGAGCTATGCACTTCTGACAAGACAATAGGATTTGAAGCTGAGCCAGCGTGTGATTTTATAATAATGTCAAAGGACCAAACGAGTCTAACTTTTAAACTTTCATGTTTGGAGTGATGATCTTAGGCAGTTGTACATTTGATTTTTTAATCTCTTTTAAAAGTTCAGTCTTAAGGTCTGATTACTAAGAGAGAGAGAAAAAAGTGCCCTGTTCATCTTGAAACAGGATGGATGGCATTAAATTTCTGACTTCCTTCTCCTTGTTTGGTTTAGCTGGTGGACACTCAGGGCCGACCGAGGGCTCTGGTTGTTTTGAGAGGTTAACTATTGGGTTTCATCTCTAGCTTCATGTGAAGCATCTGCAAATAATCAAGATACAGAAAGTGGCTCAGAGTGGGAGCAGCCTTAGGGATTTAACTAAACCTTCCTGTGAGCCACATTTCTTTGTTTACATACATTCCTGCTCTGAAGGCCAACTTCCTGTCATAAAGCTGCAGACCAAATTTGAGTATTTAGAAAACAGTGTGGTTCAAGCCCTTATAACTCTGGAAACAGACTAAAAACAATTATGATTTTTAAAGGCTATGTCATAAAATGAGGCACTTCGCCGTAATTTTCATGATCCCAATTCTTTTTCTGTAATCAATCAATATCTCTCTCTCTCTCTCTCTCTCTCTGTCTCTCTCTCTGTCTCTCTCTCTGTCTCTCTCTCTCTCTCTCTCTCTCTCTCTCTCTCTCTCTCTCACACTCTCACACACACACACACACACACACACACACACCCCAATGTGGAAAATTAGTGCTATTTTCTGCCTCCGCCCCCAAAATCTGTCAGGACAGACCTTGTTCAGAGACACCAAAGTGATGTAGCACAACGATGGAAAAGGAAAGGAACTCGTTTCTCAAAAGTGATGATTCCCCGAGAAAAGACGCAGTGTGGCCAAGCCCTGTGGTGTAAATGTGAGCAATACGGCTTTCCCAATGGTTCTGTCACATGGTTCCTTTGTCTCCTGCAGTGCATTGTCTTTTATCAGTTACTATGTATTTTTTAGATGTATATTTATCTTCTTTTTCAAAATATTAGTATATCCTATCCTACTCTTTTTACTTCATTCCCTCTCTCAACAAATCTTAGTTTGCTTTCCCAGGTGATACCTATTTTTTAGCATATACTCAAAACACATAGTTGCACCCACGTTTTCCAGCCTACTTCTCACCTACATATAAATCATAAAGTTCCATTTTAAGTCTATACTAGATAATCCAATTAAGACTTAATTAGATCAGGCTTGTACCACCCAGAAATCATTCTTTTCATGGTCACCAGTGACCCTTTTTATTATTAACTCAAAGAACAATGGGCAACTTTCACTGTGTATTTATTATACCTTCTCTAGAATTTGGTTCTCTTGACAGCATCCTCCTTAAAACCTCATCCTCCCTTGGTTTCTGTGACATTATTGTTTCTGGGTTAATCACCATTCTAGGCACCTTTTTTCCCACCTTGCAGTCTTTCGGGGAACCATTTTTCGATGCAGTTTTTTCCTAACCTACACATGCTGTCTGTCCACTGGCCTTCCATAGCACTGGTTGTACAGTAGATAATGATGATTCCCAAACCGAGATGCCCAGCTCGTGGGTCTCCGTCACTTGTTACTGGCTTTTAGTGATCAATTCCTACCAATCTCAGTCAAAGCTACAATTCATCTCCATACTCATTCTTAGGAACAGTAGAATATAAAGGGCCCCAGACTCGGACACTCCATGCGTAAATCCTGACTCTGCCTCCTGCTAGCTGGATGGTTGTGGGTCCTTCAGCTTCCACCTCTCTGTAAGATGAAGAGAGAAAGAGTAACTTAGCCCTAGGGTGTGCTGATGTCGTTACTGTCATTGTTATAGTTCAGTTCATCGTCATTTTTTAAGATCTCAGTAGTTGTATCCGCCACCTAACAGGTCCTCCCACCCCCGTCACTTTGGCTCTCAGAATTAACCTGCGGAACAGATAGATCCTCTGTAAGTGTCAGCGTGTCCTTTCAGTGCGTGCTTTTCCGGGACAGCTTCCCGTAATTTCCGTATAATTCTGATGAACCACACTCGACGTGATGAGATTCCTGCCAACCTTGTGTGCCTGAGCCTTTGGCACAGGGAAGAACGGAGGCCACCAAACCCTTCTTCTGACTTCCACCAGCAATTCGGTGCCATTTATCCAGCCTCTCAGTAATTGAATTCTTTTCTCTTTGGCAAAAATGTCTACTTGCGTATTTGTTAAGCTGCATTCTAAACAAATAAGCAAGTTGAAAATGAGAGTCAGTAATTTTAGTGGGTACAGCCAAGTCATACGTTGAGGCCGAAGACCTAAAATACAGCTCTCATTAAGCGCCGTCTGTGCCTGGCCAGCTATCATCGTAGTCTTCATTTGTCTAACCTCCTGTGCATTTTGTTGCTCGTGTTTTCTGTCATGCTTCACGGTGCTCAAAGCAATATCCACGGACACGAGATAAATTGATCGTGTTCAAGAGAGATCGCATAGATGGTAGAGGTAATTAAGTATTGATGTAAATCTTCCTATGAAACCAAAACTGACATTTTTTCTCCGTAAACCTGAAAATTTAGTTACTCCACTTTGAAAAATGATATTTACTTAACAACAAAAGAGAACAGTCAGTGTGCATTACACTAAGGTGAGTTCTGAAAATCTGACAATGAGGATAATCGTGAATTAGTGTCCTGCGAGCCATCAGAACTGTGAAAAAAGAAAAACTAACCAAATTAAAACAATCTTTTGGGACATTGCAATATATATGGATACTTCGCACAATTTCTGAATATTTTAAAGGATATAGAAACATTTTTGCTGCTCATTTTAGACAAGGTATACGGTGTATTCTTAAAGTAACATGATTAAAGTTCAGAGTAGTATTCTCTATTCTTGTCACTTTATATATGATAAATAGAAATACAGAGTGACTTAAGTGAAACAAATCACATAATTGGAAGAGTAAAGCATACCTATACCAATTTCTATATTTCGCTTTTTAGTTTAAAAAAAAGTATTCATTTTCTTTTTTTTAGTGGACTGACATGAAATACGCAGAGCAATATTATCAAATAAAATAATAAAATTGTAAAAGTATAATTCTAGGAACTCCTGTTAAGTTTTTCAGATTAATTAAAACAGTAGTTCTAATATTAGTACCAATATTTTTAGATATTGAAAAATATATGAGAATTACCTTTTAATTGGTTACTTATGTTAGTTTATTTTTAAATATTACTAGAAACACCTTCTTAGTTAATCACGATTTTTGAGATGATGGTTAGCATCACACATTCGTGTTGTAGGACTGGAAATAAATTAATTACTGGAAAATTTTTATATTACTATGTTTTAAGTTTTTTGGAAATCACTTTAATTGAAAGCTTCTCAAATTATTTAAACAATATTATAGTCCAATAAATAATATTTCATATATTTATTAATATATCAATACCCAGAGAGATACATGAGATGCCATTCACCAAAGATAAAACCAAAAAAAAAAAAAATGCTTTTTTTGTTTGCGAGTGAATTTCAGCAGCAGGCCGTCTTCTCACATTTGAGACTATCTATCCGTTGGGTCATAACGGTGGAGTAACAGGAGCCCCAGAACTCAAGCATTTTGCCCGTGAGTAGTGCTGCCTCATCAGCCCCTCAGAATTGAGGCAGGCAACTGTCAGCAGAACTGCTCCTGAATTGGCTTTGTGAAAGGCAGATAAGTGGTCCCTCAGGTAAGGAAGACTCAGACAATAAAGCTTTACAGATGCAAGCAACACCTTAATTGTGTTTGAATGTGAACAGGAAGCCTATGCAATTCTCTGCCGTAAAATGAAGTTCACATTACTAAGTAAGCATGTGCTTTATTCTCCTCCCTTAGAAACTTCAGAATAGATGCCAACACGATATTAACATTTGATCATCTTTAATATTTCAAAACCCTTAATTTGAAGCAATCAAGATGCAGGTGGAATATATTATCTTTCTAAGTGTTTGTAAGATTGTTATACTATAACCACGTTTGTGCTTATCCAGATACAATGAAATATGTTGTACATAAGGAGAATGACTACATCTAAAAACATCCTATCTTTAACATTCTAACTATCCAACTCCTTTGCTGTAGTTTCCACTATTTTACATTGTGGCATGATTTATAGATTTTTTTAGTTTTCTTTGTTTAAAGATCTTCCTTGTCAATTAGACTGTAAGCTGCTTGCAGTCAGGGTCTGTGCTGCCTAGGTTTATTACTAAATGATCAGGAAACAGTTTAATCTCTGGTTTTGGAGGGACCTAATAACTCCCAGTTGAACGAATCAATACTCTTTTAATATTGTTTGCAAAGACATGGGGATGAAGATAATTCTGTTTGATTAAATCCTAGAGTATATGGTATGGTGATGAAATATACCAAATGCATGTTTACCTTAACACCTAAATATTATTAAGCCAAGGATGCCTTTATAAATACTCTCATATTCATATTATGAAAAATAACAACCAAAGCTATTTTACCACATAAAATGTTAGGGAAAATATAAGGCTTAAAAAAATCTAAAAAATACTTATATTTAGAAGTTCGAATATCAGCAATAACCTTCCAGAATCTATCCTGATATTCTTTGTAAAGAGAAAAAAAAATGTATAACAGAAAAGTACTATGGTTATGTCCTTTGCGCAAAATAATGCAAATACTGACACATCCTTATTGCGGGTTTATACATACTTTCATTTGGTCCCTAGTCTGACAAATAGCATGGGTGTATAAAATGACTGGCTTGGGAAAGAGACAAAATGTGTGTCCCGTGTAGTATAAAAAAATTAACAGGCCTCCACAGACATGAAATGCATGGCTTCATTGTGTTAGCTCAGGGCTTATCCCAACGGAGCAAAGCAGCCAGGATGCAGGGTCTGTTTCTTTTCTCACACAACATCCTTCATGGCTCATCGCCGCACTCTGATTTTTCATGGCATTGCAACTTGGAATGTCCACAAGTTTCCAGTTATATGGCTAATGTAAACGCCAAATCACAAACGACTCCTTAGTATAAGCATATGTTCAAGACCATTTCCTAATATAGAAAGATATGCTTTCTGTTTCGATTAATTCCAACAACATTTGGTTATTTTCCTTTGCCCACCCTGGAACTTACATTTTAATGTGGAAAGCATTCAAATATTTATGTAGAAATATAAATAAAAAGTAATTCTACCTTCTTTGATAAATCTATTGCTACTGTTACTCCTACCTCTTTTGCTATCACTTAATTTTTCTTATTTGACTGCAATTAATATTCTTGATTTCGAAGTGTTTTTTTCCTCACATATCTAATACTTAAAGTTTGCAAATATTTTATTAAAGATCAATTAACTCATACATGTTTCTTTGTTAACATTCAGTATCTCAAACAATATTTACATGGAGTAGTTGCTTAATAATTATCCTATAACTATCTGTTGAAAAAATAAAGTTAAATTCACTTTTCAAAAATATATGTTTACACACATACATATGAATATCCATATATATATACATATATATATATATATGTATGTATGTGTGTATATACACACACATAGCAAGACAGGGAGAAGACACTGTGGAAACAATATATATCACTGGGTCACTCAAAATCACCGTAGTAGATACGTTATGGAAGGCATACGTGTGATAGTTTGTTTATAGATGATACTTTTGAGAATAAAGATATTGATACTTATTTCAGGGAATTCTTATTTAACCTAGAAGTAAGATCTAAATGAAATGTACTGAAATGAGTTACAAATAATATTCACTCCCCAAAAATGTATGCCAGGAAGTGCCACATTAAACTTCACCTTCAGTGCAAGGAAAATATCTGGGCTATTGATAGCCACTCACCCTCCTTGGACATAAACCATTAGCAAATCACGATCAAAAGTGATCTTAACTGTATACTTTGATGCCACAGGGTCTACTTGTCATAATGCTTTGTTATCAAAGAAACGAATAGAGAAAGAGTGTGTGAGGATGAAGAGAGAATGCACAGAGGAAAATTTTTCAGAGGATTTTATTTTTATCTTTAATGAGATACTTGTAAGTTTACTGGTTTTATTTGAAAAAAAAAGTGTTTTGAATATTTTGAAAACAAAAGTTATAGATGCCCAAAAAGGAAAACAAAATCAAATCTGAGCTTTTAGTATAAATCCAGTCTTCTCCAAACTCTTTGTCCATACAAAAAAAAAAAAAAAAAAAAAAATAGCCTATTTATTCTTGGGCAGAAAACACTTCCTATTTTATTTTATGTCATGAATTTAAATAACTTTTAGATATCAGTGTTTCATTTAGGTGAGGTAAGAGGACATGAGTTACTTCCAAATGACTGTGTTGTAAGGATATTTCTTAGCTCTAACTATCAGAAGGCTCAATGTAGTCTAACTTTACAAGAAAAATTGAAGAATTAGGTGTCTATTTACAACACTATTTAATATAAAAGTCTGTTTCAGATCATGACCATCCTCATGGCATCACGACTATGAGTTTATTACAATTTAATTTCTTATTCTTTGCTAGAATTCCACACATCTTGTTTTTACTGGTGTCCATTGCTCTTACTTACCACATTGAAGATGGGTAAAGATGCAACTCTAGCTGCATTAGGGAAGGCTGCTTACTCCTAATGGTGTCCTAGGTTGTTCGTATGCATTTTGTGTTTTTAATTTGCTTGGCTCTAAAAAAAGAAATTGTCTTGCCCATTGGTTTTGTTTGTTTGTTTGTTTGTTTTAATTATCTTTACTCTTTAAGAAAGAGTTGAGGGAAATTCTTTGTGCTTTATGAAATTTAGGAAAATCTCCACTTTAAGTTTGAGATAAGCGTACTCCTCTTCTCTGCAATTCTCTCAGAAGTGACTTCACATCCAAGAACAAAAAAAAAAGTCTTCCAGCCCTGCTGTGCCAGAGATTTTTCAGTAACCACACTCCCCTCCATTTCTTCCCAACATTTAGGACCATTAGTAAATTCTGTCAATTAAATCAATTTTCATGCTGCATATATCATATTTCTCAGTCGACGTCAAGAAACAATAGTTTTACACTGGGAAAGTAAAATCACAGCATCTGTCTTTCTGTCCAAGGTTGTCAGTGCCTGGAGAAGGCATGACTTAACCTGAATTACCTTTAACTTCCAGAGATAAAATTTTAGGCTTTGTTCTCAGTGATACGAGGCAAGATTTCTCAATATGAATTGATAGCACTTCTTTTCTACAGAATATGACTAGATGCCATGTAGAAAAGGAAATATTTTCATTAAAAGAGTTTTTTGGAAAGGATGGATTAAAGAAATTAGGCAAGTATCTTATTGCTGATCTTGGAGTCTTCAATCTATTATTGTATAGTCTACAAAATCTATTGAGCTCTGTGAGAAGTTCAAGGTTAACCCAAGCACCATTGCTATGAGTCAGCATTAACCACAACTGTCCCCATCCCATAAGGGTGTCATACTGAGTCAGCCACATTATCTAAGAGTAAAAATTTCAAAGAAAGTAGAAGACAGCACATGGCCACCATCTCTATTCTCTTTCCTCCTATAAAGACTAGAAAGGCTCCTACAAAGTGTTTACCATTGTATGGTAAACACCAATCCTGACTGTAAGAAGTTATGCCAAAACTATTTTCCCAATCTAAAAGGTGTAGCATAGGCAGCTCCAAGAACTGCAACCAGAAAATACCTTTATCTTCCTTTCTGTCTATAGGCAGAAAAATAATTAACTCTGATGCTTGAGTCTAGGCTCCATGTGGCCCAGTCAAGCTTACTCAAATTTTTCAATAGAATTTCGAAAGCACTACTTAACAGCAATGTGGTATTCTCTCTTCCTCCTGCAAATATCCCTCTCGAAGGCCTTGTGAATAAAGTTGTTTAGACTGAGGGCAGAATTAAAATATTGTGGGTGCTACTAGCCAAAATCACCTTTATATTATTTGAGATCATACCTTAAATATATCCTTTCTTCAATGTTTCTTTAATATGTAACATTTCTAAACTTGCTTAATCACATAGTTCTTGATTTTTAATATAGCTGTGAATTTAGAAGTGTTCAAATGTTGGCTCCACTAATAAGATGGTCTTCATTTCTTAGTCTCTGAGCCTCAATGTCCTATGATATTAGTGGAATTATTACCTACCTCATAGTGTTATTTCAAGCAGTGATGAAATGTAAAATTGTAAAGTCATATACGTAAAGTCATTAAGATAATCCATGGCATGTCACATTGTTATACAGCTAAATTCTTAGAGCTACAAATTCGTCCTCATAATTTCCTCACCGTGCAGCACCAGATCAAGCCATCCCTCTGCTTAAACCATTCACTGGGTTCCAATCACCTTTAGAATAGATTCCAAACTTCTGTAGAGTCACATATGAAGTCATCTCCTTCCTACCTAACTGTCCCCATTTTCTGCCACTTTTCACTTTCTGTATTTCTTTGGCTCCACTCACTATTGATCTATTTCTTGAAGACACTAAACTTGCTCTACTTATTTGCATTATCTCTGTTTATTTCCTAGAATTCTCATCCATAAAATTTTTCTTTGGTCGACTTCTCTACTTAGGTCTCAGTCCAAAGGTCATCTTTCCTGAACATGTAAAATATGCCATTGTTTTTATTTTTTAATGATATTTCTCACTAGTTGAAATCCTCTTACATGTTTTTTGTTGTTTTTGCCTGTCTTCACCATTAGAATGGTGTAGGGTGTGGAGGCCTTTTCTGTTTTATTCAACTCTATATTCAAAGTGCTCAGACTAGTGCTTGAAACAATGTAAATACTCTATCAATTTTCATTTGAGAAAGTAAACGGAGTAGAGTGTGGCGTTGTGAGTGATTCTGCTATGGGTGTGCTTAGTGCAAGGAGCTGTGGATACTCTGGTACCTGGTGCCAGAGGATACGTGCCTGGGAAGTAGCTGAAAGAGTGAGATGTTTAGTCCCAAGCAATCTTAGCCCTTTATTCTAACCACTCTTGCCTTCCATAATCCATATGATAATTCAGAAAAGGAAGAGGACCAGATTAGGACATTATACTTGATGTGCCAATATATATTCATAGTCGGCCGTGTCAAAAAATCATAAAGCCACAATTACACTCTTCTGGACTTACATCCTATATTAGCTCGGAGCTGAAACATCCATCAGAGAAATACTTTAGGTACTTAATCAAAGATACACATGGGAGAATGGTCCAAAGAGTTTCTGTCTGCAAGATAGACTTAGACATCGAGAATACCCCAGGGCACCTAGCGCTGAGCTCTTGGTTTCTAATATCGTTCCTCAGTGATCATCCTTCAAAAGAGCTATGGCTACTGAGAAAAACGACCAACTAAGTCTAGGGCTAAGGCAGGGAATATACAAGATGACTTGGAGCATTTCAAAGTGCCTAAAAGTAAAGAAGTGCTCTAAGCAAACAAACAAACCTCACGATGATAGGGATATATCAAAGGTACACAGGTGCCAACTGAAAGCGTTCTCAGTTGCCAAAGAATAATTTGAGCAACAAAACAAAGTATTGCATTAAAGCCCAATGTATAAAATGAATATCAACTAATCAAAAGTAATATAAAGAAATCATTCAATAAATAAATGGGAGTAAAGAGACGAATCTCTCTAGAAGAGAGAATTCCAAATAGTGTATGTAAATACTCTACTCTCAAGCACGTGGAGAATGATAGTTTAAATATACTTCAAAAGCACTTATTTAATATTCTACAGTTATTAATAAATCAACTTGTGTTTATGTATTGCATGTAAAAATGATGTATAAATGAACAAATAATGAAAACGATTTTTTAAACTTATTTTTATACAAAAATTACTCTTTAGATATTTTATGATTTTGAGAGGAAAATAAACAAATGAAAAAGAATTTAGGCTTCTTAGGTTTAAATGAAGCAAAAGAACAAATTGTTAGGTGATTATTTTAGTTAAATTTAAAGCAAAATAATAATAGCATACTTTTATGTAATTATCTCCTTCCAACATCATTGTGTAGTTAAGATTTTAAAAAAGGGGTTGGCCAACACACTTTTTTTTTTTAAATTAAGGATGGCTCTTAAAAAATTCAGGCTGTGATGAAGATTGTTTAATTTAGTCATTTCTAAGCCTGAATCAACCAACTTCCTTGGGATGCATAACTATTTTTAGTCTAGGGAAGCTATTTATATAAAATTCCCCAAGGAAACCATTTACTCTTATCTCTATTCTAAGAAGCCTGATTTAAAAAAAAAAAAAAAAAATCAAATGAACATGAAAAAAGTATTAAAGAGCAGGAATTTATCATGTATAAAGTTTACCATATTTAAATAAAGACTTCTTTTTCAAAATTGGCAAGACTTCAAAAAAAATAATGGTATATTGGTAAAATATAGCAAAATTGATATTCTCCTTTATCACTGGTGGTAATGTTGATTGATTTCGTTTTGCAAAGCAACTAAAAAGTCTCATTCCACTTGGAGCAAGTAATCTTACAGTTTAAAATGTATCATATTCAAAGAATACAATATATTCAAAGGGAAAAACTCAATGCCAGAAAATAAGATTGAATATAGTCTGAATATTGAAATTAAAAAGATGAAACCATTTAAAATGCACAAGAATAAGGAACTGGATTAGAAAATATTACATTATTAGAGAGATTTATGTGGTCATTAAAATACTTGTACAAAATATGAAACAATTTAATGCCTTAATAAAAAGCCAGCATAAATAATGGATACTCTCAAAAGCATTAGCTTAATGCTGATTACTCTAAAGCTTACATATCAATTTTTGACAACTACTTCTCAAAGTTCAATTGAGCTCTATCTTATATAAAGCAGATCATTAGTTTGTTTCTATATATCATATTGTATGTAACAAATTCAGTTTGGTGGGAGTATGGGAAGAAATGTTGCCCACGTTGACTATTCTCAAAAGCATCATTAAGGCTCTTCTAAGGTTGTAATGGTTAACTGGTAATATGACATTAAAATTTTTCCAGGCCGAAACCATATCAGTAATGCACCCCTGAGTAAAATTTGAGGAATTCGAGTGATAACTCATATGTTGAATTGGACCAAAAAAATAATAATAATAAACATAAAGTCTTGAAAAAGAAACTCTGGTTCTGGTTTTAGATATTACATTAGCTCCAGATTTATGAAGGAGACCAGAATAAGCTTCTGAATTTTCCATGAAGTTTTACAAACTCATCTCCCACCCATCTGGTTCCTATAGCATCCACTCCATCATTCAACTGGCAATATAAGATTTGTGCCTTGGGCAGGATTTGGGTCTTCATGCCTTGGTGTTTGTACCTGTGAATACGTTATATGGCAAAGGAGACTTTGCATATAAAATTAAAGTTGCTAAGCAGCTGACTTTCAGATCATTCTGGGCTATCAGTCAGACCCAATGTAATCATTTATAATGGAAAGATGTTTACATAGATTTTTAGGTTTTTCCTTATAACAGCCATTTGAAGGGGGTAACACCGTACGCTAGATATCCTCCACTTACTCCTTCAAACTCGCCTTCCATCCTTCTCCACCTGGAAAAAAAGAAAAAGAAAAGGTGAGAGGGGAAGGCAAAAGCGTCCTCGAGAGAGATGCGGCTGACGAAGAGGCAGGAGAGTAGAGGCATGAGAAAGACTGGCCCACCCGTGTCTGCCGACAAGGCCATGAGCAAAGATTATATGGCAACTTCTACAGGCTGAGCAGAGACCACTCTGGCAGGCGGTCCTGCAACGGCACGGGACTGGGTTTTGACAATAACCCGCAGAAGCCAGGGACTGCATTCTCACCTAGAGCCTCCAGAAGGGAACGCAGCCCTGCTGATGCCTGGATTGGGGCCTTGCGGCACTAACCGGAGGAACTGGCCCAGCCCCCTCACTTCTGCTATCAGCCAAGGAATGCTTGGGACTACAGGAAGCTGGAAAATTTTATGCTATCTGTGTAACCTCCCTCACATCCACTTTTTCATCCATATCCAACGAAAAGAAGAAAAAGCAGCTGCTGCTTTAGCGCAAGAAGAGAAAGGGAGGATAAAGAGGAGGAAGAGGCAGAAGAATTCATAGATACTTAGTCTTAAGTCATTGCTTATTTACCAGGTCAAGCCTTTTGACCTTAACTATTGAGTCCACATAGAAGGAATTATCCCTTTTATATTTACAAAACTATTCAAGTGTTCTAAAGCACAGATATTGAACAGACTACATTAGTACTTTGCCATCTCAGTACTCTTTCACTAGAATACACAGAAAAGACTACTCTTTTCGAATTAACAGGTGAGGAGTCAGTCGTACCTGTGATTCACTTTACTTCCTTTGAGTTTAAGAGTCTGGAACACATGTGTCTATGGAGGAAAACTCTGCTATGAAGTTTCCTATGGTTTAGACCAGCCAAAGTGCCTTTAATTCTGCTCTTAGACTCAATTAGAAGCATAATTATCCTACTACTTCTTCTCTTCCTCGGAAGGATCTTTATCAGTAAGATACCTCTAAGCCTGCAGGGGAGTAGTTCAGAGCAGACCCTCCCCACCCTCCTAACCTTGAAAATCCTGGGTTCAGTTAAAGCACAGTTTTATATGTTAAAAAGTAACCATCTATCCTGGGATTGGCTCACGGGCAATTTAATTCCTGTTAATGAATTTTTTATTCTAGGGGAAAATCCCCTTGAAAGCTCTCCTGCTGTGACTTTTTTTCCCCCCAGAGTTGGCCCTGAGGAAAGACATTACCTAGAATGAGAAGTTTTTTTGCATTAGGGAAATGTTTAAACACAGCCCTTGATTTTGCTTCAAAATACCTAATAGAAATCGAAGCTGTAAAAAGCAACTCTTCTAGGAGCTTAATAAGACCACATGCAACTTTCGTACACTGGGGTTGTTAACATTAAATATTAGTCCAACAGTCTGTTCCAGCATCCTCCCTCTCTACCAGACCTCCATGTCCTCTTCATTTTCAAACTATTTTACGTGTCTACAAAGGTCTCGTTCCTCCAATAAATAGTCTGCAGAGAATAGCTATTTCCCAATGTGGAGAGGAAAATCAGGCTGTGAATACAGCATAGAATAGATTCAAATACACGCTTTCAAAGGAAGGCTAGAAAAACAATCCCTTGGAAGTTTACACAAGCACCACGCTGCCCGTCCCTCTTGATTTCACGGGCAGCTCATCTACTGCCAACTTTAGCTCAGAATCTTACAGAAGCTTAACTCTGAGAATCTGAGAAACTTGGCTAGTTAATTTTCTACCACCATCCAACCCAACCAGTCTCCAACAGACAATTTATTGGCCTGAACTATGGTCTACTTCTCTAGTATACACCCCAAACAGATTGTCGTGACCTGGGTAAAACTAAGATTTTAACAAAGGTGGATAGGTACTGTAAATGTACGTGTTCAGTGTGGGAGAGGAGGCGTGAAATGTTTTGTGTGCTTTCTGAATTTCTACTTCCTGATGTTCATTATGGTTCTTGTTCTCATCACGAATGGGAGCGCGCCCCTCTGCACTAGAGAACTCCAACGACAGCTGTTCCAAAAGGTGTGTGTGTGTGTTTCCTTTAGGTATAAGTAGTCGAGGGGTCTGAAATATATTACAAATAGGAAACAGAAAACTTTATAACAAGGAACATAGAAAAGAAGGGTGATGATGAAAAAAGAAAAACGATATCTTTCCTCGTGATCTTGGCTACCCTATTAAGCTGCTTATTGATCACATTGAGAGATTTCTAAGCATGAACAGATTTGAAAATAGCAATAACAAATGTGCAAGTCTCCCCATCTATCAATATTTGACATCTGTATAATAAGCCATTCATTGATATTTGACAGTTATTTATGATTTCGAAGTGAAGCACTGTTGTTTATTTGGATTTTGATTTATAATTTGAAATAATCTTCCCAGAAGAATATTAAATATTATGCTTGACACATCGGTTGAAGTCGAGTCATCATCTATTACTGAAATATACCAGTATGAAATATTAGGTGCTCTTCTATCAACCTGAAATATTTCTGACAGTGAATTTTAAATAGGTCATTAGCGTTCACACTTCTGCTGCATGGCGAAAGATTCGGTTGATGACTGAAGGGCCTTTTCAGCTTCCAGAGTTGCTCTGAGTTTTATGGATCATAGAATCGCAGACCTGGAGGGACCCTAATCACTATATAAGACTTTTATTAAGTAAGATTGCCTTTAAGTTATGAAAACTAAACAAAAATTCAGTATATTAGAGAAATATGCAGAAAATAATTCCAGCTTTGCGAATGGCATTGTGTCTGATACGTCCAAATCGATCAGTACCCTGGATGTTGAAGAAGCTGGAGAGGTACATTCCGTAGAATGCCAGAGTATGGTACAGCCAGGTCGCTGAAACCCTTTTAAGTAGAATTCCCAGAACAGGTTAGTGCCGTTTGGACAATTAATTTTCTATCCTGTTAATAATGAAAGGTCAATGAAATGTTCTAATAAAGTTTACATAGTGGGGCTTTGATAAATATTCTTCATCCAGTTTTTAAAAGTTTTATGCAAAAAGTAAGCATATTAATATGTTCTATTATGCTGATTGAAACTGTGTAAATGGAAAAAGCCCAAACTACACAAATGGGAATCTATTTGCCTTGCAGTAATTTATTTTCACTTCCTGGCCTCCAAATTAATAGTAACTAAAAAATGTCTGGAAAAAAGGCCTGATTATTACATTTCTCTCTCTCTAGACTACACAAGCTAATAAATCATAATTAACATTAGGGACACTCAAAACAGTATCCATCCATTGCTATTTCTATAAAATATAATTGCAGCTCCAAATTTATGCCCCTGAATAACTACTTAAATACTCTTTTTTTTTTCCTTTTATTCAGAAAACACATTTGTTGAAATAGTAAATACTTATAAGACGGGGGATTGTGGGATTTCTATATAAACTCACTCTGTTCTTATTCACATTGGTTTGTTTTTAAATTGGGTAGACATCTATTTTCACTGCAGCATGTCATTTCTCCTTATCAAAAGATGCATTTTATTGTCATTTTGTCACTAAAAGAGTTGATGCATATCCCTAACCTGAACAAGTTGCTATATTCCTACTTAAAAAAAAAATTGAGATATATTTAATTGAGATATCTATTAGACAGTTTCAGTGGTAACAAATACCTCCTTAACTGTGGGAGCCATATTTCATTCATTCCTGCAGATAACATAAATGGACCTTAAGCATATTGCCTCAGAGATCCTAGAATTCAAATTAACTGAAACAACCAAAATGTTTACGGCCTACTTTCAACTTTAAGAATATGAAAAGTGTGATTTTCAACTTCAGATTGCTATTTAAAAGGTCAATTCAGCATGTGTATTTGTTATCTCTAGTTCAATATGATGTATTTAAGAGACAACCTATGATTTGGTAAAGGTCACCGGAGTCAGAAATGTCAGATCACATTAGCCTTACTTAGCTGATACAAAAGTTACCTACTTGCCCACACGTTTAATGCAAGGGTACTGGATAGAGTTGTTAATTGATCACCTTGAGAATCAATATTTCTTTAAAATGTTTATTTCAGAAAATGAACTTTTAAAAAATGATTGTTTTTTGTGTTTAAAAAGATTTCTGTTTCGCCGGCTTACACTGTCTCATTTGAACTGCTTTATCTGTGTATTTGACCATAACTGGAAGGTTTTAAGTTAACAGAAACAAATATATGCAAGGACCACAGTGTTTCTCAAATTTTTATAAAAAAATTATATATATTTTTTAATTTGCAAACTTAAACAAAAAGCTGAACCTTTGTGCATATGGTCACACTGTAGGGAGGGTAATTGGAACCAGCTGTTAGACTTTGTAGTTCCTGGAAGCCTGCATTTTGCCTTCTAGCTACACCGACTCTGTGCAGGCCTTAATAAGAGAAATTAAAGCATGTGCAAGCCTGAATGACTTCCACATCCTTCTTCAGAAGAGCTTTAATTCAGACCAGACGCAGGAGGCATAGCTTTTTCATCGCCACTTGTCTATAACCGACAGGGAGATGAAATACTTTTTATTGTCATGATTTAGTGATTTTCAAACTTTAACCATTTTTCTTGCTTCATTTATATTTATTTATTGTAAAGCACCTTACCATGTGATAGTAAAGAATTTTGAAGCACACACACACTCCAATGATAGCATTTCAATGATAGGCTTAAAAATGTTTTCTGGTATAATATATGATAAAAATGAAACAACACACGTTAAGCCGGACAAACATTTTTATTTAAGGAAGACATGATAGGATTGTAATATTCCAGCTTCATCTTCTTCCAAAACTTCAGTCTAGCATCAGTATTTAGTTATGATGAGAATAATACGATTCAGGAGAAGATTTGGGGAGGATAGTGGCAGCCTCTTTTTTTTTTTTTTAATCTCACCGAATACCCACAGTAGGGGACAGAATAATAGTGACTCTCTCAATGATATCTGTGTCCTAATCCTCAGACGCCATGAATATGTTCCTTTATATGTCAAAAAAAGTTTTGTAGATATGATTAAATTAAGGATGCCGAGACGGGAGATTATCCAGTGGGCCCAAGCAACATAATCACAGAGGAAAGAGAGAGACAGGTGTATTAGAGTCAGATATGAAGATGCTGTGCTGCTGGATTTGAAGATGGGGAGAGAGGCCCTAGCCAAGGAACGCTAGCAGCCTCCTGCAGTTGAAAAAGCAAGGAAACGGATTCTCTCCTAGAGCTCCACAAGGAACACAGCCCGGCTCCACTTGGTTTTAGCGCAGTGAAACCAATTTTGGACTTTGGACCTCCAGAACCCAAAGATAGTAAATTTGTGTTATTCGAAGCCACTAAGTGTGTTGTAATTTGTTACAGCAGCAATAGGAAACTAATACACCAGTATAAAAGAGACAAAACAACTAAATAATAAAAACAAAATCACACGGGCAACATTTACAACAAAATTAAGTGACAAGGTATTCCCATGAAACCAAGTCTTAAGTGGGTGGAAACAAACCCCACATGTCGGCATCTCTGAGAAAGAAGAAAGCAACGTGGCAGCATCTGATGTGTCTGGACACAGAAGAACACCAGCTTGACAGAAAACACGCAAGGCTGAAACTAGCATGGGGCGGGGGGCCTGTCAGTGGCGAGTAAGTACAAGGATGGGGCTGATGGTGAAAAGGACTAAAGAGCCTGGAGCAGTTGGTCCCTGTGAGCCTTAAATATGGACCCATCAGGGAGAAGACCAAGTGAAATCGAAACTGAGTAAGGCAGGGATATCTGAAAAGAAGTTTAAAAAAGGTTTTACGAAAGTGTTAGAATACTGTAGAGCCAGGAAATCACAGAAAAAAGGGGAGTGGGGAGGGTAAAGAAAGAAAGAAAAAAAAATAGCTCTGTGAAGTTTGAATGCTATTTAATTTTAAAAGTCCAGGAAAATAAATTTCACATAAAAATGAACAATAGAAAAGTGTTGGGTCTTATACAATATACAGTTTAAAAAAAATAAGTTTTCTAAAGACAAAAAGCATATTCTAAAGATGTACTCAAAAAACAGGTCAAGATGTCACAAGATTAAAAGATATTAAACAAATGATAATAAAAGTTGCCTAAAATAAGGACAGAAGGAGTCTCTAAGTGGAAAATTAGAACAGACCAATCACTTAAAACCATAATTTGAGTAAATTTACCAAAATAAAAGATTTTAATTTACATGTTGATGAAGCACACCGTGTCAGCACCAAGACTCAAATACAATTATTGGTCTTTCAGGAAAAAAAAAATCCTTTGGACATCAAAAAACTCCACAATTTTTCATTTGCCTTTTGGACAGTAATGTGTTATACAAGAAAAAAGCAAGAAACATTAAAGAAGACCAAGAAAAGAGCCAGGGATGTTATATCCGACAAAACTAACTTCCAAGCATAGAGAATAAAGAAAACCTATCAACATGCAAAATGGGGAATATCGTCCCTGGAGTTCTTCGGAAGTTGACTAGAAAATATGTCTCAGGTATTTAGTTTCAGATAGTCGTATAGAGTAACTAGAGGGACATCCCACGGACTGGTGCCAAGATCTAGAAAGAAAACCAGACAAAGGTCAGGAAGGAGCAAGCATAGTGTGCGGTGGCCATGTGCTCTGAGGACATGTAGTTCAACTATTAATAAGTGAAATAATGGGGAGAATATGTGCAAAAAAGTTAACAATTTCACAATTTATTAATGGTGGTATGACTATTATTCCGTGTGTAGTTTATGGGCTGAACAAGCAAGCATTTATGTGTGCTCTTGAGAACTAGGATTCTTGGTTTGGAAGGAAAGACCCGCATGTCACTGGAAAGAGATGAAGGCTCCCTAGTTTTGATTTTGAATTGGAAATATCAATATATTCTAAGGAAGCACTTTGTCTTTGCATATGCGCATATGTGATTCCTTGCTTGGTGCCCCAGAAGACCTAGAAACAATGACCATGCAGTAACAACAAATGTCTCTAGCACCCAGTTCAAATGTCTTGAAATGGCATTTCTCCCTAAAATAAAAGTTTCCTGGAAAAATGGCTAATTCGAGGTCTGGGGAAGGACATGTTAACACAGCATATATCAAAGACATACTAAGGTTAGGCCCGAGGGACTAAGTCAAACTCAGGAGGCTACCACTGGCCAAAAGCAATATAGTTTGAGCTTTAATGATGATGATAATTGCAAAGGACTCAAACCCACCAGATAATGTTAGTTAAAAAATTACAGGTTGATAGGAACCTACTCACAATGTGAAAAAATCAAACATTTATATTGCTTTTCCCATGGGAATTGTGCCGCTGGATCACTAAGTAAATGGCAATGAGATGTGTCTGTTTATAACAGTATCCCCAGCCATAAATAGAAATAGAAGTACTAGAATTGAGACTACCATGATGTTGCCACTTTCAATGAATTAACAGATATAGGCATTAACAGGAATGGATACTGACACAAAACGAGAGACAATCAGATAGTGTGCGCTTTCTATGGATCTTGCCATACAGTGAGAATAATCGCGCCAAAGCTATCCAAGTCTCTGGATCCAGTAGCCATTTTACAGGAAGTACAGAGAAAAGGGACAGTATCGAACTAGACCATAAGTATGCGATCAACAAAGTCCTGCTTATACAATAGAGAAATTGTAGGGGAAAGGAAGGGATATTGCCTTATAGTAAACTAAGACACATTGCTAAATTTAACAAAAAGTTAATTCCTATAATATATATGATGCTATTATTCTAAATAAAGTTTTTTTTTCTCTTTAATCCTTTCAACAATACTATTGAACATTTTTTTTTACCAGTTTACAGAGATGAAAACAGATATATAAAGTTTAAGCATTTGTTCAAGTTAAAATCTCAAGTTATGATTCTAAGATTTCAGTCTGTACCAATTAGAATAAAAGCCTATGATTTTAATACTATAGACCATTTAGTACTGTGTTACATCATTATAATGAATTATTTTTTAAGGAATTAGAAACAGTGGGTGGATATAAATTTAAACAATCAGTATAATAAGTAAAAATTCCTTACACTCACCGTAAAACACCTTGTATTTCATATATATGTCTGAGTTAAGGACTTGAATCGCCTTTGCAAAAGCAATGTAATACTTCGCTAATGAAACAATTTGATTCACAGTTGAGATGAGTAATATAAAACTTCAAGAATGACTAGGAACTCGTTAGGTGGCTGGGCGCGGATGGGAGCTCACACAGCGTGTGCCAGGCACAGAAGCCTGGAAACTATGCATTTGGAGGAATAGGAACAAAGGAGGTTTCAGCAGGGGAGCCATGGTGTATAAAAATGAAGTTCTATAGTACAGAGTCTTGTAGTTCAGGAAGGAGGTTAATGCTTTGCAGTCAGGATGGCACAATCAGAACTGTATTGTCCTCTGTATTAACGCTGGAGACTGTACCTACGAAAAGAGTTCTTAACTGGCTGCATGGATGCTAAGAAGATCCATAGATAGACCTTTCTGGAAACATGTGAGATTATCTGTGAAATTTGGAATCATGTGTGAATCTTTCCTGGGAGAAGTTATATAGCTTTCAGCTGATGATCAAAGCATTCCATAAAGAATTATGGTGTTAGAAGTTATGGAGGCCACTTAGGAAATTTATTAGACTACTAGGGCTTTTCTAACGAAGTACGGTAAACTGTGCTCATTAAAGAAACAAAGTTTCTCACATTCTGGGAGACCAGAAGTCTGCAGTCAAGGTGTCAGCAGGATGTGAAGGTTCTAGGGAAAAATCCTTCCTTGCTGCTTCTAGCTTTGGAGGCTTCTAGTGTCCCTTGGCTTATCCTGGATAACTCTGATCTGTGCCTCTGTCTTCATATGACTTTCTTCTCTGTGAGTAACTTTTCTCTTCTTATGAGAAGACCAGTCACTGAGTCTGGGGCCCACCCTAAATCCACAATGAGTTCATCTTGAGATCCTTAGCTAAAATCTGCAGACTCTTTTTCCAAATAAAGTCACATTCTGAGGTTCCAGGTAGACATGAATTTTGTGGGTCACTTGTCAACCCACTACAAGAAACAATTGTTTTAGCCCAGGAGAGCTATGATTCCATAGAGGGAGTGGGAAAAAAAGGGATGGATTAGAATGCCAAATTTTGGGAGTATGATTGGATTTAATGAGAAGGGAGAAGAATCAAAGAAGAACCTCAGGTCTCCAGTGCGAGAGATGGAGAGATAGTTACACTATGGCTGAGGTAAGAGATAAAAGATGTAGGTTTGAGGGTAGATCTGCTCAGTTTATTTGTTTGGACTTACTGACTTGGATATGCTCTCTAGAAAGAGATGTCTCAGAGACAATAGGAAATAAAAATCTCAGCCTGAGCTGAAAGAGAAATTTCGATAGAAGGATAAAATGGAAAAAATAAAGAGGGAATTCAAAATTGATCGTTTTACATGTGAATATCTTTGGAAAATGATGCAGCTCTGGATGCTGAGTTGTTCCATTGAAGATTTCAGGAGAAAACACAGGGTAATCAAAATTCAATGGGAAGAGAGGAAGGTGTAACAGGAAGTGTCATAAATGAAAAGAGAGCAGAGACAGGCAGAGCAGACTGCAGGAGGGAGTGAGGAGTTTGGTTTTCAAGGTGAAAGAAACATGCTTATGTGCTAAAGGAAAGGAATCAGTGAAAAGGAAGGTGATGAAATAATAGAAATGGAGGGGATTGATGGGTACGTTAAAGGAGAATCGAGAGGAATGGAGTCTTGAGCACATAGGGAAGTTTTAGCCACAGTTCAAACCTCCCTGATGAGCAGAGAAGATGCTGAATTGTCTGTATGCAAAAATGTTTAGAGACAGAGGCAGAAAATGGAATGAGGTCACCCCGAGTGTTTTCACTTATGTGGGGAAGAGTAGGAGATGTAACTTTTTGAGGGCGAGGTTACTCATGGCCTGAGGAGTGTGGTGACAGTTTAGAAGAACCACTGTGTGGTAGGGAACACCAGCAGAAACCAGAGGGTCATTGCTGAGCCTTTCAGTATGCTCACGGTAACAAAATCACTGAGAATCTTCCAGAAGGGTGAGATTCCTTACTGTAATTCTGGATGATGCTGAAGGACTCTGATATTATTTACCACTGAGTTAGAAGACTTTGTGTTCAGTGCCCATCTACAAACACCAAAGAGAAGTCAAGTTTGTGGTTCGTTATTTTCTAAAAGGCTAGTGGAATCTATTCAGAATATTGACTTCCGCAGGGTTTACAGATTGTATTTATGTCCTGCTGACATCAAGCAATTTATGTAGCTAAATAGAAAAATCAGTCTGGGAATAATATTTTCCTGTAGGGTCATAATATTTTCCTGTAACTATCACCTAAGTAAAGTGAAACATGTTAAAGGACCCATTATAAAGAAACAAATGCACCAGGCCTCGGAAATGAACCGACTTGCCAACTACTTCTGAGATTCCAACAATCTTTCTGAGTAGCGCTTGGTCCTGAAAGTAACCTGTAACGGAAGAAGGAGGTGGAATTTAAGTCATCACAACACTTTGCAGAGTGAACGATTCGATCAAAGACCTGGCTGGTGATTAAGGGAATGGGCGCTGTAGCCAAGAGCCGGGTTCCACGTTGCTCTTTGTCACTTCGTGACATGTAAGTTTCTTAACCTTTCTGTGCCTCAGGTTTGTCACTGATAGAGTGACGATGAAAATAGAAGCAACCTCATGCCTTGTTGTAAAAATTAAATGAATTAATATTTATAAACACTTAGGTAGCACCTAAAAGATAATGTTATAACTTTAAAACATCCAATTAACTATAAAGTTTAAAAGATAACTCAGATTTCATAGGATAAGACTAAGTTTACACATGCATGCATGTATATACAGAGACACACACACGTACTCATAGTCATACAAACGCTATTGTTCATGTGACAGTTGGGAATTAAAATATCTTTTAAGGCAAGGAGTCTATGGTATCCTATTATAAAACAGAATGAATTAGACTAACAAATTATTATTTTGGTAATATATAGATGAGTCCTTGGAAACTTATAAGGAATGCTTTGTTTTATCTTTTCTTGCTCCCATAGGCATTTAACAAATAATTCCTTATTATTCAATTCAGGATAATAGGTTAGTTTCATAGCTGGTGAATAGGTTACACATATTATCTCATTTAATGTATAAAACTTCATATGGTAGATAGGTAGACATTTCCTGTAAAATATCATAAATCTCTTAAGTCACATATGAAAGTGTGAGTGTTATATTTAAATACGCCGAGACTCCACTATGTATAAATCATACATATGCGTATTCTGTATGCACAAACATAGAGAATAACACATGCATTAGCATAGCGTGCTGGAAGTCTGTGCAATTTCAATATTCTCCAACATTTTCATTGGCTTCATGAAATTTTTGCATTGTTTTCAAAATGGGAACTTAGCAACCAATTCGCATGATTTCCTCACTGTATTTTCAGCAGTGTACAATAGTCTACCATCAGCAAGGTACAGAGCCACAAATATCTTGAGATCCTGGGGATAGTTAATTTTGTATACAGGTAATTAGTGAACACGTTTGTCTTATGGGCACTTACATCTCCATTTGTGGCCTCATAACTTTGGGGTCTCAGAAATAAACCCTCGGTAGTTTATCGTAGAGTTCCCAAGACTTTCTGAACTGACAGCTGACCTTGAGAAGTGCAACATTTCTCAGGAATTTGAACCCGTTAAAGACCAGTAGCCTGACATTTAACCTCAGCACCTAAATTCGAATGCACCTGAATTTTACATCTTGATATGCCAAAGCCCTCATGAGATTTAATAGCATATATTATCTCATAGTACTCTCTTATTGGTTTGGCTGTTACTCTTTGATACTTGAGATTGTCTAAAATAAATGCTCTACAGTCCCTAACAAGGGATGCTCACATCAGGCCCCAGCCTGATTGCCGCCTCACTGTCTTGTCTACCTGGGCACATTGTACTTAGAGTATAGGGCAAATGCCACATCATCCTTTGCAGTCCGTATTAATCTTCCCTCTCTTGCATTTCCACAGCAATACTCTAACCCCAGGCGTTTCCAGTTATTTTTTCCGAATACCCATACAACGGCATGCTCTCATTTAGCAATGCCATGTGTTTATGATTTGCTTCCCAGTTCAGTCGTGAGCATTTTGGCATGCCTCGTGTTTCTCTTGGATGGGCCACAGAACTTCCTTTAGTGATTTGCATATAGCATGAAACAACAAACACTAGGAGAATGAGAATTAATATCTTATGCACATCGAATGTAGCGTCTGTGTCTCTCATTTCTTTTCCGTCTTCTGTATTATCCAGAAAAGCTGAGAGGCCGTAGAACTTCTCCCAAAGTACCATGTATGTGATGGCTGTTAGCCAACTGATAGCCCCATAGAAAATCTGTCAAGACATTCAGCTGGCTTTAGGAAATGTGGCAGAGCATAGAAAAGCGAATCATGAATTTCAAAACCGTGGTAAAATTCTCTTTCATGGTACACGTAGATGGTAAGCATTTACAAGGAAAGGTATGCATTTATCAGGAAAGACAGCTGTCACCTAGAATAATAAACATGGAGTTTAAAGTTTAATTGGAGTTTTACTCCTGGCCCTGTTTTTTAATAGGTGATTTTGAACAAGTTTCAAAAAACTTTTCTGAGCTTCATTTTTTATTTAAGATAATAAAACTTGTTTCCACAGGGTTTTGTTTTAAATAATAAATGTGTCAACAATGACAAAAGTGCTTTTAGCTCCATGAAGTTAGGATTTTTAGAATAATTTTGATATGAAAATATGTTACTTCAACACAATTCCTATTTCAATTCTTACAATATTGAATTGCTATCTTACCTAAATAACATGGAACTGCATTAAAAAAAAAAAAACTGAGAATAAGAAGCAAACAGAAACCATCTTGTGATTTTAGAGTATTTTCTTTGTGACAATCTGTAATTCAACCAGAATTTGCCTGAGTACCTACTGTGTACAAGGCACATTATTATCTATGAAGAAAAACAAACTCTCAAGGAATGAAATGCCAAGTCATCCTTTTATACTGCTATATATGTATTTTTATTAATGTTCACATCAACACTTGAAACTGAAGACATTGTACAACATTTATTAGATTTCTCCTCTATCAAGTCTGTTTGATAAATTCTTAAGGAAATCAAATCCTATTTTCTGTTGTTCATTCATTCATTCATTTGTCCATTTGTACATTCATCCAACCAATATTTACTGAATAATTATTTTTTTTTGCCAGGCATAGTGATAGATACTAAGTATATGTTTATAAAGTACACACACCCGGACTCTTTCTTTATGGAATTTATAGTCTACTGGGAAAATGAAGTATATGTAGCTAAATAATTTGATGTATGTAAAAATGTAATCTGTGATAAATGAAAAAGGAATACAAGGAATACAGGTTTTGAAATCAGCTGTATAGGACCTACTTTACAAGGGAAGGAAGGAAAATCTTCTGCAGTGAAGTGACTTCTAATTTGAGTCCTGGAGGATCAGAAGTCAGTGCTATGAAGAGCAGAGGAAAAGCCTCTGCAAAGCCCCGAAGGGAGGGAATGTCTTGACGCACTTAAAGAGAAGTCAAGGGCTTATGTGGCTTGAGCAGAGAGAGAGGTGGGGACGAGAGATGACAGTGGATGGACAGGCAGGCAGGACTGGGATCAAGAAGGCTTTGTGAGCCAAGGCAAGATGCTAGATTTGACAGGAAGTGCAGAAGCTAGTCCAAAAGTGAAGATCTTAAACAAAGAATCAGCGAACTGATTTATACCTTTAAAATGGAGGGTTTTTTTTTTTTTTTTTAAGTTGGAATTGAGTAAAGGCGAAGCAGGGAGCTAACACAAAGCCTCCTGCGGCAGCCTGCGTTGCCCAGGTGACAGGTGATGGTGGCTCGAACTAGTGCAGTGGCAGAAAGTAAAAGTGTCTACAGCACATTTTACTTTAAAGTGGAACTGGCAGCGGAAGAAATTGAACTGGGGATTCACTTAAAGTTATTGACTGACTTTGGGGAAAGGAGAGAGGAGAGACTGTTTATAACTTCACTGCTGCTGGCACCAATACATTCATAGACATCATAGCTCTGATCTGCCTGGTCCGAAAATACTTGATCTTGGAACAATCTATTACTACAAGGAAGTTATGCTCTACAGATTGTCAAACACTGTTTTTTAATTTTTTTACATATATACTTAGCAGTTTCTATGTGCCAGATATTTTCATCAAATTTCCATAACAACAGTACTATCTTCATTTTCGAGCCTAAGAATAGAAAATAAGAAACTTGTCCAAGGTCATGCCACTCATTAGATGTAGAGACTAATCTCACACTTTCTGTTTAAAGTTGTTGATTTGTTAAAGGGCAAATCCGCGGTGGCTAAGAGCACAGACTCTGCAGTCAGAATCATAACATTGTTGATTCACTCTCTTGTCTGCAAGCTAATGAGAGAGGCCTGACCAGAAATCAACCTTGCTGGCACCTTGATCTTGGACTTTCAGTCTCCAAAACTATGAGAAAATACATTTTTGTAGTTTAAGCCACTCAGCGTGGTTTTCTGTTATGGTAGCCTGAGTAGACTAATACACTGACCTTTAGCCTAGATCATTTATTTATTCAAGAACATTGCACACTTATAATTTGACAGGAAGTTTATGGAGGTTTAGAATTACAAACTTGAAAAAGTCGTTTCTTCTCCTATCAAAGCTTATCATCTAGTAGAGAGAAAAAGAGGTATGTTTGGCAGAATATTCTACATGTATGGTTTTCAAACAGTTATAGTGTATAGATTTATCTGACTCTTCTTATTTACTACACAAGAAAAGGAATGGAAAATATTTTTTTTCATCCTCCAGGAGAGTTTGTTGAGTGGCCCTCTCATGCTTTAAAAAAAAAGAAAAGAAAAGAATAAACAGAATTTGTATGCAAATACTTCAGTATCATTTTAATTGTTTGTCAAAGGACATTGTAAAAAAAAAAAAAAAATGAGATGATTTGAAGGACGAAGGGAAGTGGCTTGAAAGTGTGAGAAAGGTGCTTACATAACACCAGAAAGCGATCAGCCCTGCTAGGGGTGGGCTGAGAAAATGTGTCTTGTTCTAGGACCTCAGCATCCTGGGCCCTTTCTCCTGGCAGCAACTCAAGGACATGACAAAACTCCATAAAGGAAGGCTCCCTAGTAGGTCTGGGTGTGCATCGTCGACAAAAGTGATATTGCTCAGAGAGCGCAAAAATTGGTTCTTGAGTGGGAAAAGGAATATACGTCTTAGACTTTATGCCACTTTGTGGCCTCCCGAAAGAATATAGGCAGATGGCGTAGCCGTATAGGGGAAATTGTGAGGGGAACAGGCTGAAGAGTGCTGGTCTGGAGAGGCGGACCAGTTCTGGGAAGCCCGCCGAGGCACCCACCCTCTCTACGATGCTCGTGTCCCGAGCTTAGCACAGGAGCAGCAGACAAGCCACCCCAGGACCATGTGCACATCGAGCAAGGCTATTTCAGCAGTAAATTAAAATGACAGGTGACCGAGGGATCTCACTACGCCTTGACCCTGCATCAAAGTCCTCCAGGAACTTGGCAACAACTTTGAGACAAAAGAGCTTCAAGGTACCTGAAGTTGGATTCCTCGCCACCATAGAGGCTCAAGTAGGAAATTTAGGGAATAGAGTACTGTGGGTTTCTTGTACTGAGATTGTAGAATGAGATTTATACCTGCTGCTGTGGCATAAGGAACAGAGAGTTAATAGGCATGATAAATGCCGAGAAAAGGGAGTGCTGAAGAAACAAAGTCATAAATTCTACCTAAGACAGGAAGCAGAGGGAGGAATAAGACATTATTAGAAAAAGGTCAATCTGTGATATTCCAATTAAAGGATGACGATAGCCTAAACGGAAAACAATGGCAATGGAGCTAGGGCAGTACAGATTTAAGGGATATTTAGAAGGTGTGATCGATGAGGTTAGGCTTCTCCTTGGATCCCAAGGTGAAGGCGCGCATGCAGGAGGCGAAGACAATAGCTCCTAGAAAGAAGGTATGAAGAGAAGTTGAGGTCACAAGAGAGAAATTTGCTAAACTCCTTAGGACAAACTCGAATTTCTGAATGCTTTGTAAGAATCAATTCTGACAAAGTTTGTTTGTCTTAAAGCGAAATTTGTAAATCGATGGCCATTACACTCATATTGGCAACACTTTTAAGAATATCAGCATGCTTTAGAATAGAGCGTAATGATACGTCAACATGTTTTAAATTATACATCTTCATAATACACCAGATTTCTGAGTTCTCGGGTCCTCATTCCCACCTAACAATAACAAAAACCTGAGCTGGGTCTGGGAAGTGGCAGCATTCTTTCTTTAAAAAAAAAAAAAATATTTTTATGGTGACAACAAATATACAAAAAAGATGCTCAAAATCTCTAGCTATTAGGGAAATGCAAGTCAAACCCACAATGAGATACCATCTCACACCTGTTAGAATGGCCGTAATCAACAGGACAATGTTGGAGAGGATGGAGAGAAAAAGGAGCCCTCGTACACTGGGGGACTGCACATTGGTGCGGCCGTGATGGAAGCTTTCTTTAAAAGCAGCACATGGTCTCCAGTTCACCACGATGCAGTTCCCTTCCCTGCTTTATTCGTTGCCTGACCGGCTCCCCAGGACTCCAGCAAGCCCCGTCACTAGAGAAAAGGAACTGTCATAAATGTCATAGAACAGAATATGCCCGCGAACTAGAGAATAAAGGCTGCGCGATATGGAAATGGAAGTCTGACTGAAGTCCTTTGTTTGCATGTCGTTCCATATAAGCAGTATTTCAAGAAAGGAGCAAGACCAGCTATGATAGATTCATAAGGGGGAAAAAAAAACTTGAAATCAGAAAATATGTATTCAGAAGAGAAACAAGTAAATAATAGAAGAAGTCAAGTAGGCTTTCTAAATCTGGTAGAATTTCTAATTCTTTCTAATTCTGATTAGGCTTTCTAATTCTGGCCCCAGAATATAAAATTTAAAATAATTATTTGTCATTATTATCAGTTATATCTGTCTCCATGAAAATTCGCAATCACCAAATTACCATATAACGTTTACCTATTCAGAAGTTTTACCATTTCTGCCCACCCATTTTTTGCCATATCTACACTTATTTAAAAGCTATCCTTCTTTCGAGCCAATTTCCTCCAGGACTAGAAAGAAAAGTGCCGAAGAACAAGCCCGTTTTATCACGGACAGTTCACTGTGGTGACATTCTTCTCTGATTTCTGAAAAACGCTCAACTATTTTACACCCAGCGTGACCCAACAGCTGCAGCTCTTCTGCTCTCACTCCCTAATTTATTTGCATTTGGCTTATATTCCTAGCTCTTTGGAGTGCTGATAATTATACTTGTCTGGGAGCTTAGAAGCCGTAAAAAATCTGGACCTCCTCACATTTCAGCACAAGTAGACAAGGCTCATGCTCCAATTTGGAAATGCACCGACTTAAATGGAGCATGTGAGCCCAAAGACACCCACAGCAGCCGGCCAGCTAGAAGACTCTTCTCCAAAGCCACTCGCCATATGTTTGGCTACAAACTGTGGACTAAATAGGCAAGATGTTGCACGAGATTCAAACGGACCCCTGTTAACACATGTGATTGGCGCATGGCAGGTGAAGAGTTGGTGGTTATGAACCTCATCTTTTCCAGTGACAGTGTAACTAGAATATCATCATCCTCTTAGAAACACGTTAACAATCTAATTTAAAAAACATCATAAAATGTAATGATCACAGAGCGCTTTGAATGGAAGGGAAAGTAAGAATAATAGAATTCTATAGTGAAGTTTGTTTTTAGGAGAGCTGGACAAAAAACAATGTCACATATGTTTAAATGACAGTGATCACATCAGTGTGCAAAATTGCTGAAGTTATATAAAAGATTATTCAGATCTATCAGGAAAATTAATTCTTATTTATCACTGACCAGCAGCTAATAATGAATTCAGCTCTGGGGTTGAGTTAACAAACAGTTTGAAAAATGAACTTCCCCTAGATTTATAATCTAAATCAAAAACCGAAAATGTAGTTTAACTTCATATTAGAATATTCAAAAAATTTAAGCTGGCGACCGATAGATTCAGGAATTTGGAAGTGTGTTATAAAACACCTAAGCCCGGTTTCTTCCATTTCACACTGACCTAGTCACCAAGAAGCCAAAGGAAATGACTTTGTTATGAACATTATGGTTATTTCTGTTCAGTTTTTGGATAAGCACCAGTCATATTGGTGACAAACACTCATCTTAAAAGATTGTCCTTGTTTAGAGATGAGCTAAAAGCGTTTAAAAAATTACCAAGAATTCAAGACTTTAAAAAATTTTCCTAAATGGAGACTTCTATTTACCAGTTTGGATTTGAGACTGACTGATTAAACAATAAGGAAATTGTATTACTTCTTATTTTCCAACCCCCTTCTGTGAATCAAACTGCTACCTTATATTTCAGAGATGCCAATTGCTTCAAAGAGCTGTTACATTTACTTTTTTTAAAAGTTATTTCCCCTCGAAAGATTGCAAAAATAACCCACCTTAGAGTTGTTAATCATCATTAAACAGTGAATACAGATATTTTTAGAGTGTTTCTCAAAGTCATGTCGTGATTCCCAGGAAGAAGGGGAATTAGAGTTACATCAACCATGAAACATGTGTTTTGAAGTGGCTTGACTCACAGGACTAGGACTGCACATGGGAGTTTAAAAGGCATTTTGTTTAGTTTTAGCACTTAATGAGATAAAGTTCACGGGTTTGAAATGCGGCTGCCTTGGAAAATAACATTTGGAGAATGCGTATGAATCTATAAAAACAAATATACACTATAGAGAGCTTTTCAGTATGGCTGGGACTGGCAGAAATCCAGATGTTCCCTTTTTATATTCTTGGAACACCACCAATAGCAAAATATAGCATCAATCTGTGCTGACCCATATCTCTTGAAGAGGAAGTGCTAGTCCTAAGACAGCGGGAATTATTTAACTTTGTTCAGCAGAGAGCTGGAGATGCTCACAACTCGAATCCACCATTTCTACATTATACTTTCTGTAATGAAAATATTCACTTGATTTTATATACCATCTACCATCTACACTCAAATCAGCCAAACTACCAATTTTATTGAAGCTCCAGCTTTTCAAACAAACACTGAAAAGATAAGGGTTCTGGCTCTTCTAAATCAAGAACAACAACAACACAACTCAGAACATAAGATGAGCTTACTTGAAAAGCCAAATGCTTGCTCAAGAGTGTGACAATCTGCCTGTGTGAAAGTTTGAACACAAATTCTAATCTTTCCATTCACTGCCCGCTTTTTCTGTGGGTACCCCCACAAGGAAACAGTTTGATAAAAGTACCATCCTATAGGGTCATAATTTCCTTTCTCCTTTTATTGTAAAGTAGAATTAAATGAAGCCCTAATTAAAAGAGAAAAATGTGTTAGTAATAGTGGAGAACTACTATTAAACACGAAATATGTTTTTTACTCATTTCTTGAGAGTGTGTGTGTGTGTGACACTCATACCTAATTTTCTGGAGTCTAACAAGGCAGATGCACAGGAAGTATGGAGTGTGTTAGGGATGGAGAGGAGAGATGGAAGATGAAAAAAATACCAAGTGTGAGAAGAAAATAAACAGTATGAAAGCTATGGAAAATGTGCTAGCTTTGTCTTTACAGAGAAACGAAGTGTCTATAGGAAGATGAAGGGCAAAAAACTGAAAACTATTCTCAAAGTCAAAGTAAAACAGCTGTTGATTAAAAGGATCAGTAAAGGTTAAATCAGTGAGGAGGCAAATCTTTGAGAATTAAGAATATAAATGACAAAAAAAATTTTAAAGTCAAATGAAGAGACATATTTATTATGCTACATTTTGCATTAAAATGTAAAAATGTGAAACAAAATTTCATAATAAAAATTTACATTAATTTTATTCACATATTCTGAAAGATATGTTAAGGTCAAGCTAAAAAAAGATATGGTCAGATTTTGTGATACTCCTTTCATTTGAAATGTATAGCTGTTTATATATATACACGTATATATACATATATAAACATATTTATTTAAATAATATATTTCAAGAAGTAAAAGTATATTTAGGAAATAGAATACTGCTAGCATTCCATTTAAGACAATTTGTTACGTAAGTATCTACTTAAACAAGGAATATCATTGCCTCAATATCTTACTATGTTTTAGTTTTCCTAAAAAATTTTCCACTTCTGTACTATGTAGAAAATGGTTCTGGCTGAAGTCATGTGATTTTCTTTTTTAAACTTCTTACTGTAAACTAAGATGACAACTCTAGGAAAATAGCTGAAAGTTTTTAAATACAGTTAAAAACTAATGTTATGTCTAGATAGATCATAAATATAGTTTGAATACAAAAGAATGAATCAAATTTAATGCAACTCATCATCATCCATAAAGAGAATTTTTAATATGTGGCCGTCTCTTTCATGTTAATGAGTTGTCTGGCTCCCAGGATGATGACTCTGTATGTGTCAATTTTTGGCAGGTTGGTAGGGCAAGCATTTAGCTGGATCTCTAAAAGTTGATTCTGTCAGCTAATGACCAAAACAATGTGATGGTGTGCAATTATTTCAATCAATGAACAAGGATTTTTAGCACACATCATTTTTTTTTTATCACTGTGCTGGTTATAAGGGAAATGTGTAAAAGATAAATAAAGGAAATGTAACACATAGACCCAAACTTAAAAGTATACAAATCTGCCCAAAGAGGTAAAAAACAAGGCACATGAAATAATTAGCAAACTTAGCAGATATTCTTACTGATGATTTCTTTTGAAGGGTCAAAATGCTATAAAATGTTAGAAGTTCTAAGAAAAATAAATGTCAGAATAATCCAAAGCAATTTCAATGGAACAAAATTTGGAAGGGAATAAGATTTAGATGAGTGAAAGGGGGAGAAATTGTTTCTCCCCATCTGAGTGGACATGCATGGCATAAACGTGGGGGACAGGAAGGGAAGAACAAATTTCAGCTGAGAATGTTAGGCGATCAGCTTGATCAGTGCCAGCGGATGTGTTGGAGTAAAAACAAGACACAGACTGCCAACACGCAGGATGTACTTGGGAATCTTGAAAAACAGGCAGAATTTGGATATGCTGTGATAAGAAACTAAGAGTCAGTAGTAATTCTAATGTGGGGAGAAATCCGATGAAAAGGTAAATGCAGAGAAAATGAGGAGGAAAGACGAATAAAAGGGCCATCATAGTATTCTTTATGAAGACAGAATTTAAATGAATATTATTTAAAAATTTCTAAGTAAACCTGGTTTTCATTGATCAACCGTGCGATGAATGATATAAAAAGTCAATTAACTATCGACTTGATGTCAGAGACCACCACTATGTACTCATTTGTAGTATTAGATGATGTCAGTGTTACCGGAGCTCAGAGGGTGGTGATAAAAACAATCAGTTCAAAGAAACACTAACCTTGTAGAAAATGAACAGTATGAGGCCATGTCATTCCTCTGACCCCAATTAATTTCACCAATACCTTTAAGTCAGCTTCTGTGTGTGTGTGTGTGTGTGTGTGTGTGTGTGTGCGCGCGCGCGCATGCAAATTTACTTTTGTAAACAATATTCCAATGCCAAAAGTAAGAGAATAGTTTCAACTTTCTACACTTGCCCAATAGTTTCTCCCAAGTTTAGGCAAAAACTTTCACTGTTCTATGACAATACAGAAAAGTTATTTTTATGATGATATAGTATGTAATTATGTTAATTAATTTCATTAGATTTTTTATAGAGACCTATATTAATTAGGTGAGACACAATTTTAAAAGCCACTTGTAGAATATTCAGGTTCATTGTTGCTTTGACTATTTCTTCTCTTTCATTTCTTTAAATGTTCCTGCCCAGTTAAGACCTAACACTAAAAGAAATGGCCACTAAGAAATAATTCTATCTGTACCCTCTATTGACAGCAAATAGTCACATGAAAATAAATGTGAGTGTATAACTGGTTGTAACTATTTCTGTGGCATATATTATGATTGTGTGTTGATATAGGCTTAATTATTCAATTCAAATATAGATGGAAATTTTACTAAAATCAGTATCTTAATGATCAACACAAAATATTAGTAATATACATGAAAATGGTGCAAAAGAGAGAATGAGAGTGTGGGAATAAAGAAATCCTGTTTCTAATAGTGACTATATCACTAAATATGTACATCTTGGAAGATTATTTAATTTTGAAGGACAGTGTAATTTTCACCTGCCAATTGATATGATTAGGCTAGATCGACATATCAAAATTATGTTACAACCAATAAAATGCTTCTGCTGGATATAAATATGTGTTAAGAAATAAAGGTAGATTACATTAGATTTGTAAACAGCTCTGTTAAAAAACTTAAAGGAAATTTAAGAACTATCTTTACAGCAGAAATTTCCAGGACCTTTGATATACTTACATGTCTTAATGAGTATTTGTTTATTATGCATCTCAAAATACGACGATTAGAGAATTGGGTATAAAATCAACCTGACTTTCCAAACTTATTATGTGTTGTATAAGCTTTTACGGTAACATTTTAGGAAATATCAGATTAGACCCTACTCTTACATTTTACACAACACTGAAAATATTTTAATACTGTCAATTTCCTTCTCAATTAAGATGACTTCTCTAGCGATCAGCATTTCTTAAAGTGGTCTGTCTAGTCCTTATTTCCCCTGGATCACCTCTTTCTGAGTATTTGTTCCAGAGGTTATGATTGAGAATCAACTGGACTACTCAAAGTTTAATGTAAATAACAACAACAACAAAAAAAATAAAACAAAAATTTGGCCCATGATTCAAGATTGATTTTAAAATTAGTATATTACATGGTTTATTATAATAGCACATTAATAGCCCCTAAAACCATCTTGAGAATGAAGTGCTCTTTATATATTGCTCTCATTTGACTTAACTGCGATTTTTCTTCTTTTATTCGACAAGTTTATTTTTCCAAGAAATTTTACTTTCTTTTAATAATTTCAAATGAAGAAGACTGTCCTTATTATTTAATATCAGTGAGCATGTGATCCTGCCACTTCAGGTGACAGTCTCACAAATAACCTCCTTGTGCCACCAGACCCGGTTATATGGTTCTATATGATTCTATATCACCCTCTATTGGCCGTGGCATCATTTAGGACAGTTAGCAAACACATACGTGTATGTGTGTGTGCGTGTATGTGTGTGTACTGGTGATCATTTGATTAATTTTGATTATTTGGTTAATTTACTTGCCCTGCTCTCATCCCAGCTTATAAATGCCATAAGGGCAGAACCTAGTCTCCTTTGTTCGCTACTATTTTTGGAAGGTCTAGCAGCATGCCTCACCCAACATCATTTCTGAGCAAACGTTGAATGTCGAACTTCAAAGGCACTAGTTAATAGACTTCAGCACACACATATTTCACTTAATTTAGCAAATAGAAACTAATCATTTATTTAATGAAAAAAAAATAATTGATCCTTATGAAAATATTTTTTTTTCCTCCTGGGAGGTAGTATTTAAACCATCATTATCCATTCTTAACTTAGCTGAGAATAAAGTATCTGAGAATAGTATGAAATGAGAGAGAGACTGGGGACAGACAAGAGGTAGGAAAATGGTAAATAATAGATACCTTTCCTTAAATTAACTTTACCACCACGTAATTGTGTCTAAATGTGACTCTGGGTTCATAGTTCTCTAACAATTCACTATTTAAAAAAAAGAAACTTCAAATATATTCTCTTGTTATTTTATTTTTAAAAGAGAGAATTCCATCATTACCTTGTAATGACAGTATGTTTTCTAAGAGCAGCTAAAACACTTTTCGATACTATATAGCAAGTCAATAGGCAAATGAGAAGTAAACCAAGGCCTCAGAATACGTTTATGCAACTAGTGACAATTCTGCTCATATTCGTTGTAAAACACAGGAGCAAAAAAAAAAAAAAATGGGGAAAATTTATTTCTAACTGCATAGAATATATTTTGTTTTTGAAGTATGTTTCTTCTTGAAAATGAAATTTAAAAAAAGAGAGAGATGATTATTACGTACCAAATCTTACCTCAGTGCAATATAAAGGTTGAGCTATTTAGTATGTAGTATGAATTTGAAATTACTGTTCCCTTAGTGGTCATAACCCAACTGTCAGGTTAATATGTAGAATCATTTGAAATTTTACACAATGCAGTGCTGTGTGCCATAAAATAAAATAGTGTTGCTTACTAGTGGCTTTGGAGTTATTTTAGTTTGAAAGTTAGATGTTTATGCCACCATAGTCTGCATTGATTTGTTTTTAATAATAAATTCAGTTATATTTTATTGTATGATCATAATTCTTTAACTGAAATGGACATGACAAGTCAAAGTCATATGTCTCTACTATTTTTTATGAAATTAAGACTTGTTACACTTTAGTATGCTGTCAAAACAAAATTCAAATTTAATTTCATAATGGAGCACCTATAATGTGCAAGCAGTTTTACTGTAGGAAATGAAAGATGAGTAAGTCAAAAATGTTTATGCTTTAGGAACTAATACACAGGAATTAATAATCAAGTAGCTAAATAACATAATGATATGCATGAAACAAGAGAGACTTAGGGAAGAGCCCCAAGAGAAATGCAAAAGAAGCAGTGATCACATCTACTTGGTGGCTCAGGAAAGGCTAGGTGTATAAGGGCGAGGTGATCTGAGTTTATGTTATGGGAATTAGTAACATTTCAGTAAGAGCCTTCTTGTATAGACTGTATTTCAGCATCTCACAATTACATTTATAATTAGGACATGGTGTCAGAAAAGGCTTTATATACAATCAGTTCTTTCGATTCTAAATCCAGTACAAATCTCTCCATTATGATGTTGATAAAATTTTAAAGGAGTTAACTTCTTAATGTCAGTGTGTTAGTTTGGAATCATGAGGAACTGTGAATAAATTCACATTCCATACCTATATGTCTTTACCACCAACATACATACATACATACATACATACATACATACATATATATATAAACACAGGATCACACAGAGACACACGCACGGACACATGTGTATATGGCTCTATCACTATCTACGAAGCTCCATCTATATGGCCAAGTGCTAAGTATAGGATTTCAAAGGTTAAATAAGACAGTGACCTTTAGGAGAAATAATTCTAAGTGCTTTTTTATTCAAAGTTCAGGCGGTTCTAAAAGATAGCAACAGTAAATCTACTCCAGTGAGACTGAGAAGAAAAATGGATTACCTAGTTGAGATACAAAACACGCTTAAATGTTAACCAGATAATAAGTATAAAGCAATGAGGAGATGTGATCTAATCTGCACTAAAAGGAAATCATTTTTAAAAGTAAGTACATAAGTATGAGAAACTGATATTAGTCTTAAATTTTGGTACATATATTATGAGTCAAAAGAGGCATGAGACGAAGCTAGAGAAAGTAACCTAGGAATAAATGATTAACAACCTTATCATTTATTTTAAGGATACCATAGAATGGAAAACTTTTAACTTCTAAATGATAAAGCAGAGCTACTTGTTACATCAAACAAAATTGAAAAAAAATGTTAGGAGAAATCTATAAACTCATACTACCTAGGAGATCTTAATTCTTCAGGAATTAACGTATTGAGCAGATATAATTGATATGAATACAGAAGTTAGAACGCAACAGCATAAGGTTGATTTGATGGTCATATGGAGATCACTATATCCACAAATAGGAATATACATTATTTTTAAGCACACATGGAATCTTTAAAAATGATAAAATTCAAAAACAAAAAACTAATTTTAAAAAGCATGTTTTTGAAGAATAGGTAGGAAGTTAAATGAGATTGAAGCAGGATATATAAAATTATTCAACTGTGTGTGTATTGTTTTAATTCTTTGATTTTTTTTTTTTTTGGTGGGGTGGGGATAGGAAACATCGAAGGTTGACAAAGCCTGGTAGCAAGTACATGAGTTTTCATTATATTTTTAATAGTTTTTGAAAAACATGAACTATTTAATAATTGGAGGAAAAAAGGTTAGATATAAAGAGAAAAGCTTGTAAGAAGACAAAGGAACCAGAGAGAAAGGTAGATTTCCAGAAGAACCTGGTTATAGAAACTAAGGGAACAAAGGAAGTGCTTCAAAGAGGAAATTATCAGCAATAATATAAAATGCTTGTGAGATACCAAGTAAGATAATCTCTGTCTGTCTGTCTGTCTCTCTCTCTCTCTCTCTCTCTCTCTCTCTCTCTCTCACACACACATGCAATTAAGCTGTAGATATGCAGATCTTCATCTTGTTGAGAGATGCTTAACAAATGCCAGATTTTAATGCATTGCAGAATGAATGGGGAGCAAAGCGAAGAAAGGGCACGTGTGCAGCTCTTTAAACAAATCTCACTGTGAACGAAAGGAGACTGGCAATTCGCTAGTGGGTGTTGAGGAAGGTCGTTCCTCAATTTTTTTTAAATGATTGGAAAATTCTTGAATTTATTTAAATGCTGATGAAATTAAATGCACAGAAAGATGAGGTTGATTATAATTGTCAGATAAGATAAAAAATTGAATGAAGTCATTATGAAGAAGAAGTTTAATGAGATCTAGAGTGCCATCATGGGGATTGAATGGGGGCTGGAGAAATGCTCATTACACAGGGAAGACGCTTCCATACAAGTTGTGCGACAGGAAGTCAGTAAAGAGTCTGGATTTGATATCCTTCATGATTTAGGAAGCCACTTCCCAAACAGTGGCAGAGTCATCACCGTAGTTATGAGGAGAGTGGTGACTATTTTAAATACCAATTGTGACAAAAGAGAAGACTGATAAATAACCTGTTGGTGACTCTGAGGATCCAGTCAAGTTGGGATATCACAAATTCAGAGTCACGGACTGTTTTCACACACTTCTCTTCAGCAATTCTTTAACCTGCATGTTGCCACAGGAAGAAGAATGTTTAGAAGAATCTTTAGTGTAAGCATTTATGAAGTCTCTATGACAGAAAAGGCAAATGGTGAGATAAATATAACCAGAAATTGAATCATAATGCTAAATAATAGGTTGAAATAATGAATCATGTCTCTCTCATTAAATTTTTTCTCCCTCATATCCACATCCACTGCCTTAACAATCTTGATAAAATAATGAACTATACATAGGTAGTTCATAACTGCCAATAAGTAGTAATATATATCTTTTATTCATTTATGTGTCAATAAGAATATTCCTTTTTACTGCTCTGAACAAACATTTTTATTCAGAAAATCACTATTACCCTATTTATTGTTGAAAGCTAACAGAATATTTCCAATTTCATTGGAAAGATTTTATTTCAAAGGTGTCAAGTAATTTTCTACTGAGAAAATGTCAAGGTAGATAATTTACATTGCTTTTGAATTTATAAAATACCACTTTCATTTCTAATTTTTTTCTTTGCTTTAAAGTATTCTCTGTGTATATGACTACTCTTCTCCTCTTTTGGTAAGTCTTTGTATAGTAAAACTGTTAGTCATATTTTACTTTTACACTCTGAATTCTCGTATTTATCCTGGGCCTCCTATAAGCAGTGTAGAGTTGGATTTCTTGGAGGGTTTTCAGTGGTGGTTTTGTGTCTTTTATTGGTAACATTAATGTGAGCCTAGTTACGTTAACATGACAGTATAGTTGGATTTACATCTACCATCTACAATTTCCATCTACAAATCTACCAACTACAATTGTATCAGCTGTTGTTTTCTTCTTCTTCTTTCGTGCCTTCTTTTTGGTTAATTATTTCTGATTATTTGATTCCTTCTTTCTATTACTAGTATACTAGTTGTATTTCTTTTATTCTCATTTTCATAAGTTATCCTTTTAATTTATTATTTAATGTTTTTTGTATTCTAAACTTATTATAGACTACCTTAAACTATATCCTGGACAATGTAAAGACATTACAACATTCTACTATCATTTATCTCATCCCTCATTTCATGCTATTTTCATCATTTGTAATAGTATACATGTATTTTAAATCTCCTGTAGCCAGCATTTTCCACCAGAGGGCTTCCAGGAGTGACCTTCCATGAGTAGTTGCTTGAGGACTTTCTCTGCCTCCTCAGGCCTGCATTGCCAGCAGGCCAAAGATTCCGAAATGCCAGGAAGTTAACAATTCAACCAAAGAGTGAAAAGGATTGATGGATAAAGAACTCAGCTTTCAGCAACTGCACCCTTTGTTTGGGAAAACGCTGATGCTGTGTTCCATACTCTGTCATCTCGTAGGGCTGTGTTCCACTTACACCAGATCTTTGAAAAATGTGCTCTCCATTCTGTTACTGCCCTTTGCAGGTAGCATGCCTTTTATCTCTATCTGCTATTAAATTTATCTTTTGGTCTTAGGTTTCAGCAGATTCCCAGTGCTGTGCTTTCACGTGGTTTTCTTTATGTTTATTCTTCCTGAGGTTCATCGAGTTTCTTGAATGTGCGGACTGGTATCTTTCATCAGTTTTAGGAATTCTCAGACATTATCTCTTTAAATATTCCTTCCACTCCATTGTCTTTTTTCCCTTTTTGTAGGACTCCAATTACAGGTTAGACCTTTTATTACAGCCCAGATATCTCTAATGCACTTATCTGTGTTTTTCATACTTTTTTTTTGTTTTCATCATGCTTAAATTTGTAGAATTTCTCCAAACTTATCTTCTAGTTTATTACATTTCTCTTCCATTGTATAATTGTATAGAATTCTTAATTTCATTTATTGTATTTGTCACTTTGATGATTTACAGTTAATTATTTTCATAAAGTATATTAGCAATATTTTTTATCTTTTGGAAAAGTTTTTAGTCATATTTTTTAAAAGTCCATACCCAATACTTAAATATTTTTATATTCGTGGTATTTTTAATAAGTAATTTTTTATTCTGCAATTATTTTCTTTATTTTATAGCATATTTTACATTTTGTATTTGAATGAAGGATGGACATTAAGTATGAAAAATGTACAGCCTCTGAATGTTATTGTCTTCCTCTGACAGGATTAATTTTCATCTGGCTTGCAAATCAGGCATGAGCAGCAGATAGAAGACTATGATTTTGCTCAATGATCAGAGGCATTATACATTTAAAACCCTCTTAAAACATATGATTCCATGAGTATGTCTTGAATACAATTTCAATAAATCATGGAAGGCATTGTCAAGCAAAAAACTTCAAACATTTGCTTATATATATATTTAAAAATCTTACAAATACTTAACACCATAAACACATTCTCTAACATATCAGCATTATATACATAGATCTGGAAAACCATATTTTAAAATGGGCTGGTTTTTCTGAGGTGTATTTATGGGCTGATGTAGCTTCTGCACAGCAGAATTCTAGTAGGTTTATAGGAAAAGTTCAAGGAAATTCACTTAGGAATGAATATACAGTGTGAATAGGATGCCTACTGTCCTGTACGCTATAATATTCTATATGTGCGTGTCTCTATACACACATACATACATATATATGTATAGAGACACGCACATATAGAATACTATATATACATACATATACATCTATGATGTTTTACATTTATGTACATGATATATTTATATGTGATATATCTGTTTTATTTGTATTATATACTTATATATGACACATGTTCATATATAATTAAAATTACTCTTATAGATTAAGATATGTACAACCCCCTCCTTTAATTTCAATATATTTTAGAAATTTTCTTAATGAAGCAAACTGATATAAAATAGATTCCACATTTCTCTCACAGAAACATTAATTTAGAAGCTGATGTCAAAGAATTGATATAAATTATTAGTATAAAATCTGGGTACTAAAAGAAAAGGAGAAAAAAAGGTATTTTTATAAACTGAAAGTGATGAAATTATGCCCTAGGTCGCAGAACATTGGCATAAGTGTGTCTCTTTTTAAAGGATTACAATTTATAGGACGAACAGTGCCTATAAAAGCACATTCAAAACCCTCAAGGACTGTGCTCCCCAGGGAACAAAACCCATGTGACAAAGAGAGACCGCAGATTTCGGGGGTAGAGAGTATATTTCTTCCTCAACTACGAGGCCCTTTTCTCAAAGGTCTGCAGTTATGAAGAGAACCTGAGTAGCCGAGGACAAAATTACTTTTCCAGAGTCTGACAAAATAATCAGACTGGCAGCTCTTACTTTGCCATTGGCCCTAAAAAATCAGACTCTCACCAGGAAGCCCATGTATAAACGCCCTACCCTGATATACAACATCTGTATGTTTAACATCTTTAAAAATCATAGATTGCTGCAGGCTATTTGGACTAGCTTGTTCAAACTAATTCTCCAACCGAGAAAAACTATGAAACCTAGAATTTTAAAAATGGGGGATGGTAGTTGGGGCATCAGGAAACTACCAGGCATCCAGAAAATGAGGACTCGAGGGGCCAGGACCCCTGAGAAAAAAAAAGTAGAAGTGAGTGTAACGGTCTGCCTGCAGTTATCCCTCTAGGCATTTGCCAAATGCAGTGCATTTGAAAGATCAGGGCAGAACAGCAAGCAGAAAGCACTTACTACGGGGCTAAAAAAAGCTAAACAAGTTTTTACCATTTCATTCTCCTGGGAAGAACGCACCTGGAATCCAAGGCTCGCAGCAAGGAGGGGCCCTTGTAAACCTCACGGGGTGTCAGTTCAGGTGCTTGAAATGTCTGTAGCTTAGGCTTAGACCATTTAAAAGAGACCTTTTGAAAATGCTTTCCATGTTTTATTTCCTAGTATATGTAGATGTATATAGAACATTGGAGCAGCAACAAGCCTATTTAGATTGTACTAATATAATTGTCATTTTAAAACTTCTTGTAACAACTTGTCAGAACTCTGTTTTACAAAAGTCTCACTGGTCTAGAACCAAACTATATACTTTGCATAATCTATCACAACCGTATATATGCTTTCAGGGTATTCAAAGTAAAATGACTAGGGTATCAAATGTTTGTCAAAATACTTAATCCAACTTTTGTGTAAGAAATATTCACGGCTGTCATATTTCCCAATAGACTTCTAGATAGATACCTTTTGTCTATATGCACTCAGCGAAAAGAAGATGCTTCCTCTTAAGTATGTTTTCAAATCTTTGAACTAATGAGTAGAATAATAACTTTATCCTAATCATCTTCCAAATATAACTTACTTGAAAAAAGCAACCTAACAATGGTGAGACATTGACTGTTCAGTTCTTTTAATAAAAAAAAAATAATAATTTCTACTTTTTTTTAAATGTTGGTAGTTATTCCTGGGACCACAGTGACCAGAGCCATGCCGACCTGAGGGCTTCCTTAGTTAGTACAGGTAAATCTTTCTAACGCTATTGTGTGTGCTGGCACGTGCGCATGCGCGTGCGCGCACACACACACAAAAGCAATTATGAAATTGAATGAGCCAAGATATTAGACTCAAGCTCCAAGTTCAAATGTTTAATTTCACTGCTTCATTATACCAAGTCACAAAGCAAAGTCAGAATGCAGTGTTATATAAGAACACTCTCTGAAAAGTCCAATGTTCTCTACTAGAGCTCTCTCTTTTGAGAGTGAGAGGCAGAGTTGCCAACCATAAGCTATACAACATAACCATTTATTGTGGTGTTTATTGACATAGCTAAATGTATTAATTCAGGGGGGTGATAATTACAACTTAAAAATGATCTCTATAGAGAAAATTTTGAGGACAAGTTAGTTATATCTGCCTTTTACATCTCTCGTTATATTCTTCAAATAATTTTTTTCAAACTGTTCAGTAATGATTTTTTCAGTGTTTTTTCTGTCTGAGAAAAAACATACCCTGTTTTCAAACATGTAAAGGTGGTAGATATATAATAAATGGAACCAGATACTTAAAAGGAATTGAAACCAGAGTAAATTTTTGCAGATATTTGACTAGAAAGATCTAGATTGTTCACTATATTTGACATTCAAACAAGAGAGAAAAGGGTTCTTCTTGTTTTTAAGATAATGATTTGGTGAGAGAATAAGTTGTTAGGAGGAGCTCCAGCTAACTGAAGTTCAAATCTGTGTACATTTCAAAATGCGTATGTAGAAAATATAACTTTGAAAAGTTTCATTGATATGGATAACTCTCAGGACATAATTAATGCCAATGTGCTCAGGATTGTGGAAATATCTAGGTATGAGTAGAAAAAAAAAGGATTTTCCTCATTAGTAAAATAAACATCATTTGTAAATTCATCCATATGGTTTATATATAAATACATATTATGCAAGTAGCTATTCCCCCCAATTTGAAAAAGAAAATTCTTACCCAGAATTCATAAGGAAGAGCAAAATCATTGTCTACTTTGTGATTTAATCCTCAAGCTCAAAAATCATAATATTCTCAAGGTAGAGCTAAAAAAATCAGTATGAATAATTCAAAGAAGAAATATTTTTTCACAACTCTTTGAGCTTCTAGAATATACAAATGATTTGAGAAATGATGGCCTAATCTCTAAGAAGTCTGTGCACTTTTAAAATCACACATTTTTTATAGTATGGTTGCTACACCTGCAGGCAATCAGAATTTTTTTGTTTCCTTTTTAGAAGTTCTTTCTATCTTTTCTTAAACATGCAAGTTCACCAGGTGTTTGGGATGTTAGTTTGGTAGCAGAATTATAAAATCTTAATGATGCTTTTTCCTCATCGCTTTGAACTAACTTCTTCATCTGTGCTGTAACAGACTTGTGGGTAGTGCATTTGTTAAGTTTACAATAAACTTAAATATCTTCCATTTAGTTCAAACGTTTTTCTTTGAGCAAAAAAAAAGCAAAAAGAAATAATTGCCCTTCAGCCACATGGTTTTAATCTTCCTTTTGTTTAAAAACTGTAGGGTGTTTTTTTTGCTATATTTTTTTCACTCCTATTGCGGGGTCTCCCTGATTTTCCTTTTTAAAGTTCAATAGGGACATGTTTTAATAGAATTTTAACAAGCAGCCAATAAAAATGTGTGGAGAAAACTGTCAAGTTCTTAATCCGAAATCGGAATGAACTTTAAAAAGTCCTAAAAAGGAAAGTAGGATCATCTAAAAGGAATAGCCTTAAAAAAAAAAAAAAAAAAAAACATTCTTCCGTATATCTGTTAATCAGCCAGCTGGAAATTTCAATTTAAAATGATGAATGATGCAATAATAAAGAACATGATTTACGTATATTTGATCCATTAATGGGACAGAAAGAGATGACACAAAAAGTGATTCAATGATACTTGAAAGTTAATCTGATTAAAATGTAAAAATATCTTTGGCCAAGTTAAAATTAAAATAGAATTTAATAAGAGCATGATATCAGTTGTTACATGCTAGGTTGTCTCTCTTTAATGTGTAGTTTTGAAATTTTTTTTATATTTGTCCTTTATGACTATATTTTAAATATATATCATGTGAAAATAGGTGCAAGGTAGCAGAAGATTTGGGGAAGACAACAGTGGTAGTTTGTAGAAAAGAATTATGAAGAATCGATCTGTGTGGTTTTGTTGGTTTTATCACCATATTGTGAGGAATTACTGTTTCGAGGTACATGGAGCCAAATTGTTCCAGATGGTTTCACTGAGCATCTGTGAAGGTGTGGCGGACGCTGAGGGTTTGAGGGGATCCAAGTAAAAGTCTCCATCCTGACTCTTACGAAGATTTTAATAAGTTTGGAATACATAATTATAGCTTTAAGAAACACCAAAGGTGGAGATAAATCTCTCAAACACAATATTCAGTGAGAGAAGCCAAATACGAAAGAATGACTCAAATCACTGATTTAATTAATGTAAAGTTAAAAACAGGCAAAATCAGTTTATCTTTTAGAAAATCAGCATAGTAGTTACCCTCGAAGAATGCGTTTAAAGAAGATGGCACAAGGAAGGGCATTGGTGATATTGTTTCTTGATCTGGGTGTTGAGTTTACAGCTCCACGTAGTCTGGGATAATCCATCTAGGTAAACACTTAGACGAGTTTTTTATTCTGTAAGTTATAATACAAAAACAATTTTATATGTGTTAAGGGAATGACAAATAATTAGCTTGGGGTTAAATATGCTTAAAGTTAGAATGATAGTTTTGGTTGAGGAAATGGGAAGTTTTTTCTTAAGAGTTAAGATATATGTACGAAACCTAAATAATAATAATCACAGTAACTATGAAAATGGTGGTAATAATAATAACTACTATTGTAATAATTATTAATTAACAGACACAGATCCAAGCATCGTAAGGGTTAACCCTTCCAATGACTCTCTGATACAGGTGCCGTATTTATCTTTATTTTAAAGATTTTAAAATTGAGGTATAGAGTGAAGTAATGTGCCTAGGTAAGATAGGGAGACTGCATTAAATTTAAAAAAAGAAAGAAAGAAAAACTCATGTATACTTAATAAAGATAGAAGCTGCACAGATACACCGGGCGGCCACGTTCGGATGTTGAGCGCCAGTGTTACTGGTCCCAAGGGGAGCTGAGGGACTGCAGAAATAGGCTCTGAGTTGGGCCACTGCTAGCTGGAGTCTGGGACTTCACTGATGCATTAATTGAGGCTTGTGCTGGGGACAAGGTAAGCTAGAAAGCCCTCAGGCAGAGAAGACAAAGCCACATCCTTCATGTGGGAAGCTCGCACTGAGGCTCCACAGCCTCAGATGAACTCGAGTGACCCCAGGATGGGGGTGGATTATAGAGAGTGTGTGATACACTACCTTCTAACAAACCCCGCTCCTAAGAGATCTCAGTTCAGCATCCAATCCTTCAGGGCTGAGAAATAAAGTGAAATTTTATGCACTAAAACTCACAGAAATGAGCTCTCAGGCCACAGTTGGCTCTGAAAAGACAAAATTATGAGGTAGTTCAGAAAATTACTGGTTTGAAAAGCCCAACAACTTGCAAGTGACTCAGCAGGGTTTGTTTCACCCAAATCCTGCTCCTGCCCCACCCCCTTTCAAAACCCATCCCCCCAAATCACTCAGGTTCCAACCTTAGCCTTATCTCCAAAAAAAAAAACAACAACAACAACAACAACATGCAAACTGAAACAAAATGTTGTGAAGTCTCCTTTACCAGACGTCATCTGGAACTGTTTTTAGCAGCGTCTCCCCTCCCCAGGCAGCAATATAAATATATAAATAACTCGGCGTGTTTGTTCAACCTGGGCTTTCCTGGCGTTGGCAGGGAAGGACATGGGACCATTCCCTGCTCTCTCTCTCAGTATCTCTCAAATATATTCTGTTGCTTACATTTGCATATTTCATAGATGAGTAACGTTTTTGCCACCGGTATTTTGAAACCACATTGTCTCTTTATGTTCTGTATTTGCCAAATGGACTTAAAATATTTTCTTATTCCTTTGTACAAATTCTTCATCTCAAAGAATGTTACCCTTTTTTCTAATCTATAGCTCAAGCATGAGTTTATTCCTTTTCAATTTTTTCTTATCAAACATGGGAAATTGTTTAATTTTGTTCCATCAATATTTTCCTTCATGGCTTTGTTACTTTCTCATTTTTTCCCTAAAATTAAGGAAGTTTTCTTAGTATTGATACATATAAAAATTGTTTACTATAGATCTTATGATTTTATCACAGATTTTTTAATCAAACTTATTTTTGATTTAGAAAAATTGTGTATAATACTTAGCCACATTCTTATGTCAAACAGTATGTAAGTATAGTTAGTTAAATGTTTAATTTTCCCATTTCTCTAATCCTTAATGTTTCTCAAGCACTGCTGTTTCTAGAGTCAACCATAATTCAAAGTTTGGTATTTATTCCTTTCTAACATGTTCTCTGAGATAAAATCCATAGAGTGATGTTTTCAAAGTTTGTTTTATCTGGCATAAATGAACGTGTCTTATATATCGTTCTTTGCCTGCTTTCTTACTTACCAATATACTTTGGAGTCCATTCTAGGTCATTTCATAGACTCACCCTTGTCCTGTGATTGCACGGCTGTATTATAATTTATTTAAGCACATATGATGAAGATCGAGTTTCCTTAGAATTATTTTCATATGTACCAAGAATTAAAATGTTTATATATTCTTATGTAGAGAAATATTGTGAACACTTAAAAATGGAATTGCTAGGTCAATGTATTTGGCCACATAAAATTTATTAGATACTTCTAAATTATTCACTAAAAGGGCTATTCTAATTTATAATATTAGTATCAATGTAGTAGCATATTTATATCCTGAAATTGATATTTTAATATCTGAGTGGAAAAAAATGACATTTCAGTGTTACTTTATTTAAATTTCTCTAAATAATTATGTTATGTCATACTTTTATAAATGCGTTAACCTACATTATATTTTGGTCTGGGAATAGGCTGTTTTAAATTTTTTTTGATTTATAGAAGACTTTCCAACATTGAATATAAGAATACTTACAATAGAGAATTATTTATGTAGCCATATCTGTTATCTTTTCTATAATTTCTGGGTTTAGTGTTTACTTAGAAAGCATTCTCCACCCCAAAGTTATTTTTTCAAAGTTGTGTTCCTTTGCACAAATATGTTTGTTTATACACTCTTAATAATTATATATGTTTATGTGTATTAAACCATACAACACTTCCAAATGAATTGAAATATAGTTTTCAGTCCATCCAGAAATCTCTCTATGGCTTGAATAACTGGAACAATTATTAAATAACATGGTTTTCCTTCTGGTTTGCAATCTTGCCTTTACCACTAAGTAAATTTTTGGATATAGATAGGTCAACCCAGAGAATTCCATTTTGGGTTCCCTTGTTTGTTTATTGCAATTACTTGCTCTTTTAATTCCTGTTATTTCACAGTAATCTTTGATCCTTGGAAAAAAAGTATCTCCTTCACTGTTTGCTTTTCTACAAAACTATGTAGGACATCTATCTTCACTTTCTCTTTCAAATGTAATTATCTTCATGCAAATTCTTGTTGTGGTATTATTCCAAAGTATACTAAAATATAGATTTATTTGGGTAAATTAGCATCTTTAAAGTTTTTAGTCTTTTTATTCAGAGTTTTAGCATGTCTCTTCTTCTCTAATGCTATTTTTATTTGAACTTACAAATATATAAAATAATAAATCAGATTTATTCTATTATCTATATATAATCTATTTAGACTTATATAGAAAATAACATTCTTAATGTAAAAAAATAATGAAAAATGTACTGTAGATATCTTTGAAATAAGAAGTGATTATCCATCTGTTAAAATAGCTTTTTTTAAGTCACTGTTTCATTTGCCAATTTTAATGTAGAATTCAAGCTTGATCAAATCTTTTGAAGTGACACTATTTAATCTGTGTGGAAAAGTAGCATATTTTTTAATAGAGAGCATTTAAGAACATACTCTACTCCATTAGCATTATTTTTAGTACTGTAAACAAGCATAATTATATTGATAATTCTACCCAGGTAAAAATCAATAGTCTTCCTTACCCAGAAATGTATTATAGAGGTCAGCACTGTATGAAGATACTAAATAGCGATTAAAGAAATATGGGAAATTACAGGAGAATTTACTGAATTCTTCTGAAGTAGAAATCATGACATTATAGAGACCTTAAGCTGTCCCATAATTTTTTTACCTTCAGAGTCCCTAGACTTTTTTAAACTATCATTCTTATTTTCCTATCAGAGATAGAACGTATTATATTGGCATCTACATCTTGAAAAGCAACATCCTTATCTTCTGGATATTTATAATCTGGCGCAAATACAGCCGTGAAAGCAGAACATATGAGAATTAAGTGATATTCTGTTTTCATATTTATATGATCCCTGACTGGGGAACATGTTTATTCTGTTTATCTGAGAAGTGTACCTCATCTCTGTCATCCCTCATATCTAGCTGTGCTTCCTATCTCCAAATCAATAAACCTTAAAAGTACCTTGTAATAGTTGCAGTATGTTTCTCCAGGGAGAAATTGTTGTGTTAGGGTTTTGATGGGTTTTGACACTATACCGATTTCATTTGACAATGAATTGAAAGTTGAGCAGTGCACTGAGCCATGCTGGTAATTTAATACTACCCTTGGAATATTGTCTTTCAATCTCAGACAGGAAGCCATTATTTGTGAAAACTGGACTAAATTCATTCTCATATCATCAGTTTGGTTCCTTCATGAGAGAGAGATTAAGAAGGAATGTCTTACTATAAACATGCTAGGGTCTTATTATTGCTGATGTGATCATGCTTTTGAGACTGAATTTCTAAGACAGCAAAGTGGATAATCATTCTTCATTAACGCCATCAACCATCTCCCACAATTGCTTCAATTTTCTGGAATTAAAAATAGCCAGACAACATTGCCTCAAACCTCAGCTATTTCCCACTATCTATGGGGCCATGAGTAGGTCATTTTAATGACCTAAGATCAGCTCCTTCAACTGTAAGAGGAAACTGTAACAAAACAATTTTTATCAAATTTAAACTGCTGTACAAATGCCATTGCCTGAATTTTGTTTCCCCATCTGTAAGAACCCTGTACTTTGGCATCTCACAATGGCAACTTGCTAGAATCTTTCCTGACCTTTCAAGTTTCCATTTCTAACAGACAACACTTCCGTATCAGGAAATCCAATTTGGTAAACCTATAACCAGAGAAGTTTGGAGTCAATACAGTGCATCGCTAAGACCTTTTAATTAGAGGAGCTGATGAAAAATTTGTAACGCCTTATAGTAAATGTGTCATAATAATAACGGAAATGAAAATAATTATTATGGAAATCCGAGGATGTCGGGAACCCTTCCAGAATTGATTGATACTCTAGGGAGTGTAAAAAAGCCAACGGGTAGACAGCCTATAGGGGTTCCTTTCTTAAGGGCTTCCCCATGGGTCTCGGAGCTCTGCCGAAGGGGTAAGAATGCAGTGAACTCAGGATGCTTCACACTGCACATGCTTTTCATGAGAATCAGTAATGAGGACTGATCTGTCTGATAAAAACATAAGGTGTCATAAAAATATTTAAAATTTAAAAGTATCATCGTAGATATTCACTTTAGACTAGAGGTGCTTGGGGGGAGTTATAGTTTGGATAGAACTCCTACTAATTTTATATATGTCGGGAGAGTGACCACAAAATAATTTATAAGAAGTCTACGTCAGGTACCCCTCTGAGATACTTCTATCTTCTTCAGTTTACTAATCTAAGAACAATATGGTGATAAAACCAACAAAACAAGCAGCAAACTTACAAACAAATGCCACTGTCAGTATGCTTGGAAGTTTATTGTCCTCACCTTTTTATAACTGTGTTTTGGTTAATTAAGGGAATGATTAAACAGTTTGAACATCTTTGCTCGCTGTTAGAAATAAATTTTTTAAAAACTTAGTATCCAAAATATATGGAAAAGGACTCGAAATAGTTACTTCAATAGGTTAAAATCCGATAGAGGAAATAAAAGTTCAAATGAATTTTCTTAGTTATTTCATCAGATAAGAAGATATAAATATTTGCATTCTTAAACTTATGAGAAGAAATATTGAGTATGGGAACAGTTGCTTAGTGTGAAAAATTGTGCAACTCTCAATAAACATTTAGAAGATGAAATAAAGAATAGGAAAATATTTAAAATAAGTAAGAAGAGAACTTCACGAACTACCTTAAAGTTCGAGGCCTCATTTAGAAAATTGTAAATTTCTATATATAGTCAGGCAGAAATTATTGCTCTTTTGAAGGGAGTGGTCAAGCCACCAAGCTCTGTCAGTTTAATGAGACCAGAGTGGAAACCAGACTTGAGAAATTCCTCTTATAAGAAAAATCGCAGTCAAAAAGTACACACACACACACACATTATTAAGCGGTCAGGGAGTTTAAAATATCTATTTATTCTGATTCTGCTGGGGAAAATAGAGGAAATCAGCTTTCCAAGGAAAAAGAGGAAAAAGCACTTAGAACTAGAGAGACCTGAGCTTTTCTAAATATCCAGGCCTTATTTCTCAAGGTACCCGAAAACTTCACTGGCTTGTGTAATGTATAATGCAAAACAGATAAACAACCACTAAAGATTTTTGTACAATCAGTATGCAGTATAATCACTATAATATATAGAATTCCATAATGATGCTTAATGTTTCGAAATGGAATGCCAAAAAATAAATGAATTTGTTAGAATTGGGAAGATGAGAAATGATGTCTGAGAAGTTCCCTGGATGGATTCATGGTGTACATCTTTCATGGGCTGAAATATGTTCCTTCAAAATTCACATGTGGAAGTCTCGACCCCAGTACCTCAGAATGGGACTGCATTTGGAGAGAAGGTCGCCAACGAGATAATTAAGTTAAAACGAGGTCACCAGAGTGGGCTTTAATTCAGTATGACTGGTGCCTTAGAAGAAGAAAGAAATTGGACAGAGATGGGCACAGAGGGGCGTCCAGGTGAAGAGACACAACAGAGAAGCCTCAGGAGAAACTAACCCTGTGGACACCTTCCTCTCTGATTTTAGTTCCAAGAATTTGTGAGAAAATAACTTGGTGCTCCTGAAGACATCGAGTCTGCGGTGCTCTGTTTGGGCAGCCTGAGCAGACTAAGGTAACATCCTCCAAAGAAAGAGGCCATCCTATTAGGAAAGTTGCTGGTCTGCTGTCTCGTGTCACAGAGTAGAATAAATGTAAAATATGAGATAATTTTTCCACACTGAGGTGATGTGGCAGAAAGAAGAAAACTTATCCTGAACTAAAATTTTGTATTTAGTGAAGCGGCCAGAACTTTCCATGAAGATCATAGCAAATTTAAGGACACTAAGTAGCCAGATTTTCAAGAACCCTTGATAGTCTTTGATTTTCACTGGTGAGAACAGTGTTTGAAATGAACCATTTTATGAAATTCTCAAGTGTATTGGCTTTCCTTCAAAAGTAGCTGACAAATAATTACTGTTCTATCATTTCTATAATCTTCGAAGTGATGGCTTACTAAAGCACCGAGGGTCTAAGCAAGTGCTGTCACATGGTCCATAAGCAATACGTATTTGTCACATGAATCTGCACGATGAACAATGTTAACTTCTCCACGTACATTTTATTATCTAGATTTTATTGAGAAAATCTGATTATGTTCTGTGGAAAATGGCTGAGAAAGTTTATTTCCAAATTGGCTAAGGTTATTCTTCTTTTTTCAGGTATTTACTACTAATAAATTTTTGACCCTAGTATTAGCTTTTATAATACTAGAGATCCCATTAAATTATATGTTTAAAAATTCTTGGCTTTATGTGAGTATAGCTGTATAGAGCACAGGCTTGTTCAACCAGAATATCATATTAATTATAAATAAATTATAGCATCATAAAAAATATAGAAGTGAAAATGTATCAGTTACATTCATTGACAGGTAATATGAGTTACAAATGAATAGTATTATCTTTTTATTTCTTTATAGCATTATGATATCTTTTTAATTTCAAAGAAGTATATAAGATTAGTATTTACAAGACTGGGAACTCAGATGTAGATATATATTTTATAATTAATTTACTCTAAATCAAAAGACCTACAGTTACTACAAATCAAAGATACTAGGCAAATATCTTAAAAACAGAATTTCCATTTAGTTTTTTACTAACAAATATTAAGAATCAACTCAAATTATGCATTTCCATTTTAGCTATTTCTTCTGACAGTTATTGGAACATATTACAGTCTTTTAAAAAATTTCTTTGCATAGTTATTTCTGATTTCTTAAGATATTGAAGAATTATGGGTGATTTTGTGCCTGTAGAAAAATACATACTAGTAGAAAGAACACTACAACCTCTCAGCAGCTCTTTTAACCTCTCTGAGCCTCAGTAGTGATCTGTGAAATGAAAATAACCATACCGACCGGCTAAGCTCACAAAGTTTTGTAAAAGGCAAATAAATTGATGTGTGTATAAAGAGTTCACATAAAAGCACCATTGCAGTACAGGTAAGGTTATTGCTAATGAGGCTGCCATGATTTTTATAAATAGCTGAATAGTATCAAGGTTTTCTGGGGAATAATCTAAACCAAAATCTATTCAGCTCAATCTTATTGTTACCAGAACAGAGAATATATATGTGAACTAAGGAAATCTTAACTATTCCTTCATAGGTAGGTAACTCAGCAGTGAAAATTAACAGAAAAAAACCCATGAAAACCAAATCTGGGAAAATGCTGGGAGCAGAGGGAGAATGAATGGGAGAATGCAAAGGTGAAACCGGAAGCAAGTGCTTCAAAGAAACGTGTGTCTTTTGTCAGAATTGTTCCCAGTGTAAGTTTATAATAACCCGAAAATGACCAAATTGTGCAAACCGAATCAGACAATTGAAGCAGGTGTCTGGCATTAGGAGAGAGGAAAACGGTTTCTCTTTTCTCTGCTTTCAAGATGAGAAAGGCGTAATAGGAATACATATGATTCCAAAGAGAGCACCACGCCAGCTCTGTATAGCAGATGGAATGTGCGAGGCATCCCAAATGACTGGGAATGGAACATAGTCAGAACACGGATGCATGGCACGCAATAAAATAAAATAGCTCTTGGTCGCCCTCTTGAACGCCCGTTACATCTCACAGATGTTGAGAACAGAAAGAGACTATGTTTGCATTGCTAATAACCAATAAAATAAAATGTGTGGTAAATTAAAATTTAATACGAAGACCTTAGGACCGGATAAACTTTAAACTGATATGAAGAATAACAGTGCACATAACATTTCCTCCATCAGATAATGGAGGTGAGAATCTAGAGACATTGTCTAACATGATAGAAAAAGCATGAGTCAACTTATGTTCAGATCTGAAAATTTACTATTTTCAACAACTGCCTGAGTTTTAAAAGGTTACTAAAAATTAAACACATCAATGCAATATATCACTATCTCTTTATAGATTTGTAATCAAAGGCATCGAAATAATTATTTAAACTCATCGTTGATGTCAGTATAGCCAAAACCAGACAGTAATACTAAGCACAAAATCTAAGAAATAATGTTAGATGATATCTTCCCAGGATATTAATTTCATTCTACGTAACAAAGATAAAACAAGTACTTATTTTTACCAAGGAGTCTAAGTAGGAGTTCTGACTAGAGGCCAGTCTCTTCTCCTTTTGAGCAGCTATTTAAGTCCGCACCCCAACAACTTTTCTTCTGGGGCTCTCACACTGGGGACCACAATGCAGCTGCCCTAATTGCCCCAGGCCAGGTACCAGAAGACTAGAGAGAGCCTCTATTCCCCAGACCCTGCAAGATTATTCAAGTTAGCCAATCTATCGGGAGCCCCCAAAACCTAGCTAAACTCAACCTACATAGAAGCTTCTCCCAGGAGCCCCAGGTTGCTGTGACTCAGTCCTCGGGTGCAAACACCTACGTGGCCTTGTGTGGCAGCCCTCTGTTGTTTGGAGATGTATAACAAAGAGTTCTCCCTTTCACCTGAGTGTCACTGTCTTGTGTCCTCTATCAAAAGAATCTTGAAATAGTATAAAACAGAGATCGTGGATAGGTGACAAAAGATGCACACTGTCTTTAAGCTTCTCTTGGTCTGTCTGCCAACCAAGTGATGAGGGATCTGATGATAATGAATAGCTACCATCTATTAAATGCTACTATATGTGAGGAAGGTTACGTGAATCATCTTTATCTCTTAAACTTGAAATTTTGGCACCGTTACGTTCCATTTCATAGACCAGTTAAGAGTCCTTCATAATTTTTCAGAGGAAGGGGAGAGAGAAAGAGTAAAAGGGAGCTAAATATCAATAAAGATACTTGGAAATGGGCTGGAGAGATTTTTGAGAAGACTCTAATGATCAAGCAGACACTTCTGTGTAATTGTTGAAACTAGTTTTGTGTTCCTCCTGGACACACAGGTAGCTTACATCTTCCAACTGCCATGCAGTTAGTTATAGTCATGCACAGAGATCTAGCTAATAAGATTATGGCAGAAAAGATGTATGTTCTTCTAGGTGTGGTCCATACAAACCTCTGAAGAGTAAATCCCTATGATTTTTAGCCCCTTTGACTTTCTGTATGCTGATGACCCTTATAGTGATCTTGGAAGCCAAAGGTTAAAATGGAGAAAAAGCAGACAAAAAAAAAAAAAAAAACCTGGATTTCTGCATCAATATTGCTGGAGGGCTACCAAACAGGAATACCCGTTTCTGACTGTGATGAGAATAAGAAGCAAAGGATTTATCAGTTATGTCAAGTAACTTATATAATGACATCCTTACTAAGATAAATGATTTCCAGTAGTTCAGCTTTTTGATCAGGGATTGTGGTTGGGCTGTCCATCAAAATGAGAAATCCTGGAAGAAAGAGAGGTGTGATATATTTGTGGAGATCAAACAGGTTCAGTATATCTGAGTAGAGGCCTTGTAAGGCAATTGGATGTATACTGATAGGAAAAAAAGTAAGACACCTCTGCAAAAGAGATTTTGATTTGAACATCAGTAATACTAAGTCCACAGCTCAGCAAAAGACACGTAGACTATGAAATGACCTAAAGAGAACAACATAAGATAAAAGCCAAGAAAAAGACCTGAGGTACCACCAAGAGCAATAGCGACAAAGTACTCAGTTAATTGAACTTTAAAAATAGTCTCTACCTTGATTATATTCAAATAACAACAAAACAAACGGAAAAGTAGTACAAGCCTAAAGGTGCAGGGAATGAAGTTAAATGGAGTAGAAATAAAGCATTTGGATTTCTATTATAATAAAATAATTCACTCCATTAAGTAAGAGATAATCACCTTTAGGAAAAGTAACAATGAGCACTGAAACATTAGAATTTTAAATATCGAGCATGGGAGATCCTATCCTGGTCAGAGATTAGTAGGTCTGAAAATATGCATACTTCTCGTAACTGATTCATCTATGTGAAACAAAGCCCGATGGTATATTTACATCCTGTCCATACAGATGTTTATGTAACCCAAGTGGAAACCGTTCTTTTAAATGTGTTGTCCTGGGTTGATACTCAGAGCAAATATGTTTTTAATTATATAAAACAGAACAGTTTCAAACAAAGTCACTCTGGCAGGAATTTCATGGCAAATTCATCAGAAGGTCTTAACTCTATTTTTAAAATTACTATGATTTTGTAAAAATAACAATATGTCATGCTTCATAACGATAATTAAAACAGAAAGTGACTTCAGGAAAATAATGAATAACAAATGTAATTCTTAAATGTTAAAAAATCAGCAATAGGTTAAATTTGACTAACAATCCAGTTTCTAAAATATTTATAAAGAGAATTTATCTTAATGCCCCAATTAACAAGTGGGGATCTTTGTGACTTAGTACATAGTTATTGTAGCATCCTTTCATCTATGCTGTTAATGATAAAGAGTTATTCATATTCTCTTAATGTTATTACTAGAGAACATATGTACCTACACAGTGCCCGAAACCTAGTGAGCGTTTATCAAATATCTGCTAAGTGCGAAAAGTCTATCGTATCTTTGTACTGCAAAATCCAGCTCTTATTTATCTTAACTTTGAACTGCTGCTTCTCCCTATTGATCTCCAGAATTTTCTATAATCTTTAGCAGACATTACTGCTTCCCTAGATGCTAAAGCAGAAAATATCTGAGGATCATCTCTTAGCTTACTTCGATTTCAAAATGCACTTTATTAGCCACAGACAGTTTAATCCAGGGCATCTCTTCCGGTGGGAATTTTTTAAAAATGATACAATGTCATACAGTTTTAACAATAAAATTTGCAGCATAAAAATTGAAACTCTTCAGAAGGAAAAGGCAAAGATATTTATAAAGACAAATATGATTTTTTTTCAAAAAGTTGCACTTTAAACTGGAGAAGGAAACTTTTAAATATCATCATGTTTTTTAAATATCACTTCTTCACTGGTACAAATATACATATGTATTATATATCTGTTTTATAAAATATACATGTACATTGTGTGTGTGTTTGTATGCGAACATATATATGTATGTACATGGCTCAAAATATAATTGGAAAGTGCCAGAAATGGCACGCCATAAAAATTGGAGATGTTTTATTTTCAAATCCCTGGGGAAGACATGGGCTTTGGCAAGCAATTGGCAGTCCTTCACTGTTTTTATTCTGTTGTCGTAACAAGCTGTAGTGGAGGCGAAACCAGGAGGCTGGTGGAATACATACCCCTTGACAATAACACACATTCCTGTCTCAAATACTGTGTAATCAACATTGGAAATGGCAGAATTCGCATCTGGGCCTCACCGTTAGGCATTTGTCCGAGCACACGTTTTTCCTAGTGCTTGATTCAATGTAAAGAGAAAGAATCTATTCCTCAAATCAAAGCATTTTTATCCCCCATTCTATCCAGTGTCTCTGTACATATTCTGCTGACAGTACCAGTCCTTATAGTGATGGGATGTTCCCAATAGCCGACAGTTTAGGTGACTTTACTTGATTTTCTACAGTTTGCTCCAGTAAGGTTTATGACCTCGAATATGTTTACGAGGTACATGAATCCACAAAATCCCCTAAATTTTATTTTTGTAGACCACTTCAACCAACATTCTAATTGGACATTTTTCACTTTTTTTTCTGTACAAGTTACCCTATTTTCATTGTAAAGCCTTATTTTGGAGAGATATCTTAAGAAAAGAAAAAAAACACTTCATAGAAAAAAAGTCAATCAAATCATGATGAACTAAACTTTGTTGCCTGATCTTCAAACAGAAATTGATTGAAAACATCACAGACATTGACAGTTAAAAAAAAAAAATCATACTACTTGAGACCTCAGTAAAGAGAAACATATGAGTGAAATCATTTCTTGTTCAAAGAATTTCATTTCCTAGACATAAAAGTCTCTCTAATTTTCTCCAAATGAATGCCAGTTCTAGAATATTTTATGAGCACCTTCATTGCTGTTAGATCCTGAAATGAAATGACCTAATACGGTATTCCTTGAAACATTTGCTGGACTCTCCAGGAAGCCGAATCAGCACAAAGCTGAAAGTACTCCAAGACTGTTGCTTGTGAGCTCTTTGAGGAGATTTACTTAAGAGAATTTCTTCATCTGAATAAGTAAATCATATCATTTTTAATGATTATTCGAAATAGCATTCTTTCATATCATTGTTTTCCTCTCTTGAACCCACATTGCTCTGATGATAGATTGGGTTCTAAGCAACTCCTCAGAACACTCCTGAGAGAGTAAGCCTCGGCTCTTTGCCATTGCTACAGATACATTTATCTTGTGTCCACTTAATTAATGAGTCTTTATCCAGAGATCCCAATGTGATAAAAGGTGTTAAATGACTGTGGACCACCCTGTGTGATATAATGTCTACAACGATCACCGTGGGGCACAGTGTGCAAGTAAAACAGGGAAAAAAAAGTGTCTCACCAAAGAAGCTGTCATCTTAAATTAATATAATGTAAAATGGCAGAGCACAGATGTTATAGCATTTTGGGTTTTTTTTTTTTTTTAAATAATTAAGTCTACGAACATGACACTAGGTCTTGGTGTTCATGTTGTCGTAGTGACTTCAACTCAACAGGGAAGTACGGCTTGGAGAGCACATTCAGAATAAAAGATTTCTGTCACTCTCCTTTTGGTACCTAAGAAGAACCATTCAAGACTTGGTTATGGGTCCATTTAGTCCTGCTACCAGAGACAGGCAGCTTCACTTACACCCCAAGACTGGCAGAGGGCTTTTTGCTCCCTTTCGTACCCTACTCCCACTCCCACTACTTTTGATGGCTCCAAAACCACAACCAAAAGAATGAAAAGAGAATGTTTTTCCACCAGAAGGCAGAAAGAACGAATCTATACAATAGGATTAATCCTCAGTAGGTTGGTTAGGGCTAGATTAAAAGCTGTGCTTCAGTGGCACGGGTCAGTTTCTAACTACTGAATCCCATCTTCTACAAATTTCATCCCTGTAAGCTTGACTTGGGACTGTCATAAAAGTCTTCAGCCATCTATCTGTCTATCTCCAGAACGGTCGACCTGCTGTCCCGTATAAACAGCTATATGTTTGATCTTGGAGTTCCTGGTTTCTCCTTTGTCCTTGGATTCTACTAAAAGTCCAATTTCCCAATGACGCTTTGCCTTTAAGCTACCTTGTTTTGAACTTAGTAACCTTCACACCTTTCCAAGATACAGCCAACAAAAAGGTGAGAGGTATCCTCCCGCAGCCATGAGGATGCACCTCTCAAATCTTCGACCATGACTGATGCAGGACCCCGGCTGCTGTAGTGTGAACCCACCACCACCAAGTTTACGCAAAGCCCACACTTTTTATGGGCTGAGCTCAGCCAGTGACAGAACCTGACAAGTACAATGAGGCAGGCCCACATCTAAGAGTTAGACGGGGAAGGCAGTACCTTACCTTGAAGGCAGAGGGCAGCAGGCAGCGACTGAGTGTTGCAGAGTCCACAGAACACCAATAAAAGGTCAGAATTACATAGTGTGCTTCTCTGTAAGTTCTCCTAGGCAACTTAGGCAGATGAAATGGTTACTTTTATTCAAATAGCATGAGATTTTTTCAAGAGATTTTTGCCAAATTCCAGTTTAGAGTTATTTATATTTGTATATTTAGCACCTAATACCTTTATAAGACCAATGCTCAATTAATGTTTATTTTTCAAGAATTAATGTTCATTTAATTAATTGACATCAAACTTTTATGAACTACCCTCAGTAAAAAATAAACAGCAGTGTAATGTACATCAGATCAAATTTTATATAAAAATCAGGTAGTCAGGGTTTCATTTTAAAAATAAATGTATGTTAAAAAAAATAATTCATAGAAGAAATAGTGATATCAAGCAAGCATATAAAGTTCCCCAGTTTTCATAAGCATATAAGAAATTCAAGTAAATATATAAAAGATATAAAATGGAATACAATAGAACCAGTCAAAAAATTTTTTAAATCCATGTACCGATAAAGACAACATCAGATGTTGTACATAAGTACATGAACGTCTTTTTAATTTAAAAAAACAAGGATGTATGTGTGTGCATGTGTATGCATGCATGTGTGTGTGTGTGTGTGTGTTCAGCTATGGTTTTAAAAAGATTTAGGGAATCATTATAGTATCACAGCATTTAGTTTTAAAATAATATGCATACTCATGTGCTAATAAAAAGCTAAAGATATGAATCACATTATTAACAGTGATTTCCTTAGGCATAGAAGACTGGGAATTTCACCTTGTATTTTAAAAAATTCGGTATTATTGGAATGTTTTGGCAATGAGCATGAATCGCTTTCATAATCAGGAAAGTAAAACCATGATTTCTAAATTCCTTATAATTATGTGATATTATCCTTTTGTAATTATAATATAATTCTTACATACATTTATACCTTTATAATTATATGTTTATGATTATACTTATTATAGCATTACACTTAACGTTTATAGTTTTGGTTCCATTCTGTGAATTAATTCTCTTATTTCTATTTTAATAATGTTTCTTTCTATCATTGAGTAGAAAATATGCTTGAATAATAAAACTCATATAAAATGGTGACACACAATGCAATCATGTCATGCTTGGCTGATACATACCTACATATCTTTAATATACTGTGTGTGTGTGCGTGCATACGCACGCGTGCACATATGCACATGTATATGTATACGATTCAAATAATTTCAACTATTTGGTTTTAGAACAAGGAGGTAGTTTCTCATGGACACAAAAATATTCTAAAATTTGTTGCTGCATGCTTTTATGCTCTTCGTAAGTAATGCCTTGTTATGATGACATAAAAATTTACTACAACTCGATGAGTTCAGCAGCCTATGAGCACAGATTTATAGAGTCAGGGGATCTATTAAAATATCCATTTGTTAGGGTCAGTTTTCAATCTTTGCTTCCCTTTTAATGATAAAGACAATTTCATCGCCACCTATGTCTCCAGTTTACAAGGGATACCACAGAAGACCTCAAGGGCCTTGTTGACAATCATTCGATCTGAAGGCAGAGATAAACGATCCGTCGTATTTTTTTGAGGCATTCTCACGCAGGCACCGCCGGGCTGTGGGAGTTGCTGAGCTATTAGATCATTTCACAGAGAACGTACCACCCTCTTCCAGGCGTCTCCTTTTTCCCCTCTACAAAAATGATGATTCATATGTAACTGAAGGAATGTCATTTCAACACTGTGGCTAGAATTTGAAAATCTCAAACAGCTTGTGTGTTTTCTTTAGGCTATAATTCTGTTTTTAAATTTCTGGGTGTGGGGGAGGAATGAGTATTTTGGCTTTTCCTTTCATGACTATTCCCGAAGAGAACAGCTCTCTACTGCCCATGCCAGATGGAGAAGTAGCAGCATGCCGAAGTTACTGGCAAAGAGAGAAGAATGTTGTAAATCATTCTAAAGTGGAGGCACATCAGGGGAAATCCTCGGGGAGTTAGACAAGAGCATGTTGTAGAGAAAATGGGACCAGGGTATTAGTAAGTTGTGTAGATTCGGTAGATTAAAAGAAAGACAGAGAGTCAAAGGCAAAAATATATGTGACAGTCTGGTTAATAGTATGAGGAACTATACAAACTGAACTGTATGTGTCCTTTTAATAATTACGAAACCTAGACAAAAAGTGTACACATTTACAGATCCTGTGTTGAAACTGGATTCACTATTACAATGTCCCTTAGCAATGCAAAAACAGTAAATTTTTATGTGTTTTTGAAAAAAAACAATTTATCGATGGCGTTGCAAGAGAAGTATCTTGCAATGCATACTGTGATGAAAAAAAAAATTGCCTTTATTTTCAAATTGACCTTTTTATAAAAGAATAATATAAATTATTGTCACTGGTCAATAAGATATTTCCAAATCGTTGGCTATAGCATATATCGTGAGAGATGACAATATACACTGTCTCTAGTATTAGTTACTTTAGCTATAAGTGACCTGAAAAAATAACGAGCGTTAAAATAGAAAAAAAGAAACTGGTTGGGTAATTGTCAAAATTCTCATTTTCAGAATGAGCTACCTGAAGTTCAGAAAAGCAAAGCAATGTGGCCTACTTCACATAGCTAATAAATACTATACCTGGAACTTAAGTCTATAACTGTTTGATTCTAGGGCCTATTTGTTTTATAATCATGGCACTTTGCCTTCCCTATAGAATTGTTAAAATTCATTTTTTTTCTGAAATGGTGCAAAAGTGCTTTCTGTACTATATATGAGAGAAATTACATTGTCGCTTATGTTCTTTCCTATTTTTGGACATTTTTAAACTAGTTCCTCTAATGTTCCTTTAAAATATTTACTTATTTTTCTCTTCATGCAAAAATGGATTTAAGTCAACTTAAAAAATGACAAAAATTAAAATGACAAGTTCTGACTTAAGTGAATTTTACTTTTATTTATTTGTAAAGTTTAGGTTATAAAGAAGTTAGAAGTGCATTTATAGACTAACATATTCAATGACTTCTGGACTCACTATGTATTAAATGAAGAAGTTAACAAATATGAATTAATCGCCCTGACACACTGATCATAATTAAATGTTGCTGGAAAAGAAGTTTCCAGTCTGTATAAGAGATGTTGAATTTTCTACCCATTATGCTCACATCCTTTATTTATTTTATAGAATTCTACTCTTACTTCCTCATAGTAATTTCTTTGTGTTCTTGTATACAATTTATGTTTCTCTGTTAATTTTCCTGTTCATTATAAGCATATTTTCCTTCATATCATAGTTATAATAGATGCCTTAATGTCTTTATGAATTCAAAAATCTTGTATCTTCACGCAGATTTTATTTGAAAGTCAAATTTTATATTGCCTTCTAGACATTGTGAATATTATGTTGCAAAAATTCTGAATTCTATTACATTCCTCTGAAAAGCATTGGTTTTTGTTGTTCTTTTAATGATCAATTAACTCGATTGGAATCGAATTGCAAACTTTCTCTTGGATGGCCGCTCAAATCTCAGTTCAGCGCTTTTGATTCTTGCCCCAGCTGCTTGAGGTCTACCTCACAAATGCATAGGTATTTCGGTTGTCAGCCAGGGATGTCAGCTGAATTTAAAGCCCCCCTTTCTGTGACTCCATCTTTTCTGGGATTTTCCCCTCATTTTCCAGCAGTCATGATCGCCTGGGACCAGAAAGATTATGGGCTTTTTAGGATTTAGCCAACCTATGTGGCATAGACTGGAAACTCTCAGACTAAGAACTGCAAAATTAAGAATTTCTCTTTATACCTTCCCTTTATCCTAGGGTTAATTTTTCTCTTTAATTTCCTTTTTGTTATCTTCCAGTTGCCTTTAATGTTTTCACTTGGGGTTTTTGGGGTTTTTGTTTGCTTGCTCGCTCGCTTATCTAGGAACAGATTTCTATAATTTTAATGTTACATTATCTGTTTCAGTTCTATGGTATATTAACATAATTCTCAGGTTACAAGTAACAGAAATATGACTCAGTTTATCTTAAACAAAACAGAGGTAAACGCCTTACAGCACTGAAATATTAGGGTAAACTTTCAGAATAGCCACATTAAGATACTCAGACCATATCACCAGGAATTTGTTTTTCTTCCATTTGTTGTATCTTGGCTCCGATTCTGCTCCAAAGGCTTTGTTCTGAAGGACTCTCTCACTATACAGTTTTCAAAGCTCCAGGCCTACATGCTACCAGGTTAAAGACAGCAGCAGAAAGAGAAGGCCTGATACCTACTGGCTCTGGGAAAAGTCACGGAACAAACTTCTGTGTTTGGGCCTGGTTGACCCATTCCTAGACTAATCCCTATGACTGGGATTGACCAAAGGTATCATGCATTTGACCTCTGGAACTGGCTGTGCATTCAGTCCCATCTAAGCCACATAGCCTGAGAATAGAGGAAAAATCAGGTGATTACGCTCAATGAAAGAGAGAGTGGTAGATAGATCAAACAACAGAATTCTATTGTCCCAGAAGGAAAAGAAGAACATGTCAAGCTGAGAGAAGAGAAATAACCGGTAACAGATGGTGACAGAAGTAGGCTCCTGTTCCCTGCCAGCTTTCTCCTCAGTCCTCTAGGGAGCCACGGCCCAGGCCTCATCTTGAGCACATTTCCATCCTTTGACTCTTCCCATTCGAGCTCCGATCGCCCTTCCTTTGCCGGCAGAAACGGGGACTGAGTTCACATTCATTTTACCAAGACGATCCGACTGTTGTTCCTACGCTGCACCACAGCTAGGGACGTGTATCCGGTGAAAACTTCCCCCCTCCTACAAGACCAAATAGACACCTTTACTGACAGCGTTAACCACAGTGTGCCAACAAAACAGATACAATATTTTGTAAAGAAGAATGGTTTAAAAAAGACAGGATAATTTTTGTTCTTTAGGCGATTCATACAGATATGTAAAGAACATGTAAAATTTTACTAGCTTGGGGTTAAAATGAAATCCCATTTATTGTAACGTGTGCATTACAAAGGTTCTCAGTCTCCAGTTAGCAAGAGGGAGTCTGTTGTTTCGGTCAGGTTAATCCTGGGTAGTGGACGTTCGTAAGGTATCATTGAGATATTAGGGAACTCCATCCTGTGAATTTTTTTCTACTGATTTTTTCAAGTGTTTTTTGTTTGGGGATTTTTTGTTTTTGTTTTTGTTTTTTGCTTTTGCTTGGAGAGAGCCACCTCACCTCTGTAGCTTGACCTCCAGTAGCCCGTTCAGACCCCCAGTCTTCTAATTCCCCTCTCTTACCTATGTCATGGTCTATTATATTCAAAGGCCCATCGAAGCAAGCAGAAATACTGGCTCTAATTTTCCTGCTGTAAGAGGATGTCTATTAGAAGAGTCCCTTGGAACTAGGTATATATTTTTCTACTTCCAAATGCTTCCTCTGTAAATAGAGGCAAAATGCCAAATCAAGAATTAGGACTCACGACCTGTTATCTCATTCACATGATTTCTCATAGATATGTTCTCCATTCTCCCTAGAAACAAGATCATCACCTGTAAGAACCATGGGTGCCGTACTCCATCGTAGAAATTGGTCTTTACCATGTTTTTAAATCATCGAGAAGAAAGGAGCTTAAATTGGTTGAGAGAGACATATAAGGCCAAAGTATAAAGGCATTTTTAAAAGATGGACTACTTTATAACCATTCACAAAAAGGAAGAAATTATCATTAGTTTCTTTCTTTTTGTGAATGGTTATAAAGTAGTCCACTGCCCCCGTATCACCATATGAGAACCAACAGAACTCTGCCTAATGTCACTGTGGCACGTGTATGTAGGTATGTGTGTGTTTGCACTCATTCACACACTCATCAGATAGCTATATGCCTGTATAATATGTATCCTATAACTTGGTTCTTAGCAACAGTATTTACAGAGTCTAAATCAGCAATTTATTCATCTACCCTGGGAGACATGTTAATTGCTCTATTATACTAACGGTTTATATATAACCCAGCCTTCAAATGAGCTTCATTTAAAATTGGCAGTGTTAACTTACACCTGCAAAAAGGTGAGCATCTTTCTTCCAGCCCGGGAGTAGCGGGGCCGTTTCCCGCACGTGGTATATGCCTAAAGAATAGCATTTTCATTTGCTTTGATTATCATGCAAAACCACAAGGCACGATTTTGTGTTAAAAAATTTACTAAAGAACTCTAGGGAAAAATAATGGCTTTCACAAAGTAACCACATGCTGGACAGAATGTTTATTTAAAACATTTGTTTGAATACATATGAGGCACAATGGCCAAAATTACAGAATTATCCTGCTTGTAAATTCATCCTTCCATTATTTAGATAGCATTTGCCAACTCGAAAAATACAACAACTTTTATCTTTATTAAGATATTTTATCAATGGGGAATATATTTGTATAACATGAATAGATAACATTCAGCTACTTATGAATCATCTCATTCTCACACTTAGTGAAAGGTGTGGATTAAGTAATTTCTAGCTATGTGGGGTAATCTAATTCTAGCACACAAAGCATGTAGTTTAAAGTATTGATTAGTAGCAGTGTCCATTGATCCAAGATGAAGCAGTATTAAATGATTTGGAAGCTTTGACCTGTCCCATGACTTTCAACATGACATTTTTGTCTTCCACCCCAACACCAAGGCCATCCTAAAGCTGTTCGCTGGAGCATGAGGCAGGCCCCGCCCATCTGGTCTGTGTCACTATCCAGAGTACTTAGGATGCAGCTGGTTCAGAAAATACCTGTTTAACAAGTGAATGAGCGAAAAAATAAAATTCAAATATTCATCTAGCATCTCAAAATGTGTGTGGGGTGGGGGAGGGAGAGACAGAGCCAGGGAAAATACACTGAGCCCCCCTTTTTGACATGAAAAGCTGTTCTGATCTCAGAGGTTCTATGAAATCTCAGCTTTCCTTAGGAGTTATTGAGTCGATCATTTTAAATGATAAATCTAATGGAGTTTCTTTATCAAATAGTTGTATCTTCCCAGAGTTCACATCAGCGACGTGTTTATTGAGCATCTGTTGTGCGCCTGTAGGCGTTCGGAGAGGGATGGGGCATGCACGGTGGAAAATGATATGTTTTTATCATCATTTGCATAGCATTATAAACAAAAATTGTCCTTAACTGCTTTAGCAACTAGTAATATTTTAAGGCATTTCCTAAGAAGGTAAAAAAATAAAAACTACAATGTGAAGCTCTGCTAATAGGTTCGGTTCTTTTCTATTAGAATAGTTTAATTTTCCTTTCCAGGTCCCGAAACAATAAATAAAATAACAGGCAAAACAGAGAAGTGTTGGCATCTTGACCTCATCTCCACCCTTTGTCTTATTAATGCTATAATCAGTCATTCAATATTACTGGTGAGATTAACTTAGATACAGGTTATAAACCCAATAAATGCCATGAATAACACGAGTGCACTTAGGAAAGGAAGCCAAGATATATTTACCCACTTTGTGAAGATGACTACAAAATAGCAGAAACTGCTAAAATCCAACATTTGTTTTCCTAATCTAGTTGCCTAGATAAGTAAGGGCTCAAACTCAGAAGAGTTTTTGAGCTACGTTGGTCTGAGTCAAGAAAATAGACGCACGTATCATCAACTAATGCCTGGAAACAGCCCGTGAACTTGTGCCAGCAACAGCTAATTTGCAACTACGGGGGCTTCATGAAAATGAGTTTCCGTCAGCATGGGGAGGCTAGCAGAGCCGTTTGAAAGGAAGGAGAGCATAATCCGTGCCAGTTGATGCTGGCAGGGGATCCTCAGCCCACTGAGTACCAGGACTTTTCAGCATATTTAATGCTATAAGCACAGACATTGTCTTTCAAAACGTAAACCATGTTTTACTGTGTGGGCCACGGACTGCAGAGCGGCATTTCAGGCAGATGGATGGCACAGATATTTGTAAAAATGTGGCACATGGAAGATAGGAATGGAAAGGAGCCAGACATAAGGGCAAAGAGGTGAAAGGCCAGATGTGAATTTACAAGAATGCGAGTATGGAATTTTTTGTAATATTTTTCTAATTATAAAAGTAACAAATGTCGAATGCAAAAAGAGAAAAAGAAATAATTTTATAAAATGAAAAAGCATAGACTAAAAGTTATTTACCGTCACCACATATATATAGTACTGTTAAAACTTTATTCTAAGATTTTCCTAGAATTTTTAGCTGAAGAATTTAAAGTGATGAAAAGAAAGGAATTACCAAGAAAAGAGATTTTGGACAAATCCTTTATAATGAAGATAGTATTAACTTTTCTCCCCCATGTGTGTTATGAACAACCAATCTGTAAATTAGGGTAATTGCAGCAAATGACCAAAAATATTATGGAGACCTTCTATTAATTTATAATTTTATCTACATAATAACAAATATCTATTTCGAGAATAGTTGCCCATGTGTATATATTGATAGAAATTAATGAGACTATAAGTCAGTTCGAATTATATTAAATTCCTCCGCTTTAAAATAGTTGCAAAGTGGTGTTATAAGCCGCAAGGAGACTTTTCAGTTGTTCATTAGATAGCCTTACTTCTGCTGCCTTTTAGAGAAGAAATCAATTTATTCAAGGAATGTGTCGATGAGGTTTAAGTAGGGTGATCAAATGGTATATTGACCATTCTTGGATACTTTGGGGACTCGAAAGAAGGCACTGTTCATGATTCCTGGGATCACAAGCATCAACTGTGACTGTCATGCAATCTGGGAACCATGTCCACCCTGGGTTAAGAATATCTGGGAAAATCAGATTTTATTATGTTTTCCTCGTCCGCTCTTGGCCCCTGGTGATTGGGAGTAAATGGTTTTGGGAGGAGTAGTCTTGGTCCCAGACCAAGTTCACTCTTAATCCCCGTTGAGGTTACAGCAGGTTTATTGAAAGGTTCCTCTTTGATCTGTGCCGCCTAATTTGAGGAAGCCCGGTTTTAATCTCAGGGCATGGCGCTCACTGCTAGTCCCTGTCTGGCAGTATTACTTGGAGAAAACATGACTCCCTCTTGAAGAGGACTGATGAAGTGGAGATCATCTGGAAAATGTACTCCCCTGAGCTGAGGTCTCGTCTGGGTCCCTGTGGATATAGGGTAGAGGCCATGGTCTTAGTCCTGGAGTGTAGGTTCGCAGGAAGAATGTGTCTATCTTTAGATTTTCGGATACCAGTACACACTATGTTTTATAGTCTACCTCAGCCTAAACTAAGTTATCCAAAGCAGACCCTAAGTTCTTAGTTTTATTGACTACTTATCTTATTTCTAAACATTCCATTAGGTAGTTTTCTAAATCTTTTATGTTTTTTCATGATGGACTTTATTTTTATTTTAATTTCTATCCTTTCATATGGTTGATCATTTTAGAACATATATAGTTTATGGTACTTTTCAGGTTGTTCTGTCGCCTGAATTTCTTGAGGTGGATGCCAACACTATTTATTTTGTCTACCACTCTCTTTAGAGTAACTAGATTTCATTTTTTCCTTATTTTTTCTCTTTTTTTTTTCTTTTAGCTCATTAATAGCTAGCTTTTCTGTGAATGTGTGTTTGCGTGATAATAGGACTTTTTAGGCCTAAGAAGAATTAGTTGTTTCCTTTTGTTTTCCAGTGGATTTACACGAGCCTTGAGAGGAGAAATCTTTTTTGAAAATCAGTTTCCATTTGTTTCTACAATATCTTAGAGGCTCGATCCCAACAGGGCTTTATCAAGCCTTCCCGGTGACTTTAGTTTCCGGCCTAGGATCCTTTAAGGTACTCTCAATTCTGAATCCAACGTCATGTAGTTCAGGCTTGAAGTTATATCTTCAGCCTCAGGGTCCTGGGTCTCTAGGAGGATTTCTCTTCCAGCACCTTGCATTTCATGGGCTCATGACCTGGTCTGCAGTCCTTGTGTAAGCATAGACGCTCTGGCTTTTTCCATGAGGGCCACTATCTGGTCCATCCTTCCCCTGGGTTCCCGCACTGTCTGCCCTGCCTGTGATGTTCCTCATCATCTCCAGCATGTGTATAAGTCCCTTTACATTATACATACAGCTTTACAGTTAACTCATTTCCCGTTTAGAAACAGAAGCGCAGCTTGCTGCCAGCGTTCATTTGACATCACGTGTACGTTTTCTAGGATTTGACATTTTGAGCAGTCAAGAATTACTGTATTTTGTAAACAGAAATAGCACAACTGAAAACAGAATGCTATAAAGAGAAGGATGTCATTTGTTTCCAAACACTATCGATATACTAGAGCGACGTGAAAATAATCATAAAAGCAAGATATTCTGTGGCAAACTTTGGGGGAAAGGTTAGGACTGTGATGCGTGAGTTCTCTCAGGGTAAACGCTGTAGTCGCAAGTGCTGCTGGCAACTATTCTAGGGCAAATGGGAAATGGCTTAATTATTTGGGAATATTTAGAAGATATATATATCTATAGATCTACATGTATAGCTATATCTACATATATGTATATATATGCACCAAGAAGGTAGAAAGTAGCTCAGTCTACCGACTTTATGGAATTTAACTTTTTCTCACTATTTTTCCCTATTGTTAATTTTATTACCCTTTTTAGATGTGGTTGGGAAAACTCTACTATACATAATATAAGACTGCCTTTCATTTTCAATTTTTTTATTAAAATCAGAGTTCTTCTGATTTTATTAGTATTCTTTTAATGATTTCCAAACCCTTGTAGAGTGATACTACTTGTAAGTGTTTTCAAGATAATATTTGAACAAAGTAAATATTTCCACGATGGGAGACACCGATATAATAGACTCATTATTTGATAATTATGTGAACACTCAATAAATCCCTACGTGAAACCTAATTAGAACACTTACTTTCAAAACTCTCAATGAATATACTTTTTGCATTTGCTTAGATATTTTCAGAAATGAATCATTATTTAAAACTCCTCAGAATCTTTATAAAATGTTGAATCAGGGAAAGTCTTATGGGGGAAACTATTGTATTAAGTATTTTGTATTATTAAGTACATATGTATTACTAAGTATAATGACAAAATACTTAATCTCTATTCCTTAATTATATCAATTCAATTTACTAATTACATTAATATTAGCAACCCGCCTCAGAATATAGGTAATGCAAAACAATGTTAAATCTTATCCAAACTGGTAAAGACACAAAGCTTCATCACACAGATAATTACCTGTGTAATAGACACCATGAGATTATGTGCTTTGGGTATTTTGTAAATTTCCATTAATAATTATTTGTTCTAGTCATATTTTATTTTTTAAATAGATGGAATGTATGTAAATATTTAACTCACCAATTGGAATGGATTTCAAAAATATTTGAGATAGAGTCTATATATTGAACCCTCTGACAAGTTATGTAAAACCAAATCATACTTGAGCTTTAAAAAAAAAAAAGCCTCTCTGACTTAAGACTATTGTCAGAAATCAGTGTGATAAAGTAGAAAAAAAGGAAATATTACAAATCAGAATATATGAGGAAAAAGTATTGGGTAGAGGACAAATATAACTACCTCAAAACTTATTTCTCTATGGCATAAAACTGAAAACGATGACTATAATTTCAAACACAGCACATGTGACAAGTGAAATATTGTACAATCAATCAAGGAGCTATTTCAGTTTGAGAACAGTATGGTGTGTGTAAATATCTTTATAGGGACTATCCATGGTCCTCATAAAGATAATACAGGTCAGCGTCATTATTTTCTCACTATGATTGTCATAGTCTTTATCATCATCAGTAATAGAGGACCAGGAGTATGAAGTGGGAAGGACAGTGCCCTCATTTTCCAAGAACCCATTTCAAGTCCTGGTTCCATTCACTTCTTAACTATATGGTCTCAGGTTAGGTCACAAAGTCCCTGCTTTGTTTCCTTCCAAAAATAGTGTTGATAATAATGCCTGTCTTACTAAACTCACAGTGTTACGAGAACCAATTTCTAAAATGCTTCATAAAACACTTCAAAAGAATGTTACATGTTTTTATTATATTTTTGAAAAGGAAGGGAAATGGATTCCCCTTTATACGCTGAGCTTTATGCTAGAAAACCCTCAGAGAATACGACCTTCATTCTACACAACATAATGTATCTAAAATGCAATGCCATTTCTTCCTATTTAAACACTTAAAATCATGTTTTCCTCTGGTTATAAATATTAAGCAAGCTCATCTGTCATCTGTTTTTTTCCATCATTGTATATAAAGCCATTGTTGAGACAGAGCTATGTTACTTGCTTTATTAGTAGCAGCAGATTTTTTCATTTCTATGCTTTTTTGGCTGGAGTATTCATTATGTACAGTGAATCAGAAAATGTTCATGGGTGGCATAACTTCTGAGTCTGCATATTTAATTCTTGATTTCTGTTGACATTGCACACGATTGCGTATGTGTATTCACGGGAGAAATGCGTGGCCAACAACGGCTAGAAACAGAGGAGGGTTTTACTTCCGCTGACTTCCAGTCTTGTTACTTTAGTCGCATTTTGCTGCTTCCACACTTATTTTCCATGCCGACGAACTCTCTGGAGTTGTGCTGACCAATATATGTATTTATTTAAATAAATTAGATTTAGATAACACTAAAAGTTGGGTTCCCCAGTCACACTAGCTACATTTCAAACTCAGTATGGCTAGAGGCCACCATACTGAATAGCGACATACAGACTATTCCCAACATAACCAAAAGAGCCATCGCAACATTATACTAAGGTGTCTGGCATCGTCCAAAGATCTCTCATGGGCACGAATCCGGAACTTGACCCCAAAACACTGGATTTTACTTTCACAACGTTTAGGCCCTTGAATTTTCTCTAGGCGGCCTTTTAAAGCCTCTGCAATGAATTCAGTGTCTTTTCACAAGTTAGGTGCATACTAGTTACCCGATGACTTCTTGGTTCTCTAGTTCTCATCCGTAACTCATTCATCCACCATTCAATCTTTTCACCAAACACTTTCCTTGGAATTAAGGGCACTGAGGAGGAAAAGGTAAGGTCCTAGGAATTTTCAAGGTAATGAGAATAGAGACCTAATTTTTAAGCAATGTAAAACTATCTGAGATAAATTCTGAACATAGGTTCTGAGAGGCCAAGTTCCAGATCCATTACGTTATAAAATGTTACTGCTTCAATTCCCATATATGGGGTCTTGTTTTTTTGTTTTGTTTTGTTTTCAGTAATAAAACTTAAAAGCTGTGTATTGTTGATTTTTTTATAGTCATCTATGTTTACAAAATATACTTTTGAGTAAGGTTCATTAACTTTAAATTCACTGATATATATAGGAATTACTGCCAAAATCAATGATTTATTTTTCCTTCTGGAAAAACCAAAGAGCACATATCATAATGCTCTGAGTAAAGAATGATTTTCAACGCAATTTGAGAGAACCATGATATAAAAGCAAATGTATTTCCAACCACAGATATTCATTATAACTGAATTCTTGCAAAGCCCAACAAATGGAATAAAAATAAAAGTTCTAATCTAGCCAGTTATTTGGCACAACATAATTCAAAGGGAAAAAAAATTTTGGCTTTACTAAACTTAGTGAAATCAGAATTTGCATAAAGATAACATTTAATTCTGAAAGGTGAGAGTAAATGGGAAGCCGTCACTATTAATTTCACATATTTAATACATGGAGCAATTGTGATTGCGAAGGCTTGGCGAATGTCGAATTGTAGTTGTAATGATAATACTAAGAAAGAAGACTAAGCGTGTTGATAGCCTAACCATAAATGTCAGTGGAATTGAAACATAAAGGATGAAGTGAGAACTAGAATTTTGAAATGATTAAGGAGAAACCAACCAAAGGAAGTTAAAGATATTTAATACTAGAATAGTAGTTCTGCTATTTCAGAAAATAAACTGTAAATAGTAATGAAAAAGAACTCGATCTCCCTCCCTCCCTCCCTCCCCGCGACCCGGGGCCCCTCTCTTCCTCCCTTCCATACTGTTCTTCTGACTTTCAGAATCATGGAGGAAGGTGAGTACAGAGCTGAGAATGTGTCAGTTGCCCAGAGCAGTTTGTATATTCCCAAATGGCCATCAGCTAGAGGCCTCATGACTTAAAAATAACTGGAATCGTGAGCACTAAATGCCAATGCTACCTATGGAGGTGGCGGGCTCCAACAGGTAGTAGGTTAGTACAGGTGAGTTATCTTGAAGCACAAAGATCAAAAATTTGGAAGCATGAGGAAATGCCTATTTTATAAATTCTTTACTTAATATTTTTATCTCTTCTTCTCTGACAGTAAAAATTATTTTTAACTGTAGAAAATAACCATGGTATAGAGATGTACATTTTATACATAGGGAAAATACTCTTGGGTTTCAATGTAATAGATATCCCTAAGGTTATTTCAAAAAAGAAAACATTTACCTGACTCGTAGTCTTGGATCTTTATAGATCCCATATCGTTCGAGGGATAAAATATATAGAAGGTCACATACTGTTTCTCAGCAGACACACGGTTGGCATTTAGGCCACAGCAGTCCTCCACATTGTGGGTGTCTCCCCTACGTCGCAGGGTGCTTGACATTCCTACTACTGAATAGCAGTGCCCCATCGCCATCCAATGACAAAAAAAGTGATCCTTCTCAACACATACAGCATGTTTCCAGATACCGCCTAGAGCAGGAAGGTGGGCTGGTTTCACCGCCAATCAAATAAAACTCAGGAGGCTTGCAGAAGAAGAGGGAGCCCTGACTCCCCGAGGGTGCGGGGGTCTTAAGAGAGGTGCGAGAGAGAAGTTAAAGGTGATGATAGAAAATTAATAAGAAACAGAGGAGATGACTATTTTTAGAGCAGTGTTCTTCAAGTCATTTCTCCTCTGATTTCTTCACTCACCATCAATCAATGTTCCAATGAGTGCTTTTTGGTTTTCTCTATCAGCTTGATTCTCTAGTTAGAAAATTATACTGTTGCAAAAATAAAAATTAAAAGAGAGAGAAATCAACACAGGAGGTCCGTACAGGAAAAGCGACGGTCTCCCACCCCTCACCTTGTCACCTCTCCTGTGCGACTTCCCAGCAACGTTTCCTTCACTTGATTTTAAATAACCTTTCCGAGAATTATGAGTCTGTATTTTAAACTCATTTCAAGCTTCATTTCTCTGTGCAAGGCTAAATCTATCTATGTGGAAAGTTCAAAAGATGTTGTTGGTTCCATAGCTAGATGGGGAAAGTAACATTTCAAGGGGCTAATGATGCCATTTGTTATGATATTGCCTTCTCCTCTCCCTGGGGACTTCTAATCTCACACCTGACCGCTCTGGTTTGGGAAATTTGTGTTGTGCAGATACAGTCCAATTCAATAGAATAAGCATTTTTTTTTTAATTCCCTAGATTTTGTGGTAGTCATATGCAAGGGAGTGAGTGACAGCTCTCAGAATGCTCAGTGTTCAGGTGGAGGGACTAACCATAACACAACATGACAGGTGCTGTAACTGTGGTTGCTGGTGCCACCACCCCCCCCCAACTCCTAATCAATTCTGCATTAGCCCAAGTGTCATCCTGTCAAGGCTCTTTGGCTCCACTGGGTAATGTGATTCAAATGATAGAAACTAACAGCCCAAAGGGCTCTAAAAGATCTAAAATTCCAAATGTTTCGTAATTGGAGAAAATGTGATCCAAAGTGATGATGGCCTGTGCGTATTTAAGCTTACCATCACAAATGTTTACAAAAGAGGGTTAAAGGGCATCTAAGCAACATATGTGTATTTTGCAATGAGTTCCTAAAGAGTATGTGTTCGATTTGTTTTTTGTTTTTTTTATTTTTTTACTTTACTTATTTTCTGTAAGGATGTTTGGTCTGGTGAGATAGGGAGAAATGCAATGGAGAATTACCTGGAGTGAAACAGTGATTGGGCTAAGAAGATAATTTAGAGAGGGCTTCTTATTACCCTGTTGCGTAAGCATTTTATCTTTCTATTGCCTTAGTTTATCTAGTTAATTCTCTTCCCCCTAAGGTCCTCAATTTCAAAATGATCACTTTTATATAAAGAAATTTTATTGAACATTTTGTAAAAATCCATAAGTTTGGGAAGCACATTTTAATGATTTATACCTAATATACTTCCTTCATTAAAAAGATAATCTGCATGTTATAATCGAGGATGATTTACGGTTGATATGCAAGAGAAAATTAACGCTTCTCAGCCTTTTGGCTAAGAACAAGTGTAGAACAAGAAAAAATAAGCCATGCAAAAAGTCGTTATGAACGAATTGATTATATAGATGACTAAGTCTCATACAGATGAATACACTTGCTTCATTTTTCCTAAACATAGCTTTCTGTTTTAAAAACTAAGTGAGATGCTATGCATAATAGTGTACTTTCGTTAATATAAAGTACTTTCTCCTAAAAGCCCTCTAGTAGAAAACCGAGACAATATGACTTGTTGTCTTCTGTTCTTTTTATTTTAAAACCAAAATTATCAAGAAAAATGGCTGAGTGCCTATTTTCATTGAAACAAATATCACTTAGCAAAATCTCGAAGCTCTGTGTGATCTTCTGTTGTATATAGCTTTGGCATCTTAACCAACTGAACTGCAAATGGGATACATGGAAATCATTTTCTACATCCGTAAGCATCTATTCTCTTCTTGTTAATGGAATGTCTCAGAGGCTCTATTGAGAAAATAAAACATTTTCTCAAATAGGATTAAATAGTTATATACCTCACTGTGTGGGGGATATAGCAGAGAATTATCTTCTAGTAGCACTTAGTGTTCATTAAATACAAGACGACGATGATTGATACAGGCTGCAGTAGAGATTAAGCTCTATCATTGTTACGTCGCTTGCCGCTGCACACTGTGGGAGATGTTTATATACCATAGATGCACCGGAAATAGGAGCAAATGTTGATTTACATGGCGCACAAAAAGTATGACCAATTAAAACGTTTCTACTGGTGATCATGACTTAATGTGGCTATGCCATCAGTATGCTAACATGTCAACCCCGGGATGAAAACTTCAGAGTGAAGTGAGATGAGGCAGTAAGGACTTAGATCTAAGTGAAAGTTGTTAATGGTTAGGGCTGTATATTTCAAAGATCGTAAATCTTTATTTTTCATTGCTGGCGTATGCTAAAGTGAGACTGAGAAATGCATTTTGATTTGACTGCATCTTTTTAATAAACATAGTCAAATTTCAGTTTGGAGAGAGTAACTCAAATATGCTCCTCACCCCACTAGCTGAGCAGACAAGCTCACTCCTATTTTAATGATGTTATAAAAATAATCAAACATAAACTTGCTTGTTTACCTTCATTAAATCTCCCGGCTCGTTTGCATTTTTACACGCTCAGCCTCCCTCCAGGTTACGATTACAGCAAATGTCGGCCCTATCAAATGCTAACCTCCCCTGCTCTGGATGCCATCTGATCCTTCTCACGGGTTTTTGCTCCTTGATTAGTTCTTTTTCCTTACAAGTCTGGTTTTTCTGTCTCCTCTCTCCCAACTCAATTAACATAGAAACATGCATTAAATCTCTCCTTTTGTCTCACTTTTTCTGCCTACTGCTACATTTCTCTCACCCCTTCACAGTAAAACCACTTGAAAAAGTTGTCTTCAATCACCTCTTCACTTCCTCTTCATCTTTCATTTTTCTCTCACAATCACTCCAAAAAGACTCCACGTTCCATGCCTCACAGAGGCTGCTATTATCACAGTAGCTTTGCCAGATTTAATCATCACTTGTCTGAGTTTATCTTTCAATGGCATTCAACACAGCTGACAAATCTTAAAACATTTTCTTCTTTTGACTTCGGCCCTACTATTATCCCATGTTTTTTTTTCCACCCCTCTTTCCAGTCTGGCTTATCTTTCTCAAACTTCATCGCCGCTCTCTTCGATTGGACAAGAAAATGTGGTAGTGCCTTAGGGCTTGGTTCCAAGCCCCTTTCTCTGCTTCAGGTAATTTTGTTTTCTCTAAACTGCTCATCTCGAGAGCAATGACTTTAAACGTTATCGATATAGTCCAAAATCTGTTTCTTTATAACTGAAGTCTGCAGACTCATTCTAAAGAGGTCCACTTGATTCTCTCCCTTGGTGGAAAATGTCCATCTTAATTTCAACAGAACCAAATAAAAAAAAAAAATACTTCTTGATATTCCAAAACCTGTTCCTTCCGCTTTCTTATTTATGTCAGCAGATGCCACCGTTACCTATTAGTCACTCAAGCAAACGTGAAACGTTCATGATTTCCTCTTTCTCTCACCATAGCATCCAATTAACTAGTAAACCTTGTAACAAAACTTCTAATATGTATCCTGAAAATGTATCCTCCTCTGTTCAATGCTCTACCCAGCAGACAGTGCTCTTTGAAAACCTGAAAACAGATTTTATATCTATACGTGACGCTAGTTTAAATATTTCACTGCAGTGAGTTCTTATCACATAGAATCTTTACGTTGTGCTTCGAGTAGTCACTTTCACCCAGAGTAAGCCTGTGAGTCTGGTGTTTACCTCCCTCTCGATCTGGTAGCTTTACTTCCCTGCGTGCATCTCCTTCTCTCTCTGCTGCAGCCACAATGACTCTCCTGTTTCTTGTTTTCCTTTTAGCTCCTTAAAGAAGCGTTCTCCTGTGAAAGGAATACTATCCCCTCTTCGGGTAACACCCTTTCCTTTATTCTTGGAATTTATAGATATTTCTTACTATAATCCAAGCCCAGAGCGGTCGTGTTGGTTAGACAGCCCATCATTCACAGTGGCCATACACAGGTCTCAGCTTAAACTTCATCCATAGAGAGAAGCTTTCTCATCACTGAATCCAGAACAAAACAAAATAACAATGACAGCAAAACTCAGAGTAATGTGTGAAATTTGAGGAGGGAAAATATAGATGAGTATGTTCAACCTGCTATCTTTACTTGGAAATCTCTGCTGATATTTTTTGAAATTATTTGTAAGATCATTGATTTTGAACCATCTCTCCATGCAAATAAACTCTACTAGATCATAGACGCTGACAGTTGTGTAAACTCCAGTTTCAGACAAATAACAACTATGTGAAGGCACAATTGTTGATTAATAAAAAGTGAATCATTTAAGTAGAAAGAGCATGTGATTTGAAATCAAATGATTTGAGTTCAAGTCCTAGGTCTTTTGAGCAACTTTGAGCAAGTCTGTCATCCTCTCTAAGCCTCTGTTGCCTTATCTTTAAAATTGGGACAATAGTTCCAGTAATTACCTCTGATCCGTAGAGACAGGTTTTGAGTACTAAATGAGAATATACATCTAAACCATTATATGCACACATACACGTATGTGTGTAATTTTCTATGTAATATAAAGGACTTTACAAAAGCAAAGGCCATTATTAGGTCGCAAAAACTACTAAATAGATAAATCAAGGGGAAAATAGACAATGGGATCCTGAGTAGAACTTTAATAGCAAACTCCTATTCAGATAGCTAGATAGCTAGACAGCTAGACAGACAGACAGACAGATAAATAGATAGATAGATATCACAGAAGTAACTGAATAAGAGATAGCAATAATAATCCTTTTGGCATTCAGTTTGGAGACCAGCAGTCACTTAATGCAAAAGCATAGAGACACTACATAGCTCTTATTATCAGAGCAGAAATATCAAGCAAAGTAGATAGGAATTCCAGGTATAAATGTCAACTTGAACACTTCCTACCAAAATGACAGTAAGCCAGTTTGGTTTCACCCATAAATCAATCCACAGGATGGAAAGAGAATGAAAGAGAAGATGCAGTGATAGGACTTTTTAAGTTGGAAAAAAAGATATAGCAAACACCTTAAAGGACACGAGAAAACTAAATTCTAAGGCAAGAGGAAAACCAAGAGCTAACCTGACGAACAATTCAGAATTCCCAAAAGACTAAAAAATTGGTAGCATCATTACCTTAGAAAGGGATTAGGGAGAGACAGGAAAGCTACAGTAAAGGTTAAAGGCGAATGTATAATAATAAACTACTTTCTCAGACCCCCTTCCAATTTCAGCTGCTATTCTACCATTGTGGAAGACGATCAGCTATGTTACTCTCTGAACTTGAGGACACCTCCCTTATATGAAAGTGGAATCAAAGTCCTTGGTCGCTTCTTCCCCTGGGCTCTACTGGTCACATTGTTTGGCCTCCAAGGTCCATGGTTATCTAGGTCAAGCCGATAAAAGGTCATGGCATGGTAGGAGTTCAAGGACATTTTATGGTCAGCCTTGACAGGACAAGTGTCTCTTTTGCTCAGTTTCTGTCATCTCTATGCTGTCACTTGACCTCACATAACGCCTGGCACCTGTGGTATTTGGCGTGGTTGTGGGTCCATGAGGTCCAGGACACATGTTTGACGATAACAGGTGGCCCCTTCCCTTATGTGTCTGTGAAAATAGACATAGGTGGGTCACATGCGGTGCCATGTGCGGTGCAAGCTCCTATTGTGCTGTCAAGATGGAGCTGGACTGTGCTAATTGAGATCCCAGGGCCCCTGTTCTTTGTAACCCCACAGCGCTTAGGGACAGCTGCTCATCTCAGTCCCATTATTCTGGCATGACTCTTAGGTAAAGGAAATAAAAGCAAAGAAAAGGAGAAGAAAGGGAAAGGTGGAGAAGGGAAAGGAGAAAGAAAAGAAAAATACAAAAGAAAAGATAGGAGAAAGAAGCAAGGGATAAAAAATAAAGAGAGAAGTGAGGGGAGAAAAGCAAGAGAATTCGATTTGTTCGAATACATTGAGGGGAGATTTGTACTTATGAAGAACATTGGGGAATATTTTGATTATAGAAAACAAACCAAAAAAAAAAAAAAGAGGCAATCAACCTCAAAGAAACAATAGGTTGTAGAGGAAAGAAAATATAATTACAATAAACCATTCAACACAGCTGAGCCTTAAAGTGTATTGTGATATTACTTGTGATGTCATAAGGCAAACACTATCGATTGAACTAAGAATGATTCCATGGACATCTGAGAAGAGGAGAGGTATTTAGGAGCACTGGAGGAAGGAGACGTGATAAAAACTCTCCTTGACCAAACTTTAGCCAGGCTCCTCTGAGCCCTCTCTTCTACTAGGCCTCGTTCTTGAGCCCGGTCTTTATCCTGCCTACCTCAATTCGAGCGAGAATCCTGCTGAGTCAGGTTAGCATGAATTCCTCCCACTCTTGATATCCGATCTCTCTTGATATCTGATGAAATTCTTCACCCTCACTCTTGACATCTACTCACCCCTGCCTGCCTTCTGCAAAGTCCTGTGAAGTCAGCTTAGTAAGACTCCCCTTACGCTTGAAGTCTCCTCCTAGTAATTTCCCGTCCATTGACCCCTTCGCTCTGCTTCTTGGCTGCAAATTTCTAGCTCTCTTCGCTCTGTATTCAGAGATGAGCCCGATCTCTCTCCACTATTGTCAAAATCTTGACACCCATCACCATAGCCCTGAATAAAGTCCTCCTTAACATTTTTAACAAATATCAGAATAAGTTTTTCTTTAACAGGTATGTATAAAAGAATAAATCTTATTCTTCCATTGGGGAAGATGATATGCTTTAAAAAAATTGAAACATAGCAGAAGTAGCATATTTTTAGACACATGGAGGTAAATGTCAAATGAAATAACTCAGGTTTTAAATAGTTGCTCCTGAAGCTGAGAAGAGGTGGGGAGAGTTGAGAATCAGTGGGAAAGGGGGAAAGGATACTGTTGCTTTTTTTTTTTTAATTCGGTAGGATTATTTGAAACTATGTACATGTATAACTTATTATTTTAGTATTTCTTTGATTCACACAATACTAACTTACAAAAGAAAATTTCACTACATGTTTATATATATACACACATTTATATTACAGTTTATGGATTTTTTAATTCTTAGATCAAGTCAAAATCATTGTTATCACATAGTAAGTTCTTAATTACTAAATAGTTAAGATGAGTTTTAGAGCTGTTTATTGAGAAGTTAGAGTTGTTTTCAGAGTAGATATTTTGTAGTTAGGCATATGCCGACAAGATGAACTGCCCCAGCATTTCTAGTCCAACGTACCTCCAATGTTCCTTTTCCTGGGCAGTAAGAAAGGGTTTTCATGGATGTGATCTCGTCCATTGAAATCTCACTTGACACTTCTCCCCCTCAGGTCACTGAAATGTGGTCCTGACTTTCTTTTCTCTCTCATCTGTCCCATTTCCACCCACCCACGAACACATAAGAGTGAACCCAATCAACTGTGACTCGGGACTAGCCGCATTTGAAACAAATCATGGAGATCTACTCAGCCTAAGGTGGTCCTTGTCTCTCAAGGAAAAGAAGAGGGAAAAAAAGGACAGGGGGAAAGGTAGAGTATGTGCCAACGAAACAAATGCCAGGGCTCCCCAGCAATCTCCCTACATGCTTGAATTCCTTCTCTCCTACGTCTAATTGGAAGCTGTGAATATCCACCATCCCACCGTGTCTCAGAAGTCTAATTAGAAGCTGTGGTTCTGAATTAGAATAAGTGCAATATTTGCCAATGACGTCTGTTTGCAGGTGTCACAGCCAAGTGCCGGTGCTATCCAACATTTGCTCACCAGTGCCCACGTGGGACCCAATCCACACTTAATAAGACATAGGGACTGCATTGTCATGACACATGTGCACTAATATTCCCCGCGTTTAAGCCCCAGAAGCACAGTTCTTTTGCTAACATAGTCTCCTGCTGTAATCATAGCAGTTTTTCTTCCAGCAGTAAAAGTCTCACCCACTACAGTTAGGCATTTTCTGCTTTCCAATTACTTGCTGATGTTATGCCAAGTACAGAGTAATATTTTCATGTATCATTAAACAAATGCAGTTGTGCTCCCCAAACAAGTTTCAGTTTGGGCTAAATACATCCATTAAAGCTTTCATAAATGGCACACCCTTCAGCCTGCAGTTTCTTTTGACTCAAATATTTAAGCTGTACAGATAATACCTCGACTTTCCAGCAAGTGCCACATTAGCTGGGCAATCTTTACAGCATAAAACTTTGTAGCAAGAAAAAACTAGGAAGAGAGAAATAGGTTGTACTACTAGCAAAAAAAAAAAAAACACTGAATCCTAACCTTGCCTATTTCTAATAAATAATCTATTTTTCTTTTCTATATATACAAAATCATTTAGAAGATACAGATATTAATGATAGTATATTTAAATATGGTAGGTACTGTGGATTTTTATTGGAAGATAGACAATATTTTTCGAACACTTACAAAACTGAAAAATGAAAGCTAAGTCTAGAGATGCCAATTTAGTAATATGAATAAAGTGAAAAGGTAAGTCTAATGATGTATTTTTATCGAAGGCAGTTTGAAGTGAGTCAAGGAACGTTTCATACAGTGGGTGAGCTCCCTTGGTCCAGTCAGTCAGAGATCGTTCGGTTGCTACGCACCGACACCCTAGCAGCTTTCCTAAGTAGAGGGAGATTTACATCAGGAAACGGATAAACCGCCGAACCCAGACGCAGAGTCTTGGCCAGCAGCTCTCCCCTTTCCTCCGGGCCAGAGCCTCGGGCAGCCAGGCTCTGCCCAGCTTTCCCTCCATTTTCTCTAGAAAACCTTCGTCTGCCAGGTTCTTAGTTTCAGTTTCCTCATAATTTCAGTTCACCAGGCAATTTGCACCATCTCTGACCGTGACCTTACATAATCTTACAATTCTAGGAATATTGTCTGAAAAACACTTGTGTAAATTCAAATTCTTGAATTTGAAAAAAATAGGCTGCGTTGATGTGGGTGCTACGAGGAAGTAGCACCAGCTACTTAATCCCTTCCTCCTCCCATCCTGGTTTCCCTGAAGGAGTCTTTCAAGGATCAGCTGTTTATCTGTTGGTTTGAATGTGGCTTAAGTTTAACATGACCCAATAACTATTAAACCTGTAAAATTGTAAAATAGAGGGGACATTGTTAACATTTAAGATAGAACAAAAGGCATGATTCTGATTGTCCTGCCTCAACCAAGTTGCATCACCTTCTTAAGATGAATATAGTGTTAATGTCTCCTTCCTTCTAGAATACAACTCAGATTCTTAGATCCTGTGTTCCCTTTCCTGGGGAGAACTGAAATACTGTGGTAAATTTGGATTTCAGGGGCAGAAAACAGGAGAAGTATTATTACTACAGGACATACCTTGAAATGCCACCAAGCCCCAGAATGTTTAGCCTTTCCACCCGTCTCCCTTATGCTAAGGACAAGCCTGGTTCTTCCACCACGCAGTGATCCAAACAAGGCCTCATTACCCTAGAGATGTTTGAGTCATAAGAGTTCTTTAGCAAATATCAAAACTCTTTATATGAAATATGTTTTGAAATATTTTCTCCAAAACTGTGGCTTGCTTTTGCAACTTATTAACAGTGGCTTTGGAAGAATAAAAAGATTTTAATTTTTGTAAGTCGAAAATACAAATTTTATTTTTCATGTTTTTTGTATCTTATCTAAGTCACAAAGATTTTTCTTCCCTATTTTCTTCCAGAGCTTTGTAATTTTAGATTACACAGATATATTCAGTATCTACATTGAGTTAATTTTTCTATAATTTTTGCATGTGCTATGATAAGGATAATTATTCAATTTTAGTTATCTATTTATTTGCGTATGGATGTCTAAGTGACCCAGCTAACCAGTTGAAAAGATTAATCTGTGTGGTTAAATAATATGCCGTTTTATGGATATACCATATGTTGTATAAGCACTCCTCCCTTAAAGGACATTTTCATCGTTTCAGCTTTTTAGCTGTTATGAATAATGTAGCTATGGACATTTGTGTACATGTCTGATAGCGTGGACCTCTGTTTTCAATTACCTTGGGTTATACCTCAGAGTGGACTTGCTGGGTCATATGGGACCTCTGACTTCTTGAAGAACTATCAAACTGTAGTTTTGCCAAACAGCTACACCGCTTGTATGAGGGTTCCAGCTTCACATCTTTGTCAACACTTGTCATCGTCTGTCATTTTCTTTACAGTCGTCCTAGTGATTGCAAAGTGGTATCTCCTGTGGCTTAGATTTCTGTTTCCCCAATGATTGATTATACTGAGCATCTTTTCATGTGCACATTGACCACTCACATTCATCCTTTGAGATACATTTATTCAAATTCTGTTTACTTTTAAATTGAGTTGTCTGTTCATTATTGAGTTATAAGGGTTTCATACATATTTTAGGTACTAGATCGTTATTAGAGATATGATTTGCAAATGTTTTCTCCCATTGTGTGGGTTGTCTTTTACTTTTTGATAGTGTTCTTTGATGCAAAAAAAGCTTTTGCTTGTGATGAAGTCCAACTTATTTATTTTTCTTTGGTTGTTTGTGCTTTAGGTTGTCATATCTAAGAAATCATAGATCTCCGAGTCTCTGTTTATTTTTATTTCTGTTCCCTAGACTGGATCATCTCAATTGATCCATCTTCAAGTTTGCTAACATTTTCTTTCATCTGCTAAAATCTGCTATTGATTTCTTCTAGTAAACTTTTCATTTCAGTTATACTTTTCACCTCCAGACTATCTACTTTGGTTCTATTTTATAATTTCTCTATATTGACATTCTTTTGGGGGGGGTAAGACATAGTCCTAATACTTTATTTTAGATATGGTCCTTTAGTTCTTTAAACATATTTAAAATTAACTATTAATGTCATTATCTCATAAATCCAACATCTGGGTTTTCTTAGGGACAATCTCTATTGACCAATTTTTTCCTATATATGAGCCATAATATATCGTTTCTTTTTATATCTCACATTTTTTATTGAAGACTAGACATTTTGAGTCCTTTAATGTGGCAACTTTGGAAATCAGCTGTTTCTTCTTCATCAGGGTCGTTTGGCTGTTTGTTGTGGTGTTGTGTTGCTTGCTTAGCAACATCTCTGAAGTAATTCTGTCAAGTGGCTTTATCATGTGTGGCCACTTACATCTCTAGCTATCAGTCAATGATCGGACAGAGTTTTCTTGGATGCCTCAAACCAATACGCCTCCCAGTCTTTGCCAAGGGGCTCTATATGTATTCTGGGGCGTGCCTTCAAAACCCATGCAGAGTTTACAACTCCATGTGCCTTTACTTCCCCCTTACCAAGTCTCCAGATTTGCTAGAGGTGAGAGCTCAAGGCCCACCTAGGTTTCTCCTGAGCATGCCTTCTGCCCAGGTATGTGCATAGCTGTCGATGCGTGTGCAGTTTTGTACATTCTCAGAAGTATGTTGTAGCCACTCAAGGTCCTTACAGACATCTCATCCCACAGCTTTTCCTTTTAGGCTTTTGGCAAGCCTGTTATTTACCCCAACTGTTATTGACCTCTTTAGTATCCAATAATCACTATATTCAAGTGGATATTCAAGAATAGCCACTGATTATTTTTGAAAAATGTTTCTGGGAAAATGCTATTTGCACTAAACTTACTTAGTAGTTAGTTATACAGTACAAAGGTGATTATGTCCTCTGCAAATACAGATTGTTTTACTGTCTTTCCAATTTGTATCCTTATTGCACTGAGTAGAGCTTCAACTACGTCAAATGTCAACTATGTCAACTAATGTTAAATGGGAATGGTGATACTAACATTTATCCTGATCATGGGGGTAAGAAATTCAGTATTTCACCATTAAGTTTTATGCTATCCATAGGATTTCTGTAGATGTTCTTCATTTAATTAAGGAAATTCTCTTCAATATCCAATTTGCTGAGAAAATTGAGAAATTTTTATGACAAGGTATTGACTGTTGTCAAATACCTTTTTTTTCTGCATTATTGAGTCCTTTGTATTTTTTTCATTTTTTTATCTTAATATAGTGAATTATTTGATCAATTTTCAAATGTTAAGCCTTTTTTTCATTTCTATGGTAAGCCTCACTAGGATATATATATAAATTAAAAATTTTGTTTATATTTTTGAAGTATATTGCTTTGTAGTTTTCTTTCTTTTTTGTAGTACCTTTCTGTCTTTGGTTTCTATATCAGGGTAATGCAGGACTCAAAAATGAGGGGAAAATTTGTTTCTTGTTCTCTACCTTTTTTTAAAGAATTTGTATAAAATTGGTATCATTTCTTCCTTAAATGTCAGAAATAATTTAACAGTAAGCCATCTAGGCCTGGAATATTATTTATAGGAAGGCTTTTAATTATGTATTTGATTTCCTTAAGAGACAATAGAGCTATTCTAGCCATCTATTTCTCTTTACCTCAGCTTAGGTCATTTGCCATTTTCAAGGACTACTTTTTGAAAATTATCGAATGTCTCGTTATAGAGTTTTTCAAATAATGGAGGACTCCAAAGAGCTTCTTTCATGAGTTATAGCTATCTTACTGAGTCAGTAATTATAACTAAGCATTTAAATACAAGAGTAAACATACGATCATTCTGTTGCCCAGTAGAGCAATGATGTTATGGCACGATGTGCAGTCTCTGAAAATTCTGCGAAACTCTCATGAGAGAATGAGAATTAAAAAAGGCATATCATGTCTTGGAATTATTATGGAAATGATGTTGATTTCACAGATACGCTTCAAGGGTCTCAGGGACTTCCAGGGGTGGATGATTTGACAGCTGCTGGTGTAATCTTTCTCAGTGTCATCACCATTCACTAACTGGTCTAGACAAGAAACCTAGGAACGTGCCTTTATTGCTTGCCCCCCAAACTCATATCCAGTTCAATAATACATAGCCACAATACAGGTATAAAAATATTAAGTTGTTTTATTTGGTTTTAACTGTGATATGACTACCATATTCTGCACCTCTCACCAACACCATTTCCATGTAGTATAAGTGTATCCACATCTTATAAAAGTTTCTCTTCTTTCCATCTACTCCTCCTTTTTTTTTTTTTTCTATAACTTTAGAAAAGAAAGCATCATCTTTAGGATGGCCGCTCTGTCATATTTTACTCCTCCTTCCAGTTCTCACTTTTTCATCCTGCCTGAAACACTCAAGAATTCGAACATAAAAAAGAATCACAGATCTCCTGAGGCAGTTCGTAATAACTACCTTGTGTCCACTTCACTGGTCCCAAACCCTCCTTCAATGTACTGTCTCTCTTAGTTCCAACTATTGGATCTTTGGACCCTACATGTAGTTGCATGGGCAGACTGGGCATTCTTGGTCTTCGTAGCAGTTCATAATAGGTTTTCTCTAATTGATGTGTCACTTGAAATTCTTAAGTTCCAGACTTCCTTAGAAGGAACACTTTAATCCTGACTCCAGCCTCTGAAGGAAAACCTAGCTTCTGACATGAACCAGGCATTGACCAAATCGAAGCCCAGAGACAGGGTGGGGTTCAGACATCTTTATCTTCAGTTCCTTTGTCTTCATTACTCTTCATCTTCTGCTCATTGACATATATGCTAAAAAAAAAAAAAAAAAAAAAAAAAAAAAAAAAAATTCACATTCTTTCATTCTTCTGTCTTTTCCCTTTATTTGGTTCTTAGAATAATCTGATAAAATACTACTTATGAGAAGCAATAATTTTTCTAACTGTGATGTATTCAAGGGAAGAATTTAGCATTCTCTTCTAAAATGTGATGTTTATAGATAACCGACAGATTTTAAATACTAGCTAAGGTCTACCAGCAACATATGGCCTTGTTTAGAAACTGTGTTCATGTTGAAATAGGATTTTGCACATCCTTTACATATCCAGCACAAATTTTCAAATACCACATTCTTAATTGTTTGCTGAAACCAAATATGTTTTGGCGTGACTCCAAGGATCCATTAAATTGAAAGAATCTCATCAAAACATCACAAGAAATGACTCAAAGTCAAAAAGTCAGTCCCCCCCCCCAAAAATCACATTTTTAAAAAACATTAAAAGTTCTCTGACTGTGAGAGTAGGTGGCAAATATAGATGTGCAGCATAAAAGGGAAAAAAAATAATTCGCAAAAGATGTCACATTTCCAGTGATAAGGCCTTTTTTCCAGATGGTAGTAGGCGTCCTGTATTAGAATCAAGAGCCGGGGTCATTATGTCTCAAACTTAGGCAGAGTCACAGAGAAAAAAAATGTTGTCATCTGGGTTCTTTGGTTCTACAACAACTTAAAGTTGGTATTTTTGCTTCTTTGATATGAATAAAGCTATTCTAGTAACATATAAGGTTATTTTATTGTAAGAATCTATCATACATTATTCATTTGACCCACCGGGCTAGATAATTAGAATCTCTTTATTTTTCTCCATTTGACTGTTGTCCAGATTTCATTTATTTGTTTTTCAACCACTGAGTATTCTGATATCTTATTTTCTAGAATCTAATATTGTATAAAATGAGAATAATAATCTTAGTATGCTAGAGAATTATAAAGAGTAATTTGGACATTTGTTATACACTTTAAAATTTTATAAGACAGTGATGTTCACATGGCAAGCCTTAATATTTATCAAAAGAAAATTATATTATCTTCATACAGACTCTCGTGGATAAAAACATGGTATGTGATTTTGATTTAAATTCATATAACTCATAGATTTAGTCAATGTGTACTTCTGATATTTCACAGAAGACATCAATAAGAAGCAGTGCGAAAGACTTGGCTTCTTTTGAACAAACAGGGGTATCACCGAGAGGTGTGACATGTGTGAGGGAAACCTGATGTGACCTGTGTTTAAAGCTACAACATCAGTTTACTATTAGTTTGGCCCTACACAAGAATAGTGTACAAGTTATCGCAATGAAATTCAGATCATTATGCTGACAAATTCAAGAATTTTTATGTATTACTTCATATTAGAATCAAAGTTATGATAGCATCAGACTACCTCACTGTAACTCACATCCAATATAAAATTAAGTTTTGTTATATTGACCCTCTAGATTAGCTTTTGCCTCCTCTAGACTGTCTGGAAAGAAGCAATTAAGATAACAAAAATTAAGTTTAGTAGAAACATAACATTTAAATAAATAATAGTCTGATTCCTTCTGTAAACTCTTCTTTTCAAAATGTTCCTAATTAAAGCATACCTAGGCAGTAATGTAAATAGCATATGACAATTTTAAACTGTTTAAAGCTATTCTTAATGGTAATTTAATCCATCATTTATAACACCATCAAAAGGTATCCTCATGCTGACAACCAAGACTCCTAGTGATTTCTTCCCTTTCTTAGAGGGTATAATTTTAACGTTCCTGATATTTCTCTTAACTTTTTGAAAATAATATTTAACATTTTGGGATTGTTCGCTATATAAGCTAGGTGCTTTCCATATACTATCTGTAATACATTTAGCAGCCATAAGGGAGAGATACTGTTATGCATTTATAGATGTGGTTTAGATTAATGAAGTCACTCGACTGAGAGTAAACCCATGAATCTCTAACATGGATTTTAATCACTACAACACAGAGCATGCTGTTTACCATAGAGCTTATATGTCATCAGAGCTTAGCAAGACTTTCAATATCAACTCAGACTCATTTATTTTCAAAGATGTAGAACGCTCAAATTTATAAGTTTATGCAGTCGCACAGAATTTGTGGTATACTAAGTACTCCAAATAATACTAACATAATGTAAGATGCTTGCAGAATGAAGAATGAATGGATGGATGGATGGATAATAAAATGACATTTAGTAGCAGTTGCTATATTCTTGAGTGACGATAAAATATAGTAAGGCTTCAAAGTATAGTAAGGCTTAAAGAAAAATGCTGAGACAAGAAGCTTATTCCTTAACATTAAAGAAACACAACTATTAAAACGGAAGGTGCTTATGACTTTGATTAAATTTGCTTCCTCTCTGTATATACCCATTAGAGACCTACCCTTTTCCCCAGGGATAATTAGCAACGCCCCCATGCCCCACCCTCGCCCCAGGCAGCAAAAGACAGTAGCCCAGACCTAACTAATATTAGGTCACATGGTCTGAACCTCTGGCAAGCTAAAGATAAGAACCTAAGTTCTGTTTCAGTTCCTGAGCTCTAAAGTGGAATGACTCCCTGCCTACTTTCCCGTGAGACCAGACAGGGTGACTATGGAAAAGACCTCAGAATTGTCCTTAACGCCTCAATCACGATTCATTACCTTTACCTCACCTTCAACTGATCATTCCCAACATGGCTTCGAACCTGTAACCCACGGTGTCTTGTGATTTTGCCCTATAACTTCTGTAACCTACATGCCATTGGGGAGTATGGGCTTTTGAGGACCTGTTCCCCTTCTCCTGGATGGCACCGTTCATCAGTAAAATGGCCAGTCTTTCTCCACTGCCATTCTCGGTGTTTAGCGTTTATATCTGCTAAGCGCTGATTAGATGAATTCTTTCTGTTCTGTAATAGTATTTGCTGTAAAAACGAATCAATCACTCGGTATTTTACACACAAACTTGTGATAGTTAGATGCCAGCATTTGATGAATCTGGTTAATAATTCTTCCAGAGTACCAGTTATCCGAAAATGAAGGTTATAATTCTTTGTTGATCAATGAATGTTGTCATTCCTTCAAATAGGCTTTATACTAAAATTGGTAAATGTCAAAAAAAAATAAATAATATATGTAATTAATTGAATCATCTTAATGTACATACGGTTATAAGTCAGTATAGATGGAAAAGATATAGTCAAGATAATTTTTCCCAACTTTTCCTTTCAAATGTAAATTCTAATACTTTGAAAGTCGTTCTAGTTCATGAATGAAATAAAGCATTATCTAAGTCTTTGTATTTGTTTAGGAAAGTATTATATTTTTCTTAATCTACTTTAAACTAACTTAGTTTTCGCCATAAATCTCAGACTTCTCTCTTAAAATTGATTTTTTAAAGGTTTTTGGAACACTAAACACCCGATTTTCTTTTTAAATAAAAAATTGATTCAGAAAAGATTTTTACCTCAATATATTGCACCTAGGAGTATGACTACACTCTGGTATAATTAGACTCCTGCAAGGGTAAAAAAAAAAAAAAGAAATTAAATAGAACATCATTGGTTAATTGCCTCTTTTCAGTTAAAATGACCTGCGTAAAAGTGTGAAGTGAAGCCAGACACAAAGGCATGGCTCGAGGGCAGGGCCGCTCACGGAGCCGTCTGGCAGCACACAAAGCGGGTGTGCTCTCGGAGCGGTGGCTTCCGTAGACGTGTGTGGTGGCCTTGCAGTGGCGCGAAGTCCAAGGCAAACCCATATGTGCGGTCACTCCCACCACAGTGATGGTTTGACTTTTCCAAACTGTTAACAGCCACTCTTTATATCGCTTATAAAAATGGTAATGTAACATATTTATTCAGCCTGTCAGTCCCAAGGCTGACTGACAAAGATTGCAGAGAATTTATTTACCTTAAATCCATATTTCCTAACTCGAGATGTGGTCAGAATTTTAAAGAAGCTATGTAGCATGCAAACAGGCATCTTATAATTCCTTAGGGCCTACTTGTGGGAAATATGTCTAAATTCTAAGATGAAATTGTACATTCATAAATCACTAGGCAGTATTGTGGGAGCCTGTGTATTTTCTTTTTGAAAAGAGTGAGGCGGATTCTCCCACAAGGCGAGAAGGTGACTATATCCTCATGATCCCCAGGGAAGGCAAAGCCAGGCGGCCGAGAGCACCAGCTCTGGGGCCTGGCCGCCTGTGTTCGTGAACCGATCGGCTGCTGGCTGGGTGAACTTGGGCTCTTCGCCTCTCAGTGCCTCAGTTTCCTCGCCTGCAATGCAAGTAAAATTAATACTTGACCCCAAGGGTTTGCCGTGAGGGCTGAGTTAATACATCTGCAGTGTTTTGACTGGACCGAAACAGATAGTTACTACTGTTAAACAAATTGCTACCTTCTCTCATTTGGACTGCCACATGGCAAACCGCGCCTTGGGACGGACAGAAAATACGGACTGTTCTACCCAGGCCGCCGTGTGGGTGTGAGTGCTGTCCTCAGGGTGATGCTGCGAGAGATGGCAGTGATTTTATAGGAGAAGTGACAGCCAAGGCTTGAGCCGAGCTTTTTGCTTACAAGCAGTATTGCCTTTCGGAAGTTATTCAACCGCTGTGTGTCTCAGTTTCCTCTTCAGGAAAATAGAGAGAAGTTAAGGACTTCATGATGCTATAAAATAATCGACTGACAGTAACAGGTATTCTCAGAAAGGCAGAGAACACTACCTAATGGGAGAAAGAAGGACCAGATGGAGTGAGAGTGATCACGAGTCTCAATTTTAAAACCTCAGTGGGTAACGAGTCCTGATATTGACTAACAAACCGGTGTGTTTTTTCTCTTTAACAAAGTATGTCTAGATTTAAAGTTTAAGACCCAGTTTAGCCATTCTAATTTTTCTAAAATTATATTTTTAATGGCGGTTTCACATTTTTATCACCACCCACTCACAGAGTCACAGATATTTCCAAGATGCTTTACATCCTTCGATATCTTGGCAATCTCTAGTACTTGAAAAAAATTAAAAATAAAAAAGATTTGAGGCAATAGTAAGACTGAGACTCGTCACAAAATGAGTGGGTTAGTCTACTCTCTACCTGCGTAGCCACAGGCTCATAACGCCATCTCAGTGCTGGGCTAGGATGGTCTCTCAGCGCTTAGCAGGAGATGGTTCAAACAAGACAGAAAGCCCTACCTAGCTCAGTTCCACGCACACACTCCCACAAAGCAATGCCTTCCTGTTTGGAGAGCAGTCAAATCAGACATATTGTATTTTCTATTTTAGAAGCGTCTCAAAATCCTGAACTCTTGGGGGAAAAAGTGATGGTTATTCAACAGGAGAATTTAAAACAAAGTATTTTTCAAGGACAAACATCAAGAGAAATGATACTGTTGGATGACTACAGGCAAAAAAAACATTTCTGAAAGTATCTTTTACAGGCCAAAGAACACACCTGGCATTTATTTAAGTAATATCTCTTCTCCAAATTCTTCATTATATTAATTATAAGCACATGATTAGGTCGTTAACTACTTTCATTTGAACCTTTGCTACTCCGAGTGTGGTTTATGAACCGGGCAGTATTGAAATCCCTGAGAAGTTTGTTAGAAATTTCAGCTGTCAGATCTACTGAATCAGAACCTAGAGTCTCATCAAATCCACATTTGATTTTTACATACATGCAAGTTTGAGGCACATTAATCTAGAACAGTGTTTCTTGATGCATGCTTCATATCAGAAACACCTAAGATGTACTTAAAAATAGTAATGCCCAGGATTTACCAATAGAGATTTTATTGAATTGGGATTGAGTGGGACACTAGCGTCAGTATTGTTTAAGTTTCTCACGTGATTCTAATGTGCAGCCAGTGATGATAATAACTGATCTGCATAAGCAAAAATGGATAACTTTTGAGAAACTCAAAATTTTGTTTAAACATAAGTAAGATCTCTTTCCTGTAAGAATTGAGCTTATCACAAAGAGCAATGGACCTTTTAACAAAATTGAGAAAGATATCTCTTATCACAAACCAGAGTGAACCTCCTCAACACTAAGGCTATACCCGGCAGGTATAAGGGAGACAAATATATGGAAGAAGGGATATAATTAATCTCAGCTCGAATAGACAAGATTAAAATTAGATATGAGATCCAAAGGTGAAGGCAGTTGGTCAAAAAAAGAGTAAAGGTCAGGAACCAAAATATTCACCAAGGAGTTCTAGATGTTGTTTAATTTCTAGTCTTGACAATACATTTTTTTTTTATTGCTATATTTTGAGGTGTTTTGTTTGTCGTCTAGTTCCTTCATGTGCAGAGACTAGTTCCAGCTGTAAATATTCCAGAACTCACAGGTACAGAAGTAATTGCACCAGTTCAGAGCACAGAGAATGGGGTTGGCCAAGGTTCATCATCCCGTGTCATCCTCTATTTCAGCAACTGACTGATGCCTGGGTTTCTCTCCTCTGAGTTTGTTCAAGGGCCTCACGGCGTTCACCATTGTAACACGAGACGTTACATACACAAGCATGTAATGTATCAACGGTGGAAATGAATGTTTTAGATAAATACTTGCCTGTTTGGCGAGATAGATGCAATTTTATAAATTCTGGAGTGCTTAGGTAATGACTTGCAGATGTGTGGAAGGAAAATGTCTTCGTTGTTCCTCTCGACTATTGACAGCTTTCCTAAAACCTTTATTAAATTTGCATTTAGTCACATATTTACAAAGTGGTGATTAAAAGTAAATAAAGTAACAGTTAAATAATGCAATGCATGCTAAAGAATACACATAATTCATAAATGAATTCTTAGCAAAGTAATAGGCAATGAATTTTTCATGGGCCCTTAAAAAGAAATCAGTTTTCTTTTTGTTTCATTTCTATGCCAATAAGATTTTTCATGTATTTGTGGGGACCACATATGTGAGGAAAGAAAGACTGGGAGTGGTGAGAAGTCTTTTGTTAATGAAATCCTGAGGTATCTACAAAAATATTGATTTTTAAAAATTGTAATACTGTCGTCTGTTTTTGCCATCATTTAGAGATATTATATTACAGACTTTTCTAATAATTTTCATGCTAGGTCAAAATCATGGTTGAAACAGGCCAATACCGTATCTGCTCTAGCTAAGTGTGCTAAATTCAGGGTTAAAACATCCAAAGATTAAGGAAAATTCTGAAATATCAAAGACATCTTAGGTAATCCATTCTAAATGAATCACTGAAAAAGCTACTTTTTTTCTGGAACCTCATTCAATATGTAGTGGTGAGTAAATTAAATGTTAAATTCCTACAACGTTTGAAAATATTTTAACTTATCTTTTTTATTTGTTTTAAGAATCACAATATTAGCAGAAATAAAAATGCTCGAAATTTATTTCTGCAGTGCTTGTAATTCTTAATAAAACTCCTAAGTGTTCATAGGCAATTATAGTTAGACTTATTGGAAATCTAATTCCACGTGATCATTTTACAGAAGAAACATAATTTACAGGTTCCTTTTAATCTTAAAGTGTTGTCTATTTCTGGAAAGTATGTGTGATTGAAATACATAAGATATAAATTCTCAACTGGTAAAACTTGACTCTTCTCTATAATCAAATCATTGTTTCAAGTCTCCATGTTTGGGGGTGGTTTGTTACATAGTGATAGATAACTGAGAGTTTGTTAAGGGGTGGGGTGGGAGGAGCTGGGAGAACAAACTCCATAAGAAAAAGGAACCGATGTTATTGGTTTGGGGGACGAAGCAGGTGGAAGCCAGAAAAGCCTTGAGGCGAGTGTTAGTGAACCAGCCCAAAGACCATGGAGGAGGTTGTTGGTCACCGTGTCAAGGAAAATGAAGGAGGTGTTATTGGAGTCTGGAAGAAAGGCGCCTCACGCGGCGGTGGGAATGTTGTCAGCCTCTGTCTCGCAGCAAACGTGGAAAACAGGAAATGAACTAAACTCAACCGTCTAGGAGAATATTAAAAATATTCTCTGCTTCCTTGCCAGCTATGATAAAGATGCAAGAGAGAAGGTATAAGGTGAGGGAATGCAGTGCTAAGTATGTAAGGTCCAGAACTGGCTAAGTTCAAAAATAAAACACTTTCTCTTTCCAGGCTTTTCCATAAGACCAAAAAAAAAAAAAAATCTCAATTATAAACACTGTGATGCCACAAATCTAATTCTAAGATTGTTTTTAACATCTCAGAAAGAACTGTACTAACTCAAACTCTTTCACACAGACAGAAAGAATCAGAAAGGCATGTCTTGCACATCCCTGTCCTATTATAAACGGGGTTTCTCAAAGTCTTAACGCTGTTGCCTCCCAGAAGCTGTGCAGGGGCCCAGGCCAGGGGAAGACTTGTTACAAAGAGCCAGGTGGTTGAGACTTTGGCCTAACAGAACCCTATTTACTGTCATGGAAAATCCACGGGGTTTTTAAGGGACTTGTTCTGGTCAAAATAACTCCAGCTTGAAATGCAACGGGAAGAAGTCTTCAGAACCCTGCACTTCCATGGGCAAGAATCTGGGGGCAGAGCCATGAGCCCAGAGAGCAGAAGCAAGACCCACAGGGAGTAATTCCTGGAGAGCCACGCTGAGGCCTGATCGTCAAGGCACCACTGCGACGCGAGGCGCCCGTGACTGCCCAGCCTCCTGTGGCTCCCTTCTCAACGGGAGCGGGAGCGACCCTGGCAGCTGTCTCGCACCTGTTCCCCGGGCAGCGCCGCAGGTGTGCGCGGAGATAGTGCCCGGTTTCGTCCCCAGGACCGCAGATCAGCAGAACGGTACCGGAGGCGTAGTCTCCAAGGAGCCAGACCCAAGAGCCTCTCACCTGTGAAGCTGAGGATACAGGGCTCTCCAGGTGGGTCCAATTCTGTAATGGCATAAGGCCTTCTAGGGTCTTTCAATTGGGCGAGAATATTTTACACGTGTGCGGAGTGTAAGTGATTTGTGGGCCAGCGGGCATACTGTGGCAGTTTAAAAGCAAGACTCCAAAAAACTTTAGACAGTCCTCTCACTGAGAAGGTTTTTGTCCTTTCTCCTCGAATGTGAGCATTTTGACAGCTTAACCAATAATAGCATATGGCTGCGGTGACCTGTACCAGTTTCTGGAGGCAGGGCTTAACGCAAGGGTGAATTCCGTTCCCCGGACTCTGTGATTGCCCCTGGGACGAGCCGGCACGCCGTGAGGGGCGGAGCCCCACGAGAAGCCTGTATAAGAGAAAGCCGAGGCGTCCCGTGTTCAGCACTGAGGTACCACGGTGGGGAGCAGCTGCTTCGGTCCACCGATCTCTCTCCAGGCCAGGCTGAGTCCTGCTGGAATTGCACATGAGTGAGTACACACTAATGCAACATACGCATGACATGTTATTGAATCGTACTACTTGAAACCTGCATACTTTTATTAATGTCGCCCCCATAAATTTAATTAAAAAAAAAAACTCTGATGCACATTGTATGCGACTAGGTTCTGGGGTGGCGTGTTATACTGTTAAAATTCAACTGAGTCCGTTTGAAAATCTCATTGGCTTTGTTAAGCGCTTCGTGAATCGGGCAGCGTCCCCCCTAGCGGGGTTGTACAAAACGGAAGGGTTGTACAAAACGGAAGGTTTCTGGAGAAAGAAGCGTGGGGTACGGGAGCTATTGAGAAGGGAGAATTATTTTTGGACCGGGACACTTTTGCACTGGGGGAAGATGAGCGGGATGGGTTTTTATCACGTCTGCTTCTCTCTTTCTGTGGGGGACGGAGAGGGCCCACGTGATAAAGTACTGGGGCTTGACCAGAAGATTCCAGACTGGCGGGTTAGACTGTTTCTTGGAGAGGCTGAAACCACTTAGATATGGTATTACATCTAAATTTGGTACCAAGGGCTTTTAGCGCGAGCGTTGCCATTTTGGGTCTGTGGTTTTCACTTTAACAGCTACAATAGATAACTGGTACGAATTTATTGTTGCAAACCAAAGTGAAATGATTCTTCGTATTTATGAATTTATATTGCTATGCCTTCCATATTTCTTAAACCCTGAGTGCTTTCTAAAGACTTCTCGAATTTCCCTGCTAATTGACGTGTTAACCCAATACAAATCTATTGAAATGCATTATTTCTACCAGTTTCTTATAGTAACTTAGGAGAGGGCTCTATTTTCAGATGGGATAGATCAGAATTAAAATCTACAGGAAAATAGCTTCTGTAGAGGGCAACTATTAACGTTCAGATGTCTGTCTCCCTGCCAATTTATTATAAGGAACTGTCTCCTGCCGTTACGGAGGCTAGTAAGCCTAAAATCTACAGGGTCAACATGGTATCCCAAGTTAAGGGGGAAGGTCGTCAGGTCGCTGTGGTACAAGGAAGAGTGGCTGTCCAGGTTCGAGGGCTGTCAGGCTGGAGAATCCTCATGGGGGGGAGGGTCGGCCTCCTGATCAGCCTTCCAGTTATGGAGGACAATCACTCTAATATACTCGTTAATTGTATCTAAATGCACCCTTATAGAAACCCCCAGGATGTTTGACCACATATCTGGGCACCCCATGGCCCAATCAAGTTGACACACAAGTAGTCATCGAAGTGATTTATAACAACTACTTTATAAAATATACTAGCGATAGAGCTTTCCATCTCTTACCCTCCCCCCACAAAAGTCACCTCTAGCATTCTGTCACTGTCCAACTAACTTATTTTCCACCTCTACCCTTGGAAAACTTTTTTTTTTTCATACCCAAGGAGAAATATCACTTTAACTTCTACGTGAGCCTTTTCAATCTGAAAGCACCTCGTAATAGGCTTGTGTTGCAGGCATACCTTGTTCCACTGCGCTTAGCTTTATTGAGCTTTACAGGTGTTGTGTTTTTTACAAATCGAAGGCAAGACCCTCACCGGCAGCTCATAACTCGCTTTATTATGCTCCAGTGACCTGGAACGGAACCCGCAGTGTCTCGGAGGTATGCCCGTCCTTCCTACTGGAAGCCTTTAACTGGATGTCCCATTGCTTCATAATTATACATACATCCAAAGTGTAATTTTTAAAGTTTATTTAATTTTATATGCATTTAACCGAAATTTAATTAGAAAGTTAACTGGTCTCAGAGAATACTCAATTAGTTTAACTTAATAGTAGAGAATCTCATGACTGAACAAGAAACGTATCATGAGCAAATTCCTTCATACCGTGGGCTTTGTTGGGTTTCCTGCAAATTCATATGTTGATGTTCTAAACGCCAATATACCTAGAAGGTCTTGCATTTGGAAACTGAATTTGCCGCTGAGTAGGTAATTAAGGCTAAGCGAGGTCATGTGTTCGTTCTAACCACGTGACATCTATAAGAAGAGGGAGAGACACCTGGGATGCGTGGGCACGGAAGCCGCGTGAGGATGCAGCCCATTTGCAAGCCGTGGAGAGAGGCCTGACGAGAAGCCAGAACCACCAGAGCGAGTGAGTAACCTCAACGCATAATGTGCATATTTTCCAAAAACACAAAGATAATTGTCTATGAAATACGACCCATTATTATGTCGAATTCAGAATGTTTGATGCTAGAGCGAAGGCAGAGTGGAGGTTCTCCTCCCCTTTTAGGAGATAAATGTACTTAAATATTCATACTTGAATGTTAACGGGACCTGTAATTATGTTTGCTTGTCAAGTAGATTATTACGTGTATATAACTCCCAAAAATTTAAGAGTCATGGCCACGTACACAGATCTGCCTATGTGGAAGGGGAGGCGGATGAGGGCCTCTTGCTTCACGTCTGCAGATGCGCTTGCGAAGTCAGTCAAATAACGGTGACTCTACATAGCTAACTGATTTGGGCTGTTTTGCTGAACCCTGGATAATGATGGACATAGATTTCACATGTTTTCCTTATACTAGGTCACTAATGGGTGCTCTGAGTATGGCAGAAACCATGTGTTTATAGAGGCTTTTCCGAGATTGTCTATTCCTTTCTTCTGGGGCTCACGTTAACAGTTGTGATTCATCTTCAGAGCCAATCAAACTCAAAGGAAATATATTAATACTTAAAAATAAAATCAGTATATTCTTATCTGAGCTAGTAAAAATCGGTTTTGACCTTTTAAGCTAGAAAAGTATATTCTGGGCACAAAATCAGTTAAGTTAGAAGGCCAAATACCAACTGTAAGTTACATTAAATTTGTTTTGGCAACATGTGTGGTACAGTGTTTAAATTTAGATTCAAATGAGTCTGTAAAAAATTGCAAAATACCCCTAAAGCTATTTCCAAGAAATTTTTGTGATGGAGGAAAAACAACACATTAAGTGAGTTGAAGTGATTGGATTCTGACAGTTTGGAGAGAGTAGCATTTAGATCCCACTGACGGCAGGGTAGATAGATGCAACATGATAAAAGGGAATGAAACATGGAAGTCATCACTTAAAAATTCCATAATTTTGCATTAAGATTAGAAAAATCTTAAAAATACATGCATTAAAGATAACATGTCTAAAATGTTTTTAATGGGTCTTAAGGGTGCATATGGTCAACAAAAATTTAAATCGCTAATATTCCAATAATCCAATGTCACTTGGCATTACTACTAGATGATGAATAATTTGTATAAATATAGACCTGTTCAAAATAACTTTTCAAATGATCCTAAACTTCAAATCCGGTTCTCCAATTAACAGCAGTGTTTTAACCCAAATCACTTATCTTCTGGTGATCAAAGCTAGGTTCTTCTTAAACTCTATAAATAGCTTTGTCAGTCCTCTGATATTTTATTTTATTTAGAAATGTGCTGCATACTCTCTGTTGAATTCATCTTATTTTTCCAAAAGCTTAAAGATCATGCTATTATGGGTTTTCCGAATATGAAAATCAGGACACACACCTATTATTAGGGAACAGACATCACTCCAGGGAACAGGTGTCCTCTCTGCTCCCTCTGCCAGCGCCGTCCGTCGTCAAGCCCGCAGCTCTGTCTGGACGTGTTCACTGCCCCAGAGGTTGATAGCCGCGTTCACATGTAGCTGGAGCCCTTTCTTACATAGCTCTAAGAAACGAATGTGAAAAGGACAAAGACGATGAGCACCTACCACAGCACCCTGAGAACACATCCAAAGGTCCAAGGGAAGGAAGGAGGTGATGATTCTTTTGTCTGTTGATTCAAGGAGAAAAGTAGCTGGTTTCAGGGAAAGTAATGTTTGTTTAGGACAGGTTAGGTTCCCGATACTGTTGGGGTAACAGCTTTGTGTTGCCCTTTCATTGTGAACACGTGGGAGCGAAGCAAGGGCGAAAGGTCAGGGAGTGGAATGTAAAGTGGTGCTCGAAACCACAGGGACAGCATGCGAGTATTTCAGGAGAAGAGCGGGGGACATAGGACCAAATTAGAACACAAACCAGTTGTAAATCAAGAGGAACAGTGCAGCTACGGAGAAAGGAAAACCAGCAGGAAAGGGCGGAAGAACAAGAATAACAAAGGCTTAGGGGTAGAATCTAAAGAATTCAAGAGATTTAATAAAACCCAAGTTGAGAAAAGGTTATTGAATTGAGGCAGGTGATGGTAGTAAGAATAATTTGAGTAGTAAGGTGGTTTCAGAAGCCTCTACGCAGCGGGATCGACACAGAATGCGTGGAGGCGGCGGGCCGGGCGCTGTCCTGGGAATTAGCAGGAAGAGGAAGGAGGGCGAGGGAATGTTCACGCGGCAGGCGGTGCGGCGCGAGATGTACAGTGGCAGCAAGGGAGGCGTGGGTAACAGAATCGCATGCAGTCCGAGCTTGGAATATGCTGCTGAGGAGCTGGTGATGTTTGCTCGGGTCCCTCCATTCACTGTAGTTTTATAAACTACCAAGAACAGCGCTGTAAAGACTGGGGTTGCAAGGTCAACAAACCCATAGTCCTGCGCTGAGGTCGTTCACAGTCCAGAGAGGAAGACGAGAGCAAGTGATGTCTACTAAAGGTAGGCGCGGCAGGCGTTGGAAGCACCGAGAGGGTCCAGCGGACTGGGGACGGCAAAGCTGAAATAGGAGTGGCGTCCAAACTGAGTTTCAAAACCTAAGAGAGTAGAGGGGGCAATGAGGAAAAGCCCAAACTGAAGGGGGAGCTTCGCTGTTTCGGAATGCTGTGCGGAGTTGCGTAGCACGTGTCTCGAGTGCGGAGAATGATGATGAGATGTGGTTGAGGTTAGAGATCATGCCCAAGGTTCACGTTTAGCTGTGGGCTGTTAATGATCAGGCTGTGCGCGCGCAGACACAGGAAACGCTTGTGGACAAACGAAGCCGAGTAGGCATACGCTCTCGATTTAATACAAAATCTCAATAGACTTTTTTTCCATTAAGGCCCATTTTAAATATTTTTATATTTTATAACTATGTTCTATATTAGTTTCCTGTGCCTGTTGTCACAAATAATCACATAGTGGCCGAAAAAACAGCACAGGTATTATCTTACAGTTAAAGAGATCAGAGGATAAAGTGGTCTCGCTGAGCGAAACCCAGGTGTTGGCTGGGCTGCCCTTTCTGAAGACTCCGGAGATTGCACTTTCTTGCCTTTCCGGCTTCTAGAGGCTGCCAGCATTTTCATTCGTGGCCCATTCCTGAATCTACGAAGCCAGCAATGCTGAGTAAATCCTCATGCTACCGTCTCTCTCCCGCCTGCCTCTGCTACTTGTAGCCCCCTCATAATCCAGGGTGATCTCCCCATCTCAGGACCAGCCGATTAACACATTTCCTTCCATCTGCAATCTGACTTTCTCATAGTTCCTGAGGATTAGAATGCAGGCCTTCGGGAGGACATTATTCTGCCCACCACAGTTAGGTATACAGTCTGACAAAAAGGTCCTAAAAATAAGACATTTGGCAGTGTGAAAGACCATTAAGAAATTAACAAGCATTCAGTCAATATTTGCTATGTGCAAAGAATTTTACTGTGTCATATTCTAAAATATTAGAAGATAGTATGCTCTAAAAGAGCTGAGGGAAATAACATATCAATACAAAATAAACTGTAAAGGTGAAGGTAGTATAATTTGAATAAGAATGGAGAACAATTAAACTAGCAACTTTAAATAGATAAATTTTACCTCAAAATTACTTTCTAAAGGTGAGTTAATGTTCTTGAGAAAATGATAGAGATATGGAATAATAAAGGATAAACATTTCTGGTGGAAGGAGTTACATAAATTTTAAAGTTCTATGTGGTCAAGTAACCTCTTTGGAAGAAAAATGTCATTCTGGGGACATTTGATATGTATAGTGGTATTAATTATTGCATTTTAGAAGATCCATATTTGAAGGCAAAAGACCTAAATTCAAATGAGGTTTTATCAGTTACCGTGTTACTTCAGAAAAGTCATTCTCTCAGGAAAATAATGCACATAATCTCTGTTGATGTCGATGTCATGGTCGTAATGTGTTTCATAAACTCCGCAGTGCTGTGCAGGTTGGATGTGCTGTTACAGTAATTATGGCGAGCCTTAATTGCTAGATGGAAGATGATAATTTATGAAGAACAGAAATGTGCTTTTGATTGTCAAACTTGGAGTAATGTATGGAGTGTTACACTCACTTATTCTAGAACCAAGGGTATTGGATCAAGGGGTGCAGTTTGAAGGCGGTGATAGAAGTAGCACAAGAAAGAGATGAGGATCTAGAGATGGATGAGAAATGAGCTTCCCAGATCTGCAGGTGCATCGCAGCGGAAGGTGTCCACAGTGATCGGTGATCCATTTGGCAGGAAATGGGAAGAAGAGCAAGAACATAATACTAGATTGTACATTATACTAGATTGTACAAAAAAAAAACAGTCTTTTGCAAACTGGGCTGGAATGAGATGCTTGAAAATGACTTGGGTATCCTGACCTATATAAGGTAATGTTCTTTGGAGAACAATGAGAAGATGGGTGGATGGCTAGACTTGAGGAAAGGATACCTTCTGTTTTGCCACTCAGGTCGTACTATTTGGAATACTGTGAATAAAAGGGCTCTGTCCAGGCTTGTCAGCGTTGTAATCTGCCATTAAAATGGTGGCACATATGTAGAGTACGAACCTCTCTGATCTAGGAAGGTCAGAATCACTATTGTTTGGCCTGCATTGTTCATAGCAGTTGTTATAAGCAATAGTTTTGTTCTTTATTCATCAAGTTTTGATTACAAGTTCCTTAAGGACAAGGCTGTCTTTCTGTCTAGTATGACCACTGCTTTTCATAGTGTCTGTCAAATAACAGCTCAGCAAATGGGTGAATGAATCATAGCGCTTTTCTGAATTTCTTATATATTTTCTGTAATTGTCCCTTCCATGGATTGGCAGAGGTCATCTCTAATCAATTTGGGCATTACCAGTCATTCATTGATCAATGCTGTGCAAATCCTTGGCTCTCAATAAGTGTTTTCTCAACTGAGTTGAGGGCTCAAAATGTTAAAAACAAAACCAACCAACAAACAAAAAAACACATAAGAATAAACAGCCACCCTAAATTACTCACAAATTACAGAATGGGCTTTAAATTCCTTAACAGTGACCTATTTCAGAGACTCTTAAAAAAAAAAAAAAAAAACACATACTATCATTAAATAAAATCTAGGTATCAGTTGCACCGTGGGAATGTTCTGGTATCTTGGTTGTGGGTGGTGTGAGGGAGAGTGGCAGACAGACAAAGTCAGGCAGAAAACCCTGAAAACTCAAAACTCTTGAAATCTGCTTTTTCCTTTACACCCAAGCTAAAAAGCTTTTACTATTCCCATAGCATAACAAATAAAATTCTTTTTTAAAATCATATTTTTACAATCGTCTGTCATAATCTGTTACTGACACTGAATTCACAATATATATTTTGTACCCCCTTTGGGGCTCTTTAAAGTTACATTGCTATATGGCCTCAAAATTAGGCAGCTTATTTGGTTGGATAACCCAACAGACAATTGTTTGCTTTTTAAAAGTCAGGACAGCTAAAGACTATCAGAATTTTACGACTTTTTTCAGTTCCCGTATGACACTACATTTTCTTTCAACTTCTCCGTGAAAGATACTTAATGCAAAGGACAGTGCCTGCCAGAGTCAACGAGACTTTCCCAAAGGAAATAGCAAACGATCACTTGAATAAATTTTTAGTAACGCTAGTCTTCTCATTGCATGCCATAGGAAATAAACAGAAAATAGCATTTCTAAGGTGCAACAGTGAATAATGAACTCCAATGGCCAAGCCACACCCCTAGCGAACGGCACAGCTGGACGGGAGGTGCAAAGTAGGGGACAGAGGCAGAGCGGGGAGAAAGCCGCCACCTTTAGCATTTAACGGTTCCTCAGGCAAGGCCTTGACGGGAATCAGAATAGATGACAGCTATGTCATTATTCTACAGATCTCATGAAATCAGGTTTCACTTCACCCAGTCCAGTTCTACAAACAACATAGTTCTCAGATCAAAGGTTCTGTGTCTTGCCAGTCTAGCGCCTAAGTGTACCAAGCCTCAGACTAAAAATGTCTGCTGCCATTCAGTGACCTTAACGATAAGCTCCTCTTCCCTGGCCTGTCTGCCTATGAGTGATTATAAAGCTCTAGTTCTATTGAAGAAAGCCTTGAAGACAATGGTACTACTTTGCAGTCCATAAATTCCCATGGCTCCTTTCAGCTTTCTAAGATAACAGCCAGAGGACAGAATGCAGCCGCAGCTTGCTTAGAGGCCGGTTGCCACTGATGATTCTCTAAGATCTATTTTCTCCTGGACAGTTGTGATCTGAGATGATTTACAAGGAATTTATTTTTTTGAAGTGAAGTTGAGGTTCTCATTATCTCAGTATCTTCAGAAATCTTTTGTCTAAATGATGGCGATAATGAAGTTCTGCAATAGGAATTCATTTACAGTTTCTATTGCTTTATTTAGAATTGATCTTGTTTATAATGTAGAAGCACATAAGTTACAGACATAACATTGTCAAAAGATTAACTTTCATGATTCTCTGTACTTTCTTTTTGTATATAAATACTTGGCTATCTTATTGTGCTGCTTGTAAGGTTGTCAGTTGATGAAATTGATTTACACACAAATGCAAGGGCAACCAAATATAAATCACTTAAGCCTATCAATAAGCCTTAAATATATTGCTAACATCGCTTATAAAATTACCTACTTTTTGTCTAAAAGGTTTCCTGTTCTGATACCCTTGACACAGCATTTATATTAGGCAATTCCTTCCTTGGGGGTTGGTACAACTTAGTACAGTAGAAATGGTATATAAGATTAGGCCCACCACCAAATTTTTTAGGACCCCAATTTACGTAAAGTATACAGAGCACTTTAAAACTTTTAGAACCTTGCCGCTCACAGTGTGGCCTCCATACCAGCAGCAGAGGCTCCGGGAGGGACCTTGGGGATGCAGCATCCTTGGCCACACCCCAGACCTCCTCAGTCACTATTGGCATCTTACAATTTCCCAGACTAATCTTTCCTAGACCAAAGCTTGAGAGGCACCACCGTAGGCATCTCACACGGCATGCTGTTCCAGCAGAGGGAGGCAGCCACACTCCTGCCCTCAGCTCTCCACGAGATGACTTTAGAGGGACAAGGTATCGGTCTCCGAGCAGGGAGGCTCACTGATGCCCTGTTCGCACTGCTCGGGTCAGTAGCTCTTTGAGTGGAGGCCCCATCCTGTGGCAAGTCTGCGGGTACCCTCACTTCATCCCCTCTAGGAGGAGCGATTGTTCCAAAGACACCACCTTTCTTCTCTCTTTAGATCTTCTTGATGCTACCCCAGCTAAGCCGTGTAACAGTTAACGCTAAGGACTATCGCTCTGGAGCATCCTGTGCAGCCTCAGCCAGTGCGTTTTCACGTGTCCTCCATTCCGGCCGGTGGGAACGAGGCCCATCCCGGGCCCCACGCGGGTCCTGGGAATTGACATCTTCAGCCCTTTCAGGTGGTTCTTGTAGGCATCTGTCAGCTTCTTCAGACACGTTCTTATCGGTATTCAGCTGAGTAGTATACCACGCGGGACCCTCTGCGTGTCTGAGTCTTTCTGAGCAGCCCTTTCTCCATCCGGGTCTGTGAACTCTAGGCGCCCTGGTGTTCTCACGCCCTGAGCTCTGTCCCCCCCTTGCAGAGAGACGGCCAGGTTCCCTTCTGGTGTCCGTTCCTGTCATGCTGCTGGAAATTCTTGATAGTAAACTGGGACAACTGGGAGACACTCTCCACTTCCTTCCCCACATTCATCTGCTTCTCTTGCAAAGATTTTTTTTTTTTTTGGCTTAATAATATCCAGTATTTTAAATACCACTCCTGATACTGTTTTAAGCGGGAGGGAAATCCAGTCCACGTTCTTTCATCTTGCCCTAAAGTAGAAGTCGCAATTTTGTCTTGATTTGAAGGTAGCAAGCAGTACTGAAACTACATTGCGCAAAGAAATTACCATTTTAGTTCTGTAAACCTATCGCTTTTACTAAGTGAAATTAACCATTGTAGAATTTTGAACATAAACATGTCGTGAAAACATATTTTGAAAGGAGGAGATCATGGAGTTAGGTCCGTTTGTCTCTGTAACCTGCATGTAGAATGCGCTCAGTACATGTTTGACAGTGATAACGTAATCCGTCCAATTACTTGCCTCAGCGCCTGGCTACAGACTCCCACCCATTCATTGAATACAAATTTTCAGGCATCTCTGAGGTACTATTTGTTTGACAAATAGGCCAGACTCTGTGCTAGATACTTGATTCTTGCTATTCCAATTTTTCCTTTTCAAACTTAGTGTATTCCTGTCACTTGTTTTTCTCTTCCGCCAAAAAAAAAAAAAAAAAGACTTAGAAAGTTTAAGCATCTTCCCTAAGGTTACACACTTGGTAATACAGACAAATCGGTAAGTTAGTGATGCTGTGAGACATTATGCGTGCAGTCTGTACTCAAGGTACTACATAGAGAATACCTTCAGAAAGCTCTTCTTTCACCTTCTCGCTCTAACTGAAATCTAGCTCTCTTCTAAAAATGATTGTTTCCTCTAAAACCTACCAGTGGGCCGGAGGTGGGACAGATGTCCTCTTGCTCCTAATGGCACGTCCTGAATGTGTCCTCCATGAAACCCCTGGTTCGAAGCTCACTTGCACCTGCCTCTTCTGTCCTCCTAGTCCGTGGGTTAATCCCCCTCACTCCTAGAAGAGTTTAGCAATTGGCTATGATGGGATTCAGCATACACTGCCCTAAAGCATGGTACTGTGGCATATTTAATATTTTAAGCTGAAGGAATTTGAGAAGTAGCAGGTGCCAGAAGGGCGCTCTGAGCATCTCCCTGTAACAGGTGCCCTCGCAAGCCCCAGAGGAAAAAAGGAGCATCTTTAACTCCAAAGAAGTAAGAGGGGAATCTGAACTAATGGGCTTACTACGTGTCTCTCAGTTTACTACGCTTAGTTTGTACCTTTCATCCTGTGACATTTTCCCTTGACTTTGCACACTAATCTAACCTAGCATAAAATGTTTGGGTTTAACCATTTGGGGAGGGTCTTCATTTTCTTACAAAAGCCGTGTCACATAAAATTTACGTTAAATTTGTATACTATCCTCTTACTAATCTGTTGCACAGCCTGAATGTAACTCGCTAAACAGAGTTATTGGTGACTTTAGTATCCATGAAAATGATCCCAATATTCTTAATGTCCTCCTTTTGAAGTACATGTTTTCATGTCATTCCTATTTGAAATTCTACAATGGCTCGCTCTTTTACTTAAAAATAGCTTAAGTAATAATACTTAAGTAAGGTGACAGTATAGCTTATCTAAATCAAAACTTGAGAGTTAAAAAAAAAAACTACAGTAGATAATCAAGCTGGAAAATAGGCAAAACAAACTTCTGGACGGACTGACTTACACACGCCTCGCCACTAGGGCTCTACACAAGCTGATTTCTGCCACACCCTCTGAGACCTTCCAACGCTGGTCACCTCACGCACTCGGCTATGCTGGCTCCTTAGTTCCTCACATACACTGACAGTTGTGGGCTATGCACTGGCTGGTCCTCTATCTAGAAGGTCTTTCTAGGCCCTCGTCCATGTCTTCCAGATCCCTTCCCAGAGAAGCCTTCCCTAGCCACTCAGTAACAATAGCAAACTCATCTTGGTGCTTAGAACTGCTCATACTCCTCATCCTGCCTTTTCTCCCTACGATTACCTATTTACCATGGAAAAATTGCTATGGAAAAACAAAAACTGACTAAAGGCACTTTGGTTCTCTAGAGAACTGATGTAATTTTTACCCCCAGGGAGGTGGGTTCTTTGGTTCTTCAGGAAAATGCCCCCAGTCAATCTCGATGGAGACTTTCAATTGACCAGTCGTATCCTCTTGAACATAGTGAGGTCCAGTGATGAGACAGAGTGCCGGTTTTCTTTGTGTAAAAAGTAAGGAATGTTGAATTTCTATAGGGCATGGAGGTAGGGGGATGACTGAGGAAAGTACAACAGTAGAAATCTTAGAAATATAAACTCTACAGAGAAAAGAGTGGTCTAGGTCTTTGACGGTAATGTCCAATGCTAAGTGTTATTCATCTTCATTTTTGTTGTACGACGACCTTAGTGCTGACTGTATCCCTTCTGAGAATCAGTGCTGCAGAAACAAGTAAAGTCAGGCTTCCATACTGGTAATAAAACAGGCGCAGAGAGGGGGGCCATTTGAGCTGTCAGGGAAGAAACTTTGAGATGCATTGAAAAAGACAAGCAGGGCCCTACCTGGGTTATCCCTGCCTTTCATTGCTTTTGAGCTAGTTCTTTACTAAGTTGTAGAAAATCAATGCTAATGCAAAGTGATTCTGTCCATAGAAATATGTTTGTGCCCAGTAGAATGCCATTATTGCCAGTTTTTGCATCTATAAGTTTATTTTAGCTTTTTTTTTTTTCATTTTTACTACATACAAATTCTTTAAATTCTCCTTTGAGATGGTAATATCTTATTAGTTTGCTGAGTTAAATAACACATTGGATAAGCATTCATTTCACATTTCTAAGCCACAATTTCACCTTGAAACAAGGTATTTAACAAGCAAAACTGTCAGAAGGCAAGCTGCTTTGAGAAACATTGGCGTTCGTCTGGATTAAGAAGCAGCTATGAAAATAGATTATTCCTATTCCTTCCATAATTATCAGAAAGTTTGCCTTTGAAAATATAAAAGGAAACAGATGGGGTTGTTAGTTTTGTGAGTGAAGACATATCCATAGTGGTCTCGATTGCTCGGTAGATGTTTTAAAAAACCTTAATCCTCTCTCATTCCACCAGCTTTTATCCTGTAACTTTTTCACTTATTAGATTTTCTAAATTTTATTTCTGTTGAGTAGTTTGTCCTGTGGAGCGTCTTAAAACCTCTAGCTGTTCCACGATAACTTAGGTCAAAAGCAAACTTTTTCTCTAAAGGGACAGATAGTAAATATTTTACGCATTGCAGGCCAGATGGTCTCTGTCAAAACTATTGTACTCTGCTGTCGCAACATGAAAGGAGGCAGACACTACATAACAAAGGAGTGTCAATAAAATTTCACGCAGAAAAACAGGATTTGGCCCATGGGTTTGCCGAATGCTGAGAATAAGTTATGATTTATTTACTCGGGATAGTTTTATTATGAAACTATTAAATTGTTTAGAACTCTTAGAGCTGTACACTGACATAATTAAGAATAAGAAGAGGGTAGAATCTTTTTTTTTATCGTTCAACAGATAACCGTAAGGAATAAAGATTGTGGAGAAGGCATATTAAAAAAGATTCTTGAATTCAATAACATTGCCAGGAGCATGGCAAGATGAGTATAAATGAGATATAGCTAACGACTGACTACTCAAAGAAAACTTGGTCCAAACTGTCACAGCAGTGACTGTTCCAGAGTAGGAAACAAAACAAAAAAATAGATCATCTCTGAGTCTCTAAGACAAGTGTTGAAATCTCAGCCCCTTCCTTGTTGTGGCATCAAAACTCGAGAGGAATTTGAACCGAGGGATGATGCCAGTGTGTTACATTGGAAGAAAGACAGCAGCCATGCCGGAGTGGGCTCACTCCCACACCAGACCTCAGGCTCAGCTCGAAGGTTAGGAATGGAAAGGCAACATCCGGGGATTGTCTGGTAGATGGATGACCACACACACACTCACTCCCCCTCTCTCCCCCCCTCTCTCCCTCCCTCCCCCCTCCCCCTCCCTCTCTCCCCCGCCAAGTTCAGGGCATAACCAAGCCCTCTGGGGAGTGTAGGGTGGCATCTCAGGCAGGTCTGGAATGACTTGAAAAAGCAAAGGTGCCTGGAGGGCCTGGGTTTATTATACTTGTGAGCAGGGTCCAGAGTGGGGTCCACATGTAGTAAGAGGCCCGCCCAGTTTGAATCTCCCCAACATTGCCAAAGGAGGGCGAACCCAGGCCTTATCAGTTCACTTAGATGTGGGACACCAGGGGAAGAGGAAAGAGTGAGGCTCGGAGCTGTCAACAGTCAGATACCTGAAAATGGAGAGCCAGACTCCTCATTATATATGCAAATACCCCCGTACCATTATTGACATTCAGATCATCTATCCATATGTTAACATTGAAACCACATGAACAGAAGAGACAAAACATGAAAAACATGATATTCTATCCCACAAGGACATTCATAGCTAGCAGTTTAGAGTATGAATCTGAACCTATTCTTAAACTTGGCTGCAATTAAAATCAGCGTTAAAATTGATACTTCTTTCTCACCTGTAGAAAGTCTGATTAAATTGGTCTGGCTTATATTCTTGGTAATAGGATTGCTATAATCTCTCTGGGTGATTCCTACATGCAGCAAATATTAAGACTGTTTTAGAAGGGGGGTGTGGGGGGGATGGTATAATGTGGGATCAAACTATTCATCCAGCTCATGAGCATTTTTTAACTAATATACAAATAGAACATTGTTCCGTGCACATAAATAGATCTACATTATCACAATGCCCAGTTATTACTTTATGGATATACTGTAACTTCTAACAGGCTACTCTTGTGAGATATTTGCAGTACATCCAGTTTAGCGCACTTATAAAAATACTTATGAAATCTTTCGTATATTGTTCATTTTTGAGTCCTGGTGAAGATTTTCTAGAACTATGTTTGCTTAAAGAGTATATTTAAGGCTATCGCTGTACTACCCCTCCAGCGCGAAGTGGGGGTGCACGTTCCCCTGTACCTCCTCCGTTGCGGGTGGGCTCTGTCTTCCTAAATCTGTGCAAATGTAGAGTAAAAATAGTTCATCTAAACTCATCAGCCTTTTGCATTATGTCCTTGGTGTCATGCTAAAAGAGGTATTTTGGGCCACTAGTTTATGAAAATAGTCTCTCATGATACTAAAATTTGGTCTTAATTATTTTTGATATTTTAATGCATTTGAAATACATTACAGCGGGCATACATTAAAATTTCTAACTTTATTTTCTCCTTAATGGCAAATAGTTTCCCAAATAGGTTATTTAATCATTCTCAGTTTGCTGAACTCAGAAAAGCCATTTCTGAAGTGAGGAAATAATGATACCCACTCATAGTTTCAGAATGGACTAAAGGAGATAAAGTATGTTAAGCACTTGGAATGCTACAAGGCACATACATACTCAGCATGGGATCACTATTGCCATGATTATCATCGTGACCACATTTATTGTATAACTTGGGTCTGTCTTGTCTCTGAGTCCTGTGGCATTAGATAATGTGTTTAATCTCGCCCCCCTTCCCCCCATCGTTTGAATGAGTGTAGTTTCGATATGCCCATTTTTAAAAACAGAACATTCCCTGCTTTCTTAAAATGACTCTGGCTGGTCTCACATATTTATTCTGTTGGAGAAACCTAAAATCATATTGTCACATTCAGAAGAAAAATGGCGTCTGGTTTTTATTGTGCTTTTGTTAAATATGAGACAGTCGGCAAGATGTGTGTTGTTCGTTCACTCTTTCTACCTGTGGTCAGGTCTCCTTTCTCGTTCTGTGAATTTATGAAGTTTTCTTTGAAGAGGTTTTACGTAATCTTAAGTTTATTGCCAGAAATCTTACATTTTTATCAGGTTGTCAAAGGGTGATGTTTATTCTGTGTATATTTTGTTTCTCCTTAGCATGCGTGGATGAGAGCTTTTCTATATTTGTAAGCGACTTGTGCACTGGACTCCCTGAGTAGTTATAAGTCAAGAACATCATAATGCCGGGCTTTTCTTTGTAATAAGGATGCTGTCTGTAGCAGCTAAATCTTCATCCCAAATCAGAATGGGATTGAGAGGGAGGACGGGGTGAGGAAAGAAACACTTCCCAGCGTGCTCTCCTCCTCGTTTTTGGAGTGCGTACTCCTTTTACAGAGCCACGTGTCAGCAGTGACTCGTCGTAAATGGTTTTAGGTAACAGCGGGTAAGAAAATACAGTAAACACAGCCTTAACTCACAAAATTGACCAGCCCCTTGTACCCTTGTCGTTATAGCCAACATATCTTAAACTTTATTCTTACCGGTATATCTGTGTAGTAAGGCAGCTGTCTTAGGTGTGCGGTCCGGTGGACTCCGGGGGGCACCGAAGTCATTTTTAGGGGATCCATGATATCAAAATTCTTTTCTAATAGTACTGTTATTTGCTTTTTCACTGTGTTGACATTTGCAACGATTGTGGGGAGGGGGAATTATAGTTGTATTGCTACTACCTTAGCATGAATCACGGCTGCCGGCGGCCATCGTGGTGTTCACTATCATCCACTCGCAGGTAAAACAGCAGTTTCAATTAAGAACACCCTGGCGAAGCAGTAAAAATTACTCATATTATGAAATCTTGGCCCTTAGGTACAGATCTTTTTAATGTTCTGTGTGACAAAGTGGGAAATGCACACGGCACTCGGCAGAACGATGTGTTGTTGGTCGAGTCGAGGGAAAGCACTCGCATGATTAGATGAGGTGAACTAGCCGTTTTCCTCGCGGGGCACCTTTTTCATTTGAAAGAATGACTCCCGAGCTAATGGTTAGGCCGACTTTCGCGTTTGGCAGATAGTCTCCTCAAGATAAGTTACTGAGCCTGTCACTTCAAAGAAAATGTGACAGTATTTGTACCAGTGATAAAATCTGAACTTTCAAATGACAATTAGAATTTAGAAAGCTTTTATCTGCCACTGTGAGCTTGATAACTTCCCGATATTTAAAGGATTTCCGATGAGAATAACAGCCGTGTTGTTTATTATTGTCTAAAGGTATCAGCATTTGGAATAGCTCCATAGCATAAGGAATCCATTTTCCAAATGACCAATTCATGATATTAGAAAATTACATATGAGCAAGCAGTCATCCAAAATGCACGACCTACGAATAGATTTGAATGAAGCAGTACAAATTCATGGGTGGTTTCAGATTTCACACTGCAGCTAACCTTCAAAAAACTATTGCTTGTCAAAGAAGAATATTCACAATTGTCCGAAAAGTCTATCAAAATCGTACTCCCTTTTCCCACTACGTATCTGTGTCAGGCTGGATTTCAAATGCTACATACAACAGGCTGAATGCAGAAGCAGACTTGGGGATCCAGGTTTTCGCCATTAAGCCGGCATTAAAGGGGTTTGACAAAACATGAGACAGTGCCACTCTACTCACTAATACTCTCATTTGTATTAAGGTAACAAGGGTTTATTGTTTTAATGTTAATAAACATCAAGTTTCTCAGTTTTCCGATACGGCACTGATAGCTATAGCTCACAAAAACAAGTTCTTTGGGGCTTAGGATCATCAGCAGTTTTAAGAGTATAAATTATTTTAAGACTAAAACAGTCGAGAGCCACTGGTATAGGAAAAAGGATTATCCAACATCACTGTAGTATTTGCCTGTCATTGAACTTTTTCTGGCCATGAGAATGCCAGTGCCCACTGAGAAACTCAGATCGCGCTAACCCAGCGACAGCCTTACGGTCGGTACCCGAGATGCGCTCTCTGATTCTCATCCTCCTGTCGGAGTGCTCTGCGTCGGTCAGGACCAGAAGAGACTCTCTGTCTCGGGTACAATATTCTGCCTGCGGGTAGAGAGAGGCCAACAACTAGGATCTATTGGCATTTTGAATACTTTTAACCATTGCAAGCCTTCGTGAGAATATGCTACCGAAAACTGTCGCTTGGGATATGAGTCAATTGGCAGGAAATTTCGAAGGTTAGAAGAGTTTTTAATCGTGTGCTTCTATCAGGTTCCTACAGGTAGAGTACAGGTTCAATAGCTGAAAAAGCTGCAGGCTGTGCACAGACCAGGTCCTCAGGAGGGTGGTTCCCCCCTGCCCTAAGGTACACTTTATCACCAAGAAGCCATTGGTCTAAAATAGTCTGAGGGAGGATTTTTTTTTTTAAGGTCTAGAGAAATTTAAGTCCTGTGGCTCTGTTGCATAATTTGCTTTTACTTCCCCTTCTGCAGTATCCATTTCCATTGTTAAAAGCACGCCTCAGTATCTCCCATCTTAAAATACCATCTGTTGACCCTGTGTACACTTGGGCCACTACACTGCCGCCCTATTTATCTGTTCCTAGACTCTTTCAAGAGTTGGCTACTCATGTTACATCCAATATTTACTATATTATTTAACATATTTCAACCTGGCTTTGGAACTTCACTGGAAATATGATGGCTAAGTTCACTCTTGATCTCCCCGTGATATATTCTCTCCTAAAGCTGTGCCGTAAGGATTTGTAACACAGCTGACGACTCCATTATTCTTGAAACTTTCCTCTTCTGGCTTGAGTACTAATTCGCTTTCCAGGATCTTATTATCATTATTTCCTTCTGCATGCCTTGAATCTAATATGCATTTCTCTTCTACTTAAAGTAGAAGATTAAATTATTATGTGTCGTCTTTTACAGTGTAAACTTTAAATTGTAAATTGTCCTCTAAGCGCCATTTTAGCTACTTCTCAAATTTTTGTTGTACGTTGTTTTAATTCAGTAAGAGGTAGTTTGTTTCCCCTGTGACTTTTGACCCATGAGATAGTTAAAAGTGTGTTAATTTCACATATTTGGGGGATTTTCCAGATATCTATATGCTATTGATTTTTAGCTGAATTCCATTAAGGTTGGAGGATATTCTTTAATTCTTTTAACAGGTTAAGGTTTGTTTTATGGTCCAGGATATGGTCTACTTAACTTGCATTTTACGTGCAATTAAAAAGACTTGTGTTGCTGGGTAGAGCGTTCCATAAATATCGATTAGCTCTTCTAATAAACATAATGCTTTTCTACCTACTCGTTCAGTTGATCGCTGAGAAGAGTAAAATCTTCAAACTTCATTATGGATTCATCTATTTCTCCTCTCAGTTCTAACGTTTTTACTTAATGTATTTTGAAACTCTGTCCTTATGTGCATAAACTTTTAGGACTGTCATGTTAATGAATTGACCCCTTTATCATTAGGCAATATTCCTTTTTATTCAAGTAACACTCCTATAGCCATTCCAGCTTTCTTTTGATACTCGCATGAGATTTAAAAAAAAAATTTCAATTTCATTTAAAGTAAGTAGAATCTAGTTGAGTCTCTTTCAGTCAGTGTGTTCAGAGCTTTTATATCTAATGTAGTTATAACATGATTGTGTTAAAATGTTCATATTCGAGCATTTTGTATTCGTTTCATCTTTTGTTACTTCCCCTTTTCTGCCTTCTTTTGGATGACTCAAGATTTTCCCACTATTGTCTTGTTCATACATCTTATGAAAAAGGCTTTTGCCTGAGAGCGTACAACATATAGTTTTTAAATTAATCGGACGTAGACCGCCACAAGTCAGCTGGTGACCTTTTACGCAGTCACATGTACTCTGAGGGCCTGACGCACTATACCTCCGGTTCCTCTCTGCCTTCCTCGTAATGTTACCTATTTGACGTCTGTAAAAGGCTATCAGTTCACAAGAAATTGCAGTTTCTTTTGTTTTAGACGATCATGTTCCACAGAAATTATATTTTTAAAAAGTTTCATATTCACGATGGTCCGCGCCAGCCCTAGTGCCCTTGATCTATTTGAGTGATCGATCCGTCATCCCTCCAGCAGTGTCTGTTGGGGCCCCAAACCTGTGAATTGTCTGCTGCCGTGTAGCAGGTTACCACAAGCCTAGCGATTTAAAACAGCCCCATCTGTGCACTTAAATACAGGGGATAGTTGTACAGTAACGTAAAATAAATTCCACTAAATTGTACACTTTAAAAAGGTTACTTTTGTTATGTGACTTTTACCTTAAAAAAAATCATCTGTTGGGGCCAAGGGTTTTCATTCTCTTAAGGAGTAGATTAGAGCCGCAGCAGTGGGCAGCTCTTACTTATAACTCAGATTATTAACATGCTGGGGGAGGGGTGGGCGTCGTTCTCTACTGTTCCGATTTGGCCTCTCAGGCAGGCACTGCGTTCTTGCATTTCGGTCGTGGAGCCTGTCCAGGGCTCTTGCCCATCCCTCCGTAGCAGAGGAGGCTGATTATCTGGGCCTCCGAAGCATTCCTGCCCTTGGACATGGGTACAGAGGATGATTTCCGGTTCTTTTCCCTAGGCTCGATGGGTCTTCACTCTTGTCCTAAAGGCGATGTGATTGGCTGCCCTACTCATGATGGCTTAAGGCCTCACTGTCATTGGGGTGGCAGGTGGGGACAGAGACTAGAGGGTGTTCACCTGAAAAATATGCTGAAAGTCAATTCGCAATAAGGGCACATTTTCACTGGAAAGTTGATAAGATGTGGGGGGTAGATGTCCGCACTGAAAACTTTTGCCGAGTACTTAGTAGGGAAGCTATACCAAGAATTTACAAAGGACTCACGATTGTGATGAGATCATTCGTAACATTCTCTACACATCTCGACAAGTAATTTAATCTATGTTCTTAAACTAGATTGCTTGGTGCTCTAAAGGTTGTTCGGTGAAATATAAGACCGGCCATGCCCGCGAATGTGATTCTCTCCTTAAGACTTAACCTTTCTAATCTTAAGGGTCCTCGTCGCCTGAGTCTGTTAAATCTTGCCATTGTCTACCAATATCCTAGGGTTATACTTTTTGAAATTGATTTCCCATAATCCAGATTTGGGTTCGACTATTATCTGACTGCCTATCATAGGTCTTTTTAGATGCATTAGCTTAAAAACTATCTTACTGTAGACACTTCATAAATCTTTGTCGTCTGACGTGTGAGTCAAATCTATGGACAGCGTGTAGGAAGAGAGACATGGCAAAGCAAGAGTAAATGAAATCTGGGAACCTTATCATGAAGTAATAATGGGCAGATGTCGTGAGCACATACTTGGATTTGTTCATATGGCGACAGGGCCATGGCGTACGCTGACGTAGCTGCCACCAAAATAGTGTGGCGCCGCCGGGATGGGCATACGGAGAGCGGGAGGTTTGAGTCCGAGCTTTTTCCCGCCACCCCTATAATGATGAGTCCGTGTGCACTCTCCAGGCACACTGCGTGAACCGAGCTCACCAACCATAAACATGTAACGTGTGGTGACAGGTTCCTTTTGGGAGGCCTTAGGTTCCGGGGAACAGAAGGAAAATAATCTGCATTACTCGCGAAGCCCCTTCAAGAGCCCTGAGCGAGCATCCAGTTTTGTTAACTGAAATAGAAACAATGTCCTGCAGAATGGCCAGTGTTGCCTCCCCTTGACAGGTACTCAATGAAAGACTCTAAAGCGCCTTCGTGTAATTATTTGCCTGTGAGAGTCACTGACTCGTTCCTCATTTTAAATTGTTTCCATCTACTTCTTTTTCTCTCTAAGGTTCTATTGGGTGTGTCGTCCATTTTTCTAACTCCTTTACCACCATTTCTTTGCCTTTCATTGTGTCCACGTCCTAAAATTGCCTTAGTCTCCTGCAAACAATGCATACCCGTAGCTTCACATTTCCCCCCACCCCCAGCTTCGTTTGGGAATAAAGCTTGAGTGCTAATGAGAAAATTCAACTGGATATATTCGAGTTTAAGAAACCAAGGGCTTTTAAAAATGAATTATTTCTTTGAGGTGAATGCCGTTAATGAAAGAATCTCCTTTACTGTGGGCAAGTAACAGCTTACGGTAAGTAACATCTCTAGGGCTCAGTGAGTTGAAAAGAAGGTGTAAAGACATTCTCAGGAAATGTTAGACCTTCGAATTTATCTTACGCTGCAGCCGGCTTTTATGGCCTATTTTAAGAATTTGGTACTGGGTCTCCTGTGTAATGAGCAGTTTGACTTAAAAAAAATTAAGTCTTCCAATGGAGTCATAAATAATGCAGTTTATAATATTCTTATCAAGCACATAAAGATACATTTGTCTTGCATGAATAGCATACTTCTAAAGCAGCCTGACCTCTTCAGATGTATAAGAGCATGCAGTTAGTGCAATTTGTCACGGGCCTTTTACACGTTAATAAGATGTAATTAATTGTCTGTTTTGTCTAATTAACTTTTCAGACACGGGCAGTTCTTACTCTTTTAATGCAAAGCAAGGGTGTCCTATTTGCAATTCTAATACTTGATGGAGAATTCCGACCATAAACTCAAGTATACAAAAGTTAGAAAAAGTATAAGGCAAATAAGAAATCAACAGAAAGAGTATGTATACTTTAGGGTGCCAGTGTTGGTAATGTAAAGGGTAGGACAAAATGCTACTCAAAAAAATCCTACTCCAAGCTACAAGAATAGAGCAATTCATATTAGGAAATAAATATGAGAAAATATATACAAACATTCCTAGCATACATTAACATATAAATCCTGTAATTGCTTTCATGTTTGTTCATCTTTTTTGCCCTTTTTCATTTATGCATTTGTAACGCCAACTCTGCAAGATAGTATGTTAGGAGCGAGAGGTTGGAGGATTACCGAGGTAAAGACACTGCCCTCAAAAGGAAGTTACTTGACCATGAACCTGATAGCAGAATTAACTGAGCCTTAAAATAGATAATATATTCTAAACTTTTTTCTCCTAGTGAACTATAAACCAGGATGGGTTTTTGTAGCATATTCACCATGAGCTAATCTTTATTCTTAGATTTTTACACTGCGAAATATACTTAAATCTGACAGAGTTGATATTTTGTTGTACAGTATTAAATATTACTTCAGAAGTATCACTTCAATGGGTGAAAAGACTCTAACAGGTTCTATAATTTAACACTGCAGCAAATCACCAATGGGCATTTTTAAAAATTTGGAATCTGAGTGTACAAAGAAACTTGACAGGAAATTGTGATAGTCACATTTAAAAAGTGGTTTCTTACTATAATATACACACATGACCAGTGTGACAAATAATGCAACATTTGCATCACTAAATATTTTATAAGGGTCTCGCTTAGAAACAAAATTCCTGGACCAGAGGCCAAATCTAAAAATTGTATAAAGCTACTGATTGATAGAATCAAGTCATTTTCTGGAAAATTTATAGAGATTTGACATCCTATATGAGAATACCACTCTTCCATAGGCTGAATTACCTTAAAAATTCATATTTGGTTAAAGTGTCGATATTTTATTTTTGAATTTCTCTTTATTTGTCATGCACATAATAGTAAATGTTCTATCACATTAGTAATGTTTTTTTTCACTTTCCATTTTCATTATGATATACTGAAGTAGTGGTTACAATATGGCTGGACTCAGACCGTTTGGGTTCTAATCCTGGCTCTGCTCTTATTGTCCGAGTTACCCTGTAAAACGTCCTTAGATTCTTTGTTCCTTAGTGACTTCATAAATGTAAATGTAAAATTCTTAATTAAGCTCCCATTCCTTTTCACTGGTTGCCACACTTTCGGTGGAGGTATTAGATTGAATGAGCATTCTGTTCTTCTTGGTTTATACCCACTGTATCATCTGAATCAGTCCTAATCTCCCACTCGAAATAAACTCCCAGTAAATGTTAGCATTAATAAACTGTTCAAGTGCAACGTTTAAATAGACATCTCAAGTTCGGGGTGAAATCATCGGTAATTTCTCCTATGTTTGTTTCCATTGCTATTAGCTCTTGAAAGATCCTGACTTTTCCATGATCGGTTACATAAAATCGTGGAGTTCTTTCCACAATTTCTAATGGTCTCCCTCTTTCACATTTCACTTTTAATTCAGTTAGAAATTGACTTAGCGTGAGATGAATAATCGACTTGATGTTTTTTACTCGTAGGTTGTGTCTTTTTCCTCCACAAAACTGTAAATACCTCACAGTTGTGTGTCGGAGTGCGTGTGTACGCGCCTTCATCCTGCGCTCAGTTCGCACGGAGATTCTTTGTCAGAACTGTCCCGATTCACTGATCTGTCGTTTACTGTGCCAGTTCCACATCTTTAATTACTATAATTTTATAATATTTAACAGCTGACAATACAAGTGCCCTTTTATTTATCTTTGTCTTCAACATTCTTAGTGATTTTCCTCCTCTTCGAATTAATCAAAATGAACTTCAGACCCATAATTTTTATTTTTTCTTAAAAAATCTTATTGTGGTTTCCTTTATATTACAATTAGAACCCACAAATTATTGCAGGAAAAATCATTTTTTTCACAAGACTCAGTTTTCGTAGACAGAAACATTGACGATACATCAATTTAAACAACTTAAGACTTTCACGAGAAAGTTTAATGATGTATTTTTATAGCTATGTACATTCTATAAAGCATATTGTATACAGATTACATGTAACAAAGTATTTCTTTTAGTCTACTTAATGTGGCAAAGACTGGAAAAAAAGATGTTTATCTCTAATTTTGTTTCTCTAGGTTTCTCTTCGTACGTCTAAACTTTTACCATTTTAAGTGCTGTGAAGCACGTGAAATTCTTGATTATTAAAGCTCGATCGTGCATCCAGCTTTTTGATGATATAACATTACTTTCCTCTTTTTCTTGAATGCTTGCAAAAGAATCAATGTGTTTATTTTCATAATCAAACGGTTTAGCTCAGTGTCTGAAATTTGGGAAAAATTTCTTTGTAGTTTCTTTTCTGTTACTGAACAGATTATATTTTGTCTATACTCATTCTAAATTTTAGTTTACGGTAAAACATTTCCTAATGGAAATTTCTTTAGTTGATTAAATGGAGGTTGACTCAATCATCAATGGACAGTGGGAGGCTCATGCTTAGGTAGTGAAGCCTCCATAAAAACTGCAGAGGACGAGGGCTGGAGAACTTTCAGGTCAGTGAGCACACAGAGATGCAGAGTGATGCGCCCACAGGGGGCAGGAAGCTCCACACGTCTTCCCTTGCCCTACACGTCTCTGCCAAGTACAGGCAGCTTGCCCGTGGAGACGATGTCTGAAGTGTGTGTGGTCGGAGGGGGCAGCCGTCTTGTAGGACTGAACCCTACCCTGTGGAATCTGATGCGCTCTCTGGGGAGGTGGTGTCAGAATGGAGTAGAATTTTTGGACAGCCTCTTGGCGACGGTGGTTTGTTAGTCTGAAGAACCCTCCCCCACCTTGGAATTAGGATTCCAGAACCCGGTTCTGTTTGTGCCAGTGAAGCGAGGTTGGCTAGAACGGCTCTGGCTCACAGAAACATGCGATGTGGGAAGAGAAACAACAAAAGAGTGAGGGACGAGGAGCCTCCGATCCCGGCGGGCCACGTGGCCACCCACGGTGCAGGGCAGAAGCTGCGCTGCTCTCAGCTACTGAAGGTAAACGTTACCTGCAGAAATCAGCTGGATCCAACTCCCGGAAAGGTGGCTGACTGGGTGCCTGAGGCAACGAGGCTAATACTAGGCAAAGTGTTCAACCCCTTGGGTATTTGTAATCTACAATAGTACCGAAAGAAAAGGTATTGGGATGGGCTTTGGCAATGAATGAAGCTCAGATTGGAACTGATCTGAGCTTTGAACATTAGCTTCAAAGACTCCTCAGGGCGGGTGACTGTGGGCAGGGGGAGGATGTGCAGAGCAAAAGAAAGTACCTCTGAGACCTCTGGTCACCAAGAAGGTCGCCATCCTGAGGGAAAGTTCGAACCAAGAAACTCGAAGCCAGAGAGTAGAGTGTAAAGGAACTGCTTTATGTTGTAGACTGGTTGGCACCACCAGCTTTTTGAACTTTTCCTGGAAAGAATTAGTCGAGTAGCTAATCTAGGGGGCTAGGTCCCTGGGTTTGAATGGTGCAGAGCGTTAGGGCACGTTTGGGTTGGTGCCAGGCTGCGGCTCACTACTGACCATGCTCAGGAGGCCGTGCATGACGTAGATACACAGGTTATTCCTGAGGCAACAGCCAGCCCAGCGGACTGCATAAAGCCACTGTGCGTTGTGTAAGAAGTGGGGCCGTGCATTCCCCCCTCTAAATTCCAAATGGAAAGCCCCATCCGAAGTGGTTGACGTGTGCCATCTGCAAGCCGTGAGGGCTGGTTTTAGGATGACCTGGATATTCACCAGGTGAATGTGCCCATAACCCAGGTCGTGGTAAATGCTGTGATTAAGGGGTCCCCTGTGGCATGGGTACCCCGGGTTGGTTTACTACCACAAAATGGAACGATAGTTCCAGAAGCATTATCAGATTTGTATAGTAGCTTCCCCTCATGAGTTTTACAGATGCTAATAAAAAACATTAGCTTAATAACAAGAGAATGAGAAGAGGCAGAGGGGAGAGCCAAGAGGTTTTTCCCAACAAGGTGGAAATATTTACTCACCTTATGAAGAAATAAGGTGCATGAAGGGAATATTCATAGGGGCAAAGCAGAATAAAAAAGAGAGTCACGGCACATCTCCCTGATGGTGGCAATTTGGGGATGGTTAGGAAATGGGGTGAAGAAAACAGACTGGGGTTATAACGGTACTGCCCGAGGCTGGGCGGGCCAAAGGGACACGCTTCTTGTCTCCCAGCATTAAGTGTCCCAAACTAGTCTGCTTTATTTACCCTGTTTGGAGAAATTTTAAGAGCCGGAAACCAAAATCTTGAATGAGAAACCTGACCAGTAGCAGCTTCTGGAGCAGGAGTCAGGCCGATCAGAAAGTTTGACGAAGGGCTCGATCTCTCGGCTCGACTCCAAAGCCTTTTCCACAAGACTGGGTAAAAACGTCAGGGGAGAAAGGTTTCTGGGACTCCTTGAGAGAATAACCCCACGAATCATGGAACCAGTTCGCCCCGGCAAGACAAGACTCAGGTTGCGAATAATGGCAGAGAAAGTAAAATGTAATGGTTGGAAGGCTTCTGGAAGTTGGAAGGTTTAACCAGATACTAAAGAAAAACTTGTCCCTTTTGATTGAATGTTGTATGAACAGGTATGTGCGTGGGAAGAGGACGACTCCACCTGCCCAGTACGACTGTAAAACTAAAACCTGGGGGTGAAGTCCCAGTGGAGGTGATTAGAAACATGAGCGAGTGGAGAACGGTGGGAGGTTGGAGGGGAATCGGTGTGTGAAACAAGCATTATGTAGAAAGATCGTACTTGTTCTACTCACGTCTCACGGAGATGCTTCTGTCCCATGCCGTCCCCTGTCTGACCGGGAATGGACTGAGGGGGAGGCACGTGCTGGCCTGGTGCTGCCGCCAGCCACCGGGACCGGCACCGCGGCCGAACCTGATGTCACTTCCAGAGACGAAAACGTATGTGAAGCTGAAGGACGAGTGAGAGGAGACATCATGGCCCTTCCACACACACCTGGACCCCGAGCCTGGCATCATGGCTGCTCTCAGAGAAATATGTTCCTTTTAGATCAGTATACTGTGAAACATTTCACTGAGTTCTGTGAGCCATTCTAGCAAATCGATGGACCCAGGGAAGGGTTGTGAGCAGCTCTGATTCTTAGCCAGTATGTCGGAAGTACCGGTGACCATCTGGATTTCGATGGGCACTCTTCAGTTGCAGATGAGTATGGAACATCCTCTGTGTACCCAGCAGTCAGAGCTCAGATCTCCTGGGCTTACGGCTGGCATCTAAATCGTGTGTTGGGGGTGGGGGGCAGCAGGGGTTGGCCTGTAGGAGTGAACCTTTAACCTGTGGTTTCTGATGCTATCTCTGGGGAGATAGTGTCAGAATCTAGTTGAATTCAGATTCCCTGGTGGTTTCTGAGAATTGGTGCAGGTGAACCAACATGCACACGTTAAAATTGGGTCTGAGCACAATTTAGTTGGGGTCCATTAAGTGAGAGTTGCTAGAATGGCTCAGGTTCAAAATATGTGGTTTGGAAACAGAAAAACCGAGTGTGTGAGGGAAAGGGAGTCTCCGATCCCTGGCTGGTCACATGGTCACCCGCGGTAGTGAGAGGCAGCTGCGCTGCTCGCAGCTACTGCAGGTGAATGTTACCCGTGGAAATGGAGGTGGATCCAACTCCTGGGAAGGCGGCTCACTGCGTGCATAATGCAAAGATTGTTAATGGGAAAAGTGCGAATATCAAATCTTTGTCATTGTTATCTATAATCACTGACCTGACCGTGGAATCATGTGCTATTTTGTACCTTGATGCTGAAGCGAGCTCAAATCTGGGTTGTCAGAGCTTCGCCCATTGTCCTCAAAGCCACCAGGAGAGGAACAAATTCTGCAGGGCAACAGGAAGTACCTGTAAGACCTCTGGTCACCTGAAGGTCATCGGTTGGGAATGGGGAAAACCAAGAACCTATCGAAAGTAGAGAATGGGGCATGGAATGATTCGCCGGGTAGCTTTGAGGACACTTACTGAGGCTCCTGACGAGTAAGGCGCGGCTCTGTCTGTGGTGTCGAAAGCTGCAGATGAAGGAGCACGGTATGAGAATGACACGTGTGAAGACGGGGATTCGTCCCCTCCCTACTCCTGTCCCCCCAATCCTGACCGCGAAGTCCTCATGGAGGAGAAAATTGGGAGTGGGTGGCGTCGTGCTCAGGGTTTTGGAGGGCGCTGGTGTGTTAAACAGGCGACACGTGAAAGAGCTGCTCCCTGTTCCAGGGATGTACGATACGGGGAGGGGACCGTGTCTGCTGGGGGAGCACGCGCCCCGCCCAGCGCCGGGACACTGAAGGCGTGTAAATCCGCCCCTCGGGCCGTGGGGGTGGTGCCTGCCAGGGGGGAACCGGTGAGATGGCCCGAGCCCGCAGGGCGTGGAGCAGAAGCTGCGGTGCCGACGGGGACAGACCGTGCAGCGTGGCCCCTCGATGGGCTGGACGGGGCATCGAGCCCAGAGCCTGTGGCACCTCCCGGTGAGAGCGACTGGGGACAAGGGACAAGAGAGGTTCCATTCAAGGGGCACCTGCCTTGCCATCTGACAGCACTAAGGGAAGCTTCGGCTGTAATTGAGGGACAGAAAATGATCTCGAACTCTGAAATGCCCACAGCGTCTGGGGCGACGTCAGGGACACCCCCGTGGCGGTGCCCGAATTCTTCCATCGGAACATGGAGCTCGTCACTCGGGACGATGAGGCCTGGGGAGCGGGAGGCGGTCAGACCCCCTGGCTGTCTCCCCCGGGGACTGACATTCGATCGGCCATGGGAGACTCTGGATCCGGCCGTCGCGTGGTCCGTGGCCTGTGAACTGCCCCGGAGCCACACAGAGCTGTCGGCATCGTGGACGGCGGTCCCGAGGTGAAGCGTCAGCACCCGCCTTGAGCGCGGCCGCGTGAGGAGCAGCGGCTGGAAAGACCGACGACGGCGAAGACGCGTCCCCCGCGGGGCGACCTGCGCACGGCCCTCCCAGCAGCGGTGGAGGAAGTGCCGTGGTGGAAGGTTCCCGAAGACGGGCCTTGGCCGCCTTCTGGACAGTGTCCCGTGGCCTGGCTCTGGTCAGCAGGAGGGCAGTGGACACCTGGCCTGCTAAAGGGATGCCCGTGCGGGGCCAGCGCCAAGGAGAGCCGAGGGAGCACCGAGGAGGTCCCGCCGACGCCCCGAGAGCGGCCGCTCAGTCGCGGACAGTCCCCGAGCAGACGGCCCCGAGCTTCGCCGAGCTCGCCCCGGGTCCACACAGTGACCGGACGCGGGCTGCTGCCGCGGTGCAGGCGGTCGGCGTCTACACGGAGGCGTCTCCACCCTCGGAGGCAGCAGGGCCACTGAGAACCACTGTGCCCGCCAGCAGAAGTCACGCAGATGGCTATGTGGCCGACGCCTACGGGAAAGGCCCGGAGCCTGCGTCAGCTCACACTGCCGCCAGTCACGCTGCGGGTACCAAGCCGCCCTGACGGGAGGGGACGCTGACTCTGCCTGAGCTCTGCCTGCCCGACGGGCGATGCGAAAGCTCGCAGGCCACGGAGAACCGGAGCAGAAGGCGCTGACTGCCGCAACTCGATGGCTGAGCGTCGTGGCCCAGGCCCCACTTCAGAGCCCACGACGTCCATCTCGGGCACAGAGAGGCCCCTGGTGCCACCCGAGCAGAGCATGAGAAAGAACAAAGGAAACGCTGGTGGCCTCGTGGGGGTAGGGTGAGGGAAAGGCACGAAGGGCTGGTTTACACGCCTTCACGAGTGTGTGCTCACACTCTGCACGAACGTGCGTGGGCTCAAAGTACGTTCCACTCTGCAGACTTCTGCTTCGGGGTGGGTGTGGGGCAGGGGGGCGGGTAGGATGCTGGTCTTTCCTCCACTGTCCCCCATAGTTTTCCTACTCGATGCGTTGGTCACATGCACAGGGATGCATGTATAATGGATGAAAACAGGGATGATGCCCAATGTGAAGCTGTCATTGTATTCTTTACCCTTGGTCAGCATCATTCTTAATGGCCTAATCTGTGCGTTCGATCCACGTGATACATTACGGACTGACAGCATTTCAGCCGCTTCGCCCGGTGGCATGAAGAGCTCCCGGTTCTGTCCCATGCCGTCCCCTGTCTGACCGGGAATGGACTGAGGGGGAGGCACGTGCTGGCCTGGTGCTGCCGCCAGCCACCGGGACCGGCACCGCGGCCGAACCTGATGTCACTTCCAGAGACGAAAACGTATGTGAAGCTGAAGGACGAGTGGAGAGGAGACATCATGGCCCTTCCACACACACCTGGACCCCGAGCATCATCATGGCTGCTCTGAGAAACACGTTCCTTCTAGATCAGTTTACTGTGAAACATTTCACTGGGTTCTGTGAGCCATTCTAGCAAATCGATGGACCCAGGGAAGGGTTGTGAGCAGCTCTGATTCTTAGCCAGTATGTCGGAAGTACCGGTGACCATCTGGATTTTGATGGGCACTCTCCAGTTGAAGGGTGTGGAACATTTTCTGTGTGCCCAGTCAGAGCTCAGGTCGCCTGAGCTTATGGCTGGCATCTAAATTATGTATAGGGAGGAGGGGGTCAGGCTCGTAGAAGTAAACGCTTCACCTGTAGCATCTGATGCTCTCTCTGGGGAGATAGTGTCAGGATCGAGCTCAATTCAGATCCCCTGGTGGTTTGAGAATTGGTTAATGGTGCGAGTGAACCCACATGCACATGTTAAAATTGGGTTTGAGCGCAATTTAGTTGGGGTCCGTGAAGTGAGAGTTGCTAGAATGGCTCAGGTTAAAAAAATGTGGTTGAAAACGGAAAAACCGAGTGTGTGAGGGAAGGGGAGTCTCCGATCCCTGGCTGGTCATATGGTCACCTGCGGTAGTGACAGGTAGCTGCGCTGCTTGTGGCTACTGAAGGTGAATGTTACCCGTGGAAATGGAGGTGGATCCAGCTCCTGGGAAGGCGGCTCACTGCGTGCATAATGCAAAGATTGTTAATGGGAAAAGTGCGAATATCAAATCTTTGTCATTGTTATCTATAATCACTGACCTGAACGTGGAATCATGTGCTATTTTGTACCTTGATGCTGAAGCGAGCTCAAATCTGGGTTGTCAGAGCTTCGCCCATTGTCCTCAAAGCCACCAGGAGAGGAACAAATTCTGCAGGGCAACAGGAAGTACCTGTAAGACCTCTGGTCACCTGAAGGTCATCGGTGTGGGAATGGGGAAAACCAAGAACCTATCGAAAGTAGAGAATGGGGCATGGAATGATCTCGCCGGGTAGCTTTGAGGACACTCACTGAGGCTCCTGACGAGTAAGGCGCGGCTCTGTCTGTGGTGTTGAAAGCTGCAGATGGAGCACGGTATGGGAATGACGTGTGCGAAGACGGGGGTTCGTCCCCTCCCTACTCCTGTCCCCCCAATCCTGACCGCGAAGTCCTCATGGAGGTGAAAACTGGGAGTGGGTGGCGTCGTGCTCAGGGTTTTGGAGGGCGCTGGTGTGTTAAACAGGCGACACGTGAAAGAGCTGCTCCCTGTTCCAGGGATGTACGATACGGGGAGGGGACCGTGTCTGCTGGGGGAGCACGCGCCCCGCCCAGCGCCGGGACACTGAAGGCGTGTAAATCCGCCCCTCGGGCCGTGGGGGTGGTGCCTGCCAGGGGGGAACCGGTGAGATGGCCCGAGCCCGCAGGGCGTGGAGCAGAAGCTGCGGTGCCGACGGGGACAGACCGTGCAGCGTGGCCCCTCGATGGGGTGGACGGGGCATTGTGCCCAGGGCCTGTGGCACCTCCGGTGAGAGCGACTGAGACAAGGGACAAGAGAGGTTCCATTCAAGGGGCACCTGCCTTGCCATCTGACAGCACTAAGGGAAGCTTCGGCTGTAACTGAGGGACAGAAAATGATCTCGAACTCTGAAATGCCCACAGCGTCTGGGGCGACGTCAGGGACTCCCCCGTGGCGGTGCCCGAATTCTTCCATCGGAACATGGAGCTCGTCACTCGGGACGATGAGGCCTGGGGAGCGGGAGCCGGTCAGACCCCCTGGCTGTCTCCCCCGGGGACTGACATTCGATCGGCCATGGGAGACTCTGGATCCTGCCGTCGCGTGGTCCGTGGCCTGTGAACTGCCCCGGAGCCACACAGAGCTGTCGGCGTCGTGGACGGCGGTTCCGAGGTGAAGCGTCAGCACCCGCCTTGAGCGCGGCCGCGTGAGGAGCAGCGGCTGGAAAGACCGACGACGGCGAAGACGCGTTCCCCGCGGGGCGACCTGCGCGCGGCCCTCCCAGCAGCGGTGGAGGAAGTGCCGTGGTGGAAGGTTCCCGAAGACGGGCCTTGGCCGCCTTCTGGACAGTGTCCCGTGGCCTGGCTCTGGTCAGCAGGAGGGCAGTGGACACCTGGCCTGCTAAAGGGATGCCCGTGCGGGGCCAGCGCCAAGGTGAGCCGAGGGAGCACCGAGGAGGTCCCGCCGACGCCCCGAGAGCTCCCGCTCAGTCGCGGACAGTCCCCGAGCAGACGGCCCCGAGCTTCGCCGAGCTCGCCCCGGGTCCACGTGGTGACCGGACGCGGACTGCTGCCGCGGTGCAGGCGGGCGGCGTCTACACGGAGGCGTCTCCACCCTCGGAGGCAGCAGGGCCGCTGAGAACCGCTGTGCCTGCCAGCAGAAGTCACGCAGATGGCTATGTGGCCGACGCCTACGGGAAAGGCCCGCAGCCTGCGTCAACTCACACTGACGCCAGTCGCCCTGCGGGTACCAAGCCGCCCTGACGGGAGGGGACGCTGACTCTGCCTGAGCTCTGCCTGCCCGACGGGCGATGCGAAAGCTCGCAGGCCACGGAGAACCGGAGCAGAAGGCGCTGACTGCCGCAACTCGATGGCTGAGCGTCGTGGCCCAGGCCCCACTTCAGAGCCCACGACGTCCATCTCGGGCACAGAGAGGCCCCTGGTGCCACCCGAGCAGAGCATGAGAAAGGACAACGGAAACGCTGGTGGCCTCGTGGGGGTAGGGTGAGGGAAAGGCACGAAGGGCTGGTTTACACGCCTTCACGAGTGTGTGCTCACACTCTGCACGAACGTGCGTGGGCTCAAAGAACGTTCCACTCTGCAGACTTCTGCTTCGGGGTGGGTGTGGGGCAGGGGGGCGGGTAGGATGCTGGTCTTTCCTCCACTGTCCCCCAATAGTTTTCCTACTCGATGCATTGGTTGTACACCCAGGGATGCAAGTATAAGGGATGAAAACAGTGGTTGATGCCCAATGTGAAGCTGTCATTGTATTCTTTACCCTTGGTCAGCATCATTCTTAATGGCCTAATCTGTGCGTTCGATCCACGTGATACATTACGGACTGACAGGATTTCAGCCGCTTCGCCCGGTGGCATGAAGAGCTCCCGGTTCTGTCCCACGTCGTCCCCTGTCTGACCGGGAATGGACTGAGGGGGAGGCACGTGCTGGCCTGGTGCTGCCGCCAGCCACCGGGACCGGCACCGCGGCCGAACCTGATGTCACTTCCAGAGACGAAAACGTATGTGAAGCTGAAGGACGAGTGAGAGGAGACATCATGGCCCTTCCACACACACCTGGACCCCGAGCCTGGCATCATGGCTGCTCTCAGATAAACACATTCCTTCTAGATCAGTTTGCTGTGAAACATTTCACTGGGTTCTGTGAGCCATTCTAGCAAATCGATGGACCCAGGGAAGGGTTGTGAGGAGCTCTGATTCTTAGCCAGTATGTCGGAAGTACAGGTGACCATCTGGATTTCGATGGGCACTCTCCAGTTGAAGGGTGTGGAACATTCTCTGTGTGCCCAGTCAGAGCTCAGGTCGCCTGGGCTTGCGGCTGGCACCTAAATTGTGTGTAGGGGGAGGGGATCAGGCTCGTAGGAGTGAACCTTTAACCTGTGGCATCTGATGCTATCTCCTGGAGATAGTGTCAGGATCGAGTTGAATTCAGACCCCTGGTGGTTTCTGAGAATTGGTTATTGGTGCGGGTGAACGCACACCCACACGTTAAAATCAGGTCTGAGCAGAATTTAGTTAGCGTCCATGAAGTGAGAGTTGCTGGAATGGCTCAGATTAAAAAAAAAAAAACATGTGGTTTGAAAACAAAAACTGATCGTGTTGGGAAGGGGAGTCTCTGATTCCTGGCTGATCACGTGGTCACCCGCGGTAGTGAGAGGCAGCTGTGCTGCCCACAGCTACTGAAGGTGAATGTTACCCGTGGAAACTGGAGGCAGAATGAAGAGCTTACCGTTCTGTCCCATGCCGTCCCCTGTCTGACCGGGAATGGACTGAGGGGGAGGCACGTGCTGGTCTCGGATTGCTGCCAGCCACCGGGACCGGCACCGCGGCCGAACCTGATGTGACTTTTGAAGGCAGAAAATTGTGGGTGAAGATAAACGATAAATAAAACTGTACATAATAGCTGAAGGTAAAGGGTAACTAAATTATGCAATGCGAGGAATCTAGTAATACCGTAACACCTCGAAAGAAAAAGCAAGAGGTGATACTGCCTTTTCAGTGAATCATAGTAGATGCTTAAAAGAGTACCGTGTGTTTGCTGAGACCACTGCTCTCTGACAGAATCAAATGGAAACTCACACACCCAAGTGGTCTCACCCAGGGAGACATTTCCATGACATGATTTTGGCTCGGATGCTTAGTGCCTGGAAATGTAGTAATGTGCCAAGTACCCTTTGCCTTCTATGGTTGTGTTGCCGAAGGAATCTGTTAGAACACCAGGGAGTGAAATGCGATATTGTGACATATTAGAAATTCACATTTGATCATTTCATGACCAAAATATATTTCTCATCTATATTTTGTCTTCACGATTCCTGGCGTACAGCTCCTATAGCTCTTGGAGTTTCCTAAGTGTTCAAAATGGAAAAAGAAATATGCCTTTTGTTATGTTAATATGGTGACTTTGGAAAGCACCTAAAGATGAGGTCCGGTTGCCAAGGGAACCAACCATGTGATAGGAGTATTGGACTTTTCAGCCCCTCACCCCATCCCTAGAGAAGGAAAAGCTGTCAGAAGCTGAATCAATCCCCAATAGCCAATGATTAATCAGTTACGCCTACAAAATGAAGTCTTCATAACAACCTCGAAGTACAGGGTTTGGAGTACAGCTCTGGGTTGGTGAAGACTGACGTGGGGAGGATGGTGGCTGAGGGCACGGAAGCTCTGCTCCCACACACCGGGCCTAATGCATCCTGGCCATCTGGCGGGTCCTGAGTTATGTACTTCTACCATAAACTGGTGACCTAGTAAGTATCATGTTTCTCTGAGTTGTGAGCCGTTCTAGCAAAGTAATGAAACCCAAGGGGGAGGTTCCAGAAACCTGATTTATAGCCACTCTATCAGAAGTAGAGGTGACAATCTGGGCTTGTGATCGACTTTCTAAGTTGGAGTATGTCATCCGTAGTCACTAAGAAGCACGAGGAGCTGGCATCTGAAGTGCGTGTGTGTGTGTGTGTGTGTGTGTGTGTGAGACAGGCGGCGGGGGGAGGGGTCGTCTGGTGGTACTGAATTGAACCTTTAACCTGTGGAAGCTGATGTTCTCACAAGGTAGTGTCAGAATCGCGTTGAATTACTGGACACCCCACTGGTGTCTGAGAATTGTTTGTTGGTGCGGGGTGAACCCCAGACCCCCTACGCTGGAACTGAGTCAGAAAACCCTCCTCGTATGGAAATGCAATCATTCTTGTTCATTTGTAGACTCAGTCCTGGGGTTTAAGTTTGTGCTGCTGTTTCCTATGGCCTCCATTTTACTGCGCCCATTCTCTTAGAGGCAGATGCTGTTCTGTCAGCCACCGCGGTAGATCAGTCGCCTGCAAGGCACGTCCCCACTCTTTCCTGAGAATCGCTTCTTGTCGCCCACTGCATCCTTGGTGGGTCATTCTAGTCCCTTGGGTGTATGCTTCAAATCACTGGTTCATGTTTCCACGAGTTCCAAATATAATCTTTTCCACTGGCGCAGTTCGTATTTTCAAGCATTGTCAGTTCATTCTGTCCATTTTTTACTTCATCCCCATCTCGACCTCCAATTATGGATCCAAGCTCCTGTTTCTTAGAGGTCCTTTCTTCTTTGATAGATTTGATAATGACAAACACAGAACTTAGGTATTTAATTTTAGAAACTATTTTCATATAGCGTCTGCTTTCCTCCTATTTAGGGGTGCCAAGAGGGGACTTACATTTAAAAAAAAAATGTTCAGCCTAGGGACAGATGTATCTAGGCTCGGCTTGCCACAGGTAGGGTAGGTAGTGTGCTTTTGTGTCCTCTAATTGCAGACATGCGAGCTGGCAGAGTCCTGCCTCTGCCCCCGAAACAGACCGAGTTCGATTTGAAACGCTATGTATCTTGTCACGTTGCATCGGCCTGATCCACTGAAGCAAACGTACCTCGACATATTAGACTTCGAAGGCTGAGAAAAATGGTACCTTTGAAAGATCTAAAGAAGTCGGTTAAGAAACATGTTAGGATGTATCGATCACAATCATTATCATGAAACTTGTATTACTGTCAAATTAGCCACTGAGAACTAGAATCGTGGAATATCGAACCTAGAAAGGTGCATTATAATGCAGAGCAAGCTCAGAATGTTACATGTAAGAAACCAGGAGGCCAAAAAGCCGACAGTGGCTTATTAGGTAGGAGAGACTGGAGTTTGACTCGAGATCCCAAAGGTCAGTGACTTATTTTTTCATGATAAGTCACCGTTCCTCAGGGTTTGGGAGGCCACCAGTGTGAGGCGGACGTCAGTGGACAAAAGCAGGCAATGGTAACTAAGTAAAGACAGGCCAAACCCTGCACAAAAAGAAAGAACCATTTTTTTTGACCTCTACAACGATTCTTCCGGGAGTTTGAGTGGCTGTCATTGTGTCAGGAGGTGACTATGTGCCCAGAGAGTCGTGGCTAGGTGAGTATTAAAGAGCCCGGTGCTTGAAAACGGAGATTCGTCATTTAAGTCTTACCGGGAATTGGTATTAGTTGATAAGATAAAGTTGACAAAGCATGAAAAAAGAGGATAATTATTTTTGTGGTCGGACAGATTCGTCTCACAAATCCATCACTTTAGGAGTTATTTAAGCTCAGTTTCTTAATCAGTAAAATAAGAGAAATGAAACACTTCCTTTGCTATCCGGTTACTCTGACGAATGAAGCCGAGTATGAAAACTTGAAAATCCATTTGCCGGTTCATCTCAGCAAAACATCATTTCCTTTCTTACTTTTATGAAACATAGCTAATGGTATCAAAAAAACATGTGTGTTCTGCTACCGTGTTAGCCCTGTAGTAAAGAATTTTCTAAGTACAAAACGTATTGTTGTGTTACTGGTTTTCAATGAGCCGACATTCTGTGTTAGTTTCAGATGTACCGCGCAGTGGCTAGACATTTATAAAAGCTACGAAGTGATCCCTATGATGAGCCTAGCACCCACCTGGCACTATGCACGGTTATTACAATATTACTGACTGTTCTCTGGGCTGTACTTCACATCCCCGTGACTAGTGACTATTTCGTAACTGCCGATTTTTACTTCTTAATCCCTTCACCTTTTTGGCTGCCAGAGACAATGCTTTTAATTTGCAAGTGGAGGCCTTGCCTCCACCTAGTGGCAGGTTAACTAAATTACGGAGTCCAACCTGCAAATGAAAAGGCTTTTTATTTCTTAACACAAGTATTTAAAGAGAGAATCGGTCTGTACGTATCTCGTACGTTTGACAATTTTGAGGAAAAGGTAAACATTTTCGCAAAGCCAAGCTGTGGTTAAAGGTTTTAAAATGAAAACTAGTATTGTATAAGAATAAGTGAAAGTGCTTTTTGCTTTATAGCTTTATCTGAAGATCCTTTACGTTCTGAATGTAGGTAAGCTGTATATTGCTATTACTGAAAGCCAAAATCTTTTTGAAAAGTATGGTAATTAGAAGCTGTAGTAAAAATCATTTTGGGAATTAATTACAAAGTGGTTTTGTCTCTTTCTGTTTCACGTGCAAAACAATGGGAAAGCAAAATGTCATAAATTGAGAGTGCGCACGTACTTTGCTAATTCCAATTGGCTTAATTTTAGTCTTAACATTTAGAAATAGTCTCTAGGAGTTCTTAATGAAATCTAGTCACTATCTAGTTTTACGTCTAAAACTGCTTTCAGAGAATCTAACACTCCTTGGTTACAACAAATGCATCCCAGATATTAGATTTCTCACTCAATCTTCAGTGACATGTCCCAAAGTATGTACTCGTTCACTAAGTGTGTCAAATGTGTTTGGAAAATGCTGCAGTAAAGACGAGCAGGCCTCTAGTGTTCTATTAATGTGGCGGCGCGTAGTATTGAGAAGAGCCGGCATCACTTCCCAAACTCCCTGGATCGCTCTGCCTGCCGCCTTCTCCCCAGAATGCCTAACTAGTCCCCTAAGGTACTCGGACGGGAGAGGGGGAAAAAAACGCTCAGTGCCTCATTTTCTCACGTTGTGCATTGATGAGGTATTTCGATAGTTTTGTTTTGGTGTTTATATCAAAACAGACTGTTACATGGAATGGTGAACTACATGTCATTCCTTTGTGTCCATTACGAAGTCATGACTATGAAAAGTAAATACTTGATCAAATTGGAATATTTCGATCTGGTACTTGTGGGGTTTTCTACAAGGAAGCCATTTTGTGAGAAGCAGTATGGCAGGAGGGCCACAGGAAGGGGGCCGACGTCGGGATGCCGGGGTTCAGGCGCCCCCTCTGCTACCTGCGAGCTCTGTGAATTTGGACGGGTCGGTCAGGTTTTCCAAGTCCGTTTTCTCAGTATTAAATAAGAAAGCTAATCATTCCTAGTGTTTTTGAGAATCCAGTGAGTTTATACATTGGCACAGTGTTTGACACATCTTAAATGCTCGGCAAAATACCTGGCCATAGCGAAGGTCAGCATATTGAGGACTGGACCTATGTTTTTACTTGAACCACTCTGGGAAATTTGTTTGAAAATAAGTACCTATTTTAGGGATTAGTCGGCATTCCCAGAATGGAATTGAAACGTGGATGTTTGGTAAAATTATTCTTTAAGGCTCTTGATAGCTAGTTGAAAACTCTATAACAAGACCATGCTAAGGAGCGACACTGGAGTTTTTCAACATTTCTGTTAAATTGCCCAGAATAGAGACATTCTTTAGAAAACTAAGTATTTCTTTCCTTGTACTTATTTTATACCAATTATATGAATATGTTATATGTAAATTACTATGTATATTGCAAAACTTATACATAATGCGAGTGTTCATGGCAAAAAAAGTTTTAAGAGTATTTTAAGCATGGTTCTTTCTGCTTTTTGTCTAAAATTCTGTGTGGGGAAAGAAAAAAAAAAAACAGCTAAGGTGAGTGTTCTTTGTCTGCTGCTGGAACACCCAGAATGAAGTTATATAAATCTTCTCTCGCTATAGTGTATATAGACTGACAGGGACAGAATGAAAACCAAAGCAAATATGAGGTAAAAATGATTTTTTATTACTTTAGGTATTTCTAGATGTCAGATAAAAATGAGAACATTGCTAAAAATTTTACAGAATGACAGCTTTGCCTCATGGATAAAATTCTATGCTTTGATGTATGAGGCAGAAAATGTGAAAAATATTATGAAGCACTGCCCTGCCACCATGATGGAGAGCTGCTGGAAGTGCGCTGGCACCGGAGGGCCGTAACGGACGGAAGTCAAACAAGAGAGAATGCAGTTCTTTTGAATCCCGCCTAGCCCAGAAACACGAATTGTGGCCTTCGGAGAAAGCGAGCCACTAACTTTTATTTATTTATTTTGTGTGGGCTTCTAAACCTTCTACTTTACCGCCTGACTTTGAGATGAACTTCCCGATGTGTGCCTTTGCATATCCGTCAACTACAAAATAAACATGAAAGTCCCTTAGGAACCACGATTGACTTGCCACGTTCTGCTCTACGGCAAATCAGTAGATTACAATATGGTGAATCACTGATTCACCGTTGCTGTCCTTGAGTTCTCCCTCTGCACGCAGTCTTCTAAGCGACAGGAGGCACTCGATTCCGTGATCCCCAAAGGACCCATCATCCCGAGATTTCGCTCTTAGGCTGATTTAGGTCAGAGGTCGTACCTGAGGAAATTCGCTCTTACTACCTGAAAACCCAGATCTTCACCGATTTCTAAACCTTTCTAAACTTAATTAACCAATGACTCTTTGGACTATAAGAATTCCCCGGTCCTTCACATTTTGTCTTTCTCAAATTAGCTCGTGGTTTCGGAGGCAGCAACGAAAAACCCAGTACAGGTACCACACGTAATCGCTGAGGACAGGTCACACAGCAGAAAACATAAGGACAGAGGCATGTGGTTGAATGTGCCAGGGTATTCTTGATCCCTTTAAGAAGATATTTCTCTTATTTCTGTAAGTCATGCTGACATGGAATTTTATTTGCAATGAACTGCCCGGGTTACCGATTTCCCCCAAGTATTTCAGGAACTAATAAACGAAATCAGTGATTCATCCCGTATGCAGATGCAATCATGTCTGCATCGATTCTCTCAAGAAAGGGATCTTTTTTTCCTTTTGGTAAATGCCATCCACAAGTTGATATGTATTTATGATTTAAATGTTTTATAGAATCTAGACCCAGAAAACTCAACTCTTAGGCTACTGACAAGGTCTGTGTATTAATTGGATTTAACAGGTCACCAATGAGCATTGCAGCTAGAAAAAATATGCTAGCATTTACTCTCCATTGGATATATTTGTATAAATATCCACGGTAAACAAAAGGATTAATTAAACATGTTTTTACTTTTATTTAACTTCATATAATAGTAATTATCCCATAGAATCTTTGTGAGTAATAAATGGGGCAATTTATGGGTAGTCTGAGTCATTGGTAATACTCCCTCTAGCTATGGAGGATGGTTTCGATTTCTTACCCTTGCTATCGTAAGACTGCTACATTGTCTTCAAAGTGATGGCTATGAAATTGTTTTTGCTCTCGTCTGTATTTCCCTGAGTTCTAGTGCAGTTAAGATCTGTGAACTAATGACGCCTTTTAATTGAAAACATTTCATTGCAAATTGACATAACACTGTACTAGTTTTAGGAGCCCAACATAATGATTTACCGTATGTATATATTGCAAAAAGTTACCACAATAAGTTAATGTCCTTCACCTCAATTATAATAATTTGTTCCTGTTGTGAGAACTTTTAAATACAATACAGTATTACTAATTATACTATGCTGGGAATAAGGAGTTATTTATTTTTTTTAATTTTTTATGGTAGCATTGGTTAACAAAAACTAGTAAGTTTCAGGTGTACAATTAAACAGTAAGGCATATATATATATTGCACGGTGTTCACCTCCCATAGATTACTTTCTATCGCCATATATTTGATCCCCTTTACCCCATCTGCCTCCTTCCTCTCCCCTCTGGCACCACTAGTCTATTATCCATGTCCATGAGTCTACTTGTCCGGTTCTTTTGTTGCTTGTAAGTTTATATCCCGCATCTAAATGACGTCACATGGTTTTCAAAACAGATATTTCTGTCTGGCATGTTTCGCTTAGCATGATTATGTCGAGGTCCATCCACGTTGTAACAAATGGCAGTATTTCATCTCTTGTGGCTGAGTGATAGTCCATTGCATATATGTGCCACAGCTGCTTGAGCCAATCGTCTATTGTAGGACACTTCAGTTGCTTCCACGCCCTGGCCACCGTGAATAATGCTGCTATGAGCATCAGATATGTTCAGATATGAGTTTTCAAGTCTTTGGGGGTAAATACCTAGTAGAGGGGTTGCTGGAGCATATGGTAGCTCAATTCTTAGTCGTTTGAGGAAACTCCTTACTGGTTTTCCACAGTGGCCATACCAATTTGCAGTCCCACCAGCAGCGTATGAGGGTCCCTTTTTCTCCGCATCCTCTCCAACATTTGTTATTTGTCTTGTTGATAACAGTCATTCGAATAGGAATGAGATGGTATCTCACTGGGGTTTTGATTTGCATTTCCCTAATAGTTAGCGATGTTGAGTATCTTTTCAAATATCTGTTGCCCATTTGTATGTCTTCTAGGGAGAAGTGTGTGTCCCTGTCCTCTGCCCATTTTTTGATTCATCATTTGGTTGTTGTTATTGAGTCATATGAGTTCTTTGTATATTTTGGATATTAGGCCCTTCTCGAAGATGTTGCTTGCAGATATATTTTCACATTTGGATGGTTCTCTCTTTACTTTGTTGACAATTGCTTTTACTGTGAAGCTTTTTAATGGAGTCTCATTAATTTATTTTGGCTTTTACTTCCCTTGCCTTTGACCTTTTAACTATGCTGATTCCTGTAATCCAAGAACATGGAATAATTTTTCATTTCTTTGTATCTTCTTCACTGTCTTGCAATAGAGTCTTATAGTTTTCATCATATAGGTCCTTCACGTTTTGGTAAATTTATTCCTAGGTATTTTATTCTTTTTGTTGCAATCGCAGAAGGAATTATTTTCTCCACTTTTTTTGGACAATTTATTAAAGTACAGGACTGCTGTGGATTTTCAGATGTTGATTTTGTATCCAGAGATTTTATTGTATTTGCTTATTGTTTCTAGTCATGTTCTTGTGCAGTCTTTAGGGTTTTCTATATAGAGAATCGTGTCATCTGCAAATAGTGACAGTTTGACTTCTTCATTTCCTGATTGGATGCCTTTTATATGTTGTCCGATTGTTCGTGCTGGGACCTCCAATGTTATATTGAGTAACAGTGGCAATAGTGGACAGCCTTGTCTTGTTCCTGATCATAAAGGTAAGGTTTGTAGTTTTTCACCATTCAGTATAATGTTGGCTGAGGATTTGTCATAGATGGCCTTTATTATGTTAAGGGACTTTCCTTCTATTTTGATTATGTTAAGTGTTTTTGATCATAAATGGATGCTGTATCTTGTCGAAGGCTTTTTCTATATCTGTTGATGTGATGATATGATTCTTATTTTTTAATTTGTTTATATGGGGTATCACACGAATCGACTTGGGTACGTCGACCCATCCCTGTGCCCCTGGGATGAAGCCCGGTCAATTGTGGTATATAATCTTTTTAATATGTTGCTGTATTCGGTTCGCTAGTATCTTATTTAAGATTTTTGCATGTGCGTGCATGTGAGAGATCGGTCTGTGGTTTTCTTTTTTCGTGGTATCTTTACCAGGTTTTGGTATTAGTAATATTGGCCTCATAAAATGGGCTGAGAAATGTTGCCTCCTCTTCGATTTTTTTGAAAGAGTTCGAGATTGAGTAGTAAATCTTTTCGCATGTTTGGTAGAATTCACTGGTAAAGCCATCTGGTCCTGGAGTTTTACTCTTTGGTAGGTTTTTGATGATCGTTTCAATTGCCACGTTGCCAATGGATCTATCTAGATTTTCTAGTTCTTCTTGATTGAGTCTAGGAAGGTTAGATCTCCCTAAGTAATGTAGAAGGAATGGACAAGTAACTTCGGTGTTTATTCTTGTACGATCCTTCGTATTTCTGTGGTGTGTCATTTCTCCTCTCTCACTTGTGATTTTGTTTCTTTGTGTCCCTTCTGTTTCTTTAGTGAGTTTAGCCAGGGGTTTGTCAATTTCAATAACCCCAAAGAATCAGCTCTTGCATTCATATTTTTTCTATTTTTTTTCAATTTCACTTAATTTGGCTCTAATTTTGATTATTTCCTTCTGTGAATTTAGGCTTCACTTGTTCTTCCTTTTCTCATTCTTTAAGTGAAGACTTAGGTGGTTGTTTTGGGCCTGTTCTTGGTTTTGGAGAGAGGCCTGTAAATGACACGAACTTTCTTATGACCACTTTTGCCATGTCCCAAAAGTTTTGATATGTCATGCTATCGTTATCAATTGCTTTATGTATCTCTTGATCTCTTTTCATTTCTTCTCTGACCCAGTTATTCTTCAGTAGTAGTAAGTTGTTTAATCTCCATGTATTTGTGGTTCCTCTTGATTTCTTTGTGCAGTTGATCTAGAGAATAAGGTTGATATGATTTCACCCCTCTTTTATTTGTGGAGGCTATCTCTGTGTCCCAGTATGTGTTCGATCCTTGAGAAGGTTCCATGTGCACTAGAGAAGAACGCGTAAGCAGCTTTTTTGGGATGGAAGGCTCTGTAAACGTCAGTTATGTCCAGTCAGTCTCATGTGTCATTTAAGGATGTTATTTCATCATCGACGTGGTGTTGGGATGCTCTGTCCATCTCTGCCAGTGTGGTATTCATACCCGGTTTTATATAATCTGACACCCCATGTCTGTCCTGTAAGCCAATAACATTGTCTCCAAGGGCTGCTAATTTTGATGGTGATTATGATGGGATGGCAAGACCCGAGAGACCATGTGGAGGGGCTTGGTCCTTTTCTTAATCTAATATCATTCTGGTTTTTATAATTATCTATCGTGGAGACAGTCTCACAACCCCAGGTAGCAAAAGAAAATCAGCCTTGGCCCTCATGTCCAAGTCTCATATCACCTACGCGGCCAGATATCCCTCGGTAATGTCCTTGAGGACAAATATAGAGTCCTATCCCTAAGAGGCTTTTCTCAGCCGATAATATCCCGCAGCCGGGTCCCCCCTCGTAGCCTAAGTATGCTCCTCCACCTAGGAAAGATCCCGCCCAATACAAGGTGGTGTCCGGCCGTTGCAACGGCGAGGGGATCTCTGGCAAGCCGGCACAAGTCTACTCGGATCTCCGGAGTACCGTGGCTGGTGATGTTCTGGGCAATGATTTCACTGGTCTTGGTCAATATTAGCTCCCATACTGTAGGCCGGTGTATGTTTCCGTATGCCTGGGCTAAAGAGGAAAAAAGGGAGAAACAGAGGGTTAGACTTATGTATGCTTGAGTCTCAGGCTCAAGGGCCCGCCTTCCTAAGCTGTCCACTCTCGTGCTGCCTTCACGTGGGAGTGATGAATCCACGATGGGATGCCGTCTACTTTAACTGTAGTGGGCGTCGTCAGGTAGACAGTGAAGGGTCCTTTCCATCTGGGTTCTAGTCCTTTGGAAGTGAACTTTTTCCATCTGGGGTCATCCACCACCCGTTGGTTCCTAGTGGCTCCCTCATTGCGAAAATATATGTTCTCTTCTGCCTTATAGGTTAGAGGTCAAAGGCCTTCTGTTCTGTCTCTGTCCAACTGAGGGCTGATTTCCGCCTGTAGCCGAGTACAGGGGCTTTGCGATCTCTGCGAACCCAGGAATCTAAAGTCTGCAGTAGCCTGCTGCTCTGAGGAATTCTCTTACCTGTCCCTTGATGGTGGGTACCGGAATCTGGAGGATGGCTTCAATCTTCTGCTGGAGAGAGTCCGTTTTCCTCTTTTGAGGGTATACCCAAGGTAGGCCACCGACTGGGCGCACAGCTGGGCTTTGTTAGTGGGCACTCGGTACCCGCATGCCTCTAGGGTGCCGAGTAAGTCCCTGGTTGCCACGAGACAGATCTCCTCAGTTTCAGCTGCTAATAGTAAATCATCAACGTACTGCAGTAACATGCAGTCGAGATTGTGTTGACGGAAGGGACGGCGATCTGCACTTAGGGCCTCATCGAATAGGGTGGGAGAATTTTTTAATCCGTGCAGCAAACGTGTCCAGGTTAGTTGGCCCGAGAATCTCTCCTCTGGGTCTGGCCATGCGAAGGCAAAATTGACTCGCTGCCGGGGGCTAGGGGAATGCTGGAGAAAGCATCTTTTACATCTAATACGGTATAAACCGTTCTCTCTTAAGAGAGTCTATGGGTTGGGTACAGTCGAGTGGATGGTTTCAACCCTCTTATTCTCTTAAATCTTGTCCTGGCCGGTAATCCTGAGTACCAGGCTTCCGGACCGGGAGAGAGGGAGTGTTCCACGGCGCCTGGCATGGAGTGAGAATCCCCGCGTCTCACAGCCGCCGGATATGCTTCCTTGTATCGATTTCGGCATCTTGGGCAATCGGGTATCGCTTAACCCGGACAGGGGTCGTGGTAGCGCTTAAGCTCACCACTACCGGGGCTTGGTGCCTGGCCAACCCTGGGGCATTGCTTTCAGCCCGTACCCCTGGATGTTCTGTCAGGAGTCTGTCCAGTAAAGGCCCCATGGACCGGTTTACATCTCCTTCCTTCTCGTAGAGGAGGTACTCTTCGGATAGAGGACAGGTAATTAAGGTAGTTGACGGGGCACACGTGGACCTCTGAGGTGTACTGTCTCCGAATGTGATAGTAGCCGTTAGCTTTTGGAGAAGGTCTCTACTGAGAAGTGGGGCCAGACATTCTGGAATCACGAGGAAAGAATGGGTCACTATTCCTCACCCCAGGTCTACCGTCCTTTCAGTGGGCCATGGGTATTCTTGTGTTATTGCCCGTGGCCCCTTGGACGGAGGTCTTTAATTTGGAGATCGGCCTCCCTGGGTCGAGTAACACTGAGTGGGGAGCCCCTGTGTCCACCAGGAAGTGAACAGTTTTGCTCCCCGATTTTTAAGGCTACCCCTGGGACTTAGCGGCCTCATCGGTCCTCTCCCTCAGTGATGAGGATTTTAGTCTCGAGGTTTCCCTGGGCTTTCGTGTTTTCCTCAGGATATTCATTCTTCCAATGGCCGCCTTTCTTGAAGTAGGCACATTTTTCTTCCTAGGGGTGTGCGACCCTTGCGTGAGCCTTTTTCTGACCTCCCTTGTCACACCCTAGTCTTCCCTGGTCTCTCCTGCACAGCAGCTACCGTTACTTTAGCCACACGTTTGGGCTCATCCGGTGCCTCCCTGTCATTGCACACCTCTTGGGCTATCTAGACAAGTTGGGACAGGTTCATCCCCGCAAAACCTAATTTTTGCAATTTAAGCCAGATATCAGGAGCTGTCTGAGTAGCAAAGGCTGCATTAATTGCCTGCTGGTTCTCAGGGGCCTCAGGATCAATGGGGGTGTATACCCGGTATGCTCCGGAAGATTCCTGAGGTCTCTCTGTATAATTTCAGTTACCTTAGAAAGGTTAGTTGGCTGACGAGTAGCCATCCTAATTCCCCCCATTAGAATCTACTCTCGTCCCTCCCGCCGTTATCTTTTGTGCTTCGGTCTGGATAGGTCCATGTTCTTCCGCGGTGAAGAAGGTAACTAAAAGCTGTTGACCATCGTCTCAGGTGGGGCGGTGAGTCTGAAAGACACTTTCTAAGAGTCCTATTAATGCCTGGGGTTTCTCAGAGAAAGGCAGATTCTGTGTTTTCAAGTTGCAAAGGTCGCTAGTCGAGAAAGGCACATAAACTGTAAAGGGCCTGTCAGTGTGATGCCCCTGGGGTGGTGCTTCTTGCAAGGGGAGGACGGCCGGGGTGGTGGTATCGGCCGGTGTCCCAGCGGGAGTGGGAGGCCCACAGGGTTACCTGCCCACGTCTGAGGAGGTGAGGCGGTGCTATTTGGCCTCTGTCGTCCTGGATTATAGGCTGGGGGAAGGTCACTGTCCTCTGGAAAGACTGGAGGACTGAGGACTGGGCTGTCTTGGAGATTCCATTGCTATGTTTTGAGGTGCCACAACTAAGACTCGCGCCCCTAGAGAAAGGGCACGCTGGCGGAGCCGAGGAGGGGGTTTCTGAGCAAGATGTAACCATTGATCGATGGAGGGAAACTGATCGGGATGTCCCAGGTATCCCATGACAATTTCCAAACGTTCTTCACTAAACCGCTGTCAAAAGTGCCTTCGGGAGGCCAGTTTACACCAAAAGACAGCCACTCAACTTCACACCATGTTCTTAGTCTGCCTGGAGAAAACTTTGTACCGTACTCTGCAAACCCTTCTTTTAAATGTCGCAGGAGACACACCAAGGGTGTCTTCTGTGAACTTGGGCCTCCCCCCATCACTTGTGTCGATAAAGAACACAGATGAGAACAATGACTGGGGTGCAGGTAGACCCAGAGAGGTCCACCATCGATAACCCAGACAAGACCAAGAATGACAGGACACAGGAGGCGGCGTCTCACGGCCTGGCTGCCCCCGTGAGTCTGTAACAGGGACGGCAACCGCTTCGGAGGCCGGTCCGGTCTTAGAACTCAGGGCCACTCCCTGAGATCTCGCTGCGGCCTCCAAATGTTGTAGCCGCCAGCCCCCGAGAGAGAGACGGACCACCAGAACTCAGTGAGTTATAGAAAACACACTCTTTATTCAGCCAGCTGGGTCTGCCAGGGGTACGCAGACCCCAAATCAAACAGCTCTGAAAGGTCAAGGTATAGGGCTTTTAAGCCCTAACCCCCTGCTCTTCATCCTGCTTGAACACACGACTATTTTTCTTCCTTTTACTGTCAACCCACAGGTCGGTCGTGCAGGTGGGGCTATAGAAGCAGAAAGCTTATTGTTAGTGTTATGTTCCCATGGGCAATAGCCGAGCAGCAATTTTCCAGCCAGTACAACGGTAGCTAAATTCTTAGTTGTTTGAGGAACCTCCATTCTGTTTTCCATAGTGAGTACCAGTTAGTGTATGAGGGTTCCTATTTCTCCACATCCTCTCCAACATTTGTTATTACTTGTCCTATTGATTACAGCCATTCTAACAGGTGTGAGATGGTATCTCAATGTGGTTTTGATTTGCATTTCCCTAATAGCTAGCGATGCTGAGCATCTTCTCGAATATTTGTTGGCCATCTGTACGTCCTGTAGGGAGCAGTGTTTGTTCTGGGCCTCTGCCCACTTTTTGATTGGATCATTTGTCTAAATCACATGAGTTCTTTGCATATTTTGGATGTTAGACCCTTATCGGAGGTGTTGCTTGGAAAGAGTGTTCTTCCTCTCCAGAAGTTCTATTTTGTTCTTCCTGAGGGTTTCAGTCTCCTTGCTCTGCTCATGTAGGGTTTTTTTTTTCTTTTCAAATCTTGAAATTGTCGATTTGAATTGTTGTGGATGGCACTGTTTTGTTCAGAAGTACCATGCTGAATTCTGACATTTAATTCGCATATCTCTGTGTCTGTAAGTTTATTTTCTGGAGGTTGTTCCCTTTGTTTCTGAGATGTCTTGTCACCTTGGTGGTTCATGGTGCTTAGTGGACCACTTTGCCGCCTGGGCATTAACAGAAGTGTATTCTGCTGTTTTTCCAGAAAGATTTATTATATAAACGTCTCTTTAGCTTGTTGCAAAGATGGTGCTTTTCTTGTGGTTGCCAGTAGGTGGCGTCTAAGCCCCTTGGATCCCTGCTTCATATGAATTCGTGACAGCACTTCAAATATCTACAAGAAAATTTAAAATCACATTGGCTACCCTCAGTTTCAGTCCCCGTCAGTGTGAGTGACAGTCTCGGCAGTGTTTGCTCGGATTCCCCTGGGGGTCTGCGGTGTTCGGTCTCGGAGGTTAAGGGGAGAGAGGCTCTCTGGGTTGTGGGTCGAGGACTGTGGCTTGGCATCGGTTTTGCAACTCCGGCTGGCAAAAATCAGCTGCTGTTCGTCTGCAGTCGGGCTCAGCTTCTCTGCTTTCGGCCCCGATGACTGGACCCTGCAGCTTTCCCGGGTGGGAAGGTTTGGGGAACTCGCCGCACAAGCTCGCCGCTCCTTTTCCCCTCCCCTGCTCCTGCGGGGAGCTCCGGCGGCTGCGAGAGGCAGCTTAGCTGCTCCCAGCCCACCGCCCGGCACCCGGGGTCTGGGCCCGTGGCGGTTCTTCTGTGCAGATCCCACACTGAGATGTGCCGACGTGCAGTTTGGGTGTTTTGTGTCGAGTTTAGATGTTCAGCTTATTGCTGTTTCGAGGGGGGAGATCCGGGGATGTCTCTCTGTCCACTGTGGTTCCCCGGCCCGTCGGCTTCCCTCTCTTGGAGAATCTAGTCCAGTCCGTTTTGAAGTCATGGTTGGCGGGTTTGTACTGATGGCTGTTGTGTTGCTTCTCTGGCTCTTCTGTTCTTTTTCTGTCGTTCTTGTTCTCTTCTTTGGAATCTGATCATTTTCTACAGCGGTATGCTCAGAAATGCGAGTCGTCGCATATCGGCCTCGAAATGTAAGCAGAGCAAAACCTGTAGTTAGATACGGAAGAGAAAGACTATTGTAAGTGGAATTTGTATTCCAAAACCGTATTTTCTCACCCCTTCCTCCATGTCGTGTGGTTTTGATGTCGCCATCGGCATCTATTAAATGGCTGTATAGCCCACTTTGCTTAGGGCGCTACTGCTTTTTGGAATCTCCTCGTAAATCCAGGGAATCCTTTAGATGCCAATGTAAATTTTCGAAATTCTTTACGTATTTTCCTTTGCCAGGACTCCCCCAACGTACTGGAATTGAATCATATCAATTATAAGGGAGTAAAGTGAGTAAATACCTTTAGATTTTAAAATATAAGTAAAGGTAGTTTACTGGTAACCGCGAGTAATTATGAAACCTGTTCATCAAGTGCTTCATATCAGGGACTCGGGACAAATGTCTTTAATCGGCTGCCGTGAACTGTTTCATGTCATTCCATACAAGGAAGCAGAATATTTACGGTGTAAGCCATTATTCTGTCCTGGAGACGGTGAGGTATAATAAGACGTGGATATCATGGATGTCGGCTGGGCATCTTACACTGCCAGTAGAGAATGCAGCAGATACCTAATTTCATCGCGTTCATGCCGTGGCTTGTGGTGGTCTTCACAGAGTGGCTTTTTGGCCCCTCTCATCTCGAGTGACACTTTAGTGGTATATACGGCTTTTCTATTAGGACGTGTGCATCCTTTGTCTCGTGATCTGTGGCGGTGATGTTTGGAAGAACTATCTTTTTTAGGGCAATTAGTAATGACACTGCACATTTTCCTTTAGCTGTGGGTCTCAGGGTAGCCAGTGTGCATTTGAACACAGAAAGATGCAAAATAAGCTGTCATCAAAGGAAACTGACCACCTAGGTACCCCAGATTTGAAATGTTGTGTGACTTTTAAATAACGTGGCATTTACAAACGCGAGACTACACGAAGCATAATTACTGTCCACAGTGCACGTCAGATGTATGTTGTTCTTTCTCAATTATAAACTGTAAGAACTGGACCGCTCTCGAGTATGAAGCCCTTGCTTTACAGGAGGCGAAGACGTGTGACAGAGAAGGGAATAAGAAATGAGCAGTTGCCCCTTACGTCATTTAGAAGTATATAGAAGTGTTGACACGCGGCTGGTGTCCGTCCCCGTTCTCCCCTCTGGGATGGCTCCCCTCCTCGCCGGACTGTCACAGGATGAGCCGCCGCTGCCCCCGAGACTGTTCTCCACACTTGCCGCGGTGTGTGGGTCACGACGTTGTTTCAGCTCCTTCTCGTCAGGTCGCAGCCGACCTCTCTATTTAAAATGAGTCTCTCCCGCACACCATCACCTCCTTTCTTCCCCTTTTGCTGGCTCGTAGTTTTCCCACAGTGCCACTTTGTGCAACATGTCATGAAAGTTAATTATATTCGGCGTCTCCTCCACCGAAATACCAGCTATGGGGAAGGAAGTCTAATGTCGGCAAAGATGACGTGGCACAGGACATGTCTGACGTGCCACGAATTTATCATTGGGGTTTTCTATACACGAATCTTGTTGTAAATGCATTTTTGTCGAAAAGAACACATTAAAGAGTTACTAGAATTCTATAATTCCACGTGTGTTCATCACGTGCACGGTATATTACCGAGACGGTACACAACTCAAGTCGTCGTGCCGTACCCCTTACACCTAGTGCCGAGCGTCAGTTTCATCTGCACGAGACTGAGAAACGTTTACCAAGACAAAGCAACAACGGGAAGCCAGAGAGTGTGCATTGTATAGCGTGTTAAATGATGACCACAGTAAGCTTAGGTAACATGCATCGTGTCGGGTAGATCCAAAATGAGGGAAAATATTCTTAGGATGTACTGCTTTCACGTCGCCTGCGGTCGTCCGTGGCGATGCAGACGTCCCCAGAACATCTGTAACTCACAGAAAGATCGGAATTCCGTGGTCACGTGCCTGGCGCCCGCCCCTGGTAGTTTTTCAGATTCGCGCAGAGGGGAGATCTCGCCGTGTTCGCGTCTGTCTCTGTGACTCATTCTTTCTTCACGTGTCCATGGATGCGGGCGGTTTCCGTGTCCTGGCTATTGCCAATACTGTCTCTGTGAACATGGAGTTGCAGATATCTTTTCGAGGTAGTGCTATTTGAAATGTTTGGGAGAACTTCCATTCCACCTTCTACCCAGAAATGGAACCGCTGGGTCATTTCTCCCCAGAAAATGAAAACACAGTAAACTGGTGCAGCCACGGTAAATTGGAAAAGCAGCCCGGCACCGGGGCACAGGGCCGCCGCTCGCCGGCACTGACCCCTTTGACGATAGCCATCCTGTTGCTCGTTGATTTGTGGACATGCTTTCTATAATTTGAATATAAGTCCTTAATCAGTTGTCGTGATCTGAGCCCTTTTTCGGTGTGCCGATGGTAACTTATAAGCTACTTATCGTTATGGTGGGTAGGTACGGAGAAATGAACGTAATGAAACCTCTCTTGGTGATCTAAGACTTTCTCTGCCTCAAAACGCTGTATCATTTACTCTGCTCCATCAGAGGCTGTAATTATGACCCTACATATGAGTTTTGAGTCAGTCTCAAATGTCAGCTCTGTGAAAACGATAAAAGCGTTTTCTCCAGGTTCTTGAAGATTTTCCAATAAGTTGATCCTAATATCGATGAGATCTGTCGGGTCAAGTTTGACTTGGCGAAACAATACATCTTTTAGAGCAATCTATATTAATTATTAAGAATTATTTTGGGGGGTGGGGGTCAGGGTCAGTGATGATTTTTTTAAATCTAGGAAACCCGAAATGAGAGGGCTTTGTGGAAAATGCAGATGTGAAAAGCATCCAATTTTGTAAAAAGACCACAGTGCAGCCAGAGGCAGAGCTGCCAGGCACGTTTGGGAACAAAGGGCCTCTGTGGACACGTACTGCAGGTGGGACAAAGGACGTGGCCCACGGGCACAAGTTGCTCAGTGGCACCTGGTCGGTGACGCGGCCGATACAAGGCGAGGTTTGACCACTCATCCCGCTCCGTGAAGTTCTAGCCTTGAGAAAGAAAAAATCTCCCTCTTGAGTTGGGTGGGCAAAGCATTGGTTCCAATTTAGAAATTCTGAGCCAACAGCTTCATGTTCCCAAGGTTTTGATTAGAAGGAAAAAAAAAAAATCAATACCTTCTGATTCCCGTAATCCTTTGTTTTAGGGCTGGCGTCTTGAGTCTAGATTTTTCTAGTTTGCTCAGCTACCACAAGAACAGAAAGCAGAAAAAAAAAGTGAAAAATCATTTTGACATTTGACTTTGTGATGACAATAACATCGTGTGCTCTTGCTTTATGACGAACAGAGTTTTCAGAGATATGTTTTGTTTACCGCAGTGAACAAATGTCCCCTTAAACAAAGGCAGCGCCAGAGCCCTGGGTCTGTCGTTTTAACTGAAGTAGCAGGGTTGCTTTTTTACAAGTTCCCTTTTCACGGAGAACATGGCCAGCCCCATCCTGTCGAAGAGAAGACTGTGACGCCGACGTACAATACGCCTGGCACTTAGGTATTAGCGCCCCCGCGACCCGCCACAGGCCGTCTGTGTGTGTTCCGAGGACTCAATACGCGATTTCTTTACACCGATGCCTCGAGGAACAGCTTACACATCACGTGAGCCAAGAAATATGAAAAGGACGGACAGACATTCTCAGGAGCCGAGGGCGAGAGAGCAGAAGAGTAGGAGTACCCTACCCGAAGCCAGTAAGCAACAGTCACAGAATCCCGTGAGGACAAAATAAATGTTCTCTTTACGCAGGACATAGTATGGGAAAATCTTTTCCTGTGACATAATTACACGTGATGATGTGCAAGTTGTTCCTCGAATCTGTTTTCCACATATGCAGGCCCTGACTCTGCCACAGTGTCGTCGGTCAGTGTGGTACCGGCCTGGAGAGACGATCTGCAAAGCCAGAGTAATGAACACTGGGCTCAATGTGCTTGACAGCAGGTCACTGAACCTGGGGGGACAAGTCTATGTGATGTCTCTGGAGTCCTTTGTGGTGACAGTGGCTTCGTGTGAGATCGAGACACGGCAGTGTCTGGCCCTTTAGCTCGTTCGACCGTTATGACCTCGGGCGGTTCTCTGCTCACGCAACCGATTTGTGTCCTTAGGACCTGCTCGAGGCTACTTCTTCCCAGAACCCCACGCCTACCACTGATTAAGGCCGCACTGCTTTCTGGAAACCCTCTTCCTGTAGAGGGCCCAACATAAAGTCATGTGTTTTGTATGTATGCGGATAGCTTTATCAGTGTACATTATGGTTCAATCTGGCATTTTCTCTGGTAGGTTCTCTTCAGATCTTTGATTAACATTATCCTATCAAATAGTTCTTGAAGAAACCAAACAAATGCCTCTCGTCTAACACCTAGTTCATGAGGAAAGCATCAAAGGTTTTTTGTTTTTGTTTTTTTAAATAAAATACAGACAGCAGAGAGCAATCAATTTTCAGGAGGGAAATGGTTCTGAATGCAACAATTATGACAATGGGAACAAATCGACACCCTTTGGGTCGAGTCCAGCTCCAGTCCAGGTCTTCTGGACAAATGTCATGGATGAGTCATATTTGGACACAGCTGTATTCCCAGCACGGGGACACTATGACCTTGCCATTCCGTGTACAGTCAGAGACACGCGGTGCAGACGGGGGCATCGTGAGCTGTAGCCATGGGCCAGGAAGCTCAGGAATTCCATACAAAGCCATCTGAAACCACTGATCCAAGAAAGAATCCAAGCCTGCCTTAAAAATTGAGATGTACTAATTTCATACTCTGGATCTGTCAGAAGTGTTTAGGAGTTAATCCAATAGTTTTGGTGACACTCTACTGTAATATGTAGTCAGTGGTGGAAAGGAGCCAATGTGCTTGTGTGTAGCCCAAATATTGCCTGTCATTTTCTTAGAAGGATTTGTGATTTGTGAGCCCCCCTTTTTATTTTCTTATCGATTTATCAGTATTACGCCAGCCACTTTCTGTAAGAGAAAGGAGAGAAGATCGGGGTGGGACTGAGATCGAGCTTCTTTCCAAGTTACGATATGTCATAATGTGAAATGTTTTTGCTCATGGGCTCCGGTTCACTGTTGACCCTGAGTCACGATTCATATCATGTTGACAAGCAAATACTACCTTTCAAAGGTATAACTGTCACAATACCTCGTACCTCGGTTCTTTAAAACGTAGCTTCCTCTGGCATCTTTCTCCTTCTGTCCATGTCATACGTGTAGTTGGTCATATCTATCACTTCGCTTGAAGCCATCCTCTGAGTTCGGTTGAGCAGCAATAATTCCAACAGTCACCCAGGTGTGACAGCCAGGAGCCGCCGTTACGCGAACAGTTACTTCCTTCATGCGGGTGACTGAGGGAAAAGAGACGAGTCGGAAACTGTACACTTTCAAAGATTACCTGATTTTACGAGTTTAATCAGTGTCATTGAGGGTATAATAATAGGAAACTCAAACATCCTAATAAATGTAGTAAGCTATCATGCACGGTTTAGTGTTAATTGGATACCGTGTATGACAGTATCCAGAGAACACTAATCACGTAAACTTCTGAATATCCGAGGCCGGATTTTGTGCCTTCTCATGCAGCAGTGTGACTCTAACTGAGAACACTGAGCGCCGGTGAGAGAGCCAAATGTCGGTTTCCTCGAATCGCGTTCCTGCCGAGAGAAGTGGAAAATTCCAGGCTCCCAGAAATGGTTTAATTAGGATCGGCCTCCACATTTTAAGCGTTACCCGATTGCATGCGTATGACGTAGCAAAACCGTAGGTGACCTTAGTAAATTGACCCGTCGCTTCCTTCACTGAGAAAGTACCTAATGGAATGACGTTGAGCAGACTGTCAGTCACAGACTGAAGGAGAATCGAAGTTTTTATGTAAGCATGTGTAGTGGAAAAGTAAAGTATTTTTTAGCAACTACGTAAGTACCCTCATTTTCTCGGTAGATGGTATTGCGGGCATTTTTACGTATAGGAAGCTACAACCGGATCTGTAACTCAGGAGAACGTTAGCGGGAGGAAGCGGTTGTAATTTCAGGAAAGGGAAAAACGTTTACCCATTTGAATGAATAAATCGACCCCGCAGCCCAGAAACCGGAGGAGTAGCGACAAGTACGAGACCTTGGCTGGTCAATCGAACTCGTGGGGACTCGTCCACTTTGACACACGGGATCTGTGTCTTGGTCAGTCATCTGTCCATTCATTGTCAGCCCGAGGCCGAGGGATCTTCTAATCTCAGTACGGCCGCCCGCCTCCTTCCACTCCTCCCCACCTTCCCCCGCTTTCTTTGTCCGGATTCGGTGTCCTAGTTGCATTTGGGTGTGTTTAACTCGGTTGAAGTGTCTTCTGGGAAACCTGTTACTCTGCAGGCCACGTTTGGTCTGGACCGAGCCAGCACTGAGCAGCAGGGAGGATAAACGGTGGGGCAGGTGGCAGGGAGGGAAAGACAGGAGGAGGGCAAGAGCAGCCGTAGCAGCCTGCCGTCTGAAAACAGGATCTGCCCTCGGTTCTTCCACGTGGCGGAGTCCTGATGCTGGACTTCTGGCGAGCCTCCCCGACTGGAAAGGCCCGGTTCTTATTAACTGCTTGAGTTGTCGAGTTTATGTTTTATGGACTTCGTCATCCATTACACAGAATCATTTTGCTCGGCCAAAAAGGATCTTTATGGGGTTTCTAAAAAAATTCTAATTATAAAGGAATACGCAGCGCCCGCTCGGAGCCCCCGTCCCGGCTCATGACTGATTTTACGAGCCTTTCCTCACAGTTCGTCGCCGAAGACATTCCGCGTGTGTTTCATGACCAGTTCCTTCCATGGCGTCATCCTCCCAGCGGGACGGCGGGCCTGTGTTTTCTTTGGCTCCTGCCAGTAATTACCTGTGGGGCCTGTATCATGTCTCCCTCAGACCCATTTATTACAGTGCTAGCCGCGGGGACACCGGCAGGCACCAGTCTGTCAGCATGTCCATTAGAGAGCCCACCTCACGGGGACTTAAAATTCAGCAGTAAAATGGTGCCCGAGGCCACACGTGTGGGGAGGACGTGAGAGGAGCTGTGAAGCTCTTTATCATGAGCTCGTTTTCCCCATCTGTCTCTCCGCTAGCTGTTTATCACGAGCATGACGAGGGCGCGTGTACTTGTCCTCGAGTTGGGTACGCTTTCAGGGTTCGGAGCCGTTTCCATCTCCTAGACTGTGTTACGCTTTAAACGACACAGAAGTTTTTTTCCAGAGAGGAAACTTGTATGTTTAGGGAATTGAAAGGAAGGAACAGATGACTGTTTTCATACAAACCCTGTAAATGTTTTTATGCTTATGTTCTTGTTCAGAAAACTGGTTTTAAGGAATTGGGAACATTTTTGGACGAATAAATCAGAAGACGATATTAAAACTCAAGTCACAAAGACCAGTGTTCCTGAAACTGTGACCCTGAGAATGGCTCTGGAATGTAGAACTCAAAACGTTCTGTTCATTGCGCATTCAGATTTGAAAATTAAACCTATGGACAGCGGCCGAATGTTAAGCGTGGGGTTGCCGGATGACAGGGAGATGAGTGTGCTTTTAAACGAGCAAGCAGAAATAATGCTTAGTGCAGACACTGAGGATGTAGTCAAACCCTCAGACCTAAAAGTTAGTACGTGACACCGTGAAGAGAGTCCGTCACAAAATAAAGAAAATGCGTTCGAGGTGTAGATTGTTTCCCATTCATCTCTTCCTGAGATGTCTCACCCGACGAATTCATTCGATCGCATGCCTCGCCCAAAAGTGTTCATCCCACTCTCGTGTCATGAGATGGTCTGTCTTTTTCTCATAAGGCATTCACAGGGTTTGTCAAGAGGCACGGCCCCTTGACGGTGCTACCTGTCACTCAATTCCCTCACTAGTAAACTAGGAGGTGCCTCAACCAGTATGATTCCACCTCGAGGTCGCCTTTCCCTCCTCCCGGTGCCCAACGCACAGGGCCGAGCAGTTGACAGAAACCGGGTCTTGGTGCTGATCTGAACGCCGCGGTGAAATTCTTAAAGATCCCCTTGGAAGGGAGATGACTGTGAGGGTGGGATCTTCGGGCAGTCCTAAGGGTAGTCCTACCCTCTGATCTGCCAAGCTTGCCTGACTTAGAATCCTAGTGTTTGCTAACGGCAGCTGCCCAGTACATGGGAGGCCAAAATTCCCTAACTGTGTGGGATGCACAGAGAGATAGCTCTTCACTTACTCCAAGTTGAATGTGTGGCCTTTCTGGGATAATGAACCTATCTGAGTAATTGGCCCTGGGTCCTGTGAATCGTTCTCCACGTGAACGTACAAAACCGAATTGCAGCGGGCCAATTTAAATGGACAACACAGACCTAAGATATGTCATATGTAAAATACTTTTGCCGTGAGCCACATGCAATGGGTTAAACTCTGGCTCAAAGAACAGTTGTTGCAGCTTCTGCTCTAAACCCAACTTAGGAGACATGCCAGGGAGCAGAGTGACAAATAGTCTTTGTGACACAGGAACTTTGACCTCCGAGACTGAGCGATTCCAAACTTAAGCACAGATGGTCGTGTTTAGAATTGCAGAAGCAAAGGGGAGAGAAAATGGAGTGGAGGGAGGTTGTGAATCTTGGGACCAAGGTAATTCTCCTTGTTTGTGTTCTGTGTCAAGATGGGAGAAACACACCCCCTAGGCGTGTCGTTGTCAAAGCTGGGTGGCAATCTCGATGAGTAAGATTGACCTGCGAATATGTCACGTTAAGTCACATGGTGACAAATGAATTCATTGGCAAAGGGATGAGGATGGTGCGATCTTCGAGCGGATGGAGCGGGTGTCGCTCTGCTCCCCCCGAGAAGCGCCCTAAATAATGTTTCAGCCAGCATCTGGACACCCCGTGGCCCTGGCGAGTTGACACGGTTTGCTTGATGATGACATTCAACCTGCTGCGACAGAAAGTGAAGTGTGCTGAGCCGAGCAGACTGAATAGGTAGACTGTGGCGGGCAAAGATTGTTTCTGTTGTATTCGGGTCTTTGATCGGTTGGGCAAGGCCCACCCATGTGGGGGAGTTTCTGGATGAGATTATCATTAGGGTTTCAGTGCACGAGTTTTGGACGGGCACAGACATTCGGACCCTACCCGTCCCTCCAACCCTCGTAGCAGGAGAGTGGTCCACGGACGGAGCTCCCCAAACGGCCGTTCCCTATGGGGGGGTCGCCTCCCCACGTGATGAAGGACTGTCGACTAATAGGCATCACACGTGACCTTTGCAGTGGTTGGCAATGCGCTTTTAAAGAGCAGAAGTGATCATCATGCGAAAGGATGCCCAGAAAGAAGTTTAAAAATGGCTCAGCTTTTCTTCAGAGAAGTCTCATGTTAAATGCAAAGTAAAACAGAGGGAGAAAAAGTAAACGGTAGGAAAAGGTCGGATTTTCCCAGCTCCTGGGTGATTCTGTCTCGATGGTGCCAGGCTTATTTTTCTCTGTAACCAACAGAACCCGTTTCCCATGCCGGACTTGTAGATTTTTATTTCATCTGTACACCAACTCGAGGGGCATCAGTCTCCTTCCTGGTTGTCACTGACACGGGCAGCGCCCAGCCTAGAAAAGAAGCCATGGTAAGGAGGGCTGAGATATTGCGTCTGAATTAGAGTGTGGAATGCTGAGAATAAATGTTTCCTCTTTCTTCGGTGGTGGAGCTGTGGAGACAGTAATTGGCGGAGAACTCGGTGACCCTCAAAAGAATTATAGCTGTCTCCTGATGATTCGTTCAATGAGTTTTCTTTGGTTGCATTTTGTCTAGCAGTTGTTACTGATTTTCATCTGTATTAACTTACGCTGGCCCATCATTTTAGATGGATTTCAATAGTTTCAACCGTCTTCCGATGCCACGTAGTAACGTGAGCATTGTGTACTTTCTGACTGGTAAGAGTGCTGTATTGGGAAAGAAACGTAAGCTATGTTTGTTCCATGGGTGAATGTGGCCTGTAAAAATTCCTTGGGAAGGATTTTAGGCTTTTTGTGGAGGACACGGTTAAAAAATGGCAGTGAGTCCCTCTGCTGCCTCAAAGAAGCCATAAGGGATTTTTGCTGGCAAAAATTTCAGAGAACCTCGATGCTGCAAATGGGAGAATTGTAGCATTCTGAGGAGCAAGTCTGTGGAGAGAGCTTTGTAGCTTTGGTTCAACAAAAGGGCCGTATTCCCCATGAGAAAATTTCAACCTGCCCTATTACTGATCAGCTCTGCCCGGTTCTGTGGTCACTGAAAACAGCAGCCTGTGGTTGTGACGGATATTCTGTCACAGTTACTGATAGCTGTGAAAGGGGACAAAATGGGTTTGGATCTGTCCAGAAGCAGAGAGACGTGGTGGAGCCGATGGGCCGAAACACATAGCGGAGGTTTGAAAAGCCCCCGGTGCCGGATTTCTGGTCCTCTCGTTTACGGTATCATCTCGGGAACGTAGATGTCGCCTACGTGTCCAGTGTCGTGCATGATGTAGGTGGTTTTACGGGCTCCTCAGATCTTTCGTGGCCGTTGTCTGCTCTGTTGGCTTAGCTGTCTCACTCCCGCCTGCCCTTTGAACATAAACCTCCTGGAGCTTAATCATCAGCTGACAAGAGTCAGGGGGAATGGCCTTCCGACTCAGTCCGACATCATTAGCTGTAGTTTCGTTCCGGTTTTGCTTACTGGGCAGTAGTGGCCTCACAAAGCAAGATTGTTGAGGACTGTGAATGTGCTTTGATGTCCTTACGGCATATCCTAGCAAGCTTCTTTGTATGTGCCGGAATCTAAGCAGCTTAAAAGGCACTTTAACCTGATGAAGCGTCAGCATTTGCCATAGTACATTAATTGTCAGGTGTTAAACCGACCTTGTATTCTGGTGACAAAACTCCACACCTCTTCGTGATAAGGAGTCAATAGCTTTCTTATGCCTTGGTTAGTGTGCCTAGTTCATTAAGCATACTTCGTCATGGTTGTGGGAGAAAAGATCCATAAGCTAGACAGAAAAAAGCAGCTGTGTTTTACACTTATGAACTCTCCAGAAATGAAGTTAGGAAAATATTCTCGAATTGGACTTCAATAAAGCTTTGTGGTGCTGGTATTTTTATTTATGACTATGAATGGATGTGCAAGATTTGTACACTGGAAACTAGAAAACCTTGTCGAAAGAAACGTCAGAAGGCAGACGGAAATGGGGATGCACAAGCTAACATCACTAAGATGGCCCTACGCCTCAAGTAGTGAGCACATTGAATGAAAACTCCATCAAAATTCCCGCTTCCTGTTCATAGGAATTTCAGAAACCTCTTCTCCTTAGCGATTGAAGAATCTTTTCCAATCGCTTTGTCTTGGTCATCCTCATCCCTAAGGACACGTTGAAAGATGCAACTTTAGGTCAACATAGTAAATTCTTCTTGTGCTTCTGCTCTTTTTCTCTCGTCTCTTTGAGATCCAATATGTGAGTGACAAGTTTGGGGTTTTTTACAGTCATTATGGGATACAGCCGGGTGGAGGGTCCCCATGCACCGTGTGAACTTCCCTCCAAGAATGAAAGGAGGGAGAACTTGGACTGGGACTCTTTCACTAGGTAGGATCTTTTCAGAAGAAGGAACTTCATGATGCATGTTTACAAATCACGTAACTGATATACAAATTTTGTTTCCCTCTCAGTGGATTCTTGTGATAAAAGCTGCCAGGAGTCATCCACTCGCTTGTCAGCTGTGGGGCAATTAAGCCTTAAAGTCTGGTAGCATTGGAAATACTTATAGTCAGTGACCTCAAGTGTCTTTTGCCCTGTTGTTAGATGAGGTTGTCAGTAGCTGTAGGGGAAATGCACAGCGACACAACAAAGGATCCACAATGACAGACGTTCACAAGGGTCTGAAGGGGTATGTCGTGTGTGATCTGCTTTCCACTTTCAGCCAGCTCGGTGGGCAGCGTTCGCTGTGGGATGGAGAAGCGGTGTGGATGTTTTGTCGAAATTAAACCATACGTAGGAGTAGAATAGTTGTTGACGGAGTTCCCAAGTGACCAATGTGGCCGTAACCCTTACCCGGCACCAATACTGGCACATGTGCAGTTTACATTTTCTTTACTCCTCCATCGATGGGCGCTTGCATTTTCATTTCTTGAATAATGCCATTGGTGACCGAAACCTGAATGCAGGACTATGACAAATGCTCACATTCAAAGAATTCATTGGCACCGTAGCAGTATGTCATTTCACGTGCGAGCGAATATTCTCGGACCGTCACATGCTACATGAGAGCAGACGACCGAGTATGTCAGCAAGATCATCCCATTCCTGCTGGTGTCTTCTGGACGCTGGGACTGCTAAGTGCTACGGCGTTCGTATCGGAGTGTTGGTAGTTTTTAGGTGTAAACTCTGGGGATGTAGTACTTTTATTTCCGTTTAGTTGTATCGGCTTGATATGCTAATCTTGGAAGACGTGTAAGAGATTTGGGATCCGAGGGATTGTGGGTGTGTTTTCTTGTGCGAATTGAATGGTATACAATCATGTGCACAAGAGACGGACTCAAATTCAATGATTATACTTATTAATTTGTGAAATGGGTCACAGAAAGCATTTCTATCAGTCACTCTATCTAAGGTCACGGAGTCTGTCACTACACTTGTGATTAAGTTAGAAGAAAGGGGAGCATTGGTGTCCTGCGCTGACCTGATGTCATTATTTTAGACAGACTCCTTTTTACCTAAGGGCTCACGATCAGGAGGCGTCTGTGACAGTAACGGGTGAAACAAAATAAGATGGGAGCTCGTACCCCTGATCCCTCCCGTATGAGACATTGACGTCAGACAAAGCCCGGGAGGGCTTCCCCTCCACAAATGGCATCACCAGACTCTGCCCACCAGGTGTCGGGAGAGCGCTCCTACGTGTTGTCCCTGCCGGGTCATTCGGCAAAGAGGTCTTGGTACAAAATTTTTCGGCACTGCAGCGCTGTAGACAGTGTTTACATTGGCAAGGGACAGATATAAACACTGTCAAAGCTGAGCCTGGGGGTTTTCCTAGCAATCAAAATATATAAAAAATGAGCTGACACTTAGAGATTTTAATGGCATTTTCGGTATACTGAAACAATTGTTACTGAGGTAGAGAGCCTGAGTTTTGGCAACAAATAATGATTTCTAAGTTACACACTGGTGATTAGAAAGTTTCTGCAGAAACTTTCTAATCGCCAAAGCTTTATTTATGTCCAGGTTCTACAATTCATTTTGACAAAGTTTGATGAAGCAACGACAGAACCAGGTGCTGCCATCTGTAGTTTCCCAGCTCAGTTTGTCAGAGCCGTTATGTTTAAATTTGTTTTTACCTTTCTGAGAAAAGCACCCCGTTCTTCATGCCTGATTGCATTACAGGGTTGTATACCCTGAAACTAGAACGGGACCGCAGGGCAGTGTAATAAATCACAGTGAGACAAAGAGACCTTCTGAGAAACGTCAGGTCTCGAAATTATTATTTGGCAAAGGGAGAGAAGTTGAACAGGCCTTCTAGATAATTGCACCGTCTTCCCCACGCTTCTGACGCCATGCTAGCATTTCATCTTCACTCCTGGCTCCTGATGCAATGGCAGAGAGAACCGAAGCAGGAATCGAAAGTAGTGACTTATAAGGAGAAGAGCTGGAGTAAGACTTAGAATAGCCATGTTTGGGGCGGCAGTGTAGATAAGCAAAAGGACTCTGAAGCAAGGAGACTCTGTGATGTGCACGGATGCAGTTACCACTTCATCTCTAGACATGTAGAATTGAAAGGCTTTCTCTGGATTTCTTTGTTCTATCTACAATGTGTGGGTGCATAAATCACGCTGGCGCATGAGGGCTCGGATGGCCTTCGATGTCACGTTCTTAAGGGGACCCTTTCTCTCCCGGGATGGTGAGAGGGGCAAATCCTTATATTGGAAAGGTGAGAGCTAGTGGGTAACTTTAGTGCCCCCTGGGGGGGAAGCCTAGTAAATAACAAATGCATCTCCTGCTCTTTAAATCACGCCGTCAAATAAAAGTATAAGCTGGGATGCACGCGAGCAGAAAGATGCACGGGCCTCGCAGCGAGCCGGAGGGGTGCACGCTCGCGGGCACAAGAGACAGATGGGAGGACAGGTAGAGGGGTTCTTTGGCACTCTGTCGACAGACACGTGTGGGCTTATTTCTGTCGTCATGAGTGCCAAAGAAAGAAGAGAGGGGCAGGGGGTTAATGTACCTGAGCATTTTAGAAATTATGGTAAGTAATCCTTTCTTGCTGAGAATTCAAATGTCCTCCCTCAAATAGCCTTGTGTTCAGAAGACCTCGATTAAAGATAGAAGAAAGCTGAGGCGTGGCAGGAGAATCGGCGAATGGTTCACCCAGGTATTACTCCTGGTACCCCAGAAGCTAAGATCCTCCCTAGATTCTTATATGGCACCACAGTTAATCAATGATGACATATAGTTTCTTAGTAGAAACTCATCCAGAAGGCAGTTTTTGAAATGGTACATCTGTGTCTCAAACCCTGTCCTATCCTGTGAAACGATGTATTCTAGTGTTCCAAAACTGTGTCTCATGGTAGGACAAATGTTCATCAGGATAATTCCTTTGCACTGAAACTATCAAAAGTTGGAATACCATGTATGCAGAGTTAGTGACAAAAAATCCTTTTCTCTATGAAAAACAAATGATTGTTTGGGGTTGTCTAAGAAGGTGATTCAGGAAGCATGCCATCTGAATCATTCACGTTGGAAACAAGGTCAAAAAAATAGGAACAAAGAACCAAGGTGCCTATGTAATGTTTCCATCTGCCTCTTTTTTATTGCTCTGCATCACGTTTTTGGGGGGAGTTTCCTTACCCACATCCCCATCACAAGACCTACAGGGCTCAAGGCAAAAAAAAAAAAACCACGAGCTCGTGTCGGTGGGTTTACAGCATTAACAAGGCAGCCATCGGGTGTCTGGGTGATGTCTCATCACAGATTCCATCCTAAACTCACTCCATCCCCAGCTGCCTTTGCTCTTCATTGAAAGGGGCTTGGAGCATCTTTAGAAAGATGGTCCAGGTCTACAGAAAAGTGTACCTTCTTCCAGATCCTTGTGCTGTCTTTCCTCCTCTGTGTAACCATGGGAAAGCGAGTGATGTGTATGTAAGAGCTACTACCTGTCAAACATGATGCTAGATTAGTTCCTTGACTCCTTACGATTATGCAAACATTTAATGGAAGATGAAGAGCTGCCTGGGCCTCTATCTATCTTATTACTATTCCAGTAAATTGTATTTCTATTTGAATGTGACAAAGTAAATATTTGTTCGTGGGACGTAGGAAAGAAGGTCCTTTGAGAAGGGCACACGTGGAGTGGGAGTTCGTCATCTTCGTGCGGCTCATGAACCAGCTTTGGGACCCGGGCGACCGGAATCTAAAGCTCGGTCTGTCAGTGAGTCCCTTGTGTGTAACTGCTGCGTCGTCATTCTGTACAGAGGAGCCCGTGTTATAGCCGTCGTGATGGAAGCGGCGGTGAGGGTAGTATTTGTACGGATATTAATTACCTCAGGCAGGCCCGACCCGTAGCTCTTGTGTGCTACTGCTACATCTCCCCAGCAGAGGGCGCAATCCGCTAAATGAAAGTGGGGTTCATGAGCATCCCCGAGGTGCAAACCATTTGAGGGCAGAGCAAGAAGGCTACTTCCTCTACTTCTTCTCAGTATTGCGTCGTAAAGAGTTTGATGTTTTGGACACAGGCAGGCCAGATCTGAAGGCGACTTGGGTTTCTGTGCCCAGATTTCTTAGGGTTGCCAGGGTCTTCTCGCTGAATCAGAACGAGAAGACCCTGGCAACCCTGAGGACTCTTATTTTTGCAAAACACATACTTTGCCCCAACAGTTTGAGCCTGCTGGGAAATCTCCTTCAGTCTGTTCTAAGAGTCAAAACAGTAAGGAAAATACTTTTAGAGAATTTTTGTAGATTAGATTGACCGATGTTTGTTGGCCCTACACTGTGTAGGGGAGCTTGGGGTGGGCAAAAACACCGTCAGTAGGGCCAACAAACATCAGTCAATGAGTAAGGATGCAAAGATGGGATGTGGCACTGACAGGCAGGACTTTGATTCCGTCTGTGGGTAAACAGGAAAACCAACCTATCGTAGGAGCTGGGTAGTCGTTTGATAAGAGAAACCGAAATGAAAAGGATACTGTAAAGAGTTAGGCACTTTACAAGAGACAGTTTCTCTATGAACCCTGGAGACAGACTGATGCTAGAACTTTTTGTAAACCACTGATTCCCATGACATGCCTCTTGGGAACTCTGGGACTATGCGCTGGCTTGTCTGCCCGTTCAGTGTATGGTTTCATGGGACTATTGTGGGGGGGTCTGGGGCCATCCCAACTTCCTCCGGACCCTCAGCTCAGTTTTGAACTCGGTAAACATTTGCGTACCTTTAACAGATGTCTGTGGAAGTGTGCATGGGAGATGGCCATGGCCCCACGTTTCTGATTACCCACCCTAATCAGAAGTGCAGCAGAGTTCTTGGGGTTTGGCCTAGCCAAACTATGACCAAAGAGTCAGCTCCCTTTGCGTCACCGGACAATCTGTGAAATGGAAAAGGGACAGACAGTGATAAAATCTCACGAGCATGATCAAAAGCAACCCAGGGAAGTACGTCCCACATGAGAGTCTCCAAAATTTTCTTTGGTGTTCTTACTTCTCTGTAGTCACCAACTGCAGACCAGCTCCCCAGAGACCATGTCGTATTGCAAGAAAAAGTGTTACTACCATTTTCTTGAGTAGAATAGAAGACTCTTTAAATGATGTATGTTCTCAGCAAAAATGTTCTGACAGTTAGCAATGACAAGGTCATGGCTCGTCTGCCCCTGCTCCGCGCACACACAGCTCAGCTGCTGGAAGAGCCACTGCAGGTGCAGGTGGCCCAGAGCAGGGAGCTCCTCGGCCCCTCAGTTCAATACCAGTGGCTCACCCTGCCTGTGGAGGTAGCAGCTCTTACCTGGGCTGTGGGGGAGCGGGAGAGGCTGGCTCAGTTCCCGATGGATGCGGACGTGGGGTTCAGGGACTCTCCAGGCAGTCTACACTCTGAAGACAGAGGCTCTGTGCCGGGTGGAGACCCTGGAGTGAGGAGGATGGGGCTCCCGTCTAGGAGAGGCGAGCCAGGGGGCCTGGAACCTGCCTGGCACCCTGATGAAGGGGGTCACGTCAAGAGTAGTGGGTCAGTGCGGATCAGCTAAATCTCCATGCTCTGTTCAAGACCCTCACGGTACCCCCTCCTTGGTAAAAAAAAAAAAAAAAAAACTGCCCTCTGGAATCCTCCAAAGCACTAATGACATCTGCAGGCGAGCATGTCTTCTACGCTGCATGTCACAGCAGATGCTGCCCGGCCTGCCCCCACGTGGCTCGGGTCAGCGTCGCAGCTCAGTGTGTGTGCATCGGATCGGCGCTGAGAACCCTACCTGTCTCTCGCCACTCGATGAGGCTGGCGTACGGTCACCGCGACCTCCCATCGCCTAGTGGGCTCAGTTGGTGGCAGGAGTGTAGGAAGCAAGGTGGGGAACGTTCTGTCAGTCGCGACAGTCTTTTGTGTGTGGCATTGATCACTCATTCTGCCTCTCTAATTTCTATACTTAGCTTGTGGTTAAGTGTTAAGAAATAAATTCATGAACACTGCCTGTATTTGCCATGATTTCCCTTTAAGCATTTTAGTGCCCCATTGTGGCCGGATCAAACTGGCTGAGATTCTGGCCCTCCTGTCCTCTGACTCTGGGGATGCAGGAGGGATTCTCTGGCCTGGGCCCCTGACACCTGCGCAGAAGGCCCTGCCCTAACCCTCGCACAATCTGAGCCTCGTGATACCATCGACATGAGACCGCGTTTAGGCCGAGAAGTTCAAAAATCCAATTATAGCACACTGACACTTGGCTGCTATGTAACTCTGCTGTGCATGCACTTACCCAGAATCCACAGAATCCAAAACACCTTGTGTACCGATTGCCTACCAAACGCCTCTGGGAGGACCCATCTGTAAACACCCAGAAGATGGAACGTCTGATTTAGGTTTGGGCTGTGATGGGTCCTCCCAATCTTCCCTGGCTCTGACACGCGGCCCTCACCCTGGGGTACGTGTCCTCATTTCTCAGAATTTACTGTGAATCCACGTAGAAATATTTAATAGGTCGAGCCGAACACTGTGTTCATCACATGCTTCAAGTCAAAGACCAAGAACATGTTTAAGGTGGAAGTTTCAAGTTTGTCCACGTGTATTCCATTGGAATGGCTGCGGTATTCCGAGTTGTGGTAATGAAATTAGCTGTCAGTAATTTCAAGTAAGTTATATAGAGACCATCCCAATGTCACCAGTGAGATGATAAGGTCACGTAACGGCATCGGTGCAGAAAGAGGAAAAAGTAGAGTACTGTGGCATGCGACATCGCAGAATCATCCATTCACTCACATACACTTTGAGGGTATGCACGTGGCACCCAAAAGGGTATTTCTTATCTCTTAGGAAATGTTTTACATGGCACCATTTTGGTCACTGACAGGGGGCGGATCTGTTTGGTTCCGTTTCACCCACAGGGTGAAACGCAAGTAAAACCAAGTTCTGCACGCTTCTCACTGGATTCGAGGTACAGCGTCCCTCCTCCTCTTTGATTTGGTTGGCATCTTCGCGATTAGGTGGGGTGAACAAAGGTTCTCGCCGACTCCTATCTCTGGCTCTGCAGAGCCAATCTCAACACCTACTTCCCGATGTATCTGGCCAAGTACTCTCAACGATCCTGGAGCCCAAAAATGTCCTGGAGTCCTGAATCCACCGAAGCATTGTAAAGGTCAGCCAGTGTCACCCTGCCTGCGAGCGTTCCGTTGCTTGTTCCCCAACATGCCCGTCGTCTGCTGCCAGGGTTTCGAATTTCTTTGTGTCGGCTCCCAGGAGAGCTAAGTAGTGGCTTTGCATTTTAGAGTCTGTGAGGGGACAGCAGTACCGGTTGCCAGTTTCCACAGGCACGCACAAACAGCTGGTGTCATATATTAAGAATTTATTGAACTACCTTGACAAAATCAGGGTGGGAGTGATTACTTGAAATTTTCTTACAGCTCAATCCACTCAGAAATGCTACCAGTCACTTTTTGACTAAGACTTGAAGCCCCCAACCTTCTCCCTGAATGCGGCAAGGGATCAGGCAGCAGAAACCAAAGTCTAGATCTCTTCAATCTCATCTTGTTTTCTTATCAGAACTCATCAATAAAGATGGATACGACATGGTTGCGGGTGGCCACCTCTATGCACATGACAGCCTTACTTCTTGCTTTTGTTCAAAATTGTCACATGTAGCCTATTATAGCTCATTACAGTCTTTCAACCAATGTCCTGTTTGCAGATGACACAGTCTGAACACCGATGCTCTACAAATGCACTAACTCTAGCCTAGCCATGTACAAGAGGATGGTGTACATCTGTGAGTTTTGAAACAGAACTATGTCAGCCATCCAGGCACTTCCCAAAATTACTCTGTGACCGTGTAATCCCCGTAGATTGTGAACAACTTGCTTTCAAGAGCTCTTCCCTAACAAACGTCTACCCAAACGGCAGACAACGGCAACACTGCCTAACCATTCAGCAACGTGCCCCCAAACTGAAAAAATAGTCTTTTAAGGCACAGCCCTCCTCAGTAAAAGACTACTTCCCTGGAGCTCCACAGGCAACCATACCCTAAGGACTACGACCCAATGTTGAACGTACTCAGTATTAAATGCATTCCAAACAGTTCAAATTTTTGATAGTAAATTCATGCATACAATTAATTGACAGGAGGTCATTAGGAAGTTGTTCTATGATTTAAAGTCTGCTATTGTACTCTCAATAGAAGGTGGAGCTGAAAGGTGAATCATTTTGTGCTTAGGGATCTCAATCAAAATCTCAGGTCTTTTGGTCGTCATCAGAAAATCCTGATTCTGATTGAGATCCCTGACTTAAACACCCTTCCTACACAATTATACCCGGGGAAGACGACACGCCCATTCTAGAGGATAGTTTCCCGATATCCATAAACAACAGATAAAGTGCTCACCGAGTCGTCTGCATTCCGCTGCCTTTCTCGCTTGGTGTGTCACATGTTTCCCTGGAGCTCATGTTCTTTTTCTCTCATGACTAAAATCAAACCTTTTCTAGAACTCTTGGTACCTCATTTCTGTAGGATGGCTTCTCTCTGTAAACAATTCAGACTATAAGTAATTCATTATGTGTACTTAGACATTGTTCATATAATTATAAAGGGTAGTCTAAATACACTTCTTTAGGAAGTATTTCGGCAACTGTCAAGGATCACTATGTATGCCATGTGAATTATGATAGCTTGTCCTCCAAAAAGGTTTTCTGTGGCACATGTACCAAATTACCAAATATTTAAAAATATGGAATAATAGTAAATCAAGAAGATTTACTATAAGTACAAACGTATTACCTTCCAGGATGACTCGTTATTCATGCCTCATGTAGTCATGTACCAACATGAGTGAAATGTAGATAGTAATCTATGATAAGGAAATAATTTAAAGTATGACTGCAGACCGACATAATCTGACTTAAATACATGGCCAGCAAAGAAATGATTAAATAATAGGCAATGAGAGGGTGCTGGATCTACCTGTAATATGTTTGAGTAAATGTAGAAGAAAAGAAAGAAAACCTGGTTGGGTTTCTGTGGTATTAGACTTCGGTCACAGATCCAGCATTGTCACCTCAGTCGGGGAAACAGAAACTGACTCTTTACCTGGAAGACATGTAATACTTGAGATGAGCTGCGAGGGAGTCGGAAGTGCTGGGGCCACACGCAGCTGCCGGAAGGGAACGGGACACGGAGAGCCGCGAGCCCTCCAGGAACTGCTGCGTTTCCGTGTTCCCTTCTCCCAGAGCGCGGGAGGGCGGCACAGCCACGGCCGAGGACAGTGTGCAGAGACCTGCGCCCCACTCTCTGGTTGCTACTGCTGGAACCCCAGGCTCCCCAAAGCTGCCTCGGCCCTGACACTGAGCAGCAGGTGCTTGCGCAGCCCCAGTGACAGTGCTGTGCCTCCTGAGTTACAACCCAGAAAACGGGTGTGGCTGGGAGCAGGCCGGCTGGACCCAGGCGCCCAGCATGGTGCTTTGTGACTGCGACCACGACCACCGCTGCAGCCTGTGCTCAGGCTCTTGCCTCCCTCCACCAGGAGGAAGTGGGGAAGAAGAGAGAAAAGGAAAAGCCACAACCCAACCGCCTGTCATAGCTTCGGTCTGTGATACAGAGAGTTCTTAGCCTCAGCTTTTAGGCCCCTGGTGAGGCTACCAACCTTCCTCAGGACAACGTCGCCGCCAAAGTTTCTGTCATGAGTCTGCAGATTGACGACTGAAGAGGTGGGGCGGGGTCATCCGCACGTGTGCCCTCGGCAGGGCTGGCCCCGGTCTTTCTGCACCCAGTAATTTCTGTAAAATTCGAAAGATTCTTGCTCGTTATCATATTAAGTAAAAATCCAGAGGAATCTATGTGATCAGAACAAATAAAGCAGTCTAGCACAATTAGTGGAAAAGCACTTTGCCTTGATAAATTTTACTTTCTGACATCAAAATATTGCATAAGTTTTTTATCATTCAAACGGAAAAGGTTTGATTTCAAAATGATAAATCTCAATTACTTTACTCTTGTTTGACAGCCTAGAACCCTATGAAATGTAGAATAGACATTCATGGAACAAATGGACCGTGATCATAATGTATAGAATGGTCATAGTAAGCACTGAAAACACATTAAGTCAAATACATTAAGCAACCACTTAGGAGAAAAAAGCAAGAGAAGAGTACCATCTATCGCAAATGCTTTCTATGTACATATTTCTTCACGGTTTGCTTTGTGCTTGAGCTTCAGGCCAGAGCAATAAAGGAAATACGTACATAGAAGTACATGGCAAATAACGTGCACATTTGGTAGCAAACCGGTATCTCTTATATACTTTGATGGAGTCACTATATTATGTGATATAAATGGTCTTGTGAGGTTGTGAAAGAAAAATAAATACCAAATACCAAATAATATAGTGACTCCATCAATCATGTGGAAAATTGGTTCTTGTGTGACTCTTATACATGTTCTTTCACATTCTCTGGTGAAGAAGTTAATTTCTAATGGTTTCTTTCTAACTCCAGGCAAAGTGATAGAAACGATATTTACTGTGAAGCCTTTCGATTCCCATTTCTTTAGAAACTAAATTGGTATTGTCTATGTGATTGGATGTCATCTTCATCCATGTCCTAACCTCTTCAGAGTAGCCATCATAGCAGTATGTTCAAAGAATAAAAGAAAAGAACCACAAACAGAAACTCTGTTGAAAACTGAAGTCTCTGCCTTTTTCCCCCATGTATGAGCCACACTTCTCTCTTTCTTTGTCATCTAGGCAGTGTCTTAAGCAGTTTCATGCTTTGGATGTTTCAGGTAATAAGACACAGTCCAGAGTTACAGGCCAAAGAATTATATGGGATTGCATCTCCAGAGTGGCTCCATCTCCCTTTCGTATGCCTGCTTTGTAGTCTGCTTGCTTACATTTGGTGACCTGATTCTGCTCTCTTTGTGACATCTATGGTATCCCTCCTTGGGTGCAGCCTTAGGTGGAGCACGAAGGTGCATTGTTTTAGTGGTGCTCTCCTTGGACTGTCTCGTTCCAAGATCTCAGCTTCTGGCGCTAGAACCTGAGAGAAGCCTAATGACTGGAAAGCTGCCTGCTAATAGTCTCAGCGCAAATTCCATCTCGAGGACACTGTCAAAACCCATAAACAAAAAAAATGGGCTCTGTTGTTGGGGTATTGTTTCCTTTTGACTGTAGAGAAACCATTGTTTCCAGGGGCCCCCTTAGTGTGGAGAAGGTCGAGGGTATTTCTTCTATCTTAATTGAGAGCATCGCTCCAAGCCATAGGCCAGCTAGGCGTACAGACAAAAAAACAGGAAGGAAGACCCTTCCCAGGATAAGTGAAATCTGTTCTGTTCCTTTGGGAAGAGCTGTGGAGCTCTCTTGTTCTACGGACTGGCTTGGAGAGTCTGCCGACATGCCCTTTGCCCATCCCTCGGACAAGCTCTGGTCTTCTCAGCTGGCCTCTACCATCGTGGACCCTCTGTCCTGTGAGTCAGGTAGAGACAGGGCAATATCCATGCAAGCACTCTCTCCACCTTTCCGATGTGGACTAGTCATCCTCACTGGGAATTGAGCAGAGAGGTCGGGATGTACCTTCCTCCATGCTGCTGCTATCCATGGGCTGGGGACTACTGTTGTTCTGTTTCTCGTTCCCTGTGACTACAAGTTGAAGTAAATTTTGATGGACATAAGGGGCTCCCTAAGCAGTTAGCTCCCAATCTTCTCCATCTGAACTGGAATGCTTTGCCCTTTGGTTCTTCCTGTGATCTTAGAGCCACCACCCGCTTCCTCTCATTCCATGGACTCAGTTCCTCCTTGGCCTCGACAACAGCTACTTTGTTTTAGTAGAGACCTTAATGTAATGCTGATCTGAAATAACTGATCTTACCTGTTTGGAAATGGAAAGCTTCCAATTCTAACAGATCATCACTTATGAGATCTTCTGAGCTTCGATCTTAGAAAGATGTCAGCATCCATGATGTAGGGACATGAGCAAAGGTACTGAACACTGCAAAAATATCAGAAGCCACTGATATATGAAATGGCCAATACAATAGTGGGAAACTATAGCCCCGGTCTTGAAGGCATCATGACTAAGAGTATCATGTTTCTCTGCTTCCCATTTAAGAGAAAAACCTTTTACAATATGCTTTTGACAATGAAAGGTAGAGAATCAGGTGGGCATGGAGCTAGATGGTCAGTCCTGATGTAACACAGTGATAGAAGACATTGTTCTTTTCATTTCCAATACCAATCTGCTGGGTTCCTTTCAAGCCCAATTGCCAGACGGAAATAAACACTGGCTGCGTGATCTTGGCTTTATTAACGCCATTTATGATGGGGAGTACATGGTTTTAGGATCAAGAACAGGACCAATGCTGTCTATTACCTAAAATAATCTAGAGGAATCTCTAGAATAGTATGATTCTGGCTTCTCCAGAGTCGGAAGCGAACTCACCTGGCATCCAGCCCGACCGCTTCACGTACTGCAGCGAGTATGGGAGGTCACCTGCTAATGCCAGAAATGACACCGAGCTCACATGTTTTGATTGAAAAGGAAAGACAAAAAAAAAGTCAATTGTTATCAGGTTATGAATGAGGATACATCTGGACAGCTGTCCACTCTAATGGCTGTCCTGATATAATCTCTTCTATTATGCCTATTATCCAAATTTACTTACATGTAGAAACTGCAACTAAAAAGTCAATGTAATTTATTTTTAACATAGTAAATGGAGCTTTTCTTCAAATGATATCTATAACTGGTAGTTGCAAAGGTCACTATAATGTGACTTCTGAATCTCTATGACTTTGAGAGTAACAGATAAAGACAGACAGAGGAGATATAGCAACTTAACATACTGCTATACCTTGCCTATACAGTAATATCATGCTCTGGTCTTTTAAAAAATAACAGGCACCTAAGAGTCATCAATGTAATGGGAGAAATAGTGATTGCGGTTTGCTACTTTTTCTTACTGAGTGAGGACATTTAAATTGTAACCTAATAACATGTATTCTTAGCCTCAATGTCGTCTACCTAAAGTCACAACCTATCCCTCCCCCGCTCACAAAATTTATCCCACTTTTCGCTAGACCTCTGCACTTAGTAAAGGAAAAATACCTTAGTCCACAAATTAAACGTGAGCTTCCTATGGGATCACGGCCGTGCCGGCTTCTGCCGAGTGATGCGACGATGTCTTTGGCCCAGTGCTTTAAACAGAACAGGCAGGTGAACCTGGTGATGGAAAAAGGGTGGATACGGCCATTAAGCTTATCATCGTCGATATGTATAGATCTTATCTGTTATGATATCAGATTTGTATCTCCCTGTAGTGCTGAGTTTGACAATAAAAGGGTCCGTGCGAATATCCCATTAAAGAAGATTTGAAATAGAAAACTATTCCTCCCATCGATATCACTTTGATCTCATTACCAAGAGATACTGGCTCTTTGCAGAAAGAACCTGCAATGATCCTAATCTCCACAGGGTAGAATGTTACCTTTCTCTTTTGCAACATTCCCGATGGGAAGGATGGTCTCCCGCGTTGGGAGGATCATCAGGCTGTCCCTTCTCCTTTACTGTTCTATAATTTACGAGACACAAGTTTGCTCCCTGTCTGGGAGATGACAGCAGTAAAGTTTCCGAAACATAGATGAGAATTAAGAAAAATTGGTCAGGTGAACAAGGAGATGAATAAATTAATCTGAGCTTCAGAAGAAACCATGCCTCGAAGGTATCTCTAGCTCTGGCAGATTTCTGCACCTGTTCTGGGACAGAAGCGACCCTCCAAGTAGAGTAGCTTGGCACTCGCTGGTTTTCAAAAATGGAGTACGTTGGTGCGGAAAGAGGAAGAGATCGGACCACAGGAGACATAAAGACCATAGAAAGTTTTAGAAAGGCAAACGGCGATACTGAGGAAACAGGGAGAGTGAAGAGAGAGGTCTGTCCCGTGGAAAATCCCGGGAAGCTGATGCGTCCTTCCTATCAGGCCCGAACTGAAAGCGAGCCCGACCCGTGAACCGTAACAGCTGTGGCCACCAAGCACTTTCAATCTGATGACCCTGGGGCTCACTGCCCAGACCTAGGCCGCAGTAGCAACAGATTGAATCATGCAGAATGGGGGTGAATTATCAGATTTATCCCTGGAAGCTGAAAGAGTGCCTATTTTCAATATTTGGCAATCACATTTTTAAAAGCAATGACTTTATGAGAGACAGAGCTAGGGACATTCGTATGCTGCAGTCTCAGTTGTACTAAGGCTTTACGGCCTAAGCCACCCTTTTGTCCACCACTGATTGTTCAAACCTAAATGGAAGCTGTGTTGTTGTGGCAAAGGACTTGGACATTTGTATGTCTTTTTGGGAGAAGTGTCTGATGCAGTTCAAAAATGGGCCAAGTCCTTTGCCACTTCTCCCAAAAAGACATACAAATGTCCAACATCTCAAGGTGTTTGGCATTTCCCTAATATATTAGAAGATGGCCAGCAATCAAAACCACACCTGCTATTATCAACGAGACGTCTCACAATAGGTGTCGGAAAGGTCGAAGGGGCACGGGAACCCTCACACACGGTTTAGTACAGCTGCAGTGGAAAGCTGCTGGCAGGACTGCCCTTTCTTAGGGAACCTCCCTACTGAGACTTGAGCTACCATACGATCCGGCCATCTGTCTACTGGGTATTTACTCCAAAGGCTTGCAAACCCCCCTCCGAGAAGATACTCACACACCGATGTTCACGGCAGCCCGGACACAGAATATGCAGCACAGCCTCTGAAATTTCCTATGACGGAGGCAACTGTAGCCAGTCATCTATTATACATATCATTCAGCATGATTATCTCAAGGTCCATCCACGCTGTCACGGTGCATACTACCGGTTGTAAGAAGAGAAGAAATTAGGCGACATAAACCTGAAAGTGGTATTGTGTGATTTTCACCTTTGTCTGTCTGGGTTATCTCCCACATCTAAGCAACCAATGGGGGTCAGATTTCTTTCTATTTGTCCTGGCCTTTACCGCACCTACCTCTCCCCTCCCCTGCACCCTCTGTCTGGGAACTACTCATCAATAGAGACTCCGTGGCCATGAGTCTCTAACTATGGGTGGACAACACACAATGCAGACAGACCCACGCACACACCGACACTGTCTGTACCTTACTGTTAAATTGTTGCTTAACAAGATCCAGTAAGTTTCAGGTGTACATCACCCTAATTAAAATTTTGAAAATTAAAAAATATAGTTTGTGATTGGGGCTTTTTAAAAAAGCACTAAAATGTTACCAGTCCAGAGATGTTAAATACACACACAAGCACCTTCCTATTCTGAGAATGACCACACCAGAGGTCACAGGATGCATGCCTGCCGGGATATAAGTATTTCAGGCACGGTGTGGTACTTGTCGGCGTCGGGTGAGGGATGCTCTGTTGTCAGCTACACAAGTGAGAAGGTGGCTTAAACTAACCTGTCGGGAAGCTCGTTTTATTACCCGTGGCTTAATCACATCCTTTATTTCTTTACTTCTTTCTTAGCACATGCTTATACTCTATTTCCTGTTCACATAAATGACGAGAGTCAAATGTGAATCCAAGGACCTCCACGCTCCGTGCCGTGCAAGCTCCTAACCATCCCATTCAGCTCAGGTCTGACTGGAGTTCCAGAGTCGGCACTCTGAACGCTGCAAGCAAAACTACCTCCTTCCAGAAAACCCAAGTCAGACACAGAGCGGTACACTCACGGGAGGCTTTCCTCACCCTTTCTCGGCGAAGAAGAAAAAATGGCAGCTGAACGTACCACATTCCACGTCCCAGGAAGGTCCCTCATGGAACAGACCTGCCCCACTGTAGCGAGACAGGGAGCAGAAGGGGGACGAGAAACTGACCTTGGGCGACGGCTGTGCGCAGGGCCTGGTGTGCAGCGGCAAGACCGGTGTGGCCTGGTGGTCCGCCTAGGGGCTGAAAAGGGTATCTGCAGGGCCCACCCACCTCTGCCAGAGAGCCCGGCCTTCCCATCTCTCTCATCCCCTCCCATTTTTATTCCGTTTGTTTGAGTCTTAATACTACTGTCAAAGTCAGGTTTCAACCAGGGAGATGGAAGGGCTCTTGGTGGGGGGAAAAATATGTAGCTACCAAGGCCTAGTGGTTGGGGGAATTGTCTTGGAGGCTACAGATTAAATTCTCTCCCTGTTCTACTTCTAGCCTCGGTGTGTACCCATTTAGAGACTTAGCTAGAGTAAAGTAGGTCGGAACACTGCCACAGAGCCCAACGTGGTTCATAGAAATAACTACAAACAGAACACTGGTTTAGGAGTAATGTCATAATAGTTCTACAAGGAGCATCGTGTGTTTGTTGCAAACCAAGCCAGAGTTCTAAGCCAGGGAAGGACTCTGTTGTCCAGATCTTTCAGTTACATGGAACATGACACACTTTAACCGTGCCTTCAGCCACGAGCTGCACTCTCTGCCTTTCTCTTTCCGATGGCCTGGAAAGTACCTGCCTGGGAATTAAGCGTTCAGGTCACATGTTGGTTTCAGGATCGGTAAGGTGGAAGTAGGAACTCATTCGGATGCTATCGATTCCCTTCTCTTTTTGTTGGCTTATGTAACCTCTAACCATGAAACAATAATCCCAGACCTCCGCTAATAAAACACCACCGAGTCATGGCTGAGCAATGGTGAGGCGCTCCCAGAGAACAATGGTGCAGACGGGGAGGGATCCCCAGCAGGCCCAAAATAACCCGTGTCTCGGCCACACCGTTGGCCACACTATTCCAAACATGAGATTGGAAAGACCAGGGTTTTCTAATGTTCGGAGATTAGCATGTGCTCGAAGTGAACTGCACATGAGCTAAGCAGAGTACATTTTTTTTCCACATCTAATAATTATAAACACCCATCACGCCAAAGACTCTTAAATCTAGCAGATCTCTTTACACAATAGTGACGGTTCTCAAAATAGATTCGAAACTCCTAATGTCTCTATGTAGCTTACATTGGAGCCTAGTCACAAACTGAGTAGGAAAACATTTCTTAGTTTATGCTGGAGCCCACAGTCCCACTGCCACATTCTTCCACCCTCTCCCCGCGTGTCTCTGAGATTGCATAATGACCCCGTCCCTAAAATCAGAGTTAAAGCAAAAGTAAATGGACCGTGTTTATCTGATCAATTAAGGCATTGCCTACGTCCCTAGAACCGATGTTTCTCATTCAGGCAGCATTGTATACAATCCTCGCGAAATTAACAACAGACTTCAAAGCACAAAGCTGTCTGTGTGCTTCATTCTGGCAGAAGCAGAAAGCCTGAAACTCTTCAGGAGGTAAGGAAGCGGCGGAAATCAGGCATCTGCCCAAGAGCCAGGATGGAGAATACATGAAGATGGTCCTTACGAGTCCTCTCTGACTTTGCATCTTCTTTTCTTTTCAATGCAAAGACATAACACGTGAAGCCCATTTTCAAGACCATGACCTTGAACCCACTGGACAGGCGAGGATGCTAAGGGCCGATGGGCCCCGAGACCGCGAGATAAAACACAGGTTCCAAAATCTCCTTTGCTCTTCCACCTGCTGGGTATTAGCCCCGGGTCCAAACCCGCCTAGAGAGGATTGATCAATGCCCTTTTGAACTTCCAACGGAGGGTTTCTCTTTTCAAAAACCATTTAAAAGAAGATTACATTTAATTAGGCTACACCTGATTCCTATGACACGCCGCCTTGAGAGCCCACCTCATTCTGCAAGCCTTAGTACGCTGCTGGGGTGGAACATGTGATGGTACCCCATGCAAGCCTAAGGAATGGAGGAAGGAAGGGAAGGAAGTATATATACTGGGTCCCCTGGGCGTTTTCAGGAGATGTCAGATCCCTGGGCGGACTGGGCTGTCAGAACTCGGAGTCACTTCCGGTCCTGGAAGTAGGGGATGAAGGGCTCAGGGTACTCCTCCACAGGGTCACAAGTTGACCTCTATCATCTACTTAATACAAAAAAAAAAAAAAAAAAAGGCGGGGGGTTGTCTCTAATTCTCTGAATTAGTTGATAATAACTACACCGTGATAGTATCTCGTACCAACCTCCTTATGGAGAGGCATTTGTTTGTGTACACATCAGTCTGATACGATGATTTATCCAGAAACCTAGGTATGGTTTAATGAAACATCGTATCAGACTGATATGCTCTTACGACTATGTGTACACATAGTATTTATAGTAAATACTATGAATCCCTTTGTATTCAGACAAAATCATTTCAAAGGGTCGATGGGAAGCAAATCTCTCAGTCCCTGTTCGACAATGACTGACTTTCTCTCTATAGGGATTTCCTATGTGATCTCATTGTCGTTTTTCTTTCCTAACATAAAGTCCACCAATAAAAACCATGAAAGTGCAGGGCCCAGAACACGAAGACTCATTCCCCTTAAAGCGAAAGGCCGCTTCATGACGCCTGCCGCGGACCGCGTATGCGGCTTTTCGTCCTGGTCATTGTGCTGTCGCTTTAGCCGGGAGGCGCTGGCATGTCACCAACCTGTCCTCCTACAGTCAAGGAAGAACAGGAACACTTTCTAACGCGCTCCCGTCTTCGTCGTGCTGCACGTCCGGGCCGCGGGAGGGTCCCGGTGGCCCAGCCGCGGCTCGCCGGCCACTTCCCCGGGGCTCCCCGGCGCCCCCGCCGCTCGCAGAGGGGAGCAGGGGTCGTGCTGGCGACGAAGCAAAGCCGGAAAGCCCCAGCCGGCCAACACCCAGCGGCTAGTCCGCTTTTCCAGTTTCCAGCGGCGTGCAGACCCGAGGTCCCTCGGCACAGGAACCCGCTACCAGCCGCTAGAGGGAGCGGAGGAAGGTGGGGGGCGGCCGGCCGGCCTCTCTCCGGGGCCCGAAACGGCCCGCAGGCAATTGCTCGCCGAAGAAGAACAACGGGCGCTGCTGCCATAATTTAATTTTTATGGAAATAAACGGGTGGCAGATTGACTCTAGCCGCGGGGATGGGAGGGGGCGAAACACTGCCTCGTGGGCGGTCCACGAGTACCGAAGCTATTAAATTAAATCAAACAGGGTAATGCGGCCGCAGTGTCGCCCGTCGAGTCCGTCGGACGCCACGTGTGAAAACCTGCGACCGCCCCAGCACGCCCACGCGGCGCAGCGGGGAAGGGCGCCGTGCCAGCCTCCGCTCGGGCCCTGATTACCGATGCAGCCGCGAGGAGTTTCCAGATAAAAGCTTTAACCCTCAACGAGGAAGAGGAAATAACTCGACGGAGAAGCACCAGGCAGGCAGGCAGACGGGGAAGGACGGAAGACTCCGCCCACATTACAGTAACAGCACAGGACGGGTGTGACCCAGAGGCTTTTCTGAGAGTCCGCAGGGCACCCGAGGGACGAGCTGAGCTCCTGCTCTGCACTATGCTTCCCCCCAGTGGTCAACTTTTGGAAATGCACTTCTACACCGGGGAGAGAAAAATCCGGGACCATCTGGTGAGAAACTGGCAGCTTCTTAATGTGGACTTAGGGTTGAAGTTATAATGTTTTTGCCCAGTGTTCGCAAAATAATAAAAATGAGGCAAAGAACACTGGGCAAAGGCAGACCACGAAAAAATTAGAGATCTATCTATAATATAGATATTATATATTATATACACGAGTGTCCTCTGTCCACCTGTTAAGCCTGGGAAATTAGGCAAATTCCCAGACCTGTAGCTTAAACATGTCAGTGCTTAGCAGCCTTTGCTTCTCTCCCCTCCTCACTTCTCATTTATACAATGACTCTCTCACGCTCTGCTTCAAAGACACACCGAGAGAACTCTTCTACGCCGGCGGTCCCCAACCACTTGGGCCCCAGGGACCGGTGCTCCTGTGAGGATCTCGCGCCAGGTGCCTTGAGGCAGTGATGCCGGCCGCAGCCACAGATACCAATGGATGGAGCTTCTCCCGTCTGCCCGCCACTCACCTGCTGCCATGCCACTTTGTCCCCAATCCCCAGGCAGGGGACAGGTACCAACCCTCAAATAAGGCGTAAAACAGGGGTTTTGTCTTGTGATAAAAAGAAACCCAAACACGAGATGTTGCGAGCTCGGTGCCTGTTTTGGATCCTGTGAGCTGATAGGTCTTTTAAAGCCCACAAACCTTGATGACACCCACGAGGCCCTCTCACTTCTGAGTGTTCTCCCCGTTTTAGAGGAAACCAAACTGAATACATTCTCGCCGGGTGCATCGCACCACACCGACTAGACCCCGGGGGGACACCCCCCCGCCCCCACCCCCCATCTGCTGGAGCCCCTCAGCGCACAGCCCCAGGCTGTCCTCACTCTGCGTTTTCCCCAGTCTCGAGGTTCACTCCCCATCTACGGACCCGTGACCCCCGCGTTGATCATCTCATCACCGAACGGGTTCTCGTCAGGAATAAAATCTGACATGGGAGTGCGGGACATCTTCCCATAAATGTCAGACCCCTCAATCTCTTAAGGTCCAAAAATGAAAAATATTCCAGATCATAATGAGCAACTAAACCAAGAATCAGACCCACTCCAGCCACCTCAAATTATACCTGTCCACATATTTACATACATATACACAGATACACACATCCCTTGTATTTCTGGCTTGTAGAGGACACAAAGTGTGGCTTCACCTTTTCTCCCGCTGTGTGCCCAATATTCAATCCGTCATCGACGGTCCATCCTTTACCCAGCCTACTATGATGAACTGTCTGGGAGGTGATCAATCTACCTCCCGATATCTATGTCCACGCAACAAACTTGGCTTGCAGCGGCAACAGCTTAATGACACCTCACCCCTCTGATCAAACCTGACTGCAGAGCGAGAAGCCTTTTAAATATCTGATCGCGACCTTAAACACATGCGCTTGACTTCACACTGCTGTCAGGATCGACACAAATCTGGCCCGACAAGGCTCAGTGCGGCCTCCTCTCTCTCCACTCTGCCCCTCCCACTCCCAGTGCTCACACTCCGGGCGAGCTCTGAGGCAGAGGTAGGTGGTGGCTAGGCGGAGGGGAAGGACCGAAATGTCACCGACGGCGCGAGAGAGGCGTGTGCTGAGGAACCGAATGGCAGACAGTACGCCCGGAGTGTCGCTGGCTCCGGAACGACTTTCGTCACCTTCCCCGCTCCCTTCTCCAACACCACCCCCCACCACACACACACACACAGAGCAAGACGACACAGGTCCCCCTCGACACGAGCTCATACACTTCTCTCGAGCAATGCCACCCTCCTCCACCAAAATATCGGTGCCACAAAAGCCAAGGCCACGTCAAGATTCACTTATAAGTGTACCTGACATAGCATGGATCTCGGTCGATACCGAATGAACGCTTCTTAAATGGACAACTGGGTACGATTTACAATCACTCAGCGTGTGTCTATGTCTTCCCACCCCGTAGGTCATCTACGCGAGCCCGAATAGAGACACGAAGAGAATTGTCACCTCGAAGTCTTTCATGCTTGGGGTGACATTTCTAATTTTTGCTATTCACCTACAGAGGCGCTATTACTTTGGATTTCAGTACTTTGGGAGGCAGGGACCACTTGGGAAGCTTTAATGGCCCTACTCGTGGTAGAGGGAACCACTGGGAGACTTGGCCCGTTGCTTAAGAGACCTATTTCAGTTACATACTTAGAAAAATAACCATACGACTAGACCACAGAGACGCAGACTCAAATCAAACCTCAATTTATAATCTGAAGTACAAGGTGCTTGAGAATACCCCTGTGGGCTACTGAGTCTCTGAATCCGAGCTACCGAATTCCCAGTGTTTTACAACAACATCCCAGAGCTCCAGGTATTTCCCTTTCCGTATGTCATTTCACCCTGTGGAATTTTACACCTCTTCAGCAGTCTAATCACATATAGATGATGCTTGGCACGAAATGTCTACATGGCCAGATTCTAGGAGGTGTTTGTGACAAAAATAGACTGCTTGCACTTCAGGTCCTGCTAATACGACGTCAAAACAATAACAACATTTGGTACCTGCAAACCTTTATGTGACTGTTGACCCCTAAAAGCACGTTCCCCTCGGACTGTGAGATCGCTGTTCTTGACGCTTGCTACATCATCGGTAGAGAAGAGCGATAATTTTTTGGGATCTTTTTCTCCAAAATGACATCATTTCCCAGCCCTTCTGAATAAACCCAGAACAAACACTAGAATAACCAGAAAAAGGGCTGTTTACCTGCAACACACAGTACAAGGCCACGGCTCCTTCGGTGACAGCCAGGAAGGAGATCCACTGCACGTGCGAGTGATGTCATCACAGCGATTCTCGATTATGGAACTGACTGGACTCTGAGAACGAAACGAGAATGAGCAACTCCCCATACTGGTGGCCCGTGTCCGGCCCGTGCCTCCCAGCTGTGGAGTGTTTCCCACAGCACACATCGAGAAGGACTGATGTCCTGTCCCCCGTTTCATCAAGAGACCAGCGACCGCCATCAAAGACCCCCCGTAACTCAGAGCGTTCTGACCGACGAGCGCTCCCCGCTGCCCGTGATGGGAACCGCGACTGTTCTACCTCTCACCTCTGAACGCTGCCACTCGGGGAGGAAACTGCCGTAGGGCACCGGAGGCCATTTCGACCAGAGAAACCATTTCAACTGGAGCATCCGCCACCACCATCCTCGGCCTACAAAAAACAGTAGCACAAACTCTTTTCAAAACTTCACCTAATTTTCCTAGGGCCTTGCTTGGCCATGACCTTGGCCGCCTGGGGGTAAAGTATCAGTGAGGGGACAGGCAGCAAATAATCTGTCTATGATAATTTCACCCCACAGTACTTGCTACTCTTCTCTGTGTTACTTAAGAGGTTTCTAGAACCTCGATTTCACAATCTGGATTTGGCAGAGGCTGGGAAATAGTGGTCAGGCAAATGAGCTCCACGGCCACCGGAGTCGGGCCGTGCGCATAAGGGGACTCACTAGCGCAACACGAAGCGTGCCGCTGACACACATCTGCCCGCGCTCACGGAGGCAGCCACGGCCACCACAGCCCTCACTCTCCGGCGGGTAATCCCCTCCGGTCCCTTCTGTCGAATACAGCGAGCGCCTGGCACCATGACTCCTTCTCCTACACAATCCATTTTGGCCACTGCTCTGAGGATGTCGATCGATCTCAGGCCACACCGATCCACCTTTCCGATATGCGGGATGCTGGCTTTCCAGCTTCGAGATAATCGTGACATAAGCGTTAGGAATCTAGATCAAAACACAGCTCGAGTGATACCATTTCTCTGTAACAAACTACCGCGGACGGCTTCCGGTACATCCTAAAAGTTTGCCTCAGACCAGGGCAACACTTAAGCCTTGGATCTCATGACCTTCCGTGTGCTTGTGCCATAAACAAGTACAGATGGACACCTAGCCGCGCCATGAGGAAGAGTGACTTTCTGAGACGTTATACTTCTGTTTAAAAACAACTGGCCATCCTGCAGATCTAAGAGAACAACAGGAGAAGAGCAAAGGAGAGAAACATAATGCCAATCAACATAATTTGATATTAAGGTGAGATGGCTTTTTTCTTTTTTTTTTCTTTTTTCGGCGAGGCAACCCTTGGTTGGCCTCACAGATTGCGAGGACTTTGTCCACTTACAATCTCTTATTTTTTTATTGTTTACACCTACAGAAACCTGGTCTTCCTCAGTGGTCTCCCATCCGAGTACCTTGGCCTTTTAAAGAGATGGCTTTATAGCCATCCACAAGGTGCATAGCATATGCGATTTCTCTCACAAAGTAGGTTTTTAAATTTCTGGAGGCGTCTCTTAGGCCGCCTGTTATTTTATTTGTTTTCTACAAACATGTCTCTTCGTTAGACACCTCCGTAGTAAAAAAAACTGCAGATTACGGGTTAACAAAACTAGAACTAAAACCACCATCCTCCTTACAGAGTCCAGTGGCAAAAACACAGGCGCTAAATGGGGCATCGACTGCAGGTAAGCTGCAGGAGTGCCGCAGCCTTGAGCGACCTCCCTGCGGCTCTCGCTGCTAATGATCGTGCCCTCCTTCCTGAACCCTCCATTCCCTTTGTTTTATATATCACTGCTCTCTCCTGAGCTCTTTGAAGCTTCCTTCTAAGTGCCAGTTTATGGCTTTGCTGACCCTTCTCCATATTTTCATACTTTTGAGTCTCTGCTCACGATATTCTTTTTTTCCTCCCTCTCTGCCTGAACTTCTCATCTTGCCAGAGTCCCCTCAAATACCACTTCCTTTCTAAAGTCTTTCTGGACCAGGCAGGCTAGAATTATTTCTTCCTTCCTCTTTTCTTTTTAACAAGGACCTTTAGTTTTTCAACTGGGTAATGCATTCACGGGGTTCAGACGCCAAAAACATAAATAGGCATGCGAGGACAAGTCTGCTTTCCACCACCCTATCCTGTCACCCCGTGTTCCTTCCCATTAATTGATCTGCGTGTTTCCAAAGATATCGACGCCCAAATAAGCAAACACGAGCACCATTGTCCTCCGATTCTCAAAAAGTGACAGCATACAGTATGTTCTGCATGTTGCTTTTTTTTTTTTTCCCCCACTTAATGATGTGTTCTGGAGAAAGCTGCTTTCACATTAAGACATAGCACATAGCATCATTCCCCTATAGCTCCATCGTATTTACCGTAGGGTTATAGCACAGGGTATTTAATCAGTCCCCTATCGATGTACTTTACATTGTTTCCAACTTTTGCTGTAACGAGCAAGGATACAATTAATAATCTTGCAAGAACACATTGTGCAACCGTGTACCATTACATCTACGCAATAGATGGGAATCGTTCTATCAGAGAGTATGAAATTTTGATCGTTTTCATTTGTCCCACATATATGTGCGGTAGCAATTTCTACCTTCTCAAGCAGTATGTGAGGTGTTTGTCTGACATTCTTGAAAATACAGTATCCTTACACTTCTGCATCTTTGTCAGTCTCAATAGGTAAGAGACGTTATTTAAGTGTAATATTAATTCCTATTTTTCTATCATTAAGGGTGAGTCCCTTTTCATAGTTTTAAGGATTATGTGTGTCTCTTTGAACGATGCATTTATTTACATCATTTCCACATTTGTCTAGTGGATAATCCTATTCATTTATAGATGCTCTTTGCATGTCAGTGAAATCAGATCTTTTGTCTCTTAATGCACTGCAATTTTTGCCACTGTGAGCTATTTGCTTTTGACTCTGTCGTAGTGACCCTCCTCATGCACTAGCTGCCTAGTAACTGTCCATGTATTATTGAACCCATTACAGTATGTCATTAGTCTTTCTATATTTGCTATTATATAGAAACCGCTATTGTTTCTATTGGAATTTGAGTAAGAAATGACATCTGCTCTTGAGATCCTCAACTTTCCATTCCTTTTGCACATCGGCACAATGCCAGGCACCTACAAGTCACCGATAAAATTTCCGTCGATGAATGATTAGTGTTTGCTTGTTTTTGTTTTTGTTTTTTCCCTTTTGAGCTTAACTTGATAGTAAATGAGAAGGATTTAAATTGGCGCCCGCCGCGGGTGACAGCATTCACAGCACTGCCTTGTTGTGGCCCTGCTTCTCCCTTCCCCGTTGAACCGATACTTCACTGAGCAATGACAAGCAGAAACTGATTCGTCGGCTGGAGGTACACGTCAAACGATGTCACGAGCGTGTCTGCGAGTGTGCGTAACATGTACGGGGTGACAGAGGAGGCGGCGGGCTCACGTAACCATTTACGCGCCTAAAGTTCTTTGTCAGTCTACAAAATAAATAAGGGCCAGAGCAGAGCCTCCTTGAACACACTGAAGATTCCGTGCCAAGATCCCTAGCCCCAGAAAAATCTATTTAGAAATGATTCCTTTGAAGTAAATCAACCGAAAATCCAGGCAACTAAGAGACCTGCCCTTCGACGACCCCAGCATCCATCAGTACCGTCCGTCTGTTCTTTATTTTCCTCCTACATCATTCCAGTTTCCCATCTCCTAGATACACATTTTAGGCTACCTTTTTTTACGGGACGAAATTAAAATTTAAGTTTCCAGTATCGGCCACTTGTTCTCATGCTATTGCTCTCTCAAGTGTTTCTGCGTGTGGATGAAAACACAGCGACTCAGCCTCCTTTGTTTCAAAGACAGCCCATCTGTCTGGTCGGCAGGGGCGAGAGGAAGGCGTGACCATCCAGGTTCACGTTCATCCACAGTTTTCTCCCTGGCCCGGACCTTGCCGAGGAGCCGAGACGCCCCCTCGCTTTGCCTGCGTTTGCGGGCTCAGCGTCGGCACGCGACTGCATCAGAGCACCGCGCTGTCGCTCACCTTCCCTTTTCGTTCCCTTTTCTTTCCTTTTTTCTTGTCTACTTTTTTGTGTGCAATTATCACAGGCAAAAAACAAACAGTTTTCCTACGGTGCTCAGTAGCACTCAAATGTGCCAGGGCGAGGACCCTTTCTCTAGAAAATGAAATAAACACATGGAAGGAAACTAAGATCTCTTGTCAAAATTATTCCACTGTGAAATGAGTTACATTCCACAAGGAAATATAATTATGCCAAAGGTTTCTTTCTTCAGTGACTCTCACATGAGCTGCAGTAAGAAAAAGAAAACAAACAAACACTGGCGTTCAGGTTCACGAGCCGTCGGCGCCACTGACTACCTGGACCCGTTCATATGTGATCCCTTTCCGTCTGCTGCACTTTCTACACAGCCCTGGGGGATATTTCTTTGGATCCGTGAATCCAACATTCACGTCGGCTATGACTTGCCTTGTCCTCACTATAATTCACCAAGCCACAGATTTAAGAAATGTCTCGTACGGCGGTTATGTTACGCAGCACTTTCAAACAGAATGCACGTAACGAAGATGCCCCAACAGTCTACTGCCAAATGTGCTCTCTGCCGCGTTTCCGTAGCTTTTAAACACACTGCTGGGAGCCGATAGACCCACGTGCCCGCCGTCGGCAGACCATGAAACCGAGACTTGTTTCCGTTCGCCATCCAGTCTTTCCCTGCTAAAAATAAAGACTGCCACGGTGCGAACGCGCATGTCCATTCTCACTAGTGTTGTCTCCTTTCTCTTTCCTGACTGACACTTTCCCTCTCGAGGGTGCCTGAGCCTTTTATGGAGAAGCACTGCGGTCCGACAAACTTTCCCAGCTCCCATCATCGCCCCACCTCCAGAAAGCCTTTCTCACACGCTTGTGGTCGTAAACGGCGCTATGAAGTCGGTACGACAGATCCCACCCTTTTCCACGGCGCAGTCTTGCCGGGAAAACACACTCACACACACACACGCACGGGGTATCCACACAAAGGAAGGCGGACAGTGCACCGTGCTCAAAAGCCCCCGTTCGATTCGCATTTTTCATCCAGTTGCATTTTCTCAGCCTGTCACTCAGCGACTTCCATAACAGGAGCCTAGACTACCTTTCGAGCTCTGTTTCACCCATCTCCTAGGTACATCTCTCCTTCCCAGTGAACCAGGTCACGGTGGTGCCTGCGTCCTTGGCATTGCTGCTTTTCCATGATCCGATCCTGCGTCCACGATAAGCGGAGAATCAGGGCGCAGGAGTCGACTAGTCTGGAGTACGAGGCGTTAGACGCCCGTCTCAAGGGGAAGGGAGCAAGAGGCAGAGGAAGCGAGAGGTGTTCCTTCCGATCGTATCGATGGGTGGCTGGCCGCAGCCAGGGGGGTGATCCAAGTCAGAGAATCCGAGTCGCTGACGAGAAGATTCCCGCAGACCGTCCAGATGAGTTGTCCGTTTTAACGAGAGCTGCAGCGATGAGGGTTCTGTAACGAAACCAGGCAGACAGAGAGAGGGCCGGAGAGATGTTTCGAAGAGGAGGGGTTTGAGATGCGGTCGAAGGCTGTGTAAACGACAGGAGAGAGGAGGTGACTTTTCCTACAGTGGCTGCTTTTCCCGGTGGCTGCGAACCGAGTCCGGGCTGTGCGTGGAACCGAACGCCACCTCAGGGCTCATGCTCATGACATTCTTTCTGCACGGAACATCCTTTTCCACCGGCGCAAATCATATCCGTCATCCTTCCTGTGAACTCTTTTCCTATTCCTTCAGAAGGAGCCGCCCTTCCCTCCTCTGTACCCCATCAGGCTGCGGTCGGCACTTCTACCCGGCCTTCCTCGGGTGGGTTGTGTTTTTACAGTGTTTATCTTTCTCATACTTTTACTACGTGCCATGCGCTGTCATTCGTGGATTTGTTCTTAACGTCAACTGCGGCAGCTACGAACCCCGATGCATCTTTGTTACTCGATAAGTATCGTTCGCATTACCTTAACGAACGTCCGGAAGGGGAGCAGACGTGTGCATGATCTGTGGAATGAGGAAAGGGTCTCAGGGTCCAGACATATCTCCAGATGCTCCCTCGGTTGACCGGAATCGCTGCCATTTCTCCAGGGTGTTTTATACAGTCTAAATTAGATACGCGCAGCCTATATTAAGCATGCTTACAATTCCTCATGGGCCCAGTCAATCAATTTGTCAACCTGTCAGAATAAAATTCCTCACTATAATCTCGAGGTATATGGAGGCCGTTGAATAAACATGACCACAGACATATGGAAACGGCCACCTCACTATTCTCTTCAGTTTTTCTTGGCACAGCCGGGAAACCATTTCTTCTCACCTCCAGGTCTGGAATCAAGACTAATTTCGGCCATGTTTTGATTAAAATCGGGTTTGCTTTCTTTATTAATTTAACAATCTTGTCTCCTCTATTATTGCTTTGTTAAGTTCGACATTTCAAAAATATATGCTTGAAATCGGTATTTCACATAAACTACTGATAGGATCCAAAGGACAAATCTTACAGTACCAGGGATACTCGAACGTTCTCTGTGCTAGGTGCCGAGGAAGACTGGGCTCAAATTCTCAGCCGAGCTATAAAGCAAAGTCCACTGGACATTACGAAATACATTTTACGATTAAATATCCTCCCCATATTTATCCTACTCTTCCTACTTATTTTTCCATTGTCTAATTTTCTCACTCAAAAAGTAAAAAGATTGGTATCTTACAAGCCCCCTAAATAACTTTTTTTAAACGATGCAGCAAATAAATAATAAACACAAAATTAAAGTGATCCACTCTTATTTACAGTCCAATATTCTGAAGTCAAATATGTTACACAGGAGTACAATATTACTAAATTGTAAACACTGACAATTTTAGGCACATTTTCTCACAAGGTAAAGGACTTGTTTCCGGTGACTAGCCGAAGGGTTCCGGAAAGATGTACCGATCTCCTAATTTACACCTAACGTTGAGAAAAGCCCTTTATCCATCGTACCTCTTACTCTCTCTTCTGGAGGTAAATGACACTCTCATCCACCTACCAACCTCACGTTTATAATTCCATCACAAAGTACAAAGGTGAAAAATCTCGGCTTTCCAAATATCTCATAATATGTGCACCGCTAGAAGATTTTAAGGAAGGCACAGTGCTCATACTCATTAAGGACCTTGCTTTCCAAGGCTACAGAAATACATCAAGAATGTAAACCATAATTATGCTATGTCGCTGGCTCTCCAGCATTCAAAAGACTCTCCCTGAGGACTGAATTCTATACTTAGTGAAAGAACTACAGTTCTTTCACTCAGACGAGATAAAAATTCAGAATCTGAAGATGATCGACAGCAAAATCATTCCAAGCGTCATGAAATTTTGTCATAACTTTTCTTTGTTCCGACTCCCTTCCTGTTCTCGGTAATGTTATGACATAGTTTCACTTTTATTTGGGCATTTTCATTTCTAGTTAAAATAGTGTAGAAATTAACATTTTGACTAAAAACAGGCATCGAAGGGCCCGCACTAAATGTGAAGCTTTGCCAACACAGATTCTGCCTTTTCTAACACGTGGAAAAACAAACTATGGGGCTCTTTATGAACCGGTTATTTAAATGCGCGGAAGATCATGAGAAGGTACTTGCCGTGTGGGCACGAGATGTCGAAGCTGTCTGCGAAGGGACGAGTACGCCACCTAAATTGATGCGGCAGATTCGTCTCATAAGTCACCCCATCGTCCCGCTCTCCCACACACCGCTGGAAGGACTTGAGGTCAATATTCCGCTCACTTAGAACATACACAGCCAGTTTATCTACGGCGGGGCCCGTATCCCTTCATGCAGTGCGGACACAATAAAACCCAGATCACAAACTCCTCCAAGACATCAATTATTCAGGGTAACGACTCAGCCCTTAAGCTTAAACAAATATTTCAGGCTCCTGCTCTGTTAGGCAAGGCCGTGAGCGGCCCACCTATCTGGAGCAGGTGGTCACCTAGAGGCTCAGGGGCCAGTGCTGCTGAAGAAGCTTCTCAGCCCAGTGCAATTAATGGTTCCCTTCTTTGGGGGAAAAAAAATGAAAGCGACCAGGGCATCAGGAGACACACAGAGTCCTTTAAAAAGAACATGACATGCTTCTGCTCAGTCAGACTGAGGAATCAAACTCCTTTTAGACGGAAGGGGTGCTGTGTGAAGCATTGGCCATTTTCACGAAGAGCAGAAGGCGAGGGCGACGGTGGAGACCGTGAGAGAAGCAGATGCACGGGCATCAAAACACGCCTCTCGGTGGCCAACGTTTTTTTTGTTTGCTTGTTTGTTTGCTTTTCGCCGAAGGTAATAGCCTAGGTCCCTGTAGTAAGTTAAGAGCTGGAGAACCGCTCCTGAATATCGATGTGCCGACTTATTCATCTCAGTGACATTTACTTCCTACGGCGCAGGAGGGTTCCACGAGACGCCGGCGCCACAGCCCGCAGGAAGCCGTTCTCGGCTCCCTTTCCTCCCCCGAGCTAGGGGTCCGTCTGCCCGCATCTCGCTCCGTCTCGCTCCCTGTCCACTGGCTCCCTCTGATGTTGAATATTTAGACTGCTAATTGCTATGTAGAGGAACTAATTAGGACTGGACAGGAAAATGACAGACCGCCGAACAAAGAGGCCAGTCTCCCCCCACAAACGTATTCTCGGAACCACCTCGTTCCCACACACGCGCACGGGGTGGCCGCGTCGTTTCCTTACCGAGGGAATCGGCGCATGCGAAGGCTCCACGTGGCGCCCCAGACACGATTAAAACCAGCGAATGGTGTGGGTGAGGGTAAGCGGACCGCTGATGTCCTCCTTTTCTTTTCCATTATCTGCGGTATTAAAACTGTGGCTTGAGTTCATTTCGATCGCTAATTAATTCCCATAACGGGTTGAAATTGTGGAGGAAGAGCTGCTGCGAAGATGCCGGAAAAGGCAAGAAGCTGGGCTCCCCTTGGCCTAGCGCTCCACGGAGATCTACGTACGCTAAGCCTTTTCTGCTGAAGTCTTTGTTTCAAAATCTACCTCCTTCTCTGACAACTTGCTTTCAGGTGACTTTAAGAAAATACGCATTGAACACACGGTGCCGTGGAGAGCGCTCAGCCGCAGGAAGCACCGCCTGTCCCCCGCCCGCCGGTCCCCGGCCACCGTGCCCCAGACACCGGCGCTGCATCACGTCCGTTAGTCACATTTTCATTCGTCCAAACGCCCCTGTGATCTCGGCTCTCTCTCGCCATGAGAGACGGCACGGCGGAATGGCCACTGTTCTGAAAAGTGGATTCCGTCTTTTTAGTAGCGCGTCGAAAGGTTGACAAGAATTCATTTCTACCAACCACTTCCAGAAAGTCAGAGAAGGACCAGGCCACCACCCCGGAGGAGACAGAAAGGCGATACTTCGGTGATTTTCAAAAGTATGAAAAGAAAGATCATTGGTTATAAACTGCACAAAAAATAAATTGTTTTGAACTGATTAAGGTCCCAAGCGCTGCTATGACTATCAGTGGCATCGGCGACGTATTCCTTTACATATCATAAACCAAGCAACAGTGAAAAATCAGCAAGTATGACTAAATTTGGCTGTAACGTCTGCTCAGGGAATCCCAGAAATTTCCTGAAGACGAGAGACAAAACAGGTATTATTAAATGGTACAGAAATCTGGGCATTCCAATGTTTCCTTATCGAGGCCTCAGCAGAGCTCGATTTTAAGTCGTCAACATTTTAGGGTAGATGGGGTCCCAGTGTGTTCCAGTTTTCAAAAGCCTCACCTTTTCTTATGCCAAAACAGAACCTGCCATTACCATAAGGCTTTCCCCCCTATCTTTATGTATCTTTGGGCGGGGGGCGGGGGGAACACTTTATTTAACCCCTTTTCACACCTCTTAAATTTTCTTCCTACTGAAATACATCTGAGCTGAACGTTTACTCCATGCACTTTAGCAGACATTTCCAGATTTACAAATCTGATGTGAAGGTGGCCAAACGTGACATACAAAAACAGAATGGATGAGTAGAATTTCCTGACACTACATCACTCTAAAGCAGAGGGGCCCTCTCTAATTTTTTTTTTTTTTTTTTTTTTTTTTTGCCCCGTTACAAGATATGGCATATAATAGGCTGTCAGAATTTCTGGGTGAAATCGGTTAAAGATGCATATTCTCATGCTGTACGGACACAGTAAATTCTATTTTGTCACCCGCCTATTTCATTACGGTCTCCAGGGAGTGAGCCTGAGGCCTCGGCTTTATTGACATTTACCTTAGTAAATGTCAATAAAGCCAGTTACAGGATCAAAGAATTTTACAGTCAAGACCTGGCCATCCGTTTGAGTCGAAACGTCTCTTCGAGGAAGAATAAAGTACAACAGACAGAGCACTGAGGTGGGCGCCGGCTGACAGAACTCGCTCCCGACTGATCGTTACACTGAACGGATCTTTCTACCTCACCCGATCTCGACATACTACTCATCTGACACGCGGAATCCAAACACCTGGTACGAATGTGTGAGATTTTTTACCTAGCCTCTCTATGTTCTTTGCACAAGTAAACCAACGATCGTGAAAAATATCATAACGGCACTCTTTAAAAGTTTAGTTTTGCTAATTTTCTAAATAATAACAAACAACTGAAATACACATATGGTGAACACGAGTATCTAATTTCTCTCCTTGCCCGGGGCCTCGTCTTCCTTCGTCATTTCTTCCTTCTGTTTAAGGCTGCTAGAACCGTGGGGGTAGGCGCGCTCGCTACGGCTACCGATGGAGCTCACTTTCCTGGATTTCCTACAAGATCCAGTTTCTCTGCTGGCACCAGTACTTCTGTGACTCTTTGGAACTATTTTTCTGATCCTCTAACATACCCCCCCTTCCACACCTCCCTTCCTCAGCACGCCCTCACATTTGTCTAGAATCCACTTTCCTCCACGCGTTCTAATAATTCTTTTACCTCCACGGAGCTTGCATGGCTCTGCCGCCCCACCCGGACACCGGTGGGCACGAGGGCATTGCATACCTTGTCGACCTCCAGTTACCGTCTCTGACTTCCTGCACGATGTTCGGCCTCCACCTCCGAGCCGCTTTGTCTGGGGACATTCACTCTGAACCTCCCTGCCACGGCCATACGTGCAGGATCCCTGCTTCCCTGCTCTTTACCAGGTAGAACACAAGGCCCGGAAGACTATTCCCGTAGGAGAGATGGACTCCTTTGGCAGGAAACAGATTTAGGTAGGAAACAGGAGCATTTCTAAGCCGTTCTCTCTCTAGGACCATTTCTGTTCCTGATGGGAGGAGGAGACAGAGGTCTACTAATCAGATGGGGCTCCAGTAAGTGTCCCCGAGATCTCCGCACATTAAGGAATTTATTCTGAGAAAACTTAGGGAGAAACGCAGAAAATACTAGAAAACCGAAAAATGCGCGGGAAGAACATATTTAATGAAAGTCAATGTGAATAGATGTAAAACACATTTAGGCATAAAACCGAAACCACATTTAGATTGGCGAGTGGATTTCAGACTGTTAAGTGACGCGGGAAATATGTCTGACCATGAGGCGCTCTGAAAGGCACCCTGACTCCTTTGTCCTGTTGTTTTTCGAGTCCATTTCTAAATGGCGACGTCCTACCAAATGCTCAGATGCAAAAACCTGAGTTCAAATAATTGTCGACACTCATCTGCGCTTTTTTTCACTCCATCTTACATTTCTAAATCACATTTATTTCATAACGTTAACTCAAGCCAGATGAAATCCCTTGACAAAAGAATCGAACAAGTCCAAATTGATCTCTTAAGTGGATCAATAGAAACTTAACTGAAATGGATTGGGGATTTTATCAAACCTGATGTAGTAGAACACTAATCAGATCACTTCCAATTCACACATATAGAACTAAATTTCAGCCCAAATTGATCTGATTACTAAGGATGAATGGTCACCTTTAATAATGGATTAAGGTGGTAAAGAATTCTCCTTTTATACAAAAATGCTTTTTTCCCTTCTGAACTCTTGGAGATTGCTTTAACGTTTCTTATTATGCTGAATTTCACTCGCTTCTCACATGATCGGGTTTGACTTCAGGGCTGTTTTAATTTTCATAATTTGATCTCTACTTTCTAAGTCAGAAATATCTTCTGAAATGTTTTTAAAGGAAGTTTCATTACAGCGGAAGAAGCCACGATGATACAAAAGCATCGCTCCCGTAAACCACAACTTCCCTAACGGCTGTTTAAAATAATGCAAACAATGGCGAGTAAAGCTATCGGGGACAGAGGACTGTGTGTTACGAGTATTAGCACTATCTATTTTGAGACTACTAATTTTGATACTTTAGGTAACATGTTTCTTTGGAGATGTGTTACATGTTAGGATTTGTCAATATTATTCATAAAAATTTACTCGCGATAATTTGATGATAAATCTTTCACTTGGCTGTGATAAAAACTTAATACAATGATAAATTAAAGCCAAAGATTTTCTCTCTAAGCACGAATACTCTAATCTACCTCCGATTCATCTGAAATATTAGAAGAGTCGGCCATCCTAGAATCCGCCTCTTCATTTCCACACAGTGACCAGCTTCTGCAACTCTGTCAAGTGTAGGCTACAGAACGCTCCAAACAAGCTTCACTTTTCTTCACCATGAAATAGTGTTGCGATAAAATGCTTAGATTCTAGGCTATTTTATTGGTTACTGTGCTAGTGAGTACTCACGGGGATACCTTTTCTAGACCTTTTCTTCCTAGGATCATGTAACAATGGCCCCTGACCTAAACCCTTTGGTAAAATCTCTCTCTCTCATCTCTTCTCTTCTCCTCCTTTCCTCCCTTTCCTTCTCCTTCCCTTCTCCGCACCCCCTTCTCTCCTCCCCTTTCCCCTCTCACTCTCTGTCCCTGTCTGTCTGTGTCTGTATCTCTGTCTGTGTGTCTGTGTGTCATGGACTAATAACTATAGTCAAAACATTAAGTGCATCAGCTCTGTCCCTCTTGAGGACCTGGCTGCGTGACTTGGGTCACGATTCCAAAATACTGGAAGAGCCAAAGCCTCGTTCACGACTGGTGTGATTCTAGAGCCCCACCTGGTCTCGGTGCCGTCTGCTTCCAAACCCACCCGTACCCGAAACTCAGTTCCTGTAACCACACACACACACTACCACGTATTCTCAGGTTCAGTAACGCAATTAACACTACAGCACTCCCAAGCACAGAATTATATGGCAGGATGTACAGCCTTCTCCCATCTTCCTAGTTCCCGGCCTCTCTCCCCATTATGCTTTTCCCCTTTTCTCCATTCTCCATCTCTCTAAACCAAAACAAATTATCTTCCTAGTTGCACGTCTGAAATCTCTGCCTCATTTCATTGGAATATTCTAAATCAAAACAAAGCCTCTCTCTAATTTGTGATGCTCTACTTCCCAACGGTCTCTCTACTTTATGGAGCGAGGTTGTCCAGTGGAACTCTCCGCAGTGATGGAAATGTTCTCTGTTCATCTAGTGCATCGAAACATCACTAGGCACAAGTGGCTTTGAGCGTCTGAAGTGTGGCCAATACAAATGAGGAACTAGATTTTTAATTTTAGTTAATTTTAGTTAATTTAAATCTAAATAGCCACATGTGGCTAGTCGGTACCATGTAGGACCGCACCACTCTCCACACAGTGGCCTTTGCCAGGCATCCCAGTACTGAATGATCAGAGTTAAACGACCAGAGCTGTATTAGCAACCAAGTGATTAGGTCCGTCTTCACAGACCTCACTTTCTTCATATTAAACATTCTAATATCTTAATGAAAAAAACATAAAAGACTACCTCATCACACCAGACTTACATGAATCAGGATTTCAAACTCTACTGATAATTTTGACCTTGAAAATAATCCCTGGCACAGACAAAGCAAGGACCAAGTTAGGGTCCATAGCCCAGGTTCTCTAGTGCTTTCTCATCACACGAGAAGACCTTCTGGCCCCGAGGAATGGACGAGGTCGCTCGAGAGGCGTGCAGCTTCACGACTTACACAGAAGGGATCTATTTTAATCATGAAAGGTCTCCAGTTTCTACCCATATAGCCCTTGTGACACTTCCTCACGAGCTGCTCAGACACATCCACGATTCCACTCCCCCAAACGCTAGACTGCAAGAACCGATCACCGCTAGAGCAGGTGCATCTGCTCAAAGCATTCCACAGACAGAAGCCTATCCCACTACTGAACGCCATTAGTGTGCTTCCCAAGAGTTCTGTCACTCAAATGTTTATAAGAAGGCTTGACTGGATTAACTTATTCTTTCTTGGAGGCATGTTCAGTTAAAGGGGCACACTGGACTGAAGACCTGACGCTTACTCAAGAAACTGTGCGGTCATTGATGCCGAGTTGAGTCCTGACTTACACGCGTCCAACAGACAGGCAGCTACGCCGAGAATGTATTACTGGTTAAGCATCGTTGAAGATGCGGCTCCCATATTTGGGCTAGAGGAACGCTGAAAATGAAAATGCTCCCTAAAGGCTGAGACCATCCACAGCTAAACCTCCCTCGCCATTCTCCCCCAGGCTGCGGGACCAGATGGCAATGCACCTGCTGGACATCTCCCGTGGGCCTGAAGTCCCACAGGCATCTCGACCTCCGAGCGCTGCACCCCTCCCACCTGAATGATTCTTCCTCCAGAACACAGGGGTACCTCGGAGATCCTGCGGGTTCCGTCCAGACCACGGTGCGTGACGAAACGAGTCGTGATCTCGTTGCGGGTGAAGGTCACAATCAGAGACGTAAGAGGCGACGAGCCGAGGAATGCAGGACAGCTGGGGAAAGCAAAGAAACAGGTTTTCCCCTAAAGCGCCCAGAAGAAACACACCTCTGCTCTGCTGACCCCGTGATTTCACCCTGCAAGCCCCACATCAGGCTTCTGGCCTCCAGAACTGTAAGATGATACATTTGTGTGTCTTAAGCTGCTAAGTATGTAGTAATTTATTACAGCAGCGACAAGGAATTTAGGTCAGTCTCTCTGTCCACAGTCCTAGTTTGGTTCTCATCACGGCTTGCCTAGAAAACCCTCATGATTTCTTTATTGTATCTTTTCCTACCTGCGGCTTCTCTAGACTCTAGTTGCTACTAATATAGGGGTTTCTGACATCTTTCCCTTGCTTACTACGCAAAGGAATCATAGAAAGATTGCTCGCCACGGCCTATGTGGCCCCACATGGCCCGGCCTTTGCCTGCTTCTCCAGCCTCGTGCCTCTCTTTCCGCCTCAAACGCCGCTCGAGGTCCTTGTGCACGCCATCCCCGCCTGCTTGACAGTACACTTGCTGCACCTCCTAGCCGAATGCTTTCCACAATCCTTACCCTTCCACGCCCTCTGTGCCCAGTGAGCCTCGAATACCAGAAGATCTCATCTCTATGATCCGTAAGTGGGATTAGGCGCTACCATTAAATGCTCCCATAATGTCCCATGCTTGTCTCCATCGGTCCCCTAAAACACTGTCTTCATCGGTTTATGGGTCTCTTTTTCACCAGACTGTCAATCAGTTGAGAAAAACTATACTTTGTCTTTGAGTACCCAACACTCGAACTTATTATTTGTTGAATGAATTAAATTATTGAATTAAACTATGTACTTCAATACTAATATTGTACATGTAGAAGAAGATCAGTTTCTAGCAAAGGGAAGACCTATCTAACAGCAAATTGAAATAGTATTGAGGAACCGATAGAAACATATGTCACCAGCGAAAGAAATTTTAATGCACGTCATAAAACATCAGAACTCCTCCAGATATTATAACCTGGAAAATCCATCCAAGAGAGGGAACGAGGTACGACGCAAATCGGGGTCGCAATGGTAAATTCCCACGTTAACAGTATAAATTACCTCTGCACTTGTCTGCTGCAGAGAAGACTCACGGTTGGTAAATGAAGAGAAAAGATTTTATAGGAAAACGCAGTAATTTAAAATCCCTATTCATAGCGGAACTCAAATGAAAGTCTCTGGAATGATCTTCCAGGGCCACATGTATCTTATTATATAGCTAAAAGGCAATAAGCCCATCGCCAGGTCTCTTTTTGTTGCTTCATTTACTATAGCGTTAAAGGTGAATCGTGGAGAATATCTCATGATTCACGGATATCAGTGTCTGAAAGTTACACTCTCTGGAAACTTCAGATGATGCGGTCAGAGACTCTGCCAGGCACGCTGAGAAGTGAGAGCCGTTCTATGCTTGGTTCCCTCAGAAATCTAGACGACAGTGGTGAGTTCCTTCGGCAGTGAGGCAAGAGATGGCAGCAGCCCCTGGGTGAGAGGGACTTCTCCTGCCGACATGGCAAACGACCCATCCTTCTTTCTCCCTCTCTCTTTGGTGGACCTCGGATGCATAAGTAACTGAAGAAACTGTGCTATTTTACAGCATGCACTGACAATTACCTCGCCGCTCCATGCCTCGCTATCATAGCTCCTCAGGATCATTTATGTTCCTGTTGACTCCCTGCCCTTTCTAAAATCCGGCTGTAACGGAACACAGCGCCCCGCTGTCGTCAGTTCGTTCGAAACGACTGTCTTTAAAAAAGACCACTACGCGGCTCGTCAGGCCACGATGCTTTACCTCGCTTGGCCTGTGTCATCCCTCTCCTGGTCGTGTGGCTGTAGCACTGTCATTGTCACTGTCAAGCCACCCCCTCCCCATCACATCTCCGTCCCCTCGTCTTGTAAACTTCTCTCTCGAAATGGTTTTGCCATAACCTAAAGATGGCGGCTTGCTCTTCGCTTCGTTTTCATCTAGTTCTAAGTATTGTGTAATTTCATTTCTACCCGAAAGTCCCTCAGCCATCTATATCTTGAAGATTACGGACAGACACACTTTTTAGAGCTATTCTTTCATTACTGGTTTCTAATTTTGCTATATTATTGTCACTGTCTCCAAGATATCGATTCCTTGATATTTAGTTGGTTTTCGCTGAGTCTCAGTAGAAACTCAATTTTTTGTGAATGGTCAATGGGTGCTCGAATATTCGCTTAGCAGGTGTTAAATATATACAACTTTACATATACATATATAGCTTATATATAATTAATTATATAAAATACATAACACAAAAATATACACATTATAAACAGAGTCCTACGGAGACACAGAGGTAAGAGATGAAGAGAGCACGGTGCCTGGCTTCCTGCAGCTTTTCTGTCCAAGATTTGGAGCCTCTTCTGAGGCCAAACTGCATTCCTGACATATGTTTCTTCGAGACATGGCTTTTCCTTATCATATTCACTCTTTTGCTTCAATGCCTTGAATTGGTTTCTGTTTCTTGCGTTCGGAAAAATCCTAAATAACATAACACGTCACAACAAGCTTGTGAGGGCTGAAGACTGTGATTCAGACTGCTTTGGGGACCAAGACGGACATCTTTTCAGTCACCACAGACCTGAAATCGCAAAGCCCAGGATAGCTGCCCACTGGAACGAAGTATGGGAAATGGAGAATGACATCAACTGAAGTTATGATAGATTGTGTCACCATCTGAAACAGACGTCTTAGATCCACAGGGTCTTAGTAGGTGCCCAGTGCTCATTTCCCCTTAGTTCCCTGCTTCCTCCCACTTCGTGCCCAGCTCACTCGAGCTGACTCCATGGGGCTACACGCCTCTCGTTTTCCGTTCTCTCCGATGAAAACCCATCAATTCGCATCATCTTCCACTGCGAGTTTTATTTATTCGTGTCACAAAAAAAGTATTTGTTGAGAAACTGACGTTTTCCAGGCACCATGCTTGAGTCGGATTGGGGATACGAAGTGCAAAAGGCATGTTTTTTGAACCGAAGGGGCATTTCTACACAGAGTGCTCCTCAGTGTGATGGGTGAAGGAGACGAGGAGACGGTTCTTTCCCAGCCTTATTATCTCCTTCCACGTAGAAGGAGCCACATTAGAGATCCCTGGGAAGCGGCCTGAAATGGCCTGAAATGGCACAATGCTGCCCGCGACGGGAGGAGCGAATCCTTCTAACTGTGGAGCGCGACGTTAAAAAGAGCGCCCACCCAGAGCCACGAATCACGCATGCGATGCCTCAGCACCAAAGGTGCTATTTTGTGCTCCTATCGTCCTTATAATTTTGCCTTACGTCTTAATTGGTTTATAATTCAAGTGGGGAAGAGCAGTGAACTTTATAAGCCTTCCCAAGAATATGAATATGTATCTCAAATCCTCTCCCCTCACCTGAGCTCTTGCCCGGAAGCTAATGACCAGGGCATTTTCCAGGTGGGATTTTTTACCACCTCGGAGTCCGCACTTCGTAAATGAAATCGTGCTCCAATCTCCAACTCCCTCATAAAAAGATGTCAGAAGTTTACCACCAGACACGCCCGTTTCAGTCACTGAGCCTTCATTCCTCAGCTCATTCGAGCTTGAACCCCAGGGGCCGTCGCCCTTCTTCCATCGTAAGTCAGGCACGAAGACCTGTTGGTTTTTGTCTTCGGGATTTCTCATTCGTCTGCCCTTCTACCTCCCATCCCAGTCTTCATGCCTGCTTATTGCAAAAGCTCGTCAGCGAGATTTCACTGATCTCAGATTCTTCTCAGTAACTCTCTAGCAGAGCCGAAGTACAACCTTCCTCGGGTGCCACTTCGACCGTAATATTCTCTTCAGAAATGCTTTCAAGGCCTTCCATCTTCAGGTCCTTTTCCTGATTTAAAAGCTCTGCCGTAAGTGGACATGATACAATCAACATTTCTCATTTACTCTCCTTGGCTCTACTCAGACTTGACTCTCATATGCATCAAAAGCACAGCATGCTTTGCATACACGCTTTCTCTCAAGTTGCCAGCCACACACACACGTCATCCAAAATCAGCTTCCACCCTCTTGACCGTCTCCTTCAAATGTTTACGCACGAACACAAAGCCCCATACTTTTATCCTCTCGTGCATTTACAGGTCTAACACATAGGTTCACGGCTAATCGCATACTGTATTAAACGGTGTGTTCCTGTGGCTTCGTGTAACACTTCTCTATCCACGCTGAGTTACTGTGAGTTCCTAGAGCTGAAGGATCATGGTACATTTCCCATATCATAATATGCATTGTTGATCACACGGAAGGTACAAAGTAAATATTTAATGACTGACAAATAAAACGAAGTAATTGTCTTCACCTAAGAGATGGTTCGATTCGATGATCTGAAATTTAAGAATGACTTGATAATCAGAACTTCTAATCTGGCCTCTCTGACTTTCTCTGTTGCTCAGGCAACCCATTTTAGTTATTTTGGATCATTTTCTTAATCCAGAAATGAAAGTGAAACTTGTCATCGTCTTATTCATAGAGAGGGGTGAGGAGTAGCCTAGTCAATGCAATGCACATGGCTAATACAACATTTAATAAAAATGATAAATAACCTCTATTACGAAATTGAACCACTGTTCAATTCCTTCTGCTCTTTCAGTACTTTGATTCAATATTCTCTCACTGAAATCCGAGAGCTTTAATTTGAGAAAGTGTTAACTAAAAATCTTACACTTTCCACATTAACCTTTTCTTCTAATTAGGCATACCTGGATGATATCAAATTATTCCTGTAAAGAAATCAATATATGACGATAAATGCAGAGAGAAACGTCTGGCACTGGAGCTTCGGGGAAGGGGAACCTGGGTGTGACCATCTGTATCAGAGCAAGATGGCAAAATAGCTCGTTCCTGACTTCGGTTCTTCTCAGAGAAAAAGCAACGAGCAACTAACCAGAGACAAGATGTCTTTGTGAAGATCCCAAAACCTGGAGGTGAAGCTAAAGCACGCCTGCCCTTGGACCACAAAGAAACAAACAAATGAACAAACGAACAAACAGAAAAAAAAATTGCATTCGCAGAGTAAGAAAAATGGCTTCACTTTGACACGTCTCCCCTCCTTCAGGCCATGCAATGCCACACCAAGGGGTCCCTTCCTGCGGCCTATGATTTCTCCAGTGGGTAAAGGAGAGCTGGAAATGGACACCCAGCTTCTCCAACCCTCCCGGAAGCTTCCGGGAAACCAATCCAGGCGTCGCCTCACGGGGATCACCGGAGGTCAGTCAGAGATGGAGAAGAGGAGAAGGGCTCCCAGTGGTGAGTCTGCAGATCTCGGCGGAGTTCCGGCTAGAGCGATGCCTGACCTTCGATCCCAGACGTGGCTCTGCCCATCTGTAAACCCAAGCCCGCGGCCCTGTCTGGCCACGGAGCCCGGTTGGCAGTTCTGCCCAGTTTGGGTGCACAGCCAGCGGGCTGTCCCAGTGGCAGAGCCCATTCTACAACCCCGCCCAGATAACTGCCGGACGTGGCTTCCAGCCCTGCCTGATAAGCGAGCCTGGCCGGGAGGGCCCGGGCAGCCGTGGAGCCCATCCGACAGCCCTGCGCAGGCAGAGCCAAACCAGCAGCCAGCAGCCCTGCCCAGCTGCAGAGCATGACCTCCATCCCCATCTGCAAGGGAGCCCAGTGACCCGAGGCAGCCTTGGAGCCCGAGTCTACAGCACTTCCCAGCTGCTGAGCACAGAGCCCGGCCAGCTGCACCGCCCGGTCACGGAGCACAGCCCTGGACAGCAGCCCCGCCTGACCGTGGAGCTGAGCCTCCAGCCCCGCCCAGATGCCAACTACAGTTGGCAGTTCTGCTTCGCCAGGGATCCCAGCCAGAGATCGCACTGGCGAGGGGAGCGCGGCCAGCAGACTGCCCAAACGCGGAGCCCGACCTGCGGCCCAGACAGAACGGAGTCTAGCCGGTGACGCCACGTGGCCGGGGAGCTCGGCCTGATGAACGCAGAGTCATAAATTCTCAACAAAATACTAGCAAACCCAATTCGACAGCACGTTGAAAGCATCACACACAATGACCAAGTGGGATCTATTCTTGGGATGCAAAGATGGCACGATGTACACAAATCAATGCATATATCACATTAATAGAATGAAAGATAAAAATTATATGAGCTTCTCCATAGATCAGAAAGGCATGTGACAAAATAGAATATCCTTTTATGGTAAACACTCTCAATAAACTGGGTGTAGAAGGAACATACCTCAACAGTAAATGACAAACCCAGGGCTAACATCACACTTAATGGTGAAAGGTTGAAAGTTTTTCCTCTAAGATCAGGAATAAGACAAGAGTGCCCACTCTCGCCACTCCTAATCAACATGATACTGGAAGTCCTACTCGGAGCGAATAGGCAAAAAAGATAAAAGGAACCCAAATCACAGAGGAAGAAGTAAAGTGTCTTTGTTTGCAGATGACATGATCCATATTTAGTAACCTTTAAATACTCCACACACAAAAAAAACTATTAGATCTAATAAGTGAATTCAGTCAAGTTGCAGAACACAAAATCGACATACAAAAATCTGTGTGCTTCTGTACACTAACACCTATCTGAAAAAGAAATAAACAATCCTATTCACCAAAGCACCAAAAACAATGAAATACTTAGGAATAAATTTAACCAAAGAGGGAAAAGATCTGTACAGTGAAAACTACAAGACATTGACGAGAGAAGTGGAAAACATCTCATGTTCATCGAGCAAAAGATTTAACATTGTGAAAATGTCCACACCAATGTCCCAGTGACCTACAGATTCAGTGCAATCATATCAAAATTTTAATGACATTTTTCACAGAAATGGAAGAAAACAACCCTGACATTTTCACGGCACCACGAAAGATCCCGAATAGCCAAAGCAATCTTGAGACTGAAGAGCAGAGCTGGAGGCCTCACACGTCCTGACTTCACACTATACTACAAAGCTACAGTAATCAAATAATACGATAGTGTCATAAAAGCAGATACAGACCAATGGAACAGAATCAAGAGAAATAAACCCACGCATGCATTTTTGATAGAGGAATCTACGGTACGCGCTCACTGGAGAAAAAGAATAATCCTCAATAAATGGTGATGGGAAAAGTGGGTGTCCATATGCAAAGAACGAAACCGGACCCTTGGCTTAGGCGACTCAACCAACATAACTTCACAGAAAGACTTACATGTAACATCTGAAGTAATAGAACTCCTAGATGCAAACAGAGACATATCTCTTTGACGTTGGTCTTTGCAATGATTTTTTTTTTTTTTTTTTTTTTTTGGTGACACCGAAAGCATAAGCGACGAGGCAAAAATCCATGAGTGGGATGACATCAAACCAGAAAGCTTCTGCGCAGTGAGAGAGATGATGGACAGATGAACCCACGCGATGGGAGCGAACATCTGTGAACCGCGCCGTCGAGAAGGAGTTAACACCTAAAACGCAGTGTGAAAAATCCACCTTAAAATTCATTTATTAGAACGGGCAGAGGACCTGAATAGACATTTTCCAGAAAGATATACCAGCAGCCAAAAGGAACATAAAAAGGGATGCCCCAGAAAATGAAGGTGTTCAGAGGTTAGGTCGTGAACCAGCTTGGGGAAAATTTCTGGAAGAGGAGACTTTTGAATTCGGTCTTGACTGTGGGGTAGAAGTTTGCTGTGTGTAGAGGAGCAGATGGGAACGAGGGAGAAAAACAGAATTCCTGGAAGATTCTGCAGGGTGTCATATGAGCGAAGGGCATCTTTTCTTTGTTAAACCACTGAAAAGACATTTAACGTGGCTGCAGAGAAGGTAGACGGTGCCATTTGGAGCTGGAGAGAAGGTGGCAGATTATGAAAAGCTCTCTGTGTCACACGAAGGACTTTATCCGTCCGTGAAAAAAATGTGAAACCACTGACGAACTGTATAATATTTGTGCTTCAGAAATAACATTCTGGGAAACACAGGCAGGCTGAATGAGAGACAAGAAGTGAGATTTTTGTTACGAGGCAAGAAATAAGAAGACACATGGTCTGTGGCCGCACCACCCTGAACAAGCCCAATGTCTGACCTCGGGAGCTAAGCGGGGTCGGGCCTGGTTAGTACTTGAGTGGGAGACCACCTAGGAAGACCAGGTGCTATTAGCATAAATAAACAAACAGATAGATAGATAGATAATATATACATATATATACACGTGTGTGTGTGTGTGTGTGTGTCTGTGTGTAAAAATAAGAAGACTAAGACAGGTGAAAACAGAGGAAGCTGCGACATATTTTCGACTGGCACGCGGATGGGTGGAGGCCATGAGGAACCACAGGGTCTGCGGTGTTTCCTGAGTCTGCTGCCATTTTCGGTGTTTCCTACAGGAAATTGATGAGTGGGAGATTCCAACAGATTCACAGAATCAGTGATAGACAACTCGAGCCATTAAATCCCAAATCTTCAATTTAAGAAAATGTACAGTGCCACAAAAAAAAAAAAAAGGCAAAACATGACTGTTATTACGTAAACTATCAAATGTTTATTTCATTTCTATTTAAAATATTTTCAAGTAAAAATATGTACAAAAATATATATATACAAAAGTTGAGGCAGCTGGAAGCATGACAAATGGACATAAACACAATAGGAGTTAAATTCAATGCAAAATCCAGTGACATCGTAGTGCACCAAAATTTATTCCACATGAAAACACGTGTGTCAGGAGTTTCCACCGGATAAAGTCACACTTATTTCATAGTGTCTTGCCACTTGCACAAATAGCCCATAAACACCATCTGGCAGTGCGATTGCTACACCAGAACTCTTCCTGGAGGGAAGTCATTAAGCTGTAAAAAATCCATTTTATTTCACATATCAAATGTGCCAGAGAACCCCAAGAAACATGACGTGATCCACAAACGCAAGTCCCTCTCCACTATTTACATTCTCATAACTAAGTATCTTCGTACTCTGAATACGGTTGGAATGTAGGTGCCGAAAAGGCATTTTGCTCTTTAAAAATTTATCCATCTAAGACATTGTGTAGAATTGGTATCAAACACACACAATCCCCTTTACCGAGTTTCATTATCGTCATGCCAGAGTGAAGCAATCCTGCCACAGATGAGGACCGTTTAGGATACTGACTGAGGCTCACTCTTCCTCAGCCGGATTTCTCTGTGCCCGTATTTTACGTCACCATGACACATCCACCAATCCCTCCCCCGCCCCCCCCACGATTAGGAGAATAGTACAAGGTCATGACAAATGCATTCCGGATCCAAGTTGAGGGGAGTTGCCGGTCTATAAACCACGACGTGAGCACAGACCGGAGAGGTCGCCGCTAGCACAGACCCCCAGAGGAGCCCACCACCTTCTCCCTGGGTTACACTGATTCCCTCGGTGCCGAGTACTGATGCCTGCCATAGGGTATGATACAAGGCCTTTAAATACATTCATATATAGTACCTAATAACATGGTAATATGAGCATACCGACACAGACTTTTATGCCCCTTGATAACTGAAAAAGAAGTTACTGTCACTAGGCCAAATTTTAACACAAAGCTCACTAAACCCATTTTATAAAGTAAATGCAGACACAGTCACTATAAAAAGGCATGGAAGACTCATCATGAGATGAATTCGGAGTCAATAACTAAAAACCATCTCTACCAGTGCATCACTACCATCTAACCCACTCTAGGAAAAGCCAAAACCAAGCTCTATAAATAAAATCTTGAGTCAAAACTGTCGGAAAAGCAGGAAGAACTGCGTTCTCCAAGCGTTCGGTCCAGGCGGCCACGTGGCTTCCCTTTCTCTGGCTTGTGCTTATTCAAAAGCCACGCGGAGCCCACATTTACCATCAGTAAAATGCGACGACATCTTTGTTCACCCGTCTGGCAAAGGGAGGAAGACGCTCTGTTTTGTGGTACTAAGCAAAACATCCTTAGCCCTTCAGACGCCTACGGTCGCCAACTCTCAAGCTCTTTGGAGGTACCACTGAGAACCCATTCCTATGATGCCATGAGCAGGTCGCAAGGAGAGAGAAGAGCGAGGTCGATACCCATGTTCAAAACAACCAGTGATTTTTGAACACAGGCATCGGCCCCAAACAGGCTGAAAGAGTTAAGTGATATGCCACCCTGTAAACATGGATGATAAGAGAAGAATCCAGTTTTCAAGACATAAGTATTAACGGTCTAGTTCCAGACTTATGGCAGCAGTGATAAGATTCACAAGGAAAACCTAGTAGGTGAAATGTTTCTCCGAGGAAAGGATCAAAATATTCCCAGACCACTTAAAATTTTGGGAAGATTCTTGTTCGCGTAATCACCGTAGCTACATGTTTTGTTCTCTACTTCAAGGACAATTAAAAAGTACTATTTGACATTATGAATATACACGGTAGTATAACGGAGATCATTTCTGTTCTGTGATAAGCACACACTCATTCATTTGAAACAATCTGGGTTTCATTTCTCCAAACTATTTTTCTACTGTTAATATTATATTGCTTATATTACATTAGTCAGTAAATGGGAATTTGGAATGATGGAGAAATGCCGGGAAAGAAAGGATTCAGAAATCCTTTGAAAAAGCTAGAACCGAGAAACCACACTGCCTTGCCTCCCAGCGTGTGAAGGATACACTTCTGAGCACGTGCCGAAGAGTTAGCCGGGATGAGCGGAGTCTCGCTCCACAGGCCTCATCTACGTGCGACCACTCGCAACGCAGCTGCAGCACACAAAGGCCTGACGTGTTTTCCTACAAGATGCTGCACAACGCACCCTGTCGCACCAAGGGCCCAAGATACGGTCCCTAATGCAAATGAGATCACTGTGCACTAGTCTTTTTTTTTTTGCCTCCAGCTTTCAACTTGGCCTTTCGAGGCTTCAACAAGAGGTAATAAGGACTCAGTGAGCAAGTCTTCTACCAAGTAAATTCACTTGAAAGTCAGATTTTTAAAAAAATCAGTAGTGTATATGCTGAAGGGAAAAAAGTATGTTCACTTTCAAACCAGTGCATCCGTCTGTGTAGTGTTCAGATGCCTAAATGCCCCATGGTTTCTTGAGAGAATTGTTATTTGTAAGACCGTTAAGGCCGTGACTGATACTAGAAGTGCACCCTGGCTCCTTCCACTAGCTGAAATACACACACGTAACAGGTAACTATTTGGAGAGCGTAACCATCCACCGCTGGTACTTTAAAGCCAATGGCAACAGAGAAGTGGGCAGGGAAACAAGGAAGTAATCCCGAGGGGTCATGTCACACTAAGAATACCCATGCCGTATAAACTCACATGAGGACTTACTCCTATCCTGAGGAAATTATGTCAAAAAATAACACAAAGGGAATTATTGATGCATGCAAGATGACAGAGAAATGGTTCAAAGAGATCAAGGTAACATCCTGATGCGATTGTGAAGAAGGGCAGTATCTCACAGCATACAGAAAACTCGTGAACTTCTCGTGAGCTCCTGATTTCACCTCTGTGAATCTGTACCCAGTCTGAAACTACACCAAACACTTACTTTTCACTGCCAACTCATTTGAAAATACGACAAAAAGAAAAAAATGATCTCCAAAAATTTGCTGTTAAAATAACTTTTTAAATATGTTATGAATACCACCAAGAGGTTACACTTTTAGGTATTATGTATATTGAGAACTACTAAAAATACTGCTGATGGGAAAATGATTCTAAAAACATTTACAGATAGAAATTCTTTGACCTATAACTAATGTAAACAGAAGCTGTCAAGATGACTCATTATCTGCTCTAATTTGTATCCACCACAAGCCTGTCGCCAGTTACACGATGCCACGCTATTATTCCCAACTTCGGTAAAGAAAGCCAAATGCAACTCGGTAACCGTTATCGGCCCCGACATACGGCATATCGTGCAGGGAACAATGAAGCGAGATCAGATTTAAGAAAAAATTAAATGTCTTGACTCGTCGGCATTCAAAACCCAAATCTCTCTATATTTCTTCCCAGACGAAGAAAAAGAGCTACGAGAAAAATCCCACTCATTGTTTTTTCTATCATTCAGAACTGACACATAAAATACATCACAGGTGAAACTCTCTCCTTTAATAGCACATAATATACATTATGAGAAACCTACTTATGTAGAGAATACTTCAACTAACTCACAATTTTATTTAAAAATATATCCTACAAATGCCCATGCTTACTTCCAATAGAGAAAGTAATGGGAGTATTTTACCTTACTCGCGGGGACGAATGCAGATTTTACAGGGCCAGAAGTATATACAATTCTACTGACCTTTTAAGAAAATAAATACAAAATTCCCAATGCAAAATTAGGCACAGGACCTTGGAGGGGGCATGTCTAAGTGAGGGGCACCAAAGCCTACATTTCATTAGCTTCTCAGGAGAGCCACCTACGCTCAGTGAACAATTATTTCTTAATATTTCTGACTATATCGCATAATAAATTACACCAAAATATCATTACCTCCAACTGCTTTCATTTCCTGCTACTCTGACCTTCAGTTTTCTATCTTTTCATAACCTATACCTCAATTATAAGAAATCAACGTTAGGTCAAAGATGCTCCCTTTCTTAGCTGGCATTACATCCATCTGCAAATAGACATGAAATAATGAGTTTCCTGAAGAACAATTACAGCTCATGAAGAATTCTGTTGAGTGATAGAACTATACTCCGGTTAACGATATGCTGAGACAGCAGATAGCGATCGGGCAAACAATTTTATCAGACACCTAAAAACAACCCGGAAATTGGTTTCAATGTCCATGTTTTAGTGTTAGATAAACTGCCATGCATTTCTAGCATAACCTAAGAATCTGCCATACTTCTGCGCCATTGGGGGTGGGAGAGATAAGCATGTCTGCATGTGTGCGTGTACACGCCTAACGCTGATGTCTGGGACTGCAGTCGGCCATCTCTTCTAGGACACACTATCATTCTGAAAATAGACTACGGGACAAATATGAACCCCTGTGGTAAGAGAAAAAGGCAGGATTTCTTACGAGTTCACTTAGAGATTCAAACACTAAGTTTGGCTGACAAAATGTCAATCTTGGATATGTACTAAATGTTATCGAGAGTAAAAACTGAAATCAGTGAATTGGTATCGCCTGATTCATAAATCATCATTACTATTTTAGTCAATTGTCTATAAATTCTACATCTTTTCTTAATGAGTTTAGTCAGTGTACTTCTTTCAAAAAATCCTTATTTTCAAATGGACAAAAAAATTAAAGAATGACATATGCTGACCATGACTATTTAATCTTAGGAATATGTAACTAACCGTTAACAGATTTCATCATACTGTAACTCTCATTTGAAATTTCCACAATATTTTCTAAACCTAGCATGTAACACCTGTATGGATATACACATTCACACAGTTTCTCCTTCTCTCAGTGAATCTGTTACCAGTTCTCTCTTTTGCGAGTTGAATGATAATTCAGGTGAGGAAATTACTGACGAAGCCTAGACACAAAAGTGGGAAAATTCTGGAAACATCAGTTGTAAGTCTTATTTATCGATGACATTTCTTCCTCAGTTTTTATGTGAATATATGCCTTTTCCTAATTGACCTGGACGGTTGCAGCCGAAGACCTATTGTAACAGAATATAAAATGTATAAAGAAAATGTACAACCTGTCAAAATTCATCACCATGTAAAAATAGCTATGAAACAAACAAACAAAAATTTCGGAATGACTAATACTGCATAATATTTTGGGCATTTTCTTTCTTGGTGATTTCTGTCTCGTGTTGACATTATAATTTGAAGATTTGAAAATGCACATGTTTAGATGTATTTATCAAGGGTAAATTAGTCATGAAACAGGTGGTTGTGCTTTAGAAGATTTAATACCAAACTGAGTATGGCTTTGCTGTAAGACAGTTACATCCTTTCTTGATCGAATGAGCTGCCGTAAAAACCGAATGGCGTATAACCATGTGCCTTCCTAAAGGTGAGTGGAAAAGAAAAACTTCCCAATAATTTCTCAAAGGTTTTTACTTAAACATAATTTGTAGATTTAGCTCATGAACAGTAGCCCCTAGAAGCTCTTCTTCAACGGATCTATTAAAACTGGGCATATCCCGACTCTGTACTTTGTTCAAAATGCTCTGAGTATCACTCATTAAAAGACGAGTGACATCTAAGTTGACACCGAAAGGGAAGCAATGCAATGCCAACGTAAAACAAATCTCTCCCCTCTGTCCACAGTGACGATGCCTGCTTTGTCTTTCTTTCTTCCTCCAGAAGAGCAGAAAACACTTTTCACAGTATGGTCATCTACAGTATGTAAAAACCCGCTTTTACAAAACCCATATATATAGAAAACATTTCAGTCTCCGATTGAAGATTCTTAGCCACGGTAAGATATATCACAGCGAAAGACCACTGAAGTGATTGTCCGTTCCACAGGCTTTGTCCCCTAACTCCAAAAGGTGGGTATCAGGCACTCGAGAATCACGTGAACTCATAGTAGTATAGTTGCATCTCAGCTTTCTAGAACCACATGGAGTTATAACTAAATTTCTTAGAAACCAGTTTCAATACACTAAATGATACGAACAGAAATAACTTATTCCTTTCAGTCCATCACCAAAGTTGCAATCCTCTGGATTTTCATAAAATGAAGTGAACGTCCATATTTTGTTTCAGCCTTTTCGGCAGAAACAAGGCCAAGGATAGATTACCAAGATTTCAAATGCATTAATTCATAATTAATGACAATCTTCTTCTGGTACAACTTCCAGTATTATTTGTAAGGTTCTGGTTATTCTGCCTACAAAGAAATAACGAAAAGAAATTAAAAATGCACAGAAATCAGAAATGCATAAAAAACAGCAAAAGGTGATTTATTTGGGGTTGAATACCGAGAACACACAACTGCCTATTTCATAGAGCCCTTTCGAGAATGATTTACTTCATTAGACCCCTATCATCCTCAATTAATTTATTTGTCACTTCTGTAACTTCCCATGATGGCTTCCCAGCAAGAATGCATTAATATTTTATATTCAAATAAGGACTTTTATTTATGAACCAGGAGGCTGAAAATATTTTGAGACAACAGGATCGAGATAGAAATAAATGTTCAAAAACGCATTTCATATTCAGCTTTAAATTGCTTTCGTTGTTTTCGCACCTATGAGATTACAACCGATTCCTCCGCAAAATCAGGAGAAAAAAATCAAAATACAATTTCCAATCTCAACCTTGGAGTGTCCTCCTGAGCAAAGCATCTCATCTCCCAGGACCTCGTTCGCCTCATCTATAGGAGGGACTTGGGAGTGATGTCAGCAAGGCTTGGAGCTCAAAAAAAAAAAAAAAAAAAAAACCCCACCAAGAACAACAAAATAAACAGCTACAAATGGAAGAAAACAGCTCAGGAAAAGGTCTAGACGACAAAGCAGCAGCAGGAGAAACCCGGCGGAGCTCCAAAGTCGAGGATGGCCGCACCGAAGAGTGAAGCAAGCACCTGGCCCGCATCGCCCCAACCCAGCAGTTGCTGTGGGGAAGTTCACCGTAGGGTAGGGGAGGAGACCCCACCACCACCACCACCCCGCAAGCCTCACCCTGCCAACATTCTCGGCTGTTGCTAGAGAGGTCTCCCACAGTGTTCAACAGCCTGAGCGCCCCCACCTCTGCGTCTGATCCCAGGGGCTGGGGCAGTTGCCGAGGTGAGACTGGCCCCTCAAAGTCCCTAGATGCTGCTGCGCCCCCCCCCCCAACCCCCGCCGAGGGTTTCGGTGCCACAGCACTCTGCCATAACGGAGACCTGAGCTGTCGCTGCTCTTTGCCCAGCTCGGCTTCTCCCCAGCATCACTGAGACAACCTCCCTTGCTCTGGGCCCTGCCCCCAGGGTCCCAAGTCACACTTCGGCTGCCAATATCGGGGCAGTGCCGCTGCCGAGCCCCGCTGCCCTGCATCCCACGTCATTGCTGAGATGGGTTCTTGCCACCCTGAGCCTCATCCCCTGGGTCCCTGGTCCTGGCTCTCACCCCTCAACGTCAGGGGCACTGACACGACCCTGAACCCGACTCCCGCAGCAGGTCAAGGCTCAGACGCGTCCAGGAGCAGATGGTTTCACTGGTGAATTTTACCAAACACGGAGAATAAACACCAATACCTCTCTCACACAGATGGAAGAACTGGAAGAGGCGGGAACACTCGCAAACTCACTTCACGGAGCCAGCATTACCCCGACACCGAAGTCAGAGACGCCGGAAGAAAACTACAGACCAACATCCTTGATGAATACGGATGCGAAACTTCTCAGCAAAATATTAGCAAACCGAATTCAACAACACATTAGAGGATCGTTCACCATGATCAAGTGGGACATGTCCCTGGGATGCGATGACGGTTCCTCATAGTACTGGAAGTCCGAGCCACAGCAATTATGCAGAAAAAGAAATAAAAAGGCATCCACGATCAAAAAAGAAGAAGTGAAATTATCTCTGTTCGCAAATGACACCTTATATAGAGAAAACCATAAAGACTCCCCTAAAAACTGTTACAACTAATAAATGAATTCAGTGAAATTGCAGGATATAAAATCAACACACGGGAATCGGTTGCGTGTCTGTATGCTAACGGCAGAGTATCTGAAATAGAAATTAAGAAAGCAATCCCATTTGCAATGATATTGAAAACTGAAATACTGAGAAGTGAATTTAACCAAGGAGGTGAAAGAGCTGTACACTGAAAACTATAAGACATGAATAAAAAAGAGACTGAGGAAGACACAAAGAAACGGAAAGATATTTCATGTTCCTGGATTGGAAGGATACTGTGAAAATGTCCACACAACCCAAAGTGATCTACAGATTCAATGCGGTCCTGATCAAAATTCCATTAGCATTTCTCACCAAAAAACAAAACCACACAAAAAACCCCGTCCTAAAATTTGTTTGGAACCACAACAGACCTTAAATAGCCAAATTAGAATACTGAGAAAGAAGAACAGAGCCGGAGGCGTCATCGTACCTGATTTCGAGCTGTATTATAACATTACAGTAACCAAAGGAGTATGGTACTGGCATAAAACAGGCATGAAAATCAGTGGAATACAGAGAGAGTCCTGACGTAAACTTCCGTATATGTAATGAACTAATTTTTGACGAAGCTGTCGAGAACACACAATGGGGAAAGGACGGACTCTTTGATAAATGATCTTGGGAAAACCAGATGTCCACATGCAAAAGAATGAAACTGGAGCTCAACCTTATACCACTCACAATGATTTCTTGGCTAAGTCACCAAAGCGCAGGCAACCAAAACTACCATAAACAACAGGACCACATTAAAGAGCTTCTGAAAGCCAAGGAAACAATCGATACGTTGAAAAGATGACTTACAGAATGGGAAAAAAATACGTGTGAAGCATATATCTGATAAAGGACTAATATTGAAAATACATAAAGAACTCAGACAACTCAACAGCAAACCAGAAAATAATCCAACTTTAACACTGGGCAAAGGATCTGGGTAGACATTTTTTTTTCCCCCAAAAAAAACATACAAATGAAAAGGTGTTCAACATCACTAATGGCCAGGGAAATCAAAATAGAACCACAATGAGATGTCATCTGTGACACAAGTCAGGATGTCACGACACAGCTCGTGGAACCGTTAGCAAGCGGCTCATGGACTGGATGCTCTAAGCGGCATTGCCCCAGGGGACGTGGAAACGAGATGGGAGGTACCAGGGTTCCTGACGGCTGCATTAGTCGATGAAGCACTGAAACCAAGCACTTACACAAGAGAAGCAATTAAAAAAAATACCCATATTCTTCAAAAAAGAAAAAAAGACAAACGATAACAAAAGTTGCACGGATGTGGAGGACAGGGAATCCTTATCCACCGTTGGCGGACACGTAAATTGGTACAGCCATGGGGAAGCAACATGGCAGTTCCTGAAAAACTTAAAGACAGAACTACCTTATGACCCAGTAATTCTGCTTCTGGGTTATGTATCCAAAGGAATTAAATTCAGTATATCCAAGGGATACTTGCACACTCTGGTTCACTGAAGCATTATTCACAAGAGCCAAAAACTGGAAACGGCCTGGATGTCCATCAACGAATGAATGGATAAGATGTTACGCACACACTGGAATATTGTTCAGCCATGAGAAAGAAGAAAACCCTGCCGTTTGCAACAACATGGGTGGATCTTGAAGACGCTATGCTGAGATAACTCAGGCAGAGAAAGACAATACTGTATGCAATAACGTGTGGAATCTAAAAAATCAAACTTGCTAAAACAGAGAGTAGAATGGCGATGGCCGGGGCTGGGAGGAACCGGAGAGATGTGATTTAAGGGCACAAACTTACAACTAGTAAATACACGAGTTCTGGAGATCTAAAGCACGAGGTACTGATTACAGTCGACGATATCATTTTACGAAAGTCACTCAGAGACTAAATCTCAACCGTTCTCGACACAAAAAGGAAATGATAAATGCGTGATAAAGATATTAGCTAACGCTATTGTAGCCGTCGTACTGCAGTACACAAACGTCTCCAGCCAACATATTATACACTTTAAACTTACACAATGTTACGTGTCAATTGTATTTCAGGAAAAAGTTTTTTTTTTTATTTTTAAATAATTTTTATAAAAAGGAAGAATGAGAGACTCAGACTAGGTCAGTGGCTTTCAACATGTATTCCCCAGACCGGCAACATTACCATCGCCTGGGATATTAGAAATGCATCTTTTCGAGCCCCATCCTCGACCTTCTGCATCGGAAATCTGTGATCCCGACAGGGACTAAAACGCAGGAACTGCTGGGCTGCGTGATATCTAAGGTCACTTTATCTCAGCCGTGTTTGAACTCTGTGACCGCTTTCCTGGGGTGCCACTTCTGGTTCATGTCTCATCTTTAGAATCAATCCTCCAGAACCTCTTCAGACAACTACTGGTCCTGGAGCCTCGAGAGCCTGTGCTCTGTACAACTTGTCACCTGTAACAGTCCCTTGCAAGCAATGTTATTGCCATTCGAAAAGCAATATTTTTTTCCCATCTTTTCTTTTCTAACAGTGTTCCCCAAGGTTGTTTTCCTCAGCAACACTAATTTGGACAATATTCATTAATTATAAAGAGTCCAGCACGGCTCTGGCAAATAGAAAACGCTAAGGAAAAGGAGCTTCCATAAACTCTCTTTCGTCACAGCCCACATTGAGATGCACGTGGAGCGCAAAGGAACACTCACGTGGAACGACAGTCCACGCTCACAGAACAGATGTGTGGTACGACCGTGGCAGAAAAGCAGACCGTGGAAAAGGATGTAGTAGGGAGAGGTGCCGTCTGCAGGCCGCGGAGGAGCTGGGCCACCGGACGGGGTGGACCAGGAGGCCTTCGCTGTGTGCAACGGTCAGACGCAGAGCGGTGGGGTTAGGCTGACCCCCCACCCCCAGCCCTTCCTCCCCGAAGAATCCCGCTGCAGCCGCCTGCACAAGTGCGCTGAGTGCGTGTGTGTGCGCGTGTGCGTGTGTGTGTGTGACTAGTCATGCGTTCATCTACTGAGAGAGTTGTTTTTCCTTTTTTAATGACCGCCTTTCCTATGTAGTGTCTGCTCCTCCAGGTCCCAAACAGCAGCCTTCTCTTCGGTGTTTCTGTATTCGGGGCTCGTCAGCCCTCCTCCGCCTACCCAGGTCACAACACCGCATGGCCTCCACTGAGGGAGACCCCGTTGCTGTCCTTGTTGGACACCCCACTTCCCGAATGCTCAGTTTGGATCTTCTACACACGTGAGGCCAGACAAGCATCGCTCTCGTCTGGTCCTGCACCCCCAGCCCTTTTAGTCCCCCATCCTCCGTTGGATCTGTTACGGTCTCTCTTGGAATCTCAGGATGTGAAGAATTTTCATCATTATGGAGGTTTGGGAGGAGTGACTCATTTTGGCTCTGGGCAGCTGCTGGAGCCACCCCAATTTTTCCTTCTAGGTTGTCCACAGCTGTGGAGTGAGATGGGGGTGCTCTGAGGAGGCCCCCCACTGACCCGGGAAAGCCCAGAGCAGCGGCACCCGCTACCCCCCTACAAAGCTGTTTCTTTCAGTACAGCGGGGCCGGTGAGCCTGCACCGGGAACTTCCAGGAACCGCATGCTGGCCACGACGCCAAACGGCAAGGGCCGGATGTTGGGTTTTATCTTTCACGTCCAGTTGTTCCTGTCCCCAGCCGAAGCCACGCCTGACCGCAGGACCTGACTGGCCCACCGCACCGACAAGCGCGGGAACGAAGCCCAAAGTCACAGAGTCCTAGCGCAAAGACAATCTTCCCCGGAAGTCGTAACGAGAGCAGCAGTGGGTGCGTGTGTCTTAAAAAGGCCTCGCAACCTTTTCCCATGCGTGGTCTCATCCGATCCTCACGAGGCAGATGGTCTGGGCCCCTAAGAAACATGGGCAAGCTTAACGAACGAACGTGCTGCGCCGCGGGCTTCGTGACGCGTCTGTCACGTGCGCTAAGCAGCTCTCGGGGAGGTGTCATCAATGAAGTCACTGTCACACGTGGGAGCAGCCGATGCTTGTAGGACTCTGGAACGGCAAAGGCCCCGTCTGCAGAGACGAGCTAGTCGTTCTGCTAGCACTGGCCGGGGGGAGCCTTCCGAGTCAGGTTTTGTTTAAATACAGCTGTCCTTCACCTCTCGCTCTGAGCAGGAGGGACTGACTTCCAGTCACCCCGCTCACTCTCTGCGGTGACGGGGCCAGGCTGGTGAGTAGCGGCAGTCAGGAAAGACCCGCCCGGCCGGGTTCGCCCGGTCCCGGACTCTCCAGGTACCGGAGTATGTCGGTGGGCCATCAGCCCCGTTTTCCTCGGAGGAGAAGCTCATGTTTCTATCAATAATTAAGTAAATAAATAGCCAGGAGAATTAACTCCTCCGTCAGAGACGACAGGAAAAAGCTTTCTGTGCATCTGACTCTTCCCGCAGGGGCCTGTCTTCTTCGCACCGGAGGAAATGCTAGCGAGCAGAGCGTGGTTCAACACTGGCCTCCTGTGGCCAGAGGGATTCATCGACTCTCTGGAAACCGCACATCCTCAGGCCTCTGGTCAGGAACGTTCCCTGGCTCCGTGCCCAGCGGCCTGTCCCTGTTTTCTGAATGCTGTTCGGCTGCCTGGCTTTGTGTTTTTTTTTTTTTTTTTTTTTTTTTAATGGAAGCACCCTAGCTAAGATGTGTTTCGATAAACCGTCGTTTCACAGGGCTCATCTGCTCACGTATATGAGGGTGAAAATCAACGAGAGCATAAAGGCTAAAGAATGCGACCCAAGAAGACGATTTCCCGTCACCTCCCTGAACCAGCTGCTCCACGCGGAGGCTCCCTGGCCTCCCGGTTCACACAGACTTTCTCTCTCCCGACGCAGAGCCGGCTACGGCGACAGGTGGGGGTGCTAAGAAGTCTGCCTTTTTGTGCATCTGTGAGTGAGTGTTTTGTTTCAGCCAAAGACTAGGAAAACACTTGCTATTACAGCAATAAATACCATGATTTTTTTTTTTAATGTTACAACAAAAAAAATGCTTCCTAAGAGAAAAACCAAACAAAATTACCAAGGATTGTTACCTTTGGCCACTCGCTTTCAAGGCGGCTGTAAAGATAAAGGGTGACGATGATCGCAGCTTAAAGGCGCTCCTTGGCAAGCCTTAATGGCGTTTTTTAAGACCCCAGGAACCATTATGAGACCCTCACATTGCCGCCACCTTCACGAACCGCTGACACTAAATCCAGAATCCTCGGAGATGCTCAAGTCATCAGTAGAGACGGAAAAATAAGCAAACGCTTCAAAACGGCATGAGCAGGGAGACACGTCACAGACCGACCGGGCGTGTGCGGGGGGGAGGGTCGTGGTGATGAAGGAACGGTGCCCGGTGGCGAGAGGGGAGCAGCTTCGCCGCGGGCCGGCCACACACAGGGGGCACGCGGCGGCTGCCTGCCCCTCCGTCCCACGCCCTCCTCCCCGTGGCCCGCCGCGAGGGCCGCCAGCTCCCTCGCGCTACGCCCTCTCGGTTTTCCACGATGCTCAGGGGTTTTACCTGTCTCCAGCCGGCATCTGAGATAAACACAGATGCCCTAGTGCTGGGCGCTCACCTGTCCTGAACACTGGCAAGGAGGAAAGCGATCCCGATGGTAAAGAGTATTTAATGACACTTTCTTTTTTTTTCCCCCAGAATTTTATTTCCTACAACTGAGAAAACCTAACGAAAAATCTTCTACAGAAGACTAATGTGATCTAGCAGGAAAAGGAGATTAAATGCCCTGCTAAGCACTCAGTATGCCTGTGTTAGGTTTAAAGACCGAACTTTTATAGAAACGTATAGAAACGCTGCTTCAGAGAACAATGGTACCAGCAAGAAAAAAAAGAAAAAATTGAGTATAAATAGCACATGCAAAGCCAAAGATAACAAATACCAACTGAAAGCTAATAAAGAACAGCAGTAGAAAAATTCTATTTTAAATGACTGGCTTCTCAATGAGTCCGTGTCACACACTGAACATTCGACAAGTACACCGAGTTTGTATGTGAGTGTGTGTGTTCATTTAGAAACAGTGACATTATCAACAATCTTACCAGAAATCTCCCTCGATTTTTTACTGAATTTTAAAAAATTAACTAGAGCAAAGGAAGTAAATTTAAATGAATGAGAACAAAAGTTGTTTCCTAAACTCATCAAACTCAGCGGCAAGGACGTTATCTGCTTCTCTGGCTGCATTTTTCGCCTCTCCCTCTCTTCTCCCAGGTACTCAACCTAGAAAGATGACGACTTTGAAGTCCAGCAGATATGGATTCAAACCCTAGCTCCATGGTTCAAAAATCTGTTCCCCCCAAAATAAAACCCCGCCCTCCCTGAGTCCCGGGTTCCCCATGCGAGTCTGGGAATGACACCGCCTCACACAGATCTCAGCGACGAGGCTTTGTCCTCCTCCAGCTCACCTGGCTGCCAAGCCCTGTGGGTTTCTCTCCTTCCGTATCCTCACTTTCTCTCGGACCCTGCTCGGGCCTGTGTTCAGACCCTCTTCCCTTCCTGCCGCGATTACTGTGGTCATCACTCGCCCACCTCGGTTCTCTCCTCTGCCTCGACCCTCTCTAGTGCTCCCTCGCTGCCTCTAGGATGATTTTCCTCAAACACAGAACTGCCCGAGTTCGAATTTTAGCTCTTCTACTAAATATCTGTATGACCTGTCACTCGAAATCCATAAAATGGGGATGACAATGCTCCCCCCCCCTCAGAAGGCCGTTATAAAAATTAAATAAGGTCATGTGACCTCTAACACAGAATTCACACACGATACGTGTGAGCTGCTTACTCTTCTCTTCCTTGTTCTCGCTCATCTTATAACCCTCCTGCGATTCGCCATGCCTATTAGATAAGGCAATCGTTACAATCGCGATATTTAAGACCTTTGCAGGCCTCTGCTGAACTCCCCATCGAAACTCATATCGCTCCTCAAGTAGTAAGTAGTTTATGACATAGAATCACTAAACTGCATTTGACCCAGAATAGAAGTAATTCAGTTAGTGAAGGATTCAGACGAGCAGTTAGGCTGTTTATAGAACTGCCGACAAAATTCTCTGAAAGCTGTTCTCCTAAGACGCCACTAAGCAGCCCCACTAAAACCACTCTTACCCCAAACATCGTTCTGCTTTTCCTTCTCCCAGTTCTCATGAAAATGCAGTAATTACTCAAACTAGCGACCGCCCCACTCACGTCTTTAAACTGTAAGAAGCGCACGCCGTGCGTGTGCACCTAGATGCGCTTTCTACACATGGTTTCTCGAGAGGTCCTGAAGCCGTTTCAGCGGCTTACCTGATGCTCTTCTAAACCACTTGGGTTTCTTGTCCCATATGATGAAGAAATAATAGGCGGGGACCCCAGTCAGCGTGATGATGAAGCCGATGCCTGTACTGAAGGGGTCCGAATACAGGGACAGGGCGACCATGAAGAGACAGGTGAAGGAGAACAAGGCCGGGATGAACAGCGGCACCTGAAACGCAGCAAGGGGGAAACGTCACACAGGGAGAGGCGGGCTGCGGTTTGGGTGAGGACGTCGGTTCTCAGGAAATCGGGGGATGCGCTCTGGTCTCGTGCCCCGGTGACGGGCGCCATGCTCCCTCACCTTACCAGGCACAGGGACTGTATTAAACACACTCCCTTAATTTTTTTTTTTTTAAATCTTTGCGTAGAATAAAACCTAAGGATAAATAAGTGTGTTTCCTTAGAGACGTCCCATTTGAATTACTTTACTCGTTACGCATCACTACGATTTCTGGTTTTGCTTTTAACAGATGGGCTGGGCTCTTTGAGAATCGCGATTGGAATCCACCTTAATGCGGGGCCGAGACTATGGGCTGCTGGTTGCGTGTTAAACTCTTTCAGTACGTACTGCCTTCCCGTTGGAGGTTCGCAGTAAGAGCCCACAGAAACAGGACAAGCCCACTCCTGCCAACCACTAATAAGGACGTTGCCAGCGCTAGGCGATGAATATAATTAGAAACGAATTCTGACAGCGTGACTGACAACGTCATCTGTGTTGTTTCTTAAAAGCAAATAAAGAGTGAGGTCAAATCAATCTGCAAACACTGTGGGCTGAAGGAGAGGAGAAGCGTATTCCCCAGCCCTCCCGAGGAGAAAATGCGCCGTCTATTAAGTGGTCAATTCATACATCTTCTCTTTCCCTGGAGCGTATAATATAGAAAAAGAGCAATATAATAAGCCATAACCTTTAAAAAATATTTAAAATGTGTATTTCGTACAGCAACATCTCTTCCAGAGTTTTAGTTAGTGACGATTCCATATGTATCTGCCTTACTCTTTCTCGGCATGGCTGCCCACAGCTATCCAGCACACAGACAGATCCAAGTATTGCGTACTTGAGACTTAACAGGTCATTGGGCACGTCCATGAGAAATCAACATAGTGAACATCCTGCTTCAATACCAGCGCCTTCCAAAAAATGAGACATACTGAGTTCACTAAAAAAAAATGCCATCAACTATGTTTCCAAGCTAAAAGCAGCCCAATATGAAGGCAGTATCTGCAAGAGTTAAACATTTATGGCAGAGACGCTGCCCCCTGCCCCAGCTTCTCATCATCAAGTTAAGACAAAAGGAGGACCTGACATTAGGGGAAAGATTTACGCAAGCCCGTCAGGCCTGCTGAGGTTACCTTGAAAGGACGATGCATATCTGGGCGTTTGTATCGAAGATAAATCAGCCCGGCGACCGCTAGCCCAATAAAAAGCCACCTGGCAAAACTGAGGAAATTCAGAAGACTGTAGAGGTCCCCACAGAAGAGCATGATCATCGTCAGAGGGTGCTGCGGGGTGAGTGAGAGAGGACACAGGTGACCATGAGCGAGAACATCACGACGCACTGTCATTATCTTTAGCAAATGGTTATTTATACTGTTCAGCTACCACTGTGATTAAGACTAATATTTAACTAACCTCCTTTCTATATTCTGCTCTTAAAAATCCCTTTGCTTCCCAGGAATAGACCGAGAAAGGGCCATCGTCACTACCGCTCATCCGGAAGAAATTTTAAACGAATGTTTGGTCTTTAGCTGCTTTTGCATTTGAGAGAAGAGACTGGGCTTTCAAAGTCATCCTCGATGACAGAAAATGTAAAGCCCCAGAGACGGAGATGATTAGTAAATAACTCGTCGTAAAAAATCAAAAATGCACCCTACTGGCAAGTTCGCGGAAAGCTCTGCCAGTGATGTCTGATGGGCTCTTGGCTGTGCACACACATGAAACACAGCCACTTCTAGGGGACTCTGTGGTCCCTGGAATGCAAAACGTTGACCCTTTCTTCCTCTACTCTCGCGGTCACCGTGCACTGGCCACGGGTGACGCTGAGACCACAGAAAAGAATGCAGAGCAGAGAGCAGCGTAGCAAGGCCCTGCAGCTGCACACGCCAAGGGCAGCATGACTGAGAGCAGAGGCTGAAAACGAAAGCCCTCTTCACGGCATAAGACATTCTGTTCCCCCAAGTGACACTTAACTTCCAGATTCCGCACAGAGAGCTCGCATGCTCTACTACAAAAAAAAAAAAAAAAAAAAAAAAAAAAAAGCTCAAGGAAACATTTTGAAACAAATTAAATGCATGAAAAAAAAAAAAATTTCAATGAATTCTATGGTGCTCCTGACAGCAGATTCCATTTGAGAAAAATGCTACAAAATGGTAAGTAAAAGGGATATAACATTGCCAATGGGTATCTGAGGACTGTTACACCTTACAGTCTTTTGTATCCTACATTTCATAGATAGTCTTCTCTGCATAAAGAATTCTACAGCTCAAATTTAAGTCTTAGTGCTTTTATTTCTTCTCTCTAGGGCTGCTCTCAAATGTCTCACTCGTAATCATAGAATCACCATATTGTCTAGGATTTCATCTTTTCTATAATTTTGAGTGTGTATCATTACGAGGGGCCAAGATGAGATCTCTCGGACATTTTGGGCGGTAGTTTTTAGCTCCACTTTCGGTAATTAGAACTGAGACTTATCACTGTGCATCCTTTTCTGTGAGGCCCTATTGTCAATGACAGCAGCCAAGCTAATCACTTCGCTTAGGCCTCAGAAATTTCTACAAAGGTGAAAAAGAAAGTGCTACAGTTATAGCAGAAAATATCTTGCTCCCCTCCCCACCCTCCCTTCTCCACCACCAATCTCCACCAAGATACACACAGAGCCAGTTGTGCAAAGAATTCGAGAAAGCAAAGCTCTACCTAAAGTCTGGTTTGAAATCCTCGTCGCTAACCCGCTATTCGAGGTTATATCTAGATACGCTGGTTAATGTGCCTTACCAAAACGATGACAGCTGGCAGAGGGGTGTGCTTGCGGACATGAATCATGGAGAGGATTTCTGGAAGGTGACCCTCTCGAGACGCAACATAGAATAACCTGATGGGAGAAAAATGTGGGTGGAGTTGACTGCATAACCGATCAAAGGGAAAGCCCCAGAAATCTCAGAGAAAGCGCGCATCTTTTTCATGCCGAATGGTCTGACATTTCTTAGATGATTACTTAGCTTTCACTTTTCAGATCAGGGAGAGAACATCACGCGAAATCTGACGTAGAATTCGGTAAAACCTGCCAACAGTACATTCTTCTTGGAGGAGAAACAGTACTGACACTGGACTCAGCACAGCTCTCCCTACATCTAAACAGCTGATGGTGAATTTAGTTCCAGGTTCCTCGTATTGTAAGTGTGATATGTATCCTATCCACTCCAATCCAATCCAACACACACACAGAAACACAAACACACACTCACACACACACTCTCTCTCTCTCACTGAAAATGAATAGAGAAAATCTCATTTAAAATGGCGTTGGCAGACCTGAAGGGGTACCCCTCATGCACTCCCTCGCAGACCACCACCCCCCGCCCCGCTGGAGAAAAGACATTTTCTCCTTTCCCTGCGACAACCCTGAACTCGCGCTCTCCTCCAAAGCCTCCCTCCCCCCCCCCCCCCCCCGTTTCTCTATCTTCATTCTCTGGACTCGCCTACGGTTTCGCCACAGTTTGCATGTCCCTAATTGTAATTCCTCTGCTATTCCTGAACAAACTCATCTCTCTGGTAAATAACTGGCTATCTCATTTTAGGGATGATGACACATATAACATTCATATGTATCTGACTGGGTTTTAACCTGATATTAAAACAAAAGGGAATTGTCATCAAACAAAACAAAAGGGATACAGATGGTGGGTGGTGATTTCCGGTGTCTCTTACTTTACTGTTTTTTTCTTGTCACCTTTAGAGAAACAAAAGATTTTATCACCAGAAATAAAATGCTGCTGTTAGACTCTGTAGACATACTATTAAAAAATGCCACCTGTCCAGCTTCAGACTGGGCTATGAGTAGAGGAGCAGCGCCCTCTAGTGGGCAGAATAAGACACGCTCTTGAGACTTGGAGTGAGCCTTGGAAATTGTACGCCCCTTTAAAACCAGATACAGAGGCACCCTTTCGTTTTAAAGATACCCTTATCATATCCAGTCTCACAAACAGAAACACATTTCTGGCAACGTGTGAACTCACTCACCTGGAGACGGCAAACACGCCACCGTTCATGGAGCCAAAGCAGGACAGGGCCACAAAGACTGGAACTGCTAATGAGAAGTTTCCCAGCAGCCGCTCGGAAAAGGTCTGGTGAAAGACAGAACGCAGCAAATTAATGCTCTGCCAGAAAGCGGAAGAAAATGAAACGACTCGGGCCAAACTCAGCCTATTACTCTTCTATGAGCCTGGTGATACGTGTCTTGTTTTCTAGCCTTTCTCTTCGGTTTGGGTCAGAACAACTCCGGAGACAATAATCAGAATTGGGTACCGTGGCATTGCCTGCTGCAAAATCACAGGCCAAGGTTTGAATCAGCACCTTCTCCCTACTTTCAAAAAAGCAGTGATCCATTTACCGAATCTTCACTGACTGTGGCAAAACTCTATCATTCCGGTAAATGGAAAAAGCTCATTTCAGAAGTTCTCCTTTTGGACACAGAAATCTTTGTGCACGATACCTTCTCTTCATCCTGGAAAGCTGCATTTTGATAGTGCAGCACAAATTGTACACCAGGAAAAATGACACATACTTGTTTCATATTCCAATCTCAATGTTGCAATATAAAAGTGTGGCAAAAAAAAAAATGACTTAATCATTTAAATCAGATCTATGAGCTGTTCAGAAAATCTTTTGCCCAGAATAATCACGTCAGCTGAACTCTGTTTACTGGATCACTCCCTGCATCTCAGGAATCTGACAATTTCTTCTGTGGATTTCTATAAAAAGGCTAAGATCCAAATATGAACCACATAAAATACAAAAGATAAACAAGACTTCTGAAATTCCTTTTAATGCCCTCGCATTAAGGATGCATTTTCAAAATAAAAACAAAACAAAATAAGACAAAACGAAAAACTGTGCAATTTTTTAATTGTCCTTGATGCAGCTGGTGCTATCAATTAATTAATAAACCACACTAAGCCCTTTGTCTAGTAAGATGAGATGTCTGGCCGACATCAGTAAGCTCTGCACCTTTGGGCGTCTGAGAGAACTTGGAGCAGTGGGCAAAGTCTTTTATTTTAACACGGCGAACTCTCGTATAGCTTCACATGAAATGAGATAATTTGTTCCCTGTGGATGTTGCTGATATGAGGTAATAGTGACTATTTTAACAGGAACTGACATCTAGTGATGGGGAATTATCTTTTTCACCATTGTTACGAGGCCGTGAATGGATGCTCTCTCACTAGCTAAGTTTTTATACAAAATGAAAGTATCTGTCACAGAATAACAGTCCTATAACACGGCCGCTGGGAGTGAAGATGGCCCTGAAGTCAAATAAATTTTGGAAAATGTTGTAAAATTATGAGCATCCACTTCTTAGGGAATTAAAATGCATATTGCATCTTTAATATCCTGAGAAGTACCATAGCAATGACATTTGCTTAACTTTGAATAACTCGGCATGTCCTAAAATTAATAATATTCTTTAATATTAATAATAGTCTCACATATCCTAATATATCCAAAAGGATATAAGAAGAAAAACATATATGGCCCACTTGGAAATTTTTAAACGGTACTTTGGGAAAAATATTTTAAGTTGGCATTTGAAAAGTTCACAAAAAGAGTACAGAATTGCAATTTGCATACCAAAAATGAATTCACTTAAATTCGGTAACTTTCCACCTGTCCTTAAAGACACGTTAAAGGAAAAACGCTTCAAATTCAACATGTATGTGTGGATACATGTTACACGCGATTAACGCTATCGCGAAACCATATAGGGTTTTAACCGTTATCACTTGAATGGAATGTGCTAAGGTGTGCTCTAAGGTTTTTAAATCCTCATTATCATTCGGGTTGGAAAAAGATTACTGGATGTCAAAACGCTTTTCTGCTGGGAGCGACTACTACTATAAAACTGCCTCAAGTCATTAACCTACATTCAAACTGGCCCGTCCCCAACTCGGACTTACCACGGCCACTGCATCCGAGAGCATGAGCTCCTCCGCACTGATGGTCGTGAAGTAGGCCACGTTGGTGAGCACATAGCCTATGGTGACGATGGCCATGGATATACATATGGCGAGGGGGATGGTTCTGAAAGGCACGAACGGATCGCTTGTTAGTCACCTTTTGTTAGGCATTCTCTGAAACCAGAGACGACATCGGGCTGATTCGAAGGAAACACGGAGTGGCCTGTACCACAGTCACAGGCTCTGGGGGGAAGGTGTGAACCTGCGTGGGGTGGAGCACCCCAGGCGCCCTGGTAGCGTGAGGAGGCCCACGGGGGCTGACACTTTAGACGTCCTGTCTGCGGCTCCACCCCCAGAACGGACGGGTCTGGCCACTTCTTGTCCCCCATCAGCGCTTCTCAACCTGCATCCTGCACCCTGTGCAGGCTTGTTAAAGCGCAGACGGCTGGGCTCCTCTCAGTTTCTAACACATGCCTGGGCAACCTCCGAGCCGCGGACCTCTTAGACAACCACTGCCCTCCACGCCCGCCTGCTGCTACACCCCACGAAGGCCGTTCCCAGCCGGGGTGGCAGCGGCTTCCCTTACCAGCCAGCAAACGCACACTTTCGGAAGCGTGAGAGCGGATGCGCCTCCCTTTCTCAATGGTGGCGACGATGACTTTGCGGGTAACACCGGGAGCGGCTTTCCCGGCCCCGCTCTGAGCCCCCAGGAAGCTCAGGGTCCCGAGCGTCTGTCGCAGCAAACGGCGCCGACAGACGACCCCACGACACGCGAGGCGCCGCGCGGTGCAGGTGACCGGGCACCGCCCGCGCCATGCGCCACCGCGAAGCAAGGCCGCGTCCTGGACAACAGAGCCGGGAGCCCCCGGCCCGAGCACCCCGGGCCCGTGCTGCCCACGCACGGCACTCGCTTCACGCCATCGCCGCCGCGGACGCCCCGGTTCGAGCAACGCGCACCTGCAGCTCCCCGCAGAAAGGCTGAGGGTTTGGGGTTTTTTTTTTTAGCCATAGAGCTTAACAGGCCTCATGGAGCCTCGACCCTGCTGGGTGGCACTAACGAAGACGTCAATATGATTTTTTTTTTTTCCAAGACGAAAATACAGTTCAGAACCAAATTAAAAAAAAAAAAAAAAGAATTGGGTGGGGGGTGGCGGGGAGGCAGAGCCTGACTCGCTCCTCAGCCCGGGCGTGTTTAGCACACTGAGTCCCAGCTCATTACCCTGAACAGCGCTGTCCCCTGCTGAGAACAGGCAAACCCAGCCAGTCAGCAACTGCCATTCATTATGCTGCTTGGAGCCCGACACTTCCCTGATCCCCAAAGCCTTAAGCCTGGCTGGGGGAACGCATCGACCTCTAAATCCTGGCGTCCTGATGCGGAAGGAGCAGATGTTCTCCCGTGAGGGGGGGTGGGGTGGGGGTGGGTAGGGGGGGTCCTGCGGAATTTTCTGCGAACACCGTAGCATGCACTGCTAGTTGTGACTGATAAATGCTAAATCTAAGCAAAGCAAATCACTGGGCCAATTAACTATGAAAGGGCGAATGGCACGAGGCAGATTAAAGATGAATTCTGTTTCCCTGAAAGAAAGGTTATATGGAAACGCCAAAGGGTAAGAGGAGCAACGCGAAGGTCTATGTGCAGCTTTTCGGTCCCTCGCTGCATTATTTTAAATTTGAATCTTATAATAGCCCCAAATGGGGTGTTAAGTTTTTTTTGTGTGAGGGGATGGGGGGGGGGGGGGACAGAGACTCTCTGTTCCTTGCAGGAATAATATTAAGAAGTGAAATTAAGACATGACTAAGAAATGAAAAGGCGTGGTAATAAAAAGTGAGGTGACTTGCTGTAAAGTGCGGTGAGGTCGCCTAACCTGTCCGGAACAGGGAGTCTCCTCACGTTACCTGCTGCCAAACAGCAGGGAGAAGTCAGTGGCAGGTTGGGGCGGGGCTCCCAGCACTGACGCTGGAGGTCAGGGGCTTTCTGAAGGAGGCTTAAGAAAGGTCTTGTACATTGATCTGAGCAGACGGGATCCTAAAATATACACATATACATCATATATGCATATACATATACATAAACATATGCATGTACATAAACATATGCATATGCATATACGTACACACATGCACATGCACATGCTCCCCCGTTAGTTTTCCCTGGTTTCCCTTTTCTCCCCTCAGCTTGTGAACAGCAGCAGCAACAGCTCTGGCTTCGGCCATCCGTGTGGTGCCCGCTACATGCCCGGCCTTCCACGAGGCACTCTACGTCTCTGCCTCCTCTTGTCCTTGAAACGCCCTGTCAGTAGGAGACATTCGTCGCCGTTTTACATATGGGGAAATGAAGTCTTAGGTCAAATAACAGTTCGAGGATGCACCGTGGAAACGCGGAATTCAGTCGCAGGTGGATCCCACCTTGAAGTCGAAGCCTTTTTAGCCACGTGGGACCTCAAACTCTACTAGTTTTCAGAGAAATCATAATTGCCGAATATAATGTTTATGCGCGAGCTCTTATCAAGGATTATCTCTCATGTAGCCGCTGAAGATGCAGTTTCGTCGACCATAAAGGAGGGAAAACACCTTATTCCATGATTTTAATACTTTTCCTATGTAACATGAACTGTAATGTACAGTTTCACCTTTTAGGAACTGAGTTTTCTTTCTTAATTTAAAATACAACAACGGCTAACTTAATTTCCCTAGAAAACTTTTGTAGAAAAGGAGGGAAAAAAGGAGAGTAAGCATTCTCGTCAGATGAATGGAACTAGATGATTAAGAACTTCACTGTCAGCCAAATATGCTATGTAGATATCAGAGGGGGGTGGGAATCAAAGGAGCTGAAAATACAGGACAAGAGAAAGAGCGTCTAACACTTGCCTCAATTCATAGCATGCCGGGTAAATCCTCTCCACGTAAAATTAAGCCCTAGGAATTGGCGGGTGGGGGGAGGAGAGGGTGATGGCAAAATAGCCACACTCTGCTGTCCTTAGAGTCTGTTTCGCTTTGACAAAGGGAAGGAGGAGAGGGGTCCGTGGCTGCCTGGAGATAAACTGCAATCATTTGCAGAGGAAAGCAGTTGACTTGTTCGGAAAGAGGCTTGCCACCTTGCGGTTAGCTCCTGGGTTTCAAGCGTCAGAGCTTAAGAGCCACTGGGTGAGCTGATAAAAGCCATTAGGCCATGCCAGAGCAATCTTCCTGAAGGCTTTAGATGCAGAGGGCAGATAAGCATGGTTAGTAACCCAAGATTAAAGCAAATGGCACATGGTAATAAAAGGAATTAAAGGAACTGGTAGGCCACTGATATTTCTCAGCCTCCAGGTGATGGCGAGGGATCCTCTGAAATCCAAGTGCAGCAAAAGCGCTGTCTTTAAGCTGACTGAAAATGATTCCACTTGTGATTCTGCTCTCAGATACTTGTGCACATTTGTTATGAGTAACAAAATGCAAACATATTGAAAAGAGTTACTTAATCCTTAAGAGCTTTTTGTCGGTGTATATACTTCCCAAATAACTGGCATTGAGTACGTGAGAATCCGATATTTTTATTTAAATGAGAATGGTCTTCAATCAAAAGGTCTCGCATAGTCTTATTTTCTTGCAGGTTTATTTTAAATGGGCACCTAGAGCCAGTCCATGTCACAGATGGATAAATATTTGCTTCACTTGAAATTAGTAAATGGAAGTCTCTGGAACATCTGCTCGGAAGCTCTTTCATTCTAAGAGAGAGACCTCCCCAGGAACCCAGAAGGTCCCAACAGAAATGGCTCGTACTTCATTCTGTATAATCTACAAAGTGCTAGCAAATACATTTTATCTTCAAATATGCACATGTCATTTCAAGTCCTCTGTGGAATGAGCTGGAGTATGAATAATTAACAAACCAAATTCACAGCCACCCACAGAAATTGGAGGTAACACCTCCCATCTTCAAACAAGGGAACTGAGGCTCAGAGGGGTTAAATGGCATGGCCAAGGTCACAAAAGCAGGAATGGAAGGGCTGGAACTTGAACCTAGTTCTTCCAGCTCTAAGTTCCAATATCCACGACACGTCTGAGCTTATCATGGCTGCTCTGTGCTTACTTAGACTCCACGCATAAGATCCCTAGGATCCTTATATACTGACAAATATGTAATACAATTTGCTTACGCAAAGCAAATATCAGAAGGCTTAATGTTAAAATGTGACACATTTTAAACCAAGTATATTTTTTTTTTTACTGTAGCTCAGCACAAATACACTTGCGAACGGGTTGCATTCTTTTATGCTCTTTGTAATCATAATACAGAATCAGAAATAACCACTGCTTCCAGGGCTTCATATTGGCTGAAAAGACTCTGGCCATGAAACCGGAATGAGTCAACCTAGCTTGATTATACCTGAAGGTGACAAGATTTCTCACATGCAGATTATAGGAGTAATTCTGTAACCACTTGAAATTTGGCTATTACTAAAGCTGTTTCATAACATGAACGAAATCTTCTGGGGTTTATGTAAATCAAAATAGGTTTCATACGATCCCCTGCATTGGTTACACACCTAGAGGACCATAGAACTCCTGAATCCCAGGGCACTGAAAATTCTTTGAGCCATGAGTCTGGGCATAATGACAGTGAGTTCTGTTAAAACCTGCTCTTCTGTGTTCTGGAATCTTTTGAGAGAAGTGGTCGATGCTTCGCATTTTCTATTTAAAAATCATAAATATTTTAGCACATGTATTCGGCATTCAGTAAAAAGGAGGGAAGAATAAAAGCAGGGACTGAGAAGAGCAAGAAAATGGCAGACTTCTTAACATGTGAGATACCACAACAAAGGAAAATAGGGGTTTCAACGTGTTTTTTTAAATTCTGTTAGCAAACCAGGGACTATTTGTTTATATAGAATTGAAACATAACTGATTCAACTCAATATAAAGTATTTAAAATTTATTAAGTATCTTTTGATTCCAAGTTATTTATTTTAGAATCACACATTTCACATTTTCATCATAATGACCCCACAGAGACATTGAAAGCTTTCGTGTAGATCTTGGACTCAGAAATTACTTGAGTCTCTCACATCTTTGTTATCTATAATTTTTTCCCCCCCAGAACTACTGCCTATTAGCACTGCTGTTAATTTTATCTCACTCCTCAAACGTCAGTCATATGTTTTAGACAAAAAGATAAATAAGAGTATACCTCAAAGAAAATCCATATTTTTCATTTACATGGTTTTCCTTTCACACGTCTTTACATACCTTCCCTGATTCTTGCCCATTCCACTCTCTCCAGAGACCCCTAGACATGGAGCTGTCCTATCCGGCTATGTGAGTTCTGACATTTTTTAAAGGGATAAATTATAAATAGTATTTGTGATACTTTTCCAGAGTTGAAACAATTAGATCCGAGATGACTGGAATTGTACAACTTCCTCTATGTGTTTTCAATGATTTTGCCTCATTGTCATTTAGTGCCGTCACTGCAGCCATAGTCACCCACCAAGCGTGGGAATTGGGCTGTTACTAACGCTGTAAAGGAAATGCACTTGAGGAGACACGGCAAGTCCTCGGGAGGATGGCTGTGGGTTGTGCAGAAAGAAAACGACGTAACGTGAGAGGAAGAATACGTTCAATAAACCTGTCGATGAGCATCCTTAAAGGTCCATGGTTCGTGTTCTAACCTAATGGCGATTTCTGGGCCAAGGCTGAATACGGCGATGTAACGAGCAGATTGTCACATAAGGGTACACAGTGATCCCACCGATTTCGAGCCTTAAGCATCTGCCCTCGGCTTCTTACAGTGTCGTGGCCAGGCTATGGGTGTTTTCACCGAGACATTTTAAATCTCAGTACCACCAAGGTCTCATCTGAACCTCATCACTCTCCACTGTCCATGGACGAAGGACTTCATAAACAACAAGACTAGACAGAGAGACCTGTAGGAAGATGTAAGAAATGAGCAGACACAGATCAAACGGAGACAGGGCTGAAGGGGGCTCGTGGAAAGATGGACACAGACATGAGCCACGAACGTGGAACAAACCACACGAGAAAACGAACTAGAACTGACGATTTGGAAACGGGCGGACGGCAGCCAGGAGCATTCGAGGAGCATTTTTATCCCTTAAAATATATTTTTTAATCCACTATTAGAATAAATTCATGCCTAAATAAAATTATTCAGCAAAATGTAGCTTGAGAGTAAATTTTCATTTGTTTGCATTTCAAACAAGTAAAAAATTGTGCGTTGTCTGCATCTCATTTTTTCTCATTTTCTAAAGCTTTAGAGTGTGTCTTCCAGATATATTACAGTTATCCATATTTATCATGGGTAAACACAAAGACATATTAGAAGGCAAGTCTGAGCGTGCAAAAACAAAACTGGTTTCCAATGAAATGACAGCAATTAAATAACTATTTTAATAACAATAAATTAAATTTCACACTAATGTTCAATGCTTGTTTGTGTTATACTGTGGTTACAGTATACCTCTTAAATTTTCATTATTTTTCTCAGAACTTGGTCTAAATGCACTCAGCTGATCCAACGCCCCAGAGTCCCTGGGATTCAGAGGAATGGCTGAGACAATGAACTGGCCACCAGGAGTCTGCCTTTTTCTTTCAAGAGTAGAAGTCATTCCTCAGAAACAGGAGATGGACTACATTTCCCAGAATCCCTCAGGTCGAGGGGGGGATGTGGCTGGCTCTTGTGTTTTAACAGGGCAAACCGGAGGCCGGAGGCCGAGGTGGAGATGAAGTGGGTTGTCCTATCGCCCCCTTTCGCTGATGGCTACTCGCAGAGGATATGCAGAGTGGCAAAGCCACACTACGGAGGAAATCTAGGTCACAGAATCGACTTGTAGAAGAAAGCCCATTAGTCGACCAGGAGCACCAACAGTAAACTATTACGTGATTTAAAAATTACATTTTTGATTATTCGAAGCCATTGAAAATTTGGGGGTTTTGTATAACAGCAGGTGGCATTACTCTAACTAATAAAACAATGAAGGGCTTCATTATAGCAAGACTATTTGTAAACCTCAATTAATTACATTTATTTAAGATTTTTAAATGGGCCCTCATTAGATTTTACTCTATATTGCTTCATAAGAGACTAGTGCGTGATATAAAATTCTTAAAATAATGTCCCAAATGACAAATCAAACACAAACATTTACATCTGACAAAGCTAGGTTAGTGAAAAATGTATTATTCAAACTTCCCAGAAACAAAGCAAAGATAGAGTTCATTGTTCATTATTTTGAAATATAAAATCTCCTTCACTTCTGACAATTACCGCCGATCCAGCAAAGATCAAAGCACGACTGCCCTTGTTTTGCTCAAGGACACATAATAAGACAATGCAACATTAAATAAATATACTGAGAACAAGGCACCGTAAGATAAATATACCCACTCTGGCACAGTAAATGGGAATTAGAGTCGAAATTCCCACAGGCCACAAATACATGTCCTAGAAGGAAGTGGAAATGCTTCTCTTCCGCGATCCACGCAAAAATCAGGTGCGGCCACATTTCTGACCAGCCACACAGTAAGAAATACAGCAGGCAAACATGGAGACATTCCACCCACAGACAAACGGACTAAACTACTGTTTCCACCACCAGAAACTGTTTCAACATTTCTGACCAAACGTGATGTCTCTAATCATCAATCATCGTTCTGTTTCAATTCCCAGTTCGATATCTGGGAATTGAAACAAGTTGCACAGCTGATCCAGACTACCCTGTTCTCACTCACTTTAGCCAGATAACTCTTTTAGTTTTTTGTATTAATATTCTGCCAGACAACTAAAGTGATCTGGTGCTTTCAAATAGTTTTAAAATGACTGCTCTGGATTCTACACATCAAATTATGTCTTCAGGTCATTTTTCTTGGACCCAGTGCTGGCTTCCTATGGTATGTGGATTGGCCTACAAAGTGCCTATCTATGAGTCATTCTCTAGGTATATGTGTATATGTTTGAAAATCATTTTTCAGTGCAACAAAATTCCTAGTAGGAAAGTATGAAGTTGGTGCGAGAACAGCTACGGCTTGGCTTCAGTCAAAGTGTTAGGCCCCGTGGCAAGGCCTCAGAGAACACGGCACAGCGGCTTAACGGAGCAGGAGAGGAAAGCGAAGATGAGAAGAGATCGAGCTTATGGGCTAAGCACCCTGCCGGCTTAGAGAGATATGTCATCGGCAAGAAAGTGATGATGAAGACTTCTGATCCGAACAGTTGACGGCTCCCTGATAAAGGTCGCAGAGGCCCACAGAATGGCAGGTCCCCCGACAGGCCCGCCCTCCCCTCTCCTCGGGCTGTCCATTTACAAAGAATCATGTTCCCAGCAGAAATGGAAATGTTGTGATCTTTTATCTTTCAGCTCGAAAGTTAAATCTTTTGAAAAATAATCTTTTGTGCATTCATTTTATATTTACTATAAGCCTTTTCTTGGGTTGCAAAGAGTCGTAGGCAAACCTCTCTGCAGGGGTCATTTCCCCGAGTCACACGCGCCTTACAGTGGCTGAGGGACGACCTGTCCTAGGGAAGCCGACGCGGCCCTTACATTCGCCCGCCTACCGCATGATTCCCCTTCTCTGCCATATTCTCCCTCAGCCCCATGACCCAATTATAAGCCTATAATCAAGAAAAAAAAACGTTATATATACCATCCCGAGTGTAAATTGTTTTTCACAACATCTTTTTCTCTAGAGTTTTGCCTTTGATATTTGCTTGCACTTGATTTCAGAGAATTACAAAAAAATCTCTCTGGGCTCCGACCCACAGGCTGAGTCGCGTCCCACTCACTAGGTGGGAAACAGGCTCTCGATTGGTCCCCATGGGTATAAACTCCCTCGTCGGTTGAAGGTCTTGAATTAATGATGTCTAAAGTCCATTTCACTTATAAGTTCAGTACTCAATCACTTCAGCAAAGAAACCTAATCCATGACGATTGTTTAACAGAATTCTTAGAAAACTCAGTTGAGCACTTTTTCATATACCAGAGCATCGTACGGAAACATCTACCTTTGCCTTGTCCTGTCATTGAAAGGGGAGGATAAGATGCCAACTTTACAGCCTCTTCTCTTGTGTTTCAAGATTATGGTTCTATCCTCAACCAGGAATAGCAGCACATTAAATCACCTACAACTTCAAAGTGCCATCCTGGCTGAAGGAATTGATCATTACGGTAGATCATTAAGAGGATAAGTGGTCTGTGCACTATTCCGGATTCTAAAATGACGTCTACAGACCGGATCAGACCTCTGGAATACCACGTGCATGGACCGTATTATCACAGAAGTCATGAACTGTCTTCCTAAGTTGCTGTGTTTTCTGCCATTTGCTTTTATCAAAATTTTACTGCAAACAAATTGTTAAAAATCCTCTTAATGTCAGGATGGCATTTGTAGTAATATTATTAAGAATACTGTCATTTGTATCTCTCAAAGTCCTTCGGAGTTCATTCATTTAAATAATGTCTCTCAATTATCTTCTATATGCTGGACATTGTGATAAGTAAATGGATGAAGACATCCACCACCACAACAAAAAATTATTTTTTCACGGAATTGAAAATTAAAGCAGGATAAGATGCAGGGAGGTCCCTCTTCCTGAAACATCTCTCTCCCCCTACGCCTAGATCTTCACGTGGCTACCTCATTCTTGACAATTAAGTCTCAGATCAAAGCCTCCCCTCAGCAAAATCTTCCCGCCTTTTTCTAAGTACACCCCACCCCTCCAGTACTTCTCATTCCCTACCATTTTCAATGAGAAACAAAACATCTTCTAACTCCTGTAGTCTTTTCAAATGTCATTAGTTATGTATTCATACTCACCAAATTCTATTGTGTACGGCCATTCGCTGAGCATTATAAAGGGCCTTCAAAGTATTTGCTCTAAATCTCTAGTTCTAGTGTAAATATTTTTTGAGAGGCATTGCCAGAACTGTTGGTCACAGTCAAGAATAACTCTGTTTTTTATGTAGCTTGAAATTCTGTATGGAAAGAGTTTCTGGCCATTTTGGTCATTGGGGGTGGGGGGTGGGAAGTGGGGTGTGTGTGTGTGTGTGTGTGTGTGTGTGTGTGTGTGTGTGTTATCAACTTCTTATTTCTAGGACATATCCTAAAACCAAACAAAAAAAATGGTTCATTAAAAGAGAGAGGGAAGATAACTACTTTGGAAGATATAACTTGAGATTAAAAAAAAAAAAAAAAGGAAAGAAAATTAAAGCTTATTCCAATAGTGATGGGAAGATTCCTAAAACTTAATAACCATATTTTAATTATTTCACCAAACTCTTCCTCTTACATTTTTGTCACAGCCATGAGATAAATCTTCACAAACCTCCTTAAAGAAGAATTTTTAAAAATTAATGGAAGCACTAAAGAGGAAAAAGCTGGGGTGGGGAGGGGGAGGGGGGAGGGAAAGAGGCAGCTTTAACAGACAAAAGAAATGTTTATTCCTCCAAATGCTCATGTGAATTCTAAATTATTAAATCTCTGAGAATGCCTGATCTATGAACAAGATAACACAGCCCCTAGCCACAATCATTTGTAATAAAAAAGCAGGAAACCTCCTGAAGTTCATCTCAGATTTAATATCAAACACAGCAGCCACACACGAACAGTCCCTCGGAAAGAAGGAACACGGCGTGGCACAGTCGGTGCTCAGCCACCAGTGGGGAGTCGGCAGGACAAACGCACAAGGGAGAAAGGACCCTGGAAGGCATTGGGCTTCATGATTTACAGGACGCGGACAGTGGGAATGGACCACAGACTGAACTGATGTCACCGAGAAAGGCAAGGCGTCCCAGAGAGACTCACTTCTAAACATGCTACGGAGGCCGGCTGCCGCTCTCGGTCAAAATACAGAACTTCCTGTATGACTCCTGGATTTCGGAGAGCAACACGATTGTGTTTAAGGTTGATTTCTCTAAACAAATTTAGACTATACACCAAGTGAATTGGAACCATCATGAGAAAACAAAGGCTAGTAATGAAATAATCGAACACTGCCATTCTCATTTTGAAAAAAAAGTAGCAAATGTCTATGAGATGCATAAAAATAGGATTTCAATATTTTCCAACAGATATTTGATTCAAAGACAGGAAGACTGTCAAAGAACAAAACTTCTTACTCTTTCGAATGTATGTTGCCTAGGAGCCATTGTATATTATCATGTTTACGGCCTATATGATAAAGGAATATTTCTCAGGAATATAATTTCAACTAGCCGATACATACATAATAAATTAAAGTCATTCATGTTTATTCCCTTGTAGGGCAACTTCGACAATTAGAAGGATCATAAAAAACAATTTTTGCATGTCTCTTTGGGTATTTCCATTAATATTTTGGTATCTAAAAATATTCTGAAAAATAGAGAATGATTACAAAAGGTGTCCTATTAGTAGGGTTCAAAAGGTCAAAAGGAGAAGAGTACAACTAATGTAATTGGAAGCTACCTTGTAGGTTACTTTGACTCATATTTTTTAAATCTGACAGAAAAAGAAGAAACCAAATAAATAATTAATAAAGAATGTAGCCACACGGGTAGAATATATATTTACATAGCACAGATTATATTGAGATACTATGACCAAGATAACTTAAAAAACTATGAGCTTTAAATTTCAAAGCATTCTATAGATTCTTTTCCTATGCATAAAAAGCTGAGAGTGGAAACTGCCTCTGTACGAAAATGTTATACTCACTGTTGATTTATTCAGAGACAAAGAGTAATAACTAAGGCCACCGTTCCCTCAGATAAGAAAAAGAATATTAAAACTTCTAATAATAAAAATTGTACAGTAATGGGCTGACATATCAATAGAAAGATAAGTTCAATAGAATAGATTGCCTCGAAATATAATTTAGTATAAAACACAAAACTTTATAATGACAAGTGTCATAATGAGGAACTACTATAAACTAAGGAAGTAAATATCATAAGCTAAGGGGTAGTAAGTCCAGTAAATGCTGGGATACTGGGAAATTTAGGGGGGAAACCAAGAGCCTACATCCTATCACACTAAAAGAAATCCATTCCAGATAAGTTAAAAAAGTTTGACATAAAAAGAAATCAGGAAAAAACAAACAGAAACTATGAGTACTATGAGTGAGATTTAAATGATCTAGGGATGCAGAAAGATTTGTGATTTAAAAGCAATACACAGAAATTTAAAAAACAGGGTTAAATTTAAATGTAGTTGTATTTATGTTATTAAATTACTATATTTAATTTCAAAGTTCTATATGCTGATTCATAAAGAAAATCAACTTACGTTTGAAAATGTCGTATTTTTACAAAAAAATAGTAAAGAATTAGTATCCATAGTATATAAAGAATTCTGCTGAATCACAAATATTCATGTCTTCTAATGATAACCACACACAGCTATTAATCACAGGAGAAGCGTCGAACCTCATATGCGATCCAAAACATGCAATTTAAAACAAAAAGGTGTAGTTTTTGCTTTTTATTTAACAAAGCTTTTTGTAAATAATGACACTCAAAGCTGATTAAGTGTTCTTCACGATAGCTGCTGGGAGAGGAAACTGATACGTCCGCCTTGGAAAGCGACTTGGTCACACGAAAAGAGACTTTTTAGAAGTTCATCGTCTTGGACGTCAGAACTCTATCAACCTCCCTAATAGTTGAACATGTACGAAGATTTACAGATTAAGGGTATAACACGGCATTATTAGACTAAGAAAAACTGAAAACATCTTCAATGCCTACCAAGAAAATGGATGAATACTGCTACATCTACCCAACGAAATACTATATCACCATTAAAAAAGGTGTGTACTAAGACTTTAACGATCTAGCGAAATTAAACGAAGTGACATTAAATGAAAAGAGCAGGATAGATCTAGACGAATAGGAAGAGCTAGAGATGAGCGGAGACGCTGCAAGTCTAGATGTCAGGACAGGGCTCACGGAGCCTTCGAGCTGCTGGGGGTCGAGCGATGAATGACTGGGACAAGGCGCTGGCTCTCCCAGGGGAAACAGACGACCGACAAATGAGGAAATACCTAATACGATGCCAGGTTATGAAGAAAAGCGCACAGGTATGTTTACGTCAAGTACTGTACCACAATACGTACGTGCATGGCACAAACGCACACACGGGGGTAAAACCAAATATCAAAACAGTAATAGTGATCACCTTGATGTGATCGTGAGATGGTAGATTTTAATATTCTTCTACATATTTTTTGGTACTTGAAAATCTGAGCATCTATTATTATTAAAATAAAGGGACAAGGCTACATATTGCTATAAAGTTAAATGAAAAACATAGCGTTTTGCTTTGACTTTTCCTAAGTAGGGTACAGAATACACAGAAATTGTCCTTTCTACTACTTGACCGAGTGAATCATTTGACCACAACTAGCAGGTGAAGATTTGTGTTCTAGCCATTTAAAAATGGAATAAGCAAGCTGTTTCTGTTAGGAGGAAGAAATATGAGAACAAAGATAATCAGCATATCTTGTGCTTCTAGGCACCCCTGGAAGAAAGACATGTTGCCTGCCGGGAAGGCAGGGTTGAGAGGTGAGGAAACCCCGCCTGGAAGTTGCTATAGAAATGAGCAGGATGTAACGCTCTCTTTGGGGAACAGGAAGCTCCTGCTCTGCCTAGTCACAGGCTCGCGCCCTGCACAGGCCGGTCTGAGGAGCACCCACACGCCCAGGCTGGAGCCTTCTCCCTCAGCGCAGTTCAGGGCACAGAGGCAAGCAGCTGCACGGCTCAGAGAGAGTCATCACTGGGTTCAATGTGTCGTTGTGTTCCCTCCACACGTGACACGTGATCAACCAACCTCTCCTTGACAAGAGTGCAGGGCATTACGAGGATCAAAGAGCTAAACACTTACATATATTTAAAACACACTTAACCTCTCTTCCGCCAGACCCTGGGCGGCTACAAAACAAGTTTAGAATCATGACCTCCTCTTGCTATCTATCGCACTCATTTTTTGGTCATTTTCTGGTTCTAAATAAAGTTAATTGTGTCTTCTATATCAATTTTTCTTTTGCTCGCCTTGGGCTAGAATACAGGAAGTGAGATGTTGATCGACTGACAAAACCCATACAGGAAAATAAATATTGCCCCCCCCCCCACTGTGATATCAGAATTACTTTAAGAGCCAGTATATCTGTAAAGATGTTAGAGAAAATAATAGTCTAACATTTCAGCATTTCCTAATCATAAAGTTTGTTTTAATCTTGTAACTGATGGCCTTCAATAAACAACTAGTAATAAATACTTAATTCAGCTAGCCTAGGACCTCTTTCATTATGTGTTTGAATAACAGCTTTAGAAAGTTGAATGCAGACAAATGTTAATGCTTTTACACATTTTTAAAAGCACTTTTGTTCTATTCTCAAATGACATACAGGTCACGCCTAATGATTACATTCTTCCCCCAACTAATTTCAAGGCTGAAATCTTGCCATATCCATCTTAGATTTGTATTCAATAACACTAAGTATTTGGAAGGAAGACTAGGAAGGAATCAAGATTTTAACTAGAAAATCTAGACCAATCAATCCATCTTTATGGCTTCAATTTCTTTATTTTTACAATGAAAAGGTTGGATAATTTGATGGTTACTTCCCTTCCAATTCTAACTTCCCAGACATTTGTGATTTGTTTTCTCAAGGTCAAGATCATTGGGTTTTGAATTCTGACTGTGAGAGCATGATCCTGACAATATCAGGGAGGATGGAGAAATGGTACCATGAAAGGCCAAAAGGAAAGACACTCTGGAGGAAGTGAGAGATGAGCTACTTATAAAAAGCACTGTGTGCTGGACAGTTTACCAGGCTCTAGAAACAATGGTACTTGTAAAGTCATGCATCATCATCATCTTGAGTCTCCTTCTCATTTTGTGTTATATACTGTCAGCTTTAGATTTTTTACAGAGTATGAATATTCGAATGCTATGCCATAGACTTAATTTCATAAACGATTTTCCACTTAACATTCTACATCCTACTATATAAGACAGGGGCCTGGCTATTTGATTGCTGTATGCTCAACCAACATGCACTGGTTTTGATTATTGTTAAGCTTTTGTCACGGATAGCTCTGTGTGCTCCACATCTGAATTCTGAGAGAGAGAGAGAGAGAGAGAGAGAGAGAGAGAGAGAGAGAGAATATGAGAAAGGCGGGAAATGAGAATAGGGCATATTACTAAAGAGTTAGCTGGGAAAATCACCCGACTTTTAAAAACTATAAGCTTGTCTCCTTAAAAAAAAAAAAAACGAAGAAATGCTATATATTTTTGAAAGACAACACCCAATGTCATAGCTTAGAAATGCCTGACTGAGACTGAGATAACTTCTGCTTCCCGTGGCAAGGTGTTTCAAATAAGGGTGTCATTTACCTTGTCATAATGGATTTCAGATCCAACACGTGAGCGGTACAGAAGGATGGAGACACACACACACACACACACAGCTTCCCCATGTTCACAAACCTAATCTGATAATCCTTACTGGACTACAAATACATTAATGATATGATATTTGTTAATAACAATAAAAGGTAAATGGTCTACCATTAAAAAATAAATGTCTTTGATAATCTGGGTACTATCAGACACATCGATCAGTATATCATTTCTACTTCTTACAAAAACTGCAAAATAAACATGAGAATATCCACTTAACAGTTGGGTAAAGAAATGAATTTACTCTAGTTCTCTCCTCCTGCACCCATCCTTCTCCTAGAATGTTGGAAAGTCAGATCTTTAATACATCTTGTTTGCAATATTTCCAAACTCTGACCCAGGATTTCTGACCTTAAAAGCTAACTAAGGGCTTCCTTTATCCCACTAACATGCGACATCTTCTCTAACAACATAGACCTGTGGCGTACTACATGCTTCCCCACGGCGGTTCCCATGCATTCGCTAACCTAAAAATAGGGCCAAAATATTATAGAACTAGAAGCGAACTCAGGCAATGCCTCATCTCTTCACCCTGCATATCTACAGAATTATGGCTAAATTATAATCCCTTTTCTATTTTGAGAATTCCAACACCTAACCAAATTCTCTTGTTTCAAAACTTCTCAAAATAAATTCTGTCTTAAAATGGACTCTGATTTCATTTAATCTCACTTGCTCTTCCATTTGTATGGCGAGTTAAGTGACAACATCTTCTTTATTAAAAAAAAAAAAAAGATGACTATATTTTTGAAGAGAGTATGTGAATGCTATATTGACTCATCCTTTTTATCTAAGCAGTTTAGTCCATATTTTATGGCTGGGACAGTGTAGAGATCGTGGTGCTATTTGCCATAATTCTCTGCTACATGATTTGTTTGATTCTAGCAATGGTTCAAGTCTAAGAGGTGATTAATTTTCAATGATATTTGCTTTTATTAAAACTAAACATATAACAGAACATTGAGATGTAACGTTTTGGGACTACAACCCTCTTCAAATTGTAAAAATGTAACAAAAAGAAGATCCGCTGAACCTGTCATCAGGTTCACATTCCCCAAACACTGCTTTATATACCCCCCAAAATGGCAACATACACCCACACATCCCATCCCACTGGCTACTGAATCGGGTCCAAAATTCTCGTGTTGGAGGCTAAGGGTCCCCACATTCCAGCATCCACACCTTGTTGCCACCTTGGCTCATATTCTTGGTCACAATCCTTTGCTTTAACTAGAATAGTCTACACATTATTCCCTGAAGCCACTGAATAGTTTCACGACTTTGTGTGCGCCCTTACCCTTTCTGAGATGCTTTCGCTTCTCTATTCTACCTTTCTAAATCCTACTCTTCTTTCCACTTCCTCTTCCATGGAAGTTACTCCTTTAATTAGCCATTATATCACTTTGCACGCACATGGATCACTTCTGCTGTGTTTCTCAATAAGACCAAGAGGTGTGTGGGAAAGTGTATAAGCTTTGGAGCCAAACGGCCCATGCATTTCATCAGATATGGGTTATAACCATACTCTTCTCATGGACTAATGACATGATCGTGAGAAGTTACTTCATTTTGAATAATGGAAATAGTACATCATATTGTTAAAAATAATCTGAAGTGCTACTCTTTAATCCATCTAGGGCTCAGATTAAAAAACACTGTTTCCAGTTGTAATAAAGGCTATGCATTTTTAAATGAAGCAAAAATTCATAAAAACCATGTGGAGGTAAACTAACACTTATGTTCTCCTGTTTTGTATCAACTCAAGAGCTTCTTTTCTGGAAATAAAAATAGCAATTTAACTACATGATACCAGCCACCCAGACCAATCCCTTGTTTGTCAGATTTCGAAAAGGAGTTTCTTGGTAAGACGGTGAACCTAAAGATAGGTGACTATAGTAGAAGTACGAATAATTCACCGTTATATCTGGAAACTCAGGCAACAGTGTGGGCACACGACTACTGGGTTCACAAGGGGAAAGAAAAATCTGCCAGGAAACTCATCCTGATTACGATGCGTGAGCACACTGCCACCTGAGGGAGGTTAGAGACTATTAAACAAAAAGCAGTTCTCATCATCTTCTGAACCTTTTAACTACTAGTAATCAGTCCTTTGCTGATGTTGCAGAACAACTTCTCGAGCTGATTAATAGGTCACGTGTGTGGTACAGGCACCCCCGCTCATAGAAACAATTATGCTAATCCTCTAACTTTTTTCAAAGATTATGAAATAGTCTAATCTTTGAAGAATATAGGTTTTGGTTGCAGATAGTGTTTGTGTATTATTTGTCGAGCTCATTAACATTTTGAATTTCATATATTTTATCCTTATAATCCCATGAGGACTATAATATAAGGATTATTGCCCCCTATTTAAAAATGCCAAACAAAGATTCAGAAGCAATTTAGAGGTCTGTTCAAGGTCAAACAGCTAGTTAAGAGCAGGCAGGATTAGAATTTTGATTTTCTGAACCAGAGCTATTTTCAAAGACTCAGAAGACAGTTTTATAGTTCATAAAAGGGAAGGAAAGCATTCTTTCCTAGAAAGTCTCAACTTCATCGGGTTCATTTTAGATGTTTACCTCTAATAGTTTTAGCTTGCACCTATACAAACTAAAAGTTGCTCATTTTCCTGAGTAGACCTATAAGCTGAGTCAATGCCTGAATATGACTAGAACAAAACTATGACAATTATTCCAGTGCACGGCAGGTGTAAATACAATGGCCTGGAAGCATCTTGTCTCTGCCCATACTAAACAACATGGGATGTTATTCTATTTCTGTGAGACTCTTAAAACCACACTGAATCTTAATGAATGCCACAGACAAGAGATCAGTGGTCTAGGAAGTTTTTGACCAAGGATGATTCGGATTGTAAAACTTAGTTACGAGCCACCTTTTGAGCACAATCATTAACTTTCAAATCTAGGCCTAGAGAAGGATAGCTGATTGGCATTCATGAGAACATGGATGAGCAGGGGTTACGGAAACGTAAATTCAAAAGCAGGAGACAATCCAATGACCGACCTATTACTTCTGATTGTCAAAGGTATTTCCCTTAGATGAGAGGATTCTAACTCTGTAATCTCTGGTGTTAGTCATTTAATTTCTCATATGGCCCATACCTATTACGCTCAGGACATTTGACCCACCCCATTTATGCCGCCCAATCCGGTATATATCAAAGCTTGGAATGGCCAGGGAAGGTCGCTAATCAACACACACAAGTGAAAACTTTTGGTGGCCCAGTTCAAGAAGGCTGTAGTCATTTACTCGTTTTGTTTTATATAAATTATATCCAGTTAAAGATATTATAGAGGAGCTGGTTCAAAGCTAGATTAGATAGTACTCCAGGTCCCCTCTATTTCCGAAATTTTTGATTTTACACATCATACCCCTTGCGGTCTCATTTTATGGATGATTACAGGGAATAGAACATAGGGTAAAATTAAATAAGCCACTATTACTGCTTCTAAAACATGAGCTTATGATTCTATACTCAAAACATAAACTTCAATAACATTAAAATTCAAATTTAGAAACAATTATGTAAAGGACACACAGCAGACAAAAGCATTGACCTTCCAATTCTTATCTCGGAATGGGGTTAGAATCCTTATAATTAAAAAAATAAATAAAAACCAAATGGCTTCCACAAAGCACTTGAAGGATTAATATCTGTCTTCTCTGATTAGTGCCTGATAAAATATTATAATATAATCCTATAATTTCCACACCACTTATCTGACACGTTAGCCTTATATGAACAAACTGTGTTTGAGCCAAATGTATTTTTTATGCATATGTGAAGCTGAGAAATGCAAGAGTCTGGATCTCAGGGAACATCAACCACATGTTCCATTAGCGAGAAACTTTTAGACTGAGCAAAGGCAAGGACAAGTAACTTGATGACCTTGTTCTCTGAATATAGAATCATCCCTTCTCTGTGACGTCTGGCTGAATACTGACCTTCTGCCTGCCTCAGTGGCTCAACCAGTATAATTACATACCTATCGTGAAACGTATTTAAAAATGGATTTGAAAACTTTTCATATATATTTCCAGAAGAAATGCACCACATAATTTTACTCTAGGCATCAATTATTTCAACGAGAAGCACTGCCATATATTCGGATAATTCTAACAATGCCTTGTTGCTGTTAATATAGAGATGCTTCATTTTGCCAATGAAATCTTTCTTAGGAAACTTTCGTATAAAGTAAATTTTACTAATCGACTTGGTTAGGAGACATCATTTTTAAGAGAGTCATTCAGCAAATACTTTTACAAATTAATTCTGCTTACTAATCCAGATTTTTCTATGTACGTTTATTTACAGTGAGGTGACTTTCTGTGGCAACTGGTTTATATACCTTAAGAACATACATCATTTGAGTATTTGTAAAAGAAACTGTGGAAGCATTCTAAAAATATAGATAACATTACTTCGTAAAAAAAAAAAATATCACAAAATGTAATGTTGCTTTAGTTTGCGCATAACATAATCAAGATATCATATGCTATTTTCTAGCAACTGTTAAGTCAGAAAGTTATAAAAAAAAAAGTCTCTCATCAAAAAGTGCATCCTGAAAACGTCGAAATGCAGAACCAAAGATTACAAATCAACCTCTAATATTTTGTCATGCAACTGTGCTGCCACACATTTAAGCAAGATTTTTAAGTTGTTTTATTTTGCCGTGTTTTTAGTCAGGTCAACAGTTCTCTATGTCCTATAAGCAAAAGGCCTTATGAAACCATATAACATCATTAGAAATGCCTTTACTCTGGCTTAACGCAAGTCAATAAGGATAAAAACACATATACTGAGAGTTTAAGACTGCAACATCTGAGCTGAATGCAAATTGACATAACTGCGGACCATTTATGAACCAGTCTGATCGCTCACGCTGCCCAAACGGTCTTCGGGCATTTTTCCCAAACCCAAGGTTCTCTTCTAAGTTATCATCGGTACAAGGTGCAATGACTTTCAGGCATCAATTAATATAAATTGGCAGCAGGCAGAGTATTAATTAAACATGACACTCTGATTATTTAAACCTTCTATTAAAGTTGATTATTCAGAGCCTGTTGATAGCCTGCTCTTCAAAAATGACTGATGATATCGAGCTTTGCTGACTTCCTCCGAGTCTACTACTTCCAACTCTTCAGAACAGGAGGAATAAATGAAGTGAGAAGAACACTGAAACATGTCTAATAGGCCAACTGACTAATCTCAGGCCCCAAGGTCAAAGTAAAGCGATTCATTTCTTGGCTTTCATCAATACATGACATGATTTATCAATCTGAGAGCAGGATTACAAACATTATACATCTCAATGATTTGTTCTTCGCACTGTGTAACTTTCTGAACAATGATAGATCACACAATCGCCACGAAAGCAATGTCATAGGCAAAACTCATTAGATTTGCAAACAAAGACACTTTGATCTTTTAAAACAAATGTATACATTAGAATCATGACCACTACACATCTCGTTTGGTGTGTCGGGGGGAGATATCATTTTAAAATGCAGCTATTCCTTGGAATTCCATGCCCTACATTCGTGCTTCTCAAAACACTGTTTTAACTCTAATATAGTCATCTCTGGAGCCAGTCACCATGCTATGAATAATTATTAACTGCAATATTTCCATATCATTATAAAATTTCAATAATAATTATTGTATTCTGACATAAAAATACTTACTGCCTCATAGTATTGCTACTTCTATAGATCTAAAGCTTTTTCTAGAGAAGAAAACATTACAAGAAAGACGATGGAAATATTTTTTAACATCAGAAATAGAATCATGTAGTAGGAATTTTGCCCAAAATTTTAGGACTAGTGCTTTACAAGCTTCCAAGAGTAGGTGAGAATTGATTGACAGAAGTCATGAACGAGTTATTTTTATCCCATTGATCTCCCAGTTTATCTCTCACTTGTTACAACACCTACATAACTGTTCTATACGTCATGCCATAATAGCAGTTCAGAAATTATTCCACAGAGTAATGCGGGGAATTTGAAAAATTTCCACTAAAATTAAATTACAGGTAAAGGGTAATCGATTGTGATCACAGAATCTTTTGTCTACACCCTATATATTTGAAATCACTATTGCTATTCTTATTGGACTAAATTAATGATTGCTTTTTCTATTAGGTCACAATTTTAGAAAAAAAAATTATTGCCTGGGGGGAAGAGGATACTAAAAAGCATTGTGTCTTCAGCTGATGAATCGTTTCACCAGCTGCCAGAAAGTTGCACGTTACAGCGCACCTGGACACAAGCAGCCGCCATGACTGGGAAACACATTTGTCTTGGCGCGTCACGGAGGAGATGAAATTATAATCATTCTCCCTTGTAACGAAAGGTTCTTTGGAGCTCTGTCTACAAAATGATACAGATCACACGTCTGGACGAGGTCCGCACAATGTTGCCAACTGTCCTCTATATTCAACCATAAATACTTCCCAGAGCATTCTTTGTGTTTAAAAAAATAAGATTTATTTTTAAAAGACCTGGGGTGATTGTCGGCATTGCAAGGTAATGTTATTATTATTATTTTTTTTTAAAAAAGAAGACTGACTAAATTGCTCAAAACTCTGAATTTCTTTGGCTGGTAAGTAAATAGTATATATTTAACCTTTACTTTCCATTAAGGAGATTTTGTGGGTTTCTCATATTCTGATTTTGAGAAAATAAAAATGTTGGCTAAGTTTTATACAGAATCGTCCATACAAAAATCGAATATCTTTGAGTACTTGGTATGAAAGAACAAAAGGAATCAGAGATTTCCTTTATCAACTTAAAACTCAACAGTTACTCATTATCTTGACCTGAAGTCCAGAGATTTTTAATCAATTCTGAAAAGTTCCTTAGTTTAAGACCTTAACATATTTACATCAAATGAAAGGTATGCTAAGAATATTTAATGAGATTTGGAGAATCATGATTTCCAGAAAATGGAAATATTTCATCCAATGTAATCACTAATAATAATCTTAGTCTAAATTATTTTCAATATTTACTTTAAAAATATAAAGCTCTTATAAGTTTCTCCTTTAAAATACAAGTTTACTTTCTCTAAATATAGAAATTAGAGGAAATCTGCACATGAGAAAAGGAGAAATCATGAAATTCATACTCAATTTTAGTACTGAAAGTTTAGAGAATAGCCTTCCATACGGTGTAAAAAAAATTTCATATTTCTTTCAAAAACACTGAAGAAAGAGAGTAATCTGGGATATTGAAACCTAGAAAAGACTCAGAGTTATGAGTATAGTTATGAGTAACATTTATCTTGTTCCTAAAATAAGGATATAATAATAGTAACAACCAAACATGTAGAGAATTAATCTAAGTACTTTGTACATATTAACTCATTTCCACAACCCAGTGAAGTAGGTGCTGTTATTATTCTCACTTTTTTGAGATGAGACAATTTCTTTGCAATTAAAACAACACTGAATCAATAATGCATCACTGCTCTTTAGCATTTGTCTTTGTTGAAACATAGATATTATCGATGAGTGAAGACTAAGGCCCTAAAATTACGAAAGAGAGAAAGGGACGAAGAAAATCTTTGACTGGTATGATAAATTGGAATTTCAGGTCGCAGTGATACTGGCATAAATAATTTTAAAACATGCTTACTCTACACAAGAGCATGTTTGTACATATAACAAACAAAACTATGCTTGAACCGTTAGAACATTAAAAGAGAATGTGAACTATATGTATGCCACTGATGTACAGCGTAGTAAGTGTCACTGTGTTATTGGGCACATCCACGGACCTACACTGTCATTTTTTTTATAAGAAATAGTCTCTGATACTGGATTTTCGTAACTGGTTTTCCAAAAATCCTGTAGTCTTAAAAGAGACAGTCGTAAACCATAGTAATTTCACAGAATGGAAATTCAACAAATAATTTATGTAAAATCTAGTAAGCGAAAGAGCTTTTATCTATATTTCCACTTACAAACTAATTATTCTCAAAAATGAAAAGGACAGGGCAACCTATTTATCTCTGTCCTCGATGGATTTAGAGTCATAAGGTAGCTTATCATCTCAAGGTAATGCCAGGAAGATCTGGTTCCTGGTAAATGTATGTTCTCTACCACAATTTCAGTTGTAAATATAAAAGCATTGTCATAGATTTATCGTAGTTCTCAACAAAACCACCCTTTCACATGCTCAAATTACATTTAGATTTTCATAACAACTGAATCAATAATAGGAAACATCATTTTAAACTCAATTTCTGGGTTGTGTGCTCAAAATTCTGACTCCCCTGGTACTTGGCTCAATCTTACCATCGCCCAATGTACGTGATGCCATCGTTTCTTAGTCTACATTAATTTGGGTTGTCAACCCTTCGGCATAGTTTCCAGTGTCATGGCTATTTCTGATTCACCTTTGAACTTAGTTCTTTTCTTGGAAGGAATGAATGAACTAAGTAATTAACTCTCTCTCCTTCTATTGCCGATTTACCTAAAAAACACTTAGTCATCATTTGAGAATCTACGTAAGCAACTTCTCCCTAGGTACAGTGAAGTATTTCCTCCTTTCTTATCAGATTGGGTACATAATCTATTATGATGTTAATCACACCATGCTATATTATTTGTTTACACATCTTACTCATTGACTGGACAATAAAAATGTGAATACAAGTCTCATCCATCATGTAAAAAGTTCCTAGCACAATGGCTGGAACAAGGTAGATGTTAAATAAAAGGTAAATAATGTTATTCTGTCTATGTCTTACACCGTACTTTTTAAAATTTCCCTCTTCAGACCACAGATTATGCTGCTTTCCTTTGTAAAGTCAAATGTTTATTCACGAATCATAAAAATAATTCACTTTTCTTCTATGTTTTAGGTAAAAATTATTTCTTTTAGAAAATTTATGTAAATCATCATCGAATCATCTAATCATCAAAAGTACTATCTAGGAACAAACCGTAAAGACAATCGTCCAATTTCCACAATTTACGAGTTCCTGTAACATTACGCAGTTATTTCTGGGCTTTCTTAAGTAATCATGCACTAATTACATTATTCTTTTTAATTGGACAGTTATGAAAAAACTCATATGAATTATTAGAAATAACTTTTGGAGTTGACGACTTATGGAACAGTTGTGAGCAGTTGAGAGTCCATGTTAAGTTATACATAGGTTTTTACAAAATAGGTTATTAGATAATTTAGCACTGAATGTAGGATATAAGATAGTTATTTACATCTAATTTATAAATTTATGATACAAACATTTTATCTGTCTAAAAGACAGATGATGATGATGATAACTATAAAGCTGATGAGCCCATACTAAATTTCTTCTTAAGGTCTAATTTTTTACCTATATAACCTTACATTTATCCCTCATAAATACTTCAGAGTAAATATGGCTACTTACTTTTCAGGATTGTGTACTTCTTCAGTAACGAAGTTGAGGTAAAACCTAAACAAACATAAATTATAAGCTATTAATATATTTTATAACCATACCACCAAAGTTTCACATTTTCAATGTTTAAAATCAAACTTAGAACTATGCAAACTTCATGAACAAACATTTTCAGTGCGATGAAAATGAGGGAAGGTCTAACCTGACTGGCAGGTCAGGGAAGACTTTCTAGAAGAGCCATGGCCCAGGCCGAGTCTTCAAAAGCACTTGACATTTACCTTGGCACAATGTCACAAGGACGTTCCAGGCTGTGCACAGCACAGAAGCACAGGGCCCTGGCAACGTGCTACGCACAGGGGTACGAGCAGCATTCTGGGCACACAATGTTCTACCTTAAAGTTCTAGAAGACTGCGAATATTACCCTAACGTCCTAGAGATATTCAGATGCCTTTTCTTCGCTTTGTGACTCTACTTATCCCATGCAGGAATATCTTGCATCCTTGACTACTTCTTCTCGTTTAAGGGGACTGCTGGAGACCCTTTAAAGCACCGTGGTTCTCTCTCAAGGATCCAAGATGTAAGACCGGGGCAGACTCCATCCTCACACATGCATACGCACACAACTGGCTTGTGAAGATGGGAGAACTAAGGGGTCATAACGAGGAAAACTAAACATATAAAGACAAATATCTTTCTACCGCTTCATTACATAGGCTCAGCAAATTTCCGCAAAATAAAAAAGTCATAGTTTCGATATATTCTTCTGTTCTCTTATCATTCCTTAGAAGTTAAAATACCAATTATACAGGTCCACAAAAGCACAGGTCTATAGGTACAAATTCTCTATAACCTAAAGACAAATGTCTGGAATATTAGCCCATCGGCCTTCATTACACTTAAAGTTTCTTGTGACTTAAAACAAAGATGAGAAAACCTGTCATAGTCCATCTTCATAAAAAAACTCATCGAAATTCACATTAGGCAGCTGATGTTCACGGCTGTTAAAAACAAGATAACAGGTGCAAAATGGAGACATTTATGCTAAGCCCCATATCGCCAAACCAAAACATAGTTTCTGCGCTCTCAGAAATGGACTCTAAAGCCAGTCAATCAAGAATCATCGGACCAGCACTAATTAGGTCACGGGACCAACAGACAGTAAAGGGACCTTGCAATAATCAACCTGCTTCGTCGCCTGGGACAACTTCCTCATTCCGGCTCCCTTCTGCCAACAGAAGTCTTTCATTCTGTACAGCTCCTCAGAGATCCTTTCTATCTGCTAGATTGGATCCTGTCCCGTTGTAATTGATTTTTGCTTAAATAAACTCTTAAAACCTTTAATATGCCTGAGTTTGTCTTTTAACAAGTTAAGGTCTCTAATAGTTTAAGGATGTGTTTTACGTAGAGATATCTGAATAGCTGAGAAAACAGTAGCGATAAAGCTGATCTAAAAAATTATCAAAGATTTTTTTAATGGCTAGAGTATAAGTCTCTAAAAATAGAGGTTGTAATGTTACAAGGAAGGCTAGCAACAATCAATACTTATATCTGCACTATGCATCCTGAAGGATGTGATGTGTTTGTTATAAACCCAAGGCAATGGGAAGTACAGGAAGAAAATGCAAAAATCAAAAGAAAAAAAAAGTGAAACAAAAAACAACATACAAACTAAGAATTATTTCCAAGCCTCTCATGTCAAAAATAGCCAGTTCTTTCTTAACGCTTGTTTTAAAAACTGGGTTTTTTCCCCCCCTAACAATGTTAAAGCTTAAAAGGAAATATTTGTTAAAAAAAAAAAAAAAAAAAAGAGAATACAATTTCAACTATTTTCCACAGCTCCAGAGAACAGAGCAAAGGAAAGGGCTTGGGGTAGGGTGGGGGTAGAAAAGAGAAAGCTTCTTATTTTGGTCCAAACATTCGCATCCTTTGGGAAATACACCTTTATGTTCTCCTTGACTTCGGCGGCGAGTCTAGAGCATTCTCTTTGCTTTACATCCCCTCCAGACCTCCAGAGAGGGTTCACAAGACGCACGGTTCCACCTTTTCCATGATTGTGTAGAAAAGGCACCGTAAAGCTGACGATGCATTCCAGCACCTAACTATGTGAATTATTTTAAAAAGCTTATTCTTTAGATGAAATTTAACACAATGGTACAAAATAATCCCAGCAGGTGCCTTAGAAAGACCAAATCCACTGAGGATAGGATTTAAAAGGGAGAAAAAAGATACCAAAAACCAATTTTCTGTCACACAGTTTAAAAAAAAAAAAAAAAAAATTCCACCAAGCGATATTTAGCTCTGGATCAGGATATGGGACTGGAATTGGCTGAGCTCCCCGGGCCACAAGGGAGACTGGCAGACATATTTCTCTGAACACAGGCACTGGCAATGATAGTAAAGCTGTTCTGACCCAACTCCGTGACCTGGCTGGGTTAATGATTTTTTTCCCCCTAATCATGTTTCTGTGAAGGAGTTTTCATCGTTGTAAAAAGGTTCTGCACCCCTTGCAGCCAAAAGCCTGCTCAATTCGGATCCAAGGCCTGGCCTGTCTTGTTCCTATTCGACGTGGAGGAGGTGGGTGGGCTGCTCACCGAGCGAGACCTCCAGGACACCCAGGGGCCTGCTGCTCCGACCTGCACCCCAGGTGGTTAAGTTCTGACGACAACAGCGGCTTCTGTCCTACTTCTGTGCAACGGCCCCATACTCTCCCCCACCCCCCCAAACATGGTCACAGCAGCAGCAGAGAGAGTGGAGGCTCATTTAGAGAGCTCCATTTATAATTCCACAACCCGGTCTTGTAATTATATCATGAAAGACAGAGAAGGTCAGAGAGGCAGGATCGCATTTGGAAAGTGAATACATCCCCCTCTCCCTGGGAACTCCTTTAGTCTCCATTGTCTTCCATTTACATCCAGATAATGTTTCCTCTGGAATGTCAAACCAACAGACTATTTTTCCTGAACACGGCTTTCTTTTTCTAAAACTAATGGCCGCAGATGAACCACCAGATTCTTTCTAGTTATCCACAAAGTGGCTCTCTGGTAGAACAATCTCTAGGGACACGCGGGGACTTATGAGTCCCCTGCATGAGCCACTCGTATCATAACATTTCATTTAAAATCCCAGCCTTAATTTCCCATACTATGACTGAACCCTCAATAATACAAGAGAATCGACAGCTTCTCATTCTTTAAAATAGGGAGTAGACATGACGATTTTATGGGTAAACGTATAAATAAAGGTTCATAGAAACCCCATTTACCCTGTAGAGAGTGTTGAAATAAAATTTGAGGCCCAACTCTGGGCTCTATGCTTAGTTCCTGTTTCTTACTCATTTTCTCTTTGTCTCTCCTTGTTCCCCATTTTTATCTGATAAAAGCTTCCTATCTGCAGCCCCATTTTGCAGAGCTCCGGACACTCGAGAGTGGAGACTGCCTGCTTCATGAAGCAATGAATAAAGTTCGTTTGTATCACCTACATCGTCTTTTAAAGTCACTTTAAAAAGAGTAACATTTGGGGCTCGATACCAATAAAACTAAATAATAAGGTAATAAGAAAATTCGAAATGAAGAGAGTCTTCAGACGTGAAGAAATCAGCCCTCGAAAGCCTCCCGAAGTGGAGGTTTGCTCCACAGAAAGCAGGTGACCTGAATATTCTGTGCTGGCAGGGAGGCAGTGAGTTAGACAGAAGAATATTTTAATATTCTGTGGGAACAGATGCGAGGCACTCACGAGCGAAAGAAATCTCATTCAATAGAATTAATCAAACCTCCCTTGTGACGATCTCCACATTCCACATTCCTGGCTGAACACTGCTGGGCTCCCAACATTTGGCTCTGGCTGAAAGCTTCTGCCACCTCCCCGCATTGCCTTGGTGTCTCCTGGTGACCTTCCCAGTAGCCTGACCGAGGCCTCAGGGCCCCAGAGCTCTGATCCAGGCTGAATAGACAGACACAGAATAGTTGATTCTGCTACTAACCCTGTGATCACAACTCCGTTCTTTTCTCTGCCCAGCACCACGTCGCGCTTCGGACAGAAATGGAACAACTTCTAAAATACTGAGTGATTTGAGACGAATGCTTACACACAATGGCTTTAAAAATATTCCGGGAACATACAAATATTTTACGCTAGGCTCCTGAGAGCTACAATCTTCTAATGACCTCCAAACACATCTTTCTTCAAAAGCCATGTTAAAATTTTAAGTTCCTGTAATCTCCTATTTCTCCACTAATGTTACATTTTCATAACTCAATGAGATTAACAGGGTATACATTCCATTTATTTTGAAATATATCTTTACATTCCATGTATTAGCTGGGAGGTAAGGTCTTAGAAACTAAAGAAGCAAAAGGAAATTATATTTGTGTTCAAAATGCACTTACATAATTTTTGAGCTAGTGTAGTTTCCTGATATTATTTTTAGACTCATAGAACATCCTCACAGCTAACCCTGTACAACTATTAGCTCCATAAAACATAAAAAAGAACTACTGCTACTAATTACCCCAAAACAGGAAAAGTTAATTTTACTACAATGATTTTGATGTTTAAATACTCCTTTTCTACCTCGCGGGCTTTCTTACTACAGTCACTTCAACTAAATCTTCCTAGATCAAATTTAATTAGGAAAAAAAAAATCCCACTGTTATCCATGATTACTGTTGTCCAAATTCCTGAACAAAGCAAGGCTCGAGCACAAAGTTCTAACGCTTCGACCAGAACAGTGTCACAGCTGGACACGCGTCAGAGGCAATGTACCCAGGGCATAGTGATTTTAATCAGTCATCTTTGCTGCATATTTTGTTTTCAAATTTGAGGGCATTTTAAGAAATCTGTGAGGCCCTTTAAAATGTAACAGGTTACCTAGTACAATTGATTTCATTTTCTTGGTTTCTCCTTCCTGGCCTTTATAGCACCATTTTATCCCCTGGGAGCACCTGACTTATTTTTATACCTGAATTATTTCTTTCTCATCAGAAGGTGGAGAAAAATCAATTAATCACTATTTGAAATACCCTTGGCACCTTAACTAAAGGTCTTTTACACAAGCGAAGTACTGATCCTCAATATCTCCTGACACTATTATGTCCTTATGGATTTATATCTAGAATAAGTGATTTGTGCAGGTTCTTAAGACTCAGCATTTGTTTGTTTGTTTGTTTTTATAACATCGGGTCAAATCTAGTAGTCCCCTTGATTGGAAACCAGAGTAACATTTGCGGTCCTTAAGTCATCTACACAATATTGGCCTGGTAAAAGGAGGCGGCCATCTTTCTCACTGCAAGTAAAGGAAATCACAGTGGATTATGACTATTCGCATCTGCCTCGTACTTTGCTGGGTACTAAATCAACGTACTCTGAGCAATTAATGAAGCAGACAAAGCACCATATCTTGAGATACCAACTTACCAGCCAGCATATGCGTACATCCCGTAATAAAAAGCAAGTGGAAGTCCCATAACACTTGCATCTCTTCCCGAAAAGGCATCTTTAAAGTGTTGCGTTTGCCCTGCAGCGAGAACAGAAAGATTTCAAGACTTTTCAAAGAACTGGGGCTGGTCATAAACTACACGGTTGCAGGTCTAGATTTCTCAGTCTCTGCTCACTGCCAACATCATTTATTAATACTGTACTCATTCTAGAGTGCAGTACCAAAGTATGCTGATACACCACGAACACTACCTCGAATTTCTCTTTTAATAAAAGTATAGCAAAGAGAAAAATGGCATTTAAAAAGCAATCCCTTGTTTGAGTGTGCCTCTTCTCTTGACAGACGTTGACCATGGAAGAAGACAAAAAGATCTTCCGTGACCTAGACCTTCTAGGAGCATGACTGAATGCTTTAAAATGAAGGTAATATAATCCATGGGTCTCTTACAGTGAGGAGGTGTCCAGAAAGCCCAGAACCACCTTCTCACATCATTTAACTTTATTTCTGCTTTTCTCCTGTAGTTCACTAGATATCAACAGGGCTGGGAAAACTCTGCCACCCAATCTGCTCTGCCCCTCGGCTTCCTTTGTAAATAAAGTTTTATTGGAATACATCCAAGCTCCACTAGTTTAGTTAGGTATTATGACTTATCAGTCAATGGCCAACTTCGCCCTCGAGTATGGTAGCTGTGGTGGAAACCATGACATGCACAGTTAAAAATATTTACTATCTGGCCCCTTACAGAGAAAATCTGCTGACACTGTCCTAGAGAATGGCGTGAGGGTTTTTTTGGTTTTGTTTGTTTGTTTGTTTGTTTTCTTTCCCCCAGAAACACCAAAACTATATTAACTCTAAAATAGATAGGTTTTAATACATTTTGCATCAACATAGGGATCAAGCACTTAGTCATCATATTTGTTTCTACTTTGTGAATCATCGTACATCTTTTGGATAACTACACAAAAATACAAATTCAGATTTTGTCAGTCAAAAGCAAATGAGATTACCTAAATGAAAAGTGTGACTTTGTTTCAAAACTGGTCTTCACGTAAGTAAATAAAATGGGAATGGGAGGTGTCTAACATGTATGAGACCCTCTCTCTTCACTCAAATCTCAGTCGCTGCCTGGCTTGCCCAGACTGCAACATATACATCAATGTAATATGTGGGAGCTTTGAGACCAAAAATAGAGAATGTTGAGTTATACACTAAATGATTTTTCCCTTGAGGCAGCTGATTCCCAAATGCAGCTCACTTCTAAAAATGATGGAGTGAATTCGGAAATGCCTGTTTTACTAAAACATCTCTGCGTCCTCATAAAAGGGAACGGTAAATATTGGAAGTCAGATAAAAACATCTGTTGTATTTTTTTAATCATGATCTGTGGGCGTATTGGCCTGAAGGGACAATGTTCCTAACAGTACAGCACTGAATAATCAATAAGAGAAGCCAAACTGTAAAGAGCGGGTCCCGAGCACAGATCCCGAAAAGTGCCATTTTGAGAGTGTGACAGAGAGGCATTTCTAAACTTTAAGAATATGTTGGCTGCACAACAGAGGTCTCAGGAAGACAAAAGTCACGCTATTCGAAGGAAAGTTTAGCAAACCCTCAAGAGTAAACACAGAATAGAACTCTTTTCAGGATCTGATGAGAGAGTAGGAACACACACACAATCTGCATTAGTCAAGTATTTTTCTTCCTGGAGTTTCGAATTACTGTGAAAAATATGTGATCCCGTCAGAGGTAAAGAAAATCACGATGTTATAGTAACAGAGTACACATCCTGCTGAGAATGCTCACCACAATGTTAAAAACTCACTAGAAAGGGAGTAACACTCTCGGGCGATCTCCCGATTAGGTGAGACACATGAGGAGGGTTGGTTGCAGTGAGCGGTGTCGTCCTAAGATTGAATTAAAAGATCTTCCCACTGGAAGTGCCAAAAAAGATCTAAAAGGTATCTCACGACCTTTGCTCTCGAGGAATTTCCAACGCAGTAACATTTGGGTAACCTCATCTGACCTCACACACACATAAAAATAAGTGGTAAAAATGAACTAGTCTTACATTACACCAAGAAGAAAAAGGAAAAAAAAATCTTAGTTTTAAGGGATAGTGTATATCATCTTTTGCAACTTAAGTTAGAGCTAAAGTAGGATCAACAACCCAGAGTTTCTACACTTTCCAAAAATGGAAGAAATTCCTTACAGAATACTAAGGAGTTAACCCAGAAAAAGAAACTACTAACAAAATATTATTTTTCCTGTGTTTCTCGTGGATCAGAGCAGGTCGGCTCTGTGACTCTGTGAAGGCCAACACGAATTAGGAAGCGTGAGCTCATATCCTTTCTTTATTCTGTGTGTTCTGAGTTGGCCGAGGTCACTGCACGAGGCGAACATTTAGCCAGGAGGGCTACAAGATCTCCCACTAGGCTTATCGCATGGACGAACGCAGCTCCCTCCCCCAGCCCGAGTGATGGGTCTTTCATTATTTGTTATTGGCTAATGCCTCCACCATCAGCAATCGCTGTGCTGGGTTTGGGCCTTTCTTTTTGCCTTGTGTAACTCTCTTCCTGAAATGTCATTACATTTCTCAGTAAATTCTCCTTCTTGGAGCAGACAGTATCCCCGTAAACATTAAATGCTTAATGTTCCCAAGTCACATGCCACTCCTTTACAATTTCATCTCACTTCCCTATTTCCGACTATCGTGCCTTGGCTAATTAAACAACTCACCCGGACTTCCTTCTCTTCCAACCATTCCCACTGAACCCGAGCAGCTGCATACACCTTCTCCCCTAAAACGTCTGAAACTCCAAATGACATCGCCCATCTCATCTTTTTTTTACTAGTCAACTCTATAAGGCAAGTACTCCCTCCAACAATGGTGTTATATTTCTGTAGGAATGCAGATTTTACATTAAAAATTATGTCACAATAAAAATTACGTTGTCACCACTATTTTTGTCAGATAATATTTGGTTTCTAAAAATACTGTTCCCACATTTGACTCTCCTTCTATCGAGATTCCAGTCTCAAGGTAAAAGGAATCATAACCAGGGAGTAAAAGAATTATTGATCACCTTTCATTATTTTTCAAGTATCTTTAATCTTCATTACTATCACTGAACTATTTGACAGTAAAGAGGACATACGTATCTGTATTTTAACAGCAGGATTTTTTCCCTCCCACTTTGAGTTTTCACTTCAAACAGTTTATGCCAAGAAAGGATTCACTGATGCTTTATTTTGTTGCTGGGCCTAGTCTGAATGCATATGTTGCCATTTAGCTGTAAATACCAACTCGCCCCCAATGTAGCGGCCTTTCAAATCAATTAGATGACAGTATAGAGTCTAAGTTCCACAAGCAGAGACTAATTAAGGGATTCTGCTACCACGAGTGAAAGTTACTGTTAGAAGAATCCAAAAGCAGACACGTCCTTTAAAAAGCATTTACTTTTCAGTCCATACCTTTAATTAGCTGCATAACTCCAGGGACTATAATTATCAAAATTGCTGTGAGCTTGCAAAAGGTTAGGAAAATCTGGATCCGGGCGCTCCAGCTGACACTCATGCTATTTAGGACCATCACTATAGCTGCAAAAAAAAAAAAAAAAAAAAGAATAAAGTAGAGATGAAGTTACAAAAGGCAAATCCTCATTGGCATGAAGGCATCATAAGTTCTAGTTACTCCAAATGCCATCCATGAACCAGGGGTGTTGGCATTACCTAGAAGCATTTCAGAAATGCACAATGTCAGCATTGCCCCAGACCTTATCCATACAGATCTTCATTTCAACGAGATCTCTTGGTGACTTTTATGCACGTTAAACTTTGAGAAGCTTGGATAAAACCTCCGGATAGCAGGAAGTCATCTCGTATTCTCTGTGACTTATGAGTGAACGTACATTGTAGTGCCTTAGCGATTAGACAACAACGCCTTCTAAGCAATGCTGGAAGCCATCACAGCACACAATCACGTGCCTATCACACTGAATATGACTCTGCAGCATGATGAGACAGGCTACTTCCCGCCACAACAATTGCATGTGTATTCACCCGCCAGCGTGGGATCACACTCAGCAAGCAGGAAGATGTTAAGAAGTCAGCTGGGACCTTACTCTTCACTCGAAGGACCAGCCTTCACCGGCACTTTAGGTTTTCCTCTCCACTTTCCAATGGGCACATCAAAGAGTGACTGTCAACCCTGAACATAGAGGCTCCCAAGACATGTTTTGGGACTTGGAAAAAGCACGTAATAAGTGACAAGCTCGAAAGAGTTCCCGGGCGGAAGGGGGACACGGGGTCTGAAGCCAGCAGAATCTCCCTTTCTTAATGATGCTGTCTACGCTCTCCTGAGCAGCACTGGAGTAGCCTCTCCCCACACTGTGGACCACCAGAACCTTGAGAACAGAACAGGTGCGATTCATTGCTGTGTTACTAGTTTCCAGCTTCGTACCTGGCCCAGGAGGATAATCAACACGGTTTTGATGAATGAATGAATGAATGAATGAATGAATGGAGCTGGATCATCAGTTAAAATGAAACAAAATAAAACAACACAAAAAACTACCCTCAGGCAAGGAGGCATGAAATGAATGGTGATACTCTGAAATGCGGCCTCTTAAACGCTGCTGAAATGACTGCGGTTTTTCTAGACATTGGATTTCAACATGACACTCTTTACAAAACCTGACATTTGCAGTTATTATCTATAAGCTTTATTTTGAAAAAGGTATATTTCCCCCTAAACAAAAACCACACATATATGAAGGTATTTCTCAGGAGATAAAACACTTGCAGAATTCTTATAATTAAAATTACAATAGGAAGTATCCTTACGTACAGCAATGAGTTACCATCATTTCCCGCTATCTAAAATCTAATCACTAGCTGATTGAAGAATTTGAGAATCAATGCAAATGTTAACAACATATAATATACATGGCAAAATCTTTAAAATAGCTTATACCCCTGAAGGAAGGTTAAGGGACATCTTGTCAACGGTTTACTATGTGGCCATTTAAAGTTGTGATACAGTTAAATATTTATTACATGAAAGGTTTGTTCCTGATATATTACTTATTAATACAGCAAATTACAGAGGTGGATAAAATGGATGGATGGATAAATGGATGGGTGGATGGATGGATACACAGACACAAAAACAGACACGAAGACAGAAAGGAAAGGAAAAACATTTGAAAAGCATTTGCCAAAACATTAACAGAAGGTATCCACAGATGTTAGAACACCAAGTAGTTTTCAATGTCTCTTATTTAATAATTTTTATAATGAACGTGAAGCATTTTTAAGTAAAAAAATCAACAAAGCAATTTTCACTTTTGAAATAAAGTTTTTGAAGATGGGAAAAATAAGATCTCCAGAGATCCCACACATAGTTAAATACGGGTTTCCTGACGAAGAAAGGTTTCAAAGAAGTAACGATGAGAATGATCAGAAAGCCTGGTGCCCTGAATAAGCTATATGCGAAGTTAAGGGAACATTTTATCTATGTTTGAAGCTGAAAACATGTGAAGAAACAGGCCCATTGTTAATGGCAAGGTGTGTTATTTTAAAAGAAAAGATAAAAAATAAGATTATTTTTCTCCCCCCAGGACGAAGCACGTCAGTGCCATTCTGCTCTCATCTTTATCGGCCAGTGATTCTTTTCCTTTCTCCATGCAAATGACTCTGCGGTAAACGATTTGTCATACGAAAAGGATTATTTTTTAGTTCAATGAGATTCGGCCTCGGCCTGGAAAAAAAACTGGACTCACATTCTTATCGCTCATAAAAGACCGATGTTTTCTTCTATTTTCTAAAACCCACAAATACTCTCTACTTCTCAAAGTGCTCCACCATGGAAAAGACCTGCTGCTTAGAGGGGAAGGGAAAATAGGAGAAGGAAGAGAAATAGAAAGAGGAGGGAGGGAGGGGGGAAGAGAGGGAAGGAAAAAGGAAGGAAGAAGGGAAAGGGAGAGGAAGGGAAAGAGGAAGTCTAATTTTCGGAACCTTCATCTATACATTTGAAAAGAGGAAGGTTTGTTACTTTCATAGTGCGAGTACTTAACACCTATTAAAATAGAAAAAAAATTTTAAGTATTCGAGATTTTCTTTGCTGTTTTGTCAAGTCTTCTCGGAAAAAATGGAAGACAAAAATTAAACGTATGATAAATTGATAATCTCGCCTGGCTTTGCTCTCAGACAGCTGAAACAAAAATCCTGGTTAAGACCGATTCCCCTCAAAGGTGTCGCGAAACCCTGCTTTACCTGAGCATCCGGACACTGCACTCATTATCTGATACACCAGCACCAGCTCCAGCTGAGAAGGAGCTGAAGGTACAGCCTAACCCGCAGCAAGGCAGCGCGCAGGTCTCTGCGTGGCTGAAACGCTGTTTCACCACACGTTCTCACAGAGAATTAAGTCCATAGGTGCTGCTTGTCCGACAATACTGAAAGGGAACTTGGATGCACGAAAGGAAGGCGCTTTCTGCGCCTCTGAAACCAATATCACCTACTTCGTTTTGTTACATACTCTCTATCTATCCACAACGTCATAATCAAAGAAGTTGAAATCCGAGCAAGCTCTCTGGTTCCAGTTTCACTTCCTTTGAATAATAATTGCTAATTTCACATGGTAGGAAATATTTACATCAATTTGGGATGATGATGAATTATTGAGCTTACCTTAAAATGGTACCAAAATAAACACCAAGGGACATGGGGTATTTTGTTACTTATATATATTTCAGTTTCCTAAGAACTGAAATCCAGCCGTGAAAGCCATCTGCATTAATCCTGGAGACAAGAATTACATATGTGAAGGAACTGTATTTGAAGAGGTCGTCCAGGGGACTGTTAAAGGCCGATGCTGTGATTTAAGGACCACCAGGAATGTCTTACTGCACTTCAGTAATTCAAGTTTGTCTCTGCTTTTTACAAAGTGAGATTACTGAGCCTGGATATATTGGGTTTTCTCCCAGGTTCGAGTTCTCCCTGGCTTTTAACTTTCGACTGCTTCATGCTAAAATGATAAATATACGGATGCCACATTGTCGAGCTAAAGTGAATTATTTCACTGGTTTCCATAACGGCTGCCTGAGCTGCTTTTCTCTCTGTTAGCATCCGTTTCCTTGATTCACTAATTTCAGAGGGGATGTTTAGCAATAAACACTTTTTAAAGCAGACACATTCGATATTTAGAATCTAACTACTGGGAATACATATGGTAAGTATTAAATACATGTAAACTATTATTACATGGCAGATATCATGTGAGTTTACACGGATAATGTTATCTGATGCTCATATCTCTGTGACACGGTTACCATCACTGGCCTTATTTTGCAGAGGAGCAGCAGAGACTTGGGACATTAATTAACTTGCCCATGTTCACACAGGTAAGTGTGAAGATAAGACTGGAGTCCAGGTAGGCTGACTCCACGCTTTAGCCACTAGTCCACAGGTAACAAGAAATGGCTCAAGAGACATAGTATATGACATCACTGGTACACCTAGTTCTTCCAAACTCCTGGTGGCCCTTCCTCTCTGCAAAAGTTCATGTTTGTCTTGACTGGGACTTCAGGACACTCTGATTCCACACTCTGTCACCCTCCTGAAGAAAAGGGTTGTTGTCTGCGGTACTTGTATATTTCAACACTGTGTATTTCTACTGAAGAATTGATTGTCTTGACAATTTAGTTATGGTAGAAACGGAGTAAGTATAGCCGAACGTGCTATATTTAAAATGCCATCACAGAACTAGTCCTAGACTTTCTTTCACATAATTCATTATTGTCAGGAAAACACATTTTTGGAAAAGAAAATATCACAGTGCATTTGTAGAACTGCCTAATTTTTCTCACAATGCAAGCGTGTTACTTTGTTTGCCTCCCCTAATTATTTCCACAGGTACGAGACGGTGGCAGGCAGGGCTCTCTCCTCACCTACGTAAACTAAACTAAACTAAGGAACCCGAGATTCAGGTTGTTAGGGATGGATCTGGACTTAGAGCTCACATTTTGAAGAACACACTTTAATTTTAATATTCTGCCATTCAAGCGTATACTTATTTAGGGTTTAGTTTCAGGAGACCAGAAAGACAGACTAAATAGCATTTTAACTATTCGACGTGTGTACTTCAGTGCCTTTTGAAACTACAAAAAAAAAGTGAAAATTCATGAAGTCCCACAGAAGATGGAGGGAGTAACATCAGTATCATGGTAGAGGAGAGTGCCAAAGGTCAATACACAGATAAGGTTCTGATCCAAATAAGCCCATCACAAAATGACAAGAACATAAGTCGAAAAAGCATTTAACACGCCTAACCCACCAAACCTCATCACTTAGCCCAGCCCGCCTTCCATGTGCTCAGATCACAACATCAGGAAAATGCTGGCAACGGGAGAACACTGTCGACCTGCCCTCGCGACCACGCTCTGCCAGGGAGCCGCCGCTGTCCAGCATCAAGCCTCCTTGGAGGCATCGCTAGGCGGGTCAGAGCAGAATTCAAAATCGGAAGTATGGTTTCTGCTGCATGAGCCGCTTTTGCATCATCACGAAGCCAAAAAGTCACAAGGCACACTTCCATAAGCTGGGGACCTCTGTTCTTCTTAAAAGTGGGGAGTGAGGAGTAAATTACCATTTAGTAACTCCATCCCCACCTCTCTCCCATTTCTGGAATGGTTGGTTAACATTTCGGGGGAAAAAAAAAAAAACCCTGATATTTCTTTTGTTCTATGATTTGATTAGATCATGACCCTTGGGCTTTGCTCTTCCGCATTTGAAGGAAGGCTTTCAAACTACCACAAACTCTTTTCTTTTTCTGGGAATATAAAAAGGCAATTCATGCAATTAAATTCTATTTTCTACATTTCACTAACCTCCCACCCCTCGCAGGCAGAAAATCACCCACTCTCACTTTGAACAATGGAGAACCTGAGGGATTTGCCCCCTCAGGTAGATTTCTCCTCCTCCTTCCCTGTCTCCACCTGCTGCTGCTCCATTCATGCTAAATTCTTAATGACCATTTATTGGCCTTTTCCGATCAGGCCATGGACTTACATCACCTGCCCCGGAGTCAAAGGCACAACCAGTGTTCTCTCTTCACGCCTCTGACTAGAGAAACCCATATCCTCAGAGTTCAAGCTTGCAAACGGAACACTGAAATTTGTAAATTAATTGTTATCACTGATGGCGAAAATAGAAGACAATGTCCAGGCTCCTCCAGGACTTACCCAGCCTCTTTCTTAACTACCTATCGCGACCTCCACCACAGAAGTAGGGAAACAACAGCATGCTTAGTTATCCGGACACTGAATTGCTTTACATTTTTGGTTTCAATGGTTTCCATTTACTCCTCTAAAATACAAAATTTCCCTTTAAAAAGCTTATGAGAGTTGGGATAAATAAGACAAGAGTCATCTATGTTAAGGGTGGGAAATTTTCAAATGGCCAACTTCTGCTTCCATTGTTTAATCTTAAACAAGGTGTAGTTCTAGGAGATATCCTGTGTAAAGATATGCTAATGTTAAGGGTGTAGTTATCCTGTGCAAAGATATGCTGATGTTAAGGGTGTAGTTATCCTGTGTGAAGATATACTAATGTTAAGGGTGTAGTTATCCTGTGCAAAGATATGCTAATATCAAGGGTGTAGTTATCCTGTGTAAAGATATGCTGATGTTAAGGGTGTAGTTATCCTGTGTAAAGATATGCTAATGTTAAGGGTGTAGTTATCCTGTGCAAAGATATGCTGATGTTAAGGGTGTAGTTATCCTATGCAAAGATATGCTGATGTTAAGGGTGTAGTTATCCTGTGCAAAGATATGCTGATGTTAAGGGTGTAGTTATCCTATGCAAAGATATGCTGATGTTAAGGGTGTAGTTATCCTGTGCAAAGATATTCTAATGTTAACTTCTGCTACTGTAAACCTGCTTGCTTGCTAGAGGGGGTTTTGGGGCTTTTTAAGCTATTCCTTCTAGAAGCTCGGGGCTAATTCTCTAGTTGGGAGAATCAGTGGCTGGCCAGCTAATAAAGGCTCATAATTAATCTCAATTGGCTCCGTGGGTCTTAAATCTGATCGCATCACAACAGTACTTGGCTTTGTATCACTTACGTAATGTTGTACGTGTTCCTCTTTTTTATTCCCTTTTAAAACTTTGTCTAATATCTGTACCCATTAATAAAAATGAACAACTTCCTAATTTGGAGACCATAAAGAAGTCTCTATTTGAGAACTGCTACTAATACACCACCACAGAAGGAAGACTCTATTCGTGACCATAAATGGGCAGCTGAATCCACAGCCGCCAGCACTGGGACACGTATGAACACAGCACACACACCCCCGACTCATAAACATCACTCCATGAGGATAAATGAGTTGTGATCGAACATGCTATCACTGACGAAGGATGAGTTCTAATTTTCGAAATCCATAAAATAATTGGGGTTTCATCTGTAAATACCTCTTTTATGCGCGACCCAGTTTCTATTTTACGAACAAGGTGGCTTTTGTTTGCTTATTTGAAGAGATTAGCCATCACGGCTGTGGACGGAAAACTGGAAAACCAGCGAACAACTGGCATGTGATGGAATATGAAGGATCGCTCCGAATCCTTACCATTTTCCAACACGAACGAGCAAAAGGAGCATGATGTGGGGAAGCGCCACCCCCACGCAAAACATCTGAAGAAGCTTTGTATCCAATCACTCTTGTTGGGCCCCCCACCCCCATATTTATACCTAACATACTCACTTATGCCCACAGCTGTGATGAGCTTGATGGCAAGTTCAGGAATTGCACAGTGAATAAAAAACGGTTCCAGGATGTAGTGTCCAAATGCCAGAGATATCACAGCGGTGGCTGCAGGGCTAGAAAACATAGATGTTTAGGTTACCAAACATACACACGCACACAAAATTGCATCTTCACTACACTTGTCCTACCCTGAGGTATTTTCATTCAGCGTATGTGACCCGTCACACATGGAAGTCTGTGATTTTCAGGGCTCCGTACTGGACTGGGTTGTCGTTGACATTCCAAATGAAATGTTTTGCCTGTAGCTTAGGTGGCTGGGTTTAAAACTTCACGTATCCTTGGGAACAAGACTGAGTACTAGCCATAGGAAGCAGTCTTCTTTCTCAGTAAGTCATCAATTAAGATCCAGCCACAGTGAGAATGTGTTAACGGCGCAAATCTAATGCGCCGAGTCATGGTCAGGAAAATGAAGAGAAAACGCAACAAAAAAATTACTGTTCTTTGCAAATATACGCATCTGTCCTTGACACTCTATTATCCTTATTTTTCCTATATAGACAAAACCTTGAAGAGCCAAGTGATTATTCTTAATTCCACAGAAATATTTAGATGCGAAGTATAAGGTGAGAAATAAAATTACTCTTGTAATTTTACAAAAGTGAGAAAATGTGTGTGACCACCTCCTCCCTTTTCCTCTCCTCCCCAAAGCAGCATTATTTTTCCTCTTCTCTATCATTTATAAATCTTCTGATGTATAAATTAAAATCTCACCATGTCATTGGAGTGCTTTCAAAATATGCTCAGGATGTGCAAAAACCCTTCCGTTCAAGGCTCCCCCTGGTCTAAGCTTTCTCTGCCTCTTCGGTTTGGCTACTCCCACTAGACGGTTCTGAATTCCCTGTGCCTGGAGCCCCTGCGACTCAGACAGTGTTTTACACCTCAGATCTCCGTTCTCCCTTCCTTTGCCGAGGAAGCGGCTCCAACACTCTGACTGGGGGAGATGTCCCAGGGCCTCCTCTCTCCCTGAACCTTCCCCTGTCCCTTTCACAGAGCTTATCAGAACAACAACTATATACTCACTATTGTGATTTCTTGATTGGTAACTATTTCCCTCACTTGATCCCGAGCTCCGTGGTACAATGTTGCGCCCATCTTAATAGAAACCCAGTAAATATCGCATATGTGGTGAATGTGTGAATTCCGTCAAATGACCCTGCTACGCACTGCTGTGTGATATTTCTTTCCTCGAAATCTATGTTGTATAGATTATTTCTGGCAAGAGTGGCTTAATCTGAAGTATGGTTTTAATAGTAAGCATCTAGTAGGTACCAGGTGTGTTGTCAACAGAAATGTTACAGCACCTAGGTACTTGCCACCCCTCATGACATTCGTTACTCTGTCTATTTGAAAGACCAGCTGAGCAATGTGAGTCCATTCTATAAAGGAATACATAAACCCAGTAAAAAAGCTTCTAAAATACATGTGGGTCATTTCCTCTGTCCAGACACACACATGTACCTATGCATGCACTGTGATGTAGCTCTCATGCAATTAAATTAACATTTGATTATGAGCTACTTGAGAACAGAATCGTGGTTCATTCCACTTTAGATCTCTTTAACTGACCATCCACTGTTCTGTAGCAGTTTGAGGAATGGATAACCTAATGGATGAGCCCTATATCTATGCTACGGCAATTGGAACCACCACGCTTATTACAATGCAAAGTTATTAGCCAAAACCATCCAACCAATATGGGGCTGAAAAGGGACTCAAGTCCAGCTCTCTCAGGCCCCAAAGTCCATCATGCTGACGGCCCAGTCTTCTAACTAAGCAGAATACTCACTTGAATGCTGAGAATGCTACAGTCAAAATATTATCAGCTTAAATGTTCAGTCGCTGATGCAACATCATTGAATATCTGTGGTACTCGGGGCATTGACGTAAGTAGTATGAGGGTGACGGAAAGCATGAGGCCTGGTCTCATGTGCTTGCAATGCTTGCTATATTATCAGGGAAACAGAACACAGACACCCCAAATATTAAGAATCCGAGACATCATGTTCAGTGTCAAATGAGCAGCAGACACTGCCTTTGTTTTAGAATTAAAGAGGAAAGACATTCCATAAACCAGAGTGAACAGAAAGGTAACTGTGGAAGAGAGGGTTTAAGTTGACCTTTGAAGAGCAAGATTCGGATCATCATAAAAGATGGAAGGCGCATCCCGGGAAACTCCCGGATTTTACCAAAGGAACGAAGTACTTCTTTACCATTTTTTCATTATAACGAGTTTGAAAGAATGCAGAATTGTTTAAACTGAGGAAATACTTAATGAAAAAGTAACTATGACTCCTAAGTTCTTTGTTAAAAAATTGAAAAAGAAACACCTAAGACTATAAAAATCATGATTAGGGTCAAGTCCATGCTTCTTAGGTCTGCCTTTGCCACTTAGTCACAAATGATAGGATGGAAGCTCGCATGAGCTCACAGCTGTTATATCTGATAAGTTTACAGGGAGAGCAAGTTTTCCCGGTTATTTGTTAAACTCTGTAAACAGTATGTGCAGAGTCACGTTTTATGAGAGCAATTAACCTTAAGGAACTGTGCTACTCCAAACTTCTCATATGACACTGCAAGTTTCCCACACACAAAGTCGAAGAAAACTTGCTATTCAGAATGACTTAGCATGATCAGGTTTGATTCTAAACCAAGACAATCAGGAAGAGGAACACCCAGTCACAATGAAATCAAAAAAGCTTTGCGCAATTGTAGTTCACTAATTTGTTTAACGTGAGGAAGTGAGTCATTCACGTTAAGAAAGGGCCTCATTTTTTTCGTAAAGTATAAAACGTGGTGACACACTGAGTCACGAGGCACAGAAGGCTTCTAGTCACAAAATCTGAGGGAAGTCAAACATCTTCACAGTGTCATCTACAAGAAGAAAACTCCCATTCCCAGCAGGACACTTAATTTTGTCTGATCGGTCCAAAGATATGATTGATCGAGGTGGATTTCCATGCTTCAAATCCTTTCAGGTTAACATCTTTGCTAGAAATGTCTTAGAGAATCATTGAAAACTAAAGCAGGTACTAAAAAGTATGGCATGCCTGGCAAACTACTGCCTGTGGCAAAAGGACATTAAAAACACTAATCGAGAAAGGTGTTTCATCACAGACTTTATGTCCTGAAGTAGATATGTTCTCAATATGTCCTGTGACATGCATATTTTTATTAATTTAAAATAAGCATGGCGATTCAAAGAAGGGTTTAATATATAGGTTTATTTTCACTTAATTTTTTTCTATTTACATTCTTACCGTATTATGAGCAGTTCCACCCAGACTCGTACAAAAGCTGGTAATGGGCCAAAGACTTCCAGAATATAGATGTAATGACCACCAGATTTTTTTATACTTGTTCCCAATTCGGCATAGGACAAGGCTCCTGTAAAATATTTATAATAGTAATAAAAAAAAAAAAGGTATAAAGTTAAAATAGTACCAAGTCATCCAGCAGCAGAACTGACACAGCAATGTTTATATTGCGTGAGATGTTATGATGTCCTTTGGTCCAAATGAGATCCTTACTCAGAAACAAATAAACGTCATCTAACTGCTAAGAGCAACCAAATTCCTCTTGTAACTTCCTTAAATTGGAGGTCAGTTCGTTCTATTGAAACAATGTAAGTTTACTTGAAATGGTAAAGACGAACTTCTAAAACAATATCGCATTAAGAACACTAATCGCAAACTTTGGAACAAGAGAAAAAGAGAAGATCAATGCCAACAATACTAACTTTTTATTTTTTAAAGTTTTTTAGGTGAGGTGACTCTTGGTTGACCTCACAAATTGCAAGGACCTTGTAGCTTGCAATCTCTTATTTTTTTATTTTTTACCCCTACAGCACCTGGTCTTCCTAGCTGGTCTCCCAGTCAGGTACTAACCAGGCCCAACCCTGCTTAGCTTCTGAGATCAGACGGGATCAGGCTTGTTCAGGGTGGCTTGGCCATAGACTACTACTAACCTATTTATAGAACATAACCTCACACTAAGACAAAGAATTATCCCAAACTGATCTCAATTCTCATTATATTGAGAATTCTTTTAATAAATGTTTCTGTGGCACATCAAAATAATAAAAAAAAAAATTATCTGTACTTCAGAAAAGTATGGATGGGCTCCAGGTCTTTCAAGGCTTCATTTATTTTGTAGAATATGTTTTTGTCGACAAAATAAATTTGAATTCATATATTCTATTTCTAAAAAAGGTTTCCTTGGCTGTTTTTAAAGTGTATACTTCTGGGTAGTTGAAATAACATACTTTTAAAAAGAGATGCTTTTTATAGGTTATGATTATATTAGGTAAAATTAATCATAAACCAAATTTTAACATTTAGCAATACAATTCATATGGACTTGAGCAAGTCATGTACCTCAGTTTCATCTTCTGTGTATGAATATGATAATAGATGCCAAGGTAGGACTGGGCCTAACACATGGAAAGCACCTCATGAAATACAGTTATGCTATTAATTTGAGCAATTATTTATCGAGAAAATAAAAAATGTATCTTGACGTTATATGAAAGTTCTGCCACTGTTAAGTACTCGAATGCAACACACGATTTTTGCTTGAGCTCTTCAGAGACTGAAAGTGTAAGAAATTATTGTTAGTAAAGCTTCACACAGAATTGTCCAACATGAATATAATTTGCATATTCATTGAAATCTTAGTACCACTTATCCTGTTCCTGAACCTAGCACTTTATCAGTCAGCCAGGAAGATTTTTTTATTTAAAAATGAAAGAAAAACACAGACTCTGAGGACATACCCCAGACTCACTCTATAACCAAGAGAGTCCATACTCTCCAATAGAGAGATCCAGGATAATTTGTTTTTATAACTTGCACAGATAATTCTAAAGTAACTGGTCTGGAGATTGATATTTGGGGTCACTGGTACAGTTTGCATATTTATAACTAATGGTAACCAGTTGTAATTCACTCTCTGTTGGAAACCAGTCAACCATGTTGGCTGCCGTACAAAAAAAGCATCTAATATAAAGTGTTACTGAAAAGAGTCTGAAGTATCTCAGAATACATTACCAGAGAATCAATACCTATGCTAGTTTCTGCTCTGCAGAAACTCCAGGATGGTTGACCTAGGTTTAAATTGAGATCTGAAGTAATGAGATTTCCATTTAAAATTCTCAAGCTCCATAACCATTTTAACCATTTTACTCAGATGAAAAAAAAAGTTCAGAACAGGATGTAAAAATCCATGTACTGATCCTGGTTTGTCTTTTTTTTTTTTTTTTTTTTAATTGTAAACCAAATATATAGATTCTTTACCTTTAGTCCCAGAGTTTAAGTTTAGTCCCTGAGTTTGTTTAGTTCTAGAGAAAGAATTCCCCCCCCCCTTACATTTTGCTTTATTTCCTGGTGGGAAGCCACTCCTGTCAAACAGCTCTAGTCACTTAAGTGACAAATGCAACGCAAATACAGATAAATAGATTATACAGGGATGCGCTCCCTGCAAGCAGTACTCAAGGAATACCAAGTCAAGCGTAACTTTAGCTAGTCCCTTTAGCTTTTCATCACCCCTGAGCTTGAGACGATATACTTTTGCAGACGCAACTTTTTGTAGCACAAGTCAGCATCGCTTTAACCGATTCCACGCTCGAAGCAAGCCGTTTTATCATATCTGAATAACCTTTTATTGCGTACAAAAATGGAACTGTACAGCGGGAGCCGCGTGCACATAGTATGCAAAGTCCAGGAAACCAGTCATGGTTTTTCCTATTACACACTGATTTACTCTGACTACACCCAGTGTTGTGGAAGATTACAGGCTGAGGGGGCACTAAGTCATTTACGCCGATCAACAATTAGGTTCCTTTTGTCTACAAAGGCGCGTGCCAGAGGATGTGGATAAACTTTTCTAAAATCTAAAAATAATTCCTCCATAGGTCTTTCTATACTAAGGCTTTGTTTTAACAATTTCCATTTAAAATGCCTTCTTACTAATATGGAAATGTGAGTTCTCTAAATGAAAGCTCAAATCAATGTACTGAAACATCACACGCCCTAAAGAATGAATGGATTGATACGTGTAGGGCCAAGAGTTAGTACTTGGTCCTAGAGGTATGACAAGGAGTGAGTACCTTTAGAGAGCAGTGTCTTTTAGAATAAAACATACTATTTGCCAGAAAAGAGCCAATGGATCTTAGACATTTAACCCTTAGCGTTAATAAAAAAAATTGGGGGGCCATTCACCAGTTTTTGTCACCTTTACAACTAACTCATTTAGCTCTCTAGTAATCTGTTCATCTCATAAGGCGCCACTTACCACCTCTTGCTAATGATTGTCAAATCAAGAGATCTAGATCTTGAAGAAGGATTAATAATCCTATTTCTTCCACCAGTGCTGTTCAGACTAACTCAGTGACCAGGCGGGCAAATTATCTGCCTCTAGAGATCAAGCGAACCACAAATAAGGAACACGGACCCGAGCCAGCACAGCAAACTAATACACAATTCTAGTTGCGATCTATACTGCGAAGGTTTATAGGTATCGGGGAGAGGGGAAAGGCTGGGGGAAAAAATATGCAAAACATGCTCAGACCCTGGCATTTGACCCACTTGAGCTAGGGACTGAGCTACGTCCCATCCCGCTTCTTTCCGCATCAAGGACTTTTGAAAGAAGACCAGGAACAGACAAGCGCACGAAGTTAAAAAATCAAGAAGGAAAAGACGGCCACCGTTTGGTGTGCCCATAAAAAAAAAAAAAAAAAAAAAAAGTCAGTAAAACTTCTGCTGAACAGTCAGTTCTGTGTCTAAATAGGCCACGCCGGGAGTCGCTTCACAGGTGTTTCATTCAGCATGCCAGCTGCCAAGATGCCCCAAACAGACGTGGCTAAGCACAACCGCCCGGCACAGAGACCTCGTGTGTATTTCACTGGGTCATCAAAGTTAGCCTTTGCTCTAGTCGCCGCAGGGAAAAGCCAGAAAATAGTCTGTCTTAGTCAGGAAAAGCGAGCGCAGCCTGCAGGAAGCAATTTGAGAGGATTCAGGATGCTGCAAGAGCGGACGCCGTGTCTGGGTAGTTTCGCACGCCTAAACAAAAGTCAGGCACCTTCACTCACTCTTTAAAAATCACCCTCTGCTTTCCCAGAAAGCAAACTAACTGCCCGGCTCCACAGGCACGGCCCCCGCCCCCGCCCGCCCCCCAAGCAGCAGCTGCACTCACCAAACAGTGACAGGACCCCACAGACAGTCCAGATCACCAGGGACATGCCCACGCTGCCCGTGTTCTTGAGCACGCCCTTAGGAGAGATGAAGATGCCTGCGCCAATGATGGTGCCAATGATGATGGAGATGCCCCTCAGCAGAGTGATCTTCTTCTTCAGCACCACTTTCTCCGGCCCAGGGGGCTCCTTGCCACCCAGGGAGGGCAGCCTCCCACGAACGCTGCCCTGCAGGTAACCTCCACTGGAGATGGTGGACACGACAGGCTTTCTGACCATTGCAGTGACACCCGGGGGCGAAAATAAAAGAGGCAAAAAAAAAAAAAAAAAATCTAAAACTTTCAACTTTGGTGTCTCTTGGTGTGACTGATCAATCTCTTCCTCTTTGCTTTCAGATTGTCTCTCTCTCTCTCTCAGTGCTATTGGGTTCACAGGTAAAAACTCAGAGGTATATTTTCTCCTTCACAGTTATCTAATTTCACCTCAGAAACACCTGTGTGTTCAGGGGCTCCCGTTCCTCCGACCAGCACCTAGGTGCTGCGGCTGCCGCTCCTGCTGCCCTTTCATTACAGACCAGCTCAGCCTCCCCGTGGGCTGGTATTTAAGCTCCTGCCTGTCACACCAACTTACTCCAGCTAAATGATGATGCAAATTCTCCAGGTTTGCATCAGCCACATGAGGAGGCTCCAGCATTACTCAGCTTTTTTTTTTTTTTTTTTTTAACAGTAGCAGCATGTTGCTCAACTGACCTCAGCTTTTCAGAGAACAAAGCACCCACTTAAAAGGATCTTAACCAATCCAGAAGTAGGAAATTCAGAACAGACCCTCCCAGAGATTTAAAGCAGCTCCTAGGAGGGACAGGAGCTCTTTACGGAAAGCAAAAAAAAAAAAAAAAAATTGAAAAATGAAACAGGAAATGATCACTGCATTGTAAGAAGTTTCTTTTTCTCTTTAACTTGGGTAGAAAACATTTCCCACACAACTGTTCTGATAACAGGATTCAACCAAAAACTTCTCTGTTTATTACAACGAAATTTGGATTTTATAATCTGATGCCTGCTTGTTTGTTTTTTATTCTGGAGTTTCCTAGCAACGGAGTCAAATCTAATATTTACAAAACTAGAATGGTTTCGCATAGCTGCTGTCACGTCCATAGCGATTGTGAGCCTGACTCAACATTAAAAGATAAAATTATTTTTCACTGCCACAGGGGAACCGGTATTTAAAATCACCCTCTCGGTGCGACGAATTTTACAATCACAATGATTCTAGAAAATAGTCATTTTCTGAGCTTCATTTATCACTAGGGCGATCTCCTAAACTAAGTAAAAGATACATACTCCTTATTTGCATGTTGTTCTCCTGAATTACTAGAAAGACTAATTTCAAAATTAAACAATCATCACAATGACATACAAACATGCATATAGCCAAAGCTTGAAGAAGAATACACAGGATAATAGTTTGGAAGGTAATTGTGTCATATATGATATCTTTCTAAAGCATATGAACTATTGTTACAATTATAAATTTAAAATGAATTAGAAACATAAACTAAGATAAAATTGCTTACTTTGAAAGAGTAAGAAAGGCAAAAACCTTTTTGAACCCTGCTAAGTTTCTTAATCAGGTGTCCATACAAAAAAAAAAAAAAAAATACCACAAGAAAAGAAATCCAAGCTGTCACGTTAGGCTGTGTTTTCAGTGAAAGTTGGACATTGCCATTACCCTGAAGCTACATTTGCACAGGTCACTAAAAAGGTTTCTAAATGTTTGAGCTAACACAACAAACAAAAAAAACGTGTGTGCAAGAGGCAGGGGTGGGGAGGAGTTCGGGATGACACGGGACACAAAGAGCAAGAGCCGTTAGGTTAGGATAGCGGTGTGGAGCAGGTCGGGGCCATTTTCTGTTATGCTGGCACCTGAGAAAATGACACATCAGTGCTCCAGCCTCCGAATAGCTGAGGCTACATTGTTTCCTTTTCGTATTGTCTACCTAAACCCTGCATAATCTGCTTTGGGTGTACTCAGGCAGGATTTTTCCACAGCCAAAGTAAATACTTCTACCTAGCTGTTACAGCTTTTTTTTTTTTTTTTTTTTTTTTTTAAAGCGGTGGTTGGGTTGGGGGCGGGGGGGCTTCTCATTCCATTTTGTTGAAGTTTCTGAAAAAGAAAACTACAGGAAGATTTTTCTCCTCTTTCTCCTCCCAGTCCTCCATATCCTTCCACTTACACAGTTCTCCTGATGAAGGAACATAAGAGAGAGGCCTTTGTTTCCCAAAAGGGGAAACATAGCAGCTCTGAAGAAATGACTTAAAAGCAGAACAGACAGCGGCCCAGGGAACCACCTTCCACCTCTAACTAGTACAGAGGCACACTTCGATTTTACATTTTGTGCTAAATGACCAAACTAATAAGTTGCGACTATATCCTCATTCAGATAGGAAGTTAGACAAATTCTAAAGGACGAAAAAACTTTCAACACCAAATAATATCCTCTTCCTTTGTACTATTTAAAGAAAAATTATGAAGAAAAATTGCTGAAGTTTAGACCATTGACCAAAAGAATTATACTATCGTATGAGTCATACTCAAAAATTCTACAAAGCTTCACATAATCACCATAGACACCTCTATACCTCTTCTAATCACCTAGAAATTTGCAGAAAACAAGTTACAAAGAACACGTTGAGTTATTTCCAGTGTTAAACCCTTATAATCAACACTCCCAAATAATAAACTAATAATAATTTTGATGATCTTCAAATATGTGTGTATCATAAAAATGAGTTCTAAGCAAATGCATTTATATTCCTCCTCCTATGTTATGCTTTATTTTAAATACTCCTGTCAAATTAGGAGACTATTCTACCACTATTTACAAATATTTATTTAGTGCTTCCTGTTCACTAGGCATAGCCCTGTGTTCCTAAAAGCATCTCATGGAAGAAACAGGCATACTATACCACAGAAGTATCCCTTTTATGGCAAATGATTTCTGTCCCATAATTATAAATATGGGTACATAACAACCAGACCAAAATCATTGTCTCCCTGGTGTCAGGGCAAAGGCCTATGATCTGAGTTGGGGTATTTCTTAACAGAATTTGATTTCTCCTTCTCAAATCTTTTGGAAGTTGCAGAGATATGACCCCAGAACAACTGGTGGCCACGTCCTCTGCCATGTTGAGAAAACACGATTGAAATAAATTAAGAATATGTAGAAGTGAGAGACTTAGAACCTCACCACATCATCAAGCCCTGTTTTATTTCCTAAGGGGCCCAGACTGGCTATGGACCCCGAAGACCCTAGCAATATGCTCAATAAAAACGGACATCCGTGTACCAAAAGATGCAGATGAGAATATTCGTAGTAGCTTAATTTATAATAGTCAATACTAAAAATAGTGCAAATGTCCATAAACAGTAGAATGAATACGTGTTTCATAGTATGTAATATGTGTATAATATGGATGACTCTCACCTAACATATGGTATGACTCAATTTACATAAAGTTTAAAAACAAGCAAAAGAACTCTGTGGACTGAAAACTCTGATCATAATCTTTGGGAATAAATGGACTCTAGTAATTGACGGGGAAACAGGCAGTTCTAGGGTCACGGTCACATGCAATTTTATAACCTGAGTAGTAACTACCTCAGTGTTTTAGCTTTGTGATAATTCACTGTGCTGTACACTTATATTTTTCTACTTTTCTGTATTTATGTAAAACTTAATTTGTTACAAGCAAGCATTTCAATTGAAAATCTATATCCTCTAAAAAGAAGAGAGATCAAACAGACAAATAAGCAAAGCTTTAGAAAATTTAGGACAGTAGTACTATAGAGAAATTCCTATCCACCAAATAGAAAATATCAGTAATTTTAAAGCACATGATGTCGGGAGCCATTAAAGAGACACTGAAGAAGTCATGCAGCTGATAGCCGTGAAGCAACTGCTGAGACTGCTTAACAATGGTTCTAGGAATAGGGTGTGGAGTTAACCGTTACTGACCCTGGAGGGGAGGTTTGCCTTCTAAAGAAATCCTTTTAAGATAGTGGAATGTTTTACAGCCCAGAAAAGGATGTTCGTACCCTGAGGGAAGGATATATAGGAACTTATGTAAATGTCAGCATTCCTATGGTAATGTACATTGTGCTTTGCTATTGTGTTCAAAATGATATATAAAGGCTGCGCTAAAGAAACTCGAGGCTGCGGCAGTGACTGTGTACCCTCCCGAAATGCTTTCCTGTCTTCTTTCTTCTGAGGCTTCACCCCTCTCTTTTAGGTGCTGTTCGATCTCTGCCCGCGGCTCCGGCAACATATAAAGAATTGACAAAAACACCATGTCTGGCACACAAGGGAAACCCCAAGAAGTTCCAAAGAATCAACACGCAAACTGTACACTCTCACCATAATGCAATAAAATTAGAAAACAATAATAATTTTAAAACTAAAAAAATCTTGTATGTTTGAAAATGTTTCAAAAACACACTATCGACTACCTTTTGATTAAAAAAGAAACATGAGAAAAATAGTAGCAAATATTTAAAAGTGAATAATAATGAAATTGTGTTATTTGTGACTCAGTAAAAAAATTACTTAAAGAAAAAATGTAAAGCTATCAGTTTAATCAGAAAATAAGATTTAGAGCAAATAAGCTAAATATTCAATAAAAAAAATTAAGGAAAAAGATTATATTCAAAGAAGAAAGAAAAAAGATAATTCCAAGAGTAAGGAAAGTCAGAACAAAAAAAAAAAGACAATAGAAAATATTCCTAACAGCAAATTTTAAAGACTAATAATATAGATAAAAGTCTGACAGTGAATTTTAAAAATCGGGAAATTAATTAAACGTAAAATTTTTTTAAAAAAGGAAATATTTTAGCCTGAGTTTTAAAATAAACGAATGCAATTAAACTGGTAATATGAAAACCTAGAATAAATAGACATATTTCTGCAAAACAAATTCTGAAAAGGCACTAGAAAAAAAACCCAGAAAAATTGAATAATCATTTAAGGTGGTAAGTAATCAAGGATATCCTTGACTCAAAAAGAAACCAAAGCAAAATAAAACTAGGCATCTTTTGTTTTAGAGAGAAAGCCTAACAAATTTTATGAAATAAATAATCCCTTTATTAAGGGAGTTATGTAAGGAAAGGAAAAAAATAAGAAAAACTATCTAGCTCATTTTTGTGTCTAGTATAAGAGTTGGCAAACTTTTTCTATAAAAGGCTGGGTAGTAAATATTTTAGGCTTTATAGCCACTCATGATCTCTGTCCAACGGGGGGTGGGGGTGGGGAGTGTGTGTGTTCAGCTCTTTAAAAATGTAAAAATTATTCTCAGCTCTTCGGTAATTCACCAACCCTTGGTCTAGTAATATCTTGACTGCAAATAGGGTAAGGCAGTACAGAGCCACTGCAATGACTTGTCAGAGGTTTGGTTAATTAAATTTTATTAAAACGCAACCATGCTCAACCACTGATACATTGTCTTTGGCTGTTTTCACACTTTGACAGCAGAGATGAGCAGCTGCAACAGACTGAATGGCCCGCAAAATAGAAAATGTTTACCATCTTGCGCTTTAGAGAAAAAAGATTGCTGACCCTTTCTTAAGAGAACATGAAGAAACTGACAATCCATTTCTTCTTTGATTTTCTCTCAACTCTTCTTACACATTCAGAGCCTGCCATTCCTACAAGGTAGACATGCTCCAGCCTCAGGGGATTTGAAATTGCTATTCCCTCTGCTTAAAATTCTATTCCCATAATCTAGATGTTTTAATCTCTCACTTCCTGTACTAACTTTTATCACAATAAGCATCACATTACAGTTAGTCTGTATTACTTTTCTCTTCCCTTAGATTATGAGCTCTCAGATTGAAAATGAATTTTTATTCCCAAAATATCTCACACATTATATCTGTTACAGAGACATGACAATCTAATGCAGTTTTTGAAATTTGATTGGACCTCAGATTTTTTTAAAAGGATATAAAAAGAATATATATCTGGGTCAATTGAGAAAATTTGAATAAGAGTAGTATATATGAAATTTTTGTGAATTTTCTTAGCTATGATAAAATTATGATTGCATAGGAAAATACCATTATTCTTTAGAGATGCAAGTGAAATATATGTGTTACGATGTAGGCAATTTATTTCCAAATGGCTCAGCAAAAAATTGTGTAAAGAGAAATAAGTCAGATACAGAAAGACAATATCATTGCACCATAGTCTATAGTTACAAAAGTCTCGAAACGATATCAATGCCCATCAAAAGTGGAATGGTTAATTACTTAAATATACAATGAAATACAAAGCAGCTATTTTTTTAAACTTCAAATGTTTTTATTAATATAAATTTCTAAAATATAATATATATGATATTAAATAACAAAGGAAGGACATCATTGGTGGGTGTGTTTAAATATGACTCCATAAAATCTCCAAATGGAAATTGAGCAGATAGGGTCAGAGTAGGAGAGAATTACATAATTATTTTGAATGCCATTATATATTTAACCACTGTGAATGAAGACGTACTGTAACAACAGCAACAACAAAAACTGTACCAAAGAACAATGTAGAAAGCTCCAAAGAATGTAGAGAAAAACAGGACAATAAGGTAATAATAAAAATTGATATAAATAAAAAAAATAAATATGATTTAAAAAGCAGCATATGATTCTATGAAAACATAACAAATTAAGCATACTTTTGGTAGGATGGATCAAAGTAAAAAGAGACAGACAGAAGTAAATCTTTGTGAAAGAAAATCAGGGTCATAACTACTAACAACATACAAGCTTAAAAACTACAATAAATGGTACAAATTCAAGCCAATTTATTTGAAAAATCAGATTAAATGGACAATTTTCTAGAAAAGTGTATAGTTCCAAATGACTCAGGATAAACAGAAATTTTGAACTAATGATTAGAAATTAATCAGTTTAGAAAACCATGTAAAAGGAATAAACAAAAACCATACAGGTAGTTATACAGGAAAGATTCACAAAGAATATAAATTTCCTGTCTTAGGCAAACTGTGACCAAAAGTAGTAAAAGAGAAAAAACTCTTAATCAAGCTAGTGTAATCTTGATATCAAAATATTTTAAAAGACAGTAAAAATTTAAAAAATGACATTCTGATTTTACTTAAAACACAGATAAATGCATGCTAACTATTAACATAAATCCTGAAAATATTAGTAAACTATATTCAACAAAGTATATTCAACAAACTATAGCATTCAACTATATTACTGGGCTATCTCAGTAATATAAAGTGAGCTTAATGACAGAAAAATTAGTGTAATCTTTCAATTGTGTAATTAATGAATGCTAAATTATGAATTTTATATCTTTTATTTATTTTGATATATGCATGTTACTACACATGAAGTAACATATGCATATTCTATTTAACTTTTTTCGGAATTCCTAACCAATATGAAAAGACAAAAAAAAGAAAAAAACTTGAGATATTTGAAATCTTTGTTCTTTACAGATGACATTATCTAAATAGAAAGTCCAAGAGATAAGTTAAGATATTTAATATCATATATAAATATATTAAAATAAAAAAGTGTTCTGCAAGGTTGCTGGATATATGATCATTATATAAAAAATTACATTTCTAAACACATAATAAGCTTTTATAAAATATAGTCTTTGAAAGAGTATAACTAAAAATATTGAAATTTGCTACATAATGGGTCAATGGCAGAGAATTAAATAAGCTGATACATGAAAATATATAGAACACTGATACCTAGTAAACGATAAAAGTGAAATGTCATGTTATCCCTTCTAAAAAAGATATCATCAATAATTAAAAAATAAATGCAGGGTATCTAAAAATATATTAGAAGTTTAGAGAAAATTGTAGTCTATACTGAAGGACTTATAGTAAGATTTATAATACAGATATATACCATTTTCTTGGATGACAAAACTCGGTCTTAAAGATGGCAGTTCTCACCAAGTGAGTTGATATATCAAATTTAAATCAAAATTAACATTTCGTAAAACTAGACAAGCTCGTCCTCAAATTTATGTCATCACGAAACACTCAGAACATTCAGGACAAATAGGAAAATAAAAATGAGTAAGAAGAGGATTCAACCAACTAGAGATTGTGACTTATTACAAATACATAGTAATGAAATTAACGTGATATTGGTACAAATGAATAGACCAATGGAACAGAATATAGAGTTTATATAAAAAAGACTTAATTATATATGGAGCTATTGATATATGACAGGTAGCATTACAGAACAGTGCAGACGGAGTGGCCTTTTTAATATATGGTGTAAGAATAGCTATCCATACAGGAAAAGTTGAAATCGGACCCCTACCTCACACCATACACACACGTAAAAATATTTCAGACACATTAAAGGCCTAAATAATAAGTAATTTAAAAGAAAATATTTTTCAGGCATGTATAGGAGTTAATTTTACCTCATTAGATAATGAAAGATTTCTTAAACGAAACAGATATCTACATGGCTTGCTTCCCCACCCAATAAGTTGTCTTCTCTGATGTCATCTGATCACAAAGGCCTGCTTCGACAACCACATATAAAATGCTAGTCCCATACCCAATGCTTGACATTCTATCATCATCCTAATAGCAATTACTACCACTGCTGAGGTGAGGACAGAGGCTGTGTCTACTGTGCTCACTCCTCTATACCCTAGGACCTACCACATAGCCTTCCCTCAGTCACATCTGTAGAATTATAAAAATATCAAGAATAGATAAATATTTGCAAATTTACCACACTGAGTTGAAATTCTTCTGTACATTAAAAATCACTGTAAACATAAAAGTAGGCAATATCTGGAAGAAAGTATTTATGTCTCTCATAAGAGAAAGACTTAAAGCCCAGAATATGTAAAGATATTTATGCAAATCTGTAAAGAGAAAAATAATTTAAGACAGAAAGCATTTAATTATACTATCCACAGAAAAGAAAACTTCGTTGACAGAAAACGTATACCTCGTTAAGGTATACATAAACACTCTCTTGACAAAGGGCAACTTTGTCAAACCATCCTGTACTAATAAATTTGACTGAAAGACACGCACTACTTGGGGAAATCAAATGAGGTTTACCTATCTAAAGCACAGAGAAGGAAGTATTCAAGATATACCTCAGCGATCTCAGTTACAGTCTTCAGTACGGACAGAGGTTCACGTTGACCAGTTGCAGACCGTAACGCATAAATGAGATGAGTGAGGTCTCCTTAGCTTTCTGTTAGCATGACATCTGCCCTCCAGATCTGACATAAATAATCCTGGAGCAATCCTGCATTTAAACTAATCTGGGTAGCTGATAAAATCACCTAATCTGGGCCAGGTTCATCCATCAATCTCAGAAGTGTACAATCTATAATTTGATTACAAGTTGCCCTATATTGTGCCTAGACATGAACGAATCTTCTCATCCAGGCTCCCCAGGCCAACACGGTCTCATCCAAGGCAGAATCCGAAGAAAAAACACATTCTTCATAAACACTACAGAACAATTTTCACAGTTGACCACACATTAGGCCATAAAGCTAACCTCACGACTTTTCAAAGATAAAGTACAGTACAAATCATGTTCTCTGACCACAACGGGTTTAAGCTAGAGTTTGAAAATAGAAAAATTAAAAACTCATTGGTCAAAAAATAAAAAGAAATTTAAAAATTCTTATAGATGGATAAAAACAAAAACACTGTATCTACATCTATGAAGAACTGCTGAGGCCTGAGAGGGAAACATACATCCTCAACTGCTTGTGCAAGAAAAGAAGCAAAACTAAAATCTAAAGAGTTAATGTCCAACGTGAGAAAGTAGTAACAAACAGTAAACCTAAAGAAAGAAAATACAAAGATAATTCAAAGAAGGAAACAGAAGACAAAGATGAAATAAAGATCAACAGCATTAAGTCAGATCTTTGAAGGATAACAAAAGAAAAGGAAACCTCTGGTAATACTGATGGCTAGAAAGAGACCGAGAATGCATTAATAGCATTATAAATGATAAAGGAGACATAAGACGAATGATGTAACTGAAATTAAAAGACAATAAGTGAATATTATCAATAATTTTCTTCAAATTTAATTGAAAACCTAGGTGAAATAGATGAATTCTTATAGAAGGGTAACAAAACTAACCCGTAAAGACATACCACACCTGGCTGGCTCTGTAACTATGAAAGAAATTTGAGAATTGTAAACTTTTAACAGAGAAACACAGACCCGGATGCTTTTACAGCTTAATCTTACAAAAACTTTCGAAGATTAATACAGTTGGAAATTTGCATACCCTACAACCCACCTATTCTACTCACAAACATTTAACTAAAAGAAAGGCTTACACATGTGCACCATGAAAGGTCCACAAGAACGATCAGAGAGCAAAAATTACCAAAAAAAATAATAATAATAATAAAAATTCTCCCTTCACCTGGAGAATGTTAAATATATTGTTTTATTCACACCACGGAGTGTTAAAATGAAGCAACTATAGCTACACGCAACAGCAGGCATGAATCCTACATAATGTTAAGTAAAATGGTCTCAGAAGCCTTTTAACATGATACTCTCCTCATGAAGTTCAAAAACAAGCAAAAGAAAACACACGCACTAAATTTCTAAAAGGCAAGGGAATAATAAACACTTTAAAATTCAGGTTTATAAGATGTAAAGGGAGTAGGTTTAAGACTTCATGGGTGTCTAAGACATTATTTATAAACAAACAGGCAAATTTTTTTTAAATAGCCACCATGGACTAATGATGATTTTATATCACGAACCTAGGACCACAATGAATGTAATTCCTTATGCCTGAGATCCTGAAGGAAATAAAAAGAAGTGATTGTCTCTTCTCGTCTCACAGTAACGAATCCCAACCAGCTGTTTCACACAGAGAAACGAAAGCAGTTAACGTTTCATCCCTCTCAAGGTGACAAATATTTAAGATGGATAACATGCACAGGTTGGAGAGGATACGGAGAAAAAGAAAACTGAATATTGATCTGAGAGCGTGCATTTATACAACAACTTTAAAGAGCAATTTAGAAATGTCTCGAAAACTTAAAGTTGCACTTGCCCTATGAATTATAAATTTCAGTTCCAGAAATCTACCTTAAAGAAATTCCCATACAAGTGCTCAAAGGGGACAAGTTCACACAAGAATCTTTCATTGCACTAATGTTCATAACGGCGAAAACGTGGATACAGCCTAACTATTCATGGTAAGTTTATTCCTATAAAATGTGATACAACTGGTAAATGTGAACTAAATTTGCATGCATTAGCACCACAAAAATATAAGCTTAAATGGAAAAAAAATCAAGTTGCAGTAGGATGTACAGGGTGTATCGTGTACACTAAAAGTACACAATTTTGCGTATCATTTATGAATTCATTCCACATGTAGGAAAAAAAACGAAAACAGACATGGGGGATATAACCAACTCCGGAAGAGTGGTTACCTTTGAGGAGGCCAGAGGAGAAAAGATTACACGGATGAGGCTCTGCTGGGTTCTTTAATGTTTTACTTCTTTCAAATAAAAATAAGGGGTGAGGTCAAGGCGACACGGCAAAATAACATCTGCAAAATCCAAACTGTGTACCCGGTGTCTGTTATATCACTTTATACTTTTTTTCTGTAGGTTTAAAGTTATTTTATCAATGAGGCTTAACTGAATTATAGGACAAAATAACCTGACATCTCAAACTCTACCCCAAGTCCCAGTGAACGCCTTCGCTTCCGGGAAGGATCTGTAGCGCACACCAGTAAGAGCATCGGGGAACACCGGAATCAGAAGATGTGCCCCGTCCCGTCTGGTTTTACTACTCGGCTAAGCCCAGATTGCGACATGGAAGACATTTGGGAAGAGTACTTAGGCTCCCGTAATGTAAAATTTTATTAATCACCAGGGAATGCCTGAAAGTACTTTTCTGCAACAGATGGCTGAAGTTATATTAAACCTAAACAAACTAATATCATTCATAAATGAGCAATTTCAAGACGCTTAGGTACAGCAATTAAGATCTATAATTTTTGGTGCTGTGACTTTTTTTCCAAAATGTGTAAACTCCAGAGAAAATATTCCGAAGCAATGAAAGAAAATTATACTATAGATATAAATATGGGTCACATGTACAACTGAAGTACCATAATTATTATGGTATTTCCGTTTGAAAAATTCAAGCTATAAAAGAATCACGTGCCTAGGTTTCTATCATGGTATTGAGTCATTACACTATAACTACAGGCAAGTCTCAACTTAGATTTCCACTCCTTGTTTTTTTTAAGAAGCAGAAAATCTTATAATCTCTGAAAAGGATACACCCTTCATCACTGAGAGCATATCTACAGTATGATTTATGTCAGCATTCACTAATTTGTTAGACACTGTACACTTCATACTTTGCACTGGGAAAGTACTTATTAAAGGAACTGCCCAGAGGATAGTTACAAATAAAATAAAAGCATTTACAAAAGGAGGGAAGGGTGGAATCTTTGTCTCCAGCATAAACAAACTCACTAATTTTCTCTGTTAAACAAAAAGTAATAAACTGTGAATTTAAACATGGCTAAATTCAGTCATGAGTTATAGGAAAATCTTAAGGTAAAATTCAGGGCCAGAATTCGCCAAAACAATTTCTATAAAAAGGCTGATTCTGTCACGAAGAACTATAAATAAATTGTCAAGCAAGTCAAGAGAAAGTAAAATTATTTTGCTAAAATTAGATTACTTTTCAAATCTTTCTATGTTAGTAAATACTTGAATTAATTTCGATAATCAAATTCTTGAACATCCTTCGAAGGCATAGAAATGGCAGACATTTGACTGCATACAGCCCTTAGATGGGAACACTACTTTAGAAGAATCAATCCAATTCATTGGCCTCGTCAATCTACGCCTCTCCCTTGTACTACAGCTGTCTATTTATTCCTTCTTAACTAAACGTTTAATGAATATTCACTATGTGCCAAACATTATATCAGGTGAGGATATTTCGTGGTTGATGATGAGGATGATGACGATGATGATGATGTGTCATGTGCCTGGCGCTGTATGAGCACTTCGTGATCCCTGTCTTTGTGAAGTTTACCATCTAGTAGGGAAGAAGCAACTAATAAAACGATTGCAATTATAATAAGTGCTAAGAAGGAAACCTGCAGGGAGTCTAAATGACAGGGAGACGGTCTGAAAGTCAGGGGTCGTGTCCCTAAGGAAGTGCAGACACACTCCCGGTTTCCGCCAACCACCCCTCTTTCTCTTGCCTCCGTTGTCCAATACTGCTTTTCTCCGAAAACCAGTGCTACACCCCTAAAGACCTTACCCAGCATTTTCCTCCCTCCTACCCCTTTCTCTCCTGTGCCCTGGCCCAATTTTCGGTTACGAGGCCCTGTTTGGCCTCCACCTTCGTATTTAGGCAAATATATCTTATCCATCGAATATGCGAAGACTCGCGGGAGTGCCCGTGCACAGTGATTTCCCTGCTTCACACAAATCAAAGCAAAGAGAAGGCAGGAATTGCCCATTGAAAGCTACCTTTCCCCGAAATTCGTATTCGCCACTTCTATCTCCCAGTCTGTTCTCTTTCACTGCGAGGAATAAAATGAGAGCGGGGGAGCAGGAAGGAAGAAGGGGCGGAAAGACGAGAAACAAAGAAGAGAGAGACGGGAGAGATGATAAGGCACGGGCGGAAACTTCTCTTGGTGATCACCTTCTGAAAACTCTGACCGCCTTTCTCTCCCTCCCTTTTTTCCCTCTGGTATTTTTTATTCAGTGTATTTAAACTAAAAATAAACAAAAACAGGTCACCCATGTCTCCCCTTCTCCAGCTCTGTCTCTAGCAACCATCGATCCGTTCTCTCTAGGTACGAGCTCAGTTTCATGCATGATTTTTAGATTTCACAAATACGAGTGCTCGTGCGGTATGTCTTTCTCTGTCTGACTCATCTCACTAGCATCATGCCCCTGAGGTCCATCAATGTTGTTGCAAACGGCAAGATTTCATTCTTTGCTCATGACTGAATAACATTCCACTGGATATATGTATTGTATCTTCCATACAAAAACGGACACTTAGGTCGCTTTCACATCTTGACTACTGCAAACAAGGCTGCAATTAACATGGGGGTGCATATGTCTTTTCGAGTTAGTGTTTTCATTTTCTTTGAATAACTACCCAGAAATGGAACTGCTGGTTTTTACGGTGGTTCTACTTTTTTGAGGAGCCTCCGAACTGTTTTCCAGAGTGGATGCACCAGCTGACATCCCCCCCAACAGCGCACAGGGGTCCCGTTCCCTCTTCTCCACATCCTCGCCAACGCCTGTCATTTCCTACTCTTGTATCACCTTTCACCCCTTGTATTCCTTTCGATCATCTTTGGTTTTCCGTAAGCATTAAGGCTCGATTTTAAACTTTCACCATGGCATTCACAAACTCCTGACTACGTGCAGATTACATCGTAATGCAAAAGCCAGCCCCTGGATGCAGGAGGCACTCTGCAGTACTGAGGCCGCCATGTCCCTTCATTCTAAGCAAAGCCTACCGAGCTTCTCATTTCATACACACTACACATGTGGAGGGGGGAGACAATGGTGCCCACACTTCTGCCAGCCACCACTGGCACTGAGATGCTACTTCCACTGAATTTTATATCCCAATTCTGCCTTTACTTCTTTTTTTTGTTTTGTTTTGATTTTCCTCTCCTTTTCATCCCACTGGACGCTGTCCCAACCTTGTTACACACGCCCAAACAGCAACCAAAGTTGTCGGCTTACACGTGTGTGGCAGACTAGTGTGAAATTTTGGTGCGAAAGAGGTTGAAGGGGGTCCTTGCATGTCAAAGCAACACAGGGGACAACTTGTAATTAAAAATTAGATACACTTATTTTTAAAGTCTCTTAGCCATTCCTGACACTGGAGAGTTTTGTCGGCCAACCTCCTTCCACGTAGACCACCAGCCATCGGAAAGTTGCTGCTCGTGTCTCCATCTTCTCTGTCACTCTCAGGCTGCCCAGAGAAACCCAAACTTCTCATTTCATCACACAGAGCAATCCGTTTGTGTTAGCCTCCCTCCTCGCCAGTCTGTTCTCACAGTGAGAGACACCATTTCACAAACCAAATGGCCCACCCCGTTTGTCTCAAGAAATGCATTTGTTTAACTAGAAGGGAATTCTTTCCTAGCTCCTAAACTAGCAGGTCCTTTTTTCCTCTTTATTATAATTTGAAAGCATATTATAAATACAAATAAAAAAAATAAAGCAAAAGCTAACCAAACACATCAATCTTGAAGGAAGGAGTAATATTAAAAGGTAAAATAGTCAGTAATAAATATGTTTAAAAGTCCCGGCTAGTGCCTTATAGTATAATATACTCTATTGAAAGACTTATAATGAAATTCTCTCCAACAAATACAAGTTTTATTAAGCTTCTCTGTTTGTGTATACATATTTATGTGTGTGTGTGTGTGTGTATCTATCAGTTTCTAAACTAGTAATAAAATAATATATAGCATGACATAATGGGAGGACAAAAAAAAAAAAAAGGATATCAAGACTTTAGCTAATAGGCAACCTCAGAAAACAGAAGCATAATTATGACCCCTGAAAGTCGCACAGATTATACAAGTCTCTCTCTCCCCCTCCCACGCCCTTCCTTGTGTGCGTGTGTGCGTGTGTGTGCGCATGTGTGTGCTGGGTGTAAAGGTGGGAATGGTAAGCATGAGAACTGCTCCAGTGGCCACTCGAATGGCAACCATACAAGACACATCCATGTGATACATCTGTTCTGCCTTTCACTGAAACTCTGAATTGATCAATCTGCCAAGCCAACAAGCAAAGCGCAACCCAGCTGTAGGGCCCATCCAATCGTCCAATGATCACACACACGGCATCCTGTGAAAGAACCAAAAAGGAAAGCCAGGCTGGACCTAACCAAGACCCTGTGCCATGCTATGGGAAGGTGTCGATGAACCTAGAACACTTTTTTATTAAAAAAAAATGAAAGAAAAAAGTATCAAGACTTGACAGGTGTTCATGAGAAGACCGACAAATAGGGGGAAGACGGTACGTTCAGCTGACTCAGAGTGAGTTTAACGTCCTGAAACAGCGCAGGTAGTTACATCATGCCTGGGGATTACATACTCAAATGCGGCATGATTGACGGTGACTTAAATTTGGAAAGCTCTAAATTGGAAGTGAGTTTTTAATTTAGCAAAGAAGCCTTTTTCCTTCCATTAATGTCAAGTCAGAACACAGACATTTTAGTTAAATACCCAGTTGCAACATTCAGGGCATTTGTCGAAGCTAGTTATTTGATCGCCTTTTTGTGGCTTAGGTTTTTTAATAAGAATGGCCGGAAATTGGATCAACAACAGCTTTGAAGTTTTGGTATTCGACATGCCAGTGATATAAGGGCTCAGACTCTACCTATTAGTGTCACATATCATTTCCTAGCAAAGTGAGTCAATTACAGTTTGCATTTTAAGACAGGGAAAGGAGGAGGGAAGAAAGGAAGGAGGGAGGAAGGAATGTTTTAAAAAACATGTATGTAGCTAGGTGTTTTAAAGTCACTTTAATTGAGGATACCATATGTGAGAAAAAGCATCCCATTAAAGGTATTACCTGCTTTCCCAAAGTTTGCTTTATGCCACCACATTTTTTTTTTTTCAGGAAGAAACCTTGTTTTCATGAAGTAAAACTGGTCTATAACATTAAGTAAAAATTTCAGGTGTACAATATTGTACAGTGTATGCTACTTCGCTTTCGTGAAGAACCTACATTAGTGCCTGTTTTCACGAACTGAAAAAAATCTGGAAAGAATTTCCACTTTTACCAAAAAAAAAAAAAAAAAAAGGTGAAAAGCGAAAATAACACCCAGCGTTTGCTTTTGCAGGGGGCCATGACAGAGGCAGCCCACACCCCGAGCAGCCAGAGGGGCCCGCCAAGCTCTTCTCCTGGGAAACACGAAACACACGCAGCCTCCCAGCACCAAGCCTCCACCGCTCTGAACTGGGTCTGTGAGCATCCGCGCTTCACGTCCATTTGATTCGTGCATCTGTTAGAAACGTGCGTCCGGAGGTAAGTGCTTTAAGCCCTTTCGGCTTGCAATCCGTTTCACACAACACTCTGCTTTGGGGTAGCGGGGGAAATCTGTACAATAACTCATGTTTCTCCGACACGTTTTAAATATAAGAGGAATAAATTGGAGTCGACCCATTTTATGAATTTGACAGAACCAAAATAATTTAGCTGTTTTAAAAGATGACGTACAGGCAATCTACGGAGTTCAGTTTTCCACAGAGACCATTTTTCAGATGGCACATTTAAGGAAATGGTAAATCAGAAAAAGGTATTGCTGGCCCCCCCTTCAATCATCCTTTTCCCTCCTTTCGCTGAGTATCTTTATTATGTTTTTGGTCTATTAAAATCCTCCAACTAAATCTACTTTTTATTAAATTGCTTTACAATACGAATAATACTTTCGTTAATGAAAAGGTCCTTTCTTTCATATATAACAGTTTAAGAAAGCAATTGTATTGAAGAAATTCATGCTAAGTAGGAATGGCTGATACAAGTCCAAACCCCCAAAAGTTATTATCTAGTTAAAATCAACCTGTGGCATGTGTAGGAAGATTTGTTATCTTGGCACAAAAGCATTCAAAACACCCCTTGCCTACTCAAATGGAATAGCCTTTTACTTCAGGTATTCTCAGACTAATTACACAAGAATTCGCTAGATGCTCTAACAGTTGCTAACTGCCGCTGAAGGGGACAACTGGCCCCTCGGTTTTCGCAGCAGCGTGTTCCTGACTCCACGGCACCCCTACCCCTCTTCTTCTGCCCCCGCTGTCACCGAGGACAGGAAGTGGATTTTCAGCCCTCGCTTACTCACTCAGGAGTTAGGGTCAGCAAGACCTGCCACCATTTCTTTCCGCCATGGCCGGGTACGAGATACAGCCTGGTCACCCACATGCCCATCTTGTTACTGAAGTCCCAACCCCACGACACGCTAGGCCAGCCCCCGGGAACACGTTCCTGCCTCAGTTCCTCTGCTGCCTCCCCTGACTGCATCTCTCTTGTGAATCCCTTGAACTTTTTATCACTCTCGGAATCCAGGGTCCTGTAAACATCCCACCTACCACCTTGACCAAATCAAACACACTCAGCCCCAGTCTGTCGCGTGGCGCTAACACATCCTCATAAGGTTATGAGGAATTCATGACCTCACATATACGAATTACTCAGCACAGTGCCTAACAGTATGTAAAAGGTCCATGACTTCCCTGTCATAGGAAAATGTTAAGTATAAAATCTGTACTGGGCCGACAGTTTACTCAGTAAGTGCTGATTAACGAGCTTGGTTTCAAAATCCCTAAGTAATGTATTTTTGTCTTTTCTGTGTTTCTCCGAGACCAAAAAAAAAAAAAAAAAAATCCGAGATTTGTGAACATTTAAAATGACATTAAAATATTCTGGGAAGAAATGGCAGTGGAGGCACGGTTTGGGGATCTCTCCGAATTCCCTAGATGAGCAACAAGCCAAGGCCCAAAAGCCACGGGTAGTATCTACAACAAAATGAAGTGAGACGGCCTCCTTAAAAAAAAATCCCAAAATTGCAGAGCATCAGCAACAGTTCAGGAGAAAGCAGAGCAAAGACAGGGGCTGCAGAGGACCCTGAGAGCTGGAGAAGCCGAGCACGGCCCACAGGCTCCCGGAGAGAAGCTCAGCGGGGCCAGCTGTAGGCAGCCATCAAACCTGCAACTGGGCTTTGCAGCCTCCAATCCGCGTGCAAAACGAGGGACCCCAGGAAGCTGTGACAGTGCCGGAGAGATGGACCCTGCAGATTCCTGAAACCAACCAAATGAAGCTGCCTTCCAAGGCGAAGCCCTGCCCTAAGGAGAGACTCAAGGGCAGAACGTCGCCTAAAGAGGAAAGGCCAACAGAGGTGGCAGGTTGGCCGGGGAGCATGGCCGGCTGTTCTACAGGGAGCACCCAGAAAGCCCCACCTGTATCACCACACAGGGAGATGAGAGAGTGTGTGAAAGTTCCTTCAAGGGGCTTAAAGTAACACAAATTTATTATCTTACATTTTTAGGGGTCAGAAAGTCAAGGCCAGCCTTATCAGGCTGAAATCAAGGTGTGAGCAGGGCTGGTTCTTTCTGGAGACTCTGGGGGAAATCTATTTCCTTGTCTTATTTAGCTCTGGGAGGCTGTCTGAGCTCCTTGACTCATGGCTCCTCATATTACTCCAATTTCTTGCTTCGGTTGGCATATCCCCTAGTCTTCTCAGATCTCTTGTCTCCCTTATAAGGTCCCTTGTGGTTACAGAGTTCACCTAGATAATCCAGGATAATCTTCCCGTCTTAAAATCCTTAGCCACATCTTCGACGTTCTTTCTGCAATCCAAAGTAACGTATTCACAAGTTTCAGAGGTTAGGATGCAGACACCATTGCGGGAATATTATTCAGCCTACCGCGGGGAGCAAGTGAAGACTAGCCCTTCTGTACAAAACGCAAAGGAAGGTAGGTATGCCTCCTACTTGCTGAAAGCTGGTCATCACGATCACATTTCCACTAGGGTTTAAACTAAACTAGTTCCTCGGGGCTCTCGAAAAGTGTTGAGAGTTTTGAAAACAGTCAATGCACTCCGAACTTTATATCATTGGAACCTGAGCAGATGTTTCAAAGATGAGAGGACAGTTTAGGTTTAAGGCAAAATTCTATTCGTATCGATCTATTTCGAAATCTGCTATTTTCCTGAAAAGACACTTAGGATGCCACCACATCATGCGCCAAAATGAAAAAAAAAAAAAAAAAAGGAAAAGAAATACACTGTCCATGGAAAAACAGCATGTTTACTTTACACCTGTACTAAAGGCTGTCAAGACATAAAGAACATACATTTATGAACCGGAATTTCAAATATCCTTCCATTGCTGAGCACTCATAGGTTAATTAAACATCTGATATGATGTACAGACAACTGTTCACTGACCTCCAGTCCCTATTACAAAATACAGTAGGGAGAAATATGAAGATATTCTTGTCCACTCATGGCCATTAATATGAAAGACAATGTTTTATTAAAAATGAATAATTAGGCTTCACAGTAGAGAGAAGACAGAATTTAAAGAAAAAATTTTAAATGCGCACACATGTCAATACATACACAAAATTTTAAAATCTCATCTCATGCCTCATCTAGGAAGGAAGCCCTCTGAGAGCGTGGACTCTAGAATCTAGAAACACATCTCAGCAGCCCTGTGATCGTAGCTGCTGAAACTCTGCAAACTCATTGCTGGAGGTGTCCGGTGGGGAACCGCCCACATTCGCTGTGAGGATTAAATGAGATTATGTGCCTTTAAATCCACACGGGGTTGAGCCGTAGGGCAAAGCCTTCAGTAAATAAATGCTACTGCCCTAAGCATTTACTCTTCAGTTTCCTCTCTTAAGATTTTAAATAAATTATCTTCCTTGTCACCCTCCCAGATCACTGAGAACCTGAAACACAGAAGCCAGAGAGATCATTGCTCTAAAAGGCGAAGTCCCTTCAGATAACTCCTCTGGTTTCTAACTCATTCTAAGTGAAAGCAGAAGTTTTTATCTGGCCTGGAAGGTCCCTGCCTGGGTTTGACATTTGCTCCCCTCCCAGCCCAGTTCCCATATTGCCTTTCCTGCTCTTCTCTGGGGAGGCCACCTCCCTCCCGCCTCTGGGGATGTACCTTGTTCTTTTCTGGATCTGGAACATTTTTAGCCCTGGGAATCTGCTGACTCCCTCCCTCTTTCAAATTTTGAGCAGGGAGGCCTTCTCTGACCATGCTGGGAAAAACAGCTCCACCCAGAGAGCATTCCCCATCTCCTTCTGCATGGCTTTTCTCCAAAGCACCTACTTCCTATTATATGCCATGAATGACCTATTTATATTATCTATTATCTGCCTTCTCTACCCATATATAAACTCAAAAAAAAAAAAAAAAAACGGAATTTTTTTTCTTTGCTCCATTCTCTTTGCCCAGAACAATGTCACAGAGATATCAAATACTCAGGTGTCCTTATTTAAAGTGAGGGAGGCCAGACCAGGGCCCAGGCAGTCTCTGAAAACTTCTCTACCATCATTGGAACACTACGCTCCCATCTGCTATACTCCATTGTCAAAAACAGGCAGTGTATGAGGCTTCCCTTCCAAAAATTTTTACACATACCTACATTATACACAGTACTTATCAGTGCTCACAGAGCAAGACCAAATATGATGAAAACAGTCATCTGCTATGGATGTTCTACTTGGCTAATCACGTATTACCCCATTTAAGGTTCACGATACCTCTATGGGGTGTTGCTACAATCCCTATTTTACAGATGAGGGGACAGTGTCTCAGAGTGTCAGGAACCTGACACATGCATAGTAAGTCCATGAGGAGTGACCTGAACTTAGAGACGTCTCTCTGCAGGGTCTATGTTCTCGGCCCTCTGCTATATTGCGTCTTCGACTGCGGAAGATCTGACATCATTTTCAAAAAGTCTTAGAGTCTAAAACCATTCCTTTTCTTGAATCCTTAGAGACAAATTAGTATTTGAAGTATAAGTAAAAGTATTTCTACTATGTACAATTTCCAATAAGACAAATGATTGTTTTCGTTCCTTAAAATGCACGTGCAAACTCCAAATACAGCTTTGCAGCAAAGTATCCTCTGTATCATTGTAGAAGGTAGTCATCACTTCTGCTGATAAAGGATGACAGAACAATAATTAGGATATCTATTTAAGATTAAGTCAGATCCAAGTAGAAATTGATTTAAAAACTTGACTAAGTGAGGCAGTCAAGAGCTGGCAGTGAGCCCCTTTTAAAAGAATACAGACAAAACTGAAACAAAAGGAGAGAGAAAAAGAAAAAGTTTGTATCAACACAGATAGTCTGTACTAGGAAAGAAACTAAAAAAAAAAATGGAGGAAACATCCCAAATGTCAAAAAACAAACAAACAAAAAGTCTTCTGAATGAGTAATAGCAAATCACATACAGTAATGCTCTCAGAGTTAGAACTGAACTGCTGTCAATGGGTTCTTGAGGGGCTCATTTTCATGAAAAATCAATGTGCTTATTACATCTTCCTAAAGAAAAAGTGCTCGGTCTGAAAGACGATTACTTGGAGCCCAGCCGAGGAGGTTACTAGTTTATAGGAGCACAGCCTAACTGGTATTCCTGCAATTTTATCGAGATCATTATTTTAGCCTCACGAATATTTTTTCAAAATCTACTTCTACCTCTTCCCTTTTTGACTTTCTGAAAAGTGTCAGAACTCAACTTCTCCACTTTTATAACATGCTCTTCAGTACTGCATACTTTCTTTATCAATTATGCCTAAAAAGTTGCAGCGTAACCACAAGAGAAAAATACCATCACGCTGAGATAAACATGTATAAATAACTCCCAATAATCTGTAAGGATATCTGGTATGAGGAGTCATGGCATTCTATTTTTAAAAAAATATATACCTAAAATATAGTCTTACTGTTTACCCAGTTATACGTTTCTTGAGGACAGTCACCATGTGCCTAATTGACAAATCACTTCATCATGTACTTCATATTGCCCTGGTTGATTAATAACTGCTTTAACTGACTAAATTACAACATACAAATATAATATTTTCAAAATATAAAAAGCTAAAGATTTTAAGGTAACAATTATACTTTGGTCAAAAACCACAAAGTCTAACATGAACACAGTTTTATTTCCTCCTTATCTGGGTTGAATACTCAGAAGGCACTGACCTTTTACCCTTTTCTTCATTTGCAGTTGATACAGGCACCAGTTCATGTAGGTTACAGCAGAATCGGTGTACCCATCCTGCTTAACTCTAACTGCCCCGTCGCAGACCAGGGAGATGCGGAGGCAAGTTTCAACTTTCGCCAAAGTCATTTACTTCCAGGCCCTTAGAATCAGTAGCCTGTTCCAACATGTTGGAGAACCTTGTCCCCAACTATTTCTGCAGAGCTCAGTCATGAAGGATGAAATTTTGGGAAGCCCTTGGCACGATGACAAAAGACATTAGAAACTACTATAAACAAGGGGTGAACATTCTTAAAGGATCAAACTAAATTCATCCAGAATCTGAAATTTTACTGTACCCAATGGATTTTGTTATATTTATTTTGAATAGAACCAAGGAGCCAAAAAAAAAAAAAATGAGCTCATTAGAAATCCATTCTCAAGGCATGTCTGTGTGCAGTTAAAAGCAGGCACCTCCCAAAAGACAATAAACAAATAAAAATAATAATTGATCTAAAAAGCGAAAAATCACAGCACTGACAGGATTTATTCCAACCTCCAGACACCATAACGAGGCTTCGGTTCACATAATTCCAGCTGTAACTTAATTTACTTTTGACATTGGTAATGTTGCCACCAACAAATACTTAACTAGATCTTGATTAAACTTACATTCACTTTAATCTGAGGGCCATCTCGTTAAGATGATCCTAATTGCTAACTTATCGGAGAATTTGCTATATCCACTTAAGTACTTGGAATTTATTTGTCCATTTAATCCTTAGGGCAAGAGCATCAGAGGTTACCTAGAGAGGCTATTCTGAGGTCTAATGAGTTGATAGACGTAAAATGTTTAGTCTCTGGCTTATAAGAAAAATTCAAAATGTGCTAACCATTTGATAAGGAGAATTATTATTCACATATTACAGTTAGAGAGAACCCTTACACAGCTTCCAGAATCCATGTTCTTGTTTATAATTCTGTGTTTAGTATGAACTGTATGAAATTATAAATCATGTGCATAAGAGAGGACAACTCATTTCTTCAATGTCCGATTCTCTTCCCATACAATACCACCTCTTTGATCTCATTTTCACAACCTCCTTTTCATACTCTCTCTGATAGTATGTTTCCCCGGCTTCGGAGTGATCTTTGATCCCTGCCCAAACTCTCTCTAACTCCTGGAACAACTTCTAGGAAACCCTATTGTATCTCATGTCTAATTGTTTGCTTCAAGGTCTACCTATTTTCTGAAGCTTTCTACGGTTTATTTCACCTCTTTTCAAGATCTAACCTACCTCTATAATCCCTGACCTCATAATATTCTTCATTTTTCTCTTTGTACTGAGAAGCATGCTTAGAAACACATCTGTTATTCTCTCCGTTGGATTCTTCGGTAGTAGCCGCTTTATCTGAAATCGCGGTTGTTCTCTACAAAGCCTCAATTTATTATAAATTGAAAGTTTCTGAGGGTGGCCCCATCGAGAAGCGGCTTCAAGAAGCTGCATCTTTGGCCAACACACTCCAAAGAATGATACTCTAATCAAATAAAAGTATTTTAAAAATGTGATTATGATATTCGAATTCCTAAATATACTAAATATTGCACAGTTGTGAATCACAGTCCTAGGATTTAAACTACTTTTTTTTCTTTCTATTTAACTGGTGTGAAGTTCGAAAGTGAAAGTATATCTTGTATACATTAATAAATTGTATGCTGTGCATCTAATGCCTGAGGTAGAGCACACAATCTTCAATAATAAATCCCCTTGGTATTTAGAAAGTGTCGTACATGAGATATTCATAAAATATTCTACTTGTTACATCAGAATGACTAGGAAATATTATACACATTTTCAATACGAAGTTATGTAAAAATTTCCTGATATTAGATTTATATTTGATACATATTCCTATGATGGTTATACATCCTAGAAGGATTTCTACACTGGAGAGTGAGTGTGATAGAGTAAGAACAGCCCTCCCCCCCTTTCTAAACCTAGTACTAATGAGCCATTAGGCAAATGATGTCTCCACCTCAATTTTTTCTTCTACGTAATGGGTAGATTGACACAATCCTGACTTGTTTCTAAATTCTATCAAAAATCCCTGTATCCCATATAATTTTCAGAAGATTGGTAAAATATTATTCATAAGATTTAAATTAGTTACTGTATTGAATATTTAATAGCCATGGTGTTCATATTTCATAATTGAAAATTAACGCTATAGTGCTACACTCTTGATAAAATTATATTATACCCTATGCTACTCTAAGCAATTTTATAATTTATCTTACTTAGAAAGTTTCTATAATAAATACTTCCTTGATCTTTATAGAAAAACAATCTCTATATTAAGAAGACTTTAGAGAGAAACCAATAATATAGAAATGCTGCAAATAACTTTTCAGCTAGGTGCTTTATAAAAATTCACAGATCCTTTAAAGTAAATGTAAAAAATAAATATATTTCAAGGAGGCAAGACTGTTTCGTTTCATTATTAAGAGGCAAAATTTCCTGCCAAATTCTCCCTTGCTCCTTTGCTTCTGGGCCTCTGTATTCTACTGTCAACCTAGAAATGAGGTGGAAACCAGGAGACACATCAGAAAGCAAACACAGAAACATCACGGGAAACCATACCTATTTCCCTAACACGGACACTGGCACCGTCTTTGTAAACAGAACGTCTTTGGTGATCTCTGCTCACATCGTCTCTGCTTTTCAGTGGCTTTAGAGCACACGTTCATACAGGAGGGGCATTCAGCATGAAGACCAGAATCCCAGGGGAAGATCATGACTTACTACTAACAACTCATTTCGGATAATACTGGAGCTTTATTCACCTAGATGCTTCTGGGTTCTGAGGCCCAACAGCAGTGTGGGAGGACAGACGTGGTATCGTCTGAGAGGCTGTCAGAAACAAGAGCTTTTAAACTCTTTTTTTCTAATTTTTTTTTTTTTTAATGGAAGGGAAAATATCAGGGAAAGCAGAAATCAATTTTTTTTTCTTTTTTTTTTTTTTGCTCTTCCACTCTAACCACTTTTAAACAGATTCAGAGCTTGTTTTGCTAAGGAATTCGCCAGCAACACACAAACCATTTCATTTTCAAAGTTAACATGAACAAGAATGGTATGAATACGAACATATCAGCTATCTTTCTGGAATTGCCCTGTTTTTTCTTATCACTACGTTTAAGCGTGATGTAAGTTTGATGATTCCTGTTTAGAATACTCATTATTCAAAAGGAAAACATGATTTGAAAGGGAAAGCCAGGACAAAGCCCCAGCTTGTGGAGCACCAGGAGGAAACCTACACTGGGCTCCACTGCTTTTCATTTTGGTTATGGATCTTTACTATTTACTTAGAGACTCTCAGAGCTAAAAAGAAAATGGCATAGTTATCTAATTCGCCTCCCTATTTTAAAGTAAAAAAATTTGTTTCATTAATGAAATGGAAAAATCTTTGCTCTCTCACAGCAATTCAATATTTCCTATTATGAATATTCCTTGATTCCATCTCTAATATTGCTGTTTATTCCAAAGAACATTCTTTTGAGAAAAGTAAACCTTAAAAGCGCATAACGATTGGAAACTATTTTGGGATCTATTTGTGAGTAACGCCGTCCAACTCTGAAGCCTTAGACTTGGGAACATAAGTGTGCGTTTTTGTACTTATCCAGCGAGTGACCTTAGAAAAGGTCACACTTCATCAAACTGGTGGTATTGGGTATTGTTCAGAGTCAGGCCTGCTGAATCAATTAGAGAAGACATAAACTGAAATATGGGCCGTGTCTGGCTAGAACGAAAACTCAGATGTGATGTCTGTTTTTTACTTTGACAGGTCCCCTTGATCTTCAGCTGTCAGGGCAACTTTGGGAATTATATTTTTTATGGTTTAAAAGGTATTTACAGGTGTGAGAACCCAATTCTTTTAAGCAAAAGGACTATTTCTTCATAATTCAAATAATCTCATAAATACTGTTTATCAGTTACATCTTATTGTTACCACTCCGATTTCACATCATAGAAAAGCAAAAGAGCAGTTAGTCTTTTCTGCTGCAACGTTTAAAAATATACATGCACATATTTATTATTTATTTAAATATCCACACACACTTGAATGTAAATTATGTCACAAAACTGAAAATTAATATTGTGTGTAATTGAAAATTTTCATTCAATATCTATAAACTAAACACAGAGTCTGACCACTTGAAGGCTTGCAAACCACAGACAAATATATTAATCAGAAATGAGAAGTCTTTTCTCATTTTCTCATTTTTTTCTGATATTAATACTGTGGAATCTAACCTAGGATATCAAAGTGAATTTTGGAGAAAAAGGGGAATCATGAACTATCAACATCTATGATCATTACCTCCACTGTATGAAAAAAAAAAGTTTTAATAGAAACTTATGGAAAAATATCCTATAACAGATAGGCAGGTAAGAATTGGGAGAAGAAAGGCAAAACAAGCTAATGCTATTCAAATAAATCTCGATCTTACATTCTATTCTATTGCATTTATTCAAGGCTATCCATAAATGTGTATTTATTGGCCTTCTTAATTTTTTCTCAGTACTATTACTGTCTTCAGACATACTGTTTGCTAAAATCTGCATTGCTCGAGAGCAAACGATTTTTGGAAAACTACATTTAATTTAATAGGAATAATCAGAACCATGAAACTTCCAAGAAATTTTTAGAAAATCCATTTAAATCTTTGTGAATTATTAAAATAAGAACTGTTCCACACTGCAATGTATATATATGCCTTACTGTTGAATTGTATGCTTGAAACTTACTGGATTTCATTAACTAATGTCACAGGAAGAAAGGAAGAAAAGAGAGAGAGGGAGGGAGGGAAGGAGGGAGGAAAGAAAAAAAAGAGAAAGGGAGGGAGGGGGAGAAAGAGAGGGAGAGAAAGAAGGAAGAAAGCAAGAAAGGAAGGAAGGCAGGCAGGCAGGCAGGCAGGGAGGGAGGGAGGAAGGAAAGAAGGAGAGAGAAAATGAGAACTGCTATGCGCAGATTATTGGGCCAATATCTGTATTTAAATAGAGAGAAATATAATTGTAAAATGAAAACATAATTATAACTGGCTACAGCATTTTACATTTTCCAAATGTTTTAATGTACTTTAACTTACCGGTTGTCACAACAACCCTATATCATAGGTAAACTAGTTGTTCCTGCACACTCCAAGCATCCCGTGTGCCAATTTCTCTCCCTGCTTTCAACCAGCATTGTCTCTCGTTCTCTTCCATGACAGTGAAAGAGCCTGAGCTTAACCTGGTAGGGAAGTCATAAAGAATTCAATGTATATACATCTTTGTCCTAAATCATAGCTAAAGTATCAGCAATCTAACCTTCATGTGTATTTCCATATTTAAAGACCAGCATGTCCAGTTGTAGGGGAAGACTATTCACTACTGGTAGGGACATGATATTGTTTTTGAAAATGCCTGGAAAAATGAGAGTACTCTATGTGCATATTATATGTGTGTGTGTGTGTGTGTGTGTGTGTGTGTGACTGCTTTTTTAAATTACAATTTCATAAGGGCAATAAAAGCAGCAGCAGCATTCAATGTGATGGGGAGCATTTATTGCCAGACTTGGAGAGATGTCCTCTTGACTTTCATATTCCACCTATGACTTCACAGAGAGAAGAAACAAAAACTTTAATCTGAGATTCCTCAGATGCTCGTTTAAAACTACAGGCATTATCAGCTCATTCAAGTCCATTGAAAATAAAGTTGTCAGTAGTCCAAAAGTGATTTCGAGATCTAATTCTTCATCATCATGACTAAAAACGAAATGAATATAAAGATGCCCAATATATAAACAATATTGGTGAACACTGTTCTCAGGGCATTACTGAAGGATGTCAAATGTCAAAAGACTGTCCTAGGCTCCCTGTCCCAGTCACCGTGAGGTTTCCTACAGTTAGTTGTGTATATCCGGGTTTCCTGGCCAACAGAGGCTGGGACTCAAATATTTGTAGTATATAGATGACCTCACCCCAAGTATCAAGTTAGACCTGTTGGTTTACCTGCGAGATGAGATGCCTCCTGGAGGAAAAAATGAAACTTACAACTTTGTCTTTTTTAAGTATCTGCTAAAGCCTCAGGGACTGAGAGAAAGGGAGCAAAAGGATCCAATATTCACGGATGTTAATAGCCTATGAACGCGTGTTTTTTAAAAGCTGAAGGAGACAGCACGGGACCCTGAATCTCACACGAGGACCTGAGCATCAGAGGAGAACCCATCCACATCCAACAACCCAGGAAGTACTGTTTAAACTTCATGGCCCCTCAAAGTGCTTAAAGGGTTTAAATGAAGAAGTGCTCGCATGGTCATGCATTTTTGGAAATGCAATGAATGCGAGATTTTCTAACACCAACAAGTAGAGATTATCGGATCATTCCATCTAATCTCTGACCTCGAGTTGGAGCGGCTGCAGGCATGTCTGGGATCCAGTCAGGAGGAGCTGAGTCGGGGACAGATTTACATTGAGTTTAATAAGATAGTTTGATGGTTCTCAGTCATTATTGTCTGTGGTGAGGTTATCAGCAGCTGGGAGAGGCTTCCAGGAATGTGCTGTATTGTGTAGACACACCCAGCTTCATGATACAGACAGATGCAGACATTATCAGATCGCGATGCGGAATAACTTCTATAGCACCTGGAACCAGTGTATGTGGGTAGAGAAGTGAAATGTGAAACGAACAGAGCCGGAAGCTGGACTGTGGAACACTTTCACAATCATTATGTACGTTAAAATTGTAAGCAGAGAATTTGATTCACATTGGCATCTAGTCAAAATCATTGACTCCTGTCAAGAATGTACTGGATACATGTGTATACAATTATACTATAGTGATTTTCTTAAATATTACAATCTTAAAAATTGATATAATGGTATCAATAGTAAGTGGAGAAAATAATAAAAAAGTTTAATCGACCTTTCCAGAGGAAGGAAGGAATTCTCTCTCTATACCTTATAAAAACCTTTCTTATATAAGAAGGTGCTCAGAGTATTCAGCCCAGAAGCACAGAAAAAAAGCATTCTGGTGGTGAAGGGTTGGATGCTGTGATATCCTTGGCATTAGTCAGCTTATGCTGTGGTTTCTAATTCTACATTAAGCGTCTCTTTCATACCTAAATGTGTAGTCACACCTTTGCATCCTTTTCTTACAGAGTTTCCATAAACTAGGATAAGCTTTAGGCTCCACAAAACCTATAATCTTCCCCTAAGTAGTGTATTAGTGATAATTTTCCCTCATTTCTACCTGAACCAGGAAGCCAAATGGGACTTTCCAATAGTTTGAGATTGCTATTAATGTCCCAGGACTGCTGGCGCTCAATACCCCACACTCTCTAGAGAGGAGCGACAGACATAACCCTTCTCTACCCCTTCTGCCCTGACGGGCTCACCTGTACGGGCTGCATCAGTGGGTTCTCATGCACTCTAGCTGTCCTTGGGTACCACTCTTGGGGAGGGTGAGCAAACGATGGGAGAGAGAAAGAGTTACAGTTTTACCAAGAGCTAGCTGTACCTATCAGGTGAAGAACACAATTCCTGGTGGGTTACTCATTTTTAATGTGATATCTATTTCTTACTGTCAAACTAACATGTCCACCAAAGCCATGTGAGAGAGCTTCAGGAAAACCCCTCAAAGAAATTAGGTATCAACTGAAAGAAGAAATGGGCTTTCAAGTAACTTTGGACTTCTGCTTATTCGGTGAACTTGGTCTTTCCTCTGTGCTGTGGGGTCTGCTGCCGGATGTAGAAGCTGAGGGGACTCCAGAAGTTTACACAGAAGCATTCCTGGGATCAGGGAACTGAGCGCAGGGCCATTGCCTGCAGAACTTCCTGTGAAAGGGACCCCAGTTGAGCTCCTGCCGCTCACAGGGCAGCAAAGCAGAGCCCTGAGGCTCGATCAAAAGGGCTGTTCATTATTATGTGCTCGCTTACAAAAAAGGCATGTTTTTCTCCTTATTTTCCCTTTTTCCAAGCTCCAATACCCCAAAGGATCCAAAAGCTGTAAGAGTACAGTTACCAGCCAAAATATAGGATGCCCAGTGAAATTTAAATATTAGATCAACAGCGACCGCAACTAAAATTAGTATAAATATGTAGTATCTTTGGAATATACTTATACTAAAAATAATTTGTTTATCTGAAATTGAAATCTAACTAGGTGTCTTATATCCTGCCTTCTTTTGTAAATCTGACAACTTAATCCAAGAGAAAAGAGATAGTGTATGAAGATGAGTCTTCTCCACCCCGACCCATACACATAGTCTAAGGCTGATTATTGGTAGTGGAAGAGAAGAGAGAAGTTTAGGACAGAAATGAGATTGAATCTAAACTAGTCTATACCAGACTGAATTTTTTCTATGAAAAGGGGACAGGAGAATTTTAGAGTCTATAATAAGTCTCTTCTATCTAAGGGTAACAATAAGAAAAAAGTTTTGTGGTTTTGGACCCCATTAACTTCAGGTTGGTTCAATAAGACAATTAAAGATCCAGAGCTTGAAAAAGATTTCCACATTCAACCCTGGATTGTAATGAAGCACATCTGTATACATACAGACTAATAAGTACCATTCCTAGAAATAGATGCAATGAGTTTCTGAAACAATGGCCATGATATTCTCTGAGTTCCCCAGATACGCAAGAGTTGTGATGCGGATTCTCAGAGATCAGTGTAGACTTGTAAAATACCAGAGAGCTGAGATGGTGATGGGAATGAGGACTCTCCAGCCGCTTCCCCAATGGCTCCGGCAGACATAAAGTGCTCGGCAGGAGGTTCAAATGAAGAGCAGGAATGCAGTCTTCACAGAGCTCGCTAAGGATGCTGGCTCCTCTGCAGCCTCCAGAGGCCTCTTGCGAAAGAGGGATGTCGAGAAAGCAACACTTAAACAACACCTCGGATACTCCTTTTTTTTTTTTCCAAAAGACTCAAACTCTTCTTAAAGAAAGAAGGAAAAAAACTCTTTAATGGCCCAAGTCTTACATCCTGACATCCCTCCCTCAAGTGTCTGGGTATGACATCAGAGAAACAGCACGTGTAACAGAATGAACTGGGAGCGCGCTGTCTGGCCTACTGGGGACACCGGGAAGGCATGAAACGCAAGGCATTCTGGGACTGTCCCGGGGAGAAGCTTTGGAGCCCCTGTTAGACTAGGTTGTTGAGATTCAAGTCTCCTGTCCTCCTGAAGTTAACGAAGCTACTTTGGGAAAAAGGAGGAGCTGGAGGTCAAAGTCACTGAAGACAGAAGTAGGAGGAAAATTAGAAATTGTTTATAGTTGCTAAGATCCCTTGTCGGGCTTTAAGTGGAACGGATAAGTACTCCTTGGAACACTGTCCACTGGTGACTTCCGAGGCCTGAGACTCAGTAGATCAGACAGTTCCGACCCTGCATCCTTGAGCAGGTGCTCAGGTATCAGATGGCACACTGATAGAGCATCTTGTGAACTGACAGGATTCCACCCAAAGGTGCAAAATAATATAGGATGCCTGACTTATAGGGCTAGAGATCAACTGACCTGCGTACGGCTGCCAGAGACGCTCTTTCTGAGAAGGTAACATTCACGATGAGGAGTTGGCCTCGCAAACAACGAAAGGGAAGAACAGCCAGGCTGGATGCAGACGCACCTGGTGCAGCTTCAAGGTGAAGAGGAGCCTGCGTGTTTCAGGTAAGTCCCTTTAGCTGGAGCCTAATGAGACTGACTGGCTCACGGGAGTTAGGAAGGTAATGTAAGTTGGACAAAAAATTGAATAAATGAATGAATAAATGTGTGATTACTGCGAAGGATGTCTACTTATCAGCTGGATTTGTGAAGAAAGGGTCCTCCAGGTACAAAGTAAGTGGCTGTTTTATGCAGGAAAGAACAACAAAATGAATTTCCAAATCCCAGAGAAGACAGGAATTTGAAGTCTTGAACAAAGACACCATGAATGTGAGAAACAGATACAGGGCTCCATGGTGAGAGAGACCCACTGCTCCCCATGTTCGAAGAAGGCCGAGGAAGCAGAGAGTCTCCCCACAACCACGACGCTTGGAAAACATCAGTGCAAAGAACAGCTCCCTTGCTTCCCTCCATGAAACTCAAAACAGGTCTTAAGGAAGAGCCTGTGTGCCGAGGATTTTTTGAGCTGGCAAAGAACAGCTCCTAGATGACTGGTTATTGAGAAGATGGTAGTCGTTCCCACTTGATTAGTGAGAATGATATAGCCAGTAGGGAGAAGAATTCTTTAAATAACTATGACCCTAAGTAGCAATTTCTTGAAACTAAGTAGACTTTAGTTTTAAAGAAAAGAGATCTTTAAATCATAAAATTTTGCAACTAGGAGATAGCTTGAAGGACAAGCCATCAATCTCTCTGCTTTGCAAATTAGGAAAATGAAAGAAATGTAAAGCAAGTGATTTGAGGACAGCCGTAACAGGCTCCGTGACAATTGCTGAATGTCTGTCCCTCCCTTGCTCTTCCTTTTACCCCCAACTTTAGCATAAAAACTCCCAGGCATATAAATGATGTCCATTCATGAACTACATTAATAAAATTGAGGTTCTCATCTATTCATTTCTTGCAAGAGAAAAACTGGGGGTGGGGGAGGCACTTAAGATCTCCGTCTCTGAGGGCACAGAGTAACTTATAGAGGCACAGACTTCTAAATCACGCTTGTGATGCAGCCCGAGGAACCGTGCTATAGCTGTCTCAGCGAACTTGCTGCAGAAGTAATCAGTGATCAGAGAAGATAAGACTGTGGATTCAGAGACATAGGTCTGTAACAATTCTTTGCCAGCAAAATGGACTTCAGAGAAAGTAATTATTAATTTTGAAAGACCTTTTTATTTCAAGGACAAACATATCCATTTTTTTAGTATAAATGACAAAATGAAAGACATTTTTATAATATAAATTGATTCAAGGGAGCAATAATTCAGGAATGATTTAGTAATAATTACTAAAATGAATAGTTCTAGGGTTTGGGACTACGCAAATTCTGCGTATGTCAAAATTTCCGAGTGAGTTTTTAAAATCCTATGTCTCACAGTATACTTAATAACTTTGTAAATAATCAGTTCTTCTGTTTCAATTGTTTTTATTTCATGATCAGGAAAATATTTTCTCCCTTGAAGGTGAAACTTTAAAAATTAATATAGAAACTGCTGATTTAGAAAGTGCGATCTTCTTAAAAAAAAAAAAAGATGGCTCTCTGATTCTTCCAGATCCATTTTAATCTATGGTCCCTTATGCAACAAAATGATGTGGAAGGCAGAATACCTTCTAAGAGATATCTACATGCTAATTCTTAGGACCTGTAAGAATGCTAGGTTACATGATAAATGGGACTTCAGTGTGCAGATGAAATTAAGGTTGTTAATCGGCTGATTTTCGAAAGTTGACTCTGGGTTATCCAGAAGGGCCCCATTAATCACAAGGATCCTTAAAGGTGGAAACAGGAGACAGCAGAGTCAGTATCAGAATTATACACTGTCAGGAAGACTTGAATGGCCATTGCTGGCTTTGAAGATGAGAGAAGGCTAGGGCCAAATAATGTGGGCAACGTTTAGAAGCTGGAAAAGGCAAGGAAAAAAAAAAATTCTCTCCTAGAGCCTCCAGAAAAGAATGCAGAGCAGCCCTCACCTTGATCTTAGCCCGGCCAGATCCATGGTGGTCTTCCAACCTCTAGAAGTCCAGCAGTTGGGCTGTGAGTTGATAAATTTATATTGTTTTAAGCTACCAAGTAAGGTAATTTGTTACAGCAGGCATTGAAAACTAATATACATGACAAGGGAATAGAAAATCACCCAGGTTTGCAAACAGTATTAAGTAAGTTAGAGTCAAGGAAAATAATTGAATTTGGAAATTAACTTCTCAAAAGTTTCATGCCACACTTTCCAAAAGGAAATTAACAATTTCAGCTTCTAAAAGAACATGAGAAGCAGTATTATATGCCAAAATACATGAACAAAATCATACATTTCAATAGCAAAAAGAAAATCTGATTAAGACAGGGACAGAGAAACTGAACAGACATCTTTCTAAAGAAGACGTACAGATGGTCCACAGGCACATAAAAAGTTGCTCGATTTTACTAATCATGTAAATTAAAACCAAAACCACAGTGATATATCATCACGCGCCTAGCAGAAATGCTGTCCTCAAATAGATAAGAGATAACGAGAATTGGAGAGGTTGTAAAGAAAAGGAGCCCTTGTGCCCTATTGGTGGGAATGTAAACTGGTGCCTCCACTATAGAAAACAGCATGGACTTTCCTCAGAAAACTGGAAATAGAACTATCGTGTAATCTAACAATCCTACGACTAAGTACATATCCAAAGAAAATGAAATCAGGATCTCAAAGAGTCGTCCACACCCCCATGTTCATGTAGCATCGTTCACAGAAGCAAAGATATGGAAATAACCTATCTATCTATGGATTAATGCATAAAAAAGATGTGTGTGCACGTGCACACACACACAGGAATACTATTCAGCCTTAAAAAAAAAAGGAAATTTTGTCATTTGTGACAATATGGGTGAAGCCGGAGGGCATTACGCTAAGTGAAATAAGCCAGACAGAGAAAGACAAATACTGTTGGTCTCACGTATAATGGGGAATCTAAAAAAGCTGTCTCATAGTAGCAGAACGGTGGTTGCGAGGGGGTGAGGGTTGGGGGAAATGCGAAGACATTGGCCGCAGGGCACAACCTTACAGCTATGAGATAAGTGAGTTCTGGGGATCTGACATACACATGGCAACTATAACTAGCAATACTGTGCTATGTGTTTGTAAGTTAAATGTTTTCACTATGGAACAGAAACAGTAATTTTATGAGATGATAGATGTGTTAACTAAGTCTACGCTGGCAATCCTTTGGCAGCGTATAAGTGTATCAAATCAACATGCTGTATACCTTTGACAGACATTGTGTTCTATGTCAATTATATCTCAATACAGCTGAGGAAAAAGAAAAAAAAACTAAGAAATAGGTAGTATTGCCACTTGAGTATTACAAGTGAGAACCAAGGCACAGCGAGATGAAATAATTGGCCCCGGCACGGCTAAGTACGTACCGGATCTGGGTTTTGAACCCAGTAATCTGGCTCCCATGTCTGCGCTATTAACCTCTGTGACCATTTCCAAAATATCTGGGCAATGGAAATTTAAAAACGAACAAAAAATTCTCTGAAAATTCTTAAAGTTATATACTTGCATATATTTTTGTATTAAAGTGTTATGCTTCAATTTTTTAAATCTACTTTAAAAACCTACCTGAGAAAGAGAGCAACGAGCATTTTTACTGTGCTAGGTACAAAAGGAATATAAAACCAAGGTTGCCGCTTCCGTACGATTCTAGGCGATTAATACATTCAACGATTGGGGAATGACAGGTGGTGGGCGAGGAGGAAGCTTGCAGGTATGAAAGGAAACAGGCAAGAAGATAACTTGGTTAGAATAGCATTTTCTTTACCAGAAAAACTTTTTTCAAGATCAAAAGACCATATGTAGTTAAAGACAGAAGAGAAGAACTTGCATATAAAGACAGACAGACTTAGAAGCGGGGGTCCTAATTTAGCAACAGATGAATCTAAATCACATGACGAGGTCTAGAGCTGGGACTGGCAAACTCGGGGCCCTGGGGAAAATTCACCCCACTGCCTATTTTTGTAAATATGGCTTTGGTGGAACACAGCAATGTCCATTAATTTATGTATTGAGCAGTTGGGACAGGTACTCTATGACCTACAGAGCTTAAACTATTTACTATCTGGCCCTTGACAAAATATTTGGCAACTCTTGATCTAGAAAAACAAGCTAAAAATTTGAATAATCTATGTTTTCAAATAAAATTCTGTGAAATAAGGTGCATGTAATTTTTTTAAAAAAGTCTTCTTAAAAGCCAGTGTGGCTGACCTGACTTCTCTCGTTTTCTTAGTTCTTTGTGTGAATGCACAGGTGTGCTCTTAGCGGTAAATGTACTTCAAAAGTCTAGGCCACTTACTGTTAAATTAGAAATTGGAGGTGTAAATATAAAATGCTTTAAATAAAATGGAGATTAATTAGAAATTCCAGTGCATTAACATTACGTGAATGGTCAATTAAATAACTAATTATGTCGAAAAATTAATTGCCCACTTAAGTACCACACCCTGCACATAGCCTTTCTCAGCCCACACAGGTGCTCTGCGTCTCTTAGACTTTGCAAATGATTTGGCATTCATATTTAACGGCCAGAATAGCCAGACGCATTTTTTAGTGTTCAATCATCTATTCATTCTGCAAGCATATAACACCTGCCAATGGTGTGCCAGCAGCTCTAGCTCTGTTACCATTGAAGAATATAGTGAAGAATTTATTTAGGAACATAGATGGCCTCTGACTTCAAGAGCTTCTTTCTCTCTCTCTCTCTGTCTCTCAGCCTCTGTCTCTCATTATTTAGGTCTCATTACTAAAGCTACCCATCCCTATGGCATGCAGTTTGAATGGACAAAGAACGAACTCGATGCTATGACAACTGACGTTGAAGGAACACCGCCTGGCTGCTGGAATGTTGTCGGGCCGCTAGTTGCGTGCGGGCTCTCTGGCGCAGAGTGGCTGACATTAAAGGCGGCAGATTTATTCCGCATAACTAAGTACCACCAACTTTTAATTTTGCCTGGCAACCTGGAAACTTTTCTCTAACATTTGGGAAACGGAGATGAAAGATGGATTTTGGCTGGTGCGAGGGTGAACCCGACAACATGTGGGAAGTCTGGGACCCCAAGAAATACATGAGTGAGCGATTTCCATATGGCGGGGAAGTCTGATCAAAGGGAGGCATGTCAGAATAACATCTGATATTCGAGTTTAGCTGGGCTCTTGTTCTGTACCATAATGAACTTCCACTGTTTCTAGATTTTTCAGTTACCCAACACAACAGCCTTATGTTCGTGATTCTTTTGGGACATGAGGCAGGGATGTCTATACTTAGGGTAATGCCCTGAGGACCAGGTAGAAAGAGGTGAGAGGTGATGGGAGGTGATTCAGAACTGAGCTGAAGGTGCAGGTAGCCACCCGCTAGGAGGATGTAAGTGCCCGCAGGCAGGCCTCCTGAGAAGCACTAGCAAAGACACCGAACTCCTCACAGAGTGTAGGATGGGGTCTTGAGTTCCTTTATCTGGAAATAAAAGAGAAAGCACCCAGGAAGCCTTGGGGGCTTGTAAACTTTCTGATTATGATGAATCTGATTTTTGCCTCGCATTATACTTTTTTAAATCACATAGACCTCCCCCAATGGAATGAAAGCACACGTCGGATTTATCTGTATGTTTCTCCTGTACCAGGCTCAGTGTATTGTAGAGCAGGGGCTCATTAAATTAAGGGGGGAAAGGATTTCAGGATTAGCACGGAGACTGCATAAAAAAGATGATCTTTGTTTCAACGTAAAAAGCAATACCGAATTAGCCGAGGGCTAAATAAATTACTTCTGTCTAGTTGAGCTTCACCGAACAAAAAAAAACAGTTTCTCTCAAGTTAAGACTAGGGAAGACTGGGAAATGTGTCATGAGTAGATGTTCAGAATAATTGTGAATGGAATTAAAAATGGCAAGGACTGTTTCTGTAGCAAAACTTTAAGCTGGGAGGAAAAATATATACTTAAAGGAGGGGATAAATTTGCTTTTTAAATAAAGAGAAAATAGATATCCGTACATTAATTTGACTTATTCGATGGATTATATATGATATGGATGAGAGATTATATATGATATGGGTGAGAGATTCCTAAACTTGTCTATATAATAAAATTACTAAAAACAGATTTGTAGGTTTATAGAAAATATACGCTCAGGTTCAACCCCTGGAGATAGTGATATTCTTGGTCTGAGTAGAATTTCGAGCTCAATGTTTTTATTACATTGCCCATAACACATGAAGATCCCAGAGGAAAGTTTCTGCTCCTATTGGTCTTTTCAACCTCAGGGCTGGCATGCTTACTGAAGTAACTAATAACGTGTTCACCATGTAAGACCTGTCCCTTGCCTTCATAAACGCAAAATTTATCAATAAAAATAGTTTAATCCGATCTAACTTTTACCTTGTTTTCCTTTAAATGAATACCCACGATGCCAGTATTATATATACTTTACACACTCCTCATCCCATCCAATAAGCAGAAAACTTAGAGAATTGCTAAAATAAGGCTCTCAGCTAAGGGAAAAAAAAAAAATCAGCATTCAAAAGGGAAAAAAGAGTACTGAATGAGCAACTTTTTATCATGTCATTAATGGATAAGATATTATTAGTAACCGCAACACAAGTGACAGAAAAAAAAATAATTTTTATGCTTCAGACTTTCGACCTGTAATTGTGTTCTTACATTCACCTTAAATGCTATGATAGATAGATCAATCAATTGCTGGCTTGATAGCTATAAAAAAAAAAATCGAGATAGAGATAGTAAGGAATCTTGGAATTTAAAACATGTCACACACACAAAAAATTTTCAATTACAATAAAGGAAGGGGAATGCAAATTTTCCACCATAAATTCTTAATTTGTTGTTTTACCTTATAGGTAATAATGTCAATTTCGGGCATATAATTATGTGGTTCTGGTTCAAATGATGGTATAATGAAGGTTGCTTTAGCACTTTCATTCATCATCTGTTCATGGGATTCTATGTTAGGGCATCAGCTGTTTAGCAATTTAAACTGAGAAGATGCAAGACATTTTTAAAGCTAAGGATAGAAAAACTATCGCAAAACTCATTCTCTGACAGGAGACAGTGGGAAAGCTTGGAGTCCACAGTACCCATAAATGATGTGATGTAAGAATTTCAATGATTTGAAACTACTGAAGGAGAAACATGTCCATTTCTCCAAACTGAAAAAAAAAGCACAATTCTTGGATGGGTCTATTCACACTACACCAAGGTTTTCAAGATTATTCATGTAACATTACCTGCCTTGTTTCCTTAATTCCAAGATATATACTCTTAATTTTCACACACACACACACACACACACACACACACATGCACACACACCTTTTTGAAAGAGTATGCATTTTAGTAGTCTATTTTTCATGAGAACTATTAAGTCAGAGGTATATTTTACAACCGATGGCATGTTAGCATTGAGAAACAATCCCATTTGACTCCCAAATTTAGTTGTTTGGTTTTTCTACTTAATTGAGGCTGTGCCACAATGATGCAATGAGCCTAGTACTAGAAAGAGGAAATCCCTGGAAATTCAAGAGAACTAATGGGGAAGGGGGAAGTTGGGACGATTATTGACTGTGTATTTAGGCCAGGCACAATTAATCTAACAAGTTCCTGAACAAGCCAAAGGTCACAGCTGTTCCATCATTTCCGTCAGTTCCCACAGAGTCCAAAGGGTTCTGCCCTGTCCTTTTTAAATTAACAAAAACTTACCAAGACCAGAAAAGTAATAAAAATAAGCAGAAAGAAAACTCAAACAGTTCTTAAATAAACCAAAGTAGGTCCTATAAGTATTTCCTAGGTGTGCCAGAAGCTACTACTCTTATGGACCCCCTGAAACTAACTGCTAACTATTCAGAGATTTTATGAGCCAGCTGTTAAACTATTGATAATGCAAAATTGGCTATTGTGGGAATATCTACAACACACAAATCAGCGAAGGCTATAAATCAGGGAACTCTGTTCCCCACAGAGAGCCAATTTACCTGCACAGCACATGCAAAAACATGTGATAGTAGAATATTTGCATTTTCCAAAAATGTAAAAAAAAATTTTTTATTGAGAAACTTTTGCTTTTGAGACAACTGTTTCTACCACAAAGCTACAATAATCAAAACGGTATGGTATTGGCAGAAAAAGACACATGAACCAGTGGAACAGAATTAAGAATCCAGAAGTAAACTCTGTACATATGGGCAAATACTTTTTGACCAAGGAGCCAAAACCGTACAATGCAGGAAGGAAAGCCTCCTTAATAAACGATGCTGGGAAAACCGGAAAGCCACCTGCAAAAGGATGAAACTAGACTGTTGTCTATCACCACTTATTAAAATTAACCCAAAGTGGATTAAGGGCCTGAATATAAGACCTGAAACAACAAACTGCAGAGAAGAAAACACAGGTACTAAACTCGTGGATGTTGGATTTAGAGAGGATTTTATGAATTTGACCTCAAAGGCAAGAGAAGTAAAAGCAAAAATAAATGAATGAGACTATATCAAACTTAAAAGCTTGTATGCAGCAAAAGAAATCATCAACGAGGCAAAGAGGGAACCATCCGAATGGGAGAATATTTTTGCAAATAGTGCCTCTGATAAGAGACTAATATCCAACATATATAAAGAACTCATACAAATTAACGATTAAAAAAGTCCAATTAAAAAATGAGCCGAGGACCTGAACAGACACTCCTCCCAAGAATACATACGTACAAATAGCCAACAGACATGTGAAAAGATGCGCAGCCTCACTAGCTATCAGCAAAATGAAATCGAAACTGCAATGAGATACCACCTCGCACCTGTTAGAATGGCTGTATCAACAGGACAAGTAATAACAAGTGTTGGGGAGATTATGGACAAAAAGTGACCCTCATACATTGCTGGTAGGAATGCAAATTGGTACAGCCGCTATGGAAAACAGTATGGAGGGTCCTCAAAACACTAAGAATAGAATTACCATGTGACCTAGCAATCCCTCTTCTGGGTATTTACCCAAAAAAAACCTGAAAACATTTATCCACAAAAATATATGCACCCTGATGTTCACAGCAGCGTCATTTCACAGTGGCGAAGACATGAAAGCAACAGAAACAAACATCCTCCGACAGATGACTGGATAAAGAAGCTGTGGTACATATACACAATGGACTATTACTCAGCCATAAGAAGAGACGAAATACTGCCATTTGTGACAACACGGATCTTGAGATAATCATGCCAAGCAAAATAAGTCAGATGGAAAAGTTGAAAACCATATTATTGCACTCATGTGGGATATAAAAACGGAAAGTGACAAATAAGACAAACAGAGCCTCATGGACACAGACAGTGGATTAGTGGTTACCAGAGGGATGGGGGGCGGTGGCAGGGAGAAGTAGATACGGGTAAAAGGGGTCAAGTATTTGGAGACGGAAGGGAATCTAACTTTGGGAGCTGAACACACAATGCAATATATACATGACATACTGCTGAATTGTACACTTGAAACTTATTTGATTTTATTAATCAGTGTCACCTCAATAATTTTAATTTAAAAAAAAACTAAAAAAGGACTGTTACTCTTTTTCAAAATTTGTTAACTTTCTATGTTTCCAATTTACAAATTATCTACAAAACACATGAAACTCTATTGATGGAACAGAATTATCTTAAAAAGCAATATGTTATACCAAAAAACAAGTTTGACCTAGTTCCTATCAAGGCTCATCAACCCAGTGTTATTTAAAAATATTTACTTAGCATTATTTCCAAAGACACATGAAGTCTTCTTACCCTAAACCAAAGGAAAAGTATTGACCTTAATTGAAATTTCACTCATGCACGCACGCACGCACTAATGTGGGTCACACTGTTCCAACTCAAACACCAAATATTGCGATTACCATCCACAAAGAAGACTCCCCACTGGGTGTTTGAAATCTGCAGGGAATTAAATAGAGCTCCCAGCAGGCAAAACCCACCTGAACATGTCTCCCTGTAGATACCACAAGGTACAAAATAATATTCCCTCACTGCTAAACTCTGCCTGCCTGCTCCAATGAAAACACAGGCCTCTAGCATCCCTCGACTAGAGATAAAAAAGAAACTGACTTTATCTTTATTCCTATACTTCTTGTATGTGAATGCTTTCAGAAAAAATTTTAAAGCTTTTTTCAAACAAAAATGCTTTAAAACACTGAATTTAGTCCACGTATGGAACTAAATAGGTCATAAATCTCACAGTTTATTTTTATAATTTTCATCTATATTGGAGAACATATTTCTTGGCAGCAAAATAGCATTTATATAATTGTTTCTCATGTTAAAAATGGACCTGGAGAGGTGACAAAGTTCCCTTACAGAAGAATTCGGAATAATTTATGTAGAAATGTCCCTCTCCAGAGTAGGAGTTGAAGTCCTTATTCTTCGGTGTGGGCTATAGTTATTGACTTTTTCCCCAAAGAATAGAGTATGGAAGGGGGAAAGAGGAAGAAGAGTAACTTTATGGTGAAGAAACCTAGCAAGACTTTCTGAGCCAAGCGATCAAGGTTAATATCACCAGTGGTAAGTCATGTTGATAGCAAGTGACTTGATGTGATGAGAATGGCACTTTGCCTCTGTGGTCTTCCTCCAAATATAACCTTAGTGTTATTGTGAGAAAAACCTCAAACACAAATCGAGGGATATTATACAAAATATCTGTCAAGAACTCTTAGAAACTGTCAAGGTCCTCAAAAGCAAGGAAATTCAGAGAAACCGTCACACAGAAAGTTAAGGAGGCATGACAACTAAATGTAATGTGCATCCTAAAACAGAAACAGGACAGTAGGGAAAATTAGTGAAATTAAGTGCAGGGTTCAGTTAATATACTAATGGGGAAGGGAGTCAATTGTATGGTGATGGATAGTAAATAGATTTGAGAAGTAATCACTAATGTACACAGATATCGACTTATGACACATATATAAGTATTAAAAAACCAATGAGGGAAAAACAACAATAAAATAAAAATAAGCTAATGTTGGCCCTTTAGTCATGACAAATGTTCCATAGGAGAAATGTTAACAATAGGAGAAACAGAAAAAAAATGGACAGGAGCTCTGGGTACCACCTTTGCAACCCTTGTGTAAATCTAAAACTATTCTAAAATTAAACATTTTAAAATAAATTCACCCTCTTAGATGAAAATGCAAAAAGGCATTCTCTCATTCCTGACCAAACACACCTACTAGCCCTCGGCAACAACAAAAGTGATGTAAAACGCAGCCCGCGATATTCGAACCCAACCGGCGTGGACCGCCCTTTACCCTGGATGAGTGGGGATCATTACTGGTTGAGCGCGCGAGAGAGGCCACAAAGGGTAGTTACCGGGAAGAAGGATGCTGACTTTTCTAATTTCAGGGACCAACAGGAGCTTCAAAATCTCACAGAGCACGGGCACCACAGGGAAGCTTTCTTTCTCATGCATGAGAAAAGGCTCATTAAGGATTTTAGTCACTTGAGGTGAAAATCTAGAAGGGTTTGCTTTGGGGACGTTGGGAGGAGACTCTGGGCCAGCAATCCACAGGAAAATAACTGCTAGAGAGCCCGCGAGGGGGCAGGAAAGCTGGCCTGCTCAATGGAATGTGACTGAGTGCTCTGACGAGAGATTCCCAGTTGAGGAAGACCCAGGCCCAAGGGAATACAGCCCCACAGATGCCTTGTGAGCCCTGTAGACCTGGGGTTTACAGTAGTTTGTTGTTGTTACTTAAATCTGTCTCTAAAACCCATATTGAAAACGTTGGCAAATTAGGATATATTTTTTTCCCACATGGGACAAGCCAGTGAGGTCTTATCCTTTCCTAATGTAAATCTGAGATCTGTGTCACTGAAATCTTGAATGTAGGGGATCCAGTATAATTCTCCATTTGAGAGAAGCCCAAACAAGGAAATGGAATAGCATTATGAAGAGTAAATTCAATTTTCGCCTTGATTATTTTGTATCTCTTGCCATATCTACACTGATGGCACAAAGAAATGAAAAAAAATAAACAAACTTTGGTTTGAAAATGAGATCTCTCCTTCTGAAAAGGAACCAAAAGGAGAAACTTCTGGAAAATAAAAACTCTATTGGGTTCTGGTCTCTTCCTGCCCTTCCGTATGAAAGCCTTCCCTGGTGTAATAATTTATTGCCTATTAGTTCACTATTTCACAGGCCCACTCTCCTCTCTTTGGCTGCATGGGTGACTCCATCAGCGGTAATGAACTGTGTCCTGGGTAATCACACCATCAAGACCCATCTACCTAAAGCCCCAAAGCTTAAAACCTTCCCAGCACTCAGTCCTGCAAAATGAAAAAGGGTTATGACCTGCAAAAAAAGAGAGACCCGAGACCCTCTGGAGATATTAGGTTCAAGCTTAATAGTGAGTCATTAATAAATAAGATGCAGCATAATTATCAATACGAACCACCTTTAATAATTAATACCTTGCAAACAAAAGAGAAATGAAACACCTAATGGAATAAGACAGAGGTTATACTCAGTTCCCCTTGAAGATCCGGCTTTGAAGGGGAAATCACAAACTGTTTAAAATTAGGAAGGAGGCTTTTCCCCAAAGCTCGCAGAGTGAGCCACTTAGCAAATAGGATTCTTAACACTCATCCATCTATGCTCTTACAAGCTTCGCCCGTGCTTAATTCTAAAAGCACAACTCCTCCCATTTAATTACAACTTTTCACCTTTCATGGAAGTATCAAAAGGTTTTCATGGAAGTGTGTGATTTATAAAAATGAGTGGCAAAAGTAGTTAAATATAGCCTCTTTCATATGTCATTCTTATTATCTAGGATGCTTAGGCTAAAATTTGTTGGCAGTAACCTCCAGCTTCTGCTGACAGTCCCAATTTTTGATGACCTATACTTTGTTGAGTAGGGGAAGGGAACTAATAATTACTGCGCATTCACCGAGGTGGATGGAGTGTCACACGAGTTATCTCATGTAATTCTCTAAACAAGCCTAAGAGCTCAGGCTCATCAATGCCAATTAATAGTCGAGAAGTTTCAGCCTAACAGAGGTCAACCACTCATCCAAGAGCAAAGGTAGTGGGTTCGGAATTTGGTTTCTGGTCCTTCCGGTCTTGAAAGCCTAAAATTTTTTCGACTCCGGGTCCTAAATATATCAGTAAGTAGAATACAAAGGTCTTCTTGATGCTTTGTAAATGATTATATCTAAAGTCATGTTATGGTGAGTTACATAACACTTTATCAGTGCCTGATAATAGTCAGTAATTTGTCAAAAGTTGGAAGAACAGAGAATAATAGCACTTTCCAAGTCCACGTCACTGGTCCAGAGGGAGCCCAGTCACTGTCCAGCACTACTGGCCAGTCGAGTCTGTGGTGAAGGGGGAGAAACAGGTTTTCACCATCATGCAACAACCTTAGGCATTTCATCGGCTCGTCCGGGTGCACCGGCCACTCTAGCTGGATGTCGACAGGGAGGGTTACAACTACTTTACATAATTTTTAACCTGGCACAAACAATTTTGAGCATCACGAAATATGTTCACATCAGGCTAGAATAAAATTAGAGGTTCCTCCAAATATGTTGTAGGGCTATCCAATCATAACGTGTCTTTTTCACTGTCTCGTGCTTGAAGACCAAACACTACACAGGGTCTGAGATTGTCTTAGGAATGCGATGTTAGTTTAGTCACGAACCTACACCTTTGTCACGTTTGGCTTCAGCGACCCCAATCTCACCCTCTCCTACAGAGCATCTCCCGGGGTGCTGTGAGCACGGCAGGTATTTTGTGCTTTTTCAACAGAATACGTGTGCGTGTGTATTTCAGATTCAGCTGAAAATTCTCATCAGATTCCATTCGCATTGCCTAAATCTTACTGTTAGATTTTACTGAAAACATGTTTAAGGTAATAATGATAATAAAAAAATAGTAAAACGATCTTAAACGAGTTTTATTACTTAAGTTTTAATACTTAAACAAGTATTAGAAAAATAACCCAATACTTATTACTGGCTGAATTGAACAGTACTCATAAGGCATAAACTTGTCCAGGAAAAGCCATCTATTCAAACAAAGTTCAGTTCAGCTCCTTCATATATGCAATCTCCCACAAGAATAGTTGCAAAATAATGAATTTACCTAATTTCAAGAAATGTCCTCCCTGCTCTGTGACCTACTGGATGTCTAGCCATCTTTCCTAGCATAGGTCATCATGTTTCAGTCCTGAAACCGTTGGCTCTCACTTTGGTCCTTCCTCCATTTCCCCAAACTCTATTATATGTAGCATTATGCCACATGAATTAACATATGGCACCTGTTTATGTGATATTGTAAGGCGATACAAATATCTTCAAATATTCTCATCTCATACACAAGAAACTGATCCTCTCGAAGGCAGAAATTGTTCCCGTATTTCTCCACTGTAGCTAGCAACGAGCTGGGCACATACTACATGCAATAAATGCCCACAGACTGACTACAAGTCCTGTGGTTTTCCATGGAATGTTCTGCTTTTGGCATGTTTTCCTCTCTATTTTGCTGGAAGTTCTTTATTTCCTTTTGATTTATTCTCTGACCCTGACACACAAATGTTATTTCCCTCCCCTTTGATCAATCCAAATGCTACATCTCATTAAAATCTATCCTTAAACTCTACCTCTTCCAGGAAGTCGTTCCGATGCCCTTTGTGTAATGAGCTTTCCTTTAGCGGCTGCAATTTAAACGATGCTATCATGCTCATGTTCTTCAGTGTTTGCCATTGTACATCTAATTTCCCCAAGAAGACAATGTCTCTTAGCTCAAAGGATGTATCTTTACAGTCTTTGCATCCTCTGCAAAAAAATAAGCACATAAAATCTAAAGAAATATAGATTGATCTGGTTTCTAATTTATATGCTGTCACATTTTGTAGCCTCCTCTGTCCTCAATTAGCTGATCTATCATACACTTTTTCCCCCAAAAGAGTGATTGTTTTTTACTTTATAACCCAGCCACACAGGAATTATATTGTAGCTCAGATGGTTTACCATAAACCAGCCATTTCATTTGGATTTCCAATCAGGTGTTTTTAAGAAGTTCCCAATTCCAGAAGATTTTACAGCTTCTTTTAGACTTCTCTTTTTAATTTCTCTTAACATTTGACCAAAGTTTCCTTTTCTAAAATTAAGTAACCAAATGATAGACTTCCCCCACCCGCCCCATTACAGCTAAAATATTTAGATAAATTGTTATAATTATAATAAAGGTATTTAACACAAATCACTGTATCATTTCCTTTCCGCTCCTTGTGTTCACAAACTGTACTGTCCTCGCGGAGTCTAAAAGTCTTGTTGAGAGAAGTCGCCCTCACCAAACCATGGAATCACAGACAGAACCTTTACTTAAAATAGGGTCACATTTTCTCCCATTTTAGAAATCTATAGATACATTACTACAGCAAATACATGTTTGTTGTTGTATTAACGGTGTGTTATACGGAAAGCATAAGCAATTTTGACTTTCCTAAGAATTACTAAAATTGAGGTGATAACTAAGTTTTGTTTGTCTTACAGATATCTCTAAAAGCAGCACATTAGTCAAAAATATTTAATATTTATGTATAAAGCAAAGGAAGAAAAAATAGTGTATAAATGTTAGTGGATATGAATTTGATAGGCATATATCTATACTTTTACTATCATCAGCCATAGAAATATCAGTATTTACTATTTTAAAATTTTCAGTAAGGAATTTGGATGAGAAACACATATGTAATTTTCAGTTACTTATTCTGGACAAAAGAACTTTTATTTGTTAAATGAAGTCCTAATGATTAAAAAAAACTCTTCCAATTGTTTTATTGGTTAAAACAATGCATTCATTTACTATCAATATCAGCGATTTACAGATTTATGAGCTTCTCTTCATAGTAAGGGTACTTGCTCTGTAAATCATATACGCTCACCTCAAAGTAACTGTTACTCTAAAAGTGTGAAGTTATTTTAAAAAATAGAGAGGAAACAGAGAATTTTGAAGAATAGAATATTGAGAAGCATAATTATTAAAAATAAAATGTTTCATAATTATATGAAATATGAATATAAATGTATGTGAATGAATGAATGACTATATTCACGAACAGCTCTCTTCTTCTTATGGGATAGTCTAGACTGGTTAGCTTGGTCCCAAATGTCTCCTTCCTTTTCCTCATCACCTCGCATAACTTTGCTCAGGTTGTCTGGTCACTGGAACGGTCCAGCCATCCAGGACTCATCATTTCACAGCTGACTGCAGTTTTACACACTGGCCATGATGGTCTTTCTAATGAAAACACTTTCTCTGTAAGCAGTGAAAATCGAGATCGAGCCTCAGTGCTCCTACCTGATGTTCCCTGAGTATTTTGCTTATAATACCAGTAAAGTACGAATTACTGAATCCGAGCCAGTAATATGCCTATCCACCTGCCCCACCGCCTGGAACGACTGAATGAGAAAACGCTGTCTGGCCTGTCTGTGCACCTTCAGGGAGGCTCAGTGATTGCCCAAGTTCACAGAGCTGGCAAGAAAAAGCAGAGGCAAACCCCGATATTGCAACTGGAAGTCTGGCACGCTGAAAAATTTCTCAGAACCTCCCATTTTCTCACATACCTGCTCACTGCTCAGGGACATTATTACTTTTAATAGTATTAATAATCATACCCCCCCATACACAAACACACGCACTTTTCTTTGTATTTGTGTGTATGTGTATGTGTGTGTGTGTGTGTGTGTGTGTGTGTGTGTGTGTGTCCCAACAGTAGAAACCAAAATGAAAGGTGGTGGTGAATGTAGAGATCCTCTGGGGAAGAAATCTGAATGGAAAACCAAACACTGCCGTAGAACCCTAAAGCTATGCCCGAATCCGCTGATCCCATCTGTCATTATTAAGCGGCTTCCTGTGGCCATGTTTTCTACTCCTAAGTTGTTACAGTTCTGATGCAAGAGATGAAAACCAATGAAGGCGGACTTAACTGATTTTAATGTCTCTACATGGAGAAAAAAACAAACCCTTTCGTGTCCCCTGTATGAAAATCAGTTTGGGAGAAGCAACTGCCAGGTAAGCCGTAATGAAGCCCAACTACAGCCGGCCAACGTCTGGTGTGGTTTCAAGACTATCTCAGGCCCCTTTCACATTTGCTGACAGAGTTCAAACTCTGCGGGGCCCTGCGGGGAGGAGGGATGGAGGGAGGGCTTTCTTAAGTAGGCCAAGTTAGAAATCAGTGCGACCTGAGCACGGGTCTCGAATCTGAGGCTTTCTGAACTGTAATCCTAGCTCAGACACTGATCCCACCTGCGACCTTCTCCCCTTGGTTTCCAGATCCTCTAAATAGGGATAATAATCCTGACCTCAGAAGGCGAGCGTATGAATTAAACATCTGAGAGGCCCGATCTCACAGACAGGCCGAAGGAAGCAGCAGCTCCTTCACGACAGATAGAGTAACTCTTTCAACTCAAGTTACCGAAAACCATTTCTGCTAAAGGAGCAAACGGCGGCTGATTCCTGGATCTGGGTTCCCTAGGAGAATTGATGCAGCCTCGGAAGGTCGTCCTCAGAAATGAAAGGAACATGAGGCTGAAACAGAAAATGAAAATAAAAAACAAAAGCTGCTGACTTCACCCCAAACCATCGCCCTTTTTCTGTGGCAAGTATTTGAGTTTGATGGTAGTTGGCCTTTCGGAGCATTGTTCCTACATCTAAACCTTATCAGTATATTTTGTTATTTACTTCAAAAGTTTACAGGTATTTTTAGTTGGGTAAAGAGTCAGATCGCAATCACCATAAACAGTTCAAGCCCAAGACTTTTTGGTATCTGGAAATTCCACCAAAAGTGTCATTTTAGATCGAACGGAACAAAAAGAGTCTAATCTCAGAAACGCGATTAAAATACATAGAACTGAGTCACTTCAGAGTGAAGGAATCACACATTATTTGAAAGTTGCTCAATTCAAGATTAATTCTCCCGTGAGAATAAATGTAAAAGAGGAGACAAGGTCGCATTCTTGGAAAGGTCGCCTTGAAAGCTGGTGGCAGGTGATCTTGCTTTCCTGCTTCTTCTGCTTCTCTCATTCACCGAAACAGAACAAGGTGGTATAACTAATGACCCCGAAACTGAGCGGCTGGCTACAACAATACTTATTATCTCAAGTTTCCTTTTGCCAGGAACCTGGGCGTGGCTCACCAGCAGGGCCTCCGCCTCGGGCCTCGGGCCTCGGGTCTCTCAAGGTCAAGGTGTCAGGAGGAACTGTAATCCTCTCAAGGCTCGGCTGGGAAGGACCTGTTCCCAGGCTCATCTGGAACGTGGCTGTGGGCAGGATGAGTTCTGCGTAAGGTGTGGGACTGACGGCCTCGCTGCCGCAAGGGCTTTTGCCCGGAGTCTGTTCTCAGTTCCTTGCTACATGGGCCCCTCCGTAGGGTAGCTCACAACATGGCAGTGTGCCTCAACAAAATAGGCAGGAAGAAGAGCTGGAGAGGGAGATGGGGAGAGAGAGGGGAGAAGCAGGAGGGGGGAGAGAGAGGAGGGGTGAGGGAGGGAAGGAGGGGGGAAGGGCGCGCACTCCAGCGAGACTGCTGTCTTCGGTAAGGATTTTGGAAGTGACATCTTCTCTCGTTTGCTATATTCTATTAATCAAAGGCAGTAGCTAGGCCCAGCCCACATTCACGGGAGGAGATGACACAAGGCTACGGATATGAGCAGGCGGGCTCACTGGAGGCCATCGCAGAGCCGCCTGCCACGAGGTTCTTCTCGCTCTGTATTTTACGTCTCATGTCCTGTCCAACGCTACTGATATTCAAGACTGTCTTTCAGTGTTAGCACGAGCTTTACTATTTAGTAAATGCTAGAATGGCATCATTATAAGATGTAAAAGAACTCCTAAAGGGTCGCAGCGATCATTCAAACGACAGCACGGAAGTCCCCCAAATCACTCGGGGGAGCGCAGGAGGGCTGACGTAGCACCAGCAGTGTGGCTTGCGGGGGACAGACAGGACAGCAGGGGATCCGGGCCAGGGATAAGGTGGCATCGCCCGGAGACGACAGCATCAGCACAGTTTACAGTGATTTCAAATGCCCTTTCAAACAATGGCTCTCAAATAACGCAGTCCTTGAAAATGCGAAAACGTAAAGCTTGTATCTACTTCAGTTCATGCCCGTAAGAGAGGCTTTCTGAGCACGCCATGTAGCATTATTTCAAGTTTGTATAAAACATGCCACACTTTGTCTCTGTGTGGCGACGTGAATATGCCTGTGAAAACAAGGCCTGTGTTCCATGGATGTTTCTCTATGGAATGTTCTTGAAATCCGACCCATGAGCTCATTTGGACCACTAATTCAAAGTCATATGCTTGATATTCATGTAAGTTACCTAGTTCCGCAAGAGAAAAAAAAAAAATGTTGCTGAAAGTGTTGGGCTATCTCTGTGCTGGTGAACCGATAGATAGATGTAAAAATTGTGTAACATACATTTGTGGTTGTGTAAACAATGTGGGCAGATTAGAGAAAAATATCTCTTACTGCCCTTATGAAAACAATTCAAGGTACATTATTGACAAAGAAAAGGTCAATATCATGATTTATACATTCCTTCTCAATGGTAATCATTTGCTTGGAAAGATAATACTTCCTTAAGAACACCCGTTCAACTTTCAATCTAATATTACTGAACACATATTAAATTAGAAACGCTACTGCTAATGTTTCCTGAGAGAGCCTTGGTATAATTGTGACAGATAATTCTGCTCACCAGCCACTCCTTTACAAAAATGTCTTCCTTTATTCTGAAATGTCTCACTGTTATTTACGAGCACATCGTCATTTAGATCACCCTCAGTTTAGTGGTCTGAGAGAAAACAGATCACAAAAGATCTATTTCCATTTCCGCATCATCAGAAGATGGAGAAGAGTTGGAATTTTTTTTCTCAAGCACTGTGTCTATGATGAATCAGCCGCTAACTTTGTGAAGACAGATTCCCTTCCTCAAAGGTTTCAAAGCACCGTTTGTGAGTCTGAAAAACAGACGCTCGCTGTAATTCGATAGTTTTATAGCTGTTAAAACTCAATGCGACTGAGATCGTGTTATTGAGGAATGGTAACTAGAAGAAAAAAAAATTAAATTAACCATTCCTCTCTTCTGTTCACTTGTCCGATCACATCCGAAATAAGCTGCTTACTTTTGGCATCGAATTTCAAGTGGGACGTTGCTGCGCGGAAGAGACGTGATGAGTATATATGGTGTCGGATGGGCACTGGGCTTATCGGGGGGTCATGTCGTAAGTTATGTAAATGTCTGATCGCAATGCTGTGCACCTGAAACTAATATAAAGTAATACTGAATCTCAATCCTAATTGAAAAATTAAAATTAAAAAAAAATTTTTTTTTAATTAAAAAAATAAAAAGATGATACGTGATAAATAGCCACAGATTTCCTAGAATCTACACAGACGGATTGAGAAATCAACCGTCATTTTTCTAAACTACTGAGATCTTGAACTTAATTTTTATTGGAGCATAACATAGAGAAAGATTTCTGATCCAAGGAGATGGATTTGTTTTCGTTTCCTTCCCTTGGACGAAATAATGCTAGGTATGGCCATGTAAATGCAAAAAAAAAAAACCCCAAAAAACAAAAAACAAACAAAACTTGCACTGCCCTTAAGCTGGTACAGTAAGTGTCCCTGGCAATACCCAATGGAAGGACAGACTCAGTGCATACGCCGTTTACATACGAGTCTCACCCTGTCATAGCTCCCAGGCTGCAGTGGCTCAAGGACAACAATGACAGCTCTCATCTGTCTTCGAAACACTGCTAAGAGGACTATGTGCCCTGTCCCTCTCCTACACACACACACACCCATGCACGCAAGCGCACACACACTTTGGGCAAAAAAAAAAAAAAAAAAGAATACCACTGGGCAAACTGCCTTCATATACACAATCTAATTTCTTCAAGGCTTTTCCTGTTTGCTTTTCCAAATTCACCTTCTCATCTTCCATGGCAACAGGACAAGACAAAATGGTTCTGTTTTAATATTCAAGAGCTGTTGCTCGCAGACAATGGAGTGCTGTTCAGCAGAAAAGCCCCATTCGGCATACAAAAAATTCCTTTAACTCTTCTTCCCTCCTCACCTCCTGTGAATTAAACATGCCCTGACCAATACCTTTGCCAGACCCCTGACTTCATCTTCCCGACAGCGTAGGTTACGAACACAAATCGGGGTGAAAAATAAAGCTTATGGCTAAACCATTTACTATCTACTCATTTCTTTCCATAAATCAACAAAATGGCAGGATTCCGAACTAGGTCTATAACTTGCTTGGTAAACAGCTTTTGGATCTGGAGTCCTACAGGAGAAAGGAACGCCTGGAAGCTCACTCTCTTTACCTTCTGGTCTTGTAAACAAAAACATTATGCAAAATTGTAAAAATCGGAATTCTAAAAGGTGCTGGAAACAAGTGTAATGCTGAAACAATTAATATGCTGAAAATTTACATCCAGGTTTACCCTGTACCTAGGTGACAAGCCACATGGAATCTTATTAAACTAATTATCACACGCCATTTGTGCCATGGTTCGTCTGGCATCTCTATCTAGTGAATGTCTTTGATAATAAAAAGCCACTGATTTTTCCAGGTGTAATTAGACTCATGTCATTTGGCACAATGTGTTTTAAGGTGGTATCTAGCTGCGTTCAAAGTCCAAAGATTTACCAAATATAATTGTTCAAGTGTGCTTAAGACTGCTAACATAAACTAGGGCCCTCGGCTCCCGATATGTTGTTTCAATCTAAAGAAGAGATGCTTCCATGAGGAATGAAACTATTTAGGAGTCAGAATCCATCGCCATAGAGAACTGAATGCCCCTTTGCTCTACGACTCGGGCCAGTTGAAACAGAGGTAATGACGGTGGACGTCCAGTCCCTCCTGTTATCTGACTTAGAAGCCCCTGATACAATCGCACTATTTGTATTTAACTCTTTCCAAGATCCCAGTATACTCCTAGAGTTTCTTTCCCCTTCCTTCCCTAGCTTTAAGAATCCAAGACATCCCAAAAAGTCTAGGAGCCATTCGCTTGGTCCAGCACTTCCTGGACCGCCTCGGACGTCCCCAACGTTGTTTCATAACTTCAGGGGACATCCAAATCACAAGAACTGACAGGAGTGGATACACATACACTGATTATGGACTATGTGCTCACGAGCTCAGATTTGCAGCCAAAGAAATACTCAGATAAACCTGGTCTCCCCAAAGTTTAGGGGTACAAAATGCCAGGCTTACTTCTTTAGCTAGCAATCACTTTCAGCCCACCAAATGTATCGTCTCCTTGATGGGGACAACGATGCCCTCCCTCTCTTACAGATTCTTTTGCTTCTCTTACACCTTCTTATACAAGCTTCTTCTCTATCTCACCTCCAAAATATATGGCCATAATAAGAAGGCCATCTGCACTGGTTAGGGCATTTGTTCATTAAAAAGCCAACTCTCAGCTAAACGAAGGGCCCAAGAACATTAGAGGTGACAGAGCATGGCATTTTTGAAATGAGTACCTCCCATAAGGCCTCAGATATTACCTTGGCCATTTATGACTCTCTAGGTAAGTATTTTATACACCATTTATTTAAAACAGCTTTGAGAGAAGGTCATTCAGGTATTTGGATGTGGGCTAACATCCACAATGAACCATGGCTTATTATCCTTCTTATTGTCCACTTACTCAGGACAGTATAGTAGATGGCTGAAGACTATGGCCTCATCTGAGAAAGCGTAAAAACAGCATTTTTCTTCCATTCACATTAGAATGAACATCTTGATATTTAGGGCTCTAACCCTTTAAGAGTAGATGGTGTTTTTGTGGGTATAGCACATCTGTATCTCATCCTTCGAACTGGAGCATAATACTCTAACTCGGGCAGAGAAGAACTATAGCAAAAGGACATTAATGCCTGCAGCAGTGTTCGGTTTAAAGGAATTGGGTCCATAAGACAATCTTATCGGGCTTGTTTTAGTGTAAGTGGCAGCTTTATGTTGAAGAACGAGAGGAAGTCATGAAGGATCCTGTGATGCATCATAAACCTGCAGGATTTGTACAAGCCAAGGTAAGATGTTGGGAAAATGAGACCAGATTCACTTGTCCGATGTCAAAACCAGAGTTTTCTGTGATTTGCCAAAAGAATACTTTTTAATACGTTCCCGACACAATAGCACTCATCAGCAAATGATGATCCACAGAAATGCATGTAAATTAATATCAAAAAGCAGCATCGACCCTGGTTGTTAGAAATGCCTGCGGATAATACGAGTTACCTTAAATGCCGTGATGTTTTTGAATGTTAACTTTTGCAAGCCCATCTCAAGTTTGCTGTCATTATTCTGCAACTAATCGAAGGGTCATACATAGAAAGACAAAAAGCAATTTATTTGAAACTCTGAGCAAGATTTTTATGAAACTTCTCCACAAGTGAGAACTAAGGAAATTTAGTCACGATGAAGCTCCATCGTTAAAACACCTTTGAGAGGAACTGAGAAGAACTCACTGGTTGAGATGCAGGAGGTAAAGAGGTTAATGATGGGTTGTCCCAAGAGTATACTTTAAAACTGTTAACGTTCAATGAATATATTAACCTGGGGAAGAAGTGGGTTGTGAATTTAAGAGTTTGCAAATGTTTCAGAAGTGTGCAGAGAATTAGGGATGAGAGCTCTTTAAGAGCTATCTGGGGCCATCTGATTCCCTTCCATGACAGTCCTCTGGGTGGAGCCTGAAAACAGGCCTGATGGGGAATGGTTCTGCCACAAGAGGCCATGACTGAATTTCCTAAATCAGGACCAAAGAAAGGATTTTAGATTCTCAAATGGGAAAGGAAGAAAGAGCACTCTAGTCAGAACTATACTAGAAAACATAACTATGTTAGCTATTTATTGATTACCGATAAAGGTAATCATTGAATATTGAGAAAAGAAATCTATTCCGTAAGTATTAGGAATTAAAAGAATTTGGCAAATCATCTCAACCTGGCTTAAGAAATGGAAATTGAAGGAAAAATACAAATAGTTCGTGCCCGTGTGCAAAGCGGGACTACAGGCGTACGGTGAACACCATTTTTGAGTTTGATAAGCGAACTTGGTAGAATTTTATTTTAAAATGCAAAGGGATTTCAAGCACTAGGTCCTATTATTTCCCTCAAGACCAGTACCCCCAGCAGCTCCAAATGGAGCAGCAAAGTGAAATTAACCAATTCCCTTGAAGGGTTGTAGTGGTTCAGCTTCAGGGGGCTTGTTAATTTCCCTCCTCCAGGGGTTCCCAGTGAGGCCTGAGAGCAGGCAGAGAGGCAGTGTGGAAAAGGGAAATTAACAAGCTTTCTAAAGTATTGCTACCCCCACTTCTTTCAAGGGAATTGGTTAATTTCACTTTGTAACTCCATTCAGATGGTTCAAGTTTGAGAAAAGCTCCAATTAAACAGAGGGAGACAGAAGACAAAGGCGATTGAGTAGGAAAGGGAGAGAATGGGTAGAATTTAAATCAGTGACCCATATCCAGAGCATTCCCCCAAATACTGAAAGCGCTCTACACATAAAGATTGCAAATACTTTTAAAAACCTGGCCAAGGTAAAAGCAAAAAAAAAAAAAAAAAAAAAAAAAAAAAAAAAAAAAAAAAAAAAAAAAATTTCATTTGTATTAATTTCATTCTTCCTTAGAACCTTGGTAAAAGTTATAAAACGCAAATATTTTCTACTTCACCTGAAACATAGTACTGAAGGCGGCTTATTTACATCTGAACCATAAAACACATTTATTCCCTCAAATCTAGATGATCTGAATATCTCTACCCATTTCCAATGTGAAATAACAACATCGAGTGTTTTAAAGTTGAAAAGAGAAATAAGCGCCCAGAAGGGACATTTCATAAGCACTGTCATGAATTATGAAAAGGAAAAAATGGTAAAGAAAAAAAACTTCACACACTGGCACAAGCTATTTAGAAGAAAAACATGAAGTGATGATAAGTGGAAGAGGCTTGAAGGGAAGAGAGAGATGAGAATAATAAGTGCCTATAAATTACCTAAGGACATGAAGTATCGTATGTTTAAGGTATTGTGAAGGGTGCAAGTCAATACATGCATTCGATTTATAATATTACTAAATAATAGGCAAATTCTAAGAATATGTAAAATTTCTGAAATAATATAATACAGTTCTTAGCCTAGTATAAATAAGTATTCGGTAAACTACTAGTATCTTAAAATTACTTGACCATTACCTATAGACTATTTCTATTTATGCTTCTAAAGAATTTACAAAGTTTGTAAAATGCTTTACAAAATACTCTTTAACCTTCACACATTGACTAAAATCAACCTAGGATATTAAAACAATTAAGGATATATGGAGTAAAGTCTTTTTGAAGGCACCATGATTAAATAGAAAAAGCCCTACTTGGATGACAGATTACAAAAAAAAAGAAAAGAAAAAAAATCTAAGTTTGTCATTTTCTAGGTAGACCTCAAATGTAGGCTTGGGAAAATTACTGAAGGAAATGTCAACTTTTAGAAAGTGAAGATAATAAGATCCACTGTGAGAGAACGTGTAAGTAGAGGATATATGTATGTAAGCTACCCAAGGCACTGCATATCAAGTATTCACCAAAGAGTAGCTATTATTATCATGACTAAAGTTAAGTATATAAAACACTAAGGCTAAAAAGTGATTTAAGAGATTGGCTAGACCAGTGGTTCCCAAAACTAGTTTTCCATCACTATAACGTGTATAGAGCTTTATAAAAATAGAGATTTTAGGGCCTCAGCTCAAATTTATAAGATCTCCGTGAATGTTGTCCAGACACCTATTTCCGATCCAACACGTTATTCTTATTAACGATGCTTAGATAAGTTGTCACTTGCCAATATCTCAGAGTGACAGCACAGAAACCAGAATCCTGTGTTTCCTATGTCACAGCTTAAGCTAATCTGTTACCTACTATATTTCCATAGTCAACAACAGTGCTATACTCACAGCGACCTTAGAAATCTGATTAGCCATTTATATATATATATAGTCTGATTGTATACACTTGGTAAATCCCACTATCTTTTTTCTAAACTCTAGATTCTTCCTAGAAGACAGTACCCAAGTACATATTTTGCCCACTTTCTATAAATTCTTTGTTACTTTGTCATTGTTTTGTTTATAGAGACAGAGCTAAATCAAGAACCCAGTTACACCGGCCTCGATGAAAGCACATAAAAACAATCTTAACTTAAATGTAAACTTGTACTCACTTCTAAACAAGATAGAGTAACAGGGACCATATTTACCTTCCTGTCTGAAACAACTGAAAATCTGGACAGACTATATAAAAACAGTTATATATATATATATATATATATATATATATATATAAAAATAGGGTTTGTAGACACCAGGGGGTCTGAATTAAGGGGGGGAGTCAAAGCATGCTACCCCAAAATAGGCTGGTTTGGCATAGCAATTATTTTGAGCTAAAGGCCTCTGAAAAACAGCTGATCCAAAAGGGCATGCTGACTTCCCTTTTTCTAAAAACAGGAAATAAAAATCCCAAGGGAAAGATTTCCTCCCTATACCAGGAGGAAGAAAACATTCTTAACTTGAGAGATGGGGGGATGGGGTACGGGTTCAAGGCCAAGAGAAACCTGTACAAACAAACTTTGTTAAAAGAACCCTAACCTTCTCTTAGCCTCCCCATATATGTTAGTTACTTTTCCACAGGCCTAACCGCTTCTCAGGTCCTCATTTTCTTACTGACGGCTCACAAGTACATGTAAAAATAGAACGTGTAAGCTTTTCTCCTGTTGATTTGTCTTATGGTAACTTAATTCTCAGAACCAGTTGGAGACTCTAAGAGGACTGAGAAGAAGTTTCACTTCCTTTCACAGCAAATGACAGTGATCCCTGCAAAACGGGAAATAAATAATACCCCAGCTTATTCCCTAAAGTTTCCCAACCACAGGGTAGGGAGATAAAAGCAGGGACAGGTTAAAAAGAGTTCAAGTCACAGAAAGCATCTTCTCTAATCACAATGAAATTAATTTAGAAACCAACAACAGAAAAATTTCTAAATATTTGGAAACAAAAAAAACTCTCCTAAATAACCCATGGATCAAAGAAGAAATCAAAAGTGCAAGTATAAAGTATTCTGAACTAAGTGGAAATACACATATCAAAATTGGTGTGACGTAGCTTAATAACATATGACGGAAATTTATAGCACAGAGATGCCTGTATTTAAAAAAAAAAAAAGTTTCAGTCACCTAAAGAAAAAGGGGAACAAATTAAATCTGAAGGAATCAGTGAAAAGAAAACAACAAAGATCAGAGTGGAAATCAATGAAATAGAAATCAGAAAAACAATAGAGGAAATCAATCGCTGAAACCAAAATCTGGCTATTTTAGAAGATTAATAAAATCTATAAACCACTAGCCATACTGATGGGGGGGGAGGGGAAAGGCCAATTATCAATAGCAAAAATGAGATGGTATCATCACAGATTTACAGATACTCAAAGAATCATAAGGAAATATGAAAAAGTTTATGGTAATATATTTGACAACAGATAAAATGGAGAAATTTCTTGAAAGACAAACTACTAACACTAATTCAAGAAGAAATTGCTTGAATAGCTTTATATGTACTAAAGAAGTTAAAACTGAAATAAAAATCTTCCCACCAAAAAAAAAAAAAAAAAGGTACAAAAGGGTTACAAAGGGACATTAAGAAATTTTTGGAAATTGATTAATATGTTCATTATCTTTATTGTGGTGATGGCTTCAAAGGTGAACACATGTCAAGACATCGAACTATACATTTTACATGTGCATAGTTTATTAGATGTTAATGAAACTGATAAAATGTCATGTAAAAAATACTGACTGCATTCAGTAGGGCTGTGATAGTTGGTAGCCCACTCACTCAAGACGACAGCAAAAATTAACAATTAAGACATACAACTCCAGTCTTAGAAAGCAGTCAAAAAGAGAACCTTCAACCTGAGAGTAAAAATTCTTCAATTTAAAGACATCGTAGATTTTCTAGAAGTGTTTTTTTGTTTTCTTTTGTTTTGGTTTTCCTTCTTTGGTACAGTATGATTACTGGAATTTCCAGTAAAAAAAAAATTTTAATATTTTCAAAAATCTTGTGCTAACTAATACATAGAGAAAAATATCTATAATAACTGTCACTGAATTCAGTCAGAGAGGAGGACCAATTCCATGTCAGTCTGCCCATGTCTCTCAGTTATTTATCACTAATACTTGTCCCACTTTTCTCATAGACCTCTTGTGAGAATAAAATAAAAACATGTCTTAAAAAAAGTTTTTCCTATAGTGTTTAAAGTTTCTAACACATTGAGTCGCCAAGACTCACAGGGCGGAGTGGAAAACGCTACTCTTTTCCCAAGTCTGCTTGCACATACTTAAATCACATATTTTAAGGCCACCTACTTCCCCTCCCACAGCCGAGCTCGTGTGGTATCTAAGGACGGTCCCAGGATTTTTGATAAAGCTCACATCATCACAAAGTCTTCTTCAGTCTCCAGTCCATTCTGGGACATCCGTGACTATGGTTGGGCCAGTGTAATACCAACTGTTTTCATTTCAGTGCTAATGCTTCTCCCCTGACTCGTACTGACCACCTACGGTAGAAGCAGCTGGAATGAAGATCTTCTCTTTTCCTTCTCTTTGAATTTCAGTATTTCTCCCCTCAACTTGCTCCTGTGAATCTGTTACATCTCCAGGATCTAAACAGAGGAGGTCGCCTAGGGGAAACGGCAGGAAAGTTCTTTCGTAATAGGCTCTGTTGGGGTTCAGAGTAGACCCTTCCCCTTCAGGAGCATTCGCGGGCTCTTGGAAGACCCTCATCAGAGAAAGCCTTCCTGAGCAGTTCTCAGTGCCGGTCCTCCGTGGGGGACCACTCAGAACTCTTTTCTAAGCCCTGAAGCATCTGGCCGTTGACTTCCAACAGCTTTCTGCTGAGCTGTCCTTGCCCTGTCAAGCAGTCCACTTGGACAAAAATCTAAAATGAGTCTCCATCACTTTTCCTCTCTGATGGCACGTGATCTGTGCATGGGAAACTGCCTAAACTTGGCCATCACACGCTGAACTAGCTTTGTAGGGCTGCTGTAACAAAGGACCACAAACAGAGCGGATGAAAACAATAGCAATTTGCTGTCTCGCAATTCTGGAGACCAGCAGGCCCAAATGCAGGTGTTGGCCACGTTCCCTCGGAATCTCGCAGGGGAGAATCACTCCTGGCCTCCTCTACCTCCCGGTATTTGCCAGTAAATCTTCGCATTCCTTGGCCAGCAGGTGCATCACTCCAATCTCTGCCTGTCACCGCATAGCCATGTTCTGTGTGTCTCTATCTCTTCTCTTCCTCTTTTAATTAAGGACACTTATCGAATTAGGCATTACCTTACCTTAACTTGATTACGTCTACAAAGACTTTCTTGGCAAGTTAGGTTACACTCACAAGTACTGGGAGTTGGGTCTTCAACACAGCTTTTGGAGGGGGAGCAATTTAATCCATAACACACACCAACCATGCCAGTGGTAGCCCTGTGCCCCACTGCCACTGGGTCCTCAAGCTGACACTCCCCTTTCAGATTTCTCAGGCATGAGACAAGCACTAACACTCAGTGTCCCTCGTGCTCTCCAGATGGTGTCTTTAGAACGCTCACTGCATCTGAAGTAAGAGGAAATCATCTCCTCCCACCCGACATTCGATTTCTGCAAAGTCCCACGTAGGTGGTTTAGCATCTCTTTTATGGAACGTGGGTACAGTTGGCACTTATTACATTAGAACCTCAGTCAAAATTGAAGCCAAAATAGTTCAATATTGGCATCCACAATTGTAAGAGTAGTTTAATAATACTTCTGTTAAAGCAGAGGCATACTAACCCCATCTGCAATCAGAAAGTTCACGCTCAAAGTTAACAGAAAAAACATACATTGCCCAAAGTATAGGAGTTTCTGCCTTCTCTGTTGCTTCCTCAACGGGTGAAAGCAGATGATCTTTATTAAAAAGTCATGCGGAATTACTGGTTCATAAATATGTAGTGTGATAATGAGTAATAAACCCAAAAGCACACTAACTGAAATCAATAAATCATGCCAAAGACTAAAATTAGCCTGTAGCCTAAATAGCCATCCCTCTAACTGATTTCTGTTAAATAAATAATAAATTTGGTTAATTTCCCTTATTGACTTGTAGGTGAAATCCAAATGAGAAAAAAAAAAAAATTGCCAAGAACAGGCATAAAAGAGCAAAAAGTGCAGGTAAAATGTAAAGAATGGGAGGAATCAGGAAAATGAATGATTGTTCTAAGAATTACTAAATACATTTAAAATAATAAAAGACAAAGCAAAAAGTGGTTTTATTTCACATGACTCATGAAGAAAACTAACTCGTAGGATTTTCTTATAAGCAAATTATTAGCGGCACATATCAAAGCTCAGATTAAATGACTGCGGAATCATTCATGAGTTGTGGCATGTACATGATCACACACTTAGAACGTGCGCTACCACCCACAGCACAGCTCCTGGCCCCATTGATCCAAACTTTCTCTATTAAGTGCCAAGAGCTACGTGAACTCCATTTGACTGAGAGTAATGACAGTAGTTATTTTATCTTTTCTGAAATCCATCAGATAACATCCTGTATTGTTCCTGCCAATACGTACCTCCTTTTGAGCTTGTAATATAATTGCATATGTCCAAACTACCTCGCTAAGTCAAAAAGCTACCGTGCACTATTACAAAATTTGCATACATGTTCAGTAACACCTCTCCCCCTCTCACCCCTGCATTTGCACATACATGATTTAAACCGATTCCCTAATATAGACTTCACTCAATGACATCAAGTCGTATTATTCCCTGCTTACTGCTTTTGGCAAGTCAGACCAGCATCAGCAACTTCCTATGATGCAGACATGGTTAAAATTACAAAATCTTCTTGGGAAAAACCAGCTAGGACATTCTCTCACTTCCTTATTTCAACCTCTGGCTCTTTGATGCTCCATTCTCCCGCAGAATCTGTTACCAACAGTCTCTATTTAGTTTCCATTTTATGAATTAAAGCTGTTAGACTTTAATCTCAGGTCCGGCTCCATTCTCCCAAACTTTCTGTGGCTTCAAATGGAATTTCAAAGCACATGCAATGTTCGAGGAACAAATATTTCAAGCAATTGGAGGTTCGCTTATGTGAGACTAAATGGACAACTCTAGGAACGTTGGTAGAAAGAAACAATAATTTTCACTGTTGTCTGTCCACAAACACCTTTCCTCAGCATCATTTCTCTCCTTCTTCCTGTCTGCCCTCTCTTGCCAGCAAGAGGCCTCCTATTCGCCAGCAACCTGGTACTAAAATGAGAGTCAACGTGAAAATGACCTAAATTCATGTATATGAAGGTATTTGATATCTAGTAAGTCATACCTGAGGAATATTCACATTTATAAATACTACTACACAAAGGGAAGATACTCTTTCAAAATGGGAATCAGAACAAAACTCAACAAACTATGGAATGGGAAGAAACATGAATCCGTCTTCCCCGGGTCTCCCTGCACACAGCTGTTCAACAGACATTTTGTTGAGAGTCAGGAGGCACCTTCGTGGTGTTTACATTCTTTTATGTTATGTCAATCTTTTTGGTACCAACGTTAATTGGACATTTTCCTATTTCTAACTGAAGTCCTTTCAGGTAGCTTATTATATGGCATTATACTTAGTACTCATATCATAAATGTTTGAGGAATTTAATTCGGTCACATCCAGCTACTTAAGGAAAAATAAATACCGGGATGCTGGGGACCTTCCCAGTGGCGTACATCTGGTCGACGGCAAACGCCAGATTAGAACCACTAGCATTTTCGGCATCAGTATAACAAAACCATCTTCTGCATAATGTTAAATCTTCAAGTCATATATTGGTGCCCACCTCATTGTTCCACCTAAGTGGAAGAATGGCCTTGTTTTTTTTAAATATACCTGATTTAAATTTCATCTTTACCAGTAATATATTTAAAAATCATTAACTTATTTTTACTATGTGCTTTCGCATAACTATTAAGCTAACTCTTCCTGGTCCTGACGCTACTGAGTTTTATGATAACTGTAAGGTGTGGTATGACAGGATCAGAGATAGGCCAACCCTCCCTAGCCTCAGAGGACATTTGAAAGACAAGCCTTGGTTTTAAGAAAAATGATCTTAATCTGGAATAATGAAAGAAAAGGGCAACCAGCCTGGCAGAGGATGTAAACACAGTTATAAGAAAATGGCTAGAGAGTTACGGAGCTTGGAACCTTTAATAAAAGATTTCGGGGGACCTACCAATGCTATTTTCAAAACCTTGACTATTTGCAGAGATGAGAACGAAACCAAAGTTGAAGTGAAAGGAACCCAGATTACTATCGGTTTACGTATAATTCATTTACTGAATCAGCTAGACTCAGTAGCATACAGCTAGGAAGAAAGCCAGAAAGAAGGGAGAGAAAGAAGGAAGGAAAAGGAGGAGGGAAGAAGAGAGGAAAAACATTTCCCTCTCTACCCATTCAAACGCTTTAGGGTTTTCCTCTTTCCCAGCACTGACGGTATTCAGGGCCAGCCTCCCTGTCCTATTTAGTCAAAAGAACAATCTCATCTGAATAGTTTTTAAAGCCCCAGTCCAAAACATAGAAATCTGAATCTTGTATTTGAAGCGTCTCTCTTCCCTCCCTTCCCCTGTAATCTGGCTGGAATCCCGAGGCGGGGGAGTGAGTGGCTTCCTCTCTCCTCCCCGCTCCCCTCACTCAAGGGCTGTCTCCATGGCTCCAAGGTCAGACCCAGGGCGGGAGAGAGGGTTAGGAGGAAATGGCTCCGTTGCGTGAGGTTAGTAGTTACTGTCAGGACACTTTGGGTGACAGTGTACCCAGGGCACTGGTGTTTCTACAAACTTCCTGAAGCTCTGTTTCTACAAAGGGTCCCCAGTGCAGGTCACTCAACTTGATCAAGGCCACTTCTCCAGCTGGCTGCTCATGACTCCTACAGTCAGCTCTTTTAGGTAAGACCCCTTTAAAGCTGACCTACAGTCAGTTCCCTTTAATGGGATTCAAATCTAGATGCGGGGAAGGACATAGCTGGGGCAGCGGCAGCTCCTTCCCAGAGATCCTCCTCCCTCTGCCACCAGGAAGGGACGGTCCCCGTTACAGCCTCTCGCCGTTAAACTACATCAAAATAATTCAAGTAACACGTCTGCGAACATCAACAGCTTAACCGACACACAAGTCAGTCTCAACCTGATCCCTCCCTGAAGCCTTCTCACTTAGAGTGGGGAGGAAGTACTTAATTCTCCACACCCATCCCAGCAACACGCAGGAAGCGCTCTACAACGAAATGTCTTCCCTATAGCTTTTCAACCTCGACTTTTCGTATGTCCCCGTGAGTGGGCGACAGCCAATGCTAAGGATCGCCCCCTTGTCAGTCTAGCTCCTTCATTTAGAATGTTTTATTCTCCAACTTCGGGCCTCTGGAGACCACAGGAAAAATTCCACTGAACACCCTGTTGCTCACGTGAAATGTTTCACTAATTAAACCACTTCAGGAAGTGTCATTATCAGCCTTGTGAGCACCTCAAGAGTTTAGGCAGAAGCTACATCTCAATTTTAGACCATCAGCACATAGCTATGGCTCCGGCACAGACCGCAAAGTCAATTATCTAGAAGGTACTTCTTAGAAGTTAGATGAGAACTAGACTTACCAGGGAGATCACTTCGTAAGGTATATCAATGTCTAGTCACTATATTGTACACCCGAAACTAATATTGCATGTCGCCTGTAATTGAAAAAAAAAAAAAAAAAAAAGACTAATGACCCCACATGCTGCCTCAATCTAGGATGAGCAGAGAGGTTCCTCTAGTTTTCAAAGACAAACAGAGGAAATCACATCAGCAGAATACCAGAATATGATGCAACTCAATAAACATCTCCACATAGCCTGCTTGGCTATCATTTTTTTTGATCTCTTCTCATTTTGTTTGAATTGGCATATCATGACAGCAACAAGCTTGTTATTTCGACTTTAACAGCAAATCCCTAGAGAAATAAAAGGGGCATTCTGGGTTCAGAGACATCAAGGATTCAGATAATCAAAAGGAGTTTAAAAATAAAACAGAGACAACTCTGGAGTAGTTAAATAATGTGGAAATAGTCACCATTACTGTTCAAATGTAATAATTAATAATAATAATAATAATAATTAAAACAATTTTGTTCTTCCTTCCCTTTAGGTTCCTTCATTTTGACTGCACGTGGATATTCTTTTCTTAGGCCAGATATTATCAGATGCAATCAGGGTTCTCCTGCTGTACCCCCCCCCCGTTCCCTCCCCCACATCAAAGTTGCTTTGGTTTGATTTCTGTTCAATAATGGAAAGAAATGGTTAAACTCTTAGTTAGCTTGTTCCTAATCCTCTTTCTCTGGAGTTCATCAACACCTGCATATTCCTGCCGTTTCTGAGATAACCTGGATGCAGAACTCATCACTTCTCTGAGTAGTCCTAAGGAATTCACACACACACACACACACACACACACGCACGCACAGCATGCAATGTAGACTTCCTAACGTTTGCATAATAAAGATGGAGGAGGTTATGTTTCACCCAACATCAAACGACGTACAACCCCTCAGTTTTTCTTGCCTCTAACGTCCTCTCCAGCTAAACCTCCACAGAAGATTTCTCTTCTTCCTTTGACCTCTCCTTTCCTTCCTGCAGCACCTAGACTCCAGGCTCTCTTCTCCTCTCTCCCAAATTTTCCTCAAACATTTCCAATTCTCTCCTTTGTGTGTGGAGTCAACCTGCTCACCCGCTGTTTCCTGCACATTTTGCACATCCAAACAACAGGCCCCGATACTGATCGCCACCCTCCCTGAGAATACCATATGGACACAACCTTCCAGTGCCAGAACATGCTCGCCCAGCTTGCCCTCGCTCATCCCTGGAGGTTTATCCGGCCCTCCTTCTGAATAAGACATTCACCCCTCTATTTAGAAGTACCATCTCAGTGAAATGATGCAGATTTTCTCCATGAATTGTTTCTCTGTCCTGCCAGCTGAAGTTTAATAGATAATTTCTGGTGTTATTCTCCACAGCAGCCACAGAGATAATTCAACAAGATGACACAAATACGGGACAAGGCAGGGTCTGACTTGATTTGTGGGACATGAAACGGCGGGTGTCACCACTGTCTATGCCCTGTGTTTGGAACTTGAGTGGGCCGGCCCTGACATCTCCCGCACGCAACTGGACACCTTTCCTGTCCAGGGTCCATGTTTCTTGTGGCCCCGAGGGCTACATGCTTTGAGAGCAACTTTATTTCCAACCATACCTCTAGAAACTGGTTTAGACAGAAATAATGACAACGATGATCCAGATAATTACACTTTGAATTTATAGGGCACTTAGTTCTGAGGAACTCAGAATTCTTTTCAAGGATCTAAGTTTCCCCATTAGTTCCTTTCCCTAAATATAATCCAAAAAGTCATGACTGAACCTATAAATGCAGACTTATTTCAAGAGTTTAAATACTTTTTTAATGGTTAACCTTAAATACAGAGTCCTGGCATACCCCTCCCATATCCCACTCCAGGGGCAATTAAAAAGCTTGGCAGTGAGCTATGGTGCCTAAGGTGGTGGTATAAGTTGCTTTCTGCCCGAGGAAGGCATTAGGACATGCCTCAGGTACCATTAGAGGTGTTCGGCAATTGTCAGCCCCCAGGTAATTACAAAGCACAGTTTCTTTTATGACAAGCACCCCGCTTTCTGCTGGGCGGCACCCGCCGACCACTACCCTGCAGCTTTTCTCAGAGGCTCACCCGATCTCGTGTTTTCTGCTGCATTATCACCCCGCGCTCTCTACTGGGAAAGAAAGAAGCGCACCGCGGGTCAGAACTACCTGGCGCCTTTCTCCTAGACGTGTGTGCGCGCATGCGCGTTTTGTCAATGGCGTCGTGCCTTTAAACCAAGTTGGAAAAGGGAGACTCTAAGGAAACCTGTTGAAAATCAAAATCCTCTCTCCAAAGGTGTCATGTGGAAGGAATGACCTTAAAGGGTGCCGAATGATGTTCGTGAGGGCTAAGCTGCACAGGACGGGCATTACCGCTCAATCGCTTTAAATTGCTATTTTGCAGTGTGCAGCTGCCGGAGCCAGCCGGCTAAAGTCGATCAGTAAAGTCGATCAGTACCTAAAAGAGCGGGGTGAAGCCTAAGAAAAAAGAAGATAGGAAAGAACTTCTGGGAGGGCATACAGTCACTGCTGCAGCCTCAAGTTTATTTAGCACAGCTTTTATATAAGTTTTTGGATACAACAGCAAAGCACAGAGTACAATAGTAAAGCACGGTATACATTACCATAGGAATGCTGACATTTACATAAGTTCCTATATATCCTTCCCTCAGGGTACGAACATCCTTTTCTGGGCTGTAAAACATTCCACTATCTTAAAAGGATTTCTTTAGGAGGCAAACCTCCCCTCCAGGGTCAGTAACGGTTAACTCCACACCCTGCTTCCTAGAACCATTGTTTAAGCAGTCTCAGCAGTTGCTTCATGGCTATCAGCTACGTGACTTCTCCAGTGTCTCTTAATGGCTCCCAACTTGCAGCTAGGCGTAAAAACGCACATTAAGAACCCTCGCCTACCTGCTTAAAGACTGCCTTTACTAGGAAAGCATAGGTCTTGATGTGGTTATGAGACCATAATTTTGGCCCAGCTAGGCTGTTTTTTATGTAGAGAAAATGAAAGCCCTCTGAAGATTAATAGGTCTGTGTGTCTTCATTCATTCTTGCCTGGGAACAGCCATGTTGATTCCTGAACTGTCAAAATTTAAGGAGGGCAAGTATCAGCCTCTGCAAGATGTGAATCATGATGCAATCTTCCCCAGATTGCCGCCATTTCTTCAGCCTTCCAGAACCCCTCCAGTGCACAACAATACTCATCTCCAGATACTCCTGAGAAAAGTCCAAGCTGCACTTCTCGGTAAATATCAAAGTATGTAAAGGGGTCAGTCATCTCAACCAAAAAATTAGTTTAGTTCTATACATCGGAACTTTTTTCTAAAATGGTGTTTGGGTTCCTGGGGACATTTTCTTAGACAAATTAAATGCTAAAAAAAAAAAAAAAAAAAAAAAAATTGATTCGGGCCCACCCACAGGAGAACACAGTTGCTCTGCTGTGGCCCCCCATGCCCCCCCAATTCCACCTGGGTCCCTAATGAGGCCCTGCTAATCTCCAGTTCCTACGAGTGGCTCATTTTTTACCTCATCCTGGGCTTATAACTGTGTGGCTTTGGGGTTAGGATTCTTTTTTAAAAGCCATGTCTAAAGGCAATCCATTGATCAGAGAGCAATATCCTGACTTCCTCTTTTATCATTTCCCAGTCAGACTTGGGCTGCAGGTAGAATCCTGCAGTTTCTTTGTTTAACATTAAAAATAATTTCATTTTCCTGCCAGAAGCTGATCTCACTGATCATGTTGCTACTTTAGAAGCCTGGAGAATCATGGCTTTCACCTCGCTTTTAGTAGTGAGAGATGGCAGATAATCCTAATTAAGAAAGAAGCACAATGGGCAGAAAGACTGAAATATAGAACAAGAAGAATAACAACTCTACCGCAATAACTATTTTCATAACCCCAAAGAGAAATTGTCAAGGCAGCAGAAATTGCTTTCAAGAACATTCTCCACTCTAAGACTAAAGCAGAAATGCAGCTAAATTTTTTCAAATTTGCTTCTTTCTTCAGCTCGGTTGAGGATTTCAGTTTAGTGCTACAAAACCAACAGTTGAATAGAAAACACAGATTCTGAGGGAAAATAATTTGTATTCGAGAAGTAAATATGATATATTTTAGTACTGCATTAGGTAAATTTGAATTCAAAAGATCAAAAGGTATTTTCCCATAGGCATTATCTCTTCTTTTCTTTTTGTCAAATCATCAGTTAAAAATCTTCAAGGACTCAGAATGATATGTCAATGCTTGTGACCTGCTGCAGTTGACAGCCAGCCTCTTGACTTGGGTGTCTAGCACTGTTACCAAACAGCTGAGTGTTTGTTAATTATAGCCCTGGGTCACAGCAATGAACAGGATCCAAGGCAGCACACCATGAAAGCTAAATCTGAACCCAGCACAGAGAAAACCCAGGAAATTTCAACAAATCAGAACCTATTTAGTTATATGGTGCCCATCATAGATAACAGATGTTCTGTATATGTGCAATAAAGAACAGAAAGTAAATTTATCTCTAGAATGAGATAGGGCATGAGCTTTAGGATCAGAAAAAAACAAACTCCATGTGAACACATAGAGACTACACCGCCTGCTGGATAATTCATAGTGTTAACAGCTGTCACGATATAGCCATCTCGATGACCCCAAAATATAGGCAGTTGCGGAAAAGAGTTTAGCCAAAGAAATGCTAAATGCCAAGTATATTTCATTCAACACTGAAAATTTATAGATATACTCTCCATAATTCAGAATCTAAAGGGCTCTTATAGAGCCTAAGGACTTATCCTGAACGGTGTCAAAGTTCCTATATCTGAATGGAGATATATGTGCAGGTTCTATTTTGTCTAGAAAGTGATAAAAAAATAATAATTTCAATGGAGTCCTACTGCATATCAGACATTTTATACACAGCTCACTTATTTCTCAGTGCAGGGCAGGTATTATCATCTCCATTTCAGAGGGGAAAAAATTGAGACTAAGATAATAGTAGTAACATTATTATTTATGTTACTATAACATTTGGGGGGGGGGGGGAAATGTCAGTTATTGTACTCAGGGTTTTAAATGTATTATCTCATGTAAATCTCCCTGGTAATGTCAGATATTTATCCTCATTTTATAGATGAAAAAACGAGGGCTCATGGAGTTAGAATAACGTCCAAGATCACATGGCAAGATGGTCAGGTCAAGATTAAGACCTCAGTGACTTCCACTAGGCCACAGACACCTAGCGAGGCAGACGTGACACACTTTAATTGCTATAAATCTTGGTATTTTATAAGTTACTGGTTATGGGAAATTGAGCAGTCTTCTCTATTACAATAATGGAAAGCTTATAGTAATACTGGGAAAATAAGACTATTTAGAACATAAATTCTAGTGTCAGGTATTTGAAGTCTAGTCAGTGGTATACTAGGAGGTAATACTGCAGTTGTTAGTGGCAATTTAGAGAGGCCTCCCTATGTTACAACAAACAAGGAGCTTCATGCATGTCACTTCTCTGGACTTCTTGCCAAGAAATCTCTTAGTGATGTAAAAGTTATTTGGGGCACCAATAAATATATATAAAAAATTCCTGTCTTCATTCCTCATTTTTTAACCTTTTTATTAAAAGTACAATTAATTATTAACTTAATTATTAAAAGTTGTTTCAAAGAGTGGGGCCTCTTGAAGATTCTGTGTCAGCCAAGGTCACATTGCTTTTTTGATCGTTACTACCATAGAAAAATTATGAAATATCTTAAAATCTATAAACTGACAAACAAAGCCTTTGAAAAAGTTTGGATATATCCTCATTGTGTCCTAAAATGCCCAAAGGATTTCAGCGTGATTTTGCTGAATGCATTTTAGAATGCAGGTTTTGGAGTTTCTGGAGCTCAACTTACTGTGTGATGGGACTAGAAACAGTCAGGGCTCATCCATACTGGTATATGCCTCTCTATTTCCCAGCATCCCTCATCATTCGGCTGGCCACATGACTGAGGTCAGGCTATGGAATATGGGCAGAAGTGATATAAGGCCAGGCTCCTAAAATATCCCAAGTAAGTTTACAAATCCAACCGTCTCACAGTCTGAGCATCTGAAACTGAAAATCTCAAAGATGCTGAAGTCATATAATGAAAGGACTTTGATCCCCCAGCAGCCACTAGGAGTAAAGTCACCCAACGAGGAACCTTTGCATCTGTATTTAGGGGTGAGAATAAACCTATGCGGGACTCTTTCGCAAAGAATTGTTTCAATAGCAGGCAGCCTTATTTATAGTGTCCCTGGAGCTGGAAAATTGAGATGTTACCATCTACTTCATAAAGTCCCCGTGAGGATAGAATGAGATAATAGCAACTATCCCTCCTTCTTTACATGATTTTGAATCTGTTGCTTATAAACGGTTTTTTTTTTGGTCTGTTAGCTAAAGAATATAGAAAGTTAAATATCAGTTTTATGACATATGCTCATGCAAAGATACACACACACACACGCACATACACACACACACACCCCTCACCCAGTCCACAATTGCTCCACTGTTAAGTATGGACAGCTGGTCGTTTTTAGGATAACCATATGGTAGTTAAACGATATAGAAAAAGAAGGCAATAACCATGACTTTTAGGACCATCTTTTGGTGTTCATGCCAGACTCCCCACCACGTCTTTCTTCCCTGGAGCAACAGAATTCTGTGATTCATGCAGAGTCACAGAATCCACATGATTTTACACAAATCAACTTATGTGTGATTCATGTGGAATCACAGAATGACATGCCCAAAGAGAGAAATTAATGCAGCTTGTTGTATTGAAAGCCCAGAGCTGGAGTCCCGGTACGTGTCCCAAAAAGATGGCCCTAAACAGGAAGCTGTTGTGACTGACTTCTGGGACTTCCAGAAGCCACTCCATACTCAATTAGGTAGCCAAAGGGCTCTAACTGTGGTGTTGCCTGGGTCAGGAAGTAGAGAATGGGGGATCAAAATTTTAGAGTGATCCTAATCCTTTCTCACTAAAAGTTAGAACCTCCATCAGAATAAATATAGTTAAAATCAGTTGTGTTTATAGAGAGAATACAACTGTTCAAGTCTAGTGCATTAGATCCTTAAGCAATTTGGGAATTGAGCCGGATTGGTTCAAAAGAAAGATCTAAGTTTAGAGTGAAGACCTGTCTTAGCACTTAACCTCTGTCTGGTCCTGAAGGAACTGAGCCAAGAATTCCGGGTGGGCTAGAATTTAAATTCCAGCTACCAGGCATTATCTACACTCACTAAGACACAGGAACGACCAAAGCATCCATCAAAGAGAATGGATAAAGAGAATGTGGTATATATAATATTATACAGTTATAAAAAAGAAACTCCTGCAATTGCAACAACATGGATGAACTCTGAGGGCATTGTTCTAAGTTTAATAAATTAGGCCAAGACAAATACTGTATGATCTCGCTTATATGTGGAATCTGAAGAAAAGAACTCTTAGAAACAAAGGACGGATTGGTGGTTGCTGGAGCAGGATGTGGAGAGTGGGAAGAACAGGTAAACATGGCCGAAGGTACAAACTCAAAGTTATAAGTTAAAAGATAAATGAGTTCTGGGGATTTCAGGTACAGCGTGTGGCTATATTAACGACACTTTATTACACATATTTGAAAGATGCGAAGAGTATATTTTAAAAGTTCTCACCAAAAAAAAAGAAAATTATATCTATGTGAGGTGATGGGTGTGTTAACCGACCTATCGTGGGGGTGGGGTGCATGCACGTGTGTGCGTAACATCACTTCATTGTACACTTCAAATCTATACCATGCTATATGTCAATTATGTCTCGATGAAGTTGAAATTAATCAATTCCAGCTGCCACCACTGGTGCAGGCTTACAGAGTCAAATATCTTTCTGAGATCTTGGCCGGCTCAGGCTTTCTCATCGAGATCATCTTATGCTTTATTATTCCACGTGTTTCACTGCTTTGACTTGCTAGCTTGGCCCCTCTGGGTTTTCGAATCTAATCCCTGAGGGTGGATGTGAGCTGAAAATATATCTGTGCCTCTGCCCTCTTGACACCTTGCTCTCTGAAACCTTTTTTGCTTCTTGTGCCATAGTCTAGCCCATCTAGCACTACATGGAATTAAAGGACCTGGAGATTCCAGGTCAACACCAGGTCACCGCATGAAATGAGGCGAAGCTCAAGACGAGAAATATGAGAAAACAACAAAGCTCTCAGGATGGGGACAAGGGCCTAGCATCGAAGATCCCAAAGGTGCTGCCCACTGAGAGAAACGAGATGGGAAAGGAGGGGCCACACGCGGGCAGTCTCAAGCTTGAGCGCGGAGCTCTGGGGCCGGGCAACACGTTGCACCCAAAATGAACTGTTTCGATTCATTCTGAAACTGGCCTCCTGCCGCATTCTTAAAATCCTGCTATCCTAATAATACGCAAATATAGGTACTGATACTTTGGAAAATTATTATGTGAACGTGTCACATGTCTTTCTAGTTTTTCAAGCGGTGGATTCACTGTGTTTGTTACATAATTGCCTTTACTAGTGAGCTTTTTTCCTTTCCGTATTTTATTTCTGGTCATGGCCTTTTCTGCATGAAGACGACCAACATTTCTTATAAAGTCCACCTAGTGGCGGTGAGCTCCTTTCGTTTTCGCTTATCTGAGAAAAGCTTTCTTTCTCCTTCAGTGCTGCATGGTGACCTCGCTGAATGTGACATTCCAGGGTGCACCGTCCTTTCTTTCAGCACTTTAAGTATTTTCTGCCACGCCCTTCTGGCCTGCTGATCATCAGCTGACAGCCTTATGAGTTCTCCCTGGTATGTGACTTATTTCCTTCGTGCCGCCTTCAAGATTGCCCATCCTTGACTTTTGCCACCTTGATTACAATTTGTCTTGGTGTGGGCCTCTTTGAGTGCATCTCCTTTGGCACTCCCTGTTTCCTGGACCTGGATTTCTGTGTTTTTCCCCCAGATTAGGAAACTTTTCGGCATTACTTCCTCAAACATACTTTCTGCCCCTTTTACTCTCTCCTCTCCAGAATCCCTATCATGAGGACATCGGAGTGCTCGACGTCCCCCTGCAGTGAGTTAATACCATGTGCCGTCCTTTTGGACAGTTAAGTCCATCACATTATTTCAATAAAAACATGAAAGAAAAGAACACTGTGATGCAGTCTTTTTTTAAACCCTGATCATCTAATCACTACTCAACTAAAACATTTCTCGAGTAATTAATAATTTAGTTATAAAATTTAGGCAGCTTTTCTGTCACAAGGTATAATATTTATTTTGCTGTTGAATTAATTCGTGTTTGGGAAATGCCATGTAAACGTTAGCTCTTCTCCTTTTCTTATTTATAGTAAGTACATCACCTTAGATTTAATTCCATTCAATAGAAAATGCTGTGAAAATTATGTGGTAATGATAGATGAACATTATTTGTCCTTATGACTTTATCTATAACTTACATATAATACTCAGGACTTGAAATGATGAAGATAATCTCTCTCGGGCCTAGATTGGCCCATGAAACAGAGATGTAAACAATTTTGGCCGGAAGACTTAAAAATGAACATGAAGCCACTACGCCTTTCATATAACTTTAAAATGGCAGAAGAGGAAGGGAGGAGGAAGACTCTGTCACAGGTGTGTCTTTTGGGTAATGAGATTATTACTTATATTTGCATAGGTCTAGAATATATTTCCGAATGGAGGTAAAGCAAAGACGATTTTGATTCTCTTTTAAGGTCATAAAGAGTCTAACTTCAGGTTCGCATTGTGGATCCGTTACCCCACCCCAGCCCACTCCCAGAAGTTAGGAACAGGTGGCCACCGCCACATGCTCCTGGAGGTTAGCGGGAAAGAGCAACGGGGCCCCAAAGACAACGGCTGTGTCATATTCTTTGCAGAACGGGGAGCGATGAGATTATGTTCCTCCACAATGTGGCACAGACAGGGAGCAAAGACCCTGGCCTCTGGGTTATCCTCACTTCTGACACCACCCCCTGAGAGGACAAAAGGGTAAAGCGGGTCGAGAAGAAACGCATGAATTACATAAGTGGATTAAAACTTGATTCCGGGAACCAAACGAGCTAGAGATCCTCGATTATAAAATTCCAGGATTTCGCACCCTAGCCTGTGCCCTCAAGCCATAAAGATGCTAAAATCCCTCTGGATGAAAATAATACTGGAAGATGTGACTTAATTAAGGTTGAGGCACCATGGTTATCAACTGCACGCAAAACAAATACTTAAAACATTTGAAAATCGTGTGGTATTTCTTAAAATTGAGTCATTGCCATAAATCTCAAAATGCAGGGAAACTGCAGTCTCTTGTGGCGAGTCTGTTTGTATAACACCACCTATATTTGAGCGTCTCCAGAGAACTAAGGTGTAATCTGCCACAGCTGTGTAATTGAAGAAGCTCTGATGCATGGAAATAAACAAGTTATTTTCAACTAGTGGAGCGCAGGATATTTTTCTTTGAGAGTGAAAGTGCGGAGCTGTGGATTATAATTGTATTTCTACCACACTAAAGGAGCTCACGAATGCTTACATCGTGATAGAAGCAGGTCCTAAAATCGATAGTCCAAAGAGTGGCATTTCACCTTTACTTGACAATGTAATTCTTAACCAACTTTTAAAAACCATAAGCGAAATCCACCTGAGGCCACATACACAGCAAATCTTGGGTGAGAGCGTTAATTCAAACACATGCTTTGCAAAGGCTAAATATTCTGAAATACGTCAGTTTTCTGTTCACATCTTTTTCTCCCAAATATTGAAGCCCAAATTATTCTGTGGCATATATTCAAAAGAATATTGCTTCCTGCCCACGTATGCATGACTGTATACAGGCTCTGGTACGAAACTCAATACTTGGAACTTGCCTCAGCCTATGCTCTATGGAAAATCTGTAGCCTCTTTTCTATTTTATTCATTTGAGAGTACTTGTTTTGTCTCTGGGTGTTCTTGGGTAAATTGTCTTTCTACCAAGCATCATCAAGAGGGTTTGATTTCTGGATCTGGCCTTAATGAATAAAGGCTGCAGTTGGTTGCGGCCTCTGAAATAACCGTAGTACGTTTTAGCTGGTAGGTATCACCCAAATCCTTGTCTACCCTGTGAGAAACTAGTAAAGGAAACACCACTGGATCACCAGTGATTTCCAAGGAACTTCTAGACTTTTTTTTTTTTTTTTTTTTTGGCCATTTCAGAAACAAGGCAGCATTTGTAGCAGTTAGAAAAATGCAGACTCTTTGTTCTGCATAAATGGCCCTTGAGCCTGTTCAGTGGCGTGGGCAGAAATGCACATCCTGACAAAGCCCTCATTCCAGGGCAGTGACTATCCAGAAGGCCAGCCTCTCTGCCTAAGACCACAGCCTGAAAGGGTCTCCCATGCAGAAGTGAGAGGAGAGGACAGACAGACAAGTCAACCACCCATGGCAGCCGGAGGAAGAGTTAGCGAGGTGGCAGGCATGGGAGGAAAATACTTTGTTCCTTTTGCATCCCACCGTTTGAATTTATCTACTGTGATGCAATATTATCCCTAACTCTACATAGGGCATAATTGTTTAACAACACTATCCCTAACTCTACATAAGGCAGGAGTGTTTAACACTATTTTTAACACACTAGGACGAGTTCACATAAAACTAGCCTATGAGCTTCTTTGCTAGAACTCTTCTCAGTGAGTAAGGGACATACTCATTTTTGTATGTACAGAACCTAGCATGGCGTTAGCACAGAGTGGGTACTAGAAAGTATCTATTATTTTGAGTTTTTCAAAATCCCTTAAGTGTCTAGTGTCTACGTTTTCCCCAGCAAGAACATCTCCTAGTCCCTGGAGACTTTGGATAATGGGGTAAAAACAAATATTTAATCTCATGCACAGCACCAAAAGACTGATTATACTATAGCTTACTACTTTTGCACCTTTCATGTTACTTATTAAATAGATGTGAGTAAACACCATGAGACACATCTTACTATTTTAGACATATTTAAAAATGTAAAAATTCTCATTAGCCTGAGACATTGTACCATAGTTTGGGGACAAGATGATATACTGGAAAACTCTGCCAGTCTCATTCATGACGGGGTACTCAACGGACGCTGTTAAGTGACTGATTGCTAATGGAACAATGGCGGGTTTTGGCATCCAGTGGTTACGAAAACCAATAATGAAGGTGGATTTTTGATCAACGTGGGGAAAATACCAGCACCAGTAAATCCTGGAAAGCTGTAATTATGTCCAGGTTCCCATTTCTTCAGCTCCTTTGGGCAGATTCAGAAGCAGAGCCAAAGTGCAAAGGATTCGGTAATGCGATTTTTCAGAGCATTGGTTTTCCTGAAATCCCCCCCGCCGTCCCCGTTCTTTCGGATCCTCCTAAAAAGTCCTGCAAAGATGCAAAATTCTAACTTCACCTTCAGCTACTGCCTGCCCTCTGCCCAGTTTCCCTCTCTGGGAATGTGTAGGCGGCCTGTGACTTAGATCACTTCCCACCCCGCTAAGCGGAGCTGAGAAAGCGCGTGGGAGGAGGCCGGTGAGAAGGATCACAGGGCTTCCAGTTTCACTCAGGCGACAGCTCAATAGTCCACAGTGAAATGAGCAGGACCCAAAGCTTGAAAAGCCCCATTAACCGAACACTTGTGGCGTCGGCAGAAACTGGGCTTTCTGTAGGGGTACCTGGCCGCAGAGCTGCTGCTGTTTGTCAGGCAGGCTCTGAAAACCTCTCCCCCTGGGGACGTCATGAGCCCTGCAGCTCTTCTCTGCTGTGGGGAGGACACTTTATATACCCTCAGTCAAGGTGAAAATTGGGAAGATGAAAAAACTAGACTGGCCTTGACTTGAACGTCCACAAAGCATTAGAAGCATTCAGGTAAGACACTTGCAGCCTAGGGCAGTGGGATGCCATGTAGGCCAAGTAAACGGTGAGTTATGGGGCAGGACAGAAATGTGGTCATTCTGATCACTGAACTTGTTAATTAGAGAGTCAGCTGGTGCTTGATTTGTGTGCGAATTTTCATGATGTTGGACAACTAAATTAAGCTCATGGGATGACTGTATTCTCTACTTTTAGCACGCATCTTTATAAATCGATGACCGAAGAACCCAAAAATCCACTTAGGCAGTGGAGCCCTGAAGAGCCTTGCAGGTCTTGATGATAAATTCCACAAACACGGCAGGTCAAAATCCATTCAATTTAGAGAGCCCTTTGGAGAGTAGGCTCTCTAGATTGTGGTCCGGAGCATAGCTTTGGAGTCATACTGCAAGATGGGAAATCCTAGTTCTTTTCTACACAACACTTATGCAATTCTGTGTAAGTTATCTAATCTCTCAGTTCCTCAATTTTCCTATATATAAAATGAGGATGATCATAATGTATCTACCTCACAAGTTTTAATCAATCTGATGTACTTGGAAGAGCATATGAGCTTGGGAGCATAGAATAAGTGCTTAATCAACATTAGTTATATTATCTAAATATGCATTTAAACCTATGTGACACAAAAATTTAAAAAAAAAATAGCGGCTAGGTTTTTGGTCTTATTGGAGGATAAGAAAGTACATCTGAAAATCGTTTTTAAAAAGAAGAAAACAAAAACCCTTAGGAGCATGAAACGGAATAAGACCCAAGGTTGTTATGGTCCTAGATCATGTGTAAGGAGGAGGAGGTCCCCAAACTATGGCAATACAGTTAAATGTGGTTTTTATGAACATTAAAATAAATTCTGTGATTAAGTCAGCCATCCATTAAATTTTAAATTAAGAAAAGCCTTTTAGAGAAGATAGCCATCTAGACAACTCATATTGGAATTTAAAAAAAAAAACTATTAATTTGAGTTTAACATTATTGCTAAAATAAAACTTCAGAGGCAAGTGAACTAGTCTACACAGATCAAATTTTACATAACAAAATTAAACTTAGATTAAGTATTCCTAATAAATCTAGCAAGTTGTCCACATAAAATATACTACTGCTTTTACATACAAGCACATATCAATAGTTATTTCAAAAGAAACAGTAAAAAGAAAAATGTATGTTTTTAAAAAAAATCCCAAGGTAACAGTAATGTTATTAGTTCCATTTGAGGCTTATTTACATAATCATTACATGACTGAGGCAAATAGGTCAATTTCCTCACAACCATATTAGAATTTGCACAGACTGAGAGTATTATGGAATTGAGGCATTGCAAACCAATGGCCAACTCTGAGTTTCAGGTTTGAAAACTGAGGCTCACAGCACAGAACCAACCAACCGACTCACCTGAAATTATAAATCAGTCAGTCACATGCATCTTTGTCTCACACAGAGAGAACCTGCTCTCACTCGGGGGTGATGGGGGGACGGGGTGGGTGACAGGGGCGGGGGGACAGTATCACACGGCACCGCCTACACATTCGCTTCCTAATGCTGCTGTAACACACGATCGCAAACTGTGTGGCTTGAAATAATAGCAGCGTGTGGGTTTTTTTTCATGGTCCTGGAGCCTAAAGTCCAAAATCAAGGTGAAGGCGGGGCCACACTGCCTCTCGCAGCTCTAGGGGAGCCTCTGTCCCTTACATCTGCCAGCCTCTGGTCAGCGCCCCTTGGCTTGTGGCCTTCCCACTCTCTGCTCCCTCTAGGTCATCTCCGCGGTGCTTTCACTCCAAACTTCCTCAGAACACGCTGAGATAATCCTGGATAGATCCTCCCGGCACAATCTTTAACCATATTCATAGGCTCTGGAGACTAGGTTGCAGACTTATCTTTTTTGGGGGGTAAGGGAGGGGAACACATCATTTAGCCCACTACAGCCAGGCAATGCAAAGAATCTGCTGATACTTCTAAAATAGAAATTCCATCTGCTGATACTTCTAAAATAGAAATTCCATCTCTGAGGCACTTCGCATGATAAAAGCTTAAAAAATGATCATCCTTTACCATTTGCCCTGCAACCCACTCCTCTTGATTAATTGGTGTGTTATAGAACTGCAGAATTATCTCATTAGCAAATGATTTTTTTCTAGATCTCGGGGTTCTAGTTAACCGTCACATGTAAATTCTGATTAAACATGGTAGATTGGGTATATCCAATGATCTCTGTTCATTGCTGAAACTCCACTAGGAAGCCAGTCAAGGAATAAACCAGGTAAAGACATATAAGTTCAAAGATTACGGTAGAAGATACGAAATGAGAAGCGATATACAGGCATACCTTGGAGATACTGCAGGCTCAATTCCAGATCAATGCAATAAAGTCAGTATCACAATAAGCAAGTCATGATCTTTTTGCTGGTGGAGGGTCTTGCTTTCAGTTTGTGAAAAATACATCTGCAGAGCACAATAAAGCAAGTGCAATAAAATGAGGTATGCCTGTGCCAACCAAATTTCGAAAGATGGAAAGAGATGGAGAAGTGGTAACTGACATAACGAAGCAGAGAAACACAGCCCTAAGTGTGCAAAGGGAGAAGTCGATAAGTTGCATATGAATTCATACCTAACAACTCCAGAAAAGCTGAAGAACTGCAAACATCCATTGCCCTCAAAGGCCAAGTAGGAGTAAAGATTCAATAATGCCTCAACTGCCATTCTTAAATCCAAAATTTCTGAAAAGTAAAATGTTCTGAAAACTCTGCAGCAAAACTTGACATCATCTGAACTAATGTGCTATCAAAGTGACTTAAAATAGGTAAAAGCTAATTATAGTCTTTATTCATATCCCTCAGTGTAAATATTCATGCTCCACTGCTGGAAGTTCAATATGTTTGACAAAGGAGACTCTTAGGTTCCACTAGGTAATATATAGATTATGTACTATATTATTTTTTGAAATCTTTAAAAGATCTAGATGGGATTCCCTGGGTTCTGGCACAAAGGGAGGAAAAATAAGAGATAGACGATTGGGCTTCTCCCTCTTTCTGATGTTTTTAAATTCCCTTTTTGGTTCTTCAAGCCAGGCTTCTCCTGGATCTGCATCCCAGGGCTCACTTCCGGGTTCTGGCTGTGTTAGGTACAGTCCAGGGGATAATAGAGGGGAAAAAAAAATGAAAAAGTCATTGCTGGCTTGGAGAAAAATCACAGTGAATTTGGGTCACTAGCATGACAGAAAGCAATAAAATCAAAAACGAAAGAGGAGATATTATAACTAATAAAAAAAATACTCACGATCATAAGAAACTACTGTGAACAACTGAGTATCAACACATCAGATAACCTATGGAAACAATTATATACCAACAAATCAGATAACCTAGAAGAAGTGGATAAATTCCTAGAGACATACAATCTACCAAGACTGAATCATAAAGATAGAAAATCTCAGCAGACAGATTACTGGTAAGGAGATTGAATCAGCAATCAAAAACCTCCCAACAAATAACACTCCAAGGCCAGATGGCTTCACTGATGAATTCTACTGAACATTTAAGGAAGAATTAATATCAATCTCTCTCAAACTCTTTCAAGAAATAGAAGAGAATGGAACTCTTCCAGACTCATTTTACAAGGTCAGCATTACTTTGATACCAAAGTCAGAAAAGGACAGTATGAGAAAATTATAGGCCAATTCCTGGTAAATATACATGCAAAAATTCTCAACTACATATTAACGAACCAAACTCAACATTACATTAAAAGAATTACATACTATGATCAAGTGGGATTTATTCCTGGGATGTAGTATGGTTCAATATCTACATATCAATAAGATATACCACATTAATCAAATGAAAGATATCATATGATCATTCATTTCTGCATCTCAATAGATGTGGAAAAAGCATTTGACAAAATTCAACATCTTTTATGATAACAATAAAACTATCAACAAATTATGAATGGATAGAATGTGTCTCAACATAATGACAAACCCACATTTATCAGACTCAGTGGTGACAGGTCAAAAGCTTTCCCACTAAGATCGGGGACAAGGCAAGGGTGCCCGCCCTCACACTCCTATTCCACATAGTACTGGAAGTCATCAAAACCAGAAGGAAAGAAGTAAAACGGTCTCTCATCGCAGATTATATGCTCTTACATTAGAAAAGACTAACGCTCCATGAAAAGTTAGAACTATATAAACGAATTCAGTAAAGTTGCAGGATACGAAATTAACATATAGAAATCAGTTATAAGTCTATATCCTAACAACAAATTATCTGGGGAAAAAAATCAAAAAAAAAACAAAACAAAACAATTCTATTCACAATATGAAAATAACTTTTAAAACTTAGGAATAAGTTTTAACCAAGGAAGTGAAAGATCTACACACTAAAAATTGCAAGACATTGATGAAAGAAACTGAAGATACAAAAATGGAAAGCTATCTTATGTTCATGATTTGTCCATTTTACCCAAAGCCATCTACAGATTCAATGCAATTCCTATCAAAATTCCAATGGCATTTTCACACATATAGAAAAAACTCCTAAATTCCATGCAGGACCACAAAAGAGTCTGAATAGCCAACACGATCCAGGGGTAGGGGGTGGGGGGAGATGGAGACGTCACATTTCTTGGTTTTAAACTATACTACTTTTTAAAATGTGTTAATTTGATATAAAAATCAAATTAATTTTAATAAAAACTAGTGATTGTGTTGGCAAATAAATGAGTAATACAATTGTAATTTCTTGCCTGCACAAACTTAAATTTTTTCTTCCTTTTCTAATCTGCATTTTTCAGTCTTACTTACCTTTTCCCCCCAGATTAATCTTTCTAACAGTACAGCTGAAACCATCTTCTCAAAACTTTAACTGACTGGTCAACAGCCATGCCACCCTGAACAAACTTGATCCCATCTGATCTCGAAAGCTAAGCAAGGTCGGGCCTGGTTAGTCCTTGGATGGGAGACCACCTAGGAAGACCAGGTGCTGTCGGCTTAAAAAATAAGGGATTGTAAACTGACAAGGTCCTTGCAATCTGTGAAGTCAACTGAGGGTTACCTTGCTTAAAAAATAAAAAATTTTTTAAAAAATAAAAATTAAAATAAATTAAAAATCTTTAACTGGTTACACTCACAAATTTGGCACCCAAGCTCTCCACCATTTATTCCCCATCTATTTTCCTTTCACTTAATCAACAGGGATTTGTGGAGCAGTGGCTGTGTGTTCCGTTGGAAGCAATGAGGATACAGTGATGGACCAGACAGACAAGTCCAGTCTTGGAGGCACTGAGACTCTACATACTTTAAGCTGACACCCTCTTTTTCTAGACCTTTGTTCAAACACCAGCGGCTGGTCATCTGCTCCTTCCTCTTTAGGTCTGTATATACAAACCCTGGTTATTCTTCAAGGCGGAATGTAAATGCCACCACTTCACAAGGTTCTTTGTGAACTCCTGCTGCCCCAGGTGGAAGTTAGCTTCTTCTTATCTAAACATCCTCTGAACTTTAGCCATGTGCATTGTGTGCACTTGCTGTTTTTCCCCTGGATTACAGCAACTCTAACACATGTCTTCTCAATTAGAACCTGAGTTCTTACAGGACAGGGTCCTGGCCAAAACTTTGTTTCTACGTCCTCCACGGCACCCCTACATATAGTGATAACCAGCGATTATCAACTAGAAGATCCATTGGGATATTCTCACCCACAAGCTTTGGAGCACCATATTAAACTGACGCTTTCTTCCTATGTTCCTTTTTTGTTAAATAAATATTTTTAGATTTACAGAAAAATTGCAAAGATGGTATAGAGATCTCCCATGTAGCCCATACCCGACTTCCCCTATTATTATTAACAACATGATACATTAATATGGTACATTTGACACGATTAATGACTATCGACAATTAAGTCTGTTTTATTCAGGTGTCCTTAGTTGGTACTTGATGTTCTTTTTTCTGTCCCTGGATCCCATCTAAGACGCCACATTATACTTAGCTGTGAAGCCTCCTTAGGCACCTCTTGGCTGTGACGGTTTCTCAGACTCTTCTAATTTGGGGTAACTATATCTGTTTTCTGTTGTTGCAGTAAAATGCCACAAACGTAGTGACTTAAAGCAACATCAATTGATTATTTTCCAGTTCTGCGGGTCCTACGTCCAATGCGGGTCTCACTGGCCAAAAATCAAGGTGCCAGGAGGAAATCATTTTCCAGAAGCTACGCAGGGGCCACTCTGCTTCCTTACCTTCTTTTGGTTTCTGCAGGCTGTCCCCCACCACACTGACCTCTGATCATGCTGAAGAGCACTGTTCAGGGATTTTTACAGAACATCCCTCAACTGGAACAATTCCAACACTTGTGTGATGTTTTCCTCCTGATTAGACCCGGGTTATCGGATTGGGGAGGAAGACCACACAAGACAAGTAACTCATCACATATCAAGTACACATGCAGGCAACATGCCTCTCCACAGGAGGTGTGAACCTGGGGCCCCTGGTGGAGGTAGCCTTTGTCACACGTAGTAGACAGAAGAGTTTCTCTGTGAATATGCCCAAGCCCGACTCCCTGAAAGCTGTGACTATGTTAGGTTAGACGATGGAGGAGCATTAAGGGTCCAGATGGGGTTAAGTTCTCTAATCAACTGCCTTTCAGACGGGGAGGTCATCCTGAATCACCCGGGTGGGTGGGGCCCCTGGAACCGAAAGGCCGTAAAGAGGAAGAGGCGTGATGAAGGAAGCAGTTCAGAGTGATGTGACGTGAAAAAAAATGGACCTGTTGTCGCCGGCTTTTAAATTAGAGGAAGAGGATCATGAGCCAAGGGACACAGGTGGCCTCTAGAAGCCGGAAGAGGCGAGGAAACAGATTCTCCTCTGGCACCTCCAGAAAGTGAGGCGGCCCTCCCCACATTCCCACAAACACCTCGAGTCTGGCCCAGCGTTAGACTTCCAAGCCACAGGACTCAAAGATAATAAGGTTTTATTGTTTTTACGCCACTGTCGTGATCAATCGTTACAGCGGCAATAAAAACGCACACATAAAGGTTTTCCACTGAAAAATTCTTCTCTCTCCCGTTCCACAGTCTCCTCTTTGGAAGGAAGGCTCTACACATGGTCCATGCCCAAGAAGTAGGAGTTACATTCCGCCCACTTCCTTGAAGGTAGAGTAGCTATAGAAATTATTTGAAATTCTTCTGCAAGAAAAATCTATTCCCCCCCCCCCCGCTTTATTTATTTAATCATTTATTTATGTCAGTATAAAGCCATGGATATTTACTTGATATTTAGGATTATTAGAGTTCCAGTTATATCCCCTTGGCCAAAAATGGGTCATATGCCCAGCCCTGGACCTACTGCCAGCAAAAAGATCTCCAGACTGGTTTTGACTGGTCATGAATCACTACTAGGGCCACGTACACCATCCATCCTCCTCCAAAAAAATACAGACAAACACGAGGGAAGGAATGCATTATCTGCTGTTCAGTGGGCAAAAAACGATGCATACGACTAACACGTAACCTCTCATTTTAATATGAAATGAGTTCAAAAAACACTGGTGTTCTCAATCTATCAAGCAGAGACACCAGACTGATTTAGTATCACATTTGAAAATAAACTTCTTACAGTCTTGACAGATAGAGGCAGCTGAAAAAACAAAAGCCTACTTTTCACATTGAAGCATGAAGTTTTGTTTTTTTAAGTTAAAAATCTTAAAAGAAAAGTTGTCTATTTCAGGAGTTTTGCTATCAACATCCCAATAAAGAATCTCGGAAAGCAAAGTTACAGAGTGAAGCGCCGGGTTTGTTGTTGTTGTTGTTGTTGTTGTTGTTGTTGTTGTTTGTTTTTCGTATGTCACTCTAGCTAGGCCACAGCCCCCGGACATTCAAATACCATTTTAGGGGTTGCTGTGAAAGACGCATGCAGATGTACTTGCAGCCCCTAGTCAGATGCCTTTAGGCAAAGCAGACTGTCCTGGAGACTTTGGGTGGGCTTGATGGAATCAGTTGGAAGAATTTAAAAGTAGAGCTGAAGATTCACTAATAGAGAAGAAATGTGGACAACTACCACCCATATCCATACGGTCAGGCCTGCCCACGACCTTCCCTTCCCGATTCCTGCCTGACAGATTTTAGACTTGTTCACCCAGCCCCACAGTTGAATAAGGTGATTCTTTATAATAAATATCCTTGCCTTCCTTCCTCCTTCGCTCCTTCCCTCCCTCCCTCCCTCTTTCTGTCTATCTGCCTGCCTGCCTGTCCATCTGTCCGTCCATCTGTCTGTGAGTCTACCCACCCAACCAACCCACTGATTCTGCTTCTCTGGTTGAACTCTGACCGATACCCTTAAGAGACAAATTTTTTCAGACAGGTTCACCTTCTGCTTAGCATTATAATAATATTCCTTCTTCACCCTAATACTAATATGTTTTCCCTCTTAAAACTGTATCAGCTCTTACAAGGGATTAAACAGTTCACTGTTACCCATTCAGTGTTCAACACACTCTCCACGAGTCACATCCTCTAGAAGAAAATTTCTTCGGAGCGTGGCTAAATTAGAAAAAGACCAAGAAGGGAAAATGGGGGCAGAGTGCAGAAGGTGGGGATGTGCACTTGTAAGATGAGAAATAATACGTGTTTGACTTCTGACAAAATAAATACGTCTAAAGCATCTGCTGGACCGGGGCTGTTTTGAGTACTCCGCAGGCTTGTTGACACAATGGCAGAAGTAAACAGGAATCCGAAGCTGACTGACTCCAGGTCTTGCCTTTCAACAGGGGCCAAATAACAGTGCTTTCATTTGTTTGAAAAATTAAACCTCTTTAAATTCCTCAGCTGAGAGATGCTCTAGCCTTTTTTCTCTCCTACAGAGCAGAGCGTTCAGTCTTTATTGCTTTATTACTGCGGAAATGATCCTTTCCCATGAATCTACCTCAGGCAAGCTCGTCAGACAACAATATCATGTTTAGGTATCTCACCGTAATCAAATTAGCACAGGGCGTGAAGACAGAATTTCTGAGTTCGCATCCAGTCCCATCTGTGTCAGAACACACTCTATCCCCCTTACCTTTCTATTTTTCGCCGTAATACTCACAATCTTCTTAGGTTCAGTATTATTTACTTACTCATCTTGTTTATTCTTTCTCCCACCCTAGAATCTAAAATATAAGCTCCAGAAGGGGTGGGATTTTCTATGGTGTCACTGCTGAATTCTAGAAAGAAGTACAATGCCCAGCCCATAATCGATGCTTACGAAATACTGACCAAACCAGCCTCGCTCTGTAGTATAGTCATAATCACAGTTCCTAATTTCCTAGATTATTATTGAGAGAGAGGGATGATAATGCACACGATGCCTTGGACTACCCTAGTCAACCTGCAAACTCCAAAAACTTTCTATAGGGATTGCAACATCTGCTTCCTTCCAGCAGAGGACACAGGAGAGAGAAATACAGGGTGGCGATAAATAGTTCATTGATTTTACCCTTCCTCGGAATCAACTATTCTGTTACCTAGAATTTTTTAATTCTTGATCTATGACATTATCTTGGGTTTGAATCCACTGAAGAGTTTGTCTGTTTGCTTTAACCTAGTTCTGCACTAAGTAGGGATTTCGTTGGCTGCTTATCCTTTAGTCAAGTCAGGCAGCGGCCAACATTCTGCAGCGAGTGGTGAAGTATTAAAGATCAATAAGACATTTGTTCCAGGAACTAGTCATAATATCAAATTTTTCTTCGGACATAACCCACATACCCCACGCTGCACTTTGCAGTTTATCTTTCTTACTCTTTCTTTAGTAGAAATGAAAGAAAAATGAATCTCCATTCTGCAATGAAATACTGGAGAGCTTGCAAATAAACTCTTTTGAACTTGCCATTTTGAACCCTGAGACCAAAGAACTGAAATTTGCAAGGCTTCATTCTCCAGTACTCTGACATAGAGAACGAATGATCAATGTTAAATACAAAATAGTCACGAATGAAGTCCTCAAGGACACACAACGGTGTTCACTGTGGTTCTGAGTCACAGAATTTTTGTTGTGGTTGATAGCTTCCCCCCACCCCCCGCCCACAGTGAGCATTCATTATTCATATATGTATACATGCATTTTAAGAAAAGATTTTTTTCCCTTTAAAATGGCATTTTAAATCTCGGGATAACAGAAACTTTGCAAACGTCTACAAAGCCTTACTATCGCTAAGTAAGATGGGAGAAAAGACACAAAACAAACAGCAGTTTAAAACATGAAACTAGATAACCACAGGTCACATAGAAATATCAGCCAAAAGTTCAGTAAACAAACTGTTTTGGCAACACAGTTAACTCAAACCATTTATAAGCAACTTCTCCTGGCTCTTCTGATATTTTCTCACAAACACTAAGATATCGCGTGTTCAGTCAGGGACTGCCAGGCTATTGGCAGGAGACAAAACACAAAGCCTGTTTTTTACTAATAATATTTTATTTTAAAATGCCGTTGATCTTAAGTTACCTCCACAATTGCAAATTGGAGGCTTTTCCAGTAATTTATAAAGGGAAACTGTGAAGTTTATCTTTGAAATGAAGTGAAATAATACCTGCATTTCCTACTTTGGGGAAATTTTATGTTAAATCACCCCGACAGGCAGAGATGACAAAACATTGAGAAATATTTAAAGATTTCATTTCTCTTCCTGATAACGACAAGGTTCATTTTGTGCTCTCAGCAGGGACATCAAATCTGATTTACCGTCAACTACCTCGGTGCCTCTATCCACATTTCACATTCTTTAAACAGCCTCAGCATAGCAATGATATTACTGTCCCTCCACAAAGGGGTTGATCAACTGCCAAATGCCTGAAAATTATCAAATGCTTTCATTTAACACTACCTGTTTCTTTATCGTGATAAAGCCTGATGCGTAGCATGTGGCAACCCATCATCATTTTATGGGTAAAAAGAAACTTAATCTATATAACCACTCTTTGAAAGGGCAAACAATCGCAGTGAAAGGACGGACTACAGCTACAGGGATTCTTCCATTTTTCTCATTTTTTTCTCTTCTCTTTGTTTCACCCAAACAGCAAAATTTCTCACTCCTTTCCTTGGCCGAGTCTGAGAAAAACCAAGTCAGATTTTAAGAAAGCCTGGTAAGCATCTGAAAAGTAACACTGACCACCTCACTCTCATAATCCCCAAATTACTATTCTGATCTTGAATCCCAGCAAGACCAGCAGTGAGCTAAAAGGAGCTGTTAGTGAACGGACTATGAATTTAAATGGCCAGCAGAAAAGGAATTAAAATATTTAATCTTCCTACCAAGCTTATAAGGTGTAGCAAAGCCAATGCTAACTGCCTCAACTGAATTGCTGGTTGGGGAAAAGATCGTTTGCAGCTCTTTGAGGGTGGGTGGGGGTTCTAAGTTTTTGTTTCTAGTTTTTCCAAGAGCTGGATTCAAGTTGGTCGAAACTGTGGTGTGCAATCCCAGGGACATATCCCTGTTCCTAAGCCTGCCCCATCATCACTATAGACCCTTTGGGTTTTGCCATAAATTATCAACAAGAAGATTTGGAGGTAGAATGAGGAAGGCAAAAGACAATCTTCTGTGTTCTTGAAGAGATACCGAGATAACGACTATAACTCTATCCATCAACACTCCCCTAGCGGATAACTGAAGGCGAGAAGTAAAAATGTTTGGAGAGCCGGTTAGTTGACACCAGGAAACTCTGAATTCATGGCAAAACAGCATGACAAATGCTAATTTAATAGCAGATATAATTAAATGCTCATTTTTTTCCTTTTCCAAACCCTAAAAGTGTTGGACATAGTTGTATCAAAGTTGCTTGGCCTTTCAAATCAAAATCATGGCTTCTGTTTAGAATCATGTATTTCCCAACCTAGATATGGATTTTCCCGCCATTCCCTGAACACCTACCGAATTTATCCATTTCTTTATTAACCACTCCGTCTTGTTATTGGTCCACCTTTCTATTGTTATAACTATTATTGTAGGCAACAAGAAACACTGAAGTATGTTACTGTCTCAGACGAGTTCAATCTTGGACGAGTTCAAGTGCATACTGGGAGGAGGGAAAAGGTTAATCACCTTATAAAACTGGCTTCTTCTTCTTCAGGAGAGACTGACCCTATCCCCGCTTCTCTCAACTGAGCAGCCCACAGACTGCCTTCTACTGAAGCCGACGTCACAGAATTTAACCTTTGACAGGCGTGCGAAATGGAAATGATCTGTCTTGCAACAGGGTCCTGGGGCTGACGACTGCCATCCCACATCCCCACCGCACTGCCGCTGCAGTCCCGATTTCTAGGGTAGTGTGGGTATTCCCGTGTGTCCGGCTGGCTATGTTTACGATTTTGTATCCAAAAACCTGGATCCCTGCTGCGATGTCTCTTTAGACTTGATGACCCAACTGTCTGTCTCACCATCACCTCTGATCACCTCATCCTTTCAAGCCCTCATGCACTATTTACTCTGGTCCAGGGGCACAGGGAAGAGAAGGGTCTGTGCAGTCACTGGGCCCCTAACCTCGCAGTCCCACCCTTGACGGCGCGGCCCTGGCTGCCGGGCAGGACAGTGCGTGAGGAAAGCGTGCCTGGCAGGCAGTGCCGCTGAGTTCGGCCACCTCCCTCCATCGCATGAGTACCAGCAAGTACGGGACTAGAACTATCTACGCCGATTACCAACTCCTATTCTGCAGAGGAAAATGAAAAGGTAAAAATGATGTCATTTAGGCAAAAGAAATTCACGGCGAAACTGGGTGCACAAATTAGGGTCTGCCAATTTCCCCAGTTGCTGAAAGTATAGGTAACAGATTATTCAAAAAAAAAAAAAATTAGTCATTCATGGTTTTAAAGTATGCAAATTACCTCTCAGCAAGTTTGACAAACTGACCGTTAAGGTACGTCCTTGCTAAACCTCTTCCCTTGGTTTACACACCTCAGTCTCCTGGTTTCCTCCCGCCCTTCAAATTACTAGACGGCATCGTCTTTAACCTCTCTGCCTCCGCTGCTGAATTTTTCAACGTTGAGAATCCACTCTTTGGCTTACATTATCATGAACATGTTACTACAATGTTTATTTTGCAGAGGAGAAAGAAAAATCATTTATTGTTCGCAGTCCCCCGTCTCCCTCTACCCCACCATGCTTTGGCAGGTAGCTTCTGAAACGCATCTTCGTCTTGCAAGGCGACCTTACGGATGACAGAAGACAGTGAAACGACGCTGATGTACAGAAATAGAAGGTTTGCTGTGGAAGGTGGGCGTGGGCAGCGGTCAGGGCGAAGGTGAGGGATGTAGAAAGAGAGGGTGAAGAGCTGAGACCTCTCCCGCCGAGAAAGAGCCTTCGGGAAAGAACTGAAATATTTAAAAGGAGCTACGTGACGTATAACACACCCCGTTGTCTCTCTCACAAAACCTTGTTAACAAATCCATATGCTTCATCGAGGTTTCTGGAAAATGGATTTGCATAGAGGGAGTTGGTTTTTGTTTGTTTGGGGTATGCGAAGACATACTGAAACCAGTCTTAATTGAGGAAAAATGAGAACAAAATGGCTCAAGTTCCAGATGTCATTCAGGCCAGTTCTCTCTGCCACACACGGAATGCCCACCTGCCTTCCTCTCACGCCCGCTTCAGGCTTCCGAGCCTCCGGCTGGCCCAAAATGAACTCAAAAAATTGCTTCACGAGTAAATGACAGCACTGTCCTCTGCGTTGCGTGTGACATTAGTCTTGAAGTTCGGCCCCTTTTCACCTGCCCGGCTCTTCAGAACGGCCGTCATGTTCTTCCTCAACACATCTTGAATTCGTGCCCTTCTCTCCGCTCACTCTGTCAGTCTTGACCCGAGCGACATCATTTCTCTCTGGAACCCCAATGAAAGCTTTCTAACTGGTGGTCTGCTTCCAGTCTTACCCCTCCCTTTCGACTGGAATAATCTTTAACAAGTATCATACCCTGAGAGCGGGGCTTCCGTTGTTTTTAGAATAAAATTAAAACTCCCCATTTTTACTGACAAGGCCTTTCATGATATGACACCTGCTTACTTTTCTACCCAATCTCACTGCAACGCTGTCATTTATAAGAAATACATATTTGGTCAATCAGATGACCAAAATGTACTTCTCATATATTTGGTCTTTGTCCACAATGCCTGACTCACAGCTCCCAAAACCCTTGGAATTTCCTAAGGGTTGAGAATGATAAAGGTGTCTTTTGTTACGTTAAGGAGCTGACTTTGGGAAAGCACCTCAGGCTGGTGATAGTTGATAAATTATGCCTTAGATAAGGAAGAAAATAAAAAATTGGGAAATGGTATTTTTTTCTTCAAAGGGCATGTTAATCACCAACAAAGCCCCCCCACCCCCCACCTATAAATGTAGTCTGCACCCCTAGAAATAAAGAGCTAGTATCCAATTCAAATGTCACTCTCGTTGCTGAGAGAGCTCCCCCCCCAAAAAAAGAGTTCATTAGTGCCACCTGGGGTGGCGAGTTTATGGCTCCATCATTACACCTGCTAATAAAGGAACTGATAACAAGAATCGAATTCACTAAAAACTCTGCTCCTCTTGAACCATGTTGTAAAAAATCAAAGTCAAGATGATGCGCTCCATAGTATTTCAGATGTAATAAAGCCTAAAGCTCTCACTGCAAAATGAGAATTATGTGCAGTAAGCGATCTTATTTAACCCAAAATGTTTTGGGGGCTAATAGCCCATGGCCTACTGCTCATTAAAACGGACCCAGAGAAAAGACGTGGTTGAAGTCAGTGGGCTGACTCCGGCCACTCGTGACCGTCTCCGTCTCCAAGGGAATCAGTATAAGCACATGTGCCCACACATCTTAGATGGTTTTCCCTGGGAAGCCACTTCCGTCCCTAACTCCTTTTAACATCCGCTACTTATAAGTCTTGATTCCCTCATTTGACAGGAATTTAATGTGCATTCAACAATGTTCATGGCTGCTTTTAGGCCCCGTGGGGAATTGTAATGTAAAATGAAACTGAAGGGGTTCAGAGCGGGCCTCCCCAAAATGTGCTGTTCTGGCATAAGGATTATTTTGAGCTGACGGCAACCGAGACCCTGAGGGCTCAAAAGAAACTTTTACCTCTCCCTTAAAGAATACAAATTAGGGGCCTTGCTCATAAGAGTTATTACCAGAAATAACTTTTTATGACCTATCCGTGTGGCAGGGCAAACACTAATTACTGAACATCTGCTCCTCTTCACGTCCCGTGAATAACCTTCCTCCCCTCTGAAGCCCCCGAGGCATCTTGCCTCGTCCTTAGCGCGGGATGCCTCATACACCTCATTTCAGCTTTCTGTGTCTGCATGGCTCACCCACGCGGGAGTGTCTGACCCGCTCACGTGAACAGGGTTCCCACATGTGCATGCGTAATGAAATTGGTTATTTTCTCTCGTTAATCGGTGGATTTAATTAATAGACCAGATGAAATTGCTCAGAAGAGTAAAGGAAAATGTCTTCCTCTCCCCCACAAGATATAGAATCACAGCTTTAAAATAATTAGCAAGGGGATATTTATCACTTTCGCATACATATATAAACAAAACTAGTGAACGACTGCTTTAAAAAATGGAGGATCTTTTTATAGATGTCATGGTAGGTTTTAAGTGAATTTAAAATAAAAGAAAGGTCATTGTGAGATAGGTCTACGAAACGGTCTTAGAGGAACATAAAAGAGGTTTTACCTTTGTTTCCACCTATACCTGCTTACTGCATGGGGTTGAAGAAAGCGGGAGAGAGCACGTTGGCCAACGTCAAGAGCACTGAGGGAAGATATTGATGAGGTGGGGCTTCCAATACTGAGATGAGAGCATCTGGACAACTCTGAAGGGTGAAGGGAGTGTTATATTCTTAATAAGAGCGACATAAAAGTGGTGCTAAAAGGAAGTTACAGATCGAGAGAGACAACTGCAAATGCTGGTGAGACTTGTTAAGAGACTGTCGCAGTAATACGGGCCTAAACTGATGAGGGCTTGATTCCAGAGAATGAGAATAACATGATGATTGAGAATGACACTGAGAAATAAGAATCTTGGATACGGTGACTGATGGAGATGTGAAAGAGAAAAGATGACTTGTACCTTTTGATTCTTGGAGTTGGGAGGAATGCTATTTCAATCAACAAACTTGGAGAACTGGAAGGGGACGTCAGTTTGGGAACTACTCGTGTGGGCTATAGAGGATTTCACAGTAAAGAACAGAAGTTCAAATGGAGCTGCCAAAATTTTAGAGTTGAGGGACTCTGAGAGTCCATAGGGTTCAAATTCCCAGCAGAATTCAGGACTCCTTTCTATACTATTCCCAACAGAAGTGTAAATTTGGGAATATGACTAGGAATCTCTTCCTTGTATTGAATTAAAATTTACTCTTCTGTAACTTGCACCCAAAATTTCCATTTCTACCTTCTGGAACAACAGTGGACAAAATTACTCCATGTGATAATTATTCAAATATGACAGTCATTGGATCCCCCTTTTAATTCCGGCTTTTGAAGAATAACTATCCTATGTTCCTTTAAGTATAGCTCATTAACATAACAAATTTATTCATTAACAGAGATTAATAAGGTATCACAAATATCTCCCAGCTATGAGAATTAGTGATTGCTATTTTAGTCTTATTGCTGGATTGTATAATACTCTCATACAAAAAAACAAAAAAAAAAAACAGGCAACTTTCTTTTCCCTGACAGTAAAAAATATGAAAACTACATTCAAAACTATCTTGTGCCTAATGAAAACCCAACGCCAGCAAGTCTGAAGAATTTGAAGTTGGGTTTCTAACTTAAACGAAAGAATTTAAAAGAATCGGATTCAGTTTCCCCAAAGACTGGGATTTTCTGCTTGTTTTCATGCTATAAATTTGGCAGGCCATAAAGATTTTAGAAAAATTATCATCATTGTCTGGTATTTGCACCAATGTATTTGCTTGTAAACCTTGAGGTGCGTTCATGAAAAAGAAAAATCAATTTAAGTATCTATTACCACTAGAGACTGAATTTGATGAAACCTCCATAAAACTAACAAATGTTGGCCGACCCAAATGACTTTTGCTCTGGCATTGTGCCTCAGAAAATAAATTATTATTATTTATGACCATAATAATGTGTATTTACATAATAAGTTTCTCAGAGGAGCTGAAACCCAGTTTTGCTCATTTGACGGCACGTCTCATTTGTAAAAGTCAGAAAACTACAGCTTTGTTGTTCCAGGAGGGAAAATGTGTTAGAAAGGCAGAGACCCATCAAAGCAAGAGTCGGTATTCAATGTGCCAGCAGTCAGGGGACACTCCTGACTCTAGGGAATCGACATTCGTGACATTTAAGCTTTCCATTCATTGTCAGCTAGTCTCATAAAATAAAAATCTCAGACACTTAAAAATATATGGCAAACACTGTAAGCACCTACTATGTGACCAGCGTTACATGATGTGAAAGAAGTGGCCCCATCTCAAATCAGAGAAGACAAGGTATCGAAATAAGAAATAACTGGAGACTCTTGTAACTAACAGAAAAGATAATGACTTGTTTCGAGGAAGCGGCAGCATTGCTAAAATATAAGAAAGAAAAAGAACTCTTGTTTTGCTCCCAACCAACCTGAAGCTAGTTACTTATCCCACCTGTAAAATGCAATGAAAAACTGTACACAGCTGGCTGTCCTGTCCCAGAAGGATAGGGTGAGCATGAATCACGTGTAGGCATCTAGAGTTCCACAAATGGTGCTGTGATATACAAACAAAAGCTCCATTCTGTTTCTATAACGCATTTGCAGCCCTGACGCACTGGAGGCTACCTTCAGTTGTCCAGATAGTACATCTGCATCCAACATCCCTCTTCAATATCTCCTAAGGATTAGCCGAAGACCAAGATAAAAATATGATTCAATGACTGCACGTTAAATCGAACGAGGCTGAGAGGTAGAAGGACTCAATTTACTTTCGTAATACAAAATTAACCTTGGAGGTACAAAATTATGGCATCGTTTTACAATTCTAAATGTATTCTCTATATTTATGAGACATTACGAAATACCTGACCTTCCTGATACAGGTTAGCTAATTATTTTGTTTCTAGCAATAGCAAGTTCATTAAACCTGCATTTCAACATAAGTGTGACTAACACTTCATCTTACCACTTTCTATTACCATTGTTCATGACACATTAATTACATTTCATATTCAAGTGTGAATTTAGAATTTAAAAAATTTAGCCAATAGCACTCCAGTGACTGTTGTTTACAGTAACATAACACACTGTCAGTGTAGAAAAAGCAATAAATGACTTTACATTTATTTACCTGTATATAAGTTTTATCTCCCTCTACTAGACTATAAGCTCCTTTGGGGCAGGGAAATTTTTTTTATTTTTAATTTATATTTCTAATCACAGCTCCTAAAGAGACATTTTTCACATAGTAAGCAAATTATAAATATTTGTAGCATGCTTGAACAGTATCTGGATTGGTGTAAAAGATATGACTTTTTCATTGTACTGTTTTTGGTGAGTAGAATGTTGTCAGCTTATATTGGTCAAGTTTTAACACTGGTTATATCCTGATTAATGTGGGTTTTAAACAACTGCAAATCTAAAACCCAAGCTTTCAGCTAATGGAGATATATTTTACCTGTCTTCCTTTTTGATGATCATTTCTTAAAGAGCCCAGCACAGTGCAGGCATGGGACATCGTGCCATATTCATGGAGAAACTCAGTCTTCTCAAAATAGAATCGAGGCATGGATTTTTTAATGGCAGCAGATTTTGAAAGATATAGAAATCATCCTTTCTCCTTTATTTATATTTTTTCAGAAGAAACATCTCAATATTCAAACATACATAAAATCATTTTAGTAAATAAAGATGGAATCTTGAAAATTATCTTGTAGGTATGAAACCAAGAAAATACGTGATACCAAATTTTTGATAGGTGCCTTCTCCTTGACCATCATACTTTCTTCCCTTAGATTTTTGTCAACCTGCTATTTTCTTTTTATCCTTCGTCTCTGGAAAATGTGCAATGACCATTTGCTAATTCCTTCCTCTGAGTGGAACTCACAGTAAATCTGTATTTTTAATACGAAAGTTCCAGTTTAAAAATTCTAATATAAATCACAGCAGTCCTTTTTTGTAAAATGAGAAAAATCAAGGTGTACATATTAAGACATAACTATGGAATTAGGTATTGTGAGAGAACTTCTGTTTTTAACATACATATTCCACATGCCTTGTAGCCTTGGTGCACAATTTGACGTTATTCAAGTGAACTGCAATGTTAATTATTTTAAGATAATTTCCACTAAGAAAACTATTAGGTGCTTGTAGAAACACAAGTGAAATAAAAAGCTTAATCTTGAAGAACTTAAATTAGTAGTATAAAACATAGATCCAAGAAATAAGTAAGAATAATTATAACAAAGTCGATAAGCACAAGCTATGCTCTACTCACTGGATAGGTAAGGAAGAAAGAAGGGTGCTCATGGTTAATGATGGAGCAAGCCTCACAAGTAGATTACGACAGATCAGAACCAGCTTCATTTCACATTCAACTGTACCATGTGAATAAGCGGTGTCGCGGGTCACAGCGTCCATGTGGAAACAACAGATGAGTAAAGCCAAGAAAATGACAACGAACAGGCTGCGAGAATTTTCCTGTAACAAGTCAGCTTTGATCCTGAAGCACCTAAGTATTCGCTCTCCCTCTGCAGGAGGAACAGGAGAGTTGGTGAACGCATGACAGCGTTGATGTTAAAACTATGTGGAGGCATCATTTGCAAGGATGAATTCAGATAAGGAAGAGATACTCCTAGACTCGGCAGGGAAACTTATCTTTTATATGTGAGGCCAGAGAAAACTAGGAATCGCAGTAGATCGTAAAGCATGTAGATATAACGTACAGCATCAAAGAGGAGCGGATGAGGAATGTCAGGGTTAGCGGTGGAATTCCAACAGGAAAATGTGTGTATATTCTAGTCCAGTACATAAAACCACAAACTTCCTAGCTTTTCACATAGGGCTGAGGATAAATACAGTAGCTCATGATTGCTAGACCCTATTTCAAAATTCATAAGAAACAAGAAAATAGTAATAAAATTATTTACATACTTAGCTAGCCGCTCTTGCCATTTTAATATGCCGTAAGTCAAATTAATAACCTTTTATTCTTCAACCGTAAAACCTAAATCCCTAGAACGCAAAGACTGGAAATATTTATAAAGCTAACATAAAACCATAAATAGGAGAAAGCTTCAAAGAATAGTCTTACATTTTCCTGGTATAATGATGACATTTCAAGTGAAAAGAAGATAAAATTGGGATTTATGATCAACGAAGAGAGGAAAAGAATAGGAACTCTATGTAAAAATAGTATTACATTCTTGGTTTTTCTCTATATTAAAAAATCCACTACATTTCTAAGTAGACTAAGTAAAATTATATTAAAAATCAATTATTAATTAACAAATATTCACCCTAGTGTAAGTTCAGAAATGGTACAATTGATTTTCCATCTTCTTTTCCCACCACTAGATAAAAACATTCTTTTTTTATTACTATTCAATTTACAGTGAATATCAGAGTGGGTTTGTGTTGCTATTGTGATTGGAGAATTTAATCAAAATGTACGAAAACAAGCAACAGATTTGTTTTTCCTTCTGGAAGTTAAATTGCATATGGAGAAATAATTCCATTTTTTTTTTCTTTCTACCCTCCAACTCTGAAGTTCAGTTTTAACTTATTGATTCTACTTTATGGTGTTTCAATCCTTGATGAAGCACCTCTCAGGGGCTTTGTCCCTAGAAAACAAAAACGATATCAAAAACTACAATTTGGAATTGCTAAATATAAAAATAAGAGAATACGAGAGCAAACAAGCATTATCAAAAGGCACCAAGCAGATGAGATTAAGCTTGTGCACTCATTTTTTCTAGAGAGAACTTAAAGTGCTCTTTGTTTCCATTATAAAAGGGCACTGCTTTCTCAGTGGTTTTGTCTGGTGTCTGTTGATCCAATAGGACAAAGAAAACTTTTAGCCATATTTGCGTCAGATAATCCCATCTCAAAGTGGGTACAGGCTAAGGTACTGGGCCCCAAATGTGCAATCACAGCTGCCTCAGAACCTCCTGGAGGCTTGTTCAGCAGACTGCTGGGCCTGCCCACCTCAGAGCTTGTGGTCCAGTGGCTGCTCAGGGTGGGGTAATTATTCTGGATTATCTAGGTTGGCCCAAACTAATCTCACAGGTAAAGAGTCTTTCTTTGGTGTGGTCAGAGGGAAATGTTACTGAAGAAGAGAGAATTGGAGAGATGTCAATATAAGAAGAATTCAGTCCCCTACCATTGCTGAATTTGAAGATGGAGGAAGAGACCAAGAAATACCAGTGATCTCTAAAAGTTGGAAAAGAAAAGAAAATGAATTCTCCTCTCATGCCGCTAAAGGGGAACCCAGCCTGGACGTTAGCCCAGGGAGATTCATATTAGACTTCTGACCTACAGAAGTATAAGAACACATAAATCTGTGTTCCTTTAAACCATCAACTCTGAGGTTATCTGTTCCAGTGGTTAAAGAAAACTACAACCACCATAGCAATTTAATTTTTTAAAACACTTGATAATATTAAAATCTTGAGTTCATCATTCAGGATAAATATAGACTATTATCTAATAGAATTTGCAGTCCCTGTATAATTAGCATTATATTTTGTTTCATTATATTAACTTTCAAGTTTTGCCTTGAGACCAAACTGACAAAAATCAAAATCTCCTGAGTTAGAAAATGTATTATGGTGAAATTGTTTTGAACAGTGTATTCTACCTCTCAGAAGACAATACTGAATTTTATTTTTAACAACAATTCTTGAGGAAACTGTTAAAGGTAGATGAGATTTAGAAATTACAAGTTTTGAATGGGATAGAAGGTTGAGAAGATCTACATAAACATAAATGTGATTGGTAAATATTCGCACGAAAATATGTGGAAAGAAAAAAGATTTTAACCTCTTTGACCAGTAAAATGTACTTAATATTATTTATCCTTTGTAATGTTTGCATTTGAATCCCTATTAGCGATACACTACAAGACCTGGGGAAGCTTTCAAGTTTAAGCCGTTATTATTAATCTCAGAACACAGACATCCTAAATGAGAGCATAAGAATAAATATTTAACACTACAGTTAAAATTAGCAATAGAAAGTATGACTAAACACCAGATGATTAATTTTCAAATAAATGATTCAGAGAATTACATGGGACTTCAAAAGAAGGAAATATGATTAAGTGAGACCAGGAAAAATACCATGTCGAAGATGCTATTTTACCTGAGTTTTGAAAAGGGCAAGAAATTGTATATTAGGAGAAAGGAGGGAAGAAATTCCACGTGCTAATCTAGAGATAATAAAATATATGTGTCATTGTACAAATCACTCAATATTATAATTATTGGTGACCTATTTAGCAATTCCTTAAGGATGAGAATCATGTCTCACATCTGTACTACAGGATTTATGAGTCCAAAGCCTGTAGTACGAATTCAATAAATGTTTAGTGTGTGAAACAGATGACTTTTAGAACAGTGAAGCTATAGGGGAAAAAAATGTATTTTCAGAAAATAAATTTGAAGGCATTTACAAGGTGAATTGAGGTCCAGCAGTGGGCTCGGATGCCTGTTAAAAGTTTGTATTAACTTTCTGAGGAGATGATCAAATCGTGAACTGATGGTTGGCATTGAGAAGAAGAGATACGAGACATGTCAAGAAGAAGGAAATGAGAGATTTAGATGCTGGGATGAGGGAGGAATCGAGATGAAACGTGATGCTCAGATCCCACGTGACCATGTAAAGAACGCCGCAATTACCAAGGATAGAAAATGAGAAGTTGAAGCACAGGAAATGCACACGGACGGTGGGGGCGCGCTCTAGCGACTTCGGAAGGAAGACATGTACTTGAAAGCTGTGTGTCTCTTCATCTAAACTGGAGCCGCAAGAAAGGAGGACCTCGCCGAGCGAATGCGTGGAAAGAAACGACTAAGGATGCAATTTACCGAATTCCCCCATTTTAAGAAGTAAAGGAAAGAAGACAAAATAATACAAGAGACAGAGAACAGAGCTGTCCAAGGGAGGCCTGGGAAAGATAAGGTAGGTTAGCCCTCAGGGCCAAAGGCTTCTGCAAGGTAAAAGGAGCCTTTGTTTTGAGGAAGTTTTTGGATTTGTGGTAGATGGCTGCCTGTGACCCTTGAGAGAATACTTTAAGAATGAAAATCCTTCTGCTTCTGAAACTTATTAAAAGTTAACACATTGAAACTAAAATAATAGGGTTCTCCCCAAGTATGCAATACCCCATCACAATCCCTTCTCAGCGGTTTCTCTCAGGTATGTAGCCAAAGTAACCCAAATAGCCGTAGGCTAGTGGAATAGCTAATGGCCAAAGCGCCCACCCATGTAAGCCAAGGTGCCTGTGATGCAGGTGGATGCCTCTACCTTGAACCTCGAAACCAGTGAAGATGACAACAGAAAGGACCTAGGAAACTCAAATTTTATCCTGGTGGGAACAGAGACCTAGGGTCTGCTCAGACTCGAGTCCCTTAAGTAGAGAATTCAGGTCAGTGCGGACACTTTCTCATTCTTTGGGGGCACCCAATGTCTGAACCACAGAGGAAGAGAGTAGCCACCCACCCCCCACCCCCAAATAATCAGTGCAGCAACACTGGCTCATGACACACGCCATGACACAGACCGAGGTCATTTCTTCTTAGACGGGCACTACCTCTACCAAGTTTACATTAAGGATTTATAGAGTAAGGCTGCAAGATGAAAACATGTTAAATTAGCAAAACTCTGGGTTCAGAAAGGTGTATTTTATAAGGCAGTAGATGAGCCGAGCTGCCTCCGCTCAGGCTGACATTTTTGTCACCACACTCTGCTAATTATTCAGGATAACATTTTTCATAATTGGCGAGGCCATGCCCCCCTGTGTGGACTTTCTCAGTGAATGCTGAAAATTGCTAAATGCAATTTATGTAATTTATTTTTGCCGATGACCTTATTAGTGCTTCCACTGCTGAACTGTGTTTGTGGGTGGATGTGTATATGAAAATGCAGCCTTGACTTTTCCAAAAAAGAAGTTATATAACTTTACACTTCATAAATTTAACCACCAAAATGTTATCTGTAATAAGTGTTTCTGAAAAGCACTGTTTTACCAATGACTGCTTTGATGGGAGTTGATTAGATGATGGCTTTTCATCTGTGTGCTGTTGCCGATATTGGCCCCATTCCACTTGGCTGCCGAGGTGTCTAAACACTCACAAAGAGAAATTACCCATAAAACCTGCGACAGGGTTCTCTGGGTTCATGGCTTCAGATCACTGCACATCTGGATGGGTTGTTTCAGCTGAGTTTATAATGTCACATCCCTTGTAAACATGATACACCTGTCTCTCTGTTTAACAGACAGTTTTTGAAGCTGAAGCATTTACTTTCTCCCCTGGACTCAGCAGCAGCACATTATTCACTGACATTGAACCTGGGGGCTCCTCAAACATTCCAGGATTTCCATTCTTTTATCTTTACGTGCAACAATAACCCTTTGCTTCAATAAACCAGCAGAAAGATCGGCTTAATTTGACATAAAAGGGGAATCGAAAGGGACACAATGGAAGAATCAAATCCTTGAAGATCCCCAATTCCTTTCGGAGATTCGAGCCGAGGATCTGTAACGATCTTCGCTTTTCACATGCTGAAAGTCACATTTGCTGTCCGGGTTAGGAAAGATGAGTCCGCCAAACCATCTGTGAGCATCAGCCACGTGCGAGGCTTCACGTCACGGAATTACAAAACTACGAAGCAGTGTGCACCCCTGCCGTCGCCCTACTCCCGAGTAGCTTCACGACCATTTAGAAGTCTAGGACGCATACGCGTGAAAAGATACTACGCTGGGCTTTAGAGGGGTGTCAGTCACGTGCAAGGTCAGAATAAAGCAAGAGAGGAAGAGTGAGTGCCTGTGTGCACAGGAAGCAAGGCCGAAGCTCCGCCCTCTGGTTTAAGGCCTGCGCTGCCACCCACTGAGTCATCCCCGGTTACCACGTGGCCCTTTGCCTCCAAATCATTGATTTCAATGGGCCTCAGTGTAGGCCTCAGGATTTATTTTCACCAACAGCCAAACGGTATACACCACATTTCTGCTCTTTATCCCCAGGGTGCTCCTAAGCCTCAAAAGCACCTATTTCCAAGGCATGTATCCACGCTCGCGCTCACCTTCACTCTTACTGGATGTACCAGCCAAAATAATTACACTGGGAAGAAAGCATAGGTGTCAGTACTTAAAACACTGCCAGGGCATTTGGAACTGGAGGTCAAATAATTATCAGAACTCCTGTAAGTGAATCTCCATAACAAGGGGTTTAAGACAACAGAATGGAAGACAATTTCTGAAGAGGAAAACATGCTCGATTTTCTTTGCGACCGCAGGACTTAACTCTCATAATTTGATATTGATGGATTAAACGTTGCTTCAGATATTTTCATAACTCATTCACCTCATTCCATAGAGCTTTACTGAGCACCTACTACGTGGCAAGTTTGGCGGCAGATGCTGGGAAAACGACAACGAGCCAGTCTCTACGCTCGAGGAGTCTGCAGTCTGGTGGGGCAGACAGACAAGACAATAGGCAGGGAAGAAGTCTGCGTGCAATTCTGGGAAGCACCGGTTAAGAAGAAAGGAGGAAAACCGAAGGGAGGAAATTTTGAGTTGAGTTTTAGAAAGGAATACAGGAGAAGGGAGAGTATGTAACAAGAAAGGGAGATGACCCACGTTTTGTGGGTTCATAGGGGCCCCTAAAATAGTACCCTTTTACCCAAAGGAAAACCAGTTGAAAAATAATCCAAAGAAGACAGTGGATGGGAGCCAAAAAGAAAAGGCTAGGGTGGAGGACACAGGTTACATCTGTGGCAAGTGGTCACTAAGTGTGAGTTGGCCAGACTAACTCTTTCGGTCACAGGCAATGTGGGGAGAACATGGAGGGCAAAAGAGACTAGCTGCCTCCCAGAGAAAAAGAGGGCGAAGGGCTGGGATATCCATGCTCAGCTTCCTTCCAAACCCTCCGATTGGGTAAGTCGCACTTTGCCTTCTCTGAAGGGGTGTGTGTGAGGCCGTGAAGAATGTCAGAAATGCTGCTCCAGTGGAACTTCCTTCGTATTCAGAGATACACAGCAGGATCTGGAAAGAAACATGACCCTCTAACACTGTGCAAACGCACGGTCATGAGAGAACATGGCCCAGAAACACCAAATAAGTTGACACAGCTGAAGCGAAGTATATGAAAATAAATGTAGCTAAGGAGGAGCCTGTTGGGGGCCATATCACAAAGGGCTGAAAACAGGAAGCTAGGCGTTTCTCTGTATTTTATGCCTTGGGGCCTACCCTGTCCCCAACACCATCAACCCATTCCTACACCAAATCCAATCACAATTTTAATACTTCGAGGCCCGCGACCGAATGTTAATTTTATTTCCCATTGGTGGGAAATAAACCATTAATCTAAAGTCAGCAGGCAAGGGATATGGTTAAAGGATGGAAATAGTATAATATCACTCACTAGAAGCAACAAGCATCCCTTCTGCCTGTCGGTCCATTCATTTGTCTATCTTCTAAACCAGAGTGCTACTCTCAAATTTTTTAAGCAGTATACAATCACAGAAATAGTGTTTCCTACATCTAAAAACAACCATTCACAAAAATCTGCATGGACATATTTTTCGTTATTAATTATTAACCACCTTGTGAAAGATGATTTGGGCCAAGGCATTTCCTGACTATCCCGCAAATCGAGATTTCATTTTGATCAACGGAAACAACTTCCTGGAAGAATTAACTGACACTAAAACAACTGTTTCTGAGTAACTCCGTTATTAAGATGAGTCTCTAAAATGTTCTGTCCAGTTTCACCTGTAAAATATAATCTGTGAATCAGAATGGTAATGAGTTATCACCTCACGCCTATTAAAACAGCTAACCTCAAAAACACAGAGTTTGAAGAGGCAAGTGTTGAAGAGTTAGCAGAGAAAAGGGAATCCCTGTGTGCTGTTGGTGCGAAAGTACACTTGTGTAGCCACTGTCAAAAACAGTACAGGTTCCACAGAAAAAATAAAAATAGACCCAATGTATGATCCAGAAATCTCACTTCCGGATGTACAGTCAAAGGAACGAAATCACTAAGTCAAAGTTCATGGCAGCAGTATTTACAATAGCCAGCCGTGCAAACAACCCGAGTGTCCACTGACAGGTGAACACACACACACACACACACACACACACACACACACACGAATATTATTTGACCATAAAAAAAAAGGATATCTGCCATTTGAAACAACATGCATGGACCTTGAGAGTATTATGCTAAGTAAAACAAGTTGGACAAAAAGACAAATACTGTATGACCTCAATTATATGTGGAATCTTAAAAAAAAAGAAAAGAAAAGAAAAGAAAAAATAGAAACAGAAAACAGATTGGTGGCTGCCAGAGGTAGGGGGTGGGGATGGGAAATGAGTGAAGGGAGTCAAAGGTGCAAACTTCAGGTGTAGAATAAATAGATCCTAGGGACGTGATGCACACTATGGTGACAACAGTTAAAATACTACATTGTATCTTTGCAGGTTGCTAAGAGAATAGATCTTAAAAGTTCTCATCATAAGAAAAAAAAATTGTAACCGTGAGCGACGTGATGGAGGTTAACTAAACTTACTGTGGCAATCATTTCTCAATATATACATACAGCAAATCTTTATGCTGTACACCTAAAACTAATGTTATATGTCAATTATATCTCAATAAAATGGGAGGGAAATTTTGTTAAAAGATGATCTGGAAGATCTTAACCAAAAATTTACACATAAGACACATATAATAATAGACTGAGCTACCGTAAGCTGTTCTCAGAGCAAAACGAGAACATAATTATAAACATAAGCACGTATGAAGTTTTCTCTTCTACTGGTGCTTAAATGTCCTGAACACAAAAACAAAGGAAGGGTGTCTTTATTTGCATAGGGTCACCTCACCTTAAGAAAGGTCCCCCACCCCTTACTTCTCTCCCCCTCTCTCCCACTTGGCTAGTGAAGCTCTTTGACTCCCGCTGCTGCAATTCCTGTTTGCTCTCAGGGTTGTTTGATCACTCGGCACAGCAGAACAGCATGTAGCTGTTGCCTTTTTGGCACAGGCTTGATACTCAACAGTAGGTGGTTCCTCACCATTTGGCTCCTGCTTTAGGACAATGAGTGACAAGATGTTAGTTCACACAGCACTGCTTATGTAACTTACGAAAGAAAAAGATCTGGCTGGGGGTTTGCTCTGCAAATCAGCAAGATTTTCAAAACAAGAACAAAAGGCTTTTTTCCCTAGCACTCCAAGATAAAAATGACTTGGCCGAACTAATAAAGAGCAACTCAGTCAAGAGGATGAATCGAAGTGGAAAATGCCATTTTTAGGTCAATGCTATTTATAATAACCAAACTTGGATTCCTGAAAAAGATTTTTCTTTTTTTTTTTTTTTTTTTGGCGCAGTGGGGGGAGGGGAGGATGTTGACAGAAAATATTATTTGTCAAGGTGTTCACTTATTGAAGCAATAGCCATGTTGACATAAGGAATGTAAACCTAGAAAAAATGTCTGCCTTAGAGTTTCAAAAAATCAAAAGTTATATAACATAATTTTGAATGATCCTAACAAAACTCCTGTAAATGCTTGCCTCTTGCTTGGATGTGTTAGCTTCACACACAAAAAAATGGCTGTTAGAAAGTCAAACATTTCTTGAGATGATAGCTCTGAAATAGTTCTTTAAATTTCAGAACTAGTGTTTCCGAGGCCTTCCTAAGTAGTTATAAAATAATGTCTAGATTTCTTAATGAATCATAACTCCTTGCTGCCTGGGAACAATATTCACATTGCAAACAAAATTTCCAAGACTGCCTATCATGTTTTTAATGAATATAAAGAACAAAACAAGCAAATAAAAACAGAGTCTATAGTCCCTCTGGGATCTGGAATGCAAATCTCAGTTTACTTCTTATAAGTATGTCTGAACAGGACAATTTCCCTCCCACTTAAGAAGGTGATTAGGTTTTACCAAGGAATTTAATGTCGGCCCCTTTCCCACCATATACATGTCCCTTTTTAAGACTGCTTCCATCACAATAACAGACCTATAGAATTCCTTTCACCTCTACCTCTGAGAAATTAAAATTTTTCATAGGTCTTGAAAAATAAAGAAAAAATAATAATTTTCATAATTCTACAATCTAATTTTAAAAATATGACTGGAAGAGAGGTCAAATACATTAAAAAATTATTTCAGTAAACTAAAAGCAAATAAGCATACTATATATTACAAGGTTCTATTTTTTTAAGTATTAGGATTACTAGCAGTAAATAAAGTATAGAGTTACACTTGTAGAGTGAACATTGTATTAGTGTCAAAAATGCCAGCTCCATCCCTAACCACTATGAACTCTCCGGCATGACCTTCCTGAGACTCTAAACAACAGCTGCCCTCCTCATCCACTACATGAGGGGGTTGTAAAGTTCAAATCATATTATGCACATAAAGGTGTTTGAGAAATTGGAATATATTCAGAAAAAAGTTAGGTATAATTGTAAAAATGTAAGGTTATGATTTTATTAAAGTCAAGTAACAGCTGCCATTCTTATCCTTCCATTCTCATTTTCATCCTTCATAAAAGAAAATGATTTTAACACATCAAGTGCATGATAATGAAGTCTCCATAAATCAAAGTAGCAAAGCTTACTACTTGTTTCTTTAATCCTCATTTCCATCCTGTGGCTCAGTTACGTCACATAATCATATACTTTAAAAAGGAAAAAGACTTTAATCAACTTCTAATCCCAAATCATAATTTCACAGACAAGGAGACTGAGGTGCAGATGTGGAAGGAAGGGACCGAGGTGGTGTCCACAAGCACCAAGCTGCAAGCATAACAAGCCGGCTGGCAGTGGAGACAGGGGATTCAGCCACAGCCCTCGTTCCTTCTGGCTACCTCCATCGCTGATGGTAATTTCAAGAAAGAATGACGAGTTCTGGGGTCATTGATGACAAACAGGTATCGCCAGGGCACAAAGGCTATAAATAGCACTTCTAGAAAAGTTAAAAACAATCAGATTCAATCGACTGTATTCTTTGTGGTTGGAAAGTGTCCACGCTGCCCAGACAAGCACGTTCGAACACCGCACGTCTGTGCTCCGTCCTGTCACGGGGATTTCACTGCACTAAGCCCGTTTTCTGAGAGCGCCGGCTTCACGCTGAACTCAGCGGGAGAACAACAGGGCAGGACACCAATTAGTGGAGGCATTTGCACCAACTTGACAGGACCACTGTGCAGGGAAGTTTACCGGACCCCAAGCAATGGTGCGAACATGTCCTTTGGCAATAAGTAATTAAACTAGAAGTACAAACTTTATCCTTCATGGATATGGCTCTGATTGATGTTCGAGAAAATCTGCAACCTTCAGACCATCTGATCCGTTGTCGATCTCACGTGCTCTTGTCAAAGCTGCTAGATATTGCAGCGATCTCCTGTGTCACACTTGCTCTGTGAGCGCGATTCAGATCTTTAGCAGGATAGGCATGAAGGCAGAGGTCGTGACTGAATTAGCATGTATCAGGTAGAAGCTGTCAGGACCTCAATCCCTACTTCCGAACCATAAAAGCAAGCTATAATTATTTGCCTTTCTGGTCAGCTCACACTATCATACTTTTATAGATCATAAGTTTCTACTGAAGTATAATTTTTAAGTATTATTTTTTTCTAGATTTTTATATCAAGGAGCAAAAAAAAAAAAGTGAGATAAGTAGCCATGTGTTCGCTGTGTTTTTTTTTTTTTTTTTTTTTTTTGGTAGCACATGTTTTACTTTTAATCCCAATTTCCAGCTCTAATTCTCTCTTGGTCTATGTCCAATCAGACTGATCTGCTAGAAAATACTAAGAAAAGATCACAAACCAAATCCTATGATAATATCCTTGGAAATTTTAAACAGCTCTAAGAGGTTTGGCCTCAGACCCAAACATTAAGACGATCACTCAGTTTTAATGAGGCCAAACCCACTGCTGGGCATCTGGCCGGGACCGAGGTCTGGCTCTGAGTGGGGTGGGTCACGCAGAAGGTAAGACGTAGTGACAGGTGATAATGTAATGCACGAAGCTCCTGCCCTAAGCCACTTTATCTTTTCACCTCACTGGCACCCAAAGGCCGGCTGTAAACAGCAGCTGAGGATCTGAAGAACCACCATATCTTTGAAGAGAAAATTTTAAGGGATTTAAATAAACCCCTGACGTGTCATAATGAGTTCATCAACCTGGAGAGACCAGAAATTAAACACATCTCTGGAAGCAAAAGGCAGAGCAGGCGAAGAGCGAGCCAAAACGGCTGCATTTTCGTCTTGATTTTAAACCGTAAACTTTATTGCTTTAGAGACACATCAAAGATCTATATCCCTTTACAATTCCTCCCCGCTAAATACCGTCTCTGAAAAAAATGAAGTCATTTGTGAGTACACTTTTCTCTGGTGCGTTAACAGCAATATATTTATGTCTGAATCATTTAATAATAACGTAGGGAAGTTCATTAAAAGCCAACATCAAAAAAGAAGAAAAAATCCTTGAGCCTGACATCTCAGCTGTAACTCGGTTGACAAATAACTGCTTACGATTTTCTTTCCAATGTTTCATACCTTCATCTTAGTATCATGATCCATACAGAGCCTGCCATGGGGCCAGCAGGGCCCATGTCGCCAAATATGGAAAGAAGAAAAGCACCTATAATCAGTTTTAACAGTTACTATTTAAATAAAACATCGAGATATACATATGTATTTTATGAACGCGAAAGCAAAAACGGTGAAATCGTTCCCTATTAATGCTATGCAAAACGGTATGATTCGACTAACACATTTAAAGGGTTATGAAGAAATCAAAAAGGGTTTAAAATCGGCTCCAGAACCTGGAACTTGGTTCGGCTGACCTATAAACGACATCGAGCTACCTTGTTACAGAAGTCATAAATGGTCTCTAATAAAACCTGTGAAACTACCTCACCCAAAAATGAGTGATGAAGACGTGAGGCGAGACTCGTGAGGAATTCAGTGGCTTTGCCTACTTCCCGCTGACACGGCACATGAATAAGCAGGCAGCCGGGCAGAGACGGCTGTTTTCTGAGACCAGAGAGAGGCACCCCGTGTCCCTGTCCTACTGTTAAGACTAGGTGCATGGGGTAGAAATTATCCCGCCAACCTCAAGATTCTTTTACTCTGCAATCCACGACCTACGAACATTGTCACATGTCTCTGAGAAGGTACTTTTCTGTGTCACCATGCAGGAAATCGGGGTGCTCTACACTAAGGGAGAACTCCCTGTGATGACAACGAATGTTCTGGAACCATCCTGTCTCACGTGGTAGCGTGAAATGCAGCCGCTGTGACCGAAGAACGGAACCGTCTCATTTTAATCGATTTAAACTTCGGGAGCCACCTGAGGGACGGCGGCTCCTTCCTCAGACAGGAAAGCTGCCGGCGGCCAGCGGAAAGCCTGGGCCGTAACCCGCCGGGCCACTCACAACGTGCATTGGCCTGCGCTGCACGGAGGCGCCTCCTTCTTCCTCGAAAGACCCGTTTTCGTTTCTCCGCCACCGCTGTCCCGTTCTCTAACGTCACCTGCGGTCAGATTTCTGCAAATCGGGAACTGAAAAGGCCGGGGCAGAAAAATCTCGAGCACGACATTCCAAGTGACAGAAAACACCGGCGACGAGGCCGCTTGCACGCGCACGCCACGTGTGAAGACCGCATCGCGTGCCGTGCCGCGCGGCCCACTCACGCGTACCGCACTCGAGTCCACCGCGGCAACGAACCACGGGCCGGGAGCGAAGGGCAAGGCGTGCAGGCCGGACACAGCAAGAGCCCTCTGGTCAACGGAGTGGATCTTTTTAGAATCGCCCGTTTCCCCTACTGCGTCCGAGAAGAAACAGCCATAAACGGTATCGGGGGAAATGCAGATCACACGCAGAGAGTTTCCGTCGGACATCGATGTCGGGCAGCGAACTGGGTTTGCGAAGGGTCATCACGGAACCCTTAACGCAGGCCGCTGTCATACACGCCGTGTGCGCTAACTCGCTGTTGTCATCCTCTACATGTTATTTCTGGAGCTGTATGTTTTGTTTCGGCTGACTTTGTTTAGCTGAGTTTCTTACCTAACGGTCTTCCTGTGTGTTTCCTGGACTTTCTACTCCCACATGGTCTAGTATGGGTGCGTAATTCTGTCCTTAGAAGCATGTGTTCGGTTAAGGTTAATTTGGTCAGTTACAGTTAATAACCTTTTGCATATGTTGCCACGAAGGGTGTTGTTTAGTCCTAAGAGGTAACTATGCAGTGAGGTTGGAGCTACGCAATTCCTAACCCGAGGGCACAATCTAAAATTCGGCCAGATGAAAGATAAGGAGGTGGCTGGATCTGAATATTCAATACCTATATTGGTGGGTATACTCTAGGGAAACAAATTTTAGAACCATTATTTAATTGGATAAAATGATATTAACTTTAACTTTAAAGAATTAGAGAAAATAAAAGAAGAAGAAAACAAAGTGACATATTGGACAAGAATTTAGAGAGAGTAATAGACTTGGTGTGTATTCATTAGCACTCAACAATAAATTCAGAGGATTAATTATTAACTGTCGCAAAGAAGAAAATCCTGCTATGAGCTGCATTTGTTAAACGTGGTTTTGACAGGCAACGATTACGTGAGCACAGCAATGCTTTGCAGGGTTCTTTTTTAAGCATTCGCCATTCACTACGTGCCCCCAAATGTAATGCAACACCGCGGATGAAAAGCCTTCGCGTGGTCCTCGAGCACATTGCCAGACTTCCGCCGACACCTGCATTCCGCTCTCAGGAGTCGGTGACGTCCGCACAAGTTCTTCCCCCCAGCGCTGCCCACCTCGCCCCAGAAAGCAAGCAAAATGGAAGACCTAAAACGAGACGACGCAGGAGGGCGAGAAGGCAAGCTCTGGGTGGCGAACAAAGGGAGGATGGACTTGAGAGACTGCAGGTGCCAAAAGGGAAAAAAAAAAAACCTGAGTCAAGGGAAGAGTTAGGGAAGTTGCAACTTCAGGAGGACCGCTTCCCTGGCTGAAACTGTGAGAAGTGACAGTGAGGGTTTGGGACAGACGACTCCCTTGCACTGCTTTCCACAGGCGATCACCTGACTCCTACCAGCGTGACAAAGACCACGGGAAGGTCTGGGCTGAGAACCAGATCACCCAGCCTCCCAGCTGGCGAGGCTGCCGTCGTTAGACTTGCCCAAAGACGCCTGGACACCTTTATGACGCTGCCATTCGGTTAGCTCACTGACAGGAACGTGGGCTCTGGGGTCAGACCGCCTGAGTTCGGGCTTCACAGCACTGACCACCTGTGTGACCTTGGGCAAGTTACTCCTTCCAAGAACTCAGTTCCCCCAAATGTGATGAGGACGCAATAATTCTGACCTGATAGCCTTGTACATGCTAAAGGTTATGCTCAGAAAGGCTACAGAACAGTGGCTGGCTTGTAAAATAAGACTCGAAGAATACTGTGTATAATTATTATTTGTAGCTTTCCCCATTTGTTAGAATAGTTTAGCTGTATTTGCCATAACAAACAAAATTATTGATATTTAACGGCTACTTAATAGATAGACAGGGTGGTTTTAGTGGTTGGTAAATCTCAGTAACTAAGTTTCTAATAGCCAGTCAGTATTTAGTGAGCATATTAATGCTCTTATTACTTTTAAATTAAAGCCTTATTTCAACCATTTAATTTCTGTTTATAACTTACACACACTACCATCCTTTTAAAAGTAGCATGTAAAGCTTCTCTTAGAATAATGATGTCCACTGACTCCTTTTCTTCCCTGTTTTATTGGCTACCTAAATCCTTAGAAGCATTTGGGCAAAGACACTTTGAGTTGTTTAATCCTGATAGGCCATATGTTGTTGTGAAATTATTTTCTGCCTAAACGCAAGTGTGATATGTCTGTACAACTTTCTCTTTTACGTTTCAACAGTTTCTAACTCACAGGCAAGCCTAACGTCGCATGCGTGTCTTTTTCTTGTGGATGACTTCGATCTCATCATTTCTGCTCCTGTCTACTCGCAATATCGGTTACTTTATCATTGGGCTGGTATGCACTTTCTCCTGTCCCGCGCTTCCTATCAGAATAAACTCTCTCCCTAGATTGACTAACCAGCCCCGTTCCAGGTACTGTTTCTTTGTCTATCTTCAGTTGATGATCAACACATTCATCAGGCACTGCATAAAATTCATGGCTTGTGCCACAAAGTGGTAAGGGATCATTGGCTCCTAGAAGACACATGTACCGATCATACGGCCAAGAGCAAGCTGACCCCTGCTTCAGATCTTTCAGGGATGTGCAGAAAACTCACAGAAGCTCCCACGAAGGAGTCAACTGTAAACAGTTGTCAAGCCACCTGCCCAGATGCTAGATACCATACAAGGAGCTGTGAAGTAACATCCTTGCTGCCTTTCTTACCCCTTCTCTCTCCTTAAAACCCTGAAAGCAAGAAACCTCTGTTGGTGAGAAGTAGTGTAAAATTAGGCGGCAAATCCTTCCCACTCCCGCTTTGACTTCAGGCTTCCCACGGAGTTACCAGACACGGAGAAGCCTCATCCCTAACTCTAAATTGAAGCTTTTATTAACACATGCAGCTGACAGTTAAATTACTAAACTAAGGCAATTTTCTGTGGCCTGAAATTACCAGAAAATCTTATTGCCCAAGAGGGACCAGAAAAGTCTGGTTTCATACAGCGATGGGAAAGACTAATCGCACAGACCACATTCCAAAAGACACAGGGAAACAAAACCGAAACCGATTCATGCTCGTGGTCTACAAGTCGCCTCTGTTCAGTGTGTCGAGTGCTTTTTGGGAGAGAAAATGGTGATAGCAAGGGCCAGAATGGCTTCCCCAGAAATAAAGATGCCACACCCAGGTCAAAGCGGAGGGGGGGGAGCCTGTCTCAGTGACAGTGCCTTGAAACCATGGAAACCATCCTGGGCAGAAACATTTCACTTGTCATCACTGGGCGAAGGATTATGAGTCAACTTCCATCTGTGGCTGGGAACGTGGGACAGAGCAAGTGACATTTCCTTCACTTCCATATCTGGAGCTACAAGAATCTCCCTTTTTCTGAGCTTCTGAGAAGGAAATACCTAACATGATTCTCCCTTGCTTTCTATGACAGTGTTACGAAGAGTTATAATAACGAAAGGATTAAAACGTATCCCCAGGGACACGACTTGAAATGTGCATTGCTTTGCATTTATTAAAATGCAGATGTAAGCATAAGGCGTAAAATGACAATATTAAACCAAGAATTTAAGTTATGTAAAATATTTTCAAAGACTGTAACTCTGCCTTCTTTTGGAGATACAAGGGGCAGGAAATGTAGTTTCATAAGATTGTTTACTGTTGACTTGAAGGCATCTAGTACAATATCCAGCATTTATCCCCTAATTAATGAATAAAAAAACAGAACCAATATCACTGGAATAAAAGATTCATACCCTGAAAATGTTGCAATAATATTGAAACTCCAAAATTACATGTAACTCCTCCGAAGTGCCCTAGCAGTCACCTTCTCCCAATCTGAATTAGAGGGAAGACCTCGATGTCTGTTCCATTCCATTCGAACAGGTGATCTACTTTTTAAAGCTGTCCAATGCACACACAAGATGTGTGGGTGTTTGCTCTGTTTCAAATGGAAACGCTTCCTAATTGACTGCATTTGATTCCTTAGGCCTTAAGGAATCACTCCACAAAGGTGTTGCACTGTAGGAATAGAACATACTTGGGCCCAAAGGCCTCAGTACAAGCCTTGCTCCATCAAATTTCAGATGTGCAAGACATTTGCCTTACCACAGGTTATATATCTTTTAAAAGTTTAAATAATACCGTTTCAATTTAACCCCCAAGTTACTAAGAAGATCCAACAAATAAACGTAAACTTGTAAAAAGATTTAAAGTAATCTAAAATATCGATGTATTCATTTTTGCAGATTCTTGTATCAGTAAAAGACAAGGAGATAAATAGAAAAATAAAGGATAGAGAAGGTATGTTATGGATATGGAACACGGATACCCTGCTTACCCTAATATGTAAATAGAGCTACAAAGAATCACAATAATTGAAAGAAAGACAAGGGCCATTTAAGATTGAAACACATAGGCCTCTGGCAAATCCCAAATCCACCCACTTTGACAAGCCTCGGGATAACTGTGAGTTTCTCTGTGTAATATACAATGGTGGCTCTTCTAAGTGCTTCCGCCACCTAGCTACCACCAGCCCTCCAAAGGAGAGCTTACTATCAAATAATTTTTAATGTCTAGGTTTATTCTTCAGTTCCCTTACGTTTTGCGCCAATAAAGTGTTATTTCCTCCATTCCAATTCTCCATCAAAATAAGACTTCCTTCACTTCCATATTTGGAGCTTTTGCCTTCCCCGTTTGAGGTAGGAGTAAATTGTTCATCTGCAATTTGATAATTCGTATTTCTTTAGCAGGAGTTTGCATTTTTTTTTTGAAGTCCCAGCAGAAAGAAAAAGTTGTTTCTTAACATCCTTTCCTTAATCTCATTTTTCACATTTTTAAAACGGTAGGGGCACATTGCAGAATATATTAAGAACGGTACATTTACAAAAGCGTAACGATTTTCCCATAAATCCACATACAAGTAACCACAGCTAAACATTAGTGTGCCTTCAAACAATCTTTTTAAAATAACTTGGGGTTTTGTTGGTATATTCTTGTTCTTTGAAACAGCAAAATTCAAACATAGGAACTAAACTCAAGGACCTTGGACTTAAAGCGAATTTTATGAATTTGACCTCAAAGGCAAGGGAAGCAAAAGCAAAAATAAATGAACGGGACTACATCAAGCTAAAAAGCTTCTGCTCAGCAAAAGAAACTGTCAACAAGGTAGAGAGACAACCATCCAAATGGGAAAATATATTTGCAGGCAACGCCTCCGATAAGGGCCTAACGTCTAAAATATACAAAGGACTCACACAACTCAATAACAACAACAAAAATTGATCCAATCAAAAAATAGGCAGAAGACCTGAACAGACACTTCTCCCTAGAGGACGTACAAATGGCCAACAAATATATGAAAAGATGCTCAACATTGCTATTAGGGAAATGCAAATCAAAGCCACAATGAGATACCATCTCACACCTGTCAGAACAGCTAAAATCAACAGGTCAAGAAATAACAAATGTTAAAGGATAAGGAGAAAAAGAAACCTCATACACTGCTGGTGGGACTGCAAATTGGTACAGCCACTATGCACGACAGTACAGAGGTTCCTCAAAAAACGAAGAATTGATCTACCATATGATCCAGCAATCTCTCTACTGGGTATTTACCCCAAAGATTTGAACATTCATATCTGAAAAGATATTTGCACACCGATGTTCATAGCAGCATTATTCACAGTGGCCAGGACACGGAAGCAACCGAAGTGTCCAACGATAGATGACTGGCTAAAGAAGCTGTGGTACATATATACAATGGAATATTAGCTATAAAAATAGGTGAAATACTGCCATTTGCGACAACCTGAATGGACCCCGAGATAATCATGCTAACAGAAATAAGCTATGCTGAAAAAGTTGAAAATCACATGATATCACTTATATGTGGGATATAAACCTAAAAGCAAAAAATGAACAGGACAAACAGAGACTCATGGACATGGACAAAGGACTAGTGTTTACCAGAGGGTACAGGTGGAGAGAGGGGGAGAGGTAGATGGGGTAAAGAAGGTTAAATATATGGTAGCTGATGGAAACTAAACTCTGGGTGATAATCACACAATAGAATATATAGATGTCAAATTATAATGTACACTCCAAAATTATATAATTATATTAACCAATGATACCCCAATAAACTTAAAAAATTAAAAATAGCAAAATTCATTTTGTATATACATTTGGTATCCAACACTTCTTCCATTTAATAATGTATCATAATTGTTTTTTCGTGTCAAAAATTATTTGTATCATAAGGTTTGATGCTAGTTAGATTTTACTGTTTGGATATAGGTCCCAATTGTATAATAAAAATTGTTTAGGTTGCTTTATATTTGTTTCTAATAAATGCTAGTTCATATGGAAATTTGGATCTACTCATAATTTGTTTCTTTAATACTAGATATAGTTTCAAGTTGGAGCAAATTCATCTATTTTTCTTAAACCTGTTAAAATATGAATTATTACCTCCATTTTTCTCATTTTCTCGTTTTGCCACACTATAGTTGGAAAACATCGCGATCTCCTTTTTTAGAATGCTCTGAGAGTATCTTTGGGAGTGACTCTCCTTGAGGAAAGCACTTGAATAAATTGCTTATACTATGCATGTATAAGCTAAGCACTTCAAAGTTTGACAATAGAAAGCTTTAAGATTATTTTTCATAAATTAGAAGGACAGTTGCAAGTCGCTGTTTTATCTCTATCATTGATCTGCAGAATGGAAGGCGCAACTATGCCTGACAAGCGAACTGGTGTGATGCCAGGACCCAAATGGCATTTTACTGGTTCTCGCTCGAGTAACCATTCCCTAAGAAATACTTAGAGAACTCTACTAAACAGTGACCAACCATCCTGTTTTGTCCTGGACTGAGGGGTTTCCAGGAAAGAAGACATTCAGTGCTAAAACCAGGACGATCCAAGCTAGCAGGCATGGTTAGTCACTCCAGAACAACTTCCCACAGTGAACTCATCCTGTATCAGATGCCTCAAATCTTGATCCCAACCAGTAAACCAGCTTCTGTTGAAAAGATTCACACCCGTAATTCTCTTGCTAGGATGGGGGGAAATCTGCAGCTTTGTCAACTGAATGATCATGAGAATCTTGAATGATGTCTACTGGGCTCATCCTCTTAGCCAGGATGTTTTAAAAACAGTCATGAAGGATGCATTTAACCATTTACCATAAGGAGGTGGCCTGGCCCTGCCCCGCACTGCTTGCTCACTGCACTGCGGTGACTCTGGCTTCTTGCTCTTTCGCAAGCATTTCCTCTAGCAGTTTCCTCTGCCTCTGGACTCCAGACATCCACAGGCTCTGCTCCCTCAGCCAAATCTTGACACAAACCTCACCTGCTCACAGAGGCCATCTCTGACAACCTTTTACAAAATAACATTTTCTCCCTCACTCTCCATCCCTTTATTTCTCTCTCCATTGTAGTTACGACCACCTAGCATATGTTTATGTCTCTGTTTAGCATTCGTTCTCCACAGGTAGGGTGGCCCCTGAACGGCTATTTGTGGAATGAACAGATGAACCGTATGGGATAGTGGTAACAGCAGACTCTGGAGTCAGAATGCCTAGATTCACAGCTCAGTTCTACCTCAAATAATTATAGTACATTGAGCAGGTTACCTAACTGTGCTTCTCTGGGCCCCAGTTTTACCACAGGTAAAACTGGGTTAACAATAGCACCTCCCTCTTAGGTTGTTGTGAGGAGGGAACTAAGTAATACACGGGAAGCATCGAGAACAAGGCCAGATGTGTGATACATACTTTAGTGAACGTTACTGTGTTTTGCTATTGCTCCATTCATTCATGAATACGTTTCCAAATATTGCACTAAATGAGGCATCAAGCCTGAACCTTCTGAATGTGAATGAATATGCGAACAGTCACAATCACCAAATGATAGGTGCTGTATATTGCTGTTTAATTTTTCAGTCTTTAATCGGAAGTTTTCCGAATGCCACTCTCTCTCTCAAGGAGACCTTCCTTTTCTGCAGAAGTTCCTGTTCCATAACCTGGACTCTGGTTTCAAGCAGGCTGCTGACCCAACAAGTCTGGGCTGAGTCATGAGCGAATGTTTCAGCAGGTCCTGGAGGTTTCCTGCAATGGGCTGGTCTTGGGTTTACTGAGTTCATTTGCATTACAAACAACATTTGCACTGGGAATTGTTCCTTTTATTTCCAAAGCATTTATGAAACCAGTTTCCCTGAATAGGATAATTTTCTGGGCCATAAAACACACTAAATTTGGTTTAGTTGGGAGCATCCGTGGAAGGCTTTGTCACGGGATCCACCAGCAGGGTATTCTTATAACACGTCATCTAAATTTTTCTGAAATTTTACAGAGTTGAGCAGACAGTTCAGCTCTTTGATATTGGCCATTAGGGGCTCACAAAACTTTTGATTTTATTTGTAAAATTTTAATCTTTAAACAATGATTCATCAAGGTACAGGGAAGGGGAACATTGAAATAAATTTTTTAAAAATCATTCAATGATATCATCCTATGTGTCCAGAAGTGGTCAGAAATACAGGGTCTTATTCACGACTTCCCAATCTCTTGAATTCTAGGTGTTTGGGGAGAGAAGTATGCAGATTCAAAAATTTTAAATATGGCTTTTTTCACTCACTGAAGGAAGAAATAAGAAGGGAGACCAGCAGCCAGGTGTGGTCAACTGCCACACCTCGGAGGTCTACATATCAAATGCATGGGCTCTCTTTGATATGAGAGCCAATCATAACCCCTCCCGTCTGTGACTGCTTTGTGGTCCACAGGGAGGAAGGGCCTCGTGACCTTCAAATGGCCCTTGTACTCACAAGTTAACAGACATCAAAGCGTTATTTGAAAGGGAAACTAATAACATACATTAAAAGAGGTCACCCAACTGTTTGAAGATCTATAAAGGAGTCGATCTTTGTTCAAGGAAGTAAAAAATTAAGGAAATTTTTGTTAGTGGAGTTCTCAACCGAACGTGTGCTACCAAGTCCTACTGATTCGGAAAGTTGGTTTCCTATTCAAAAATCAAATGCTTTTGATATGCCATTGATAAGAATATCCTTTGGTATCCAATAATATAAAAACGAACTGTGCCAAGTGTCCCAGGACTGTTTATTTAAGTATATCTGGTCAAACTTCAAGGCGGAGCCTACAGGCAAATATTTACCCAGATTATTTAAAAAAGGATTTTCATTGATTTCCATGGTCCGGCTTTATTTTGTTGATTTTATCACTTAACTATTTTTAATATCAGATTCTCACCATGAGAAAATACTACAGTTAAGAGACCCAACTTTTTCTAACAGTGAATAACTTTGCGCATAGCAACAATGACCTATCTTGAGTATACAAATAGACACATAAGCTATATTTCCCCAAGTCGCATCAACCAGTATAAGTGACCCAGTAACAAACACGAAAAAACTTCTTGGCTTAGACAAAGGGCAAAAATAGCTGGGAATTTGGGTTGTGAAACCTTCTCGCACTAGCTAAAGAAGGCTGCCAGGTTCTTTCGCCTGGCTTCACGTGACTGTGGCCGCCATCTTTTCTGCCTTACATCCTGCGTTCCCTCGGTGGTTCCATCAGGTGGCTCTCTGCATGCACTACTGTAGTCCAGCAGAAGCTGTTGCTTCTCTTGGTGGCCCTGTCAGCTCAACTGAACCCAGAACTCTGGCCTGCAGGGATGTATTCTGTCCTGAGGGCACAGCTGCTCTGCGACTCAGCCCACGCTCCTGGTTGAACCCTGTTACTAGGCAGTAACACTGTATGACCCTGGATGCTGGTTTCCTATGGATATGTTTCTTCTATTCAACTCACTTTCTGTAACAGTCCCCTCTCCCTGGGATCTAATTATCAGAAAATAATTAGATTGATGAACAAAGTTTATATAAAATTACTAATATTCCTCTACAGCCACGCCCCCACCTTGCATCCCATCCTGTCAGAGGGAATCCCTAAACCCTACATATTTATTCAAAGCTGGCACAATTCTGTCATGAAGAAAAAGACAGAGGATAACAACATTAAAACCTACTGTAGCAGGTTCTTTTGTCAAGACACCAGCCTCAGGCAGAGCTTGAAAGAGCCTTTTGTTTGTCAACCATCCTCTACCTTAAGCTGGTAAGAGGAGCCTGACGCTCATTCTGCTGAAGCCTGGGGTGATTAAAAGGCCTGTCCCAGAAAATGGATGTGGGATTGAATTCCAACTCCCTTATTCTTTGAAAGGGTTTTTAACCTATTTGGGCTGGAACAGGTGCCTCAAGGACTGGGGATCCCCCTCTTAGAAGTATGACACTTTATAAGAATAAAAAAGACTGTCCGAAGCATGCTAGAAGACAGAAAAATGGATTATGACCTTTGAAGCCTTAATGACATGAGTATAATTTGCAATAAACCTTGGATTTCACAGGGTCTCACATTAAACCCAACGGATTAATTTTTATTAGCTCTCAGTGAATCGAAGCACTTACAAATTCAATACTTATTGATAAGATTTGCTTCACTTTTTAAATAATCACGTATCTTTAAATCCTTAGATTTAAAACACTGTCCCTGTAATTTTCTTTTCATGTCTTTCTCTTGTCACGTGTTTGTGAGATATAAAACATTCCATATAGTCATTAGTAAGTCTATAACGAGTAAACGCAGAATTGTAAAAGACATGTTTCATGCTTGAATATTGTCTGTCTTTGTCTACTGGTAGAATCCATTTTACCAATTTAACAGCTTGGGTGTCCTAACAGTTATGGGAGGACTGGGGCCATTTGGTCTCCTTGGGGAGCGGAGAGTTTGGGAGGCCAAGTGAGAGCAAGAGGGGAAACAACAGAATAATGCACCTGAAAATGAATAGTGACATTATGACTTTCACTCTGGTTTATATGGGTATTAAAATGATCAGACCATCGGTGACATTAATGTGCAGCGAGTCAAATTCTATATGAATCAGCCTCTTAATGATGCTTGGAACTTTCATTTTGAACAGCACTTCACCATAACCTTGTTTGGCTACTGGTTGATTAGGTTCCTGGTAGCTAGTCATTTCTGGGCTGAACGCTACTGGATTCTTAAATGCACTCCAATATCTAAACCCTAAAACATGAAAATATGTATTGGGCTTCTCCAGAATGAGACAGGGAGGGCTAGGAGCTAAGAGATCAGTCCAGGTTCTGCCACTAATGAGCTGTGTGGCTTTGGGAATGTCCCTTACTGTTTTCTGGCCTCTGACCTTGGTTTCTTCTGCTACAAACTGGGCAAGGTAATCTGTGGTCCAATCCAAAGAATTGCTCGGTTAACAGAGTCATAGCCATTTATTGGAAAGTTTTATTTTAAAGTCCATGGGATGCCAGAACATAAAGCTTTATAATTTAAAGCGCTTTTCTATTTTGAGCATCATATTTGAGAGAAACTAGTCCCAAATGTTTTTACACTAATTCTTCTTAGCAATTTTCTAAGGGTCCCCAAATCATTTAAATTAAGCAGCAAATTGAGACATTCTAGAGCAGATATATTTTAGTTTTAAATTGCTGCCTTTATATTTTACATACCATTGAATCCTCAAATAATACAATTAGCAACAGGGCAAAAATATAAGTGAATTGAATTTGAACAGTGAAGCTACAGGGACGGAAGTTTTAATCACTAGATGTTCTGTAGCATAATCAAATCAAGTTGTTTATGATAATTTTATTACCTTGGCCCTCTTTTTAGAAGTTATTATATTTCCTCATGATGTATGATATCACACTTTCGAAGCCCTTTTGGTAATTGGAATTCCATGAACCTGGCTTCCAAGGCTCATTAATGTGACAAATTATCTTAAAAGTTAAATAAGTACATGCGTTTCATTTTAGTTTGGAACTTCCAACTATGAAAGATATTTTCTATATTTATAACAATATTTCTGATTAGAGATCACCTCTTTTGTCAACACTGTATCTTCATGAGTTTCCTTTATATTCGACCTATTAGTAACAGGATGGTTTTAATTTTTTCAACTGATAATATCAATGTGTTCATTGCAAATTTTGTTCCAAGAGGTGCTTTAACCTCGATCGTTCTTTAGAATCACCTCAGGAATTGGAGGCGGGGGGAATCTATAACTGGGCCCTCCCCTGATCATTTAAAGCAGAAACCCTGGAGACGGGCAGCAGATATTGGTACATTTCAACGATCCCCAGGGGTGTGCAGTCAGAGTGAACCGCATTGCATTTCCGTCGGTCTCTACTGCATCTTACCGTCGGCATTTCTGCGCCTCCCCTTGTCCTAGACCGAAGCTTTTTCCTGTCTCTAAGTCTTTTTCATTTGAAATGGTCTTGAAACAGTTTGTTTTCCTTTATAATAATTCTACAGAGTTGGCAGCACATGTATAATCTCATTTTACAGATGAGAAAGTCTGAATTCGCCCAAGGGAACCTAAACGTTAAGTGGTAACATGAAGAGATACAGCAAGAAAAAGAGCCAAGGTGTTCTTAAGTCCGGTTTAGCGCACTTCCCATGCGTGGGTCCCCAATGTCTGCCTTTAATCGCGGCCTTTAATCTACATACATAACTGTATCTTAAGACTATTTAAGAAAACGGTTAAAAAGAAAGACAGGCAATTCGTGTTATGTGTCCTCGAGACCCACTGAATGGCCATAATTCTTTTAAGAGTTTCGGCAAGGCCTTCAACGCTTTATTATTGAAATGTTGTCTTACCAAAGATGGGTCTTTTGAAAAAATAATTAATTCACTAGTTTTTATCAATTATCAATTATTTGAAAATTATTAGTCAGAATTATGATTCGGCCTGTTTTTCTCTGTCGCTTTACTCCCCGTCCCTAATTTAAAAATTCTCAACTCTTAACATATTCTTCTCTCTGGCTTCCAGATCTAGACAGAAAAATGAGAACCCTCTCATTCTGGTAACACATTTAAAATGTTCATAATTAAAATGTTCAAATTAAAAATATCGCATAGCAAATATTTTCAGAGCAAGGTATCCTACCAACGTAGGATCATGTGAATATGATCAGTGCTTTGATTTTCATAACTCAATCTAAAATCTCAACCTTTTTCCTTCAACAATCAGTTTATATTCTTTTGCTTCAATAATCCAAACTACCAACTTCTTTTTCTTTATGTATAAAAGCAGTCAACGATAATATGTAAAGAATACAAAGACCAAAAGAGATCTCCAGGGATTAAAAAACAAATTATATTTTATTTGAAAAAAAATGAAAATAATTAAGTCTTTTAGATTGATTTTCGCTTATTGGCCATTGGTATGCTCAAAAAAATGACATCTCTGGCCAACCCAAACAAACAGAAAAGAGGTCAGATCTTCCCTGTAATCACCACATAGAGGAACTAAGGGTGCCAACGGGGAGCAGAAAGCCTGGGTCCCATCCCAACACTTCCCAGTACTGCCTCGGTTTCCTCACCTCAGATGAGCAGAATAAAGTTTCTGCCTCCTAGACTTGTCATAATTAAGTGATCTAATGTATATACAAGTCTTGTAAACGTAACTGGCACATAGAGCAAGTGCAGTTAACTAGTAGCAAGAGTGTTAACTAGTAGTAGTGTCATCAGTCATTGGCTTAGAGCTGTTTTTAACTCTTCCTCCTACTTCTTGCTCTCTCCAGGGTTGCTTCGCCCCCAGAAATTTGTGTTCCCAAACTTTGAAACCACTGTCAATACACGAACTTCTCCTAAAGTGAGGCCGTGGTGACCAACACTGGGGTTCGGAAAGCCAATATGTGAGGGCCCCAAAAATGAACGGTGAAAACCAAAGAGCCAGAACCACCTCCCTGATCTAAATCACAGGATGCGCAGAGCACTGGCTGGTCCGCCAAAGATAAAGCGATCCCTGCCTGAGACGTCCGCCATGAGTCCAGAACTCTCCACCCACCAACGCACAGCACCCACACACGCACTCACCTCCGCCACGCACGCGGAATACACACACCCCTCCCCCACACAGAAACGCAAGACACACACACACTGCCAAAGGCTCTCGCAGCACTAATAAGGGAGTGAACCGAAACCTGAGCAGAATTTTACCACCTCCGTTGCTCTGGGTTTCTGTGACTTCAGCCGATGTTAATAAAACACGCTTTGAAGGCACGTGCCTTCATCGACAGCCACTCCGATGCCTTCCCTCTTTAGAATTCCAGAACATGTGGACCCTGACAAGGCTTTCTGACATCAAGCCCCTGGGACAGAGACTTTGGAACGTCCTATAAAAACCTGAGAGTGCTGATGGCACACAAATAAAGAAATGATGATAGTAACTAATATTCATAAGCCCTGTCTTAAACGCTTTACAAACGTTATTTATTGAGTTTAATCTTCACAGTTAACTCTCCAAGAGCTACTCGCTAAATCAAAACAGATGTTGAACACGGGATGTCTTCATTGTACGAGCCCATGTTTTCACTAATATTTTGTTTTAAGTCGCGCAATTAGTGGAGAAGGAACCAACGGCTCTCTTAAAGATGGATTGGATTATACAGAATTGACCAATTCAGTAGTGAGAACAGAATTTTCCACTTGAGACAGAACAACTTGATACCTCATACACATACACCTCACTCCTTCAATTTCTACATTTATAACTCATATACTTTTTCATTACTTAAGATGAACAAAATAGGCTTTTAAGCTTACAGGAATTTAAAACCTGCAATAGAATTAGAGTCCTTCTACCTTTGGCAGTGACCCTGATGCCATATAATGTCGCTAGTGAATGAAAACTAATTACGGTTCTTTCAAGCTAAAAAGCAGCAGCTGAATACCACTAATTATGCAATGAAGCGAACAATAATACTAAGAACATAGCAACAAATGTATTCACAGGAAAGACAAATAAAGAATAAATGCAGCAAATCAGCTTTTGTGGCAATAAATGGCAAATGCTGAAATCTTCCTGTATTACGAAATGGACATTTCTAAATGCTTAATTATCATACAATGATTACTTCTAGCTCATCACGAAGGCAATTTTCATAGCTGTCACATACCCCTAAATGCATCTTTAACACATATTGATGATCGTGAGCTTTGTATTAATGGAGCTATACCTAGGCTCATGTGGCCAACAGCTAGAGTTGACATTCAGTTATGCCAATAACCTCAGACCAATTTATAAGATCACAGTTGTGTTTGGATTTGCGGGAAGTGATTGCAATTCGACTGTGTTAACCTGGCCAAATTGCTCCCCCATGCAAGGCTTCTATTTTAGTCAAATTAGATGCTACATAAAGTCCGAAGGATTCAACTGGGAACATATGCCACTTATATCCTGAATGTGGTCTCATTCAGGAGAGACTTATTGGATGAAGAGAGACTGAGAACATAAACACAAACTCAACCTGATGGGTACCTGTTTCACCAGTGCCGTGGGTCTCCCCACCGTTCCTCTCAGTAAGCATTTGCCCCCAGACTCAGCAAGAGATGGGACACCGAACCTGCTCACACCTACCTGGCCTCGGTTTTCTGGCCTCTCATGGGCTAAGTACCTCATTTCCTTATGGGTAATTTAAGAAACTTTCAAGGGCAATTTAGTAAATTCGACTACATGTAATTTTTGCCTTCCATGCTATGCTCTCTTTAGAATCTAATTGTTGCAGGAAAATTAACACTGAAGGTGAGTTTATGATAATGTATATTTTATGTAAATGAACTGAAGATTTTAATAAAGTCTTAATAGTTTGAGCTTGGGTAAGGATTAAGCACTGTAGAAAGAAGCTTGCATACAATTTTGAAATTTTAGAGGAGGAGGAGTTCCAGCAATACCGGAACTAATATTAGAATAAAAGACAGCAAAGTAAGTTCTAGAACTCTGAAATTAATTACATGCGACTTTGAAAAAGTCATTTGTAGTTTACTTACAAAATCGTCTATGATTCGGTTATTTTTAGTATTCTTAGTAATAAATTCCTATCTGTAATGTTTATAGAACTTCTTGATCATTCTGAAGAGGGAAAAATTTTTTTTTTTTTTAAAGAAAGGAAGACATAGCCTTTTTCAGTTATGAGAGATGTTAGAATCTTGGACCAAATTTCAGAATGGGGAGACAGATTGCAGGTCGACCCACAAATAAAAGCTCTTTTCCTTAAAATTAATTAATTAAATAGGAAGAGAGAGAAACAAAAGGAAGAGTGAGGTTGAAAGAATATAATCCCACCTGTATTTCAGCGAGGCTAATGAAATGACAGGGAGCTCTGAGTCCATCAGCCTTTACATATTAGGTCTTTAAAACTCATCCTTAGGCCTTCTTATCTCAGTCTATAGTCTCTCACTGGCAACCCCCACTGTCTGCACCCTAGTTCCAGGCACCATCACCTCCAGCCCAGCCCACCAAGGTCGCATCCTTCCTGTACACCCACATCCACTCCTCACCCCTCCCTGTCCTCCACCCTGCCCCTGCAATCCAATCTCGGTATTAAAACCAGAGTAGCCTTTCCAAATGGCACTCAAACTACAGCTCTGCGTAAACCCTTCATTGGATTCCCAGTGCCCTTAGGGCGAATACCAAAATCCTGACTATGGCCTATAAAGCTCTGCATGGTCTTGCTCCTTCCTACCCTCCAAACACATAACATGTCACCTGTCTTTTCATTAAACCAACCCAGCCTCCCTCCCCCAACCCTCTACTCAGTGAACTATTTTCTATTCATTCTTCAAATCTCAAGAATAATGGCCTGAGGACAGTGGTCTCTGCCCCAGACCAAGTCTGATCTTTGCATTAAATGTTCTTATAGAACCAAATACCATTCCACCATAAGACTTACCATTGGGAATTACACATTTGGGAATGTGATCATGGGATTTCGTGTCTAAATCCCCAATTAAATGGTAAGGGCTATGAGGAAGAAACCCTGTTTAGTTATTCACCATCGTGTTCTAATGAATGCATAGTTCCAAACCACAGAAATATGCAGTAAACATGTTGAAGGAACAAATGAAAGCAAGTTCAGTTTTTAAAAATTTTAATACTAATCTGTTAAAAAAAAACACCCAATTCTCCCACTCCCCCATGCTCAGACACAGGAGCTGTCGTTAGAGTCTTCCTTTTCTTCATTCACTATTAACCTTTAGTCTCATGATTCTTCCTTGGACATAACTTTTCTTCTCCATTTCACTCCACAGTCACAGTGTCCGCATGCCAGCACAAACACCATGCTTTTAGAAGTAAAATTTTATAATTGTTCAACAGGGCTGAGAAACTCCCTCGCATACTGCATTTCGCGTACTGCTGCAAAATTTAGTTTGCATCCCAGGAATAAGGAAAACATCTGCTATATAAGATTATAGTATGGAGTGTAAGAGTTTTTGACTATGTTAGACGTTAGTTTCAGGATTTCGTTAACCAATGTCACAATAATAAAAAAAAAAAGTTAGTTTCTTAAACTAATTGTCCTAGTTCATCAGAGACTGCAATGAATGAAGCTAAATAACTTCATTTCCCAAATGTTCCCAATATAAAATATCAACTTTGCTAGGAAAGTCTAATCACTTTCTAATTAGGGTAATTTAGCAATTTCTTCTTTTCTCAGATTGCTCACTTCCTAGAACGTCCTCATCTTACTTTACCTATTAAAGAACTATAACCCACATACAACTGAGGCCTCACTCTGCCCAATTTCTCATAAACTTCAAATGGCAGAAAATTGTATGAAATAAAATGAAAGCAATTTCAGCTTTTATCATCTTCCATCAAGGGGCAGGATGGCAGAAGTAAGATCAAAGACACTCGATACACTACAAAACATGATAAAACCCTCTATTTCTATTACTTCTAATGTTATCCGACCCGAAGCATTTTCCAAATTCAGCCTATAACTCTGCACTTTTCTTCCCGGTCCTCTCCAATTTGAATTTGTCTGCCTTTCTCCTGATAGTGATTTTTAATAGGTCTTTTTATTATAAATCTGACTCTCTGCTTACCCAGGTTGACATCATGTGTTATGTGAGTGTAGACTGAGGTACAGGGACCCGGGAATCCTCTTACATGAATAATTTTTGTCCCTATTCCAAAATGCTATGCACCCTTAAGAATGTATTAAGAATTATTCCTTCCATAAAGATTTCTCTGATGCTTTCATCATTCACTTTGTATACTTACATAATAATTAAGTTCCGTATCAAATTTTTAGCCCTTGCATATATACTTGATGATCAAATTTTGAAGCTGGAAAAGTTTATGGAGATCATCCAAATGAATTCCTTTTTCTTTTTTTTTTACAGATGAAAAAATGAAAACTGTTGTTTCTCAACCGTGTTACAGCTGTTTGTCTCACTATCTCACAATACCGAGGTGCCTAGAGAGGGAAGAACCGTTGTACACTGTTTTCATCTCTCTCTCAGCCAGTGCATGTGACTATTTACAAAATAAGTAACTATTTAATATCTAAACTGAATAAATTAGAGGTAGGATGTTAAGAAAATGACAAAAAGGGAGTCACTTGTCCAAATTCCTCAATTTCAAATAAGAAAACTACAGCCTGAAAATAACTACTTTGTACAAGATTATACGACTAGCTAGTGGCAAGCATGAAGTATTTAAATACATGATTTGTATATTATGTATAACTATTAAGAAAGAAAGTGAATAATAAATGCCAATTCAAGATAATTTCTTTCTGAGAGGTAAGGGAAGATAAAAATGGGGGAAAGGAAAAGAAAGGACGTCTAAGACAACGGTATTCTTACGATGACTACTGGGTCCCTGGGAGTCCACTGTACTGGTGTTCTTTAAGACCTACAAATACTATTGTAATGGAAGCTTTCTATTGAGCTTTGACATACCATAGAAACCTCCACAAATATGAAGTGAATGGCTTGATGAATCATTTGAACACATCTGTGTAACCGGCAACCTGCCTGGGATACGGAAATTTACGAGAACCCGCAAGCTTCCTTGTGCTCCGTTCCAGTCCTCACCCTCCAAAGATAAACACTTATCCTGACTACAAACAACACAGAGTAGTGTTGTCTGTTGTTGAGCGTCATACAAATGGAATCACACATTATGTACTCGTTGGTGTCTGGTGTCTTTTGCACAATAGGTCGGTGATCCAATCACGCTGTTCCTTATAATTCCTGTTTGGTCATTCCCATTTATGAATAGCCTAAGAATACTAAAACTCATTTACCCTGTTGTTGATGAACATATGTATCATTTCCACTGTTTGGCTCTAATAACAATTGCTGCTACTGATGTTTTCGTTCATACATAAGGATATATTTCTGCCAGGATTATACCTGAGCATGGAGCTGCTGCTTCATAGGATACATATGTGTTCAGGTTTAGCAGAGACTGGGAAATAGTTTTCTAAAGTTATTAGACCAATTTATACTCCTACTACCAGTGTATGAGAGTTTGAATTGTGCAATGGCCTAATATTTGGCATTATCGGTCTTTATTTTAGTCATTCTAGTGGGTGTTCTACTCATATTTTATAAAAACTTCATATCTATTCAATTTAATAAAAACACTTTTTTAAATATGGAGCATTTTAAAAGTAAAAGGTCCCATGATTTAAAAATCTGCTTTTAATTGAACTTCTTGTATCATGAAAACCTGAACTCTGCTATCTGGATTGACAGATAGACAGACATTAGTATAAACACAGATTATGATAGTCATTAGAAAAGCATATTAGCATAAAGTTAAGAGCCAAACTGAACACAGACCATCTGAATTAAATCTTGGATTCCCCTCTAATTAGCTGTGTAATCTTGGGAAAGTTACTTAAATACATTTGCCTTATGTAGATTCCCCATCTACAGAATGCCAATAACATTAGTATATGCTACATAAAATTGTTAGGATCAAATAAACTAATATATATAGTGAAAAATACAGTAAGCGGTGAATAAATATTAGTTGGTCTATTGTATCTAAGCCTACATGAGATTATTGACATATACACACATTTTTACACAGCCATTACCCAAACTTCTGTGAATTAAGTGCAAGTCACCCTTCTTCTCCCCTATTCCAATTATACACCTAAGAAAAACATCCCATATTTTTTAAAAAAAAAAAAAAAAGGAAAGAAAATAATAGGGTAATATAAGCACAATTACTCTAAATTTGTACTCAGATTTGCCTAGATTCTATAGCAAAGTTAAAAAAAAAAAAAAGTCATAGAACAGGTTAAAAATCAACTTGTCCAAACTCAATTTCAAATAAGGAAAATGAAGCCTGGAGAGGTTAAGTGCTTTGTGCAAGATCACATATCTAATTATTAACATATATAAAGCTCAGTGACCCTCGAGTCAGTGCTCAGATATGTTCCCTAATAAAGCCTCCCCATCTGTAGCAAGATTTGAAATGCTAAATCAATTAGGGTCCATAGACCAGGGTCAGAATTATGAAATACATTCAAAACTCCTTGGGAAGGAAGGTGAAACGTTAATATTAACTGAAATTGTACACACATTTTATCATCCAAACTTAAATTTAACTGCTCCAAGATATCGAATAACTTATGATTTATGTAGTATATAAAGACAAATTTATATCATTCTATTAAATTAATAAAATACTGTGAGAATCAATCACATTACCTAAATCAAAAATACTATCCAATTTGTAGAACTTTGTATATTTCCAAGGATAATTAATATGCCTCTCAATTCTGAAAGATACCATCTTATTCTATATTCTTTTCAATTATTTTTATTTGCTTTTAGTGGGATCTCGAGTGAATCAGACTAAAGATAAAGATAACTGATTTGTGTTCTTTTGTACTTAATGGAAGATTCTTTAAAGCAAAATTAATTTTTGAGTATTTATTTATTTTATGGAAATGAGATTTGCAAATATGAAAGCTAAGTATTAGCAAAGGTCAAGATCTCTCTCTAGTTTAAATATTTATTTTTACATCAACCAGGCTATCAACTAAGCATGTAGTTCATTTGTACAACTTTGTCTTCATCCCTGAAACATAGACCATAAACAAATACATTGCACAGCCATCCTTAGAAACAAAGGTATCAGTAAGGTCACAAGTTATTGGGCTTTATCCCCAGCACCTCTATCCTATTTAAATATCATCCACCTTTTATCTCCATAGTCCCTACCACCTGGCACAATTTATCCATCCATGACCATGAATGGATGGAACACAATTCCTTCCATAGCTCAGATGGGATAAAAACAAACTGCCAATCTATCCATTAACAGAGATCCTAGTTTTTTCAGGAAGCACTCATACGGGCCTGGCACATAGCAAGCATTTCATTAGCTGAGAGAATATCTAGAAAATCTTTCCCTGCCCCCCAACATTTTAGTAAGAAAATTTTCAAATCCACAGTAAAGTTGAAAGAATGGTATGGTATTTACCTATATATTAACTATCTAAGCTCTATAAATGTTGACTTTTTTTTTTTGGAATTGTTTTATCATATATCTACCCATTAATCCACTATCTATCCAGCTATCTATCCATGAATCTACCTTATTTTTTGATGCATTTCAAAGTAAGTTGCAGATACCATTACCCATCACACCAAAAGCTTTTGATATAATTTTTTATTTTGGTTTCTCTTTTTCTGAAGTTAAAATTTTGTTTGTGAAATATACAAGTCTTAAATTTAGCATTTGAGAAGTTGAGAGATGTGTACGCCTAAGTCAAATATTCTTTTTCACCATAGATTAGTTTTATTTAACATAGAACTTCACATGGAATACTACAGTATTTTCTATTGCGTCAGACTTCTTTCACTCAAAGTTTGCTTTATGTATTACAAGTACATTCCTTTACATCCTTGAGTAGTATTTCATTACATATTTTTAATATCCAATCTTCTTCTCATGACTAGATATTATTCTAATATTCTAAATATAATATTCTAATATCTCTATTAGAAATAGCCCTAAAGTATTTTCTTACATTGTTAATATGTCTTTTTGTGGCTGTACGCTTTTACTACTTCTGGGTAGATTTCTCGAGTGAATCTGCTGGTCTATACATAAATATATGTTTAATTTTGTTTAAGAAAAAACTTCTAAGGCTTTTTCCAACGTACGAGTGTTCTGGTTTATCTACCTTCTTACCAACTTGGTGTTGTTGCATAATTTTCTAAATACATAACCATATAGATTATAGTTAATTCTAAATATGGCACATCATACCACACGTTCCTAAAGAGCTTCATGAGATATAACTGGGTTGAAGTGATTTGGTCCTAAGATAAAACTGTGGCAACCACACATTAGTCTTACGAGGTATTCGAATGATGGCTGCCGGGTCATGGAAGCGTGGGCGGCTTAACTTTTCTTGGAGTCTAATTGCCATTCCCCACTCAAGTGCAGCTTCTTGAAAATTGGTTTCTTATTACTCCCTCTAACCCTAACATCCCCTTAAATGTTTGCTGAATTGATTTCAGCAGTTACATTGAAATTATAGCTAGACTAAGCATGCCAAGTTCCCTAAGAAAAGAAATCAGGTCTGTTTGTCCGCCACTGTCTTCTTAGCACCTACTACGAAGTGCCTGGAGCCTTAAGCACTCAATAAGTATTCTTCCTCTAGCTTCTTTTTATGTGGGAAAATGGTAACTGCTCCTCAGAGTCTCTTTGAAGACAGAAACAATATGTGTAAAAGCCAGGTACATGGTACACATTCGACAAGTCCTTAACTACTTTTAGGTACTTCTTGGTGATCTAAGATGGTTTCTTTTCTTTTTTGCATATATAATCTTTACTTCTGAAATCTCAACTACTCCCATAGCTTCTCATCACTAACTCTGACATCTCCCTAAGTTCTAATTCTCTTTCCAAAAGACTACTGGGCATCGTATCATCACTTGATGGTAAAACTCACGTCTTCAAACTCAATCTGTCATCTAAAATCAAATATTCCCATTTCGCTTGCAATGAAACCATCGCACACCCAAGCAATTCCTAAACTTCCTTGACTCCTTCTTCTTCTTCTTCAGACATTTGCTTGTCAAATCTGGTGAATTCTTCCTAAAGAGACACACATTTATATTTTATTTCCCTTCCCTCCTCCATTCCAAATACCAGTACCCTAAATTCAGACAATTACTTGCCTCTGAATTGTAGTATTAAAATGACACCCCAACGAAGTTCCTCATCTCCAATCTCTCCCTATATTTAATCCATGTTTCATTTGCCATGATTAATCTTAGAGCATTGCTAAACTCATTTTGCTCAGCTCTCAAAAACCTCCCATGACTTCCTGTTGCCTATTTAGTACATTCGGATTACTTCATCTAACATTTAAGTTCTCTTTCTAGCCCCACCTCCCCCCCCCCCACCCCGCAATCTCATGTCCCATTGCAGAAGTCGCCCCTTCTCCAAGGTGGATATGGAAGCCTGAAAACGTGAGCAGCACGAAGCCCTATACATACACAAATATGTTTTCCTATACATACATACACTTTACGGGGCTCTCTTTGGCATACCCGAATTCCCAACATCATTACTCTCACACTGTGGAGTCATTATTAGTAAAATGAGGGTTATTCGAACCCAAGCACTGCAATACCGTGACACGACCTGATAACTAATAGAAGACTAATAAATGACTAATGGGCAAGGACCATCTACAGCGTGGATACACTAGACAGAGGATTCACGCCTCGAGCGGGGTGGTGTGAGATGTCATCATGCTACTCAGAACTGTGCGCAATCTAAAACTTACAAATCCTTTATTTCTGCAATTTTCCATTTAATATTTTAGGACGCCAGTTGACCAATGGGTGGGTAACTGAAACCATAAAAAGCAAAATTGTGGATATGGGAGGGACTACTGTAGTCTCTTAAACTCCAGTCAAAAAACGTCAGAAGCTGGTTCCCAAAAATGATCGATCAATCGCTTGTGTCACTTCCACGGCCCTTGTGTTAGGAAAGCATCGCCCCTCATCTCAAGTCCAAATTCTATCCTTCATTCGAGGCCCAGAAAAATGCGACCAGTCCTTCCATGAACCACCAACTGAACAGTCTGATCTTTCTCTTACCTGAGTAGTAATATGTTTACACACAGATTATGGCACTGACCCTTTCCGATGTCATATGTAATAGGTTTCTATGCCTCTCATGTGCACATAACGTACCTGTCACAAAGTTGACGTTCGAATAATAGCAGGTATTTTTTTTTAAGCTTCATATGTTCCAGCAAATTTCACAAGTTACTCTCACTTAGTTCTCACAATAGTGCTATAAAACATGCTTGACGTTGTGTAGCATTTGCAGAAGCGGAGGACCATGTTGCACAGGTGGCGACACAGAGATTACAGGCTCTTTGTTCAAGCTTATCATCCTCACAGCAACATGCCATGTGCAAAATAAGTGCTCAGTTAACAAAAAGTAGTAAGTTCTTCAAATGGTTCAGAAACGAAAAAAGTAATTTACTGACTGAAACCAAATAAGAAAGTAGATATACCAATAAGCCAATCGCAGGTAGTTTAAACTTACATTTTTTTATGATACGAAATGGGTAACTGGGACATACATTTAAAAGTGACTCTAAATTTGGAAGTCGTCCTGAAACGACGGAAATAGCAAAATACTATCCTGCTGCAGACAAAGCAAACTTAATTTATCTTAAGTAAAATAATCCAAAACACCTGGAAGGCAATAATGACCAAAAAAAAAAAAAAAAAAAAAGACCTGAAGGAAAGAACAGATAGCAGATGATATATGGCTTGCATTACAATAGAGGAACAGAAGGATGAAAGAAAGAAAGAAAAAAAAGCCTAATGTAATTTTGCTGTGAGCTCAGAGGAATCATGATACTGAAGAGAATTTCACCTAGAAAGCTCTGGTCAGTTCTGGATATCACGGTGTGTAATAACTATAAAATACTGGAGGCACTTCCGGGGAAAGCAATAAAAATGAACCCGAGAATAGTAGAATGTGGGCTGGATCTACACAGTGCTTCTGGCACAAGTAGACCGAAATTCACTCTCAACCATTTATTTCCATTAACACAGCAGCAAAGAACAGATCTGCTGTAAGAATCAAACATTTTTGCGAGCATCTACATCTGTGCATGCAAACTTAATACAACTCTAAAAAATCTGCATAAAGTCTCTTTTCAGAACTTAAAACCTAGAGAAAATGGGCTACCATCCAGTTTTCTCTAGATAAAAGATCAGTAAACCCAGGAAGATTTTTGTTTCTAATAAAAGCTTAACCTTCTACAAGGAATGGGCAAATTAGGCAAATGAACATTAACAAAAAGAGAATGAATGCATTCCTGAAGAAAAGGCGCAGTTCCCTAATGGTTAAGAGACTGGGTTCTCTATCTCTGTGCCTGGGTTCAAATCCCAGCTCCACTAAGTACTTAGCTACGTTCACTCTGGACAAATTAGTCTACCTCTCCAGACCCTGGTTCGCTCAAGGCTAATAACAATGCTAACACCAAAGTGGTAATAAAGATGAAATGAACTAACATAGCTTAGTGCGCTTAGAACGGCATCCGACACACTGACACACAATTAACATTCATCATTAGTTATTGCATGTTATTTTCAAAGAGCGGGCCTGAAATCAAATGATAAAGGGAAGGAAAGATTAGGGGAAATTGTCCAAAATTTATAGTCAGAAATTCTGGGTTCAAACTGGAGTCCTAGGACTTATTTGATGTGTGACATGAAATGCTCTTGTTCTCTGTGCCTCAGTTTCTTCGGACATGATATTTCTTTTCTTATACCAAATAGTTTTTATAATGAAATTATAGTCTTTAAAAGGTCATAGAAATGTTATTTTATTATTATCGGTGCATATTGGAATACAGTGCTTAATAGATGTTCAGTAAATGGATGTTAGATGATGTTAGATGAATCCCATTACAAACAAATTGTTTTCAGGCAACTACTTGAGGAATTGTTTTGAAGTAATTATTCAGAAAATAGAAGAGAAAAATTCACATAGCTGACACAAAACAATCCATTTAGGCGTTTAACTTATTGATTTGTTTTGCTTCCAGATAATTCTCTCAAATTTCACTTTTGTATTTATATAACAAAAGGTTTGTATATAAAATATTTTTAAATTATTTTTCTCATTAAGAATAGCAACACAATATATAAAGTCATCAAATTTAAAATATACCCTATATATTAGGTATCAAGCTATGAAATCATTGTTTTAGCTGTTTCAGATGTGAGCTCAATGGATAACATCCAAGAAGTATTTGAGTGAACAGATCCATTCCCCCCTAGGCCTTTTCGGGAAATAAATGCAAAATGAATGAATATAAATTTATAAGAAGACTCTCTGCTATGGAATCTTTTTTTAAAAGGACATTTTTTGAGGTACAGCAAAAGGATTTTTTGACTTGAAGTCCTACCTTGCTTCCACAGAAAATGGTAAATATATAGAATTTCACCAAGAACAGACTCGAAATGTGAAAAGATGAAAAGACATATAAGTCCACAAAGGACATATTCGGAAAGCAGCTGTGGGAGGAAGAAGAGCAGGGAAATGCAAGGGAGGACCTTCTTGATGACTAAATTGCATGCATGGTGATCTAACACTTTGGTTGGTAATTGAGGTAAACTGACCATCTATCAATCAACTTCACGAAACAGGCCACAGTATATTTTCCACACGTGAATGTCTAAGTGTCACATTCCATTGTGACTTCCCTTACTTTGAAATTATCATTTCTTTTCAAACTTTTGATTTCTCTCACTTTTCCTGGTAATGGAAAACACCTATTTCTTTTCTAACTTTTGGTCCTAAAGTTAAGACAAAAAGTTAATGATCCATTAGACCCAGCTTATTTCTGCACAGTGGCACCAAAGAGGTATATTGCGGAATGCTCATTTTTCTACTTTATGGAATTAAAGTGATTAAGTATTAAAAACAATAATAACAACATTAAAAACATTTGTTTGACATGTGTAGAGGTTAGCACGTCTGCATGACACACAAAGTCCCGGGTTCACGCCCCAGGGGAGCCACAGTCCATGGTCTATGGCCATGCCACCCTGAACAAGCCTGATGCCTGGTCTCAGATGCTAAGCAGGGTTGTGCCTGGTTAGTACTTGGATGGGAGACCACCTAGGAAGACCAGGGGCTGTACTCATAAATAATAGTAAATAAACAAACAAACATTTGTTGACTGTATACCAGAGGTCCCCAAACCCCGGGCTGCAGACCAGTACCGGTCCGTGGCCTATTAGGAATTGGGCCACACAACAAGAGGTGAGCGGCGGGCCAGCCAGTGAAGCTACATGTGTACTTGCAGCCGCTCCCTAGTGCTAACATCACGGCCTCAGCTCTGCCTCATGTTAGATTCTCATAGGAGCACCGGTACCATGTACCATATGCGACAAATGTGGTATAGCTTTTAACAGTTACATGGCGTCTTTCTACTTATTAGTGCATTCGACCCTTGTAACAACTCTAAAATAAACACATATCATTATCACCATTTTAAATTTGAAGAAAACCTCCACAGCCAACACCATACTTAATAATAAAACTGTAACAGCATTGCCATGGAAGTCAAGAATAAAAGAATGCTTCTTTTGCCATTCTCATGTAGCACTGTTCTGAAATTTCTAGCTAATGAGGTGTAAATGATGCAAAGGAGAAAAATAATATATTTTATTTTCATGCAGTTTTATTTCTCAATATATAAAACTCAATAAAATTAACTTAAAAACCTGAACAAAGAAAAGCAAAAACACTGTAGCAGTCAGGTTTGTGTTTGGTGAAATGATAAAAACAACTGTAATAAACAATGGCTTAAATATGCAAAGGTCATTCCCCCACATAAGCAGTGTGGAAGGGGAGGGCATTCCACAAAATCATTGCGGAGCAGCTTCTTCCAGTTGTCACCCTGCCATCCCTTAGGAATATCCTGGCTCCTAGATCCAGCAATCCCTGCATTCCAGCCAGAAAAGAGAAGAAAGAAACAAAGACGTACACCTTCCCTTAAAAAAACACTGGCGGATACTTCTGCTCACATGCCGCTGGCCACAACGACCTCACATGGCCATACATAGTGGCCAAGCAGGTTGAGCAATGTCTTCATTCAAGATAACCATGTGTCCAACAACGACAACAACAAAAAACCAAGAGTTCTATTAAGGAAAAAGAGGAAAATGCATTCTGGGCATCAACTGAAAGTCACTTCCTCAAATCAGATCAAAATATCCACAATTAAAAAAAATAAATCATGAAAAAAAATGAAGTTGATAAAAAATTGCACTAGAAACTATAAAACTTTGCTAAAATTTTTCTAAATTTTAAATAAATGAAAATAAGTATTATCTTCCTGGATTAAAAGATCCCATAATGTAAATATCTGCACTCTCCCCAGATTCATCGACAAGCAGTATGTAATTAAAGTCCCCAAAGAATTATTTGGAAGCTAACAAAATGATTCTGAAATGTTAGAAAATAAATGAATGAAGGCTGGTAAGAAATCTGAGAGAGAAAAAAGAGAGCAAACAACTTAAGATTTCGATTTGCTTACACAGACCACCAGGATGGGAGGGCCATGAATAATTTAAGACCTGAATGATTCAGTCACTGATCACTGGCCTGCATATAAAGAAGGGAAAACTCGTAAGTACTAGATTTTCTTCTCCGAGGCTGCCTTTCATTCTTTGTACATATTTTTGCCACTGCTTGACAAGGAATGCGGTGGTGTGAAGATGTGACAGCCACATGAACTGGAATTCCAGCAGCTGCCTGGCCCTTCTCCCCTGGAATTAAAAGCCCTCAACGCCAATTCTGGAACTTGAAAGAAAATCCTTAATATAATCGTAAATCCCTTGAAATCTATCTCCCCCGCTCCTGCTGCTGCTGCAGCCACATGTACCCACAGATATCACCCCAAGAATTCACCGGCGCATATTACCTGTGTCACTTTACACGGGCCCTTCATGCCTCTGAACCCACCGTGCCGTTAACAAAACCAGTGGTACTGGGGTGGGCACTCTGTAAATTTCCTTCCACACTGTCATTCTGTGAGTCTGGGTTCCAAGAATATGAGTCATCACTGAAGGATCCATGTCAGAGAGCTAGACTAGGGCAGCTTGCCTCGGGCCAGGGTGACCAATGAGCAAATAGGATGAGACTCTCGAAACCTAACGGGGATTACTAAAGCTGAATATTTACCATGATCCAGATACTCGTATAGTCTCTACTCCCCTTGATCTACAAATTTAAAGGCAAACCACCAAGGAAAAGTGTATCTAAACAATGATTAATACATCCACATACTGTCAAGGTTTCAAGTTTCATGTATAAATTCCAGACTGGGGGAAAAGAGTTCCCTAAGCACTTTAAGCAGAAAAAAAAAGAAAAAAGAAAACATCATGATATTTGTAGCCCATCTTTATACTTAGATCTACTGTCGATTTAAAAATGTATTTTACATTTTTTGTTGTATTTTCTTCCTCTTTCGAGAGGAAGCAAGTCACCTAAAGGCCCTATTCAAAGCAGTAAATTATTGGTCTCAATTCTTCCGTCCCCTGAATTAACAGTACACATCATTCCTATGAGGTACCATGTGAGCTTAAGTCAGCATACCTTGAGTCAGTCTTGGCCATGTGACTCAGTTTGGCCAATGGGCGGCTAGAATGTGTGATGCAAGTAGTGGGGCAAGTGACCTTGCACTGTTGTGTTCCTGCCTGAGCCACGAACGTCTCAAGACGTTACCGGTCCAAAAGAGGAGACATACATAAAATAAACCAGGACTCAGCCCTCAGCCTGGGTCCAACTGCTCTAGCACTGGTCAGCTGCACGCCAGCTGATCTAACGCATAAGAAATACATGATTTTGTTTGCATGCCACTGAGATTTTTTATGGCTGTTTGTAATGTAGCATTATCATGGCAATAACTGACTAACACACTTACCTACCACGCATACGTATTAAGACAAACGTAACAATGAAGCGCTTTTCCAAAGAAAATATGCTTTTTAAATTTCAGAGTACTAAGAAAAAGGGCAAGCAGAACACTTTTAAAAAGTAGATACAAGAAGAAGGAGTGACTATCACTGTGGTACTGACTAAAGTAGCAAAGACCTCGTCGGCAAGTGTTATTACTACATCTAGCTTAGAGGTGATAAAACAGAGGCACAATAATTTTCCACAAAATGTCAAAAACAGGATTCCCTCTTAGGTTTTCTGATTTCAAATACTGTGCACCTCCAGTGAACAAGGCTCTTCTAAAATCTTCTAATGCATAGAAAGTATACAAAGTCATCTACAGTTGTGAAGATGCTATTCATCACTCAGAAATTAAAGAGGCTTCGGGTTCATTTCAAGTTTCTATGCTGTTGATGAGCTTCTTTCCTCAACAAAAACATCTAGAAGTGGAGTGAAAAACTTTTACAAAGCCCTAAGAAAAGCTTTAGAGACTAGATGAAACAGAAGTTCCTTGTACAGAGAGGTGAAATTTCCATGTCAAAACATCCCTCTTTAGGACAGGAACTACTGTCTTTCCAAAACAGAAATTAGTGTTTTCTCATGGATACTCGCGTATGAAAACTCTTTTATCTAAACATATGCTCTGCAGCTGGTTCAGGATTGAGTGTCTATCCTACCATTGGATGTATATCATTACCTAAAACTCATGATCTTCACATCCTAAGAACCACGTAGCATTCTCTTTCATTCTTGAATCTCCAGGGGAGAATACAGAGACATTACTAGAGTTATTTGTCTTTAGCATGAACGTTTGGCAGGGATGCTTTCACTTCCAGATGCTTTCTTATTTTTCATCTGTTTAATGACCTTCCTCAGAGAGTTTCTAAGTTTGGCTCCATCTGTGTATTATGGGGAAGAATGTTGAAGGCATCCTCCCCGTTACGACTGCCAAATGAAGGTTTCGATACATAAAAAGACTCTCCTCTTCCCATCCTGTTCAGTTATGAAATAAGCTCTATATAAAGTGACATGTTTATCAACTTCTATCAAGGCCAAGAAGGAGGAGCTGAATCTAAGCACCTCTTTGGGACTCTACAGTCCAGGTAGCAGCTGACTGTTTTCTGGACATCAGCAGCTGTCTTAGGTGCAGGATGACTATAGACTTCAGATGTATAAGGTATTAAAAATACTCAGATGAGTTCGCCATAATGAAAATGTTGGGCATAGTCAGACTATTTCAGAAAACATATGATCGGAATAACTTTTAGCATGAATAATTTGCCCAGATTCTCCAAGTGGTTATAATCTCAATTTTGTTGGGAATTTTGCAAATACCATTTAGATATTGGGTTAAATTTATTTTCGATAAAATAATAAAAAATATATAGACTAATCTAACATGAAGTAGAACAGAAACAACTCACCTATACACAATTCAGTCATGCCAGGGTCTCATTGAATCAAAATATCTAACAAAACTGAAAATGAGCAGAAAAGACCTAATTTCGGGGAAATTGAAATAAGTGTGACAAAACTGACCCTCCTTTCAGAGTCCATTTATTAGTATTTTCAAACATTTGCAATAAGCCTGATTTTCTATCCTCTGTAGCCAGAGTTGATCGTTTAAAACGATTTGGAACCAAATATGGAATGCCTTATCTCTGAAAACCTGTAACTTTATAATTCTTTGTTGTGCTTTCTTTGAACTTGCAAGACTGCATAATGAGACATTATGCTCTCTTATTCAGAAGACTTTAGAGACTTTCGTTCCAAAAGCAACACATCCACAAACTGACTAATTTCAGAAGCCTAAAACATGTTACTGTGCTTTCCTTTATCTAGAAAGATCTAGAAAGAGGCGACCTTGACTGTCCCATACCCGTACAGCAACATGAAAGCAAGAGCTGTACAGTTCACACTGTGCGTACCTCACACACGACAATGAATTCACGTAAGCGTTGCTATGTTTGATGCTAGTTCTAATGACAATGAAGAAGTCTGGGATAGACGTTTTAGCTCATCTATAAACCTTTATGATTTTCCTGTACTTTCCATGGAACTACCATCGCATTGGGAAAAATCACATCAAGTGATCATTTCTTCACGCCTTCACTTTAAATTGAATATCATCGTGTTTACACCAAAGCATTTGTCTTTGAGGGCTTTGAGAAACGCACATAACTTTCACATCATGTGATAATCACGTCTTTTCTGGGAGCTCGAGACACGGTAATTACAAATAAAGCCTACGTGATGGGTTTGACACGGGATGCGGCGCATGAGGCTCGGGACATCTGGAAGGGCCGGCGGGAAGTCCCTTCCCATGCAGCCCACGCTCCCACCCGCCTCCTCCTCCCTGGTCCCGGCTTGTGTTCCCACTTCCAGCCAGACAGGAGCGCAGCGAGTCTTTCTTCTTCAGGGACTAACATTTACAGAAAATGAAAACAAGGCTATCTCCTTGGAATGCTGATGGCATCTATTCACTAAAAGATCTCTCCTCACCCAGAGCAAAGCTGAAAGGATGAAAGAAGCGAAAGAGAAAGATAACCATGTTCCTTTCGCATGCATTTTCGCCAAAAAAACCACAGGGCGTAAAGAGCACAAGGACCTCACGGAGCCGAGCCGCTTTGCATCCTGTAAGGCGCAGCACGAATCTGGCGGAACGTTTGCCAACAGCGGCTTGTGTTATTGTTCATTAAAGGGAGCGAAGTGCCAAACTTAAAATCCATTCCGATCAAAAGTATCAAACTTAAAAATGTACAGTTACTATGTGAAGCTGAAGCGTCACGGGCAACCTAACCTTTTCAGAAAGAATTCCTAGTGTGAACCGTAAGATAAGATGCCCACTTGGCAGACCTGATTTTCCCACTGTCTTATGCACATAATAACCTAAAGGATTTTTCCTTTATCTAGAACAAGTGAGACGAAATAGTTGTTATTCTTATTTTGATGCTCGTGAAGGGCAGACCCAGTGAAGCTTATCCACAATAATAATGATTGATGAGCTTCCTCTAATGATAATCCTTAATACATCAGAGACCAATCCCAATAGGTACAAATGGCAATGAAATTCCTACTCAGTGAAGGGTATTTGTGACTACACATAAACATGAACAATTAGTAATTGTGTGTGTGTGTGTGTGTGTGTGTGTGTGTGTGTGTGTGTGTTTAAGCATCTACGCCAATCCCAGCGTGGCATTAAGGAGAGCAGTCGGTGTAATTTTAAATTCCTGAGTGTCCATGCCAGCTGTGCCGCTTAAGGACAGTAGACGTTAGGGAATTTCTGTGAAATGTAGAGCCCACGTGTATAAAATGGGCCCTGCTCCATTGTTTTCCTCTGCTGATTTTATACTCTGTGAGGTCGAAGACTTCGTCTCTCCGGTTCGTTTTTGTCTTACACGTGTCCAGCATTAAGGCCTGGCTTTTAGTAAATGCAGAATAAATATTGGATGACTAAAAGAATGAAATCGCTCATCATTCAGTAAATATTTATCGTGTACCTCACGTGGTACAGCACTGTTCTAGTCGCTGGGTGTAAGTTTGTGGGTAGGGATGAAGGGGTAAAAAAAAAAAAAAAATCCCTACCTTTAGGGAGCTTACAGTCTAATGGGAATGATAATTAACAAAGCAAGTAGGCAAAATTGATACCAAAACAAAACAAAAAAAGCCTAAAGCTTGGAAGGAAGGTATGAGATGCTTGGGAGGGCAGTGAGATTTTCGTTAGGATTACTCGGGAAGTCCTTGGTAAGGAGGTGACTTTCTCGTAAAGCCCCGAAGGCAGTGGGCTGCTACCCACGTGGCTGCCCCGGAAGTACTCATCCCAAACAAAAAGGAACACAAGCACGAAGCCCCTGAGGAAGAGCGTCAAGAAAGCTGTACAAGGCCAGCATAGTTTATGGAGCAAGAGGAAAGGAGGAAGGGAGGATGGAGTCAGGGAGGCGGCAAATCACAGGACTCGTGGGCTGGAGCAAGGACTTTGACTTGTACTTTGAGACAGACAAGAAGCTGCTGGAAGGTTGTGAGCCGATGAGTGACATAATCTGACTGATATTTGAACAGGATCACTCTGGCTGCTGCATTAATCGCAGACCGGAGGAGGGCGAGGGTAGATGGAAAATAAACGCCTGCCTCCCAGTGTTTATTTTGTAAGGATTACTCGGAAATATGCGTGCGGCGCCCAGCGCAGGTCTGCCACTGGCCTCTCACTCGGGAAAGCAGAGCCGCTGCCTTTCGGCAGGTAACAGCGTAACATCGCGGCCGACACACACACGCTGAGCCTCTGTGCGCTCATCGGTTACAGTCCCAAGAGACCGTATCCCCTGTATGGTGGCCGGGGAATTGGAACATTGAATTAACATGAATGACAATAATCAGAGGACTCTCCGAAGGGAAAAAAAGAAAAAAAAAAAAAAAAAAAAAAACACATCCCTAGCATCTAACAAACAGAGCTATTGAGGCAAATGAAGCAGCCACCCTATTGACTGTCCTCTGCCCCCTGCCACAAACCAAAGACCCTCACTGGCTCGATGGCGGGGCATCGAAGGGTTGTGAGATGCTGGGAATTTAGCTTCTATCGAGATGCCCATATCGAAATTCCATAGCACGAGCACCAAAGGGCAGCCATGCGCATCGACATCTCTAAACGAAACACACGGGGAGCTGTACGCTCCGTGGCAAATACATTTTCCTGAAGAACAGCTAAAAGCTGCATGAAACACGACAAAGTTCACAAACTCTAATTTTCTCCTTAAAATTCCATCATTAGACAGTAACTAGGGATGTTCCATTCTCCAAAGCAGTCACTAGTTTTATTTCTGCTTAATAAATCAGGACCTGGCCTTGGGGGGGAGGCAGTCCTAGCAGCCCTGACTTGCAAACAGCCAGCTGAGCAGGTAGGTGGCACCAGCCTTCTCTCCAGTTCCTGCTCGCAGACGAGAGAGTCCTTGTTCCCATACCTGCCCTCACCTCCGTGCTCCTCCGGGAGGATGTGCAGGAGCCAATTCAATGACAGTCTACAGAGTGTCGATTCTGTGCCCAGTGCTGTTCGAGGTGCTAATGATACAGCGGTGAGCCCAAAGAGACGCTGCGTGCTCTCCAGAACTTCCCCTCGCGCGCCCGTGGAGGCTCGAGAAGAGGTGAGGATGAGAAAAAGCAACCCACCCCCACACCCCTGCTTTCCCTGCATCTCCGCCTCCCGCCGCGCCCATCGGGTGGCCTCAGGTCGATGCCGACAATAGCTTTCTTTGGGAAGAAAGACACCTGAGAACACATCAGGGCCTTCCTCTGAAATGCAGAGGGGTCCCGTGTTACTTTTCGGGGTGTGGGCACATCGCCTGTATGCCTCTGCTGAGTGGAGGCAGAGGGGTACATGTCGCAGCTCTGTTCATGACAAATATGTAAAACCCAGGAATATCGTTTTTTTATTCTTTTAAGTACCTTGTGAAACCTTGTAATTTTCCCTTTAATTTTTATTTCTAACGACTTTAGTTTTAGTTTTTACAGTTACTGTATTATCCAGGGCTGCTCTTTCTCAGCAGGTGTTCACTACAGTTAGCCATCATACAAGGCCTTTTCGGATACTTCCCGAATATCCTTCCTCCATTCTACCCTGCTGCCAGAACCCAAATTTTACTCAGAGATCCCCTTTCCCAGTTACAATGTCTGGCATGGCACCATTCCTGACTCCAGGGGTAATTCACAAGCAGCCTCAGCCAACTAGGGGGCTGTCGATGCTTTGGGGTGGACATGTGACCTAAGATCACTTAATCACACTAAATGGAAGATGTCCATGGTCGGTCAGAAGTGTTTTTCTTTTTCTCCTGCTAGAAAAAAGCAAGAGACTGCAGTCCACAATGTGAACAAAGAACCTGGGCCCACCACTGAGCCTGTAAATGAATCAAACCTAAGGCTACAGGGCATGATAAATTTCTTCACCGTCGAAGCCAATCTGAGCCAGGTCCTCCGTTACTTGCAGCCCAAAGCATTATTTCGGATACACAGGGGAATTGTCACAGCTCTGGGCAAACACAGGATTTATTCGCAGCTCAGATTCCAAGCAGAAGAAGATTCTTCATGTCACAGTCGTTTTAAACCCTTTCTGTTCTTTATGACATGAAGAAAGCAAGCTGTGTCGGAGCATAAGAACCTGATCTTGGCAGAGAACACAGACACAGTCCTCTTAGGTTAGATTTTTAACAATGCAGACCCAGAGCATTATGAGATTTCTTTGAGTGCTCCAAGATGGAATTTTGAACACGTGCATGAGCGAAGATCGGCTTGGAGTCACAGGGTTCCGGAACAGAAGTCCTACAGACAGCTTCACTGTGCAGGGCGAGAATGATGTAGGACACAGGGAAAGAGATCCAGATGATCCTGGGTCCGTTCCTTAGCCGAGAGGAACGGGAAACAATCACAGAAACTACTGTACATCTTGTGTGTTCTCTTACACCATAAAATATGCCCAGCACATGTGTGCAGTGAGTGACATTGTTTCTTCCTACAGACTGTTCAGTCCTTGCAAGTAGATCGTATTCTGGAACCTACGAATGAATTCTAAGTCTAGCTGCCTGCAGACATACTGATAGATTTGGGTCAGTCCCCTCTGGTAGGCTGTTTACACTGGCTGCATCGACGCCTCGCAATCCTGGAAGCACACGCCTCTGTAAAGCGGTTTTGCCACTCTTCTCCTCTAGGTGGAATGATTTTCCCTCCTTTGATGTGGCCGATCCTGTCCTGTGACTTGTTATGACAAACGGAATGCAGCCAAAGGGATGTTGTGTGACTTCGGAGCCCCAACTATGAGACGCCTTGCAGGTTCATTTCTTGCCCTCTTGCTTCCCTGAGACGTGCGTGTAAGGAAGCCCGGCTGGCCTCCTTGGGGAGAGAGAGTTTCTGCAAACTGCTTTATATTCTCTTCCATTCATTCAACAAGCATCTAATGAATATCTATCAGGAGCACCCATGGCTAATGCAGGCAACAAAGTCTCTGCTCTCGTGAAGAATAAGCTAGCAGAGAAATAAAGCCAATAAATAATGTAATGCCAGACTGTAATAAGTGCTATGGAAACAACAGGGCAGAAAATGTAACGGAAAGAGATTGAAGGAGGGGGTGGGTGTGCTCTCTAGGACCGAGAAGCCATAGAAAGGGCTCTGGGTGTAGTACGCATTTGGGCTGAATCTAGACTAACAAGGAACAGCCAGTCCAGCAAAGATCTCGGGAGGAAGAATTGCACGGAGAGAGAGAACAGAGCAAGGGCCCCGAGCGGGAGTGGGCGGTGTGTCTCAGAGAGACTGCACCCGGGGAGCTGGCTGTGGTGACCTCGGGGAGAACGCTATTCTAAGCTCCACTGCTCACAGACCAAATCTGTTTCACACATGCGCGCATGTGCAAATCCTGGAAACGGCATTGGCATGCACTGAACATGCTACTCAGTGTCTAACAGCTTTCTATCACGAGTAGAGGGATGTTGAGTTTGTTGATGTTAAGAGTCTTTATCTCGGAAAGAAACCACTCACCGCTCTGACTTCCTGATAATTACATTCATTTGTACAAAACTGAAGTTCCATTCCTTTTTCTATTCTAAGGATAAATACAATTTTGCAAAGAAGGAAATATGTACAGACTCACTTTATACGCTTCTGGAAAGATTCAAAATCTGTATACAACAGACAAACCTGAGAAAAGATGATGGTGCGAAAAGCAGGTGTCACCTTTAGGTAAGCATTTTTGAGTTCTTGGCACAAAAATCCCTCTCGTATGAACACACTCTTTGTTACTTCCAGATTCTGTATATTTACATTTCTGATAATTGCAAATGGAACGAGAATTGTATACCTTATCACCTTAGCAGGCATAGATTTTAACCAATAGAGATTATAAATAGCTCTTCATAATGGTATGAATTGAAAGCAGACTGCTTTTAATGGCTGATCCCAAAGCCATCATGCAGCTACCTCTAACTTACTAGCAGAGGCTTGTTTACCATAATTGACTTTCCCGTTGTTTTACCTTGTCTTTGACCCTGTACACCAGGCATGATTCTCCTGAATTTAAAAGAGGAAGTGATTAATGGAGCAAGTGCAGAGACAGTCAGGCTCGCGCGCGCCAACGGGGGCCTGGGAGGGCCTGATAAATAACGAACACCATCGCTTCCCCTACTCCGACTGTTGCTTTCACCGCGTCTCCCAGGTGGCCCTCTAAATGAGAGGTCACGTATTTCAAAGCCAAATATTCCTCTGTGCCGTTCGAAACTTATTTATGCCATAGTCAGGAAAAAATATTTACATCTAAAAATGCTGAACCATGAAACTCTAGCCACAGAAAAGGTTACTTGTGTAAGAAAATAGAAGTTTGCATCAACATAATTTCCATAATCATTTCTTCTTCTCATAAAACTCTCACCTCTGCTTTGCCGTGAGAGGCTAACGTCTGGGTATCCCTTCTGCTCAAATTTCTCCATGAGACAAATCCCAAATCAAAAGCCTTCGAAGAGGAATGTAAAAATCCTTTAACTATGAAGGGAAAATAACAGAGACAATCAATTCTGAGAATACAGACGGTAGAACAATGGTTTTGTGAAATTAAAGAGCAAAAGTGGGTTTCGAATTCGCCCTGTGTAGGACGCACAGAATTAAAAATGGAATATCCAATTTCTAACTTCTTGGTAATCGGGAGTTAATGAATACTATAATTCAGTTTTGTTTTCAAAGACCATTTATATCCCCCTCCCACGATTACCTATTATCTTTCTATCTCGCTGCTCCTTGGATCTAGTCTGACAGCTATTAACTTAATAGAAATTGGGCCCTCTCCCCTCTCCTTCTCCCTCTCAAGCAGTAAAGTAAATCAAGGCACAGAGAACGACATGCTGTGGAAAAGCCAGTTAACGTTCCATTGGGGGTATTAACAGAGAACGGTAACAAACGGCTTGTGGTAGGAAGAAGGATATGGAAAGGAAGAGGAGAGAGAGCACCATTAAGAGGGTCTCACTGGTACTTAGATTACTGGGCTAAAGGTGACATTCATGTTTCCGTCAGGGTCTTACTTCATTCCGCTATGTCGAGATGGTTCTATTTCGGTGGCAGTTCAGTCGTTATTTGCCTCCCCCCTTCCCTCCCCATCTGAAATGACAGTTTAGAAACGACACAACTATAGAGATAACAGAAAGTTTAGTGGTTGCCAGGCCAGGAGAGGTGACCAGGTGAAGTACAGAGGATGCTTAGGACAGTAAAAACCCTCTGCAGATTTAATGATGGAATCTCATCGTTACCCATTTGTCCACATCCATAAAGTAGACAGCACCGAAAGTGAACCCGAAGGTAAAGTATGGACTTCGGGCGATTTTGTGTTGATGTGAGTTCTTCCTTGTTCAAAAGTGCACAGCTCTGGCGAGTGATGTTGATCATGGAAGAGGCTATGCACGTGTGGGGAGGGCACGTGTGGGAATTTCATTGTAAACCTAAAACTCTTTTAAATAATAACACCTTTAATGAAAACATTTTTTTAAAAAAAACCAGAGATGTGACCAATCAACTTCATTTGGCATATGGTTAGTAATTCACTAGTCGCGTTTTTTTTTTGTTTTTTTTTTTTTTTTTATTAAAGGCATTATTTTTTTAAAAAAAGTTTTAGGTTTATAATAAAATCGAAAGGAAGCTGTGGAGATTTAAATATGAAATGACTAACGAATCACATTTAAATATGTAATATTAATGAAGAGAGCATGCGGGGGAGTACCTGACTGAACCGATGTCCTCGATTTACTGTTCTAATTATCATGACTTTTCGCCCCAACTTCTAACTTTCTAAATGCTCTCTATCCACAGGGAAGGCTGCATGACACCCAGCAGGAGCATACTTTGAAAAAGCCAGGACTGACCAGCGAGTTGTAAGCCGCTGGGATAGAGACAGGGAGATTGTCCCAAGGTCGCAAAAATGGAAAACACTTTGACAGGAAACCCAGTGTCCTGGTCCGGAACCCCAGACTAGACTCCAACGGGGAGGCCCTGCTTACAGACAGCGAGGCTTGTCCTCTGGCACCATAATAGCCGGTGGACATGGTCAATGAAGGGCTGGGAAAATTTAACTGTATGGCTCTACTGACCGGAACGGAGTTCGGTAAAGTCAACACCATCAGTGGGAACAAGAGCAGAGTCAATCATCAGGGACTTTATATTAAAAACAAAATGACAAAATATGTTCTATAATGGATAAACTGACATATGCAAGTGTTTTTGGCCTGATTTATTCTAAAACATAAAATTAGTTCCCCATTTAAAGTATACTGAGGAGATGCAATGAAAGCTACCAGGGAACGGATCTTACTCTCCTCTAAATGAACCATGTTGACTTTACTCCCCCTTCTCTGTTTGCTTCTCTCCTTCTCTCTCTCTCTCCCTTTCCTTCTCCTCCCTTTCTCTCTCTCTCCCTCCCTCCTTCCTCCTCATGTTAGTAATTAACTGTGTTGGCCTGAGGAAGAAAATCCCCATTCAAATGGCTTGTGTCCATTCAACAAATTCCCATTCAACATCTTCATGGAGTGCTCACCCTCCTTTCAGATTCTGAAGAACTCTGATGGACCCTATGCCTAGAAAAACAACACATATACATTGACACATACGCACACTCTCTCTCTCAAACACACATAATATAGCCTACCAATTCAGGGACATTGCGGATTCGATTCTCTGAGTCATTGAGCTTGGGTCAAGAACTCCCGTCTCATGGACCTGGAACTGAGCTAGACACCTAAGTCCTGACGTAAGGCAGATGGGGTCCCATGTATACAGACACGAAACAAAATGGTACGATCGGGGGGGAAAATAGCTTGATAACCCTTAAACACAAGACAGAACGGGAAGTCAGAAGACAAATGGTAGGCAGGAGTCAGGGCATTAAAGGCCACAAATGTCTCGCTAAGGAATTCAGACAGGTTGCTCTAGCCCAGCGATTCTCAATGTGAGCCAAGGACACCTGCACAGAATCACCTAGGGTGGTTTGCTGATTTAAAATCTGTGAGGGGTCCCAGGACTATTACTCAGATTACGCGGATGCATATAAATTTCAGAAGCATTGCAGTAGGCTGCGAGAGGAGACGTGGTTGGGGAGACAGGAACGGCAGCGCAGAAGGTTCTAGGGGGCCTGGAGATGATGCTCAGCTATGCATTTCAGAGAGAGCATTCTGCGGACTGCAGAGGATGGGTTTAATGAGGCCAGACTGAAGGGTGAAGACTAGTCAGAAGGTTACCACTGCGGTCCTCCTGGGGAGGGATGCCGCATTCACTATAAATTAAAGCGGCAGTTATGAAGAAAGTACAGACGAGGGAGAGTCTCAGGAAGTGAAACTCGACAGGCTGCATTATTGAGAAGCAGAGACTGGGAATCTAAGGCCACTCAGCGTTTTGTCTTGAGAGACGAGCTAGATGGCAGGAACGCCATTAGGGTGAGAAAACTGTCAAGAGAGCAGAATTAGGAGGAAATTTTAAAAAATTAAAAGCTGAAGTGTGGATTTTAATACGAAGCTTAGGGAACACAGATCTGGTGGAGATAAACAGACATGCGAATTTTGGTGGTGTCAATGCTTGAACGGTTTCCGATGGCTCTCCCAGCAAGTCGTCTCATGGGACAGCTCCCTCAGGGGAAGGCATCCACCCCCTCCTCTCTGGGCAGCAGGCTGTGCGCATCCTGGGAACCTGGTCCCGTTACGTAATTCCCTGGGGTCAGTCTAGATCTCAGCCCGCCTTCCACTGCGCCGGGTCCCCGAGTCTCAAGCAGCTCTGACTCAGCTCTTCTGTGGTGACTCCTGATCCTTTCCATGGCTCGGCTTTCTTCCTGCCCCCATCCTCTCCGCCAGCATCGTATTTCTTACCTCTGGCAGGTCGGCTCCCACGCCCTGCAGTCACCTGCCCACCCTCACGTGTCATCCTCAGGTTCCATGAGTCACCTGGCTTCATGAACGAAAGTATTTGTGTTTGTGTTCCCCTCTCACTGTTATTCAGCAGGGAGTTTGGGGAAAGAAAGATCAAGGGGGTCAGAAAGGTCTCTGTCATCTTGAATTTACAGCGCTCCCTAAAATAGCACGGCCATTTATTGCATTGTAGAATAACACGGACACGGTTTCTTCAGATTTGATGCAGCAATTCCATTTCTAGGAATCCACTGCAAAGAAACTCTCATTTTAAGAACGCAATGATATACGTACATTGCCGGTTATCTCGTCCTTGTTTGGAAAAGAATAAAGTGAAAAGGGAAAAAAAATAAAATAGAAGCAATTGCAATCATGCAAAAGGGAGTAGGTAAGTAAATTATGCAATATTTATACCATGTAATTCTCTACGGCAGGTAAAAAAAGAATGAGGTGAACCTAAAAATTAAAACTTAGGAAACTATTTTTCATGAAAAATGTTCCTGCCTCCAACTTACCACCTAAAAAAACAATTGTTAATTCATTAATATCTCAACCAATAAAAGAGCCAGCGGGGAGGAAGAAGCAACTTATGCCTAGAAGTACCAGCTTGATAGATAGAAAAATAAGAAAAAGCATTGGTAACAGTTGAATAAGACCAGAACCCATTTGCTGAAAGCTAGAAAATTTGATAATATTGGAACAAAAAAACAAAAATACTATTTTGAGAACCAGGATATGAAGACAGAATCAAATCAAGAGAAAGTCTAAGTTAATACTGAGCATCCGCAGATATTGCCCTACCAGACAGGAAAACATATTAAAATACTCTACACATATGGAATGATGCAGAAATACAAAAACAAGCCAACGGAGTCCAGAAATATACCCATACAGACAGTGGGATTTTAGTTATAAAATTTATAATGAAGTTAAAGTTTCAAATTAGTGAGGGAAATGGCTATTCAATAAATGACGTAGGGAATATTGCTATTGGTAAAGGAAAAAAGTTCATATTCCAGTCCCTCGGCTATGGCTGCAATGCTGAATGCAGCATGAACGAACTGCAGATGGATTAAAGAAAGATGTCTGTGAATGTGCTAGAGGAAAATATAGGGAAGTATTTGTATAACTTTAGAACGTAGAAAGGCTCCCTAAGCAATCCATAAAACAGAAAACTCCTGAAGGAAAAACTGACAATTTTGAGCTCATGAATATTAAAAAGGCTTTTCATTTGGTTGATTATCTCCGTTGCTGTGTAAAAGCCTTTCCGTCTGATGCGGTCCCACTTGTCAATTTTTGCTTTTGTTGCCTATGCTTTTGATGTCAGGTCCAATCACTGCCAAGACTGATGTCGAGGAGATGTTCTTCTACCTTTTCCTATAGGAATTTTATGGTTTCAGGTCTTACATTTAAGTCTTTAATCCTTTCTGAGTTAATTTTTGTGTCTGGTGAAAGATAAGGGTCCAATTTTCTTCTTTTGCACATGGATATCCAGTTTTCCCAGCACCATTAAAGAGACTATCAATAGCATCACTTCCTCAAGGCGTATTCTTGGCACCGTTGTCAAACATCAGTTAATCATATATGCGTGGGTTTGTTTCTGGGCTGTCTATTCTATTCCATCGATCTATATGTCTATTTTGATGCCAGTAACATACTGTTTTAATTACCGTAGTTTTGTAATATATTTTGAAATCAGGAAGTGTGATGCCTCCGGCTTTGTTCTTGCTCAAAACTATTTCGGCTATTCAGAGTCTTTTGTGGTTTATAGTTCTATATGAATTCTAAGATTGTTTTTTTTTTCTATTTCTGTAAAAAATGCCATTGAGATTTTGATAGGGATAGCTTGAATATGTAGGTCTCTTTGGAGAGTATGGACATTTTAACAATATTAATTCTTCCAAACCATGAACATGGAATATCGTTGCATTAATTTGTGTCTGCTTTAATTTCTTTCAATAGTGTTTTATAGTTTTCAATGTACGAGTCTTTCACCTCCTTGGTTAAGCTTATTCCAAAGCCATTTAATTTTTATGCTATTGTAGATGTAATTGTTTCCTTAATTTCCTTGTTGGATGATTTGTTATTGGTATATAGAGATGCAACTAAAAAGCTTCTGCCCAGGAAAAGAAGCAATCAACAAAATGAAAAGGCGACCAGCTGAATGAGACAAGACAACTGTAAGCTATATACCTGACACAGGGTTAATATCCAGAATTACATAGGGAGTGTCTACTAAATACTAACACAGTTGAAACATGGGCAAAGGGCCTGAATAGAGATATTTGTCAAAGAAAACATATAAATGACCAATAGGTACATGAAAAGGTTCTCAGCATGACTAATCATCAGGGAAACACAAATCAAAACCACAATGAGATATTGTTTCACACCTGTTAGAGTGGGTATCATAAAAAGAAAGAGAGAGAGAGAGAGGGAAAGAACAAGAGAGGGAGGGAGGGAGAGAGAAAAAGGAAAGAAAAGGAAAGAAAGAAAGAGAAAGAGAAAGAGAGAGAGAAAGAGAGAGAGAGAGAAAGAAAGAGAGAGAGAGAGAGAGAGAGAGAACAAGCGTTCGCATGGATTTAGAGGAAAGGGGCAGCTTGTACACTGTTGGTGGGAATGCGAACTGGTGCAGCCACTATGGACAACGGTACGGAGGGTCCTCGAAAAATTAAAAATAGAACTATGTATGACCCAGCAATCCCACTTCTGGGTAGATATCCAAAAGAATTGAAACCAGGATCACGAAGCGGTATCTGTACTCCCATGTTCACTGCAGCGAGATTCACAAAACCAAGGTACTGAAGCAACTTCGATGTCCATCCGCGAACAAATGAATAATGAAAGCGCAGCACATACGTACAACACGATTCAGCCTTCGAAAAAAGAAAAGGAAATTCTGCCACGTGCAACTACATGGATGACTTGGAGGGCGTTATGTTAATGTGAAATAAGCCGGACATCAAAGGACAATTACTACACCATACCACTTACATGAGGAATCTAAGAGTCAAACTCGAAGAAGCAGAGTTAAAATGGTAGTTGCCAGAGGCTGGGAGCAGGGGAAACAGGGAGGTGTTAGTCAAAGGTGCAAAGTTTCGGTTATGCAAGAAAAATAAATTCTATAAGTGAACTGGACAACACGGTTTCTACAGTCAATAATATTGTATTGTATAATTAAAAATTTGCTAAGAAGATAAATTTTACCACTAATAAAAAAAAATAATAAAGAAGGCAGGTAAAGCTTTTGGCGGTGATGGATACGTTTATGGCCTAAATTGTGAGGGTTCAACAAGCGTATACTTATCTTCAAACTTATTGAGCGGAACACATTAAATACGTACAACTTTTGTATGCCAATCATATCCCAATAATTGGTTTATTAAAACTATACTTTTAATTTTATTATTATAAAAGACTACAAAAAGAAGTTAGAGACAAGTGGCTGATAGAAAATATCCATAGCGTATTTCACAAAGTCTTAATATCTACAATATATAAAAATGACTTGGCCATCTATTAAGGAAAGTCAAACAATCCAGTGAAAATGAACACAGCTAACGAACAGGCAATTCCCAGAAAACCAAAAAATGACCGATAAACTTCTAAAAGGACAACACTTCACTGGTAATCGGGAAACCATAAAGTTTTAAAATACAATGTCATGTTTTTACAGTAGTAAGAACACAACATGAGAACTGCCTTAATTTTTTTTTACATTTTAAAAAATTTATTTAAATTAGTTTCAAGTTTATAGTACATTGGTAAGACATCTATATAGTTCATAAAACGATCCCCTCAATTGCTCCCTCTCTCCCCTGTCCCTCCATCTAGCCAATATATTAATGCTAACTGCATTCCCTATGCCATGGTCCCATCCCTGTGACCATCCATCAGCTACTAATTTGTATTTCTTTAACCCTTCACCCCATTCTGCCAACCCCTCAACATCCTTCACCTCTGTTCGTCATCCAATTGTCCACTATATTTGTGAGTCTGTTTTTGATTAGTTTGTTTTTTTTGTTCCTTAGATTCCACATATAAGTGAAATCATATAGTGTTTATCTTTCTCTGACTTAAATACCTTCTAGGTCCATCAAAGCAATATCTTTTTCCATCCTCTTCCTTTTAGTCTGGGTGTGTCTTTTAATCTGAAGTGAGTCTTTTGTATTTTTTTCTTCTTAAAGAAGTCCCTCCAACATTTCCTGTAATAGTGGTTTGGTGGTAATAAATTCCTTTATCTTATTTTCGTCTGAGAAGCTCTTTACCTGTCCTTCAATTCTAAATGATAGCTTTGCTGGATAAAGTATCCTTGGTTGTAGATCATGGGTCTTCACCTTGTTCAATATATTCTGCCAAGCCCTTCTGTCCTGAATAGTTTCTTTTTGCCCTATTAATTTTTTAAACGCACAAGATAGCAGTATTAAGTATAAGCGCAATTTGCATAGCTGATCTCTAGAACTTACTCATCTTGCAAAACTGAAACTTTATATTCATTGAGCAAATAGCTCCCCATTTTTCATTTTCAACCTCTCAGACGGGCAAGTTAAAAAGGTATGTTAAATGCGGAAAAGGAAGACAAAAGACAGACATTCTTGTACATTTTTGAGAAGAGTATAAATTAACAAAATCTGTTTGGAAGGCAATTTCAGGGATGAAAGTCAGAGTATTTAGCATCCAATGTGGCACACACCTTGGCTCATCAAAAGAGATGTCAGCTATAACTAGGTAATAATGTCCTGCAGGTACGCTCTTCCCAACACATACTGGCTGAGGTTTTACCCCAGCAAAATTCTTCCAGCCTTAAACTGTGCATGCCCTTCGACCCAGTGATTCCATTTTTCTGAATCTATCTCAAAGAAATTCTCTTTTAAATGCACAAAGATGTATGCACATTGACGTTTAGTTCTCATGTATATTTGTTTCAAAAATAAACTAAAAAAAAATGGAAGCAGTCTCAATGATCATCAAAAACAGAACAGTTAAATAAATTATGGCATATTCATGCTGTAGAATACTATACGACCATTAAAAAGAACAAAGTGAAGCTAAATGGACCTCTATAGAAAAATATGGCATAACGTTAAGTGAAAAAAGCAAGTTGTACGTCACAGAACAAAGTGTATATTTAATCCCATGTATTTAAAAAGTGTGTTTATATGTGTAAGTAGGCATAGAGCATGATGTGTATGAACACATGTTAAAGCACAGAAGACAAGAAGCAAGCTTCTGCAGGAGTGACCTCCAGAGAAAAAAAAAACACAGAAAAGAGATGGAAGGCAGAAGGGACAAGAGCATTTCATTTTGTGGACTCTGAGTAAAGCCTGAATCATCTACATTGAGAATTTAAATATATGAAAAAAATAAATAGGAAGCCCTCAAAATACTAAGTACATGCTTCAAAATCACTGCATGACGAAAATGCACATTCACCTTTAGAAACGAAAGTCAGTGTAACTTCTCAGCATACAATCTGAAATATTCAAAGTGGATGGAATGAGCCACATCTCAAGGGCGGCATTCTGAATGGAATTTACTGGACCATTTTTAAATGAGCTAATTCTCGGTTTTACATATATGACCTCTGGGTTTTAGGCACTGTCCTTATACTCGCTTATATTCCTAATTCTGTGGTTTTCTTTAAGAAGAATTCCTAGAAGCACTTAGGGAAAACAGGCCAGCTCACTTGTGAAACATGGACTAGTCTGAACCAAAAGCCCAAATGCATAATTGTCTCCATCTTTTCTCAAGCAGAACATCATTTGCAATTGATATTCCTCTCCAAAGTTAAGGTATTTTATTTCATATTCTTTGTCACTAACTCTACAAGGTGAACAGCCAGACTTCCAGTTATGAAATGTCAAAGTCTAACTCTTTAAAGTCGATTATATCTACTGTACAATACGCCATAAATGTGAAACTTTGTTCTCTAAAACATTAAACAGAATTTAAAGGTAACTCTTAGAAATATCCAAAAAAAAAAAAAAAACCCTGTATACAACCAGCTGTATCCCCTGTAGTGTAGAATACAACCAGAGGATGTTCTCTTGGGTTGCCTCCATCAGGAAGAGAAAGGCCACCTGGGTAGGGAAGGGCTCCTTGGGAAGCCTAGAAATACAAATCTTTACCACCTCTGCCTGGTGAGATCACGCAAAATGCCCACAGTCTCCAGGGCCAACACACTTTAAAGAGCTCTGCTCTTCAGTCCAAAAGAGCTGTGCCGAATCTGTTCTACCTAATTCACCGTAGGTGCTGGAGCACATTTCCAAGCTACGTTTATTAAATCTATGTCATTTTTAACATCGCATATTCGCCAAATTAATACTTTTAGAAGAGTCTCATCAAGGGGTAAAAGAACCACAAGATGCCCATCTCCACTCGATATCATATTCTCAGAATGCCCAGAGAACAGTAATTTGAATAAACAAGAGTATATTTTCCTTAGGTAATCAGCTTGTTCTTTCATTTAGCTTGTCTGATGCATATTCCTCTTAGGTTCCTGGGAGACAAATGAAGCATTATCCTCAAGTTGACAAGAATATTCAATAAATCTGGGGAAACCTAATGAAGTGATGGCTGAAATCTAAACACAAAACAATCAAAACTCTCTTATCCTTGCAGTAATTTTGGCCCATTGATTTTGCCTCTAGTTTTAACTGAGAATTTGACTTTTTGGTGGATTTACTGTGGGAGATTACAGTTATTCAAATAAAGAGGTTCAAATGGTGTTAATTTAGACATCTTTATATCCTTTAGGGAAGAACTTTTTCACTGTCATTAACGTTGAGAGGCTCCACAAAGCAGAGTCTTAATACTCTCTTTTCCCAAGCTGCTAAAATCACAGAAAATTCAAATAGCTGAAAATTTAAAGCCAGAAATATTTACCATTTAGGTCGAATTTTTATTTTTTTGTCGTCGTTGTTCCAATTTAATCCTTGAGATACCTTGTATAACATCTAAGCTCAGCAAATCTTTTGAGAACAAAATGTACTATTATTGCATGCCATAAGGAGGCCTTTTGTGTCCACTGCAATTTGAAACACGATGTTCCAGAAGTCAAAACTACATAATAGAGCAAATATTCACACATTCTCAGCTGTTACGGGTTATTTCGTTCAAGAGGTCATGGCTTTAAGTAATCATAAGCAAAAGTGAGGTGCCTATGTGGGTAGCTAAGTGGAGAGAGCCAAGATACAGAGAAAACATGGCGTGAACTGCCTGCCTAACCCTAAATATTGAAGAGAGATAAATTTTAAAAAAAAAAAGGGGGGGTGGCATGCGCAGTGCTACATCAAGGATTGTTCCATTTCAGATCTGGCGTGAGTCTGACCACTGGAGGTCTGTATTTTGTCAGGTGTCTAGGCAACAAAGCTGGCAGGTGGCTAGCAAAGTCTGGGAGACGTGAAGACTTATTGTTTAACCCACATTCTTGACACAGATATGAAAATAGAGCATAACGGAGGTATTTGGTCAGCCCTTGGGGGAGCTGGTCCTCCGTTCCTCCTTCACCCAATCTTTCCAGGCTATTGCTCTGATACGCATCAAAGCCGGTAAAAGCACATTTGAAAATGAAAGCCCTATCACATTCCACGCTGCTTTTGAAACATCAAAAAAACACACACATAAAGAAGCGGCAGGACTAGAAAAAAGCTGACGAGGAGCAGGACAGTGCCTGTTCGGACGGCAGGAATAGCTGGGGGTGAACCAACGTGAGGCCTATAAAAAGGCGAGCGAGAGAACCAGAAATTTGCCGCTGACAAGATGAAACAGCCCACAGCTGTGTCATGCTAATAAAAAGTTAATTTCAACTTTCAGACACTCTTCATGGTACTTTACAGTTCAATGGCACCAAGCTCATCCATCGGGCTGCATCACCTGCGGAGACCGGTTCTATTTACAAGCTCTCCGAATCCAAACAGAATTGAGGAAACTATTTTATTTCTGGAAGATGTCCACGGGGATAAGGACATTTGTGCTCAGGTTGGACAGCTACCCCGGTGTCCTTGCAAATTCGAGCTTCGGTCTTAAAATAAGTCCTGAAACAAAGACACGGGGTGCGGGGCGGGGATCAGGAGCTTTTCCTCGGCCACAGCTCACGCCACCACTGTCGAGATCGGGGGATAAGCAGCGTTTCGGCTGAAATTTTTAAGAAGCTCTTATAAATTTCTTGATAAGTCTGTGCTCACCCTCATGACCTACTCCTTTCAGGCTAAAACGGACAACCTACAAAACTCTTTTTTATAGGCATGTCACTAAGTTTCCTACTATGTTATTTCCTAAGACCATAAAACCAAGCTGTTATGTACACACAGACGCTGCCTCTAGAAATATTGTACTTGGTGATATTTAAGAAATACAAGAAGAAAACAAAAACCCAATCATTCCTCACAGGCGCATCTTCTTGGTGTTCCTGCGCCCTGACTTCGGAAAAAATCACAGTGACTATTTCATTTTATAAAGTAGAATAAGCATTACATTTATTACAAAGACTATGTGACTTAGAAGCGCTGTGTATTTGAAATTTAAAATCCTGCACCTGAATCTCTGCTTTGTCACTAATTGTTTCATTGTAAACAAAACAAAACAAAAACTCGACTCTACCCTTAAACACAATCTCCTGATACATAAAATGAGATATAATAAAGGCTGCTGTATCCTGCTCACTTTACAGCGATATGCTAAGGAGCAAATGAGAAAACACTTTCCAAATAGCATAGAAAAGTATGCCGTTCATAGACTTAGCAACCTCTAGCAGTGCCTGACACTGAATACGTTCAACATACTTGAACTAATGGAAAAATTAACTACTCATAATATTAAGGTAAAATTACCATATGACTTTATTTCAATATACATATTTTTATTAAATATGCTTTATGGTTCGTGATTACAATAGCCTTAACATTCCATTGCATATCTCTGAAGATATTAACTATACTTGTTTAAATATCTTCTGTTTGCTATATTAACTCTTTTTCTCTGGATGTTAGTTCTTCTGCACACTGGATTTAGTGTCTTTCATAGAGATGCTTGTCTTCAGATGTTTGGTGAATCTTTCCTGTTTAAGCACCTTTGTTTATGAAAATGCCAATTCCTTGGCCTTTCCATTCCAGCCTGCTCAAGATCGTTGTGTAGGAATGATGAGACACGGGTCTTGGTGGGACGTTTTGATAGATTCTTTTCTGTGAAGATGAATCCCAGCCCTTCCCGGCCATGATTACTAGTGTTGAGACTGCTCTGCCTCTGTAGACCCAACACACAAAACGATTCAACTGCTAAGGGCACATAACTCTTTGGCCCATTCTAGAAGAAGTAAGGTTCAAGAAGAGGCAACTAGCCAAGGCCAGTTGATGCTAAAGGCTGATTGTTCCAAGGCCCCTTCCTCCTGCTCTCTGTTGCTGTGAGCCAAGAGGATTGCCACGTAGCTTCAACCTGTACGACAGTCTCTTCCTCTTGCGTATTTGGTATATCTCTTGGAATCCATGCCCATTTTTCAGAAATGCCTCAATTTCTCATCCTCTGATAAGAATTCATTCTTGTTTTTCATTCAGTGTGAGAGAGGTGGTAAACACAGTATAGACAAAAGAAATTCATATGCAATTGGTTTGTTTTTCATGCTGATCTGTCCATCAACCCACTCCTTTATTATGAAAATAGCACATGCTTTTGATCAGAAATTCAAATAGGACAAAAAAAAATGTTCAAAGAAAATAAGTCTCCTTCCCAGCCTCACCCCTCAGAGTTAGCTACTCTCCACAGGGAAAAACAGTCAACAGTTTCCTGTATGACTTTTCAAAACTTTTCCAAGCAAATATCTCTCCATAGACGCTGTTAAGCACCTTCCTTTTACCTTAACAATATATCTTAAAGATCTGTGCAAATCGGCACATATAGAAATACACTTTTATTATATAACAAATATAATAATGACTACATCAAAATATTTTAGTCTATTGTTGCAGACGTATAGGCTGTTTCTGGTTCCTGGTTTTTTTTTTTTCCTCTTCTATTACAAATAATACTGCAATGAACAATTTATGTCCAGACCTCTCTGCATAGATGTGAGAATAAAACCAGAGGACAAATTCCTAGAATTGGGACTTGCAAGGTTTGTACATTTTAAATTTCAATAATGTTGCCCAGTTGCTTTAAAAAGAGGTTACACTAATTTTTACTGTTCCATGCCTGTATCCTCACACTGTCATCCACTGTGAAGTTCCAAATCTGATAACTTCGCCAACCTGTTAGATGAAAACAATCTCATGGTCTGAATTTGCATTTCTTTAATTATGAATAAGAATGAAAATTTTTCATAGTCTTAAAATGATATTCTTTCTCTCTGAACTCCTTTTTCATTTCCTTTGTCTATCTTGTGAGGTCTGTTAGTACTGTCTTTGTTGTGGACATGTAAGAATTTGTACATACATTTTGAGGATACAGCTGCATACACAGTGCAGGTATGCTAAAAACTGGTGCAACCTCTTTGGACTACAACTGGACATATACAGATTTTTTTTTTTTAGTTTTGTCTTTTGCCTTAATTACTTTATTTCTCTTAGTGGAGTTTTAATATTTTATTGCAGAATTTATTCCTATCGCTCTTGTTTTAAAATGTCTACTTATGTTCTTTCTTCAAAAGATCTTATCCACGCTAAGATTAATTTTTTTTTCCATGATGCCTTACAAAACTTTGTTTTGTATTTTCTCTTTAAAGCAAAGAGGTTCAACTTCTGCTTTAATGCTAAAAAGCTGACTTAATACCATTTATTAAATCTCTTCGCTGACTTAAAATGCCACCTTCATCGTACGCTAGATTCCCTAAAGTATTTGGACTTACTTAAGATTCTATTCTAGTCCACTGATCTGTCAGCCTATGCAGATATTTTAGAAGTAAATACATTTATGGAGCTGTAATTTAGCATATGTAGGTCTATTTCCAGGCTTTAGTTATTTGTATTCTATAGTATGTTTATTTGTCACTGTGTTCTTTTGGTTCGACTTCCTCAAGGGCACAGATTATGGATTCTCCTCCCTCTGTAATTCCCTAAAACACAAGTCTCTGCCAAGTTTGACATTTTGGAAACCAAAATCAAGCTGTGTCTTTGGGTAGAACCAATAATGCCCTGAGTGGTTTGAGCAAATAAGCCTCAACTCAAAACATTCAACCCCTAAACATAACATAAAACACTATGACAATTAATTCCTTTCATTAGGGGGACTTTCCCATTAAAATGCAAATATTTTTTGCATGTTACGGAGAACAAATTTATCACATTGTGTCCTTGGTCTAGGTTTTGATAGAAAGGCAACGTTTAGAGAGCCGTGCGATCTGGTAAAAATAGCACAGATTCCATCTCATTTAATATCACCAAATAGCCTGGGAAATTGGTTTCATCAATCTCACTTGACAGAGAGGAAGCAGGCACAGAGAAGTAAGTTAACGTGCCAAGTTCGTTAGTGGCAAAGCCCGGATTCAAACCCAAGACTATCTGATTCCGAATACGTCCGAGTCAAAGCTCGCTTACTTAATTAGATGTACAGTTCTAGAACATTCCCTCGCTCTTCCATGCTGCCTCTCACGGGCAAGAGTTCCAGGAGCAAGGATGCAAAATAATTTCCACTTCTTGTGCCAGTTCTACAGTGGCTGCCTTGAGCACTGAATGGAGAATAATTTCCAGCTGCAACCATGCTCGGCAGGAAAGAGGACCATGACAAATGACCGACGTCTGCCAAGGCAGTTGGAGACAGGAGTGGCCGTGTGCGATGCTGTATTTGCCACTACACTACTGCCCGAAGCACAACACTGGGGACCAAAGAAATATTTTAACAACTTCACAGTTGTCTTTAGGAAAAAAAAAAAAGGTCAGTTAATAATCTTTCTCTTCCTATATAAAAGGGCCAATGATAAAAATAAATTTGGGGAAATATACTAAGTAGAAGAGAGCATTATATAGAGAAGCCGAAGTAGATCGGGCCTGCCGACCTGACACACTAAATGTCTGGCCTCATTTCGTAATGATCGTCTTCGCTCTGTTAGTCATAGGAAGGCCCACTCGACCTTCTGCCTGTGCTTCGCCAAGGTCACTGCCTCAAACCAGTTTTCCCAGGCAAAAGAGAGGTAAGAACTCCTGAGATAGTAGGTAAATGGCATGGCATCCAATTTGCCTTGGTTATAGCTGTTTTAGAAGTACATACCAAACAAAGCAACTCAGATTTGAGTCAAGCTCTCCACAGATTTGCCGGACCAAAGCAGCGAGCCCCTGGTTTATGTGACAATCGATAGCTCCCAGACCAACATACGACCTCTCTGGAGCAGCCATTACAGGTGGCCACCAAGCTCCTAGCCCCCTTCCTTTCCCTTGGAGATCTGCAATTTTATTTAGGTATCCAGGCATCCCCCGCAACTTCATGTGGCTCAGGAAAGGTTAGCCCCACCCCAGCTCCCGATGGTCCATACGCAGGCCAATGCCCCTGGCCAGGGACTGGATTAACCGTCGGCATGAGACTCTGCTCAGGGTCCTGACACTGACATGCAGGCAGGGGTTGCTCTGAGCATCTGCGAGAGCTCTTCCTTGTTCCTCTGGGCAGCGCTCTGTGCTGCAGCCCTTTCTCTACCAGCCATCGCTCAGAGGAGGGCTGAGCCAAAGAAATCACAGGGAAGAGGACCAGGATTCAGCCCTGACGACCACAATCACTCTGAATTTGCAGATACTGTGTCAATAAATGTGTTTAAATTGTAAGCTGCTACTTGCCTCCGGCTGCCTCCTAGCTGACCTCATTCACACACCTTCACCACCAGTCTCCGAGGTGGTCACTCACTGGACAAGGTCTCCCTGAAGCTATTTGTCTACTGGAAGGAGAGAGTAAGAGTTAAGATAACAGGTTCAAATCTTGGCTCTGGCTCTTATCTCCTGTGGGACCTCAGGCAAGTTACTTAAACCCTCCATGCTTCCATTTCTTTACCTGTAAAGCAAGGACTATAGTCCCATCCCAGAGTTATATGAAGATTTATGAGATAAACCATGTAAAGTGCTTAGAGCTGGGCCTTGTATACAATCACTGTCATGATTAGATAAATTTTGCCCATTCCCACCGCCTCGTTTCCCTCTCCCCAACAGCAGGACTCCAGTTCCGCATTCCCTATTTGGGTGGCCACTCACAAGCCCCAACCCTGCATCAAATCCATGGGTCTATCTAGCCACTGCACCCCAGTTACTGAGTTTAGACTGGCCCTTTTCACATCCAACTATAGTCACCGTAATTTTCCCGCCCAGGAATCCCAGAGTTGATAATAGCTAAAATAAGCATGTAACTAAAGAAAACCAAGTCTAATACTAGCAGAGTCTTGTACGATTTTAAGCGGTTTTTCTTGCCACTACACTACTTCCGAAGGGCTTATTCGTGTGAGTTAGTGTGGACGGAAAAATAAGTTGCTAATTACTATTCATATTCGGCTTTGTTTCTCCTGGACAGTCACCCTACTACTGTAACCCTCCCTTCTCATTTGGCCCCAGCTGTTTCATTCATCTGCCATTACTCTCCCGCCCCTGCCCCCACCCCTTTGCTATGGGGACGATGCGGGCTGTTGTGCTGAATTTCGAAAGGAAACTGATGGAGGACATTTCTGAATACATCTTGATAATATCTTTTCTCTCGGAAAATAAAGTTGAGCACATACCTATGGCCGTTGTCCATAGCCTGACACCAGCCCGTCTACCACTTTTCAGGCAGGTTCCCTGGGAACTGTGCCATGTACGGCAATCATTTTCTTCTTATAGACAGAAAGTAAGAGATCGAGATCGTTAGATTCTGCAAACACTTGAATGCTTGAGAAATGCAAAGCACTGAGCTATTTACAGGGCTGCGAGAGACAAGGAGTGGAAAGAAAAGAAATTATATCTTAAAACTCCAATGTGTGTCATTCTTCCGTGATATCTAAAGAGACTGGAATTCAAGTTGAGCATCTGAATATCAAAACGAAATAGTGTGATCATCTTTTCTGCAAAATAGCTGCATACACACGCCGCCCTGAATGGAAAAGAGAAGGAAAAAGGAGAAACAGATCAAACGAGACACACGGTAAGAGAGAGATCGGTCGTCCAGGGAGAGCGTGCAGTTAAGATTCCTGTAGTCTTACATGAAAAATAATTATGTTTTGTAAAGGGAGTTAAAACAAGGGAAATAGGAAAAAGTCAGGCTGAACTTCAAAATCTATGATTCTTTGACATAGACTATTTCCTCACCCAATTCCAGCAATTTCGGGTGGCCAATTCAATGCCACCCGAAAAATGATTCGTGAAGCCAAAGAAGCAAGTTGGAGAGTCTAAGCTCCCTAGTTAAAATCCAAGAATATTTTTGTTTATATTTTTTTCTTCAGCTGCTCCACAGTCCAAGACAAATGAAAACAAAGTCAATAAGATTTCAACGTGTAGGCTGTATTACTCTTTTTGAATATGGTCTGTACAACCTTTTCGCATCTACAGAGATACAGAGAGGCCCATTTTGGTGTGTTTTTTAATATTTCTGCTCTTCTATGAAATGGAATGCTCCTGAGAAACATTTCTTATAGTCAAAGAACTTAGGGCAAGCGACAAAACCTCGTTTTCACCCTGTGGTTCAACGACTTCGCATCGCAAATTTGCCCAGCAGCAAGAGCGTTGAAATTACAGCGGCCTGCCAGCCCTTGGACAGGAAGGAAACTGTGAGAACTTGAATTTTATTGAAAATCAAAAGCCAGTTGACAGGATGCTCTCTGAACTCACCCAGGAAATTCTTAGTTGGAGTCATCGGATATCACAATACTCTGAGAAAGATTTAGAACCTAAAGCTCAGGGAATTGTTTAAAAAAATACATACACGCCCATGCATCACGGTGAATTTTATACAAGCACATGAAAGGCTGCAGGAAAAATTGGATTTAAAGATGGTATACCACAGCCATCAAACACCGAATGCATTTTTAAGTTCCATAATAACCATAATTGAGCCTGAAAGCACAGAGTAGAAAAATGAGTAGAAAAATGAGCACGATAAGCAAAGAATAATTTTAAGGCTGAGGGATATTTTTCTAAACAAACATAAGGTGGCATGGGTATAGATAAAGGCACCTAAAAGGAGTGTGATTATGTAAAACAATAATTCCTCACTCATGGGTTCTCCAAATGTTTAATGAGCCTCTACTCTTAGATCATGGCACATTTTCATAGACACCAAAAACAAGACTTCTTTAGTAGCATGATTATATTTAGGAAATATGCATTCTTTATTTTTCCTTATCTTCCTTAGTCGATACACAGAAACTGTCTTTAAGTCAATGAATTTCTGAATTGAAGATTTGTCATTTTTGGCAGCTCAAAGAACTTCCATTATTGCCTTGTGATCATTACATTTAATACTTTAAGGTTTTCATTTTCAAATAATTTTTAAAAAATAATCAAATATTCAAATATTTGAATAACCAACCACATAAAAATACTGCTGAAGAGGAATTACTGTCTGGCACGAAGCTTCACTACGCAACAGCTTGAATTTTCATCGCCCGATATAAGAAAGTCCAAATTTAATGACTAAAAGGAGATTTAGATGGGTGAAAGTACAGTGTCATCAAAGGGTGGTTTGTATGGAAGTTGAACTTGGGTTTCTAAACCAAGTCAGGCACTCACGCTGCGCTGCCATAATTAGCAATAGCGCTTTCGATTAGAAGGATGTGCTGGGACCCAGCACTCCAGGCCTTTGCCTGTCTGGGCTGAGAAACCCAGGGATCTGAATCTCTGAGTGAGGCACAAGGAGCCATTATAGTATCTGCCATAATACAGTTCCATCCAGCGGGTAAGCAAGACCAGACGCATGAGCCTTCTGCCCAGAGTCAAGAGATGAGAAAATGGGGACCAGGTGTGTATTTAGACTCTACACCAGATGCTTCCTTAATGGTTTGCTGGGTCATCTTATATAATCTTTTGGTGCCGGTTTTCCAAATACCCTTGGAAAATTCAGTAACTTCAGTTCTTTTCCAAATTGATAGTAGAGAATGCTGTCACACTGACACAAGCATCGTGAACCCGGTCCTAAATAAGTGCATCTCGTATTGTCATTTTGTTTGCCAGCACAGTCAGCGTCTGGGTTTGCATATGTAAATTATATTAATTGAACTGGGAACCTGCAAGAACAGTTAAATTTCAGGAACTATATTTACTTGAGTCTAGGAAAAGTTATTCAACTTAACAATTTTGAAACTTCATAGCAACAAATGATGTTGTATTATAGACTTGTGTGTTTACTGACATCTATGGGGGGAAATCTTAATTATTTTCAAGAATACAAAAAAGAAACACCACTTCAATCCATCAACTTCAACAGCTTCCTTTCCCAATCTCCAGAAAGCTGTGCGCTCATTCCTCTCCTTCCACGGGACCCGATCACAGGCCCCACAGGGTCTCTCTGCTCCTGCCATTGTGTCTTAATTTTGTTTTAATCCTGTTTTCAATCCTCCAACCCACTCTAGTGTCAGCCAGCTGCTGTTGATTTTGAGAAGCCCTTTGTTGCAAATCCCTCTGAGCCTCTTTCTGCAGAGAATTGCCCCCTTTGAAGACTTGCCCCGATGGTCTTTGTATTAGCTGCTTCAGTGAAGGAATAAAGAGGCATGCCTTAGGTAAGAATTTTTGCAATGCCTTTTCAAACGGTATTTGTACACTTCAGTCGTCATCATAGATGACCTACGAGATTTGCAGCTTTATAAAGGCTGTGGCAGATGCTAAGAATACTCGTCAAGTCTTTTCTTCTTTTGAAACAGGCCCCGAAAGAAATGACTTGTGGGCAAATATTGATTTCTTTTCCCAAAGATCAACTATTAAGTATAAACATCTAAACATGAAACTGAGAGGCTGGCATCATCAGACCAGGATAGGAACGCAAAGGAGGAAGACCGTACTATCCCACCTCAGGACATAAGGGCTAAGGAACAAGGCAGAAATGTAATGCCTGTGGCACTTCTCTGGAAGCTGAGGGTAAAAAAATGAATTTCAGGCTGTGCTTCTCAAACTTAAACCTTATATGCCAAAGAATCACCAGGAACCTTGTTAAGTTGCAGATCCTGATTCACCGGGTCTGAGTCGGAACCTGCAGCTCTGCATTTCTGACGAGCCTCCTGACTGATGAGGATGCTGCTGGTCCAGGGACCATGCTTTCAGTGCCAACGGTTCAGCCACTTGCTAGGAGCATCTGGCCATGATGCCCTATTATCGCAAACATCTTGAGTCCTTTGCCACATCTGCGTTGCTTGCATCAAAGAATAAGGAAGGGCGAGCACCCCCACCCCCCCGCCCGGGGTACTCTTGGCTCCCAAAAAGGTTACATCCACGTGAGCGAAGCAATGGTGGGGACACTGAGCTCAGCAATCCCTCTGCTGAATGTTTGGGGCACTCAGTTTGGTTTTTGCATTACCAGCCACAGTGAGGTGGAACAGAGGATTTCAAAGGGATAAGCTAAATGGCAATTGCCAGTGCATTGTTGTGGTCACAGTTCCTTTCCCATCTGTATTTTCCATTTCTCCAAAGCCATATAGAGCAGTTAATCTACTGAGGTGATTTCTTACAGGAAAATAACATATGTTCTCAAGTGGTAAATGTAGTGAACATTAAAAATGATACTTTCTCTTAACCCAAACCCTCCAGAGTATTCACAGATCTTACTATTATCATAAGAATAAGTGACGAAAGGGATTTAGTTCAGTTAGAAATCATCCTGCTATTGGCCATGTAGAGAAATCTAAAATAAAACACACTGCCTTCTCTCTAGCCTTCGATATTGGGATAAAAGTCCAGTATGATCCTAACGATGATATATCCTCCAAAGGACCTGTGATTTGAAGAGCTGACTGTTTTAACACAGAGCATGGCCAAAGAGTTAGAAAAATCAGGGTTTTAGATCTAAGACCAAAAACAGTAGATTTGTGCTTAAATGGGTTAGTTCCTTTAGAGAATGCTCTATTGATATTACTGAAATTCTTCCAGGTGAGTTACCTGCTCCATATGAGAGCCATTGCCATCTAAAAAAATAATAAGGTTTTCTAAGCTAATAATTCTCTCTAGTTGAGTCAGAGCTTTTTGCCAAACTTACAAGGAAACATTTTTCACTGACGTTCCAAAGACATGTATCAATATTATAAGAAAGAAATTAAACACAAAGGTTTAAGAGCTCAGTGTGGTTGTACCAAATCTGCAATGGTAGAGGTCTGCGTTGAAGCCTAACGAGAAGGGGAAGGACCAAACGGAACGTGGTTTGACTTACAAAGTTACTCCCAAGAAGAGAAGAGTCTAACTGGTGAGCTGAGGAGGGACCACTTCTACGAAATAAAAACAGTTTGGGTGACATTTTCTCTATCCCAGTCCCAAAATATCTTTTGGCTAAAATTCTAAATTAGACACCCGATTCCTATTAATAGATCCATGGAAAGTTACACGTTGTTGTTGATTCTCCAGTATTTAAATGTATTTGATTTTGTGAGGGAGAAATAATTTTCTTCCTGCCCTTCTAAGTTCTTCTGGCTGGTCTAATAATCAAATTGATGTGAGATGGATTATCAGGGGAAAGTAATGAAATTTATTAGGTATGTATGTACGGGAGTTCCATAAGAATATGGGACCCAAAGACAATTGGGCCGTTGAGGCTCACATGCCTTTCTGGATCAGGAAGGAAGAGGCAGGGGTCTGAGACTTCAAAGGAACAGCAGGCAATTTACAACGAGATGAGGAAGAACAAATGTGCTGGAAACAAATTCATATCGCCCCAAAACAATGGGACACTGAGAGGAGTAGAAAAGGGTTAGCTAGAGTCCTCCCCATCTGCCATACTTAGTTCCTATTATGCTAAGGCGATCTCCCTTCCCCGAGCAGGTTTTTCTGAATTGTTTTAGGCAGATAAGGGGAAAGATCAAAAGTTCTTCCTGAGCTTTTTTGTTTTCTTAAAAATAACCAACTTAAAATAACCGATATCCCCCAATATGTAGCCATGAACAGGTTTTGCTTTCATGAAGAGAGTGAAGGGAGGAGCCATGGAAAGGTGAGGCCGGGCCCAGCTCAGGGCTGATCAGCAAGCCACGCAGGGGTGATGGTGAGGGATGTTCAGATCACCGGTGTCTGAATACTGAAAAGGGCCTTCGCCGAGGGCAAACTTGATAGTCCTTCTATTTTTGCCTACGAGGAGATGACAGCAAATACAGAATGACAGGCCAAAGGTGGTGCCGCGCACCTCAAGCTTACTGTGCAGGAACTCTAATGGCGGCTCTTCTCAGTTAGACACAGAAAATGACTGACGTTAATTGTTCGAACTCAATTTGGGCAAAACCTAATTGAATACTGTCCACCTTATCTGTAGTCGAGGTATTCATAACGGGCAGGAAATAAAGTTCCTACCACCCAGGATTAAATTACCCGCACTCAGGAACTATGTTTCCCCCTCAGGCAAGATAGAATGTCAGGTATTAAACAGCTGTTTTCGACTCCCCCTTAAAAATGGCTGTGATTCGCTGGCATTCAAGGAATCTATTCAAAACCTGTCAGAAGATGCTGGAGGCTGCAAAGTATGTGTGTTGCTTTTTATGTAAATGGAAAGTAAAGGTGTGGGGGACTAGGTGCCACAGGTAACGCTGTCACAGAAAAAGAGACTTTAAACTGATGCCAGCAACAATTTCTCCCCGTCCTCTGAGCCTCTCTGTCTGCTTTCCCACGCTGTTTTCCCCTCGGGTGTCCTTGATACAACTCTAAACATCCTGCGCGATCTTCGAACCAAATACATTCCGACCAGTGGGGAATGGATGCCTCTGCGAACCAGTGAGAGGAACTTGAAAGGTCCCACTGCAACCAGCACCTTGCAGTGAATTGCTTGGTTCGAAAGACAATTCTCCCCGTGTCTCAGCGCGCGGCGTGGACTGTGGGCCAAGCCGCGAACGGGTCTGTGTCCGGCCACCATGCCATCTTTGGGGCCCAAACCTTTTAGAGTGGGAATCAGATCTACCTTTGCTCCCCGACTGCTGTGGACCTTACTGCGTACAGATGTGGTCACAAAGAGGCAAGGCAGCTCGGAACAGATTAAATGAAAATAAATATTTATTTTTCTTCAAGTAACTAATCGAAGTTTCTCCAAGGCTTCAGAATCATTCATTCACATGTTACACACACACACACACACACACACACACACACACACACACACCTCAAACCTTCCTAGGCACAGGGGATAAAAAAGCAAGACAAAGCCTCTGCCCTCATGGACCTGATACTGCAGGGGAGATAAATAAGGAAACTCAAAATATCCTGTGTGTGTGTAAAGCAGAGCTGGGTAGTAACAAACACTGAGTTAAAACAAACCTGGCAAGGGGACCAAGGTGAAGGGGGGGTGCGCACCTACGGTGGACCCAGCCGCGAAGGTGATATCGGAATGAAGACTTGTAAAACAGGGGCGGCGGTCCTTCAGTTATCTGGAGGCGGAGTTTTCCATGTGGGGAATGGCACGGAAAGCCCTGAGGCAGGTGGCAAGCTCAGTATTTCTGAGGAACGTGGCGAGCCAGTGTGGCTGAGCTGAGAGGCAGGAGGCAGGACCGTGTGGAAAGGAAGGGGGAGGGGCAGACAGAGCCTTGACTACCATGGTGAGCGGCTGGGCTTTACGCTGAGTGAACAAACCCACTGGGGGTTTGGGGCACGAAAGTGACTTACGTGACCTCAGTTACGTTTTAGTCAGATAACTCTGGTGCTCTTGATTGGGGACGGGGTGGAGGGGGGCAGGATTAGAAGCAGAGAAACTAGTCAAAGAGTCTAAAACAGGGGTCTTGGACTAGGAAAGTAACGACGAACATGATGAAACTTATTAAGTTCTGGATGTATCTTGAGGTTGGTGATGACGACTTTCCGATATGAAGTGTGAGATAAGTGGGCTACAGCGGCATCGAGGGTCACCCACAGTTTCCCTTTTTTTTTCCTGAATCACATAGTGAATGGTGGTGCTGTTTACTAAAATGAGAAAGAAACTTGTTTTTCCGTTTTCCTCTACCATTGAGAGACAAATACATCGAGAGTTCTACTGTGAAGATTTTAATTTGAAAGTGCTTTTTAAAGACCTGAGTGGAGATGCTGAGGATGGAGTTAGATGTGCAAGTCTGGAGCCCAGGGATAAGGGCTGAAGGTATCAATTCAGAACCACTGTGATGCAGGTGATATTTAAAGCCCTGACGGAGAAGGAGATCGTCTAGGGAGAGCGCAGAGAAAACGGCCATAGAGGCCGAGCCCTGGAAAGCCCCCGAATCTTTAGGTCAGGGAGAGAAAGAGCCAGAAAAGAAGAGGGGAAGGCACGTAGGAAGACAACGAAAGAAGAAGGGTCATCCAAGGCGAGCGGAAGCTGCTTCTGGAAGGCCGAAGCGAACAAATGGGTCACGTGCTGCTGAGAGGTCGACTAAGACCAAGACCCAGAAATGCCCATAGGATGTGGCAAGACAGAAATAACCGGGAGCCTCGAATAACCGGGAGCCTCAACTAGGAGGGTTTCGGCGGAATGCTGGGGAGGCAGGTCTGGGCGGAATGAGCCCAGGAATGAATATCAAACGTAAAACCTCTCTTTCAAGGAGAGTGAGGATACCTGAAAAGAGATGCGAAATCTGCCCTAGATGGGGGATTTTGTAGAGGCAGAATGACAGGAATAAGAATCAATGTTATAATATGCAAAAATGCATGAGTGAAAGAATGCTTAAGACCAAACTTTTGAACTCAACTTTAAAGTCTTAATGGCCTTTATTCTTCTCATTTCCCTCTTTATGTAAAGTGTCCCCATTTACGCTTAGCCATTTCGGATTCAAAGGGCACTATCCCATCAGAAGGCCTACTTCTAATCTCTGCCATCAGAAAACTGTGTGATCCTCAGCAATTATTTAATCTCACAGTGAAAAAGATTATAGTAAAATTAAATAATTACCGCCCCAATAACCTTTTCCCCTGTTAGTAACAGAACTCTCGATTGCTACTTGAGAAGACAACTACATTTCCCAACTTCTTCTGCAGCTAGGTGTGGCCATGGAATTAAGTTTGGGCCAATGAGATGTAAACAAAGGTTGTGTGGAGGCAGGTTCTTGAAACTTCCTTGTAAATAAAAGGCAAGTACTTCTTATCAGTTTTTTAATTCCCTTCTCCATGCCAGCTAGAGTTCCATTCATCACCTTGAACCATCTTAAAGACAAAGCAGTGACCTAGAGCGAGCCTGAGTCCCTGCTGATTTTGCAGTGTCCCCAGAGCCCTGGAACGCAAACTTCCAGCCTTCCGCCATGAGACAGAGAACTGTACAGCTCTGTGTGCCAAAGGGACGTAGTCACCACCGGACAGACTCTTTAAGTCTCAGTTTTCCTGAGCAAATGTAAAACACTCGTTCACAAGGCCATCTCTCCGTTGCAGCGGTCAAAGCAGTGGAAGCTACAACAGCTCCCATTCTGGCTCCGAGCCCTTAGTGTAACGCCACCCTGGAATCTGTTTGGTCCTCGGAGTTGATATCCAGAGCTTTAACACCCCTCTTCACACTTGTATTTCCACAGAGGCGGGCGATCGGAATGTTCGATCTCTCTGGTTCCGCAACATGGTCTTGACACCAGGCTTTGCTGGGTGTGTGAAGTGAAGAGGCGTCACTGAACGGTCCTGGGAGGCCCCACAAGACGCCCCTTGCCCTGCAACCCACCCGCTGCGACTGCCTAAGCGCCGCGCAGAAAGTAGGAACTGCACACTGTAACTCATGCAAAGTTACTCCCCAAGTTATGCCTCTTTGTTGTTGTTGTTTTTGTTGTTGTTGTTGTTGTTGCTGTTGTTGCTGTTGTTGCTGTTGTAGTCCTGAATAAAATGAATGAACAGTATCTGCCCATAGAATTTATTCGTTAGCCTGGAGCATCTTTTATTTTCATTTGTAAAATGCTACCACGAAAAGGATGGAAGGAAATACGCCAACCTCCACCCCCACCTAAAAGGAAAAAAAAGTGAAACAAGTTTTGCTAAACCTGTCTTTAGGAAATAAAATTTTGAACCTAAGGTATTTTGATAATTTGTAAGTGACTTGAAAAAACATTTTTTACACCCTGTTTTATTAACCTGAGGAAGACCTCTCCCTTGAGTTATCATTTATTTTAAAAAATCTCCCTGGAATTTCAAGCTAAGAACTTAGGGAAATGTAGCAAGGGTAATAAACTTGCAGAAGGGGGGGGGGGGACCTCACATAATATAATGTTTTAACAAAATTCCTCCTTTGAAGCAGCAGCTGAGCCCTCTGCACTCTGTGCAAATATCATCGAGCCAACAGAAACCGCTGTAAAAGCCGTCACCGGAAGTCTGCATGGTCTTTTGATCTCTCTCTGGATTCAAGGCCCTCGCGAAGCTTGAACGGAATAGTGCGTGTCGCAGCATGGCAGAGGGGTGATACATCTCCGCCCGCTCCGCCGAGCGTGAGCTGTGTATCTGGCCATCTTGAGAGTCCACACTGTGGTACATTTATCCCCATTAGAAAAGCTCACGTCAATAATATGTGGGTGCTGCAGCCGTTTATGACAAATATGTAAAATCATTCCCTTAAACACACTGGGGCCGGGGTGCATAGACATTGAATCTACCAACCATGCAGGTGACAAGTTTTTTGTTAAAACTAGGTTTTCAAGTCCAAAGACAAAGAAAAACAAATGTATTGAGCATATTTGTGTGTGTGTGTGTGTGTGTGTGTGTGTACACTGTCTCAAAAGACTATAACTTTATTTCAAAGACAGAAAAGAGAACAATGTCTCCCATTTTGGCCACATGTGAATTCACTTTGTCCATTCTGAGCGAAAAGCTATTCGGATCAGAGTGTGTGTTTTGTAAGTCCTGTTGGATTATTTTGTATTAGTCAATTCATCTCTTTCTAATCTTATTTTAGGGCCAATGATTATAGTAGTGAAAGGGTACATTTTTTAAAGTGACTCAAAAATAAGGAAATATTCATGGTTCAAATCCCAAGACTTACTAGCATGTAACCTTGGGCAAGTTGACTTAATCCAAGTTTCGGTTTGCTCACCTATAAAACAGAGATGATAATAGCAATTCCTACTCTACAGAATCGTTTGTAAAGTGCTTAGCGCACTGTCGGTGCTCAATAAATGTTGACTGTTTTCACCATGAGGAGGATCTTGGGACCCTCACCAGTACCCAAGGGGAAGGACTAAGCATGATATGTGAAGACGAAGAGTAGGGGAGGGGCTGCTGTCAACCGAGCGCTCCTGTTACCCTTATCTGCTCCCCAGGGACAGAACGTAATAATGTCCCTGAACACAACCGAGAAACAGACGCATGCTGAGAACCGCACCAAGGCCTGATAAACCCAGAAAAGATCTGGGTTCTAGAATCATAAGTTCCAAAATTTACATTGGTGTGTACACGTCATTAGTACATAGAAACACGTTTTACCTATAACCAAGAGTAATGGCCGGGGGCGGGGGGAGGGGGACACTTGACGAGAGCTATACGATCAGCTAGCTCTCTCCCCTTTGTAACCAGGAATTAGAGTATTTGCATCTTTCCAATCTCAGGTTTAGCATTTCTTGGAACTAATGTGAAAGAATCTGTCAATTAGTTGATTCTCTGTGTTGAAAAGACTAGAAGCTCCCTGCTGAAAGTTCAGTATAAAAGCCATGGCATTGAAAAAGAATGTTTCATGGCATTTTCCATGAAGTTAAGTATTCAAATGCATTACCAGTGTTAAAATCTCAGAAAGTCTTAATATACCTGCTTCTCCAATTAACACAGCACAGTTGTTAATATACTACATTATGTTATGAAGTCATAATTGCAGCCGAGCAGACAATGATTACCATCCATCATCTTTCGTGTTTTACAAAAGCGAAATTATTTCTCTTTTGTTTTAGAAGTTCCCCAGAACAAATAATAGTTTTCCACTGGCAACCCTTTCATTTCGTGACCCGACCGCCACACGTCTCTATGAAGCTGTCACACGTCCTTCTGGGCTCACCTCACAGAGAGCTGTTTCGATTTTAAAATCTAAGCCGAGGGCAAATCCTCCCGGTTCCATTATGAGCACTCAGTACGAACGACTGTGAAAAAAAAAAAAACACCGGGTCTCTTCCAAGTGTATCCCCACGAGAAAAGAAGCGATTTCATACCCCCTCGCATCAGCCCTAAACACCAATTCGCAGCAATTAATTTACGTCAGCAAACCTCTAACGAACGGCCCCTCTCGCGGGCACTGTTAAGCAACCCACTTGGAGGTACAGCCCTCGCCCTCAGGCTGCTTACAGATCACTGGAGAACGAGACAAGCATTGGGCACGAACAACTATAAGATGGAGCAGGGTAAGAAAAAGACCTGACAGACTTCAAACATGGGAAGGTTCAAAGCAGGGCAGCTCAGGGTCGTCTCATTAGACTGACATCACTGAAGGGCTGCAATGTACGGCTGGTAGTTGCTCATTTGACGGAGATGGGGCTGGACGCTCCCACAGAGGGGGAAGAGCGTGATCAAAGACCCTGACGCGGGAAACATGCGGTGTTTTGAAATCGACAAGTGGTCCTGTTTGCTTGAGTCAGGAAGAACCTCTGTAATGGACTTCTGTTTCTGCTACCCGGGATACAGCTTGATATTTTAAAAGATCCACATGGCCATGTAACTATTATCACGATCAAGATATAGAATATTACCATCACCCCGAAATTCTCACTCACACCCATTTAGTCATTCACCCCCAACTCCTGGCCCCAGGTGACCATGGATCTGCTACCTGTCACTGTAAATTGGTTCTGCTCATTCTAAAAATGTTATATAAATGTAATCACACAACACGTACTCTTTCTGTCCAACTTTTCACTCAATGTTTTTGAGATTCATTATGCTGTTGAATATTCCCTAGGAATTTTCTATTATTCAGATGTATAATGATTTATTCACATTCCTATTGAGGGATAATTGGGATATCTAAGGTCTTGGGCTAGTATGAATAAATCTGTTAGGAAAATGTATGTGCAAATCTTTATGAGGATAGATTTTTTTTTTCATTTCTCTTCAGTAAATATCTAGGAGTGGAATGGCTGGGTTTCAGGGAAAGGCTATGTTTAATCCCATAAGAAACTGCCATGCTTTTTCCCAAACGGTTGTACCATTTCATATCCCCGCCAGCAGTGCACGAGGGTTCCATCTGCTTTCCTCTTTTACCAGCCAGCACTGGGTTTTTAAATCTTTTTAATCTTAGCCATTCGAATGGTACATAGAGGTATCCCACTGTAATGTTAATTTGCGTTTTCCTCATGCCGAGCATCTTTTCATGTGTTATTGGCCATTCTTATACCTTCTTTCATGAAATACCTGTTCAAAGCATTTGCCTGTTGAGTTGTCTTTTCATAGTCTTCAAAAAGGACATCTTTATACCATCCTGGTTTGCCCCATGTGCTGCACTGCCCACTGGATGACCTCCCTGTCTCCGTCTGTTCTACCTTTTCCAAATCGAGCGCAGAGGTCTCCCCCTCTGAGCAGCTTTCCCGACCTCCCAAATCGCTGTGTGATTCTCACAAGACCTCACTCTCGTGCTCCTGTACAGTATCACTTACCATACCGCATCATAATTCAGAGTCACATATCTCTGTCCCTTCCTAGACAGAGAGCTCCTTGAGGGTATCGGGTATTTTTATTTCAGTCTACCCAGGCTAAATCCAGTGCCTACCAGACTGAAGTCCTCAGGTTCACTTAAAAATGATTGTAAATACGTAAGAGAAGGAAGAGCGACCTATTGAGATACAGCCGCGGAAGGGTAAGGGTAGGTTCAGGATACGGGGAGAGTCATTTTCACTCTGTCATTTAACAAACATTTCTTGTGCTCCTACTATGTACCCGGTGTCTTAGATGCTGGGATGCGGATATAAATGAGATAAACAAAATTCCTGCCCTGGTGGAACTCAGCCTCTGGCAAGGAAGACAGAGCCATCAACCAAAAGTTAAAACATAACATAACAAGTGCTATGCTAAGGGAAACCAAGATTGCTAAGGGAGCTCAGAGCAGGATCCCTAAGTCAGGCCTGGACATTAGAAGAGAGTTTCTGGAGAAGTGATATCAAAGCTGAACCGCGAAGGAAGCATCAGAGTGGCCCAGGTCAGGAGATAAGAGGAAAAGCCTCTCACGCAAAGGCCCAGAAATCAGAATAAAGCTCATTCAGGAAAGTACAACAAACGGGTAGAGATGGAGGCCTACTGGATACACAGAATGACTACAGAGGAAAACGCTGGTGCTAATTCCATTAAATGACCGACAGATATAAAGTTTCTTCTCCCAAAATTTAATTTCCATCACGTAAGATCGATCATTTGCCCCGTAACCCCGCCTCCAACATTCACCGGCTGTGTCATCTTACAACAGAACTTCCCTGTATCACACATTTAGTCCAATGTTTAGCACACAATAAATGTTAGCTGAGGATGCCATAACTGTCATGTTTTATTATCATTATTATTATTACATGAGACAATATGGGATGGTCGTCAGGCTCGACCTCTGGAATCATGCAGCAATTGGCTCCACGTAGTGACTCTACATTTATAGCTGTTTGCCAGCTACTCGGTCTCCCAAGCCCTACCTCACTCATCTATAACACGTGGATGACAGCAGCGTTGACTTTAGAAGGTCACGGAGAGCACTGAATGAGGTAAGGCATGGCGACCTGCCACACGTGAACAGAGCGAGTGCTCGGTAAGTGGGAGTTACCAGTAATATCGTTTTGAGAACAGAATCTAATATTGGAGAAGTCTGAAGATGCGCAAGAAGAGTGTGCCGGTCACTTTAGTCACCTGAAAACTGTACTTCCCCCAGTCACCCCAGGAACGTGTGCTGCTCTGAACGTGCATCCCTGACATTGTCAGGTCGCTAATTACCCCGACTGACAAAGATAATAATGCGTTAAGAGATCAGGCCTCCAGTGCTCATAACTTTCTCTCTCTCTCCTTCCTCGGCATGGGCTCTCAGGGAGCGAGGAGATCTGTTTCTGGCCTCGGAGCCTTTCCCGATGGCTGGGTCTCTCACTGCTAATGCTCCATTTTCCCAGTGCCACCAGTTGCAACTGACTCATGCTGTCTGTTAACATCTTTTAGTATTTGTTGCTCACTTCCTGCCTAGCACTTGTGGCTCCATCTTGACAGGAAGCCGTCCCTGTCATTGCCATTAGTAACTAAAGAGCCCTTGGACTCTAGCTAGAAAACAGTGCCATAAAACGGAACAGAGTTATCCTGTTTCCTACAAACAAAAATCCCAGCAGCTTCCAGGCCCGTTTTTACTTTATTATTTATACAGCCAGGCCACTTATTGCAAGAGACTGCCTCTCTCTGGGTTGGAGTAGGCAAATTATCCCATTTTCTACTGTAAATGGTGCAACTCCTGATTCAGCGGCCTCGACAGGAAGTGTACTTGGGACGGAAGCATTTGCACATTTGTCGCTGAGAACAGTAAGTCATTATCTGGCCCTGTTCTTCTTTGGCACTTAAAACAGAGTGGGGTTGAAGAGACGGACGGTCATCTCTCTTTAGCCATTGGGCCAGGTTACCGCTGCAGAGAGGAAGATGGAGCGGGCGAGGTTGGACTGCACGGATTCATTTTAATGGTCTACTGGTTCCATTTAGTGAGGGCCTATTAATTGCGTAAAATGCATCTGTATCTGTGTCTTTCAAATAACATTTCTCACCGCCTGGGGAACTGCTAAGAAGGCACAGAGGGGTATATATATAAAGCACGGGTGCCCTGAGGTAATTACAATCAAGGATGGAGAAAGGTTTGAAGGGAAAGAAGGGAGAGAGGCGTCTACTTCCATGCTGTAGGCTGTTTTTATAGGGAAAAAAAGGACTCGGAGTTATAAAATCTTTTTGTAAATTGTCATGCAAGTAACAGAGACCGTGGGACGTAAACTCGTCTGTGAAAGGAGCAGGTGTGTTGTGATAAGTAAAAGGAGAGCTAGGAGGTTTCCGATTGAAAAGAAACTTTCTGCTAAAATTCTGTTTTTCATTCCCCTTTATTATTTCCCAATGAAATTCCATTTCAATGAAATGCGGGGATTAATAACTACTTGGCACACTTTTAACCTTACCTAGTATCCCGTGCCCACTGAGGGACCCCAAAGTGCATCTCTGAGGAAGGGGAAACATCCTGATCCTTTTATAAAAGGGCCCGACAGTACTAGTCACCTAGCGTTCATCATCGCAGCTCTGTCTCCCTTAGTAGACCATGAGCTGACAGGGGACAAGGGGATTTCTTTAAGCAAACCATTTTTGATGATCTCACCTGAGGAAAAACATAAGTACTTTGAAATTTTAAGAAATATTTAGGTTTGTTGTGTATTTATTCAAGAGAAGGAAATGAATAGCAATGAATTCTTTTTCATTTTCAGAGAGTCACCACATTTTGCTTTGCTAGGGAAGACAAAGCATCCAACAAGAAGTGCCTCTGCTTCTAGAACATCCTCAAGTGGAAGGAACTAGCCAGTCAGGAGCGAGCTCTTTCTGACATGGCTGCCTAAAGCGAGGTGGACTAGGGAGGATGAGGCTCTCGCCCCGACACCAGAGGGCCCTGGAAAGCACTGTAAGAGGACTGGAAACTGGTCCCCAGCGATAGCACATCGTCAGCTTGTTTGGAGGATACTCCAAAAACCGATTTAGCTCCTTGGCTTTTGGAGAGGAGCCCAGCAGGAGACAAGCTGCAACCAAGAGTCATGACCGATGTGGTGCCCACTGCCGACAAGTCTCAGCCTAGAGAAGGACACCCAGACGATGACCTTGTCCTTGGGCCTACAGGTGGCTGTTCAGGGGATAAGCGGTTGGTGCCTCTACTTTAATCTTGGTCCACACATGCCCCCAAATGAGCATCTTCTTTAAAAGTCTAAGTACTAAAGGAATAATTAATTCCATTTTCTCTCCTAATGACAGGATTAAAATGAACTCTTTCTCTGCTAAAACGGGCCTTCTCGTGAGTCCAGGATGAGACCCAGGAGTTAAGCTGTAGTGATATGTCTAAGGAAGGAAAAGACGGTGCTGACTTGAGCTCCATTCAAAAGTAATTACGAACGCCAACAGCCTGTGACATTCAGGACACCAGGAGTAGTGTACAGGACTGAAGATCCGGACTGGAACGGGTTTTGTTAGAGGCATGATACGGAGACTTCCCGAGCGTCCCCTTCAGTGTGTACGACGAGGATTGTGATTAAGCTTAAGGTAACATCAGCCAGGATCACCTCTCCTACCCTACAATGTAATTTCAGACCACTGGTAATAGTCAGATATGATTTTATTAGCCCTGCACCTCCAAGGGTGGGAAGGATAGATGGATGACACTTGCACCTCGTTTGTACCTGCCATTTTGGAAAGAACTTCCTTGCCAATCCCAGGGAAAGCTTCAAGCAGACTTTTCCCTTCAACCTAATTTGCTTGTTTCCAGATTTCAGCTGCATAATATTCAGTTAAGGATGCCCACTGGAAATGCAAAATCCACTGATTCTCATTCAGAAGAGCTGAGCTTAAGCCCAGGACTCTGCACTCTTAAAGCATCTCCCAAGTTGGCAGACTATACTTTGAGAAACACCACCGTGGAGTGAAGTAATGACACACACTTCACTGATTCATGGCAACAGGCTCTAACACGTCTGGGAGGTAGAAGGATCGGATAATAGTATATTTTTCAGACAAGTGTTCTCTTTATTGGGATTTCTGTTCGATGACATGTTTGCTCTAGAAGTCTGAAGAATATTTCTGCTGTTTTGTTGTTCCATTTTCTGGGGTTCACTGATGTCTACTCCTAAAGGAAATGTTTGTAAAAGGGAAAGGAACACAACAACACACATATATGATCTATATTTTAAAGCAGCAGTTGGGTTGAAACCCTTCTCGAATGTCTTTGGGGAGTTGAGTATATTCAGTTCTAAAAGTACCAGCCGGTACTGTATGTAGTACACACGAGGGTCGCAGTCGGCTAAGTCGAAATCATTACACAAGGACACATTTTTTGCGAGTTCCAGATTTCATTCAAATGGTATCGAAATATTTTTGTACTTCATTTTCATAACTAACTGCTGTAAACTTCTAAGAAAAAAATAAAGAATTGCAGGTACTAGAATCTTTGCTCTCTGATTAAAAATGAGGGGGAAAAGGGAATGTAAAAGAAAAGGAGCAAAATATGGATAGTGTGCCAAGCGTAAGAATGGTAACAATCTGTAAACATTTAGAAGATATAATAAACTCTTCCTCAGGAGGCAGAGCCATCGTAAGAACATAAGAACAAAGAGAAACTGGTCCTGATTTCTGCAGTTCTCTGTCATACTCAAAGTTGCTTACTGATTATATAGTTTCAGCCATTTTTGAAAGATGTTTTTGGCACATATAAGCTCTTAACTAATCTGGGACTGCTGATATAAAGCAGCGAGAGTTTATTTACAATTAGGCCTTGCATTCCCAAAGGAAAATCCATTTTTAAAAATCTTTAGGAAACCCAACTCTGCAAAAACTCTCCTCTGTCCTCCCCTTAGGGCGTCAGCTTTGGGATGTGTGAATCAAACCAACTTGCTGTGTAGCACAAATACTAGTAAACAGTTTGCAACTCACACAATTTCTGCTACCATTCTACAATTCCCTTTCAGTCGGCTGAGTTAGTCAAGAACTCCATACCACCCCAACCGCCAGGAAAACCCTGAAGATTGCTGGCCTGGAAGAAAATTCGCATCCCCAGAGGTAAATATGCTCTTCTTACCCATTTTCGCCTCCCAGTCACATGTTACATCTGCACTCACATTTCAACACTGATTTAAAATATCACTTGCCTCTTGCAATGTGGTTTCCTTCCCAAGATTTATTTCCTCGGAAAGGTCAGTTCTGTACCATAGTTACATATTTCTGAGATTACATCTTTCTACCTTGTCACATTTGTTTCCTTGTCATATTATGTCTTATCAATAAAAATTGGCAGGCCCCTGGAAAAGAGCTGGTTTGATGTGTACAGAGTAATCAACTGCTTGTCTAAGGACATTGCCACACAGTGGGAGCCTTCTGAGTGTGGTCCACAGTCCTGGACCATCCGCATCGCCTGAAAGGCAGGCAGCTACGCAGAATCTCAGGACCCATCCCAGACCTACAGAATCGAAATCTTCACTTCAACAAGATCTCGAGGTGATTTCTATTGCTGAAATAACTTCCTAGGCCCAAGATGGAGCTATACCTGCCCAGGGTGCAGCATCAGCAACCTGGAACTTACATCATTTGTGTGTCCCCATAAATTCCCTGCCTGACCAGAAATGCAGTATATCCAGTCAGCCAAGCCCCAAAACCCCAAACTACTCCAGGCTCTACGCTTACTTCCTGTTCCATCTCACCCCAACCACAGTTGACTATGTGGCCCCAGCCAATTAGATAGTTTCTATTTCTCTCTGCCTCATTCTTTATTCTTTATCCTTTATCCTACAAACATCTCCTGCCCTCTGCCTCATTTTACAATGCTCTGGATGGAGACTGTCTGCTTCATGAAATGCCAAATAAAGCTTGTTTACATCACCCAAACTGTCTTCTTTAATCATTTAAAAAAAAAAATCCCCATGTAAGTGGACCCCCTCAGTTCAAATCCATGTTGTTCAAGGGTCAACTGTACATACTCTGAAGTTTGACACAGACGCTCCTAGGCGAGCAGGGAGCAGGGGTGGGGAGGGGGGGGGGAGCAGGAGGAGGTCGGAGTCACCGGCGGCGGCGTTTCCCACGCACGCGCAGCTCACACGGCTCCCTGGGTCCTGCCCCTGCCTTGCCTCGCAATACTGCCCTGTGCGGACTGCGTGGAAGACGAGCTGGAGATGCTTTTCCCACGATTTTCCCTACTGGGACAAGGACGAGCATGTCACTTAGCACTCTGTCTATGGCAGGCCACATTGATGGAAAAATCCTAGAGAAGCGACGGCCTTATCTCATCTCAACCATTCTCCCTCCAGCGTGGAAGGCAGAGCCTAGAATTTGCAAATGGCATCCAAAGACCACCGAAAACAATGATGAACTCTAGCTAAACATCCCAGCAACTGGAACAAGATTCGCAGTATGCTCAACATGAGGTCACCTCCCCCTCATAGCTTCATTGCTACTGACCAAGTCGAACCTCCTGTTTTGTGGAACTTACGGTCTGTTCCAAACCTACATCTCAACAAAAGTGTAGCAGAGCTTGGTCAGGCTAGTGAGTGAAAGCTGCTCACTGACATCATGGAGCACATATTCTAAACGTTTGCAGGCTTGTTTAAACCTAATTAATTACATGGTATGCGAATGGTGGGAACCCCATAAACGCTGCTGACAGACTGACAAGATTCACTCACCCCTGGCTTGAGTCTTTGTGACTCAGTTCAACCTCAAAGGAAAGGAATTCACAGCCTTCACATGCATTCTGAATCTGGACAGCCTCTCACCCATGCAGAGGACTAATTGATGCTTCTCTGTGGACTGTAGATTGCATATTATTGGCATGACATTCCGGCACCCACGAAGCACACACAGTGACCCCAGGAGCTGCTTCACCGTTTTGGGACTGTAACAACTTGATTGTCTGCCTCATTACACTCCCCAGACCTTCTGGAGGACGAGAGCCCGGAGCGGAGGGTTCGGCGGGCACCCTTCATTAGCACTTTCTTCACCATTTCCCGGCACGGCAAACGTCCCGGGGACCCAGGCAGAAAACTTTAGCAACCGTCTCTCGGTATTTTAGCCCTTCGATTCCCTGGGCACATTTCCTAACTATTAAATCATGTGTGTACTTTCAAACACAAGAGCCTAATGAGCTCTGCCCGCCCCAGCTGGCCCCGGGATGGAGCCTTCACTAGAAAATTCCTCTCTGTGCAGTTTTCCTGCCACAAAGCAGGCGCACCAGTGAAAACGCGAAAGCTCGCAAAACTGAAATGAGGCGTGCAAAAACAAAAACAGTTCGAAAAAGGCTAGGACGGTATCCTGAAATTACAAGTACTAGCATCCTTGCTATCAGACACGAAGCTCCTGCCGCTTCGACGCTGTTTACAGATGCACGATCTCCCTCGACTATCCACGGCACCCAACACCCACCCCAAGCCTGGCCTGCACCCCCAGCTGGCTACACATCATTGCAAAGACGTCCCATAGTTCTGCACTTTTGGGCTCCACCCTGCTTGGTAAATGTCTATTCGTCTGTGATGCTCATGTTCAGATAAGTTCTCCATCGACCCTACTTAAACTGCAGGTCATTTTCCATCCTGCAAGCAACCTGTAACTTCCTATAAACCCTGTCGCAGTATCTATCACGTCGATGTAATTATTCACATCTGTCTCCGCCCTGGAACGTTGATATTTTAGAGCAGGAATATGGGGTCAGTGCCCACCTAAGTGTTTGACTCTGCAAACGGGAAAACAGGAAAAACTAGTTTATGCCCCAAATTAAAGACATTTAGGAAATATTTAAGAGCTACTAATATGCCTCCATATTTTGAAAAAAATTCTATTGATATTAGGTAAAAATATATACCTAAATAAAAAACCTAATATGGAACACTCTTCTTCAAGGAGTATAAATACAAAATTTTCTCCTACTCAGCAGGAGTACTTCATCTAAAAAGAAGCAATAATCCCAATAATTTGAATGACTGAGAAGCATCTCAATCTTTGCATAGGCCAATTTTATCAGATGGTTTCATAATCAGGTTAGTTTGCTGAAAAATGTTAATAAAATAGGCATGCAAGAGCGACCCAAGGCTAGCCAAAAGTTACGTGCTTTTGTTATTTTTCAACTTAATAATACGGTCAAAAAATAAAATGAAAGAAGAAATAAAATTAGGGTCTAGAAAACACCTTGGGAAGGTACACGTTTATCTTCAAAAATTACCATTCTGTTAATTTTGAATATTTTCTATGAGAAACACCTGTGCTACGTAGCCATGAGTTTTGGGTACTTAGGGTGTTCTTCATGGTCACAGTGCACATCGGAGGGAACATTTTCAGTCTTAAATATATACCTAGCGAGTCCTGTGCTGAACAGGTAGAGAAAGGTGGAAGGAAATACTATTTCCTGTGTGCTTTAACTTCTAATTGAACAACCACAAGAACATCAAAGACAAAGCCCCTTTGGGGGGAAAAATACGATTCAGACCATTTGGAAACGTTTCTGGCAAAAGCATGATGAGAGGGGCCAAACGTAAGATACTGCGTTTTGGAACATTCTCATTTTTTCTATGCCTTAGAGATCTGTTCTGATTCTCTATCCTTATATATGGAATTTCCTTCCTGACATAACCAGTGTACACAACCATTTCCTCACATACATTACATACCAGACTATCCTGATCCTCTGGAAGGGGTCAAGTTCAAGGGTTGAGAGTACATACTCTATATCCCAGCCCTGCTCTTTAATAAATTTGGTCAAGTAGCTTTTCCTCACCTGTAAAATGGAGTTGATAAAAATACCCTGCTTCGTTAACTGAAAGTCAAAATCTTTCATATTTCACCATTTCTGAAATCGGGAGGTGCCTTAAAATTTCTGTGGCTAAAAGAAAGTTCTGCCACGAGGACCTCAATGGGCTCCTGACGGACAATTTTGCACCTCTGCTGCACCCAGAGCCAAGACTGAGCCCGAGGATTCTTTCTCACACTTCTGGGTCATGAATTTTTCCTTTACCCTTAACCTAAGGGCAGAGGTCCCAGAATTACACAGAGCTCTTCTATCCTGTGATTTTATCATTGAAGACATCTTAGATGTGACAAACTCCCTCAGATGCAGGTGTGAGCGGTGTCGTAAAGCATGGCAAGAGCCTAGGTCACGCCATGTGCAGCAGGCACCTAATGAGCGCTCAACAACTGCATCTAGTCGCCACTAAACAGATCAACTTCTCTTAATCGATGTAGACAATGCAAGCATCTAAACAAAAAGAGAGAGCCGTTAGAAAGAGCCCACCTAAAGCATCATCCTTTCGCAGTGCTAGGGTGGCTCCAGCCCACAGCTGGTCCTGCCCTCACCGCTCCAAGACTCAGATTCAGCAACCATCCTGCTAAATGTTTCAAATCCCTCTGCTGGTGAAGACTGGTGTTACAGAAAGTGTTCCCTTTATCTGTTAATGGGAAAGGGATTTAATCTCACAGAGTTCCTTCTTAACACGCTCAGAACGGACCCCCCGGAGTCCTGCAGACGCTATCTCAGCAGGGCGATGGGCTAGCTGGGGGAGACACAATGCTCCTGGTGTCCCAAAGCCTCGCTCGAAGGTCACGTCACTTTGCTAATTCAGTGAAATGTAATTACACTGCAAAAAGCTGCTTCCTTTTTAATTCCCCTCGCTGATGTACAAAGTTCCTGCAATTTAAATTGCTCAAACGCCAGGGTATTCACACACGCGTTCAGGGGCAGTGTGTCCACGTCTATTCGAAGGCTCTGGACTCGGGCTTCAGACGCAAGACGTTGCTTGTGAATTTCACACGCACGATCTACAGCCAATGGCAACGCTTTCTCTCCCTTCTCTGGGCCCAAGCCCTTGTCTGCTCTTGCTCAAGAGTGGGAGAGGCAGACAAGTGGTGGCCACATTGAATCCCTTTCAGGGCTGCTTCTCTGCCTAACCTCAGGGGTGCTTTTCATATCGCTGTCTGTGTGAAAGGTGTCTCTAGAATCATGCGGGGCGTCATTCATGAGGCCATATGTGGTAGCCCTAGTCCTGGTAACTGGAATCAAGACTAGGGCTCATGAATTCTTTATCATCAAAACATTCATTGGGATTCTGATAGTGTCACAACTAATAAAATATCATAACTTAAAAAGAAATAACTTGGAACTCCTGTAACTATGGTTTTATAATTATTGTCCTTATCACAATCTATTACTTACCTACATAGCAAATAACCTAATGGATAATATATATGAGGCTTCCAGTAGTTAAATAAGTCCAACTTTTTGTTTATAAACACCAACCTGCTGTGGGCTTAAGTGGTACAAATATCGGACTGTTTATTGAACCCCCGACTCCTGTCTCTTCAAAAATCTCCACAGACGATCTTTGCCTTCCCTGATTCCCCATTTCGACATGTCACATTTCCTCAGGTCACAATTTCTTCCTGTTCTGTAACAAAATCCATCCTTGTACCACTAAAGGCGCTTTCTTAAGGTAAATTTTTATGGGAGCTAAGGAGGCTTCTTCTTGTTAGCATAAGTGGTTCACACTTTCAATGTTAAATACTTGATACTTCCTCCTTAAAGAAATCATAATATGAAATACCTCCTGTCCCAAAGAAGAGTTTCCACACCCCCTGCATGGCCGTGTTTACTCTGTAATCCTAACTTAGATGCGGCCTTTTCCAAATTATAAAAAACTTAGAAACGCTGCTCAAATATAAAGAAATGTTGTCAAGTGTCAGCGATTCAAATTTGTGCATAATTTTAAGTTATTATTTCCTCAGACTATTTGATATTCTATGATTTGGTTTTTTTTTTTTAACAGCCATTGTTTAATGCCCCAGCCACCCACCCAAATCCCGGATTCTGGGTGAATGAAGTCTGCATTACCTAGTTTCCCTTCGTTAACGTTAAGTTCTGGGAGCAGAGCTTTTTGGCAGAACAAGGAGGCACGCGTGCCAGGGCAGGAGCAGCCACATGGCCCGCGGGCGGGGCCCGGCGGGGAGCTGGCAGCGCGAGCATCCCCAGGGAGACGAGCGGGGTGGGGTGTCTGAGCTCCGGCAGCCTGAGCCTCGCCTCGCCGTGCGGGTCGGCCCCGGAGAGGGGGTCCGCACCGGGAGATGACCCCACGGGGTGTGTCTGGGTCCCGGCGAGGACAGGAGGGGACCCGCGTGGGGCGCGGTCTGGTGCAGACGGCTGAGCGGGAGGCGGGGAGACAGGAGGGACAAGGGGCGGGGTGTTGGGGTCCAAGCAGGGCGAGGCGGGGCTCCGTGCGGGAGAGGAAGGGGCAGCAGAGGTGGAAAATGGCTAACACGGGGTGCTCGAAGGATAAGCAGATGAAGGCAAGGGGTTCAGGCTCTCACTCCTGGGGAAGGGGGTTACAAACACCAAGGGAAAACTCGGATGATCCGGCGGTGGTGCTCTATTGAGCAAGACCCGGAGGTTTCAGCGCGAACTCGTGTTTTTCGGTAGGCAGGCAGGCCAACAGACCATCCTTGGACATCTTTTTATAACAGAGAGTGAGAAAGTACTCAGAGAATGACAGGGGCACGCGTCAAAGCTTAAAGGAGCTTCTACTGCCAAATCAGAAAAATAGGAGTATTAAAATAAATAACGACGGTGGTGGACTGTAAGTCACTGAATAAAATAGGAACTGAAAGTCCATGAATGAATAAGTTAAATGTCTGATGATGAAGGAAATATGTACATAGTTTCCAAGTAGCTCCTCTCAAAAGTCTCATTAATTGTGAAGGAGGAAAGAGTCAGTTTCCAGTGGAGAAGCCGGGAAGCACCGCCCTCATCACGAGATCCCAGCGAAGACGACCAGCAATAAGGCACATCGAAATCGTGGAGCGGGAGAGAGCACACAGCCTCACACCTGCGACGTCCCTGACCAACATCAGGCAGCAGCGAACAGACCCATACTGAAGGGCACTCTACAAAATAAATGGCTTGCAACCATTGAAAATATCAAGGTCAGGAAAGTCCAGGGAAGTCTGAGACACTGTTTCAGACGGAATTGGATATTTTTCTATCCAGACTATTACTGAGACGATTGGCAAAGCTGAGGACTAGAGAATAGCATAGTGACCGATGTACCATACGTTAGGCAGCTCGTCAGACATTTGCGACAGGGGGAACAGAGGGACTGGGGGCCAACGGTAACACTTCCATCTCCTCCACTCGATGGCTGCTCTGTGGTTATGTCAGGAAAGTCTCTGTAGCGAATACAAACTAGAATACTAGCATCGGACTGGTGACTTACTCTCGAACGGTTCAGGAATGAAATTTTCCGGTACTTTCAACTTTTCTGTGAGCTTGTGAGGATCTCAGAAATTTAAAAAGATGTTTAAAAATTAACTACCTATAAAAAAACAATACAGATAAAATTGCCAAATTTTGGAATCCGATTGTATAATAGATAATACTGAATCAATGTTAAGTGTCTCGAATTTTATCTTTGTACCATGATTATAAAAGAGAATGTCCTTGCGAAGAAGATGCACAGGGAAGTATTTTGAGCTAAAGTAGCATGTCTGTAATTTACTCTTAAAAAGTTCAAAAAATATTAATAATGCAGATACATAGAGAGGGAGAGAGAACAGTAATAATTGGTGAGTCTAAGTGAAGAATATATAGGGATTTATTACACTCCTGAAAAATGTTTAGGTTTGAGGTATTTTCAAAAGAGCTTTTAAATAAAATAACACAAAATAAAAATCCCCTGGACCATGGTTCCCAGCCTTTGCTGTTTGTCTGAATCCCCAGGGGACTTTTACAAAACTAAAGATTTCTGACACACTCCAGTCAAACGAATCAAAATCGCGCAGAGCTCTGCCTGGAAAGTTTTCAAAGTTTCTCTCAGAAGATTAAATGCATCTCACCCACTGACCAGCATCTGGACCCACTAATCTCTTCCATCCCCTCATTTTGCAAATGAACAAACTGAGGCCCTGAGAGGTTAAGGGACTTGCTTAGGGTCACACTGATGGGTAGTGGCAGAGACGAGACCAGAATCCAGCTCTCCCGACTCCCCAGTTCTGTGTGCTTTGATCGCAATTTATAAATGGTCGACTTTCAGTAGGATTGATTTTTCTTTTTAAATCTTGATCTTCAAAGGTTTCTCAACTTAAAATGCCGTTGTGTTTCGACCCCAAAGCCTCCCGCGGAGCCCCGCAAAGCAGCTGTGACCGTCCTCCTCGGGAGCTCGGGGCTACATTGGAGACCTGGTCTTTGAAAACACAGACACTGGCTTGTAATCATCCTTTTCAAGTCGAAAAGTCAAGTCTTTTCATGTTTGCTGGAGTTTATGGGTTTCAACCCTAAAGCAAATAAAAGCAGTTGGAGGGAAGAATTGGGAGACGCAGGTAAAGAGCCTTTGTTTGTTGATGGAGGTCATTTCGGACTAAGTCTCAATCCCCTTGAATGAAGCGTTGCCCATCCCCCACCTCTAAAAAAACGCAGAAGCCGTTCTATAAAACAAAGAACTCATGTGGCTTTGCGCTTGTGCCACATGGTCAGATCGCTCTGTATTTCCTACCAAGCATCTCTCCTTAAAGGAAAAAAAAAGGAAAGGATTTATTATATCAGGTTATTCTTTTGAGTCCCTTTGCTGAGCCAGTTCCTGCTGCAGTGAGGGAATATAATCAGATTTGTGCAGGTATTTCTGTCCAGGCTTGCTGAGCTTTGTCAGCATAAAATGTTTATAAACTGCTAACATACAGTGGTTTTTCTTTTTCCTCAGTCAATTCGTATGGTTTCATTTAATTTCACTTTTCTCCACCTATAGACCAAATATTTCATTCCCAGACAGAGGAAAGAAAAAGCTATTCACCTTGGAAACCCACTATCTTATCATCGCCAAAAAAAAAAAAAAAAAAAAAAGACAACAATGAAAAATCAGGAAACCAGAGAATGCTGTTAACATGAGCATAGCTCTAAGAAGTACGGAATTCACGACATGAGATTTCTACCTAGCTTGGGTGCGCTTAATGCACCTGCTAAATAGGATTGTCGAACATGACCTTTTAGCCAGAAGCAAGTCCATCAGACCATTCTACTGCCTCCCTTCCCAGTCGCACCTCAATCTTGGGTTCTCCTAGATTCATAAATCAGGGAATTTATAGTATGGGAATAGGCAATGCCATGCCTGTAGTCAGTGATAACCTATATTTCCAAGAAAGTATTATACATCCAACCAAACAGCCTCCTTATCATCCAGGTCAGAAGCCTGGGAGCTGGCTTTGATCTCTCTCTCGTCCTGCTACATGACCAATCTCCAAACGCTACAAAGTCCGTCTTTCCCTTCGCTCTTGGGTCTGTCCACCCCCCTCCGTCTCCATTACTTGGGTCGGTCTCACAACCGTCTTTGTCTTAGACATTTTTAATAGCATTCTAATTTGCTTTCATGTCATTGATCTCTCAGGGTGCAATTCATTCTTTATAGCGCTACCAAGTCAGTTTCTTGAAATATAGAAATAATGCCATACGGTTACTCAGAAGCATTCTGTGCCTCCCTGTGGCCTGCAGAACACGCACGGTCCACCTCTCTGCGTGGCTTCTCCAGCCCACTTTTCCAGCCGCATAACCCCCTCCACCTGCTCATGAGAAGCCACTCGCTTTTCTGTGCTTTAGGATTTCTAGTGACATGACGGACCACTATCATGTAAATGGGCTCACCTCTCACAATGAACGCGTGGGCATTCTGAATAAAACACAAAAATTCAACTTCATAATTACCTCAAAAAAAAAAAAAAAGAGTACTATTTCGGTTATAGAAACAAGGAGTAAAGGTAAAGCCAGTACAATCAGCAGAGAATGAAACCAGAAGGGTTTTGGCTCCAGCTCGAGAGGGTGGGAGCTAAGGTTTAACATCTCTGCATGGAGAAAATACATATCCTTTGGCCTTTGAAAAGGAAACCTTATTTAAAACCCTGAATAAATCCAACCATCTCAAAGATCTGGCCCATCTATGAAAATGACACTACCATCAGCAGAGAGAGCTACCGGAAGTCTTCCATTTGACTGGGGTTTGGGGGGGATGAGGTGATTCCAATCAGGAGTCAAAACCTGAGGGGGTTCATGCCAGAATGGGTTTTGGTCTAAATTTGCATTACCTGTGTTGTAAAGAAACCCCCAAATAAAAAAACTGGCTCACGCTCTTAAATCCAGAGACCCAGGCAGAAGCGAATGGAAATCTGTTCTGTGAGGACACTCACAATTCAGTGTCCATGGGTGGTTCCCAGAACCATGCGCACAGACAATGATCTCACAATGAAAAATGACAAGCCCACGAAAAGTCAATCCACCATGACCCAGAGAAAATGCAACAAACAAGAGAGACGTTTATTAACAACTGGAGTAGAACAGTCCGATAAATATTGGAAGGATACAGAGTTCAATCAGGCTTCTTAGGCCTGGACTTGGAAACCAAAAACTATCACAACAAAGCCAAGTATTCTCTGCAAAGTTGTCTCTCTTTGAAGTCTACATGCCACTTTGTATTAGCTCATTATTTCCATTTGGAAGTATTCTTTCATATATGATATGAAAGCCAGTATAGCTCAGTAGTTCTAAGATTAAATTCTGCAATTAAAATTCCTGAGTTCATCTTCATTCTGCCATTTACTGGCTATGTGACCTTAAACTTATCCTCTTTTTCAAGTTCCTTTTTTGCAAAATGAGGATGATCGTATCGGGCAGGATTGATGAAGAGATTCAGTAAGACAGCACTCTAATGCTCTCAGCCTAAGGCCTGGCACAGGGAAGGATAACTAAATATTATTCATTACTATTCATGCTAATTACCTATCATACATTATTATCCACCCTTACAACAATCTTGTAAAAGGATGTAATTACCTCCATTTACATATTAGGAAAGAGAGTTCATATAGGTTAAGTAATTGCCTGAAGTAACAATGCTAGTAAGTGGTGGAAATGAGAGTGTGCACCCAGATGTCTTTGACTCCAAAGCCTATTTGGTCAACCTCCACGTGACACCGCTAAGCATACTCAGGACCCCCGGATGGTCACCCTCAACCGAGGGTATGTATTATCTGCTCACTCCAGGATCCCCCAATAATGGACTGACTCTTGTGTCTTAATGTAAAGCCATTTACTTACTAAACGTATTTATTGTGCTTACATGGGTCTAATTATTGTGCAGGTACAGGACCCACAATGGAGAATCATGATCCTTGCAATCTAATATACGGGTGTGTGGGCAGGTGTGTGTGAGAGAGAGAGACAGACAGAGAGAGACGGAGAGAAACAGAGAGAAAATGAAATTGTTAAAAAAAGAAAGAAAGAAAAGCATTGCGAGGAGCCAGCACCTGGGGAGTGAAGGGAGAGTGAAGCGTGAAGAGGGCGTCACGTGGAACTGACCTCAGCCCGGAGGAAGTGAAACAAGGCCGCGGCAGCTGGAGCGTGGGGGGGCGGGGCAGGCCCAGGAGAAGAGCGATGAGGAGAAAAGGGCTCAGCGCGGGAGGGGGGCGGGAGTGGACAAACCATCATGGGAGGGTGCGCTGGGCACAGCGCGGAATTTTTTTGTTTTTTGATTTTAATTCTTGAATGTCGCCACATATTTGACTCCTTTTACCCTGTCTGCCTCCCTCCTCCCCCCCCCACCCCCCGCCCCCCTCTGATGAGTTGTTTTCAAGTGCAATGGAAAACCACTGGGACTTTTTTAAGTAGAAAAACTGCATGATCTGATAACGTGTTTAAAGCCTCTCCGCGCACCAGGAGGAGGAACTTAGATGAGAAGCTGCAAACGAAACCACCAAGCAGGAGGCTGAGGTGCTGTGTTGGCAGCGATGAGACGGCATTTTTGGGGGCGGGGGGGGATGACAGATAGTGCTGACGTAGGGAAGTGACTCTGACAGGCTCGCCCACTCAAGATTAGGCCGTAGGCAACTCGAACTGCTGCTAAGTCGATGGACTGGCTTCCTCTGGGCTCCAAGTCAGTTCCCGACCCACCAGCTACGACCCGGGACGGGAACCGGGGCGGAGGGAACGCGAACCGCCGCGCACACGGGCCGTGGACGAGGCGGGCGCCGAGAACACCTGCGCACACCTGCGCACATCCCCTCCGCTCGACCGCACCGCCCTCCCTGCACGACGCGCTCCTTGAGGACCAGACTGTCATCGTGTCTAACTCGTACCCACGCACCAATTAGCGATGTCTACTCTATACTACTACATGCTCAATAAACATACTTCCAATTAAACTAAATTACTCAGGATGAAAATGAACATCATATGAAACTGACCAGCTGCCTTTTTTTTTTTCTCCCTCATCTCTTTTTTTGTTTCTTCCCTTTCCATCTCCATGTTCTTTCTACCACATAACTAGAATTTCCTTTTTTACTGCTGTTCGACTTTACCATTCGGAGACAACCAAAACAAAAGGAAAAATGGTACAAAGAAAATCAGCAGTTCTGTTCAATAATAGCCAATTGTTTCCCTGACAGCATCCAGACAAATCGTCTAAATCACAAATGCATTTGTGACCTTCATTTTGGAAGGGCTGCTCTAATCTCAGTGACGGGAATTGAACTTCAAAAATGGGTATCAAGGTCCTTGGGGGCCCCCTCAATTTGCTGTTCCGACACCCCAATGGCTGAACCGTTACCATCCTTCTTCATTCGCTTAATAAAAATAACAAGAAAAACCATAATAGCCAAATTTTTCTCTCAAATGCCAATGTAGAGAGCTATCATTCCCCAACTCTAAGGCAGTAAAAAGACTACTTTGAACAATGCTTTACTGTTACCTCATTTATTTGTCAATTTTTAGCCCCAGATCAGATATATACCTAACGCAGAGGAGACACTCCCTCAAGCTGCACAGCCGTTTTAAGTTGCAAAACAGATTAAGCAAAGAATTATGTATAATCACCACAAAATCCCCATGTCCATCCTTTTCCTTTCATGCCTTTGTGAGAAAGTCAAAAGGTTGCCTAGATTTAAAACGGAAAAAAAAAAATCACAGCATGATGAGAGGTGGGTTCCAGAAATTCCATTTTACAAAACAGTGGAGAGTGAACCAGCCCTCTGTGGGTAAATTACAACTGAGGTAAAAACCAACTGAAATGCTATGAAGACTCAAAGGTATTATCTAATGACTCTACACTCTGATTGCTTTTCAGATGTTTGCTAGATGAAATTTTCAAAAACGTGCAAATTTCTCAGCTCTCCACACACATACACAAGCACCAACACAGGCATAAATACAGGACGCAGATGTTCTGTAAAAAGACTAAAAATATATTTCTGAACATATTCCCCCTCAAGAATATTTCATACGACTGAGTCCGAATGACTTATGATTAGACAACTAAATTCTTCAACTAAAAATACTTACATATTAATCCTCTGAATAATAATAAAATATTTTAATGGGCATATTTTTGGGGAGTAAATGTTTCAATGAGTAACATACATACTTCTTTCAAAGGAAAAGATTCTCAGAGACTCACAATATGAACTTAAATTTATTTCATTCCAAATGTCAATTTAATATGTACACGTGAAAGTTAAATATAAAGAAAATGTATAAATATGTACTTACTGTTCTTAGGCAATATAAAAATTACATTAACTTAAAATGAAAAATGATACTATTTTGTTGAAACTAAATATCAGGTTTAATGAGAAAAATATATATTTAGGTCTACCTCCCATTTATTGTAGCTATAATTTAACTTCAGTGACAATAATGTGGAGAATAACTTTCACATAAGTATGTTTTCCCACAAAGTTATTAATAACTACAAATCTTTGTGTCCTATTTTAGGATAAACAGATTGCCCATTTACACAAATCAGCAAATAAGAAAAGGGGTTTCTCTTAATAATTTTATAAAGCTATCTTGTTTTCTTGAACATAAGGCTAAACTTTTGACATTAAAATATGAACTGAAAATGGTATCCAGTCCAATTGTAGTAGGAACCAGGAAGAGTTTTGTGTGTGTGTACACACACACGGGTATATATTATACTTAACTTCTAATAAATTATTGCAGAATGGTACAAAGGTGGTATCCACACAGTACATTCACCCCAAATCACATCACTAATTTCGATGGCACAGATCATTTTGGATTTTGCACACCTATACCAAAATGTTCCACAGTAACTATCTGTTCACTGTTTTTCCGTAATTGTGCAACTGTGAAAAACCATTTATACAGTGTGCTAAGGCATTATTTAGCTTTTGCATGATACGATACAATCAAATCTATACGGAAGCATGAAAACTATATGAAATGTTCATCCAGAACATTTATGAACATTAATGAAGAGCTCACACAGCATCTCTCTCATGAATTGTGGAGAGGATAAAATGAAATGAGGCCTATAGTAGAAAGCTTAAAAATAGTGCCTAGCATTACCGTAAGCACTCAGCAACTATTATATTGTGCTGTTATCACTAATACTACTATGATTGCTTTGTAGGGCCAGTAGGATAACGGAACTGTAATATTCTAAAAAGGTTGCTAAATAGGTTCTTTCCCTACAGCTTAAAACCACTAGCATGTGAGAGAACTGCCTTCCTGAAAAGTCTTCTGAAGCGCCCCAAGGGTATCTCAAACTTTCTCATGACGCACAATTATCAGTAGCATAAAGGGGATCATCATTTTTCTCCTAACATGCATGCTCGAGTCAACGAGAATTAGAATTTGTTCCAAGTTTCCAGCAGGAGGCTTGGGGACACATTCTCCGTAGTGAAGATCGGTCCTTCTTCAGGAAAACTACATTCTGCTACGAAGCATTCAGGACAAGAAGAGGGGATGCTTCTCTGGAGAGCTTGATCAGCCTCCGTGGGTGACGACTGTCAAGCCTGGGTCATCCCCAAATCTAGCTAGAACTATTAGCCAAGCCCTCCTGCCGGGGAATCCCAAAAAGTCCATTGGGGGGATCAATATAGTTTCTCTTTTTCTGTGAAATCCTTCAACCGTGTCATTAAGACTCCGGAGGAGAGATTCGGGCTTAAGGTACTTATTTTCTTAAGAGTTTAGGTGGAAGATGTCTGTGTGCTGAGAATGAAGGGCTACATTTATAATTACACGACTGGTGGAAAATTACTGTTGTTCAGAGGCGGGCTGCAAGTGCGGATGAAAAGCTAAGATGAATTCTTCTATCCAGAGGTTATTTAATTCCTTCAACAACCCCCGCCCCTAGCTTCATAAATTCTCAAATTAGAGTCTTACAACAGAAGCTTCTATTTTGGCAAAGATTCATTAATATTCATTTTATATCCAATGTCTCATACCTGAAATAGTGATACATAATTGTTTAATTCTGGCTTAGAACAATATTTTAAGAGACACGTTCTTTATACTTGTATCATGTGTAATATAATTACAGACTACGGGATACTTGTTTGGGGACATTGGGCGCAGAGTGTTGTCTTAACCATACTGTTCGCCTCATAGCACAGGGTTAGCACCGGTCTGTACACGACACCACCTCGTTTTCTTTGGCCCCCTTTTAATCCTAAGACCCATTCACATTCTTCCCTCTGCCCTCAGCCAACAGTTGTAATGGGTTTGATGTCTATCTTTCCGTTGGCATGTGCTCTTGCAACATGCATGTTTTTGTTGGCATGTATTTTATTTTATAAAATAGCACGTATTTCAGCCTGGCTATTTCCTTTGTGACTAAGCAACCTGTTGTTAAGGTTAACCTACCTTAAGGACATCTAATTTGATTCTGATTGTTGCTTAAAGCTACTCTGTGTGGATTTCCCACTCCCTCTCCCCATGAAAAAATGTCCCTGTCACTGCAATGAGCATCCTCAGATGTGTGCACTCATGGGTTAGATGACCAGAGTGTCCAAGCCGGGTACTTCCTGAGAGTGAATGGGGGTACTATGATTGGACCCACTCAGAAAAACAACTTGTGGGGTCACCCTACCTAAGGGCCTATATGGGACCCTCTGAGATCTATACCAAGAAGCAGAGTTCAAATTTTCTACTCTAACTACTACCAGGTTGCTCACCAGGATACAGTACTAGTCCACATTCCCATCAGCCCAGAGTTTCCGTTTTTATATTATTTTAATTATAATATTTGCCTGCATACATGCTAAGACATTTATAAACGTATAAAATGTTCTTTTAAAGCCATGTCAAGCAAAACTAAGCCAGATGCCTAAACGATTTTAAAGTCATAAAAAATGGAGTCCGTGATACAGCCAGGAGCCAAACGCATTCTCAGACCTCATATTCATTCGTCTGCACAATTGATATTCTCTACACACAGGCGTATTGGTACAATCTTGTATGTCATTTCCAAGTCTTTTCTTCCACAAAGATACACTTGAATGGCATTCACATTTGAGACGACTAAGACTGTTTGTCTAGGGTTCGTGACATGTGCCCACGAGCTGTAAAATCACCTCTTTATCTCCCATGCAATGTCATCCAACAGTGTGTTAAAACACTAGCTTTGAGAACCACTGCGATTTATCTCAGTATGTAAATACACTAGGCGTAAGCCATCTTACTAAGGAAATCTTCCCAATTGCTAAAGCTCCTTTAAGTGCCCACACTTCATTTTCATTCTAATCATACTTCACATGCGATTCAAAAGCACAGCCGGGTTCAGGAACTGGTGCTGCAGAGGCCTCCCCTGCACCGCCCACCCCACCCCAACCTTCGTTTTTTATGGCTCCCCGGATCAAGATTCTGTTTGCCACTGTTTGTTGCATGAAATCTGCAAAACCTACGGCTTCTACATACAAATCAAAGGTAATGTATACGAGGTCACCAGGAAATCTGCAGGCACTGGAAATGTGTGACTTGTTCACGGAAGGTGTAATAGACCAGGATCACCAGAAAAAAAAAAAAAAAAAAAGGTAAGGGTTCAGCAGTGTGAATACAGAAGTGCCCCCATCTCCCAAACATTTTGGCAGATGGCGAGTCACGCAGATGAAAGGAAGAACAGGAGACTGTCAGGGAAGATGCTGAAATATAGGATGCATGGCATTTTGGTGACAGGCCTGGCCCATTATACATCACGTGCCCTTGGTGGCCCAGCTCTCACGAAGGCAATGAGTCTCTTAAGAGTCTACGAGCCAGAACAGTCCGTCTTCTCTATGCTACTCAGAACCTTATAGGTCCATAAGTACTACTATAAGAGGGTCCGAGTTCAAAGTATGGGTGTAATTATATTTGACAGCAGGAAAGAAAAAAATTGCTCCTGCTTTGTAACCATAAACAACATTAAATTTTGATTTTTTTATATTGCCAAGTAATGAGTGTTACAGTCCATGCTTTTCCCCCTCAGCTCCACTTTATTCTTCATATTTTCCCTCTTGAGTGGCCTAAATCACCACCCTACCTTTTAAGAACAGCAGCTTGTCCGACTGTGGAGGTGGTCGACGATAAGGTAAGGTCTTCGTGAAGGGACCGCTTTTTACCGTTCTCATTGCTAGTTGTCTGAGGCTAATATAGAAAAAGGACTGATTTTTTTATTTTGTAACCAATCACTTCACCAAATTTTCTTATTAATTTTAGCAGTTTTTACTTTGGTTTTGCTTTATTTCACTTTGGTGTTATACTATTTATACTTTGTTTTGCTTTTGTTTGTGTTTTAATAGAGCACCTTGACCTGTCTAGATATATTCCATTACTTGCTCAGATTTCTTTCCTAATGTACGCTAATTCTTTAATATTATGTTTCTACATTTCTAAACCTCTACAAAACACTGTTGATGATGGTGCTGATGGCAGCCACCTGTTACGTCTTCATGCTACTGAAATTATTTTAGTGGTGCCATATTTAAAATCGTGTTTATATGGGGGTTTTAGCAAATAAAATTCAATCATATGTCAGCACTGGCCCTCAGTTGCCTATTCAGAAATGGCAGCTGGCTTCCCGAATGCCTTTTCGGCACCTCTCCGTACACCAGTGGGGTGCCTCCGCCAGCTCGCCTGGGCTGTGGACACCCCACTGCACGAATCTCTTCCCAACGCCATCCAGTTCTATCACGTTGGCGAATGGCTGAACTGCTTTAAAATGGCCACAGTGGGAGTATTGGCACTATGGAAATGAGCAAACACAACAAATCGTGGGGGGTTTTGTGTTTGTTTTTTGTTTTTTGGAAAGTTGGTTGGTTGTCAATTATTTACCACATACCACTGGATATAATCATATAGTCTTTTTCCTTTAAAAATCCATTCATTCAGTAAATATTTATTGAGCAGACATCTATGACAGGTTTTCTAAGTACTGGGGATATAGTGGAGGAAAAAACATGCAAAATTCTTTACCTCGTGCAGCTTAACATCTAGTAGACTTCATATTTTATGATGTAATTCTGTCAATAGATTACCTGATAGCCAATATAGTTCGATTATGGAATAAACCATAATTGATTAGAGGGTATGTTATTTTTATATACTGAATTGAATTTATTTAAAATGATTATATCTATATCAGTGATAACTTAGTTGGGGGATTGTATTTGTATTACATTGACTAGGTTTTGCTTTTCATGTTAATCTGTTTACATAAAACTGAGGAACTTTCAGTCTAATTCTGAGGTCTGGAGTAGTTTAAATAGCATTGAAATCATCTGTTCTTTAAAGGTTGGCTAGAAATTCAGCTGTGAAACCATCTGGCGCCTGTTCTAATGGTAGGTCTTCAATGGCCCTTTCAATCTCTCCTGAGTCGGTGTCCAAACATTTTACTCCTTGGCATAACACCTTCGGATTGAAAGCATTTGTTTTGTCTAGATTTTCAAACTTATTCCCCAAGAGTATCACTAAGTACTATGTTATAATTTTTAAAGTCCTTCCCCTTCTGTGCTTTATCCATTTTATATTTTCTCTTACTCATCAGATTTGTGGAGGATTTTTCTCTCTCTTGTTAGTCCTTCCAAAGAATGAGCCTTTGGATTTATTTTACTTTCCGCTTTTGTCGTTATTATTTCTACATCAGTTTCAGCTTCTACCCTCACTGTTTCTCCCCAATATTCCCTGGTTAATTTCGCTGCTCCTTTTTCTAATTTCTAAAGCGACGTACCCGGCTCCTTTATTTTTAGTGATCTTCTCTAATAATGATGGCATCGGAGTTGTTACCTTCTTCATATAGCTTTAACTGCAAACAACGATTTTTATATGAAGTGATATTTTTGTTTATTTCGTTATGGTTTATAGTACTAATTGAAACTTCTTTGATTCAGATTAATGATGGGAATATTTCTTAATTTTTAAGTAGTTGATATTTTTTAGTCATCTTATTTCTATATTATCATTAAAATATTGTCTCTCCATTTTTTTTTTTGCCTTTGAATTTGACTGAGTTTTCTTTTCAGTCAAGTACACAATTTTAATAAGTATTTCATGAAAATAAAAATGTAGGTACTCCGTATTAGATATACAGTGAGTGTTATGGGTTAAATTTTGTCTCCCCAAAATTCATAGGTTTTTTAATGTGATTGTATTTAGAGATAAGGCCTTTAAGGGTATAATTAAGTTTAAATGAGGCCATAAGTGTGGGACCCTAATCCAAGAAGTGACCTTATATAAAGAGTTACCAAGAGCACACATGAGCAGAGAGAGAAAAAGGCCCCTGCTCTCATGGAGAGGTGAAATACATTAATGAAACACATAGTGACTCAGAGTGGTAACTACTCAAAGGAAATAAAGTCAGGAAATAGATTAAGGAATTCAGGGTAAGAGGTGGAGTATAATTTTACATAGCATCAAGGAAATCTTCATTAAGGAGGTGACATCTTATACAACTGTAATACCTTATCAAAACCAAGAAATTTACATGAGAACAATACTGTTCAGCAGACTACAGAACCTATTCGGTTTCCCTTAGTGTTTAAATGCCTTTGTATTTTTTTTTCTATTCGGTTTGATCCCACGTAATATTTGCATACCCGCCACCACACCTCAGCACACAGACCTGTTCCGTCACCACGGAAAGAATTCCCTCAAACTCCTCTTTCATACCTGCGACCACTCCTCTCAACTCCACTGCGCCTGGCAACAACTGTTCTCGATCGCTGTAGTTTTATTACTTCAAGAATCTTATATAAATGCAGTCATACAGGATATAGCCTTATGGGATTAACTTTTTTTTCACTAAGCATAACACCCTTCAGACCCGAGCTGTGGTATCAAGTTTGTTCCCTTTACTTGCAGAGGAGTATTCCATTGTATGGATGTACCAGTATCTGTTCAACTACTCATCCAAGGGACATTTGGGTTATTTCCAGTTTGGGGTTATTATAAATAATGCTGCTGTAAAATGTTTGTGTGCAGGTTTCTGCATGAACTTATCCTAAGTACATGTTTAGTTTTATACGAAGTCACAAGACTTCTTTCCAGAGTGGCTATATCAATTCACACTCCCATCAGTCATGTCTGACTGCTTCAGGTTCCCTGTACCCTAGCCAGCATTTGATATTGTGACTATTTTGATTTTCAGCTGTTCTAGGTGTGTGGTGAGATTTCGCTGTGGTTTTAATTTGTGTTTCCCTAACGGCTGATGACGTTGAACAGCTTTTCATACGTGTATTTGCCTTCTATATCTTCTCCTTAGTGAAATGTCCGTTTGTGTCTATTGCCCATTTTCTAATTGAATTGTTTCTTTACTGTTGAGTTTTGAGATACACACACACAGACATTCCTTGTTCACTACATGATTTTCGGATATTTTCTTCCAGTATTCTCTTATTACTACTAATCCCTAAAAATAGTGTTTCAAAGAATAGCTGAGCTCTCACAAATTCAAATGAATTTAAACAAAGGTGGAAAAGCTGGGGATCTCAGAAGCTAAGCAGGGTCAGGTCTGGTTAGTATTTGGATGGGAGACCACCTAGGAATACCAGGTGCTGTAGGCATTAAAAAAGACAGAAAGAAAGAAAGAAAAACTGGGGATACTTCAAAAGACTTAATCGTCATTTCCCAGCTTCTTCTGAAATAAAGAAATTATTGCATTTTAGGTAGATGTGTGAAGGTTGTTGAGAGCCAGTGGGGAAAAGTTATATTTTAGAGTACTTTCAGAAAATTGATTAATTTTCATTGCCTTAAATTGAAGACAGAAGGATAAGAACATTGAAACGATTTACTAAGAAGTTTATCAAGCATATGCCAATATAATTATTTTTTTAATCAAACAAGAAAGTAGGTGTCAATAAATAAGTCATTAATAAGCTAGAGAGACTTATTTCCAGTGTATTGAAAATGGAAAAGAAGCTTATTTAAAGATTAAAAAGACATCTAGGAATATATTTCAAAAAGATTAAAGGGTACTGTTAATGAGCTAAGTATATATTTGCCTCTAAATAACAGGAAGGTCTAGAAGCAAGAAAATTGAGGAAAAAGAAAAGCATTTTATTAACAAACAGAAAATCAAGCATAAAATATATTAGCTAAATATCAAGAGCAATTATCACTATTATTAAATTTTTATAAAACGTGTATGAAAAAGCAAGGCCTCTTAATAGGGGTGAGAAATAGATATTTGTTTACTACCTGAGAAAACAAAATAACCCTCTAGGGTAGTTTAAAAATAAAACACTTTAGTAATTAAAATAAAATTATAATTACAATTAATGGAATAGATTCTGTATATATGCAAATAAAGTAATATAATTAATGATGAAAAAGGTATTGAGTGTTATTGGCGAGACCTTGTTTCACATTATCAAACACCAGGAAATAAAGATGATTTTTCACAAATGCTTTCATCTTGCATTAATGAGACTATTATTATCGTTTTTAAAATTGTATTAAAACCATCTGCTAACTTGTCTAAACTGAACTATTCCGAAAAGTACGAATTCTGAGAAATCCCATTTCAGATGAGAATTCTACTTTAAAAAAGTCTTACGGAATGACTCTTATGTTTAGGGAAACCCTCAACTGCAAAAAAATGAACTAATTTCTCACCTCCAAACAAAAAGGCTACTCTTACAGACTCATGGCAGGAAAAAACTGCTCGCTTCTTTATGTCTGCTGCTGAATCTGGAAACAAAGCTAGAGCTCCAACGAAATCCCACATCTGGGAATTAAGGTTGGCAAAAAAAAAAAAAAAGTATCTATTATTATCTTAACCCCCAATTTTTATCTTATTGTCCAAAATCATTCTCCCTCCTTAACACATGTTTATCGAAAACACACACTATTCTGTCACCTACCCGGATTTGAAAACCTTAATCTTCCTTCCACTTTATTGCATCAGGCGGCCATGTGTTCTACCAGAACTTAACTACGGGAAAGGGTTTACTGCCTCCACCTGGAGACCAGGGTTTTTGAAGCCTTAATGAGCAAAAGCTGGAAAAACTCATTTCAAAACCCTCACAGTCTTTTTAAGCCTCGTGAGTGGTGGCAGCAGAAGCACACCTGTGGAACGCTGTCTTTTGGGGGGGGGGGGGGGGGGAGTCAACAGAACGGGATTGTTAATCACACAAATGTAAAGGATTGACCCACTGCTCCTGAGGAAAACTTGGAAGTCACCACCAACCTGTTTAATGTAGAAAAAGACATTTTAGACAGGGAAGGCTGCTATTTGACATGCCTAGGAGCAGGGGAGGAGAGGGAAAGGTAAAGCAAGTCGCAATCTTTTTGTTGGTGGAGGGTCCTGCCAGACACGTTACCAGCTCTTACTCTCGGTAACGGATGCAGGGCACTGCGTTTCAAGTTACTCCTTGTTATTGTGGAGGGTGGATTTTGTCTGTTTCCTAGTGCTGTAGCTTCACTGCCTTTTAGAATAAGTAGAGATCCAACATTGAAAAGATTGCCAGAAAAACTGGCAGACTGTGTCTTCCACCCACATTGGAGGAGAGGATACGAAAAGAGCTGGGCTGGACTGTCACTGGCTCTCGCGCTGCGGTCTCTCAAAAGGCAGTGAAGCCAGAACGCACAGGTGCGGGCCTGCTGGCCACCATCCTACAAGCCCTTGCGCTCCCTGAAAGGGGAGGACATTCCCATAGCCAAACACGCTGGCCTGCATCCTCTCTTTCTCTGAGCTGCCTGGTAACTGGGCTTAGGTTCCAAAGTGGCTTTCTCAGTGGCCTGGAAGGGGAAAAGGACAGTGTCAAGTGGGGAGTCCAGGCCAGAGGCCAAACTGGGACTGTGAGATGTGGAAGAGCCGACAAGTGTCATAGCTGGTGGTGAATTCACTCCCGTGGTGTTTCCTCCCCATTATCCCTGAACTGTCAGTAAAGTCTTAATAGAATACATGGTTTGGTGTCAACTCTGTGCAAGGAATTAAATTAAAGGTCCTAACCTAATTAGGAATGATGAGATAAACAGCCAAGCAGGGCCAGAACAGTGAAGCCTTTGTTCAGGCTATAAGAGACATTTGGAGCTTCAGGAGGTAAGGGACAGAGGTCCTGGACAGACTGTTTGACAAGGCGCCTGCAGCAGAAGAGCTGAGGAGATGCCCCACCAAGCAGACATCAGACAAAGAAAGGACTCCAAGAAAAATAAAGGAGAGAAGTGAAAGGGCCTAATGTCCTAAAAATCAAAACACTTGCGAACTCAACATCAATCACTGTTCATGCTTAAACAGAAAAGGGCTGCCGTGACCTGGAAATACAAGTAACAGCACGACGCCTTCTGACTTCATCCCTTCCCACGCTAGTCCCAGCATCGTCGCTCGGGTCCAGGTTCTCATGGCCAGATTCTAGCAACGACATTCTGAGTAGAATTCAGAAACCCAGTGATTGGCCTTGTCATACAGCCTGAGCACCACCGTGATGTTAAATCTTCACAAAACACTGCCCTCATCACAGGGCTGTTCCGCCCACACAAATCGCATGCAATGGCGCAAAATCCCAAGTCCTGGACCGGCGGCAATAATGACGCCAGGGACAAGTGGCAGGAAAACACAGCCAGACCTTAGAGAACATGAAGGATTAACCGAAAACCGGCGCTGAGATCCCCACACGAAAGGAGAGACTAAGACTAGATTTCATACATCTCATTGCAATGACACCAGCAAGAAGAGGAGTGAAAACGAGAGTTATCAGCGAGGACGGGACCGGCCCACCTGGCGAGCCCAGGAGATTCCAGCTGCCTTAGCTGACTGGAGGCCACAGCGCCCTCTGTAGGACACAGCGGAAACTTGCCTAAAATTCCTGAAAACAGCCTATGTGGTTAATCTCCCCAACCAGAAGCTGAAAATAAAGCGTACGGGGGTAATACAGCCACACCTCAGAGAGGGGCTTCAGTTCCAGACCACTGTTAACAAAACGAGTATTGCGATAAAGCGAGTCACAATCTTTTTGCTGGTGGAGGGTCCTGCCTTCAATTTGTAAAAAAAAAAAAAAAAAAAACCACGACATAGGGGAAGCGCAACAGAGTGACCTGCAATAGGACGAGCCCTGCTTGCATTGTATTCCAGCCGAAACTCTGGGTGGCTGGCAGTGATGGCATTCACCTGGAACCGAGCATTCAATCACCGTTTAGGGAGAGACTGCTGTGTGCAGGGCCTAAGGCGGCACGGAGGAGGAAGTTGAAAGCCACAGTCCTTGCCCTCGGGTCGCCGAGACTTAGGAGGGTGAAATAAACAAGAGTCATTCATAGTAACAACCGATGGGTTCTCTAATAAAAGTGAGCACAAGCTGCTGTGAGAACATACAAAAGGCCCGTCTCACTGGGGCCCCGGGGGGAATACGGGAGAACTTCTCAGGGGAGGTAACATCTGAGCTGAGATATCAAGATGAAGTAGGTGTTAGCCTAGTTAGAAAAAGAAAAAAGAAAAAAAAAAGTGCATTTGCCTCTTTGGCTGCTGCAATAAATTATCTCGAGTTTGGTAGCTTAAAGCAACAAATACATAGAAGTGTTCACTCACAGTTCTGAAGGCTGCAAGTCCGATATCAGCATCTCTGGGCAGAAGTTGGCAGACCCGGGCTCGCTCTGGCGCTGTCGGGAGACGCCCGCCGCCCCCAGCTCCTCCCGCAGGCGGCCAGCTGTCCTTGGGCCCGGCCTCCTCACTGCCCTCCGCCTCCGCCTGCACGAGGCCTTCTCGTCCATGCGGGTCGGATATCCCTCCGCCTCCCTCCCAAAAGGATGCACCTGGTTGCGTTTAACGTCCACCCACGTAATGCAGGATCGTCTCTGCATTTCAAGATCCGTGGTTTCATCACATAGCCAACGATCCTTTACATCTTTTTTTTTGTCCACAAAAGGTAAAGTTGACAGGTTTAGAGATTAGGACATGGATATCTTCGAAGGGATCACTTTTGAAGGGGTCCCAGATGGCATGGGGGAAGGGCAATCTAGGCAGAATAGGAGACACCTGCAAGGCTCAGAACCGAGAGCGCTCGCGGGGCGGAGAGCAAGGAGTTTAATACGGCTCAGGTGTCACGTGCTGGTTGCACGTTGGGAAGGGAGAAAGAAAAAAAAAAAAAGCTGGATCGGGTAAGAAATGTCTACAGCATAAGAGTTTTATGGCTTATCCTCTTACAATTTGAAGGAGAACGTCACAAGAGAGGCTAGGTGCTGCTGAGAAGGTCCCTGTGCATCATGGAGCATTAGAAACTGCTCCGGAACGTCAGCTGAGCAAGAGACCGGGAACTGTTTGCAAGGACGGAGTGGCCATGCACCTAAAGAGCCAGACAGGACTCTTCTGCGGAGAACCATGTGCCCAGCTAACTGGGTCCTTTGGGGGGAACTTAGAAATGGGTGTTAAATATTAAACTCCAGCTGCTTCTTATCAGCCTCTCAGCCATTCCTCTCTGAAACGTCTCACAATGGAATCTGTGGTTGGAATAAACGAGTTTATGTGAGCTTTTTCCTCTGGGAATGCTTGCTTACAAAGAAGCATAAAGATTGCTGGAAAAATAGCTCCTTCATTCTGTCCAGTACACATACCAAAATTTCCCATTTTTCTGGCCTAAGATCAGTGACTAAAAAGGGTGCCTATTAATCTTCTTTTTCCCTTGAGTTTCTTCAGGTGAGAGAGGAAAAAAAGAAGTGGATAGTCAGAAAAGAGAGGGAGGGGGCAGACAAACAGAGGAATCTCCGTGAGCAAGTTAGCAAGTTGATGGGGTATTTACCAAGCATTGACTACACTCCAACCACTATTCTAAGTGTGCAGAAAAACAGCAGCAAACGAGACACAGGAAACTTACGTTGCTAAAATGCAAAGCCATTCTTGGGCTCCCGTTCCATGTTTAGTGCTGTGCTAAGCTCCTTGTGCATTATTTCTTTAGGCTCCAAAGAAATGGGATGAAACAAGAGGTTGGAGGCAAAGATGAGACAGCTCTCGAGGCAGAGGCAGAGGAAGAAATGGAGGAGGTTTACGCAACATTACCTGGATTCTGCCTTGTCTATAGAACCCAATTTTCTTACTTAAGACTACACTCTGAAATCAGACGGTTTTCCAGAAACCTCAGCCAACTAAAGCGAAAGAGTTCCAAGATATATAAAGGGAAAAGTTTCTATGTTTGATGAGCACTTTGGGCCATGTTGAAGTGATGCTAACTTGGTTGGATGTGCCTGGTTATTTACGGAGCACGTGAACACTCAAACACGCCGCAATTGCAGATGGCTGGGCCAGGTGATCTGTCACGCTCCCTTCCGGCTACATCTATTTCGTGATTTTTAATTTTTACCCTAGTAGCTATCATGAGGACTGACAGGTGAACCATTATGAAGTGGGACAAAAGGGGCTGGACAAGAAATTTTGAATGGCGTTTACATCGCAAAATCCAAAGGCCTTTAGTCAAACCACAGTTTAAATCATTTTACTATAGATTGCATCTCAGTCAAGGAACTTCTGAAGAATTCTGGTCCCGGTAAAAGTTTAAATGGATATATTTGATACATATGACATGCTAATATATGTGATTTGTGATTACAATATGTTAGCTATAAATTCATATAAAATTTTATGGTTATCATTAAATAATCTAAAGATAGGTTCTAACTCATCAGCTATACTCAAACTAACTCCTTGACAATAAGAGCATAACACTAAATTATAGTCTCAGTGATACATTATGCTATGTCTTATTTAAATATTTTCCAAGGAGACCTAACTTAACTGTGGGGTTTGGCTCATATCTGAGTTCACCCTGGGATTTTGAAGAATAATCTGGTAATGAATTATCCTAGCTAGAAACTTTTATTCATCTGCATAGACAAAAGGAAAATTTTTTATTTGAGGTATGACAGGACTCAATTATTTTCTTTCTAGGCTCCTTTATTTTTAATAGGAGCATGAGATTTTCAGTCAAGAAGTATTTTTATGGGTTTTAAGAATAGGAGGAAAACATCAAGATATTTTTTTGACCTACATCTAGAGTGGAAAAGCATAAATGTGCCTCATGAGAAATCTAGTCAGTCAATGGTTGGTTGTTTTCCATGAAAGTAAATAATTATGTACACTTACACGTTTCGTAATCGATCCAAAGGCCGGTTGTTTGAGATTTAACTAGATTAACTTTAGACTCTCTTCCTGCTGTTAAGCAAAACAATATTCCAGTCATCCCATAAAAAAAAAAAAATGTCAAGCATCTTCTAGAATGTGAGTAGAGAGAATTTTTTAATCCCATCTCTCCAGCAGCCTCTGACAAACTGAAACAATTCCGTGACAAGTTTGATGTCCTTTATTAAAGGGAAAGCAATCCATGGATTGGGGGAGCACAGAACCTCACAAGCAATGCGGCATTCCTCCCAAAGGATTTTAGGCAAGAGAGAGTTTCACAGAGCCTTAGAAGAGGCAAGGTGGAAGGCAACAGGGCATGACTGGCTGGGCTGCCTAGCCAACTTTATTTAGAAAGATCAAAAAAATAATGCACAGGGCCCAGAACTGAGGTTTAGGGACTGGCTGGCTGGTTACACTACACCTCTGGTCGAGCGAAGCATTTACAGCAACACAAAAAGTCTGGTTTGCTGCCATGACAACCCAGGGCAAGCATGGCCCTATCTTGGGCCTAGAAACTTACTTCAACATCTCTTATGTTGAAAACTTCTATTAGCTTTGGTCCCTCCTAAATCCCCTTTTTGTCCATACAATGCAAAAAGTAGAAGATAAAACCAGTGGTCAACCTTATGGCAAATCAATTATTACCTGTAGAGAATGCATCAGCCTTTATTTATGAGGAGAATCAATAGGCACAAAAGCTTCTTAGTGATCGCTTTAGAGAGAAAGGCATATTACCTCATGGCAAAATAACTTTGTGTTGAGTAGAATAATAAAGAATTAGCGTTTATAAACTAACTTTGGCTAAGTACTTGAATTACAGTTGACCCCTGAACAACATGGGTTTGGGCTACACTGGTCCATTTATATGCAGATTTTTTCCAATAAATACTGTTGGCCCTTTGTATCCTTGGATTTCTCATCCACGGATTCAACGAACCTCAGATCCAAAACAGTATTTTCGAATTTCCAACTGTGGTTTCCCAACTGCTGTTTTCGATCCACAGTCAGTTGAGTCCTCAGATGCAAAGGGCCAACTGTATGTAGCGTCAAAATTCACACTCAGATTTTCGACTGCATAGGAGGTCAGCGCCCTGAACCTCCACATCTCATTTAGTCCTCACAGATATCCTTTAAAGTACCATTTGGGGAAAAAGAAAAAAAAGAAACAAGCCCATCACGGTTGCCAGCCCAAGGCCACAGACGGTCAAACTGATGGACACACACTCAGTTCTTTCTTTCCTCCAATTTATGCCCCTGAATCACCTGCAGATTTTTCTCATCAAATAATATGAGAGGGGTGTTGGGCAAAACTTTCCAAAGTATAAGAGGTGATCCTCTATTTTCAGGTCAAAAAATAAATTGTGGATGAAAAAAAAATCTGAAATTCCTTTTGTTGCAATTATGTGTTAGTTTTAGAACTATTTATCCAATAATTTCGAAGATCATGTAGTCATGAACCTTGAGCAGTCATTGAGGAAAAGCCCTGATGATTGCTTTTTACCTCAGATTCTGTGGCCCTTGACAGGTAAAACCTTATATCTGTCACCTGAGAACACCAACATTGGCTGCCAATTCTCTGGAGGGCGCAGGAGTTAAACAGATATGTGTGAGGACGTTCTCTAAATGGATTTTACTCAACGATAACTGAACACCTAACAAGAAAACGAGAACTTGTGATTTATGAGAGTTTCTAACTGATGGGAAGTCTGCTGATAACCACGCAGACTCAGAAACAGAGGAAACTGTACAGCATCTGTCAGGGAGTTACACATGCTATTTTAAGCACTTGTGACGAGGAAGATTTTCTGCTGAATATGATGCACCCAAGAGAAACAAAAGTCTATTAAACTTCTCAGTTGCTCTATATATATATAAAAAAAAAATTAGTATTACTTAAAGTTATTAAAGAAAGTTATTGAAGAGTCAAACTAAGAAATCATGGTATAATGTAAGTGCATGGGCCATCCAGAAAAGTTTTGTAATAGATCACAGCAGGCCAATATTGTGTGTGTGTGTGTGTGTGTGTGTGTGTGTGTGTGTGTGTTTCCTTATGTGGGGAAGGGAAGCTTTTCTCTCTCCTATAATCAATAGCTAGGTCTATTAAATAAACTGACAACAGGCATATTAACGGGAAAAAGGTATACAAAATCATTAATTTTTAATATGTACATGGGAGTATCACAGGGAAAATGAAGTAAGTACTCAAAAAATGATGAGATTTGAGAGTTTATAATTCTGTCTTAATAGGGCGAGGGGAGAGGAGATGTAAGTTACTTAAGTGAGAGTGAATAATTTTTACAAAAAGATGAATGTTCTTGGCAGAATAGATGGGAGGAACATGGCAGTTTGTGACTAAGTCGAAGTGGTGTCAACTTCTAGTCTCCTCTGCTGTGACAGGAGTCAGTCTTCCTTAGTCGATGAAACTCTGAGGAAAATATTTATGACAATGACTTTTGGAAGATATGTCCATAGGCAGATAAGGAGAGTTCAGAGAAAGCTTCTCCCTGCATTTACTGGTTTTCAAGTGCCTTCCGCTCAAAATAATCCTTATACCAAAGAGTTAAGGGTGGCATATTCTGCCACCCTTCATTTAGATAATTATTTTGCTGGATTGTGATATGCCAAATTGATTAAAGATTCAAACTTTGCTTCCCCAAATATCCTTCTCTGTATGGTTCCAGGTTAGAGTTACTCAGAACAAAGGAACTCATATAAAAATTCGGAATGCAGAAGTAAAAGAGTAAACGTAGTCGGAGATGGCCATGGTCAGGAGCAAGGTGCCCCCCATGGTCCTACCTGCCCTCGCTCTCCTCTGCTCTGCATCTAGTTCTTCCTGACTGTGGGCCCTGCTGCCCAACGGTGGCACCAGGCCTACGACCAGACCCTACACCATGGAGCCCCAGAGCCAACAGCTTCCCAAAGGCCTCTCCACAAGCTCCCGCACTGTAAGAGCATGATGTGGAAGCTATGGCTTGCCCTCACTCGCCAGGGCCGCAGGCAGACTAAGGACTCTCCCCCGACCCAACTCCCACTTGCAGACCTTCACCTCCTAGCCCTTCTCACAGTTGTGTAAGTACTCATTCCAATAATTTATTCTTTATTCCAAACTACACATAGTAACTCTGCTTTTCCAAATAAATTCTGACTGATAAAACTGCACATATTATGTACAAGCACATATATTCATACACACACATATATAATTATTCATTAAATTCTTTATATATCATATAGCTCTTATATGTAAGTTCCCGAGTCATCTGCTATATCCTCAATACCTAGCACAGTATCTGATCCTAAATATGTGCTTAGTATTTGTTGAATGCAAAATGAACAGCAAGCTATTTTTAAAATCACTTAAAAATATTCTTCCACCCAATGGAAGTCAATGCTCAGTAATTCTTGAAAATTATACCAAACATCAAAGGCTCTTAAGTTCGATTTTCAAATATACAGTTAACTATAACATGCTTATTAAAAGTAATATTCAGAGAGGATATACTCTAGACCTAAGCAACTGTATTCTTTTTGCTGCAATATCACGTCAACTCATTATTTTCTTAAAAGCAGGATATTTGAAGTGTAAAGTGACACCCGACTATAACCCCGCTTTTATGATACATATCTGGGGTTGTTAAGTTGTGTTCCAATAGGTTTATTCTTTGGAAAGAGGCCAGAGCAATGCCAAACACCCATGGCGAGAGAAAGCCCGGTCTGCCTGGGGAAGAAAAATGATCTTCGAAGAGGAAACTAAGCATGATGGGACTGATTCATGGAGGCTAGAGGAAAAACAAACTTGGTGCTCGCTCTTTTAGACCTGGATTCGGAGAGTCCATATCCATGTAGTCAAGGTAAGAAGGCAGCTTCGAACACCTGGAAGGAGGTCAGGAGCTAAGAAGTATCTATGTGATAGAACACAGGACAGTGAGTGAGCCACGTATCATGCTTAAGATGATCCAGGTTCTATCACTCTGTCTTGATGAGCCCTGGAGCAGTACCAGGAAGGCAGAGACTGTGTCTATTTTGCTCACCAATAAATCTCTAACCCCAGCACAATGCCTGGCATGTAGGAAGCACCAACAAATATTTGTTAAATGATAAGCGAATGAATATTTTCTCAAGGCATCAGGAAAGTCCTTTTTAAAACAGGACGGCCTTATCTAGTTGTGCTGTGGAGGAAAGACAAGGGGTTGGAATCCATGTGTGGTCTAGAGCATTAAGCAGGAGCAGTATCACGCCCCAGCCCTGAGCCAGGTAGCGTGGGCAGCACGGCACTCAGGAGCGAGTCCAGAACGAAAGACGAGCTCCTAGAGGGAAGGAGAGGATCCTAGAGTCCAGGCATTTCCTGCCAGCAAGGCATCCTCCTTCTACTAGGGTGGAAACGTCATTCATCAAGAATTTACTGCATCAGGGTACTGAAAAATCACCTGTGTTTTGCTTTCATCTGCTGCAGAATCTTCAGAACTAAATGCAATGAATCCCTCCCAACTCCATTTAATTTTTCCTCCTGATATTTTGGTTTTCTCCGACCTCCGCGGACAGGAGGATCCCTTTTCAGGGTGAGGGTTGGAAAAGAGTCATCGGGCAGGTCTTCACCCTGGTAGATAACCTCTAAGTGGGCATTTGGTGTCTGATGTCTTTATTCAAGAGCTCTCACACTGGCGGCCCAAAGACATGTCTTTTGTTTGTTTGACATGTATTTGGTGTTCTAAACTTTGCAAATTAGCCGCAGTGGAGAGACACAAACGAGATAGCTAAGGAAAAACAATGGAGCTCAAGTTCTAAGGGATGAGCCCAACTTTTCATAGGACCAGGGGTCATTCTCTTAGGAGAGCCAATCCAACTTCTCATGACCTTGCCAGGTAGCAGCTGGCATTCCCCGACAACTCCCTGCAAAGCTGGTGTTGACTCCAAGTACTTTGTGCCTAAGCTCAAAACTTTATTCTCTATGATCAGGTGGTTTCTCATATTTGCATCATCAGAAGATAAACCAGCAAGTATGCCCAGGTCTCCGCCAGGAAATAGCATGTCCAGAAACTCCACATGCCCCCAGCCCACTCTCCCGTGCAGTGAGGACAGGACAGGGATGTCCATGCTTACTCTCCTTGACCCTCAGCTTTATCACTCTTGCCAAAAGCTTATTTCTTAAGCTCTTCCATGTGATGCTGTAGTATTGTCTTACCATAGCTCCCCATTGCTAGCATTTAAAAATTGAGAGGTTTTAAATGAAAATCTGGATTGCTAGCATGTCTTAAAATAGCATATATTCTCAAAGGGCAGCAAATAGCTAACGCAGAGAAGCAAGTGCCCTAGTATTTCTTGAATTCAAGTTTCAGCTGTCATTTAGCATCACGCTTTGCCTGTGATTTACCTGACTGCAGAGTAAGAGGAATGTGAAACGTTCCTTGAACTCATAGCTCTAACCCCCCACCCCCACCCCGCACTCATTTCATACCTGTCTGGTCCCTGCAGGGATGTGAGTATTATGATGCTGATCTAAGTCCACTAAGAGATTTAGCCAGATTGTCAAAAGGGGAAAGTACAGGAGACCTTGTGCAGGTGAAGGGACCACCACGAGGAATGGGAAAACCAGCCTTCCACAGGGCATCAGGTGTAGCCAGGATCGGACGCCAGAGGACAACCTGTCAGGACCATCGAAGGCACTCTCTATGTAACCCAAAATAAAGAACCCTAAAAACAGACCAACACTTGGTTCTCCATCCAGAGAGGTGAGACCGAATGATACGTAATCATGACTGAGGTGAATATAGACTCCTCTATCCTGCATCCTTACGCCGGGTGTCTCCCGTTCACACCTCCAAAGCCCCTCTCCTCTCTTCTCCACCGTGGTCTCCGTTCCCAGGCGGCTGACTTGTGGAGTGCATCAAAGTCCTCTGGCTTCCAGTTGAGTTCAGTTAATGAGAAGCCCAGGTTGTTGTGTGAAGAAGAGGCTTCCTCCCTTCAAGGTCACTTCAAGCCGAACATGCACCCCTCAAAGGTTACAGCTTTTCCCTAGGGGGCTAACGCTATTCTCTCACTGAATTAACTTATTTCAAGTACGTCATCTGTGTCCTGCTGGGACCCTGACTGATACATCGCTGATATAATGGAACAGTTCGCACCTGTCACACTAAGAAAAGGAGCATTATAATAATAGGAGTAGCAGTAATGGGATCAGAACCCAACTGCTGAAAGGGATTGCTCCCAGGTCCAGAACAAAAACAGCTTCACCTGATCATAGAGCTTCATAACCAGAAGCATATACTTGCTTACAGTGGAAAAAAATATTTCACATTATATTAGACTCAAAGCTGTCCCCATTATATTTAAATTAAGCATTTGAAACTGAACGCTATTCAATAAAAGCCTTAAATAGCAATTGCCAACTCAGGGAGAAAAACATAAAAGAGATATTTTATATAGAAAGAAAGAGACACAGAGAATTCCAAAGAAAACGAAATAACATAGAATCTGTGCTTCTGATAGGATGGGGCCAGGGATTCTCTGGCTGTGACTAGCTGAAGTCCTCCACATAGTAGTTATATGCTTAAGGTGAAACATAGGCTTTGAGGCACTGCCAACAGTCCATGACCTCCCATTGCACCTGGTTCTTGTACCCTTTGTAACTCTTGAATAGGTCATACTGAATGTGGGCTACAAGGCAGGGTCCAGACAGGGTCTTCCAACACACAACTGGCAGAGGGAACCTAGAGAAGGCGTATCTCCCCATGGATGACCCAAAATACTTGAGAAGGGTCCACAATCTTTCCTAACTTTATGCTCAAAACGTATGGTGATAGCATAAGAGCTAAGCCCAGCCTTCCATCCGAATCCCTCTCTTCCAGTGCAGGGCTTCCAAGGTATGCCCGTACGGCAGATCCCTCTGTGCATGTAGAAGTCTGAGGTCAGGTCGGCTACTGGGGTGGAATATTCATAGATAGTATGGGGTCACTGTAGAAGTTAAAACTATACTCGTATGAGGGGACTGCTTTGTGTGAAGTTTTGCAAAACAGCTGGTCTAAGAAGATGGAGCTGCATGGAGGTCGACAGGCTCTCGCCCTGACAATGGGAAGTAGAGCATCCGAGTTATTGCACTAGCGTGGAGTCTGGGCGCTCTTCATGGCTCCTGGCCAGAGGCAAGTGTGCAGGGATAACGTGGGCGTGGAGCCGCAGCATCTTCCATGGGACCTCCCAAAATCAAGAAAGACTTGCCGTCACTCTGCACAGAGGCAGTCGCCAGAGGGAGGATGGAGTCAGTTATCCTTGTTGGCCTGGCCCTCGGGCTCCAAATTCCACACGGAATTTACAACATTTTCCCAGAATTTAAATGTATACAGCTTAGTATGGATTACAAGTCACGCCTGTGCTGTGGTTAAATGATAACAGAGCCTAACTTTTATACTGTTGAAGACAGACTCTGTGGAATCGGTTCAGGGGTGAGGAATGACTCAGAAACTGGTCCATAACCTGGGAGAAGCATTCACCCATCATTGCTCGAGGACTGCCCCCAGGAAACGCTAATTCTCCCACACTCCCACCTCAGGGCTCCCTTCTGTGCCACGGAAGATGTCTAGGGCCAGAAGTGAAAAATCGCACGCAGTCATGAGACGCGATATTGTCACCACAACGTGAGTGGAAGCTCGCGCAGGTCACAACCAGTTCCTCTAGCTATAGCTGAAATCAGAAATGAGTCTAAAAAGATGTGAGGCGAAGCACAAGGAGTGTCTGGCACGTAAGGTGTCTTGAGAAACCCAATTCCTAGCCGGAAGTGTGCGCGGTGAATGTGGAACTGGAGCATGAGGATTCGAACATTCTTGTGGTGTATTTGGTCTTAGCTGCAACAGACCTTGAAGAATTACATTTGCTTCAGCATTACACACATTTTCCTAAAAACCAGGATATTTGTGTCCGTAAAATACAGTTTCTCCTTTATTGGTTGCTAGATAATCATACATTTTTACTTTATTGATCCTGTTTTTTTTTAATATCCTTGTTTTTTGCATTTTTATTTAATTTTTGTAGCAGATGATGGATTCAAAAATCAAAAAGTCCAAAAGCCGCTGCCTTACACACTGAACATCATACATCCTGCGACCCGGAAATTTGTCTGCTATACACATTCCCAGCAGGAATGTGCAAAGATGTTACCAGCAGACACCCTGAGAAATGTTCATTACGGCACTGCCACGAGAGCTTTGTCAGACTCTGGCTCCCCACAAATGCCTCCACACGCTCTGTTAATAAGACAAAGTTGAGTTCATTGGTTACCACAGTAAAGGAGAGCATCATCTTGTCAGAGTCTTAGTAGTGTCTCAGTAGGGGAGGGATATTTATGTTTTGAGTTCCCTTTGAGGTATGTCCTTCAATGGAAGAAGCTTGATTAGACTCTAAGTACCAAGAGATAATCATTTAGGCTTGATGGACGCAGGAAGGTGAGTATTTTGAAGTGAGGTTTTCAAAGAGTCTTGGAAAGTAAACTACCCTGTGGTGCTATTTACTGAAAAATCGATCAGTCTGATTTTTTGTTTAAATGGGATTTTTGGTAAGTTCCTTAATAAAGTTATTTGCGACTTGTATCTACCTGGTCAAACATGCCCTGAAATAAGAAAGTTATATTAAAAATGGACAGTGAGTTGTATACTTGTAAAAGACTTAAGTCAAAGGTCATCAAACTGCAGTCTGTTGGCCAAACCCAGCCATGTACTTGTTTTTGTAAATAAAGATTTATTGGGATATGGTCACACGCGTTCATTGTATGTTGACCATGGCTGCTTTCCTGCCACAGGAGCAAGGTTGAGTACCTGCAGCCGAAACCGAAAGGCCTGCAAAGCCAACATATTATCTGTCCCCTTACAGAAAAATGTTGTCAATTCCTGGTTTAGTTTCTCGACTCAAAACAGAAACCAATCTAAAGGCCCATGAACAACAGAAGTAATAACAGAATTAACAATGAAAATGAATTAAAAAAAAAACCACACACAAATGCATAACTCTAATAAACAATATTGAGGGAAAGAAGTCAGAAGTTTTGTGTGTGAATCTATTTATGCGATGTTCAAAAACACAAAATTAATGCATGACGTATCAGAAAAAAACAGTGAATGACTTTGAAATGGGCAAAAAAAAAAAAAAAAAAAGAATCCTGGATATCTTCTCAATGAAATAAGGGGCACTGTTCAACACAACTTTCTGAGTTATCTGGTTCTATAAGGGCCTTTCATGGTCTTTGACCTACTTGATAGCTTTATAAGTTGTGAACATTGGATGGTAATACAAAATATTTTTGCCTATAGACACACAAAGGAATTTTGTCTGATAAAGATGTGATTATTGCTCTGTGGATTTTGGTTAAGTTTGCATCTATTAAGCCAATTCATTTCAGCTTCCTAATTGCCTAGATGTGGATCTGTTCTTTGGATTCTCCTTGAACTGTTTTGGGTTTCATTTTTTGTTTTGTTTTTGTTTGTTTGTTTTTTACATGTTTACCAATCTCTTCATTAATTAATGAGTTAAACAAGATCTTTGACTCATATGCATTTTGTGTTTGTATGAGTCATGATCGTCTCTCTTTTGAAAGATGGCTTTTTAACAGAAGCGAGAAGTCATGAAAGTGGGTACCACTGAGGCCATGTGTGACTGGAGGGCACCAGAGCCAGAGAAGGCTCCTGGAGCTAAGAGGACTGGCAAATAATGTTTAATTTCCAGATAGGGGTGCCGACTACACAGATGAGCACTTTGAGCTGCAGACTAAAGCTCTTTGCAATTTTCTAAATTTATGTTATACTTAACTGAAAAAGCCCCCTTTAAATTAAAAAATATATATAATTAAAAAATAACCAACCCAAAGGTATACACTGAAATAGCTCTCCCCAACTAAAACCACTTCCTACCTCAACATTAGCCACTGTCATTAGGCTGTATTTTTTTTTTTTAATGTATCATTCCAAATGGTGTTTTTAAGCACATAAGTAAGTAAAGATACAGATTCTCATTCCCTCACTTTTTTAAACAAAAGATAGCATAAAAGATACAGTATATACACTGTCCTGAATCTTTTTTTTTTCACTTAGCAATGAATCTTGGAGATGTTTTCGTATCAGTACGTGGAGCTCCACATTCTTTATTATGGTTCCATTGTATTTAGCCAGCTCTCTCTATTGATGAGCATTTGGGTTGTCTCCAATCTTTTGCTTCATAGAAATATATCAAGCTCCCAAATAATAACTAGCAGACAGGAAGGGAGAAAGGAAGAGGCATGGAAATTGGAGTGGGGAAGGCTGTCAGTGATACAAAGGCCCTGGGCCCTCACGGAGGAGGGAATGTCCAAATCGGGGTGGGTGGCTGTGACGCGGCAGATCAACCATCTGCCTTTAGAATCTTGCCTTCCAACAGCCTTGATATTTTACTTTAAAAGGTTACCTATTTTAACAAAGAAAAGTCAACAAACACTGCTTTTTCTCTAGTGGGACAGGACAGTATGCGTACATTGGACATACGGGGAGGTCTATGTGACGTTGATTCAGACACTGGGATCTCCCTCAATGCTGAAAAAGAACTGAATCCAGACAGCTAGTATTTTATTTCCAGAATAAAATGCCGACAGTCTCCAGATTAATACTCACCCTGGAAGAGAAAGAACCAGGTCGCTAGGTGGGCCACCGGAGGCTGTGACTCAAAGCCACTTCCCAGCAGAATGGCAAGCCCATTTGTAATTCTCCTTTATTCCCCATCCCTCCAGGGCTGAAATGCCCAGCTGCCCCTTCCTAAGCAAAATTTATTTTATCAAGGAAGCACCATGTTCTTTCAGCTCTAGAGAAGCCCAGTATAAACTGGAAAAGACAAAACGATTGTTCTCATTTGCACAACTGCTTGGAAAGAAAATGAGATTACTGGCATCAAGGGAAAATTTAAATTTTTCTCCAGGCAGAAAGAATTGACTTCCTGCACTCCAGGATGAAGGTAGTAGAGAATTTACCACTCGACCTAGCTAAAAGAAAAATAAGGAGCCTCGTAAACTCTGGCAATTTAAACACACACACACACATACACACACACACACACACACATATGCACCGGAAATCCTCTGTGCTGTGATTTATGCAAATGTGTTAATTCATAATTAAAAGGTAATTGGGATCATTTTAATGGCCTTTTCTTCCTTTTATACTGCCTCAGTGGCAGACCCCTGTCACATCAATTTGGGGTGTTAATATATCAATTCTAATGATTTTATTGTCTTAAAAATAGCTTAGCTGCAGCAGCGGCTGCCTTGGGGAGCTCATTCTCCAAGGAGGAAGCAATCTAACAGCCAGTCCGTTCTGATCTCCCAGTTATTGACACGCAGAAAAAGAAACATTCACTTTTAATAACAGGACTCTCTTTCATGCAAAGATGGTAGAGGATTTCTGAGAATAAATAATTCATACTCCTCCAAGCTCCCAGAGAATACATTTGTTCCTTTTCTGTTTTGTTTTTCTTCAAGAAATGACATCTTGGGAAGAAGGGGCTAGGGGAGAGAAAGCACTTTCTGCTTCTGTGGATATAACACACCGAGTGTTTCATTCCCTAGTGCAACACAACCTCAAGATCAACAGACAAGAGCTGAAAACCTTTTCCCACCAGACAGACACAGTGCAATCTAAATGTTCTCTCAAAAGATAGCATCTCACAAACATGTGCAACAAAGAGATGTCAGTGTTCCCTATGCTGGGCCCACATATCACTCTTCAAAAGAGAAAAACGGCCATAACCAAATCCAGCATGAAATTCATTACATTTAATCGATCACATGATTAGCTGGTTATAACGGCTGCTGTGTTTTGAAAAAGTTCTAATCCTCTGTGTACTTGATTTCATTTGCCATTAAAAGATGAAAACAGATTACAGTTTTCCAATACATTGTCTATCGGTGGTTCTCAAACTTCAGTGTATGTTAGAATCACTAAAGAAACTTGACTAAATATAGATTCCTAAGCACTGCCCTCAAAGTTCCTATTCGTTTTGTCTCGTGTAAGGTCGGAGTATTTCTGATTTTCCTATACCACGTTTAGGAAACGTACAGTTTACACTGTAAATGTAATGAAATATAATATCTGCTGTCGACTGAATGTTTGTGTTCCCTCAAATTTGTACATTGAAGTCTAAATGTGATGGTATTTTGAGGTGGGGGCTTTTGAGAGGTAATTAAATCATGAGGTGGAACCCTCAGAATGGCATTAGTGCCCTTACAAGAGGAGGAAGAGAGTTAGCTAGCTCTCTCTCTCTCTTCCATGTTGAAATACAAACCAAGAGAGGACCTTCACCATGAGCCCAACCATGCTGTGCCCTCATCTTGAACTTCCAGACTCCAGAACTGTGAGAAATAAATGGTTGTTGTTTCAGCCTCCCAGTCAATGGTTTTAACAGCGCAGCTAACCAAGGTACCACATGCAAGGAGGTCCTCCCTGGCACGATTTCATTGGTCATTTCCTAAGACTGTTGTTGATCTTCATATGCCCTTGAATGGACTGCTCTTTTGAAGAAAGTTACATATTAAGTTTACCATGATGATGCTATGGAGTCGTAATTCTTGGTGGAACTGAAGCAGGAATAGAGAAGTGTCATAAAATTCGAGCTCCTAGGATATTGGTTTAAAAATTGTGGGGCAGCAGGATTGTTAAAAAACAACAAAAAACAAAAAACAAAAACAAAAACAGTGAAAGCTATATATCCTTTTCTGAGGGAAAAAAAGGCACATCCACACAAATTTTATACTATTCTGATAGTTTCACAGACCTCAGGATAGAGATTTCCATTCTAAACCCACATGTCCCTAGGCCACAAATCGGTGGTGGCTACAACTAAATGCGCTATTGAAACGTGAGGCACGTCTTCCAATTCCAAGGACAAAAGACCTCTGTTAACAAACAGGCCACTTCCGAACTTTCTAAGGTACAATAAAGCTTGCAACAGACCAGCACACACGATCCATAAATATAGCCAAAGTAAGTAGATAATTTTAGTCCTAACGTATAAGAATTTAAGAAGGACAATATTACAAGTGGAATACGAGAGGCTAAATTTTTTTTAATCTCTCTCAAATAAACCTGAAAATATTTAATTTTGCCTATCCTTTTTTTTTTTTAAACAAAGTAAAGCATTTTGTTGTGTCCTTGTGACTATTTCCCACATGGACCATCTATTATATCATATATAATAATTCAGCAAAACAGAGGAACACTAGCAAGGTGGAAGCGGTGCCAGAAATTCCATGAAGTATTAAGTTTTCTCATCACATTTTATCCATCGGATTACACAATTAAAGGAAAGATGAGATCATGTCTACAAAGCAAAGTGAGCCTCTTTTTTTTTTTAAAAAAAAAAAGGTATTAAATGAATGCAGATCATTGTTTCATCATTTTAAAATGGAATATCTTTGCCATCTATTTATTTCATAAAAGTTCTAGAATTAAATAAACTGAGATTTTAAGAAGACGTTGTCCATATTATGTAACATATTATATTAATAGTTAAATAGCAAATGGATTGCAAAGAGTATGACTGCATTGAGTATTATAACAAATTAAAGACTTTTTTTTTAAAAGGGCCCATCAAAGAGAAACGAAAGTTGTTAGAGGGCTGATTAAAAGGAAGGAGAAAAGAAAGTAAACTGTGATATGGGATAATAAAAAATCTTTCCAGATACTTTTTCTTCACCTCTCCATTGTAAAAAGGAGGAGAAATACTGAAACAAGCAGGGAAGAAACTACCAGAATGGGAGTTGGGAGATGTACATTCAATCCCACTGTGCCAGGAATTTGAAGCATGACCTTATATTAGGCAGAGGTTCCTCTAAGTGATCAGAGTGGTGACAGATGACCTAAACTGTTCCTCCAATTGTAATATCATTATGCACACTCATGCTCATGCACATATAAAAATGGATGTACACACACGCAGGCATGCGTACAGACAGAAAACAATAATGCCTTGGAGGAAAGCACAGTTAAAGAACTCATTTGTTGTTATTTCTCTTGGTCTTTTATTCCCGAAACTAATTATTCAAGAAATATTTATGTCTCTAACTCTTTCATTTCATTTAAGGAAAAGCCTTTGATATTCATTTATACTGAACGTGGTAGATTCTCTTTTGAAAGGTTCTCCTTAGCAAATTTTCTAAATTAGTTTGCCTCACTTTGAGGTTATCATAAACACAAAATTATAGGATTCTAGAAATGGAAGCACCTAGTACTACTTTGGTTTTTAGTCACAAAATATATACTGCTATAGCTTACATTCATAAAGATTTCAAAAATATCCGATACTCAACAAGATAAAAATCACAATGTCTGGCATCTAATCAAAAATTCCCAGGCACGCAAAGAGGTAGAAAAACATGACTCATGATGAAGATAAAAATAAATCGAGGAAAACTGACCCCTAAATGAAATAAATGGTAGAATCAGGAGATAAGGACATTATAATGGTTATTATAACTCTATTCCATATTTTCAAAAAGCCCGATGAGAAATTAAACATGTTAAGTAAAGATATATAAGAAACTTTTTGAAGACCAAATAAAAGTTATTTCTAAAGATTGAAAAATATGACCTGAAATGAAAAATACCTTGGATGGAATTAACAACAGATTAGACATTGCAGAATTAAAAAATGAGTGGAATCAGAGACACAGTAATAGAGACTACCAGAAATAAAAGGAAGACTGAAAAGAAACTTTTTAAAAAATGAACAAAGCAACAATGAAATGATCTGTGAAAGAACTACATTCAATGGGAATCTCCAAAGGAGAGGAAAAGGGGTATTGGAAGAATATTTAAAAAGTAATGGCTGAATTTTTTCCCAAATTTGAGAAAAATTATAAATCTATAAGATCCAAGAAGCTCCAAAAACCTCAAACTTAAAAACATGGAGAAAATTAAACTAAGGCTCATTACAACTGAATTGCTTAAAACCAGTGATAAAGAACAAAAATCTTAAAAGCAGCCAGAGTAAAAGAAACTTTACAGACAGAGGACTAAAATAAGAATTAGTGTGGCCTTCTCTATGGAAACGATGCAAGCCAGAAGATAATGGAATAATGCATTTTAAGTACTGAAAGGAAAAAAAAAGGATTCGAAAACTTTAAATTCCATAGCCGAAAATAAAGGCTTTTCAGATATACAAGACCTGAAAAGGATTCATCACCAGCAGACCCTACTCTACATGAAATCTTTATGAAAGTCATTTAGGTAGAAGGAAATCCAGATGGAATGAAGAGTGTCAAAATGAGGACTATTTGAGCAAATATAACGAACCTTCATTCTTAGTTTTTAAATACCTTTACAGGTTGACTAGTTTATGCAGAAACAATAACAATGTTTTGTGGAGTTTCTGACATATGTAGAAGTAAAATGTGTACCAATAATAACACAAAGGCCAGGATGTGGGAAATAGAATTGCATTGTTGTGAGGTCTTACACATACGCAAGCGGTATAATTTCACCCGGAGGTAGACTAAGGTAAGGTAAAGGTATGCGTTAGATCTAGTAAGCCAACAAAGAAGGTAAAGTGGAATAATTATAAACAAGTAAATCAAAAGAAGGTAGAAAAGAATAAAAAGTGGGACAGAAAACAAACAAAAATTAGGACAGAAAGCAAGACAGTCGATTTTAAACCAACTATACTAATAACCACATTAAATGTAAATGGTTTAAACACCTTGATTAAAAAGTAGAAATGTTGATGTTGGACCAAAAAAGGAGACTCCACTATACGATTGCTAGAAGAAACTCACTTTAAAAATAAGAACACGGATAGGTTAAAAGAATGGAAAAGGATATGCCATGTTTGTTAAATATTTACAGCCTGACACTTCATCAAAGAAGGTTCTTGTTATTTGTAATATGTGAAAGCATAACATCCCAGATGCTTCAAAAAGAAAAGTTCTATAACTGTCTTTTAAAATGGGAATTATACAGTTGTGCACACTCATTCTCTGGGAGCTGAGGAGAATGGAAGCTCAGAAAACAGGAGATGAAAATGTCTCTCTTTGTATTTTATTTCTTTTCTTTCTGTTCTTCTTTTCTGTTGACTGAACAGTAAAAAGAAACAGCAGCCTAATCTCGAGCTCCTTTTGCTACGTGCACCACCGTGTTATTGATCTGGAATCACACTATATATAAAGCAAGGTTCGCTTCAGTGACTCAAAGCTATATTCCAAATACAAGGCCATGTGTAGGAAGACAAATTTCTACAAAGGTAAATATAAGAGAAAATGATATTTTAAAGCACATTCTATTTTCCCTTCCACTCCGTTGCTCTCATAAGGAATCTCATCTAGCCAAATTACCTTATTTTGTCATGCCAGATTATTGAACATTGCTTAGTTTATTCCAAGATTTTTGCCAAGTTATCTTCTGAGGAGACTTGGTTCTGTGCAAAGGTAAAGTGCCATAAGAAGAGCCAGATAAATGCACAAATATTCAAAAGCGGTACCTCTGGTTCATAGAGATACAGTTTATTTCTTCCTATTTTGTGATCCGAGGTTTATTACTCCCTCTCAAATCAGATAAATGGGGAGAGAAGGCAGGAGAGGATAAGAACCGTAGCGGCGGCTGGATGTGGCCAGAGCCAGAGGCGAAGTTGGAGTGGCAGGACCCCTCAGAGAGAAACGGCTCACACCTACACACCCGTCCACCTTCCTCGATCAACACTGGTCGGTCCCTCATTCATGGAAAAGACTGTGTGAGAGAGTTCAGACATCCAATGTCAAACTGAATTCGTGCCTTCTCCAGTTATCAAAAGAAACCACTTGAAACTTTTAAAATTAAGATCTACTTGTCACAGCTTAGGTATTCTGTAACATCCACCGGTCTTGCCAATAATGTATTCACTTAAGGAATATTCTGGACAGGATTCTGAGAGAGATCAAATGCGCGGTGGAATCACTAAATATTAATACTTACCAAGTCGAAGGAACACCTACTAGCCTGAAAAGTCAAGCCAAGAGGCATAGAATAATTGATCCTGTGTTTTCTTGCCCGTGATTGCTTTTTCTAAATTCAGTATTTTACACTCCCCGTTTTTATCTCTAATATCGGTATCTGACATAAAGAAGTACACCCATTAAAATCGAGGCAAAAGAACAACTGTGAAATCACAGTGTTGGGTATGTTAAAACCTAAGAATATCACTTTATTATTATGTTGTGTTTATATCTGATATTGGCCTGGGTAGAAATCTTCAAGGTTAATGGTGTTCAATTCTTAAAATTAAGAATGCTTACAAAGTAGAGATGAGGATGGTGTAGATTCGAGGTAAAATGAGATGATCTAGTTTTCAGATGTGAGGAGAGGCGCCTGGGTGAGGAAAGTCAGGGGAGAGCAAGAGCAGGTTAGCAGGATAATCACTGTCGTTTTTTGAGCAGAACTTACGACTTTACTTCCATCATCTCTAAGCCCTACAGGTCCCTGCAAAGCAAATATCATAATCCCATTTTACCAATGACAATAGAGAGGCTCAGGTAATTTAAAGAAGGACCAAGGTCAAATCCTTGTGCCAGAGTCATACTTAAATAAGAAGCTGTCTAAAACCAAAGCTCAGGCCACTGGGGGTGTTGCGCCAAGGAGATCCATGTCCCAATGTGAGATCCACGTTTGTGAGAGATTCCTCCGACAGTGAGTGAATGAAGGGAGGCGGTTACCAATCCCTCCAGGAGCCAGCATTAGGAGGGTCGGGAGAGCAGGTGGGGAAAGGCCAGGGCAGGTGGACGGCGAGGCAACAAAACTTCAAAACCCGTTGATTGGAACTTGGTTTTGCAGGTCTGACTCCCGCAGTCTGCATGGACTACGTCGGATCCTTCAGTCCTGCTAATGTAAACCTACAAAGGAGGCGAATTCTTTGACAGCCCCTCACAATAGCAGAACAGGTGTTATTGACTAAGTGTTTGCTCTGTGGTATCTCGGTGATAAGCACAGTCAAAGTGTCACCTCAATTCATCCTCCTTGCTGGAAATAGGTATAGTTAACCCGTTTACAGATAAAGAAACTGAGGCTCCTCGCTAAATTGTTAGCAATACTCTAGCTCTGTTAACCTCTCCTGAAATTGATCCAGACCTTTCAGATTCCTTCAGGGCATATTCAAATGTTCATGTAAGAGGTCCAAGTTAAAGAATTGGCCAACTCAGGTGTATTAGGTTCCCGAATGATGGAAATGTTTTTCCCTGTAAATCAATAAAAGAGAAGGAGGAGGAAGCGGGTGGGGGGAGACCGAGAAGAAGTCAGCGTAACCTCTACATCTCTACACAGTCGAGCAGCATGTTGGTGCCGGCTGGTGCCAGGCCCTGGACCACCGAACTGCTCTCTCCTCTCTATTTTCCGTGGACGCCAGCTGGGGCATGAGGTCGACAACACCTGAGTCTGCTAAAAAAATAAGGTGCAGTCTGTTGAGAGCAAATACAAAACTTAAGATTTATGCACTATTTGACTTTTTTCAGCACAGAGCGTGGTTTTACTACTAATTATAATGAACCAAAATCCCTTGCAGCTCCTTCAGATTCAACCTGAATATTTATGAAATATCTAATGTGCTAAGCACTGTGAAGAATGCAAAGAGATTTGTGAATTTGTGAAGTGTGGCCCTGTCTTCAATAAGCTTACTATACAGCAGCGGTCCCCAGCCTTTTTTGGCACCAGGGCCAAGTGCTCCTATGAGAATCCAGTGCCCGATGATCCAAGGCAGAGCTGAGGCAGTGATGCTAGTGCTGGGGAGCGGCTGCAAATACAGGTGAAGCTTCCGGGGCCCCTGCCCTATACAGTCCTGTCTCCACACCTGGAGCTGTGTCACAGGCCTCTGCTAGGATTCCAGACCCAAGTATCTAACTGTGAATGGGTATCTCAGAAAACTCAGACCAAATATATCCTTCGAACCTGCCGCTCTCCCTAAATTTCCTCTCTTATCAAATTATTGTCCACCAAGTCACATTGCTAAGAATTCTGGTAATCAAATGGAACTTCTCCTCCTTCCTCCCTCCACTTTAGTCAAAGCTCTGTTGATGCTAATTCCTTGATAACTCTAGAATCTGACCCCACCTTTCCAGCTCTGCTGCTACCCTGCGAGATGAGGCCCTCATAACTTTGCACCTGGAAGAGTTATGCCCCAGTCATGTTACTGGTCTCCTTGACCCATCATTTCCAATCCATCTTCCAAATTGAAGCCAGAGTGATCATCTTAACTTACATTATGAATCGTGTCGTCTACTGAAAGCCCTTCAATAGTTCTCCATCTCTGAAGAATAAAGTTAAACCCCTTAGCCTGGCCAATAGTAGCCCTGGTCTCTTTCTAGCATTAGCTCACGACATTTTCCCACACTCCAGCCACACCATGGTCCTTCCCACTCCAAGAGCACACACAGCTACTATGCTGCTATGGTTTCCCACAATCCCTTCTTTACATGGGAACCATTCCTCCCTCTCTCCCTCTCTTCCTGTCTCCCTCTCTCTCACCTTGGTTCACTACTGTTGCCCATCTAGAATGCACCCAAGGATTGACCTCTTCCCAGTGCTGCCCCCTTCCGTGGGGCCTTGCGTGCCTTATTGCTGGCCTACCTGTCAGTCTCCCCAACCAGACTCTTTCCTTGGCCATCGGACCATATGAATTGTTGATTTATGCCTCCCTGACAGCGGCACATAGCAGGCACTCTCTGTGCTGGTTGTGATGATGACGGAAGCCTGTCCCTAACTTATCCGCCAAGTCACACTGGTAGGGACACGGCGTTCTTCGCCGACGTGAGCTTCCCGCTCTCGCTTGCCCTTGCATGCCGTCCACTAGCATTTGTGTGATCTCCATGTAAAAATGTGGTTCTGAGCACTAAACACGATACGCTAGAGGCAGTTCGACCAGTGGTCCTTAGGTGACCCTTCACGGGTCCATGTGTAGGAGCCGCAACACGAGGGTGGCTTGCATTTGACTTTCCATCGAAGAAAATGTCAGGTTTCCTTTGGTTTGTCAGGTTTGGTTTGGTAATACATTTATACAAAGCCATTTTTTTTCACTCTCCTTTTCCTTTACCTCTTTTTTTTTTCCTTTTAAGTTCAATACTTTCATTATATTCCATTAGTGAACCTTATTAATTTAGACCCATAATTCTATCTTGGTTTCTGAATCCATCATGCAATTTAGTTTACGTTGTCTCATTTTTTAAGATATTTGTATATAAACATAAAAATAAAATATATTGCATATATTTTATGCATTAATCTAAATTATTATAAAAAAATTAGGAAGAGAATCTTGAAGAATGCCACTAAATAACTGCCTCTACAGCAACACTAATCCACTAGTCCTCATTCTTGAGGCAAAATTCTTTACTCTCCTGGCTACAGCCCACTCTCAGTATTCTTCCTGAGGTAGCCCGAAAAACCCTAAATAATGATTTGCCTGTAGCATTTAACTTAAGTCTATTAATTCTATCAAAAGATCTCCACGGTCAAGTTTAACGTGGCTTCTCTTCCATGGACTCATACACCCTTTCGCACATTCATCTCTAAAATTATTTGGCAGTTAAAATTAGGTAATCAGTTGATGCTTTCTGGACCCACACAGTTTCACTTTTTAAAGTTGGCATATCTTCCCTCTTTTGGCACACCTCCTCCAAGGTCGGCAACAGTGTGTTTCACAGTCACGTCTTCAAAAGCTCCCAGCATCGTGGGATGTGGGTCCTGAGGTCCACAAGCCTCACATCCACCCGCTCAGCACACACAGAGACTCTCTCACTACCACCTCTTCTCTCTTTCCCAGCATTTTCCCGCTCTCAGTTTCAAAACCAAATATCTTCATAGAAAAGAGAGGCGAAAATTCGGAATTGTATATCTGTGCCTTCCTTGTGGCCATCAGATGGACACTGCACTATTTGTCCCAGGCATTTTGACTGTCCCCACGACCACCGCCCCAGCCCACCCCATGACACTGTCCTTGCTCCCCGGAAACTCCATCAGTCCCTTAGTGTGTGACTCTTAAACAAGGATTTCGGATCCAGCCCCATCGGAGCCACTTTCTCATTTTGGCCCGTTCTACAAACTCTGTTTAGAACTGTTCCGTCTTTCTGAAGCTCAGCTTTCCTAACTCGGCATTCGCGGTAACCAGACATTCTTTTTCTTTCCGTTGTTGGTTCATCATCCCCCCCATCCCCGTCCATCTTTTGTCCAGTCCTTTTAAAGGAAGGATCCACTTTAAGCCCCTTTCCAGTTCCGTCATTCTTTTTACAATTCCCACGTTTCATTCACACTTCCGGCTAAGCCCGAAATGACAATCTATGAAACACGCATCAGGCACCTCCCTCCACCCATCTTCCCAATTCGCTCCCCATGACTGTTATTAGCACATTCTGAAAATCTGCTCCTATACAGGCTCTGCAGAATTTCTCGCCCTGCTCAGGCAGGTCCCTGACCTGGGAATCCGCAGAAAATCATGTTCTAAACAACTTGTTCTAGGTCGTTATCTTTTCTGACCCCGAGCTGTACTCCATAACCTATAGACTGTCTGTTCCTTAACAGCTACGGAACACCACGTTCATCTGATCTGGAGACCAAAACCAGTACGAGACTAATGTTCGCAATGTGGCAGAGTCATTTTCTCAACCCCCGAAAGGAAGCTCACATACAGATTTTTCCTGGAACCCCGATGTCACTTGGGGCCACCCAGCCCCATGCACAAGGATAAAACAGGATAAAGTGGGCTCAGGCCTGCGTGACTTCTCCACAGGAAACTCAGTGCCCTCTGCGCAATGGCTGCGAAATCTCAGGGGTGACCATTTCATAGCAACCCCCAAGCCCCAAGTTTTCACTCCTACTGCTTCGGTTTATGGATGACCTCGCCGGGCCACACATGGTTACCTTTTCTGGATTTTCACTGAGAACAAAAACTAGTCCCATAAAATATGTACGTGAGGCAGCTGAACCTTCCTGCTTGTAGCCCCAGGTGAGGTTCCCTTAAGAGAGGGGAAGAGACAGAAGGGAGGAGACCTGGGGCCCGCGGCACCGTGTGCGTCAGGGGCCGGTCACGTCTTCTTGTCATGTGGGCCAATAGATCGGCTAGAACTATAGCGGACACTCTTTTCAACTCCTCTTTATCTCTGCTGCCGGCTGCCCACGTCCTCTGTCCCCCTGGCCTGTAACCCAGGCACAGTACAGTGTGTTAGGTTTTACCATTCCACGCCATGGACAACTTATATACTACCATGTCCCCAGAATTCAAATTTGGGACTGGTCTTCGACTGCCCATTTATCGATGATCTCTTTTGGCCAACGGCTTCTAGAGATGACGGATTACATTCATTACATGTTTTGCTTGTTTTATTTTTCCTAACTTCCTCCTTAGAAAGTAGCTTTAACTTCAGTCTTGAAGGTATCATGCTATTACCTCCATTTACCACCCACAAGGGGTTGCACTAAATGCTCTTTAAGGTCCCTTCCCGCAGTAAAATTTATGACTCTATATAAGAACCAGTTTCAGTATCTACCAGAGATTACACATAAATGCTTTTCTTTTATCCAAGCTTCTGTCAGATGGGACATCCTCTTAATCTAAAAGAAAGACCATTTTATTTAAGATCCTTTTAGAACAGACAGTAAAAAAACAAGTAGCTAGAATAGGTTTTCCTTTGCTGTAAGAACTGAGAAATAAAGTATTTATGTCGTCACATATATAAATTTTGACTGTTGGGGAAATGATTTCATACTGTTGATTTCCTACGAAAATAGATTCTAATAAGCAACGGAGAGCAGCACACGCAACGGTTAATACTGAGTGAAATAAGAAACTGTCAGGTGAGTGAGGTCGCGTTTAGTTCATCTTACTCTACAACCTTATATATTTTATCGGGTCTGAATCCCACCGGTAAAATAATTCAATAACGTAACACCTGATCGTGCGTTCAAGGCAATTTGGAAATGCCTCGCTCCACACTGAGGAAAACCTTGCCGCTGCAGGACAGACTAGGCACTATGTGTGTTCTTTTCAGTATACGGCTTTTTTAGTCAAAGGGAGGAGAAAAACATGTGTGTCTCTCCCTTGTTTCTAGCTGTCAGCGAAGCAGAGGCATCTGGGCCGCTGAGGCTAATGCCGGCTGACAATGGCAGCACATTGCTTGCTGGACTGTGATGATACAATTCAGGGGGAACCTCTGTAGCCCTCATTATCTGCTGCTGTGCTTGCTCGATGTCACCTCCACTCCCTTCAGAAGGAGGGGGGATTATTAAATATAATTCTACTAATTATGGCTGGGCAGAAAGTAGGACGGGTCCAGAACCGGTGCCCCAAAGCAGGAGCCACAAGGGGTCAAGATTGGAGGGTTTTATGGTGGTGCTTGAAGATAATTACAGGTATAGAAACCAATTCCAGGGAAAGAGAGGAAACGCGGCCCAGCCCAGGCTGTTTTCATAACGCGGCTCGGCTCCCTCTCAACGTGAAACATTAACTGGTTTTCCCTAAGGGGAGAAATTCTCGTAATGTCAGTCTCCCAGACTAAGAGGCTCTGGCTTAGGACGCCGGGCAGCACGTGGGGACTCAGAAGCCTCCGGTGCCCGTTGCAATGTCCCACCCTTTCCCCAGGGGAGCCAGGACGCGGCACGACCTATCACGCTGCAGGTTTTCCAGCGAGCAAATAGTGTACGCTGTGTACGCTGCATCTCACAGAGATGACGTTAGCCACAAGTCGGTTCACGATATGACGATATAGATCCAAACGTAGATGACACTGACTCGTCCTCATGCACTGGAACATTCCCTGTGCAATCGGTCACTATCAAAGAATTTAGTCCTTCTCTTTAGAATACCGCGACCCAGAATAATTACTCTAATAAGCATTCTCAAGCAGAGTCCTTTAATTCTACAAAAAAAGGGTTATAAGTACATTTTAGATGGCCTTTTTAATGGGCGAGAGGGCCTAATAAAACTCCATCAAGGCATTTGTCATTGGCCGGCAATAACAGACTCTCAGCTTTTATTTCGCAATCTAAGATGTCTCTGATTTTCTGAGATTCAGAGGAACGGTCTTGCTTCTGGGCAGCCGTTATCTGGATGGACCACTGTGAAATCCAAGCCCCGCAAATGGCTCTGGAGTAGCTCTTCAAATCTGTGGCAACCTCACAGAAAAGCAAGAATCCAGGCGAGAGAGCACATACCTGAGGAATACAATAGTTCGGCGTTTTCTAAAATGTGGGGCATGTCCTTGCAGGGGCCTTAACCAACACAGAAGCTGGTTTTCAATATGAAATGAATGTACGACATAGACTTAAACATCAACCGCGGGATGAGACAGCTATCCTCTAATCCATCAGCCCATTTCATGTAACAAAGGGCAGAGTCTCGGTTTGGCGCTTCTCCTTCTTTAATACTTCTCTAAAACTTGCTAATCTCTCCTTTTATTCCGAAGACAGCAGCCACCAGCTATCGACTTGTAATGTGATAACGTTGTTGTGTCTTTACCGTATGTACTTTCACGACTTGACATTTATGAAAGTTAAAATGGTTACTCTTTTATAATAGGAATATAAAGCTTCTCCTTAAAATAAATATATTTAACCTTTTTTCAAAGTGAGTTCCATTTTGGAGGAAAAAAACTGTTACATGAAAAATAATTCAGATGGTACGTGAATTTGGGGAAAACAGTGATAAATGACTGAAGTTTGGTAAACACTATAATGCTCACTGGCCACCAGATGCCAATAGGCCCCTTTGTCCCGCACCCCACCCTGCTGTGACAAGCAAAAATGTCTCCAGACATTTCCAAAGGTCCCTTGGGATGTAGGATCACTCTGGCTTGAAAGCCACCTGTTCAGCACAATACGGCCTCTCGGTAATTGTTTTAGTCAGAAGCCAGGTAGAGAATAGTGTCAGGCTCTGTGGAAGTGACAATGTGAAGAATTCCAAGAGTGAAATCCATCGATCACAGTGGTATATGGAGTCAGAGAATGTTGGGTGGATACATTTTAATAAAGACAGAGATTGCCTTCGAGGGTCTCTTCCATCCACTGGTTCATATCCCAGATATGAATCTCTAAAATGAGGTTGCCAATGGTCTTTTCCTTTGCAATTCATTTCTCCATCCAACCAGACTGTAGAAAGGCTCGTGAACCTTCAGGGGCAAAAAAACACAAGCTCGAGCCTGCCAATCTGGCATGCCTCAGTAGGCCGGACTGGCCTGGCTTTTTTATGAGGTGTTTGGCAGCCTGAGTATTTAATTTCATCTTTTATTTCATGTTTTGGGTGCATATGCCCAGAGGCCTTTGGACAATTGCCGCTTTTTTAATAAAGCTAATAAATACCCAAAGGAAATTTACGTATATCTAAACCGACATAACAAAGCTGATACATCAGAGGGGTCAGGCCTGAGAGATTTCAGCAATTTATATAAACGGAGGAAGCTGGCATGAATGTGGACTGCCTGGAGTTATTACTCAGGCACTGGCGGTCTTCCAGGCTGTTCATAATTTTAAATAAATTCTGATCTTGGTGATGTATACTTATTGATCAAGTTTTCACAAAGTCATCACCGTGTACTCTTTGACTACATATTGATCGAAAATCTCTATAGTTCCTGAGAGAGGTCTGGCATTACAGTAGCTATTATGTGCACCAGAATTCATCCTTCTCTTTGAATCAAGCCTATGGATAAGTGATTCATTTTGTTCCACTTACTGAGAAACAGAGACCTGGAAGCGGCTGGAAAACAAGCTTCTTAGGTCTTGCTTCATCACTAATTTTCTTTGATTATTTCACTTCTCAAACTCGCAGTTTCTCCTTAATATTAAAAAAAAAAAAAGTAACCAGTGGATAAGACATCTGTTTTGTTTTTCATTTCAAATTCCTGTTCAAAAACAGACCATCTTCTTATAAGATCCTACTGCGTCTTACTTAGAACTCTTAACACGTGAATCCTCAGAAGGGGCTGGCTAGCCAGCAGGGCTAAGAGACTAAAGGGTCTGAGAGACAAAAAACGAGTGTCTGCTATGCACTCATCCTCAAGCTCTTTCTGCCCTCGAAAGTGACTCGATTTTTTTTTAAGAGGGAATCTTCACCATTCCTTTAAAACCTGTGCAATCTCATAGTTTTTTCTTGTACATTTCACCCAAGGCATTGTGTCACCTCAGTAAAAAACTATTAAAGGTGTGTGTGTGTGCCACGCCACATGTCCAAGGTAATGAACTGAAAGAGCGTGAACTGATCATTTTTCTTGTCAAAAACAAACAACCCCCCCCCCAAAAAAAAAAACAACTAATACCATTTTTGAGTCATAATTAATTGGGAAGTTTTTATTTCTAGAAAAGCATATCATTGCGGAAATGGCATTAGATCTAGAAATCAGAAATCCAGAATTCTGACCGGAGTCCCATCACTCAAAAGCCATCTCACCTTGGGGAAAAGACAACATCATCTTCCTAAGAATCAATTTCCAACTCTGCATAATGGGGATGACAACAACCCCCTCACCATGGCCCACGTTTGGAGCGTGGGTGAAAGCAATGAGAATGCGATCCACACCTGTAAACCCCTGCACAGTATAAGGTGGTGCTATAACGATGATATGCTAAAAAAATGGGTGAAAATGTACCAACAGAGTCCTAAGTAACTATGAGTCTTTTCTGCAAAACTAAAATATTATATTAATAGTAGGCATAAGTCATTGTCCCTTGGAGTCACACCTACTGTTCTTTCACATGACAGCCTTTTACATGTTTAGAAAAAGCCTCCACAATCTCCTAAGTCTTCTGTTCTCTTGGTTAAACGTCCAGAGTTCTCCCCGACTATTCCACATGAGACATGATTCATAAGACTTAGAGTGCATAGGATGTTACAGATATGGTCAGATTAGCATAGCTACTCCTGCCAACTCTGATCTAGATTACATACTTCCATGAATTGCAAACTCTTGTTGCATTTTGTTGAGGTGGATTGACTGTCCCAAGTGTTTTTCATCACGTGTATTTGCCTAACGATACTTGCAAAACTGTTTCTTTTTCCCAGACCCTAAAAGTGGGATGTTACTTTTATTTTCCTGACATATTATCTTGTTGAGTTCTATCTATCTTTCCAATTTGATGAAATCATTTTGAATGGCGATTCTCATCCATTATATTAACTCTCTCTCCCAAGGTTCTGTCATCCACAAATTTGATAAGCAAAACTTCTATGTCTTTATAAAGTCATGGATTTTTTAAAATGTCCAAGACCAACTGAAAGAAAGCTCTGTTAGAGAATTGCTCAATACTACTTTCCAGGCGAGAATGAGTCACTCACTAGACAAAATAATTTAGAGATGGATATCGAGTAGCCATGAAACTCCCCCATTTATGTTCATGATGTTTTTCTAGAACTGTGTTGACCATCCACATGTCCGAAAGGTTTTCCCATTTTGATAATACAGACACCATTTTCCCATTTTTGGTCTTCTGGAATCTCTTTATTTCTCCATAATTTTACGAACCAAAACCCAAAATCCCTTAATATATGTACTAAAATCTCCTAGTGGCCTAGGATAACAAATTCATGAAAAAACCTGAAGTTTTATCTTTTTAATAGTCAGAGACTATCAAATCGTTTTTCACCTACCTCAAGTTCCAACTACCTATAAAATATTTTTGCTCTACTTCCTCAGTCTAAGCCCATTCTCCTTGAGAGAGAAAGCAAAATCTGAAAAGAATTCAAATGGTCTCAGCCTTCTCCTTTTCATCTGTTTGAATCACACCATCGGTAACAAGCGGAGAATTCTTGATTATTTATTTCATTATCATAACTCTAAAAGTTATAAAAATAGTCACGGGGATGTAAACTACGGCACAGAGAACACAGTCAATAATACAATAATATTGTAACAACTAGGTATAGTGTCAGATGGGTACTAGACTTATCGGGGTGATCACTTCCTAAATTATATAAATGTCTAGTCACTATGTAATATACCTGAAACTAATATAATAGCGTATGTCAACTATAACTGAAATTTTAAAAATAAAATTTCGATTAAATTTAAAAATAATAATAAAAACAAAAGCATCTCTTCGTTCTCTTTTAGATTTTTCATAAGCCCTGGGGGAGTTTTTTTCTGTAATTTGTGCTCGTTTGTTGTGTTTTTCTCTTCTGCGCCTACATGTGCTCCTTTAAAATCTACACTCACAGAATTGCTATGTGCTCACACTTCTCACAACTGCACATTCCAAGTTTCATCTCCAGATTCCCCTCCCTCTTGAACTGCAGTCCCTTTGAAGTCACCTTTCTCTTGAAAAACAATTACCTGGTTGATATCATGTCTGGGCTTTTTGCCTTATTAGAGAATACCGTCATAGGATCATAAAATTTAGAAAAAAAAATTTAATAGCAGTAATATAAAAGTAATTTCAAATATTATTGTAAGTTATCGATAACTATAAATCCATCCACTGGCTTTTAATTAAGAAGGAGACTAAAAGGAGCATAAGTATGTGCACATATCAATGTAGAAAATATCAAAACTCACCTTAGGAAAATCACAATTGCCAAATAAACAACCTCGGCATCCATTAAAAAAATCTATCGAATTAAAATCACATCCAAAGCGAAATAGTAATATTTTTTTTTCCCCAAAGGGCTAGACCATGTAGGGGTTCCAGTGATAAATGAGACATAAAAGATCCCTTTCCTCGTGCAGGTGATATTCCAATGAAAAGATATGCGATAATAATAAGTGAGCATAGAAACCAACAAACCGAATCGAGTAGGGGTGAGGACAGTGCTCTCTAGATGAGTGAGTCACAAAAGGCCCTCTGAGAAAGCAATATTTTAAGTAGAATCTAAAGGATGAGAATTATCCAGTTATGCAAAGAAATGGAGAAAGGGCCATTCAGGGACAGGGATGGTCAAGGACAACATACAAAGGCCAAAAAGAACAAGAGGCGCCGGTCAAATTAGAAATAACCGTAAGATCCCTGGAGATGTGCCAAAGACGGTGATACAAAACAAAAGCGTAGTGAAAGAAACATTTGAGAATAACGTCATGTCCGAGTAATTCACATGCGCTATACCCTTGACCTATTCCTACGCCTCGACCATGATGACTAGTGTCTAACGGATTTGTGGCTCACATGTGACTCTATAAGTTCCAAAATGCCTTTAACGATTACATGTTTAATACTTGGGTTGCTTGATCCTGTCCCGTTGGGTCAATTCGAACACGAGTTTTCTCTGCAGCTGCTCCACAGTTGCTGAGAATTGCTGTGCGACAGGCAAAAATATGAAAGACCAAAGTGTCTGCCGGCCTCCCTGCTCGAAAGTACAAATCTGCTTGTGACGTTCAGGTTCTGGCATTTGCGGGAATGACCGAGGTAATGAGTGGAGAAGGGAACTGGAAGAAGCCCAGAAAGATAAAAGTGATTTATGCAAGATAGGCATGGAACCACCCTCAAAAGTCAACGTCTAAGAGACTCAAGGAGGCAGCAGGAAAGAACGGACAGGACATGAGGACAAGAGCAAAGTTGGGCGGAGGTATAAAAAAGAGAAAAGAGAGAAGGTTGGGTAGCTGCTGCCATAACAAAGGACATCAAGGAGGAGAAAAACAAATTATTTTAAGAAGTTTTTCTGTATGTGGTATAATTTTTTTCTTCTCTGCCTTCTCAGGAGACCTTAAGCATAAGCCTGAATTACTTTTCAAGGTTTTACGGACTAGTATGGAGAATGATAGCCCATTTCTATTCAATTTTACATGCATGTTGGGTGTTCTACAAATTCGCACATTAAAGCTCAGTTGGGCCCCAACAAGCTGTTGCTCGAAGATACTTTGCTCCCAAATGACTCACTTTTCTACCTTCCAAAATGTGTTTGTTCAAGGCTTGTATCTTTTTTTTCACATGTCTAACCCTACTGATTCGTAGGCGAGTATTTGGACTATTAATTCACTGAAATAAAGGATACCATCAGAATCCCTAAGCTTCTAGCGCCTCCCCTTTGAAATGCTCGCATCCCTCCACCCAGGAGTCCCTCCCTGGCACCGGCCCCCCTCTTTCCCTCTTAACCCCGTCCTCCGAATCACAGGCCCAGCCCTTCCAGGCTCACCCAGGGCCAGGCGCCCTCAGTTGATCCGTTTTTTCCCCAAACTGTCTCTCTGGCAGCATCTCTTCCCATCCTGCTCTCACACAAAATGGAAGGAACCCCTTAGCCCAACAGGCCATCTCCAGAAACATATCTTAGAGCAGCCCCCACATATATACAGGCCCATAATCCAAATACCTTTTCCAGAATTGTTTCCCCAAAAATATTCCCAAAGACAAAGGAGTCTCTGAGGGACTTTAATCTTCCTCTTTTTAATATTTGATGGTATTTGGATTTTTACATCTAGGACATATTAATTTTTTAAGAAAAAGATAAGGATTTTTTGAATGCCAACAACCCTTCACCTGTAACCCATTAGCCATCCAATGCAATGTATTCTACTTCTGAAGTGATGTTTAGGTCTGACCTTCCCTAATGCTGCCCTCGCTCCTGCGCATGCTCAGAACTTTGCGGGTATTAACAGACCGGCTCTTGGAGCTTGCTGATTGATTGAACTTCTTGACTCTTTTTCAGCACTTTGCAATATTTCCACAAAGCTATCGCTTCTAAAACTCTAATTGGATCATGTCACTGTCAGGCTCAGGCACCTTCAGCGGCTTCCCATTACCTTCCAGCTAAAGGAGGAACTTCTTACAAGGTATGTAAAGCCTGAAGAATACGACCCCAACATCGTCTCCCAACGGACTCATCTCTATTCATCTCTCTCTATAAAACTTCACTGCAGCCAGGTCAGACCTCAGCTTTGAACATCAGCTGCCACCAACCCATCCTTTGCTGTGCTTTGTCCTACATCTGGAATTCTCTTCCCCTCCATGTGTGACTAAAAGCAAACCCTGCTCATCCAAACCACACCCATCACCATGTGAAGCTTCACTCACACCGCTCATTAAAATTAGCCGTTCCTTCTCTGTACTCCGATAGTATCCTGTCTCCAATGTTGGACTTAGCATCCTGGGTAGCGCAGTTCGTGCTAAGCCTTTATAGCCCTCAAGATTATGAACTTTTTGAAGCTAGGGACTGATTTTTTTCACATCTGCATTTTTTTTCTACATAAATAATGCATGGTATGTAATAGTTGTTGAATGAATGTTTATTCTGATGAGTTTGATAGAAAAACTCATATCCGCATTAAGTTAGTATCTGTTATTAACTTAGTATTATTTTCTATTTCAACTGCTTTCATTTTCAAGCTCTACACAGAAGTATGACAATTAAAAGGCTCAAGTATGTCTTTCGGTTTTGTTTTAAACTTGAGGGGATGAGGAGGAGAATAGAAATTTGTTCATAAGTTTGGCTCTTAGAAACAACATGTTTAATATTAATAATAATAGCTGCCTTTTGTTGGGTATTTACCATATGCTCCGCACTCATGTAGCATTATGCATTCATCATATCATTTAATCTTCTAAAGAAACCAGTGCAGTGCAGCAAATACTATTTGATATCTATTTTGCATACAAAGAAACTGAGTCTCAGGGAAGTAATTAGCCCCAAATCACAGAGCCACGTGGAACTGCCAGGCAGCAAAGCCTAACTTGTCTGCATCCGGGACCCACACTCTCCCCACTCTGTCCCACAGTGTCCTCATTAACTGCTTTAGAGGGACAGTTATGGTGATGACCAGGCGGGGACTCTGAAAATGGCACTAGACTAGGGTGGGCCAACATTATAAGCTGTGTACTAGACTAGCCCAAGAAAAATGTAGCATATTGATTAGAAATGCAGAGTAAAAGCAGGGGGGAAATCGGGGGACAGCCATTACATAACTGGGCATTTGGTAGTATAAGAAACCCTTGTAATTTGCAAATCCGTGGTTTGGAATACTTGATGTGATAAAACTTGTCCCTTTCTGCCCAGTCTTCCCTTGTTTAAGCCTCAATCCCCACCCTCAAACCTTATCTTGATCAACCTCAAAAGCTGCCCTGAATATGGCATTGGAGCCTATAGTCATTTTGGTCATTGTTATCCTTCGCTAAAGTGCACATCAAATTAGATACTGAAAAAAAAAAATGTTCAAAATTCATGTGATTATCTTGTGAGTCTCTCAAAGAGGCAACGAGCTTCCTACTCTTTGCTTTTCCATCTTCGTTTAAAAATGCCTCTGCGCTATATCGGCGAGGTCTTCCTAACCCTCTTGAGATAAACGGAGGAGGAGGAGAAGCTTGAGAGCAAACAGTTATAAAACATTTGGGAACGCTGGCCCTGTGCTAATTGAGTTTTCACTTCTAGATGAGTTATTTCGTCGTGTGTAAACTAAGGAGGGTTCATGCTTGTTTTCCCATAGCCTGAGCCTAAGTGCCTTTCCTCCGTCTGCTGAAGGGTCTCTCATGCCTGAGCAGCCGTAGGGGGGAGGCCTAAAGATTCACCGAAGAAATATGTCTACTGGAGAATTACCCAAATTCCCCTTATTTTCTGCCTTTATGGTCTTATATGTCTCACTAGATTATAAGCCCATAGGGAGAATTTGTGCTTTTAGGAGCCATTCAGCAAGTAGTATATTACAAATGCTGCAAAGATGCTTATCTTCAGAAATATGCAATGATGTAAAGTTGTAACAGTCATAAAAGAAAATAACTGACATTTCTTGTTAAAATGATCTGCAGTTTTATGTCTAAAAAAGATAAGTGTTTCATTCAAAATATTAACCTCCAGAAAACATCCCAGGCTAATGGAAGAAGCCTTGGGAGGTTCCAGTCTTAATTCCTCTACCAACTCATCTCATGAAATTGGACCAGTTACTTTACCCATTTGTGGGAGTCCATGAAACACCTATTTCCACCATCCTCATGGGGATTTCTAAGTACCAAATGAAATGAACCATCTGAAAGTGCATTCAAGAGTTTAAAACAATACTTGACTGTCATGATAGTTGTTATTGTTATGCAATTTGCTTTTTGGTGATTTCCAGTTCACCACGGTGAAATAACACATGCATTTCCTTTTATGCCCTGAAATCACACTAAACTAAAAATAATAAATGTTTAACAGACACAAACCCACAAAGTACAAAGACATGAAAAGGCAGGGGATGAAAAATACCCACAAACGTTTGCAAGGTGTGAAAAGGCAGGGGATGAAAAATACCTACAAACGTTTGCAAGGTGTAAAGCTAACCAAGGAACCAGAGTAAGGAGAACACCGAGTGCTAAGTGCCTAGAGGCACAATCAATTCATAGCCCCGATCTAGGAAAAGCTCAAGAATTAGAAGCATCGGTTATCTCAGGAGGGGTGGGCGGGACGGGAGATCAATGAATGGAGTTGGTTGGAGGTCTGAAGAGCAGGAGCGGTTAGACCGCCTGCAGTCAGCCCCTTCCTCTAGGTACAGTAGAGAGAAAGGAAGAGACACTGGGCAGAAACAGAGAGGGAAGCGTAGCTCTGAACACTGGAGAGATGCCGCTCCTTCTGACGCACTCCGAGACTTCCTGACCACCTGACACGCGCCATGAAGACAAGCCCTGCCAACGCACGCGCTGGCGACTGGGAAAGCCGGCGACCCACACCAGGAGAACAGCTCACGAAGCTGGGAATCCCTACATTCACAGTTAAAACCCTTGAGACGCCAATCAACCACTTATATGTATTACCTTGAAAAAGATAATTTAAAAAAAAAAAATTACTTTTCAATGAAACCCGAGTAGACTAATAGGAGCTGATATATAATCCTCATTTTTTCATTTTATGAACTAAACCAGATTAAATTTAACAGATGAAGAATATAAAAAATCTTTGAATTTTGTAGGCTGAGTCAGCCAGTTAGGGCGGAATCACACGTGCTTGATAGAGTTCACGTGATAGTTTATCACTTGTGGAAAGAGTGTCTTAAAGACAGGGCCATGGATATTCTGGGGCCCAGCCACTGATGCTTCAGGTGACCGTGGTGCCAGCTGCCCGACCTGCCTTGTGTGCAGGCAAAGAACTTGCCTACTGCCTTTCCTCCCTTCCTCTAGACTCATCGCTTCCTGAGCACTATTTCCAAAATGTGGGTCTGATCAAGCCATCCTTTTATTCTATCAATTCGTGATGTTCTCACATAGACTTCAGGGAAAAACCCAGTTCCTACGACCTGCCCAGCCTCATCTGCTGAACCTCCCCACGTACTCTCCTCACCCAACAGAGAACTACTTACCTTCTCCCAAATTCCCCGCATGCATCCCTACCTCATGCATGGTCTTCCCCTCCCTGCAAGGTTCTCCTCAAAACACACACACACACACACACACACACACACACACACACACACACACACACAGAGAAAAATCATCGTCCAGTCTCGACCCAACAGGGCTGATTACTTGCTCGTTACTCTAGACTCCCTATGTTTATACCCTGCGTTGCAATTATTTGCTCGAGCATCTGTCTCCCCTACTCGACTGACTAGGAGTCCCCAAGAGGAGAGATTAGGTTTAATCATCTTTGTAACCCCTAGTACCGAGCAAAGAGCAAGACACACAGACAGCCCTCCAGGAGAGGTGGTTGAACAAACCAGCAAGAAGTGACTTAATCTCACATCAAGTCGGGCCTTGGCACGCGTTGCGTTTGAATGTCTATGTAATGCTAATGCCAGAAAGTATGGTTTACATTACTGGTTGGCTAACCTATAAGCTCCCGGGGCACAGGGTCTAAATAGCACCTCGAACAGGGGAACTATGTGAATGCTCTACTCCCCTCAGAGACAGCAGAGGGGGACAGACACAAGGAGGGACCCAGGGGTGACGCCAGTGTATTCAGCGTTCAGAGCACCTCACTTTTTAATACCTCCCTCCCCCATGCGACAAAACCATTTTCCGTGATAACCATTGCTTTCTCGAGGCGTTCCATAATTTCAAAAAATTACAAACTGAAAGTGAAGAATAAATCCTAATTTTGATCTTCGTGACGGCATTCAAATTCAGGAAATATTTCATGCGTAAACTAAAAGGTGTGCTTACAAAACAAAGGTATTACACCTCACAGCTCATACTCAGTTTTACTCGTTCAGATATTAAACATTAACAAAAACTCCAAGTGGTCGCAAAGAATGACGGAATTGAAGTTAACGCAAGCTTCCTTTCTTCACGTTTACGATCTTATGTTATCATTGTTACTTTCTAGCCTCCGTTTTAAAAGCAGGAGTATGAAGCACAACTAAGCCTAGGGACAGAAACTACGCTCCAAGGGACCTCAAATGATTCTGAGCCCTGACGAACTTATTCCCCAAACCAGTGCCTGTAGCTGACTTGGCCTGAGTCGAGGCCTACTATATAAATGGGACTTCTCCAAATGCATATCTATGGAGAATTCGATTTTTATTAAAGGAGAGGTAATAAAAACATGTTCAATTGCAAGCTTAGAAATATATTCATAAAATTCAATAGTACCCAGAGCAAGTGTTTAGCACTTAGGCCAACAAAATATTTTATTTTAGAGGGGACTATTTCACCACTGGCATTGTTTAAAATTGCTGGAGCATGGTGACAATGAGATGCACTGCAACTAGTAGTCAGTTTTATTATTGGTTTTACATGTTCTAAAGGCAACGCATCCCGAGGGCCGGGAGAAGTGAGGCCCTCCTGGATGGCACAGTCAGAGTGGCCTGGCTTGAGGAGGCAGAGCTGTCTCCACGGCCTCCCGAATGAGTCTGACGCCCTCGGCGTGGCGACCTCACCCGTGGTCATCGGCCACGTGCCACCTGCTGTAAGGGCCTTGGGCGAACTTGAGAGAAGGCCAACTCCATCGTCCTTCGACTTCCTCGGTCTCCTCCTGTATTCGTTTGCTTGGGCTACCATCATCAAATACAGCGGCTTACACAGAAGTTTATCTTCTCACAGTTCTGGAGACGAGAAGTCCAAGATTGAGGCATCAACAGGGCTGTTTCTACTGAGCTCGCGACGGCGGCCTTCTCCTTCTGTTTTTATATGATCTTCCTTCTGCGCATATCCGTGTCCTGATTTCCACTTCTCGTACGGACACCGGTCATGTTGGATTAGGGTCCACCCACGTAGCCTCATTTTACCCGAATCTCCTCTTGAAAGGCCCCATCTCCAAATAGTCACATTCCAAGGTATGGGGAATGGGACTTCAATATATGAATTCAGCCCATAAACACCTACCCTCTGACTCCGAGGCACTCAACCCAACCCCGTCTGCTTCCCTCCATGTCCAAAGCTCGCCGTCCACTCCCTGGGCCCGGATCAAGTCGTTCACCCTCCTTGCATTTCCCAAACTCCTGTCTATACACCTCTTGCCACCACCACCGCCCCCCAACCCCCGATTACATGATTATTCGAATAACTGGCTTTAGCTCCCCCAGAGGAAACGGCATTTTTGAGAAGTTACGTAACTAAAATGAGTCCCTGATGAGCAGAACATGCAGTCGGTGGGGGTGGCGGAAGGAGGCTTCGGTCTTCGGGTGCTTTCTGCTTCTTCCGCTTCACCTCGCCACATATCCAATTCCCTTCCCGCTCACAGCCCACACCACCACTCACCTAGGCAGCGAACGTGGCGTTCAGTAAAACATGGAGTGTCATCTCTCACAGAGAAAGATCAGGGCCATTAAAAAATCACATTGCAGAACGCAAGTCCCCACGCGTGTAAATTCTTAGATATTAGGCTTCAAAAGCTGGTTTGACACTAAGCCCGTTGGAATCTGTGTAATAACACCTCTGTACAGCCAGCTCCGCTGTGGCATCTGGTTCCTAGGAAATCATGACTTGTCGCTTCTTTTATTATGTAATTAGCAAATTGTAGGGACAGAAAAGTTAAGACCGAATCTGAAAGAAAGAAAAAAACACTTTCAAATGGGCATTATCATATGCCACAAGTTATACTTTATCTACCAGCCTTCTTGTTATCCAAAGAGCTATTCTGAAAAGCGTATTAAAATAACAAAAACAAAGGGCTAAAAGATGCTGAATGCCTGTTGGCACCGTAAACCATAGCTTTCCACAGTCGCATGCACAGGTTTCTTCTTAAGCTCCTCAAGGAAGGGGACTGAGCTTTTCGGTACTGACAAAAACAAACAAAACGAGGTGCTTTCCAGCTATGCTGAAGTGAACTAAATTGAATTAAATGAGTATTTCTTTGCTGGTCTATAAACACATACATAGCTTATCGATTTTCACCAGTTAAGTCAGTGATAGAAAGAGGATCAGAACACAGATTTCCACGTGACTATTTTAAACACTCAAACACTCCAAATTTCTGAGTTTAAATAACACTTTCTATATTTCAGAAGCAGGAAATTTAAAGAGAGCGGACTTGTTTCTTTTATCTCTTATTATATCTGTTACAATTATTCCTAAATTTCTCTCAACACTCAAGCTTAATCTGTCCAGCATTTAATTGTCCTTATTGTACCCAAAGTCATCTGTGTTCAAGAAAAGCATTAAATACACAATTGAGAGAAGAAGAAATATATGACATTCGGTATTGTCTTGGTTTCAGAAAACAATTCTGTATGCATGTAGCGCTTACTATAAACTAGGGACTCATTTAACTTTATGACCCTCATATTCGGTCGTTAATTACTTTTTCATTGTCCTCTATATATTTCTTTTGCATCAATGGAAAACTGCAGTAGTCCTCCAGTGACCAAAATTATACATACCAATTGTTATGAATATTAATTAACAGCTTTGTGCCTTCATGGAAAACTCTCTCCTTCCTACTTCAAAGGCACCGAGTTTCGATGCTATAAAAATTTTACTTCAGTTAAAATTTTTAATCAATAAGATTATAGGTTCTTTTGTTGTTGCTGTTGTTCTTCAACTTCTGGAAAGACAAATCTTTTTAAACGAAGTAATTGATCGACAACATTCTGTCTGTGTGAGAGCCTGTTTCAAAAGAAAAATGTTCCATGGCCGGCTTATGAAAAAAATACATAATGCAGGGGAAAAGCTGAACGGTTATCGAGGCTCTGGACAACAGAGCAAGCAGAAGCTGGGAAAATTGATCAGCCGTGTTTGCCGTGTGTCCGGTGCCACAGGGGCAGAAAACATTCCGGGGTCCTACCGAGTATCGTATCTTGCGCACGCGGTGTTTAGAGGGTGCATCCTGGGGTCTGCGCGTGTGCGCACACGCAGAAGCGCATCTGGTAAAGCAGTAATGTGCATGGAAAGGAAGACACTGCGCCCCGGTCCTCCGGGGTCTGTTCTTTCTCTTATTCCCTTCCTTGTGCTGTCAGAACAGAATAGGCAATCGGCGAGTACGAGGTGAACAGGATTAAAGGCAGATTACACCTGAATGATAACAGTTACCCTTAATCTTGGTTTTGCTACCTCCTGAAATACATTTAATTATGCCAACAATGAAACGAAATATGCAAAACTTAATCACAGCGACATTAAGGTCATTTTATTTGAAATAAGTTAAAGTTAAATTTTATTAAACTTTGCCAGAAAGAGAGGATCATTGCAGACGGGTTATTTTTTACAAGTGGGATACTTTTATAAGATGTTTTTGTGAAAGAAAGTCAAGGGGAAGAAATCAGCACTCACTGGCCAGCTAGGAAACACCAGTAACTCTTCTAAGTGTGTTACTTACGTCTTAAAGATGTCGCCCCGTTTTACTCAACTGAAATAGCCCGTCCGAATTCTCCGTTGGTTTCCGAGCACTCTCCCCCTGGGACTCTGTTCTCAGAGTGCCTGCTCCTGGCGTGAGCCTCACCCAAGTCTCACTTGTGGCCAGCCCTCTGCAGAAATGGGGTCTGGGGCACCTCTAAGGCCACTGCCCACACCATCATGATATGGACGACTCTACTGAAAGTTGGAGAAATCAGAGGAAATTATGTCACAGAACAGCCATCAAACTCAAAAATTAATATTTGGCTTTTATGTTCTTAAAACATCTCTCAGGAGACAGTAACAAGTGTTGACAGAGGTGTGAAAATGTGGGCGCTTCCATGTATCACTGATGGAAACGTAATAAAAGGGTTCGGCCACCACCGGAAACAGTTAGACAGCTGCTCGAAATGTTGAATGCAGAGTTACTATGTGACCCAGCAATTTCGCTCCTAATTATATTCCAGAGAGAAATGAAAACCTAGAGAACATACATGAAAATAAAGAAAAAATCATCCTGCCATTTGTTAGAATAGCACAGAAGACTTTATTCGGAACTATTGCAATAGCTGTCAAGACTATCGCTATAGAGGAAAGAGACAGGGTTCAATCCAAATACAGCAAAGACAGGCGGGGGTCTACCGCCAACAAGCAGAGTGAGGGGGTCAGTAGAGGAAAGATTATTAAAGACTAAAAGGAGACATCGGAAGTAGAGAGGTTTTCGCTAAACTAACCTAACGGGATTCTTGCTGAAGGCTGATCGAGAAGAACTTATACCTCAAAAGCAGACTGAGGAATTTAATCGGCTATCAGGGATAGGGGATTTTTACTAAATCGACTTAGCAGGATACTTGCTAAAACTGAGCTATGCAGAGCTGGCAAGGCCAAGGCCAAGATCAAGGCCTAGCAGCAGAGAGGACTCAGAGGAAGGCGATTAAAGTTTCATTAAGGAGAAGAGCCTTCATCAGTCCACAAAAGATCCTGTAGCATTATTCATAAGAGCCAAAGAGTAGAAACTACCCAAATATCCGTCAACCGATGAATGGATGAATAAAATATGATGCGTGCATACGATGGAATATTATTCAACAATAAAAATGAAGTATTGATACATGTTACCACATAGGTGAGCCTTGAATCGCTATGTGAAGTGAAAGCAGTCATAATGTATGACGACATATTGTATGATCACATTTATAAGAGATGTGCAGAAAAGGCAAATCCATAAAAACAAGGACTAAATTCATGGTGGCCATGGGCTTGGGTATGGGGTAGTGGGGAGCAACTGGTGACCGGTAGGGGGTTCCCTCTGAGGGTGATGAAAAGTTCTAAAATTACACAGCGGTGATGGTTGCATCCCACTATAAATATACTAAAACACCGAATTGAAGGATTTAAAAGAGTGAATTTTATGGTATGTGAATTATATCTCAGTTGATCTATTATGTATATTTTAAAAAGTTCTCAGAGGTTTCTATAAGCTGGGCCCCAGATACGGACCAATTCATTCAATCTCCATCTTTCTCTCTCTCCTTTCCCCTCAGCAGCTAGAAAATAATTACCCTCGCTTTATTCCCGAGAGTAAATCCACCTTCTCCAGCTCCTGCCCCTTGCCTCGGTCCTGAGTCCTCTTTATCGAAGAGCTCCGATAATAAAGGAGCATTCTGCTGGAACTCCTCCCTTCCTTCCTCCCCACCAGCCATTAACATGCCCTTTTTTAAAAAAGAGAATAAACCTCCAGTCAGATTCGACTTCCAAGTTGTGTGGTTTCTTTAGCTCGGTAACAAAATTTCAAATTAAAATGAAGTGTGTCTGTTGTATTTTCAAGGCGTGCACTTCCAGTAAGGTTATTTCAAATTGTTAAAAAAAAAAAAAAAAAAATTCAAAACGGAAAAAAGAATCATCATGTAATAGCTACAAGGGTGCTTAATACATCTAACAATAAACAAAAGAATCACAATAATAGCTCATTTGAAATGAAAAAACTATAATCTTAAATCACTACAATTACATTTCAATTATTTAACTCCTGTCAGTATTTATGCCCATTCAGCTGATTTTGAGATCATGTTAATAAAATATTAAATGTTTAAATAATGACTACACTGAGGGAGAAAAGTATGATATGCAAATCAAATACAGCATGACGTATGGACATGCCATAAAATAATGTAGCCAACTACATACGTGAGCCACAAAATGCTTCTTTTAATGAAATAGCAATGGCTCCAGGTAGCCAATTAGATTGTTAGCATGTTGAAACTACAACCATCCATTATGCTTAGCTTTGGATAACCCGTAACCTGAACCCTGACTCTTGTTCTGTGTAGTTGGAAGACTTTATGTGGTACTGGGCCAGAAAGCAGGAAATCAGAGGGACACTGGGATCAATTAACTCAGAGAAATGGTGCTGAGGATAGCTGATAATGGTATATAACTTTATGGAAAGGTCAAATACAGAAGCTGCCCATCAATTTTTTTCCTTGCTTTACTAAAGAAAGAATAACTAACTGCAAATAGAATAACTGAAAAAGAATAGTTGAACAATCTGAGAACATGACTTAGGATTGTATTCTTCTGCAAATAACAGAAAACCCTGTTAACAGTAACTTAAACAGAACGAGGTCTCCACAGTTAGAGTCAGGGCTGATAAAGTGGCTCAGTGATGCCATCGGGGATGAAACTCATCTGTCTTTTCATTCTAACATCTGAGCATGTAGGTCTTTGCGCTCGTGCTTGCTGCCTCATGGTTGCAAGATGGCTACTGTACTTCCAGGCATCACGACCAGTTCCACACGAGAAGAAACGAAGGCGTGAAGGAGGAAAGAAATGAGAATCTTTCCCTGAGATCTCTAACAGTTTTCTGTTTATATCTCATTAGTCGAAACCATGCCAGTAGGTACCCTTCGATGTGAAGTAATCTGGGAAGGTGAACTTAAAAAAAAAAAAAAAAAAAAATCAAGGTCCCCAAGGTAGAAGGGTAGTAGAATGAATATCGGGTGGGTAACTAGCACTTGGTTTTACAGATACATTCTCAGAGGTTTGCGAGTTCTCGATAAAACTTTCAAATTTTTTTTGTTTTTATTTGATTATAACTTATCAGTATAATTTGAATAGTGAGCTAGAAGGCCGTCTTACAGTTATTAGAGAGCCAGAAATGCTTTGTCATTTCATTGTCCATGTTCTAATCTATACGTATTTCTGATGGAACTGACGCCAAATATCATTACTTTCATTGTCGTGGTCTAACGAGAAAAGCGAAAAAATAGGAGGCGGGCAATACATAAATGACGTTCGGGCAAAGTAAAGATCACATCACATCACGGCACGCTGGGCTGTTAGGGAAAGTAGATAGAACAGCCTGCATCATCGTTAGACAAGATTTTGCCTCTGGCCGATCTCTTGACAATGTACACTCCCAGACGATGACAAAGAGGGATTTGGAACAGTTTCTTTATTGCTTCCAGCGCTTGGAATCTAAGTAAACGGAAGAGCCATGCGTTGAGAGTATCACCAGCCCTCTAATTTCGGCATTTCATTAACAAATGTGGGTGTTACTGTTCCAAAAACATAAAAATCCAGACGCTTTAGAAAAGGAAGAAACTGAGTGCATGCACATTATTGTGTCTGGCAAAAACTCGTTTCTTCTGCAGCTTTTTAATATCATCCCTTGGTCGCTCTTCAGAACAAAAAAATCAGTCACTAGAACTATATATGGATCATAGTTTAAAAGAAAATTAGATTTTAAAATCACTTAGGAACTGGCTGAGAAATTTGATGAGCTTCCATCTTGCCATCCAAGAAGTATGGCATCGTGTTGCTCCTGAGCTCTTGCCGAGTTTCATAGCATCTTTCCATCCCACGGTAAATAGAACTGGTATGAGCGTCAGGGACAAGCATCGTATCGCTATGACCGAGGTAGCTCGTAGAATTGAACTAACCCTGTCCACTTGCCCGGCTTACCAAACAATCATGTAACTAACAATGGACAGCGATGGAGAATCCAGAAGTACAAAGCATAGTGGCTCCGATTTTAAAAAGCCAGGAGCAGAAGGCTTTCTTTTATTCCCTCTCTTTGGAGGAAGCCTTTCTTTGAAAGTTCTACAGCCACTGGAGCAGTTTCAGTGGTTTTGAACACTCGGCTCTTCTATTTAAAGCCCCTAAAAATGCCATTATAGGAAGAACTAGCCACCAGCAGCGGGAACATGACAAGTACCAGACTTCAAAATGAACTTGAAATGGCAGATTTTTCCATCTAAGGGTCATCTATTTAATGAGCCCCAACCCGTGTTCAAAATCCCCCCAAGCCCATCAGACTTTTCTTTCTATTTGAGTTACATCTTAATCTTTTCCTTAGATGACTGTGCATGGGTTGCGCCCTGCCTCGCTCTTCGCTGGTGTGCACCCCGCTCCTTGCAGGCTGTCTCCCCTCACCTTCCCCACCCCGCCTGCCATTTTTCTGCCATGAAAGGAAACTGCCCAAAGCCCTCTAGAAGCTTTGAACACTCAGCCTTCATTAAAATTTCATATGAATAGTATGAGTGAAAGATGGTAACCAACACAGTCACTATTTAATTCCGAGTTTTCATTCTTCAGGGGTCCCAGAACATACCAGAAGATCCCATTTATGACTGTGAGCAGCTCTTTTTAAAATCCTGTTTCCTTTATTCCTTTTAATTCCTTGACTTTTTATACCAAAACTGGCCTAAATCCTCTCTCCCTTCCTCATCCTCAATTTCCTGACCCGAGTGCTTCCGGAGGCGACACACACTGGCTTATTTTCTCTCCTTCTGCCCTCTCCCCTTTTCTGCCCTAGGGGACCCGCCTGAGCCGTCTCCAATGCAAATCCTCCATCTGAGAACCTTCTGCCACCTCGCCCAGCTGACTAACTCATCTCTGTCATGGAAGGCAGGGTGTGGGTAACGCCACACAGGTTTCTCCTAAGTTCACCTTGAGGATCCTGGCTGGAGGAGGGGCATTTAACTGGAACCTTCGTTAAGTCTTCGTTCACACGTCGCTTCAGATACTGCCTGGCCTTCGGCTAACTCAAACACACCTTTCCCACACGAAGGCTAGCTGTCTGCCTTCCTCACCAGTCGGCATAATTAAAGTAACACTTACTGGCAATATGGTCATCAACACCATCGGGCACTGAGCGAGCAGGACTTGGTACTAAGCGGGTCATTCAGAATACGGCCTGATTCTTTCTTAGTTATCATCTACGTAAAAACTCAAGATTTAAAAAATGTTGCGGGTCCACAATTCACAACTCCTCAAGATTGTGCGACCAGCTTGAGAAACTGGGGGTTGGATGGTCTCTACTGCCCTTGTCGGCTCAGACGTTCTGTGCCTCCGAGCGAACTGACGGAAATCAACCCACAAAGATGCTTCGACAGCCGAATGCCGCTACCGGCATTCTTAAACCTCAAATCGCTTCTTTCTTCATGGGCTCCGAGGTTGAACCAGAGAGTAAATGGCTTTCTCAGCAGGAATAACAGGAGTACATCTCACAACCGACACTGAGTAAGCTTTGCGGAGTCTCATGATGACGTTTTCTAAGAGAGAGACGCTGTGTTGATAGGACTTCATCCACAGGGGTCGTGGTCGTGGCGAGCCAGGCCGGCGTCTCTGCAGAATCCACTGCGGGCGTCGGCGGAGACGCACCGTCTACACACGGAACCGAAGTCCGGCTGCCCGTGTGGACAGCTCCCACTCCACCCGTCCCGGAGCCTGAAATGCACTTCTAATGATTTGATTATTCCACGTCCAACCCTTGCTTGTGAGCAAACACTCCAGGGAGGCGTGACGCTTCCTCAAAATTTTAGCCGTTTCCTATCGTCAGGCCCTTGTTCTTGCTGCGTGGCTTCTCCATGTCTCCCCCAAAATGCACGTCTCCCTCCCCCCCGCCACCCCACTCAGCGTGCCGTCCGGGGCCCTACGCAGCGGCCCGCCTCCTTCTGGACACTTGTCCCCTGCGGCTTAGACCCAGCGACCCTCTGTGTGCTCCCGCCTTACGCTTGTAATCGTTACAGGTTTTTCTCTCTCTCCAGATACATCCCAACTATGTTATATTAGATCTTTGAACGCAGACCCTAAGCCATTATTTTGACTTGTTTTTTATTTTTTGGCATGGCTTAGAGCTAAGAGTTAATCACAACTATGGTCAACACGAGGTCAGAAGAGAGAAGAAAAGGAATGGGACACAGGAGACGACTGCTTTGATAAGGGAGCGAAAGGCGAGGACAGGGTTGGGCGGTCGAGGGCAGGCTCCCCGGAGGGGGCGGGGACAGGGCCGGAGCCGCGCGGAGCCGGCAAAGCTCCTCGCTCCTCGCCCCGCTGCTCACAGCTCCTCTGCACTTCCGTTTCCTGCCTCACTGCACGTTTGGCCGAGGGAAAAACCTGAGCGGGGGATGCCAAGGCTGGCCCGGGATGCCAAGGCTGGCCCGGGATGCCAAGGCTGGTCCGGCATGCCAGTTTCACCCTGCACTGAATGGGCTGCGCGCATGGGTGTGTGTGTCCCGGCTCAGTCAAGAGTTGTTACCGAGAACTACACGGGAAAATGTGAAAATGTGTCTCCTTTCCCACTGCTTGCCTCGGCTTCGAAGCGGATGAGCCATTTCTCTGGAAGGCTACAAAGCCACTTTTTTATTTTTATATTTTAGGCGAGGCAACCCTTGGTTGACCTGATTGCAAGGACCGTGTCAGTTTACAATCCCTTATTTTTTTATTTTTATTTTTTACAGCACCTGGTCTTCCTAGGTAGCCTCCCAACCAAGTACTAACCAGGCCCGACCCGGCTTAGCTTCCGAGATCAGACAGGATCAAGCTCGTTCAGGGTAGCATGGCCGCAGACAACAAAGCCACTTTTGTAGAGAACATAACACTAGCTTGGCGATCACAGAGCTGCACGGATCTCTCTCCTCGGGTCACAAAACACCCAGGAACACAAAGTCCAGTACATTCAGACAAGGTCCAAGTCCCTCCTCCATCCAGAAAGTCTCCCCGTTTGTCCTGTATTGCGAAGGGCCAGGGAAACTTTCTGTATTAATTATGCATGAGAAATCCTGGCGAGGGATTGAGAGTTCGAGCCAACACACGCACACACACACACACGCACACACACGCACGCACGCACACTGCTCCCTGACTCTTCCCCTCTCCAGAGCAGCGACCCTGGGGAAGACACTTAAGACCGTCCCCGATGTCAGCACAGCCACACACAGCAGGGAATGTGAATAAGGCAAGAGGAAGATCAAAGAGCTAACGAGGAAGCCAGGGGAAGAGGCAGAGAAGAATGGAGAGGGGGATAAAAGAGAGAGGAGGGCAGGGGGGAGCGAGAGAGAGGAGGAGCAGGAGGGAGACGGCAGGGACAGAAAGAGACAGGCAGGGCGGTAATGAGGTGGTCTGTCCCGTTTCACTTCCTCTCCTTGATATTTGAACGTCTCCCCACGGAGCTGGCAGCCTCCCTGACTGAGTGGGTGGGATGGCGCTGGGGGGTGAGCCTGGCTCTGGGGGTTCCAGTCCTCACTAGACCCTCGCTGGGTCCTGTGCAGCCGTCTCCGAAGTCCAGACACTTGAAAGTATCCACTCCAGTCGGCTCAGCTATTTCGACTAAATCCATTTCCATCAAATTATCACTTCTAGCCCTGATAGAAAAATTAATGATTTCTTGAAGGGACTATTGTATTTAAATATTTCAAGCCTGTTGGTGTGATGTGTGTCAGCAAGAGAGAAACATATTGACTTGGAGCTGCAGCTAATGCTGGCTTTTATAAATATCCTGTCAGATAAATAATGGCTCTCGATGGATCCAATATGATGTACAGTTCTAAAGCAAGCAAGGTTTCGCCAAGAGGCTCAAAGGAAACTGCCATCACAACACCACGGGCTGAGTAATGGGATTTTCGTTTATCTTTCCTTCCAGAGAAAGGAGCAGTGGAGAGCTTTTTGGCTCGGCAGACACCAAGGAGAAGGGAGATTGATTCATCAGATTTCACAAAAGATGCCAACCTCGGCGGTCTCTGCCCGAGCACCCCTGGAACACCACTTGTGTTGGAGCGACACTTCTGTGGGAGTCCCTTTGACAAAGGAGCAGGCAAGTCGGGGCCCTTGAGGGTCACTCCTGCAGGAGAAGGAGAAGCCCGTCTCGGCTGGGAGCTGTGGGCCAGGCAGGAAAAGCCTGGGTCCGGCCGTGGCCAGCATGGAACACCGCAGTGCCCGGGGCAGTGGACACAGCTAATTGTCTGCTAATGTCTCATGATCTCCCCCTCCCCCTGCTCCTGTTACGTAGCCTTGTGGCCATTTCACTGCACATCAGAGAACAAATCCTGCTATAAACGGAACTGTGTCCCCCGAAAATTCATATGTTGACACCTAATCTCCAAGGTGATCGTATCAGGAGGCAGGGCCTTTGGGAAGTGATTAGGTCATGAGGGTAGAGCCCCCCCCCCCGATAAAGGGGATCAGCGCCCCTATAACAGAGACTCCAGAGGGCTCTCTCGCACCCTCCACCACTTACACACACAGAAAGAAGGCTGTGAACCAGGAGGGAGGCCCTCGTCAAACACCGAATCTGCTGACACCTTGACCTTAAACTTCCCGGCCTCCAGAACGGTGAGAAACCAGCGATGCTGTGAACGAGCCACCCGGGCCACGGCGTTGTGTTACAGCAGCCTGAGCGAACTAAGACAACCTCACCAGGAGACTCCAACAAGGTCGCCTTGCTTCCCGTGAGGAGTCCCCACAGACAACAGGTGAGGGCCGGGTGGGCGGTCGTGTGAGCGTCTGTGGACCTCGGTCACCCACAGAGGTGACCCCGTTACACCGGCATGCGGGCGTTTCATCTTCCGGAGACATTAGCAGATGAGAAGTCCAGCTTCAAAATCTTAACCACCACCATTCAAAGCGCAACGGCCACTCGGCCAGACTTTCCTGACCTGTCTGGGTTTTCACGTTGCCTTTCACTTAACGCAGTTGAGAATCTCTGTTTTCTGACAGCTACACAGAGTCAAAAGATTAATTAAAATGTGGAGCAGAGAATGCCCTACCATATTTCATATGAGGACGTGCAAATCAACAGTAATTCAAAAGACCTCAAGTTAAGTGAAATCACTTTGTTAATAAGTTAAATACCACACGACCTCGACACTAAAGCTCTAACTTGCCAGTGTGCTACCACTGGATGGAATTTTCTTGTACAAATTAGACACCCCCACGTTCCTGCAAAGCATCTGTCCAGGCTCTTAACGGGGATACGGGGTGCCGGGGGGACCCCGCACACATTTTCTGTGTGTATATTTGGCTGAACCGAGGGAGACACTTCCGCGGAATCATGACCTTGACTTACAGAACCACTGTGGCATCATTGTGTGTCTATTTATATTCACGACACCTCCGGCCAGTGGGGTCTTGGCAGACACAGGTGTGGCCTTCTGACGGCCGGCAAAGACGCAGAGCCCCGCTCTGCCTCTAGACCAGGCGCCTGGGGAGAGGGTTCCTCCGCCAGGTGCGAGATGCCACTAAGCCCCCGGGGCCCCACCCCAGGAAGTGCTGAAAGCCTTCAAAAGAGAGATGATGAATGTGCCACTCGCCTGGGGCTTTCCTGTTTGTAAAGGAAATGGCCTTAATGACAACAAACCAAATGGCCCGCTGCCTCCCCCGGGACTCGCTCCTATGTTTTAAAGTTAAAAAAAGAGAGAGAGAAAGAAAAAAGAAAACACGAAACTGGTTTACAGTTTTAGGGCCTCTACTCACCTGTCTGAACTGAGCTCGGACAGCCTGAAGGCTAGAAATTACCTCTAAACCTTCTGTCAGTCACCTCTCCGCCGGCCCTCTGCCTCGGTAAATCACCAACTGTCCCGTCACACAGACAGCGGGAATGTCCTCCCATCTTTCAAATTCTCGCCGCTCACCTTGCGAATGCAAGGTTGTCACACTGGGGGAGCGGCTCCTCCTCTCGCACACCCCATCAAAGCCCCAACTCGGGTCCCACGCACAGCCTCTCCTGGCTCGGCACCCCATTCTCCCGCGTAAACAAGGGGGGAAGCCTGCACCGTCCCCCCGCACCCCTTCTGGGGACTCCGACAGCTGTCGCGGCATCGTGCAAATGAGTGGCGCTTCCCATCCTTCTGTCTGCTCGGACTCATCGCCTTACAGAGTCAAAACCTGTCGCCCTCGAGTCCGACTGCCATTCCCTCCCGGGTGCTTGGGGCTCTGCCGCGGTCCACAACCGCTCGCCCTTTCCCCTGTATTCTCTGACCTGGGTGCATTTCCAAACCAAGACGCGACTCCTGGAATGTCACGCCGCGGGGACGAGGAGGGGGAAAGCACTTCCTGCCGAAGTTCTGGAAGGATTCGCCGCGAGCGAAGGCCTCGCCGTTCACTCACTCGTTCATGCACTCGGCCGCTGTCGGCAGAGTGGGTGCCTGAGTCTGGCTGGGCGGCCGGCAACACAGGCGAGGCCCCTGCTCTCCTGTAACTTATGCCCTCGTTTGAAGGGGGGACGGGAGACAAGCAGAAAGTAGGAAAGGAGTTAAAAATAAAGCGGGTGACTCCGCATGGTGAAGGCCCTAACGCAGAGGTCCGGCACAAACCCCAGACAGGTCCCACCTCTGCTGAGTCCCCAGCGGCAACGCACGCTCCCGATCCGTTCCCTGGCCACGCCGCGGTGACTACTCCACTCCCTAGAGCATTTTACCTTTTGCTTCAAAATGTGTGCAGGCCTCTCGCTGTAACCCACGAACAGTCTCATTCCGACCCTCTTATTTCTCTTCGACGCTCAGGTTTCCTTTGTTCTTTGTCGCCATCCCTGTGGTCAGGGCCTTACCTTCCAACTGGCAATAACCCCGACATCCTTCTTCCACCCCCGGCCCCTAACCCATAAGGGACCCCAGCGGTCGGGACCTCCAGTATGAAGGGCCCTTTCCCATGCCGGCGCCGGCACATTTTACCTCTGCAGCTTCGTTCTTCTCGAAGGCCCGGGTGTCCCCGGGCAGCAGCCGGGCCCGCGGGGTCCCTTCTCCACGTCCTGCGGGTGGTGCTCCCCGTCCCGCCCCGCGCGAGCCACAGCTATGCAGGCCTGGGAGACCGAAAGGGAAGCTCGGGGAAAGGCGGCGGCCCCCACTCAGCTTTTCGGCAGGAAACCGGACGTGTCCGGCCACCATGACTCTGGACAAAGGTCGCGGGGAGACCTCCCCGCGTCCCCGGCCACCTCCGCCTGAGGCCGCACCTCCTGTCACAGCAGCCGTGGGTGGCATCTGGGAAACACACATCCTTGTAAGCTCGGAACCGATTTTTATCACGAATAAGACATGACAAAGGTTAAGTGTTTCAAACCAGAGCTTAGAAAATACAATTCCGGGACCTTCCTGAAGACCCCCGTTTCCAACATTATCGTCCTTAGATCCCGTCCACGCACACCAAGCTCTCATCCCCTGAATCAAACCCGCGCTTCCCGGCCTCCGGGCACCTGCTCACCAGAGTCCTGAATCTCGGGCCGCAACCGAGGCGCCCCCACAAACCCCTCCCTCCCCCCACAGCATCCCCTCCCCGCCTCTCTGTCCCCCGACACACTGCTCACAGAGCTCATTCTGTCTTGCATGGCGGCCGCTGCCTGCAAACTTAAGTCTTGGCCCCAGATGACCCTGGTTTTCCGGCCAGCATCCTGCACGTACAGTAGGCGACATTTCGCTATCTTAAGTATTAAGCGAGCAGACAGAGCGACGCTTTCGCTCTGGCGGCATGGCATAGAGGACACGGGACTTCTCGCGGGCAGGCGCGATGGTCCCATGTCCTTCGCGCGCTGCGGAAACACTGAGCAGAGTGCCGGGTCCAGACAAATCATTCCGTACATTCTCGTCACCGTCGAGGAGAAGTAGGACGAGGATGATGATGTGGAAGAGAGAAAGGGGAAAAGATGCGGTGGTTTAAAGATGCCGCAGATCGTTCGGCCCTCCTCGCGCGCAGAGGAGGGGTCCGGGCCCCCTCCCCTTGGGTGTAGGTGGTCCCCGCAGGCGCTTTGACCAGGAAACAGAGCGGGAGCGATGCCGAGCCTGTTTCCGAGCCAAGTCCTTAGGGGGCGAGCAGCTCCCACTGCCTGTCTGGGGATACTCTCTTGGGACCCTGTTGCCACACTGTGCGCAGCCCCATGACAGACGCACGTGAAAACGAATCCAGGCGCCAATCCCAGAGTCCCAGCTGCGCCCCCAGCTGACAGCCCCCCACCCCCCACCAACCTGCCAATCGTATGGTGAAACCTCCTTGGGAGTGAAGGTCCTTGTGAAGCCACGCCCACCGGGAGGCCCCTGCGGCGAGCTGTGCCCAGCGAACCCCACCCAAACTGCAACCACATGAGTGTTATTTCCAGTCATTAAGTATCGGGGTGGCTGGTTAAAGAACGGTAAAGAATTGGGACACCGACTTAGCTCACCATGGGACCCAGACCTGGCTGGCCCCAGGTCAGGCTGCGATCCGGCCTCCGGGGAGGAAGAGGACCCGGATTTCGCATGTGGCGTTAGTGTAGTCGGGCGCCTGTGCCTGAAACATGAAAACGCGCTTCGGCTTACTGTATCACACATGTGCGGCTGAAGGCCGCTGTGGCACTCTGCTGTGTGCGGAGCCCTGCGGTCCCCCGGGGAGCAGAAGGGGAGCGCAGAGGGGGCGCAGGGGAACTGCGAGCGATCCTGAGCTCCCCACGACAAAGCTGGTGCTCGCTGTTTCCTTCTCGCGTTCTTCCGAATGGGTGTCTCACCATGGACACCGTCCCTTCTCCAGCAGCTCGGCGCCCACTCGAACTCTCTTTCTGCCTTTTAAGATTTAAGTCTCTTTTTTTTTTTTAATTCCCTAGATTTTTTGCAATAATCATAACACATCAGCTTGGCCAATTAATGGATGGGCCACCTTTTTCTGAGTGGATGGCAAGCTATGCGCGGTGTTTAAACTCTGCATCGCCAGAAACTCTCTCCGGGCCGGGGGTGAGAGCGAGCAGGGCGTGCGCCCCACGCCCCTGCGACCGCCAAAGCGGCCCCCCTCTTCCTGCTGTTGTCACACTTAAGTCCCCCTTAAGAATCCATTTGAACAAAGGGTTCTACAGTGGCAAAATGTTTGAAGAGTGCTGTTCTAGAGCATTGGGCCCCGCAAATCCGAGGCGGTGTCTTCCGCTAGCAGCTCAGATCACTTTTAGGAGCCAGCAGAGCAGCCACCCAAATTGTTTTCCATGTACACAGGCAAAACTAAACTGAACCCCTAGCTGCATTTTCTACAATCTCCCCGGCACTGGGCATTTTTGCTTCTGCCTGGGATACCTGGTACATAAAAGGCAACGCCTGTTGCTTTCAGAAATTCCCTCCATAAGCAGCAAAGCAGTGACACCTGCTTGGAAAAATTCCTCCCAGGAGTCATGGATGACATTTCTGGGAAAGATCCCAGAATGGCAAGTTGGAAATTAATAAGCGCACCGAGCAAATGGCTCCTGTGGAAGATGTTCCCTCTTGTTCATTCGGCAGAATTGCATTGTCGGTGTAGTGACCTTGCTGGGTCACTGCAGCTCACCACAGAAGTCATTCGACATTACTTCTCATAGGTCCGGGCTCGCTTTATATACTAGGACCCCCGCAACCCATAGGCCGGGTGATTTAGAGAAATGTACGTATTTGGGGTAGAACCCGACCTTGGGAGTCCCGGGCTGATGTTACGCTCCGATCCGAGTAACTGGCCGAGACCCGCCTCCCACAGCCAGGCATCTGCGTTCCAGCCGCGAGTCCCAGCCTCGCTCCCTACCTCAGCCTCAGTCTCCTCCAAGCCAGTGCCCTGCCCTTTTTCCATCACAGACTCCCTGACAATGACACACGCCCTCCTGCGTCTGAGCGCCTCACCCCTGGGCTCCACCTCCCTACGAGGACGCCACCTGCTCTCCCTTGCACCACACATGACATGCAGGGTGGGCTGCTCCTGCCCCCGCAGGCAGAGTCCGCCTCTGGGGGCCTGCCGAGCAGAAGGCGTGGATCGCTCCTGGGATGCTGACCCAGGGCTACCCCAACGAGGCACCGCAGACCGTGCGGCTTAAACCACAGACACTTATTGCCTCCCAGCTCTGGAGGCCAGAAGTCCAAGACCAAGGCGGCGGCAGCGTGGGCTCCTTCTGAGGGTGGTGAGGGGGGAGGCTGAGTTCCCGGCCTCCCCCCTTAGTTTGCGGATGGCTGTCTTCTCCCTGTGTCTTCATGTCACCTTCCCTCTGTGTGCGTCTCCTGTGCCCAAACTGCCTCCTTTTATAAGGACACCAGTCATATTCGGTTAGGGCCCACGTGAACGCCCTCATCTTAACCTACTCACCTCTGTAAAGACCCTCTCTCTAGATGTGGTCACATTCTGAGTTACCGGGGGTTAGGACCTCAACATATGAAGGACATAGGGGGGCACAATGCCGCCATGACAGATGCCACCCCTCCGGTTTGGTTGGCCCCACTGTCTACTTAGGTCTGAGCTGAAGAGTCTCAAAGCAGCAATTTTCAACCCAACCTCACCCCTCTGTTGAGGGGATCCCGGCCTACATCTCCGTGCTGTCCGCTGCCAGGCCTCGGATCTCAGTGTCTTGTAGCCTGCTGAGGCCAGATTGTCAAGAGCCTATTTTTACCTGCAAGAGTGCATAACCTCCCCGAGTAAAATGACCTAAAAAAGGAGTGGCAGACATGTGCCCGGTGCGCAGGAGCACGGTGTCTGTCAGACGGATACTTCTTCCGACCCTTATGAATTCGTATTCTTTGGGAGGAAAAAAAAAACAGACTGCAAATTAAAACTGAAGAAGCTATTTTTCATTTTTAAATGCTGCCTTGCTACCTGGTTAATAGAAAATAACATTACCCTTATTTCCCTGCCTGAAAAGAGCATAGCCGGGCACACGCACGGCTCAGAGAACACAGAAAAGCTTTGACGACAAAGCGCTCTGCTGCATCAACTAGGTGTGACATGAGCAGCAGCACCAGGTGGGTACGGGAGCAGGTACGGCAGGCTGGTGCCCAGTCGATGCTGAGGGGTGGGCCAGTGCCCACCTCATAAGGCGCATCGTGGAAACCTTCAGAAGTTACTGGGCGAGGTGGGGGTGACTTTGCGAGGAGCTGGAGTACATATCACAGCAAGTAAGAGCAAGAGTTAACGAAATGCAAACTGCCTGGAAAAAAAAAAAAAAAAAAGGCGATGTTTTTATGCCTGACCGGATACCTAGAGCTAAAGTCACAGGAAAACTGAGATTTTTGAAAAGAGGAGCTCCTGATTGATGGCCACGCAATTTCAATTTGGCTTCAGCTAAATGAGAAAGGTAATAATTTAATGTCAGCATCTGGTACATTTCTTCCACAGCACCTTGTTAAAGAGATGCCTGCTCCTGTCTCCTTGAATACGCATTGGGGGTTAGGAGAGGCTACCAAAGAGATGCATTATTTCATCCACTTCCATTATTGTGACTTCACTGAAGAAGGATCAAAGTGAGCACCTCTTTGGTTGGCTTCATCTGGAAAAAAACGAAATTCCCAGAAGAGGGGCGGGCACATGGGCATCATCGAGACGCTTCTAGCAAACCAGTGGCCACCAAGATCAGCTGCGCGACCTTCTATTGTCTCACTGAGCCCTGTTGTCTCCTAATTGTGGTTTGTAGTAAAAGCCTGGGTTGCTGGTGATGACTCCACCATCCAAGGTGGAGGGATTATGATAACCTTATTTTCCTTGTCAGAAAGTACAGGTGAAAACCAAGTAGAGAAGGGCAGCAAAGGGCAGAAATCCTGAGGCTAAATTACAGGTTTTCGTACCCGTGAAATACTATTAGCCTAGTCAAATTCCGGCCGTGCTTCCGCATCCCGTCTACCTGATTTCTCGGCGGCTTCCGTGGGACATGACGCTCCACGCTTGGCTGCCCTTGAAGTGTTGTTGTTTAATAGTTGATGCCTTCTGCCCAGCTGTGGCAACGATTGCCCACAGAGGTTCTACACTGTTTAATTTTTCAAATCTTTGCTCAATTCTTCAGTTTAACAGAAGTAATACGCAGAGACGGAAAGTTTTCTCAAGGCTGTTTTTAACATATCTGTGACTAATGTGGACCCCCACTCCCCAAGTTCAATCACCTGAGAGCTTCACTCTTGTACAATACCTGACCTAGAACCTGAACATAGCAGCACTCAACAAATGCACTTCCTTTCCTGTTCAAGGTGGCCACAGTGTGGGCTTCCGTTCAGCCATGGCATGAATTTTTAAATAAAGCATTTAATTGTGTTGGAGACTTTTTGTTTTCCGACCAAATTTCAGATCCATAAGGAGATCCTTCTGCTTTGCTACTGTCTGAATAAAGCGCCCAACAGAATTCCCTCTCTCTTGGCCCCTTAGCTGGGCTTGTCAGTCAGGTGGCCGCAGGTCAGTTACGTAGACAGTTACGTAGAGGTCAGAAAGCTGGTGGCACCTCATGGAGAGAACGGACAGACACGTCATCACCCCGGGTCTGAAGCCCGAGCAGCTTTGAGGTGGCAATGGAAGCAGAGGCTCGGGGCAGACTACAGTCCCGGGAGGAAGATGCCTGAGGCTCAGGGCAGACTACAGTCCCGGAGGAAGACGTCTGTTCGGCCACTCGTGCATTCTGACCCTGAGTAGACAAGGTGGAGGCAGCCTGTCCTCTGCCTGGCGGGGCCACAGACCCCCTGTCCTCCAGCTTCTGGGGAGCTCAGCCAGCAGGGAGCCCTGCTAGAGGACCGAGGAGGAGAGGAGAATAATGAAAGGGTGTTCTCTCCCTCGGCCTGGCCCAGCAGGCTGCAGACCTCCACCGAAGGCTGCAGCTTCTGTCGGGGTGGCCCGCCCCACAGAGCTCTCTCTTTCTGGGCGCCAGGAGCAGCACCTGCCCTGGTCTCTTGGGGCTGAGGGATGGTCACTGCCATCTGGCACTGCACCAGCAATTTAAGTGTCCCTACAGCCCGCCCACATCTTCGTAATGTGCCTCTTTATGAAATCATATTCAAATCATTTTTTTAAAATAACAGAGAAGAGGTGCCACATTGATTCGAAATCTCGCAACGTGCACATCGGTACAATAAAAACTCCTTAACCACATTTATCATGTGACGGGATGGTCGCCACACACTTCTTGGGACACCAGAGTCCGAGTCCACCACGCTGCAGAAGTGCTCTAGGCTCCCGGGGGCGGGCAGCGAGTCAGCGGGCGGCCCAGCCCTCCGCGTCGGAGATGAAGTCCTTGGCTGGCCCGTCGTCCGACCTCCGTGCCACGACGGAGCGCAGGCCCTCGTCGCTGGAGCCGACCGCGTGGCAGCCGCCCACCTGTGCCACGGCAGTCCTCAACGCACAGGTGTGACTGTGGCGCAGCCGATACGGGGCTCCTCGTCCTCCCCCAAGCCTGCCGTGTGGCCCCGGCCTGACCTTTCGACCCCGTGCGCCCACTGTCCCAGCCTGCGTTTGCCTCCAACCCGCCAGGCGTCCGCACGCCTCTGCGATCTTCACAGACTGTCCTGGCCGCCTGGAATGCGGCCTCCCGCTCTCTTCCTGGAAGAGTCCCGACTCGAGTCAGTCTCCAAAGCCTTCCGGGGACCAGCGGGCAGAACTGAAGTCTCCCTCCCGTGTGGTCCTGTCGCGGCCCACGCACACCTTGGGCGTGTCACCTGCGGCAAAGCTGGCTCGCTCACTGTCTCCCCTGCCAGGCTCAGGTTGCAGGCGGGGGCCCTGTCGCCTTAATCATGAAGCGAAATGCAACTCTAAAAGCTGCCGATAGCTTTCTGCATTCTAGGTGATGCAACGGATGACTCTTTAAGGGGGGAAAAAAAATATTGAAGAAAACACTGTGGTGTGCTTTTTCATTAAAAACAAAAACAAAAACAAAACAAAACAAAAAAACGCCCAAAGCCTATTATGAATAGAGAGACTGAGACGACGAAAAACCAGTGTTAAAATCAAGCACTTGGAGGCCGGGGGCGCCCCTGAGGAGATGTTATCTGCCTGCTAAGAAAGTCTCCCCGCTCCGTTCCTCTCGAGTGAGATGCCTGAGGAGAAGGAAAGGCCCAAGGACGGTGGGAGCGGACCCACCAGCAAGATTGCTGCTGGCTCGGGGCCGCAGGAGACGCTTCTGCAGCCGTGGAAGCCAACATCTCACTTCTGGTTTCCTTTTCTCCGTTCTAATGCTCTCATGGTGGCTCCTACGGGACCACTGTGGTCTGTTCACCTCTATCCCCAAGAGCAGCCTTGGGCAGTGAAGGGAGGAGATGTGTCGAGGCACACCGGAGCAGCAGGAGGAGGTGGAGATGGGAAGAGGCGATGACGGGGAGCCCAAGCCATCACGGAGCCCAGGGAAGGAGGCGACACTGGCAGGCGTAGGTGCCCCCGCATGCGGTCCTTAGAAGGGGCGACAGGATTTCCTGCAGGTCACGGAACAGAGGCATGGGCTAACAAAGAAAAGCGTTATCCTGGAGGCCGAAAACTTCTTATATATTTGGGTTACACTTATCATTAGAAAACACGCTCAAAAAAATATTTGATAAAAAGAATGGATAAGTAAACAAACGAATGAATGAATGAATGAATGAATGACAGATAAAGGAACAGAAGTTTTGCTTCAGCACAATCTCAAGTATTTCTCCTTCCTGACAGCCCTATCATGTTTCTCTTGCCTCTAGTGACTTTGTCCTTATACGACCCGGAGGATCTGGAGAAGAGGCCGAAAGCAAAGAGAACAGGACCCCGGAGAAGTGTGGGCAGCGACTGGCTCGCCGCGCTGGTCTGGGCGCGCTCCACTGCCGGCCCTAGACCCAGCCGTCCTCGTTTCTGAGGCTGCGATTTCATAAGGCCAGCATCCAATGTGCTCCAGTCTTTCACTCTTCTGGACTGCTAGCATATGCCGAGAGGCCAAAGGTCTAATTTCTTCAAGCCAGGGGACAAGGAGACAGAAAGCCATCCGGAGACTCCACGGACCCACACAAAGAGATCCGGAAGGCATCTGCGTTCCTGACCTTGACCTCCACGTCGTTCCCCTCCTCTACGCCGTATTTCCTGTCTTTGGAAGTCATTGGGTTTTGTATACAAAGCACAAAAGTTTTGCCCTCTCCAAAGTGGCTGAGGAGGCCACCACACACCCAGGAAGCCAGGCGCCCTGCGCGCTCAGAAGCAAGGGCCACCGACCTGGCCACAGTGTCCTGTGTGGGGGTGCCGGCCAGGGGCCTGCATCGCCAGGGGACGGGCCTTCTGGCACGTGACGTGGTGCCGGCCGCGGCCCTCCCATCCGTGGGCATTCACTATGTTAAGTGCTTCTGCGAAAGAATGTGAGAAGCAGGAAAGGTCAGAATTGTGAGCTGTCTATTACTTACTGCTCACGGCTCGGAGCCTTGAAAAGAAATAGGAAAATGACAGAATTAATGATGAAACAGGAGACGGAACAAAGGGGAAATGACAAACGGGCCAAGTCTGACAGTCTGTTTGGAGACACAGCTCGTTGCTCTCAATACGGGGGGTGCGGAGAGGGGGGTGGGTATCGGCTCGCAGAGAAGGCACTCGGGTAAAAGCACCCGAATATTTTAATCTCTTGGGACAATAACATTAAAACACGGGTGAGTGGTATCAGCAAAAAGCTGGTTGTTTGTTAAGAAATCCAAACCTGGAATTTACTTCTGTTGCTCATAAAAGCGCTCTCTTTTCTAGAAACACAAAGAATATTACTTTCTAATATATTTAAACTGTTTATCAGTAGATTTCTAAGATATAAACCCCAAAATATAGCTCTCGCGTTTGGATTTTCCTAGCTATGAAAAAAAAAGAAAATTAGAAGATAAGAGATTGGCACTTATTTGAGAATATAAATGAAATCTTGAATAGAAAATAAAGCTCACACATCGAGAGCAAATGTAAATTCATCTAAAAATCCGAAGTGGTTAATAAGTCATGAAGTAGTGTAGAGAGAGGAAGGATGGAAGACACAGGGGGAGGGAGAGAAAGGAAGAGGGAATTGATTCCCGGGCCTCCTCCTACGGCGGAGCAAGCACCAGCCTGTGGCATCCCCTCTCTGAACCCCGAATTCCTCTCTGTAGTGATGGAGATCGCAACACCTCAGAGGGGTGAAGGCTTAAACCCAGCGTGTAGCAGGCCCTCCGGAAATACAGCTTTCTTCCTTTCTTCCCCCAGAATGGCTTTGGGTAAGCAACACTGACTTCCTTTTCTAAGGTCCTGAACTTCGATTTACGGAGGCAGAGCCGTGAGAAGCAAGAAAACAGAAGTGAACTAATGAGTAAAAATGAGGCTGCGAGAAAGCAATCCCAAGGAACGGAAAACTGTTCTCGGTCACTACAAAAATGCAATAAATATTTACTTCTGCTCTCTCACAGCGGGCAGAGCAAAGGCCTGCAAAAGCATCGAGGGCGTCCTGAGGAGGCCCGGGCAACGCCGCCGCCGAGCCGAGCCGTGTGGCGGGCGGCACTGCTGTCCCCTCTGGCCGGGAGCAGCCAACCCGTCAGCTGTCGCGTTTTCGGTGCAGAAACTGGAGCGGAGACAATGTCACAACACTGACCGACACACTACATACTCGCGGCAGGCGAGCGCGCGCCCCTCGCTCGCTCGGTTCAGGGCAGGCGTTTCCGATGCTTGGGGATGGGAGAGCGGTCTCTCCTGCAGTGTGGAGGAGGCCTCAGAGGTCCCCACCTGGCACGAGCTGCCCCTTACCAGTGAAGAAAATCTACCGCCTCAGAAAAGCTACTCTAGATTTGCATCACAGTTAACCGCATGCCGTCTACACGTGTTGAAAAATAGTCATGACATTTGTGTTGTAAAAATAATATTTACCCGCCCACGGAGGGCACTTCGTGCAAACACAGCTTCCTGGATGCATGTCAACGATGTCACACACAAGCTCTCTCCTCCTAGAAGCGCAAAGCCCACAGATGGAACTCCGTGGGGCTGGGCCACCGAGCCTCCCGCTCCTTCTGTGTGAATCTCCATCAAAAGCTAAAGGTGAATAACGATTTCACCCATTGTGAAGCAAAGGCTTAAAGATAGAAAAATGGAGAGAACATTCAAATACTGAGATAAATTGTTACTTATTAATGTTATTAATGAACAAAAATTGTTTTTTGTAAGACTAGCGTTTAGGATTATTCTCTGTTTTTGCTCTTGGCGGGGGGGGGGGGGGGCGGGCTATAAACAACAGACATTTATTTCTTACAGTTCTGGGGCCTGAGAGGCCCAAGATCAGGCACCAGCATAGTCACAGCCTGGTTTGTATCCTTACGTAGCAGGGGAAGGGAAGTGGTCTCTATCAGGCCTCCTTTTTTATTTATTCTTTTCCTCTGTCTTTTAAAAATAAAGCATTTCACTATTTCCACTCTGAAGCAGTAGAAGAAAACAACAGTGAAGAAAAAAAAAATGCCATTTTTATAAGGAATTATTGGTACAGTGATATGGCTGTGTCTCAGAGTCTTTCAAGAAATGATGCTGATGAACTCTTATTACTAACTTTATGTTAAAAATGGAGCTCTGTATTGTGGGATGGGATTTAAATTTGCCATAACAGGCAACAACTCATAAACTAGCCCAGTGACGAGTCTTTAAAATCCAATTGCTAAAGAAGAAGAAAATTCGTACAATTTTTTTGGCATAATATCCTTTAAGAGTCTCGGGGAAAAACCAAAGCAGCTGATTAACAAGTCCTTTTTACCACCTGAATTTCTTGAAAAAAACAAAAAAGTAATCCCCCACAAAATCTTCCTCCTGTCATCAAAGGGTCCCTCCTCCCGTAAAAATAAGACAAAAATGCCGTTTTCGTGACACCATCCCTAACGACCAGGTCCAGCGCTTCAGTGCCAATGGTGTGCCCCAGGTTAAGGAGAAGGCGGGCCTCACCCCCACCACGTGGGAACAGACTCAAGCATCTGTCTTTTGGTTTTGGTTATGGGCTATATCACCGACTACAGCCGTGGAGAAGGCCCAGCCAAATTATTCATCAGGGACCTGTTTACATTTGTACTGTCAGTTTTAATAGGTTTCTTATTAAATTAAATTCTTCCGCCCTCATTAGGATCATGATTGCCTGTCAGTGACTATGACATGTTTGAATTCCCGCAGGGGCGTTAGACTCCATCTTGTATATTGCCCAGGAGGCATCGAGGGACAAGGCACAGTTGAAAATTTTGCATGTCAGTCCTTGAAATTGCAGTATAAATACCTCTCAGCAAATGAGTAATTATGCTTCACAACAAGGCAACCCAGAGAACTCTTGGGGGCGAGGGGGGGGGGTTCTGCCTGGAAGGCACACACAGCTAGTCAGGTCCTGACATGACCAGGCTGACCTGACGCCCGCCCAACCCCCCAACTTCAGTTTGTAGACGTGGCCCCCGCTGGCTCGCAGCTATTCTTAGAAAACATGACGACAATAGTAACGACCACCTAGAGGATCTGAAGGCTCCCAGGGATTACGGAGGTGGATGGCCACTTGGTTTGAGGTAAGGCTTATCTCTAAGAACACAGTAGACGATATAGCAAAACCCTGGACATTGCGCAGGGCAGATGACTCTATTAGAAAAGAGAAGCCCCCAAGCGGTGGCTTCATTTATTGAATGTTTATTCGGCAGAGTGCTTTTTATGCTTTATCTCTCGTAAGAATTACAACTCAATGAGGGGTGACAATTACACACATCCCATCGGTGGAGGGGACCAAAGCCCAGAGAGTCATTTCCCCACAGTCACAGAGTAAGTGCAGGCTGAGCAGGGCTGAGACTACGTCGGTCCAACTCTAGAATTACGGTTCCGGATCCTACAGCGGCCCCGGGCAGAGGCAGCCCTCCAGAGATGGGGTAAGCAAAGGGGTCTTGGGGACTCAGAAAGGGCCCTGCGAAAGAGGATGGAAGGAACCACAGCCGGCTTCCACAGAGATCTAGGAGCACAATCACACAACCATCTGGACCATTCCGAACACACGTTCAGAGTTGGGAGTTTGGTCTTTCTTCAGTAATTAATTGGGAAGAAAAAGAGGACTTTACTAGCCAAGAACCATGGTGGGAGATAAATAAACCATCCTCCATTTCATCTGGCCTTAATTTCCCATCAAATATACAGAAGACATGAGACTTTTCCAGGAGTTTTTAACTAGCATCAAATTAGGTTGCTTCATCCTCTATGCCTTAAAAACGTTCATGTTGGCTAGCTCCGCCCCATTTCCCAGTGTCCGGGTCGCAGAAGGGCTGCCTCCCCTCAGGTATTGGGAATCTCTGGGGCTCGGGTCCAGGCAACTGCACTGCGACTGAGCTTCCCCAGGAGGTGTCTGGAGACTGTCCCAGTGAGAGTCCCCGAGATGGAAGGCAGCTTCACGCCTCATAGTCAGCCACGGTGTCCCCTCGGTAGAGAACGCAGGAGGCGGCACATTTGGACAGCGGTGGGCTGGTCTGCGGAAACCCACCTCTCCCGTCCCGGGCAAACTCTTCTCCAAGAGATCTGACGTCGGCTACATTGGAATATCTGAGAAAATCCCTCCTCCTATTGAAAAAGGCAAATGGAACCCAGAAAGAGCCAGTGCGAGGCCGGCTTTTGTCTGACTGATGGGGCGACTGCCTGCGTGTTTATTTGTGCTCATGAAATCAGCGCCTGACACCTCCATAGGGAAGTAATTTTGCCTGGTGACTCGCTACTCCCCGGTCGTCTGCTAAAACGACCTCATTTTCGGTCACGTCCCTTCTCTACTGACATAAAGCGGGAAAACTGCATAGGTCATTTCTCTCTCCCTTCCTCTCCCTCCTTCTCTTGTCCTGTGGAGCTTCTACTCTTTTTCTCTTTCTCATTCTCCATTCTCTGCATCCCAACTTTCCTGGACTACCCCGTCTGCACTTGGCCTCTAGACATTTCCTTCTGTTTTGCTTTTTCACTTCCTGTCAGGCTTCGGGATGCCTTCTGTTCAAACCCTCTCCGTTCCCTGCCACTCACAGGCTCACGGTTTGGTACCCAAGCTGTTTTCTGTTCGCTGGCAGCCAGCCCCGAATTCCATTCTGCTGCAGGATTTCGCTCTAAGTCAGGCAGTAAATGGGCTCTTTACAAATCTAGCTTAATTTAAAGAACTCTCTCCGTGAGCTGCATTTCTGGGGACATTTTTCAAGGGTGTTAGCAGCGAGGCTATATGCACTTGCTTGTACAACAGCAGATTGGCTGCTGTTTCTGTCGCTCTGAGAGGCCAACATCAAGGCTCAAATTAACTAGCAAGCGCAAACCGTAGGAACCAGGAGAATGATTTTCACAGCCTCGTTTTTCTTCCTTCTCATCACAGAGTTTTAGCAACGAGGGCAGCGCGGCGCAGGCCGGAGCGTCGGTGTGCGGTGTGCGTCCGTGCGGCGGTGGCAGCGGGGAGGGGACACACGAGGGCGGGCGGGTGCTGGGGTGCAGGGCAGATCCGGAGTCGTTGGCTCCGACCCCGTCGCGCCCCCTGGTGGCCGGGAGAAGCGCTCGCCGTGGTGTCGCGCGGCCTGTTCCTTTCTTGCTGTTTTTGGCTGGAACCACACGCATTTGGTTCCTACGGCCGTTTTCTCAAGGGCTGGCTTTGACAGACAGGCTGTCGACCGGGGTCCGAACAACTCTGAAAACCTACACGGAACAGAGCATCCGACGGCCCGTCTGTGTGACGCGAAGGAGGCGGCACCACGGGGCCAGGAGTCGGTGGAGAGAGAGTGCTCCAGCGTGCGGAGGGGGCGCGCCCGCCCGCCTCTTCTGTGTTGAGAGGACGAAGTGCTCCCTGTGATTAAGCTCGTCCCCCACGGGAGGACCCGGGAGGCCGCGGTGAGGGCGCACGGCCCCGCCTGTCCGCAGCCACGACGAGGAAGGACGCGGCCACGGCGGGAGCAGCACGGGGAGCGTGGCGAGAAGTGACTGAAAAATATTAATCACGCACGGACTGCAGTGAAACCCAGCCCTCTGTATAAGAGTGCAACGGTCAAGCTCCATCCCAGGAAAAAATCCCTAACGAAACAGGAGCATCTTAACGTCCGACGCGGGATCCGCCGGCCACGGGCAACTGTTTAATTTAAATTAGAATCTGGGTCCTTCGATCACACCAGCCACATGGCAAGCGCTGAAAGCCACGTGGGGCCACTGCCTGCCACGCGGGACGGGGCGGGGAGCGCGCCCCTCCATCGTCGCGGCAGGTTCTGCGGGACCCCGTGGTTCTCGCACATTCTGGCCTGATGACGCGCTCCGCCAGGCAGCTCCACCGACGGCCGTCCCCAGCCCAAAGCCTTTAAAGAGTGGTGTGCGCGCGACGGACGCACCCGCGACACGACGGACGCACCCGCGACACGCTGGGGACGCCCGGCGGCCAGCACTGAGCCCTGGGACCTCGCTGCACGCGCAGCCCGGGAGCAGCCAGAGATGCGGGCACCTTCTTCCAAAAGCGGCGGCGCCTCGGCCTCGGCCAAAAGGTCCAACGGGGAGCAGCGAGTTCAGGAGCGACTTCTCACCTAAACTGAGTGGGAAGGGCGGGCTGTCCCAGCCCGCAAGGCCCGGAAGCCCGCAGCGCCAACGTGGTTAAGTAATGAGCGGTCTTGCCTCACCTGGCCACGCCGGGTTCCAGCAAGCGTAATTACGCTTCGCCGGGTCTGTTGTCTGTTTTCCCCACGCCCTGGGCACACTTCTGCTCCTGTTCAGAGTCGAGTTTCCCAACATGCCTGTGTCTTGCAAAATAAGAAAAGGGAGGAGGAAACGAAAAGCCTTTCCTGTAGCAGGGCATTAGTAGAAAGCTAACTTCAACTCTAGTCTTTATGCCTGCTCCCAGTGGCAGAATTAACACTGCAGTGGTATGTTGAATTTGTATGCAAATTCCGGAGGAACGAAAATATTTGGGGTTTATGGTTGTTGCTGCAGGCTGAATTTTAAAACTTTCCTTCAAGAAACTCTCGACTGTTGCAATTCCACAAGCCCAGGAACAGCACTGACGGAGACAAGGAAAGAGGTCAAGTCAGGGACCCAGCCTCGTCTCATTCCCCAAGAGAATCACTGCTCAAAGCAAAGCCCAGGTGGAGACAGGGCCATCATGACACGTGAGATTAACTCCACTCATTCTGAGCGCCTTCTGTGCCAGGAACTGGGATATGTCCAGGAACAGACAGACACATTCCCTGTCCCGGCGGGGCTCATGCTGCTGAAGCCGATGGCTGTTTTGTTTAGAATCCACCCACACTTTATCCATTAATAATATGAGTCAGTTTTAAAGATGTGAAATTTTAGCATCTATTTACTTGGTATCACTCCCTTACAAAACGATGGCTTGACTCCTGCAAAAGTGTGTTTGTTAAGTGCATAAAAGTGACCGTAATGCCCGGGAACCTTCCAGAATCATGCACTCTGTGAGCATGTTTCCATAGCAAGGAGGACAGAGGAAGCTTTCCAGCCAGCTCTATACACAGCCACCGGGCTCCGCAGAATAACCAGCAGCCGCGTCTGCCTCTGCAGGAGGGAAGCAGGTAGCAGAGCAGCTGCGTGGCAGCAAGACCAGGACAGTGAGATGAGATGGGAGCGCCAAACAAAAAGTGGGAAAAATGAAAAAAAAATCTCACTGCATTATCTACCACCCCTAAGTGTGTATTAATGGACCGATAAAGTATGCCCCGGAGAGTCTTAATACTACAATATTAAACTCTGCACACCAAGAAAAGCAAAGATGGCACATTATAACAAAGAGAGTTTAGGTTCTGTGTTGTTGGTTTTCTGGTTCTTGCTAATGTTCTGGTTTTTAGCTTTGCTCGTTTGGAGACATTCTCCTTTAATTTAAAGGGATGCTCGCCGCAGAGACCATTTTCCAACCGAAGTGCAATGCTGCCCCCTGGTGACAGAATAAGTAAGAGCACCTGTAGAAATCCAGTGTCTGTCCCAGGCAAACTTCCCCACAGTTCCGCCTCGATTCCATTTTGCTCTTTTCATCCTCCGAAGTGCAAATATTTCATCCTTAAGGATTCTCTGCACAGAAGTATTTTCTGACTCAGCCTAGTTCACAACACTAATCCACATAGCATTTTATTCTAAAATATGAACTGTGTGCTGATTACAAACAGACAGTGGTGGTGAGTGGATTTCTCCCCACTCGGCTTGCAAATTAAGCCATCTCCCCAGAGAAAGCTCAGAAATCAGGCCTATTTCATATAACCTTTAGAATCCTGATTGGGATTCTCACTGGAAAGGCATTTACTGAGAACTCGAGCTCCCGGAAATCAATGCCTGGGTCTGACAGACATTCAGCTCCCAGACAAACGTATTTGATTTCACATTATCTTTCAATCTCTGGACGGGGAATAAACCTGAGACCGAAAGCTCTGAAAATCACAATGCAGGTGATACACCTCTCTATCAGAGCCTCTGTCCTGGACTGCATGCAGACACGACTGCTGTCTCGGCGAAAATTACATCATGAAGCCACGGGAGGAGGGGTCGAGTGGACAGCTCGTCACAGCATGACTAGCAAAGGCCACATGTAGAATCCCATTTTTCTCCAGCTATGACCACAACCACTCACAACAGAATAACCTTGAAGTGTGTTAACAATGCAAATTTGAGTCCATTAAATCTGAAATTCTGGGTATAGGACCTAGGAGTCTGCATTTACCAGGTTCCTTGGGTAATGTGCACGCTGAACTTTGAGAACCATCGAGCAAAATTTAATAAAATTTTAAATTTCTATTTAGGTCTTTTTCAATTCAGGAATTCTCAGACATGATAAAGCTCCGGAGTAATTGTATGCCTATCAATTAATACATTTCCTTGATTTTCTACAAGATTAAAGGGTGCCGATCAGCAGTGCAAGGCACTCTCCAACCGGCAAACAATGGAAAAAGCCGACCAAATTATAAATGACACTTGGTCACTGCTGGTGATAACTTCTAATTGTATTTCTTACACCAAAACCATTCAGTAAGTAGCATGAAATGATTTGTGAAACAGACACATTCACTAAATCAGAAGCTAGGACAGCCTTGAGAGTACCTCACAGCTCTCTGCCTTCATAGATGAGGAACGGACAAAAATGAGCCAAAAAAAAAAGAAAAGAAAAAGAAAAAGGAAAAAAAAAAAATTCAAGCGACGAGCACTGTTTTTCACCCTCTATGAACTGCATGGCTGCTCTGGTCCCACCTCCTGCTTCTCTCCCTTCCCCCCCCTCTCCCCCCGGGCCATTGTTCTCTGCCTCTTTCTGTCATCATTTTGTGGCCACGTGTCATCAGGGCCCGTTCCAGGTCGTGGTGAGAGTGGAGTGTGCTCAGGTCTCTGCCAAGCGGCCGAGGTGCCAGCACAGACTGCCTCCACGCAGGCCAAAGCGCCTGACCGGGCGCCAGGACCAACAGGTTGTATTTCATTGTTTCCCTTTACTGCCTGACTCGGCCACAGAGGAGACAGCGAGGGAGGCAAGAGGGCTGTGTTTTCGCCTGACGGGATCGGTGCGAGGATTAAAGAGGGCCTATCAGCTCTGCTGCCCATCCGCTCAGCCATCAGCCATTCACCAGCAGAAGGAGCCAAAGAAGCAGATTCTGGAAGCTTCACAGCCCATGTGTGGGGAAGGCCAAGCCCCAGTTTCACCTGGCTGGTTCTCCAGAGAAACCTGCCGTGAAGAGAGATCCCCCTCCCGCCCTCGCCACAGGAAGAGCAGGCAGACAGCAGCCCAGAAACACCCCAGTGGTCAAGCTGAGGCCCGAGAGCCATGGCGGCGGGGGAGGGAGGTCTCACTGCACAAACGGCACTAAGGGAAGAGCTTTGGAGCTCACTCTGCGGAAGGAGCTCGGGACCACGTCCCGTCTGTCTGTTTTGGGAGACAGATCGAATTGTATAGCGCACACCCTTTAACTTAGTATAGAATTTTCATACAACCGTGAAAGTGGGTTCTAAGTCATTATCGCCCGCAAACAACAAAGAGGCCTAGGACAGAGAATGTACCTCAGAGGCTGATTCTTGGTGTTCATGTCTGGCTGCAAGGAGAAACAAACTGCAAATTTAATGATAAAACTGTTTAGAAGAAAGGTTTGTTTGTTTGTTTGTTTGTTTGTTTGTTTGTTTGTTTTTAATGAATTACAATAAATATATATGAATCCAAGTCTTCTCCCAGAGGTAGGATTTGAATTTTCCTAAATCAGCTAATATCTTAGTCAACTTTCCATTTGCCTCTGGCCCATGTCACATCTTAAAATCCATACTACTTTTTCTCTCCCCTTAATTGCTCCGTGTGTGTAACTCACATTTAAAACTAGTTCTCTGTGCCACTTGACCTTTAAAAGGAGATTAGAAAGTAAATTTTTTCATCTTACACAACTACCATACTTCCATATGCATGAAATTAATCACAAAAACTACAGCCGAACTGGAATTCAATTTATGTTTTCATCATTTTCAATCTGTGGGGGGACTAAAAACAATTGTTTCAAAAAAAAGAAAAGGAAAAATGTGGGGGTGGGATCTAAAATGTGTGAATGTGGTTTATTGATAAAAACTGATTTTCTAGTCCGCTCTTGCCTACTGTTCCTCCAGTCGTCAGAATAACATGCCCCCCCCGCCCCCACCCAATGTCCACATCCTCACCCCTGGAACCCGTGGATACGTCAGTCACCTTACATGGTGAAAAGGGACTTCGGAGGTATGATTAAGGCGAGGACCTTGAGACTGGAAGATCATCCTGGATTATTGGGTGGATTCAGGTAATCAGGGGTCTCTGGGGGGTGAGTCATCCAGAGGACAGGCTGTGATGGAGGCAGAGGGAGGAGGGGTGCCACTGTTGGCTGTGACCATGGAGCAGGGCCTCCACCCAGGAGCTGCGAAGGCCAGGAAGCGGGTTCTCCTCCAGACCCCCCAGAAAGAATGCAGCCCTGCCGACCCCTTGATCTTAGCCCCCTGAAATCCACTTTGGCTGGCCGTCAGACCTCCAAAATTATGAGATAAGTTTGTGGGGTTTTAAGCCACTACATCTGTGGCAATTTGTCACAGCAGCAAGAGGAAACCGATACAGTCTCCAGGTCCTTTCTGAAAAGAATTATGATATGACTGCCGTTCCCCGGGTTTCAAAATTTGACAACACGGTAACGGCCAAACACTCGAAATCGACGGTGCCCTGGGCACGACTAGAATCTGACTTGCACTTTACAGCGCTGGGTGCCAACTCCCAGCAAGAAAAAGAATACGTTGCACATTTCCTTTTTTAAAGTAAAAGTAAGGATTCCTCACAGAATACACTGGAAGGATGACATACACCCCTGTGAACGGGCCTGGAGGCCATTCTCACCATTTCGTCTGATAGTCACGATTTAACAAATAGCAGGCAATTGACACAGAAACAAGTTTCAAAATAAGGGAGGAAGCCCCACTAAAATGGGCTTCCTGATGCCTGTGTCCGCCGGATGAACCCAAACTCATCCTGTCCCTAAAAACGGAAGAGACGTGTGCATCCCAGTCACAGAGGACCAAGGATGGGCTGTGGCCAGGGGTCCCTCCCCCCCAACCCCACCCCACCCACAGTGGGAGGACAGCACCCAGCCCCTCACCGGCGGGGAAGGTTGTCTGGCCTGCTGCAGAAAACCCTGCCTGTAAACTGGACTCATAAATACCCACTCTTTCTGGGCCAGTGTGGGAAGAATAGGCCGGGAACCCGGCGAGAGCGGACATCGGACACCCTTCTCTGTCCTGATCAAGAGGCTGGACACCCCACCGATGCACGAGTGCTTTCATCTGCAATACTGGAAAGTGGGAAACACGCTAAGTGTTTCCCAAGGAGTGTCTGGGTCTTTCCCAAACCCCGCCGAAGTACCCAACTCCTGGAAGCTTTCGCTTTCGGGATTTCACGTTCCCCGTCCCAAAGTTTTGGTTTCGTTTCTCTATTCAGTTTTCGTTTTCTCCTTTTTTAGCGTAACGGAATCTTGAGAGCTGGCCAGGAGTAAGGGTGTTTGGGAAGGAGAGAGGGTGGGTAATGAAGAGACGGCAAGGGACTCTCTGAGCCGGAGAATCAGAATAGATAAAACCCGGATTTCTCTCCCAGCAGCGAACCTAGAAGACAAGGCTGTGATGGCTCCTTAGGTATAATGGAGAGAAATTGCTTAATCGTGTCTAATGGGTTGCCTGTTTTCTGACAATGGACTCAGCAATTAATTTGTCAGTTCTTAACCAAATGCAAAAATAATCACCATCCCCTGAGTGAGCCTTTGACCTGCCCCCGCCACCTTTCACCTGCAGCTCCCAAGGCGCCAGGCCCCTCCGGATGGCCTTTTGGCATTGTTCACGCCCACTTTTGACCAAGGAATTTATCCACCTCCCACAAGGTCTCTTGGAAACTCAGTGCAAAATCCCAGCCATTTATCCTTTCCTATCCTGGTGCCCTACACCTTCCAAAAAAATACATTCCCCTGCCTTTTGAACCAGGCACTGTCTTTGCTTATGGCCTGGGCTTAATCGAACATCAGCCTTTTATAAGATTTAACCTCTGACCCCCCTTACATTAGATTAGCTTCATAATTAAGAAGGTGCGGCTGCCAAGAAAATATCTCCATTTTGCTTTCTAGTCCTCTGTGGGAGAAGAGAGTGCGCCCTGCCCAGCCCAGGCGGGGAGGTGACAGGTGCGGCCAGGACCCCAGGGGCGCAGGCCCTGCAGGCGCCTGGGAGGAAAAAGGAGGAGGAAGGGGGCGTGGCATCCAGAAATCCCTGAGCTCTGGGAGAGAGAGCGCTCCACGATCAAAGCCCAGGAGCCACGTTATCCATATCCGCACCAGATGGCTCTGCTCTTCCAAGGCCTGAGGCTTTTACTGTGCACCCTCCGCTCATCGCGACAGTGAACGGCCAGCTACGGGGACTGAAGGGTGTTTGGCCAAGGACACGTGATGAACCAGCAAATTCCCTCTCCTCCTGACGCTTGTGTGTGAACCAGCGGCCACAGTAGGGAGAAAAAGGCCGTGGTGGCAAAGCAGGAATGCCCATTGACACAACCCCCCCTGGCCGCCACACCCGACTTTCTTACCCAGCCCTTCCCCAGTCCTCCTGTTCTCTGCCAGTGTCTGTCTCTTGGATAAAATAAGCTCCTAAGAGCTCACTGAACCCTGTGGCAGGAGCTGTGACAGCCGCGTATGGTGGCCCTCATCTCACGGGCAAGAAGCCTGAGTCTCAGAGAGCTGTGGCGATTGTCCCAAGGTCACAGAACTAAATGCAGGTCAGGCTACAACCGCAGACCTCTCGGACCTTAACTCTCATCCCTTGGACCATCTACATCCACACAGTATCCTCTTCCTCCTTCCATCCGCCAACATAGTCCCTCCCACTTCATTACAAGATGCTCAAGGTCCACCTCCCCCCTTGAAGTGGTATTTTCTCCACAATTTTTTTCTCCACAATGGCTGACCTTTTCAGTGGACTCTCATATTTACTTACGTAACAGCCTACGTGGGGACTCTCTGTCTACGTAGGTTACATAATGATTGGAAAAGAAAGGAAATTGGAGGGGGGGGGTGGCATCATGAATTGAAAATGGAGGTAAGTGGATTCCATAACAGGAGGAGGTATGTGTGCAATGCAGCCTTGAGAGAGAGGAAGATGCCGAGGAGAGAAGGCAGCTCAGAGGAGGGAGCTGGCAGGTGCGGAGACGCATTCTGCCTGGTCCCGCTGTGTCCCGGCAGAGGGCTGCCATGAGTGGACCCACAGCGATGCGACCTTGGGTGCTGGGCTGGGGGCAAGGTGGGGGGTGGGGCAGGGAGAAATGCCTGGCTTAGGCATGTATTTTTTTGGTTTTGTTCTTTGGCTGCCTTTATAACCCAATAATGCAAATTAACATACGCTACCTTGGGGACCAAAACAGGTTAGCTTTACCCTATTTTAAGTGATTCATATCAAGCATATTTAAGATATAAAGCAATAAATATTTTTTTAACCGTCTGGATTTTATCAGCCTTTTGTCATTCCTCTGTAATGAAGTACAAGGTAAGGATTTTTACTTACAGTCATGCTCTAAGAGACGCCAAACCATAGCACCTAACTAAGGTTCCCCACATACTTTTGCTATTGGGAGAATCCCAGTCACTCAATACTTCAAGTCTTCAAAGAGCCTGAGGCAGGGATGGGGGGTGGGGAGCGGGAGGTGCGGCAAAAGCAACAGGCTATCAATCAAGTCAGGACGGCAGAGACCCTGTCCATTCTCAACGCACACCTGAAATGTTCGAGCAGGGTTTTGCTCGAGGCCTGCTGTGCTGGGCGTTACCCTCTAAGTCCCTGCAGACCGCCTGGCCATCCACACGTTAGCAGAGGGCTTCGAATGTGTTCCGACACAGACAGAATGAGTTCTTCACCCTCCGCGGCTCCTGCATCTCAAGACAGCACAATTACTTCTCCAGATCTCTTTACTCCATCCCATTTGAAATATTTAGCTGTCTCGAGAGTGAGCAGAGAAAGTCGGGTTTAAGATGCGAAATGAAAAACAGTTCCTTAGCTGTGCGACACTGTCATTACAGAGCGGTAAGCTTTCGGAAGCACCTGCGCATGCGCTGGAGTCCAGGCATGACGTGCCGCAAACCCAGACTCATGCACGGGTTGAAATCCGCTTTGCTGCCTGAACAGAGGTGGGCACGTCCCTCTGCTCACATTATGCGAGACAAAAGAGATAGATAAGGAGAATCGCCTATTTATTTGCCAGTTCTTTATTCCATTACAGGTAGGAACAGACGCTGACGCCCACAAGGACCCTCTTCAGCGCGGGATTATATATCACACCACAGAAATACATACAAGAGAAATTATCCCTGAGATGGTGGCGCCTCCATTGACCTGCTCAAGGTTGAAAGGCGGCTGCAATTAGATGCCATGGTCACAGAGCTGCTGGCAGCTTGGAGCGCCTGCGCTTACTTTAATCCTGCAGAAATGAACCGGGGTGAATTCTGTGGGCACGTACTCCCTCCGAGTTTGGATGCTACAGGTCTGATTCAGATTTCTGGGAATTCAGTAATTCACTTTTGTGAACAAGATCTTTCTCGGGTTCTGCAGTGTTTACAACACGAGATCCCATTCGGACTTACAAATACTCATGAAAATTAACGGCATTGCTTTTAAAAATGCAATGGGGAAGAGATGCAGAGGGAAAACGATGTTTTACCCTCTGAACTTACCACATTTGCTGGAGAATTCTCTCAGCGACTGACGTCTCTTCATGGACGCTGCTGCTCCAGCCCCTCAGCCAGATCTGACGCTCCAACCTGGGGACGTATGAAGAAATATTTTACCGCTTTTTCTTATAAATGAAATTGAAAATCTATTCCGGATGGGAGCATGGAGGTTTTATTTATTTTAGCACTTAAAAAGCATCTAAGATCCCAGTGCAAAGCTAAGGAGCACTGTAGAAATGGCTGCAACATGAATAAATATCACGGAGCCTAATTTCTAGAATAATAGAGCTTTCGCTTACTGAGTGCTTTCCACGTGCTGGGCACGATTCTAGGCACTTCACTCAGACCCCCTGCCAACAGCCTGGTGAGGAGGTGGAGGTACAGAGCAGGAAAGTAACCTTCCCACACAGCAGCTCAGCAGCAGAGCTGGAGGTCGATCCCAGCTTACCTGGCCCTCAGCCCCTCACCTAACATTCTGATACGCTGCTTGCTCTAAACTGCTGCTTATGCCCCCGCCCAAGAAAAGTCTTTTGAAAAGATGCATTAGGTTATGACCACCACATCCCCTGAACATAAACGATATTTGAAATACGTTTGGTTTACAAGTTTAATAAAAGCCAGCCAGGTGACTTTTGAGCCTGTAATGCAAAGGATGGCTTGGTCCAAACAAAGAAATATGAGTGTGGACTTTCAAAGAAAAAAAAAAATCCGGCTTGTTCAGGGCACAGGAAGTTAGTGTGTTGGTTGCAGAGAAAGGTCAGAAGGCTCTCTCCCAAAAGGCCAGTCCATCTGGCCAGTGGCCTAATAGTCCCTCTCAGAGTGGACTCAGGTGTCTCTCAGAGGTCGACGAGGAATAACGACAAGGAATAACAACCATGTATAAAATGAGAATTACAAAGCATTAATTTCCAACAAAAATTAGATCTGCCACGTGAACCACAGTGGAACACGATCCACCTCCGTCCTCCCTCAGGCTGACCTCCAGGAGGTCAGGAACCAGAAGGGGGTTGGTGGATGCGAGATCATAATATACGCCCTTAGATGCAGGTGTGATGGCAGCTCACCGTGATCCCTTATCAATAAATCTAGCTCCGCCATAGGGACAGCCATGTGAAACAGACCTAAACCCGAGTGACGGAGGCTCCCTCTTTCTCAGACAAGACTTTGAGGTAGGAAGACATCTGTGAGCCTCTTTGCTTCCTCTACCTGTGAGTAAACAACCCTCCTTCTCACTGACAAATCCTGTCAGGTTACAACCAAATCCTTGCTTTCCTGGAAGTCAGTCTCTCTTCATGAAGTGATGTTCACACATCTGTACTCTGTTCTCACGGGGGTTGAATCTGAATGCTGTCCCAGGTTAGGCTCCTCAAGAAGCCAACACTGAGGTAGGATATACGTTAAGGGGTGCTCTTGGGATCACCCCCTGCGCAGGGAGGGGAAGGAAGCACGAGTGGCCGGAGGGAGACCTTGAGTGGCAATGCAGCCCCGGCGCAGACCTCGGCCAACCCCCCGGGGAGCTCTGGAGCTGGGTGGCCTTTCAGGGTTGTCCCAGTTAGGGCGAGGTGGTCGGGCCTTTATATTCCACAGTCACTGGCCGTGGCCCACCTAGAAAAGTGGGCGAGGCGGCTCTCTTCGTCTGAGGTAACCCCCAGAGGGAGCGGCAAACAGAAGAGCCAGGGTCTTGGGGTCTCCTTTGAGGAACAGGGGAGCCCTCTGATGGCTGCCACAGAAGTGTCCTCCCTCCCTCTGGAAGCACTGGGAAGTGACCAACACATCAGGTACCTGTCAACAATGTTTGTGAACAGTCGCAAAGCTGAAAGCCCGGCCAGATGCTAAGCATGTTATGTAGACAGTATTATCTCCTTAACTACCCATAAAAGCGCTGTCACATGGTAATTACCATCCCCATTTTTCAGATGATGAAATCGAGCCTTGAAGAGACTGTCACGGGCCCCAGGTCACCAAACTAATTAGGGGTAGAGTGAGAATCAAAAACCAGGCGTGTCAGGCTCCAAAGCCTGTGCTCGTGGTAAGGGCCAAGGTGGGTCCCCTCTACCTGTGACACAGTCTCTCCAAAGACGTGAATCAAATGGGACATTTAAGGATAAGCACAAACATAATACCGAAGTTATCTTAATTAAACTTTTTGATATCTTTCCATCACCCCAATTCACACCCACAAGAAAGGCAGAGCAGAGCTAATCACAGCACCTGCAGGACTGAATAAAGCATCCACCTGGGAACCTTTTTGTGGTCTATCCCCATTCCATCCCAAAGGACTTCTCTTCCCTTATCCAGTCGGCCAAATCCCACAGGCGACATGCTTTGCTTTGCAGAGCTCATGTGGAGCCTAAGGCAAACGATTCACAGGGAAAGCGTGCATTTAAAATGAACTGTCTGTGTGGCCGAGGCAGAAGAGAGAGAAGAGGAATCCGGGTTCGCCTCCAGAGACAGCACTGGAACCATGTCCCAAGTCAGGACTTGGTATCCAGTCTACCATGCCACACCTCGAAGAAAACAGGTAGGCTGGTATAGGGAATCTAAAAAGTAATGTATTAAAACATTTTTCTTATTTTTTTTAAATTCCCACGTTTCCGTGGTAACAGAGCTATCAACCAACGAATATGTCCCCTTCTCTGCAAATAAATATTTTCCTCAAGGAAGAAAATGATAACACACTTACCCGCTTTGATAATAATATATCTTGGGAGGTTCTGATAAAATTCATACTTTTTTCTCCCATTGCTCTCCTCTTCAAAGACTCATCCAAGAATTAAAGCTTTGGACCAAGGAAAAATACATCTAAAAAAAATTTCAGAGTAATGAAAACATGGGTTACAAACCTAGGAAAGGGATTTCAGTTGGCCTTTTCCCTGAATCAAAGAAAATCCTAAGATTATTTTTTTCCTCATCCTAAATTTCCCAGGGCCTTGTTCCTTAAATATATCTACCATTCGGGTCAACTTCGGAAATATAACAAGCCCTGTTGGCCGCTGGCCAGACACTTATAAATAATCCCACGACCCTTACGCATCCTGGAATTATTCTAATTAAACTTTTGAATATCTCATCACCGCCTGTTTCTACCACATCACGCCCACAAGAACGGCAGAGCAGAGCCGAACGCAACATGGAAAAGACTGCAGAAAGCGTCCGCTTGGAAACCCCGCTCCCTCTTTGTACCTAGCTGGTGCCCAGTGCCACCTCCACGCCCCTCTCCTGGGCTCCCGCCTTTCTCCAGTGCTCCCGGAAGTCACGGAGTCACGGCACGATGGCCCTGCGCTACCCCAGGCCTGGGCGTCCATAGGGGGAGGTGGGGGGAGCTTCCTCTTTCAGATCTGACCTCAGCATTTTTGAAGTATGGGGGGAAGGGGAGGTCAATTTATTTAGTATCTAATTTCACGTTTGGTCCAACTCTCTATTTTTCCTCCCTATAATTAGTTTCTTAGCACAGTGGAGCTAAGCACACGGCAGCATGGAGCCCCCATTCTTGACCTTCCCTCCCGTGTGCTCTGTCCTGAACGGGCTGAGCAGCGACAAACTCCACTCCCGTCAGAGTAACGGTATCGTCCGGTTTCCCCTACAAAGTGCACGACCCCATACCGGCGAATCCCAGAGGGATTGCCGGTGTGGTTCCAGACCGCCGTGATCAAGCCATCTTTCTGCTGGTGGAGGGTCTTGCCTTCAACTTGTAAAAAAACGCATTTGTGAAGTGCAGTCGAGCGAAACAAAATAAAACAGGGCACGTCTGTGATCCAGAAGGTCCGAAGTCCGAAATGGGGCTTAAGGGAAGAAAGCCAGCGTGTTGACAGAGCCGTGTTCCTTCTGGAACTCAAGGGAAGGCTGTTTCCTTGCCTTTTCCAGCTGCCAGAGGCCTCGGCCCGTGGCCGCTGGCCAGGGGCTGCCGCACTGCCATCTCTGCCTCTGCCTCGCCTGCCTCCCTCCGTCACTGGCGATTACGTGGGGTCCGTCCAGGTTGTCCGGGGCGATGTTCCCCATGTGAAGATCCTTAATATAATCACACCCACAATGTCCCCTTTGCCATGTAAAACAACATAGTCGCCAGTTCTGGGGATTAGACACGGACATGGGGGCCGGGGGAGTAGTCCATGTACCCCACTCTTCTGGGAATACGGGGGCGGGGAGGGCCCAACTGGAGCGAAGAGCAGGTGCCTGTCAGAGGATCTTCGCACGATCAGAGTCTCAAAGACATCTTTGGTCTTCGCCGTCTATGCTCATTCTGCTCGCTACTCGCCTCCACGCCCACGTTTGCTGGCTAATGCTGCTGTTCCAGTCCCCTTGTCCCTAGAGATACACAGCTCTGAATGGGACAGAAAGCCCGTTCCAAGATGAGACGAGGGCACTGCACCTGGCATGCAAAAATAAGAACGATTTCAGAGCGCGGCTTACAAACTTGGTGCAAAATAAGCTCAGGACGCTCCACACAGCCAGATGTTGTCAGTCGGTGTTCCTGGCCCATTTGGTCATTAAATGCTGTGCGGGGCAAGCAGGCGTTCATCATTGTTGAAACAGCAAATTTGTACATTCTGGGTGATTCAAAATATCGGTAATAGAACTGCTACTAAGTATATAGGCCTGGCGCTGGTCCTCACGTTCCAATCCTTTCTCGTTGGTGAAGGAGAAAAGCATCCCACCCAGCAATATAGCTCTGGGGATTTTTTTCGCCCATGATAATAGAGTATTTTGTAGGGTCAGGAAGGAGGAGGGGGAAGCAATTGTAAAACTGATAGAGACAGGGGAGGGCGCTCTAGTTGCTAAGGGAAGAGCAGCCAGAAGTAGTACATCGCGGTTGTTAGAGAAAATAAGAATCTTGGAAATTAAATTTGGGGAAGATGAAATCGAAAGCAAAGAGAAATAAAATTCCCTCTGACTTAAAGAAGGCACATTTAAGAAAAGTAAAGTAATGGCAAGCATTTGTCAGATACCTCTATGTAGTTCTTGTTCTGTAAACAGCCAGTTCTTCTTTATTCATTTGTCTATTACCGTGTTCATCTTTTTTTATTGATTTGTAAGCACTCTTTGTGTATTAGGGCTATTAACCTTGTTTCTCTGCAGTAGGTATTGAAAGTAGATTTCCTATTTGTCAGTCTCGTTTGGGGTAGAGATTTTTCTTCTATGCAGGAGTTTTTAATCTGTAATCAGTCAAATCTATCAATTTTTTCCTTCATGCTTTGTGAATGTATTATTAAGCTCAAGAAGGCCTTCTGTGCACCAAGCTTATTAAAATTCCACCCACTAGTCAGCTCCCCCCCAAAAAAATGCAAATAAAAATGAGATTTAATCTTTTACCTATCAGAGTCATTTATTCATTTTCTGAACAAACATTTGTCAAGTGTCCATTATGTGACAAGCATTATACTAAAGAGGCAGGAATCCAAAAATAAAGAAGACAGAAAAAAAGTTCTACCCTGCCACACTTACATTCTGTTGGGTCCAGATAAGTGATAAACAAGATGAATAAGTAAACTGTAATAATGTACTAGAGAATAAGTGCTGGGAAATAAAGCTGGAATGAGGGTAAGAGGTGCCAGAGGGTGGGGCAGGTGGCATCAGGGAAGGTCCCCCGGGGAGCCATGCCTGTGGCCAGGGCAGAGCTCTGAGCCGCAGGAAGCCCTAAGGCAGAGCTGCCGGACGTGCTCCGGGAACAGCAAGATGCCACTGTCACACAGGAGGGGAAGAGAAGAAACACGTCACGGGAGGGGGCAATGTCGCATAGGCCTTGTGGGCTGCTGCAAGGATCCAGGCCTTCGCTATGAATGAGATGGGATGGCATTGCAGGGTGCTGACTAGGGGGTGACAGTGTCTTACAACTGGTCAGAATCACACTGGGTCGAGATGAGACTGCCCTAGAAAACAGACAACTTGTCAGGGGACTAGTCTATTAATCCAGGTGCGAGATGGCAGTGGCGTGTTGAGCAGAGCGTCGGATATGACGTCTGCAAGATGAGCCACAGGTGGCACCAAGGCTTTTGGCTTGAGCAGCTGGAGAGGGGAGGGGGCTGGCCACTAACTGAAGGGGAAGCTGCACGTGCAGCAGATGGGGTGGAGGGGGGGCGGGTGAGGACTGAGGGCTTCGGTTTCGGACACGCCGGTTTTAAGATACCTACTGGGAATCTAAGCAGAGGTGTCACCAGTCAGCCGAATCCACAAGCTAAGTTCCCAAGCTGTCTTGTGAACTGGGGATGTCCATTTGGGAAGCATCGGGACATCGGTGGGATGTACCCGACACTGAGACTCCCCGCGAGAGACTGGCAAGGACTAAGACGACTGACAACAGCAGGTATTGGCAGGTGTACGAGAAAACGCCCGTTCTCGTACATGCCCTCCACCTAATTCTGCAAAACAATTAGCAACATGTATTGACATTTAGACGTGCGAAGCTTTGACTGAGAAATTCCACTGCTAGGAAATCATTTCAAGGAAGGAATCAAACAAGTGAGTAAAAATAAAGACGCTTGTGTCATTAATTACTAGAGCAAAAAAGCTAGAAGCAACCTAAATGCCCCACAAAAGGGAGCTGGTTTTCATGGCGTACATGGTATTACCAGGCCCTTTAAACTCATGGTATAATGATTTGTATTTGTATGTGCCATGATATCCATAATTTACAAAACAGTTTAACAAATATCGTATAATCTAGGTGTGCATGGGATGTTTTTGTCTTTAGAGTTTAGGCTACACCCTAGAAAGAGACAATTTTCCTAATCAGGAGCCCACACCCTGGGGTGGTCAGCTAGCATTTTATTGGAAAGGCCACACTCCAGAGGCAATTACTAAAAAGCCTTCTGTAATCCACATCTCTAATCAACAAGGAACATTTTGCTAATTAGCATACTGAATTTCAGAAATGGGTTCTCATAGGGGAAATTAATGGGTTGTAAATGAGCATAATGGATATTAGAAATGGGCAATCATTTGGTAAAATTTGCAGAATTCAAGAGACATGAATTCAGTAAAACAATTTTAGAGACACCTCCTCCCCTCGCATGACATAGTAAAAAGTCACCCAGAAAAGCCAAGGCTGGTCTTTTCAGGGGTGTTCTCTGAGTTTTGACCCCGAAAGAGTTGAGTCTCCAGCCGCTGGTTTAAAGGCTTTTGGGTACAACACCCAGGGTACGAGAATGCTCCCGTGAGAGTTCGGTAGGGTTTGCCTCACGCGAACCTTTCGTTGAAGCTCTGGCCAGAGCCCCTGAGAGGAAAAATGGCAGGACTTCCATGAATTTCTAGCACAGGTTAGACGTGTGTTGTTCGCCTACTTGCTGATCCCCGTGTACTAAACGTCTGCACACGTGGGGGAATCGGATCGGGGACTCGCGGTCACAGATGGCCTGAGCGCGAGGCCCCGAGGAGGAGCTAACGCGCCCCTCTCGCTCCCCACGACGCGGCTGCTCCCGTTCACCCTGGAGGAGCCAGGGTCGTGCACAACACAGGCAAACGGCAGCAGGGGACAACTCGGAAAGGGGGCGGGACAAACGCCCCCTTCCCCGAGGACTGCGGGGATCCTCGAGGCAGCAAAGCAAAGGGCTGATACTTGGGTTGCGTTTTTGGAATCGGGAGAAAAGATAAAGCTCAAAATTGTCTTTCAGAAAGCGAAGTCAAAAACAGAAGGTGCCAAGAACAAGAGACAGAAAATATCCAAGGAATTCCTTCAACGGAGACCGCCGTCTGGGGATGGACGCTTCATCCTGTCCCTGCCTCTACTGCATGTCCCACTAGCAGAGCGCTGGGCCCACGCTACCTAGAAAATTTCTTCTATTTTTTTTTTTTTTCACTCTCCCAGGATCCATCCTCAAGTCCTAAGGGACCAGACACATTTGGATATGCATGACTCTTGAGATATGCACCCTGCCCGGCTCTCATCTCCTCCCTCCAACGGCAGTCGGCAATATTCATTATTTCCTCCCACTTGTCTTAGGCAGCAAGATATTGCCCGCGGTTGTTCAAATTATGGACATTTTCCATTGATCACTGCCTCTCCTTTCCGCGTTCCCTTCTCCCCCTTTCGCTTCATAAAGTCATCCCTGATGTGCGTTGCCAGGCTCCCTCTCATCCTTCCCTCTCCCTTACTTTCTCCCCGCATCCTCCATCTCTCCCTCCTTCTTCCTCGTCTCCATCAATCCCAGGCACCCAGAGGAAATCATAGTAAGTTAAGAAGGAGACGCCGGGAGATTTTCACGGAGTGATGAGCACACCCCAACATTTCAGAAAGGGCGGGCGGTGTTTTATAAGCCCACACTCAAACGCTTGCCCTCAATGAAGACTAGAAAAAAGGGGGGAAAAAAAAACAGTAATCGAATGATAAAAGTTTTCCGAAGCTCTTTTCTTCTGGCTTTCAACAGGCAGAATAGAAATAGACACAGAAAGGAAGCGTAAATCAGAAAACCTGAGAATGCAGGCCTTACAGAACTCTTATCAGAGTGTCAAGAAACACCATTTCCTCTTCAAACGGCTTTTTTTTTTTTTTTAAACACTATTTGATTTTAAGCTCACCAATCCCTGTCTGGATGAACATATGTTACCACGTAATTATTCTCCTTTGAAAATATCCACTGCCCTGCAAACCAGGAAAGGGGAATTTTCTGGCGGGGGTGGGCGGCGAGGCGTGAGCTGCCTGACCCTTTTAGCTGCTTTCGGTGGCTGGCTCTTTCCTTTCTGTGGATCTTTCCTTCCTCCCTCCTGCTGCTCTGACTGCTGTTTCTGCTTTACAAGGACATGTCATTTTACTTACCACTCTCTCTCCTCCTTCTTAATTGACCCGCAGTAAAAATACAAATTGCACCACTGTATTTTATTATTAGCCATTTGATGTGCCAAAAATGGCTCCTAAGTGCTGCCCGGAGGATACTAATCAGACCTGCTGACTCTTCTAAGCACCCACTTTTATATCTCGACCCCCTAGGCGAGGCCGGTGGGTGGTAATCATGCCCCTTCCCGTGGGAGCATTTGGCTAGTCACAGGCCCCTTCATTAGCAGAGGCGCAGCCAAAAGGTGTGGCCTCTGTCCCTCTGGCCAGTGGGGAGCCCTAACAGGAAATGAGGGGGTGGCGAATGAAGAAAGGGGAACAGATCGGGGTGCGGATCTTCCTGGCCGCTTCTCTGTGAGGCTTCCTGAAGATGACCGATACCTTAGCTGAAGGTCATTACTCTCTTGGGAAGTCACGCTCTGCAGAACTCTTCTCCTGGGCTTGATAACTGGTACTGTTCGGAGACCCCCTCCTTCCTCTCACACCCTTCTAGCCCCAGCTCAACTGGTGATAACAGCTCAAGGGTTGCAACCCCAGTTTCCTGAACTACCCCTTCCATGAACTCACCCCTTTGTAAATAAAACACCTTAGATCCTCCCTGAATTAGCCTAATCTTGGTGTTTCGTTTGTTTGCTGTTAGGATGATACACACACACACACACACACACACACACACACACACACACACGTATATACATATATATATAAGTATAGCTGGGTTTGGGGTGCTGGGGCAAGGGGAATGTTCTAAAACAAGCTTGTTCATGTAAATGAATCTCTAGTCAGTAAAATGAGGGCTAAAGTTGTATTTTGTTTGTTTAAGGCTGAAGGTCACTCTCTGACCTATGCATGGACCTTCATCGTCCTCCAGTTTCTGAGAGTCAGTGGTCCTTGAGCTACACCAATCCAAGCCTGGATCAGATTTTACTAGAATCAAAAACACATCGAAAGTCAAACACGACTTCAGGGATAATTTATCCAAATCATAGGATTTCCCCAAAAACACATGCCCTGAAGACATGATGTGTATTGTTTGCCCCACTTATCTTGAATTATCAATTTTAAATAGCCCTCGAGGGGCAAATAGCTATTCACCACTGGTGAGAAGCTTCTGTTACAGTGTGAGCACCCCACAGTGGGCAGCGTCACTGGACCTCTGTGAATTCTCAAGAGAAAATGGCCAGACCGAGCAAGGGACAGGTGGATACAGCCGTCCTGGGGATGCATTCTAACTCCAACAGCAGTGGCCTCCAAGGGAGTGACGCCGCCTGGCTCGGCATGTCTTTTTATACTGTATTATGTTACAGGGCACTTTTTTTCCCCCTTGACCTGATTTTATAATCACTTTGCTTAGCAAGCACCATATTTGGATATCTGGAGGTTTCTATTGCACAGTAGCTCCTGAAAACAGAGATATTCTTCTTATTCGGATATGGCAAATGTCTAATTCTCACGTCTAAATAGTCCGGTTAATTGTCTCACTTAATATCCTATGGCAGCAAATTTTACAGCCTAATTCAGTGTTATACTAGGAAAAAAAAAAAATGGACCTCTAAGCTAAACTGTGGGCAGGCGGCGGATACGTGTTAGAGTTTACCTTTCCCAAAAATAAATGTTATCTCGGTTAACAGTCTCTGAAGAAAAAGCAAGCACATCTCACTCTTCATGAAGCCAATTCGACATGTATGTCTCATCGAGTAAAAGCTGGCTCTGTGAAGCGTACACAGAGAATCTTGTATCTCTATATAAATCATGTCTCTTCGGTGTGACAAGTCGTGTCCAGGCAAAGCTTATTATAAATTCGGTTTGAAATCTCAAGAATGAATAGGAAAAAAAATAACAACAGCTTTATGGAGCCATAGTCAGGAAATGACTTGAACTCATCCCAATTTTAAAGTTCCATTCTATACAGCAAGCGACTAAAAACCCCATTTTCTGGGGGAACTGCCCTTACCGGAAGGTGTGGCAAAGTCATCTGCTGCTTCATAGCAATGGCTTTCAGCCTTGTTTTTCTGCTCCAGCTATAAAATTGCACTAATCACAGAAACAGACTGTTTGGCCAGGAAGCAGTGTACGCCAGATACAAGTGAATTGAAGCCCACACGTATCGAAGGTGCAAGCTTCGTTTGCAATTTATGTGCAAGCGGTTTTGTATTTATTGATCTGGACTGAGTGCAGGTCCTATAGGGGAAATATGACAGATTTCATCTGTCTGACAGCCAAGTCTAATTGTATTTTCAGTCTGAAATGACCAAAGACAAAAGTGCACATGTCGAGGGTCTTCGCTCGAGAACCATAAGGGGTACGAGATGCCTGGCTGTGGTCACCGTGAGCATTCACTTTCACAACGAGACGCAGACTGCATCCTGAACAGCTAACGCCTGAGAGGTGAGAGTTTAATTCCATCTGAATTAACAGACCATCTGATTCTGCCTGAATGTGGGTGGGCCATTTTAAAGAGTGCCTTTTATAGACACGACTGAGGGGAGCTGAAAAGATGTGCTGTGTATTACTGATTCATCTGGACCATGAAACTTCCGAGCCTAAAGTCAAATACTTCCCACAATGGTTGTCACTAAAATTATAACCAATGCTTCTGGGAAGTCTTGGCATCTTAAAAAAAAAAAAAAAAAAAAAAAAAAATCTTCTATAATCTTCTGATTGGGAAGACAAACTGTGCCTGTGAGAATAAGTGATCTATAATTTCCTTGGCTGTATCTCTCTCTGTCTCTGTCTCTCTCACACAAATCATCATCATCATCATCATCATCATCATCATCGTCACAGAAGCCACTGTATAACTGAAAAGACAGTCAACAATGAAACATATCTCGAAAAAAAATATTACCTGATACCCAGTGATTCAGAGGGTGGGATCGAATGAAGTGTCGTTCAGGATTCTGAGTTCCGACTGGCCCGTCCTTAACAAGCAATATTTGACCCTGTCGGTCCCCCTGCTTCTTGGTTTCGGTGGCGCCACACAGGGCAAACTCTCTCCCTCTCTGTTTGGTTTTCTTTGCCTTGGGGAGCGACTCTCTTTCTCCTAACTATGCACGTGGTGCCGTTTAATTATGGGCAAACGCCTCAACTTTTCCGATTCTGTATTTATCATCTTTGAAAATGGTTCTAACACTATGTCATAATAGAGGGACGAAAATGGAGCGTTGTTATAAGAATTAAAGTAGTTAACATATATTTTAAAAATAAAATGTACTCTAATGCCTGGTTGAGACAGGTGTCCAGTGAACGCTGCTGTACCTTCCCTCTTCCCTGATATCTTTAGATTATCTCAAAAAAAATATTTTCTGTTCATTGCTTCGGCTCCCATTTCAATCTTGATCTTTTAGAGCCTCGTCTCCTACTTCAACTCCTTATCTATTATTCATTCTATTAACCTATTATCTTCCCATCTGTTACCATCCCATGTTTCCCCAAGTCCCAGGGCTTGACTCTTCCACAGTGCTCCAAGTTCGACATCAATGAGACCGGGCTCACTGTTAATTCCACCCACTCTGCCGTCCTGCAGCCTGCTGTCCACGCCAGCTCCCCTTTCCACCTTCCTCTCGTGTCGGACTGGACCATGATCCTCTTACTCTTTCGGTCTCAGAACCCTCAGGTCGTCATTGCGGGAGCTGCTTCTTTGTCCCTCCAACCGGTCGGTCACCAGATCCGGCCATGTCTTGCCACCTTTCGGATTCGTCTCTTCTCCTCAGTTCCCAGTGAGACCTAGCCCTTATCCACTTGTCAGGATTGCCACACTCACCCCAGCCGTCCTATTGCCTGTAGTTGGCCCCGAGGGCACTCCAAGTGGGAGCACCTTTGACCTACAGGACTGGGCCGTGCCTACTATAACAGTTTCCCATTCCGTAGAACAATGATCACAAACTTAGTAGCTTAGAACAACAGAAATGTATCATCCTATAGTTCTGGAGGCCAGAAGTTTAAAACGGGCCCCGTGGAGCTAAGATCAAGGTGTCAGCAGGGCTGCCTTTCCCCGAGGAGCGTAGAGGGTGGTCCACTTCCTGGCCCTTTCCCGCTGCTGGGAGCCACGTGCCTCCCTTGGTTTGTGGCTTCCTTCCTCCATCTTCCTCTCCACCCCCCACCTCCTCTCCTTCTGTCTGACACCCCTGCCTCCCTCTCTCACGTATAAGGACTCTGGTGATTACATCGGCCCCACCTATGTAATAATCCAAAATAATCTCCCCACCTCAAGATCCTCTACCTTACTAACTTCTGCAAGGTTCCCTTGCCACGCAAAGTAATATAGTCACAAATCCTGGAGATTAGGACAGGGATGTTTCCTGGGGGCCACTAGTCTACTTACTACACCTATTTTGCCAGTCTTATTTCATACAATTATCCCCCACTTTTCTATGGGTTCAAACCCCACTGATGTTCTTATAATTTCTCAAATGACCCACCATTATTACCTCTGCCACGTGACCTTTGCACATACAGGTCCCTCTGCCCTCAAAGCATCACATACGTTTCTTTCTTAGCACACACAGGCTTCAGTTACACACGTATTTCTGTGATTACTTCGTTAACGTTCATCTCCCCAACTAAACGATAAACTCCATGAGGCCAGAGACCATGTCTTGTTTTGCTTAATGCTCTCATAGGGCCTAGAACAGAGAGCATGCAAAAAGCATTTGATGACTATTTGCCAAATGACTAAGTCAGGCCAGCAGGAGACGACCCTCCGCCATCATGGATATCTGCAGAAACTAACATCCCCTACTTCATCCCACATACACCTGGGTCAAAAAAAATAATAATAATAAGTAATAATTACTAGAACCTACAATGAGCTCAAATCTGCCTCATCTCATCTAATCCCCATAACAAATTTCCAAGGTGGCTATAATCATAATCCTCATTTTATAGATTAAGAACTGAGGACGAGAGAGGTTAAAGATCTTGCCCAAGATGACACGGCTGGTGGGTCATTGAGTGGCAGAGACGCTGCTGGACCCCATCTGCGCCGTAAAACGATAGTGCTTGGGGGTTAGTGCCTCTGCTCCCCACCCTCTCCTCTGCAACCAAGGTAAAGAAGAGGCAGAAGATCCATCAGGTCATTCGGTCCATCCACCATCAGGCAACTCTCTTAACTGGGAAGGTTAAGTCCCCCTTCTAGACCAGAGTGATGTAAAAACAGAATCCGACAGAAGTAACAGACACCAGAGAGCTTGCGGGGGCCTCGAGAAGTCTCCGGAAACTTGGCTGAACTCAGCATGGGAGGCGGAAGGAAGCAAGCTGCTCTGAGGCAACTACGTGCCGCCGATGCCGACCAACTGGACCGAGGGACTCCGATCAGCCAGGACTTCGGCAAGGATGACCCAGCTTCTTCGAGATGCTTCTTTTGAGAAGGCAGGAGGGGTAGAGGAACCCCAGGAGTACTTCGGACTGTGGTGGGAGGAATCCAGAATACCTTCAGAATGCCTTCCGGTCTTTTCCTTTAAGACTAAACCCCTGAGGGAGGACATTCGGGGGGATTTTTAGAACGATAACACCGGCCTTTCTTCCCCAGACAAACCCACCGAGCACCCAGGAGAGAAGAATGTGAGGGAATGAATACTACGCAACCCACAATGGGCCCAGGGAACCTTCGGAAATAGAGTGTGGTCTCCTTAACCGCCCTCTCGTGAGACCTACCAAGTGGGTACCTATGTTTAACCTGGAATTAGCCTTCGGAGAAGTTCGGGAGTCCTGCCTAATATGTTATTTTATTACTTTGATCTCAGCCTCCAGAGGTATATCCTTCAAGCTATAGAACGGACATAAACACTTGCGATTCATCTAGATTAGGTAGCAAATACAAAATCCTAAAAGAGATCAAACTGAGTTTAAAATGTGAAGGATGGGTGTAAAATTAGAGATGGAAGGCGATAACTTTCTAGACTGGGAGAATTTGGGGACACACGATTAAGAGAAGGTGCTGACGAAGGTGGCCTGGAAGCGTCTTGAATGCCAGCTCAGGAATTTAAACACCTTCCTGTAGTCTGAATATAGTTAGCTACCGTGAATTTTTGAGAAGGAAGTAGCTTGAAAGTTTTTCTCTCATCATAAAGGAAAATTCTACCTCTAGCAAAGAAGCAGCAATAACAAATTTGTAAAATGTATTTACACGCCACGGAAGGAACCAATTGTTTCTTTGTTGTCCGCACACATCAATATCATTAATTAGCATTATTATATAAAACGGCTTGTAATTTACATTTAAGCTTATTGCGTTTTTACCCAGCAGCCAAAGCTCGTCACTTGAGACGCTCGTGGAGGAGTCAAGCGTGACTTCGACAATTTGAAATTAAAGCATGAAAACTCAAGGATAATTCAAGAATGTATTAGCTTTTCTTTCCAGAGGTATCGGCTGGTTTTAACCATAACGTATCAATTTTCGAAGAAATGAAGGGTACCCAGGACACTCGCTTGTGTCTGGGATTACTGTCAACTCAATTGAAACAAATTCTAAGTTCTGTCTCTAATGCTTCTTTTCGCAGGCTTAAAAGATGCATTTTGGAGGTTTGTGCTGTTGAACATCCAATTTATGCGGTCGCGAGGAGCTCCTAAGACGTTTATCTTCCATCCATTTGAACAATCAAGACTGAATTCCAATGAAACTCTTCTTCTGTCAGGATTATACTATTCTGCACTGTCTGAAGACGAGGTGAAAATGGGCCCAACGTACAGCTGGCTTTATTAAATGGGGTTGTAAACAAACCAAAGGCCTACAAGTCAGGCTTTGGGGGCAAAACCATAACAAAATCTGGGACCCGAAACCAGTCTGCCTAAGCAGGAGTATCTCTGACAGGTTCAAAACATCAGCGAGAACAAGTTAGCATGGCCTGTCCTCAAACAGATTCACCAGTCTAAGCCATACACGTGAAGGACTTGGGCATTGTGTGAATTTAGAATTAATTTGCTTTATTCTTTCCTGCTGCTGCAGTACAACCAACTGCCTGTTTTATTTTTTTTAGTTTCTAAGAGCAGTTAGGTTGGTGGTGGTTGTCGCCATGAACACCCAAAGAATGATTCATTCTCGCTCAAGTGAAACCCATGGGAAACGTTGCCAATCACTTGGCTTATTTCTTATCTTCAGTCCTCAGCAGACAACAGATTCGTCTGCATTTTAACAAAGAGTCATACATTTTTCAGTTAGTGTACAAATAACGCTACGTGATTCCACTTGGTCTCAGTCCTCAGAGCTTTGGGAGAAGGAGGAAAACCCCAGCATCTTGACCGACAGGGTGGTCCGTGCGCCCCGCAGCCTGCCGAGAAGCCCCGGAAGAGGGTGGGGGGGGGGGGGTAGGGTGCCGCGCACAGCTGTGAGTCCTCAGACGCATCACCAGAGCCGCAGGTGATACTTGGCCCAACGACTCCCCAGATGGTTCCCCGAGTCGAGGCTACTGCAGGCACACGTGAGGCTTCGCGATATTCGCCCACGGGGCTCTGAGAGGCCAGCAGTGTAGGGCTCAACACCGTGTGTGTGTGTGTGTGTGTGTGTGTGTGTGTGTATGAGAGAGAGAGAGAGAGTGTGTGTGTGTGTGTGTGTGTGTGTGAATATCTCTCAACCTTGAGCATATTGCTTCACTTGTATAGGAAAATGAAGAAATACCTTTCAAGGGTTATTTTGAGGTTGAATCAAAATACTGCATGAAAAGTGCCTAGCATAGCACTGCCTATGGTATAGCAAAACCCTCCACAAATGTCATCTCTCAACCTCCTTTCCCATGAAAAAGACCTCATGGAAAGGGGACCCTCTACACTCCCCTTGCTACGAGTACAGAAATTACAATCGCGCTTGTTAGGCACAGGTCTCAACCCTGATTTTGACATAAATTCAATCCTGGTTAAATCTAACCTAGCATTCCACAAAAAAGGAGATGTATCTGAACTAAAAAAGATACTTTATTGAGATACAGTGTAAATCTACCTAAGTGGCCAGAAAATATTCTCTATTACAGGGTCTCCCAAAGAATAAACACTGGGCCCTATTAGTTTGTGGTCATGCAAGAGGGCGAGCCATGAATTAACAAGATTCCATCAAGAGCTTTGCAAAGCTCTCCTTTGCTATCTGAAGTGCTCACAGAGGCAAGGGTCCATTACAGAAAGCCATCTCCCCTACGAAGGCCCCTTCTCTGTCCCCTTGCCTTACTGTGGCCTTTTATCTGACCCACTAAGAGACCAACACTTGCTAATGCCACACGAGGACAATGTCGCGTGCTTTGTCCTCAATTCCAAAGCTTGGGCAAAGCGTACTTCCTGTAGTCACCCTAAATCCCTACCCCGACGCCTCTCTGCTCTCCCAGCATTACATGTTTCTCAGGATTTTTCTCCCTTCTCAGATGAGAAAAGCATTCACTCTGAGGCACATTTCTGAAGCAATAAACAACTCTCTTCTTTGTGGAAAAATAGGCAATTTTCGAGCAACCTTTGGAAGCCTCTAAATAACCCACACATATTTATGGTTGAGTGACTCTTTGGATTGAAGAAACTTTAAGCTTTTGTTTGCAAAGATTGCCATTAACATCTCTGAGCGATCTCCCTGCTCATCTCGGTTTTATCTAACCTCTCATCTCATCTCTAAAAACAAGCCCATTTTCTTCTTCCTCTCTCCTCCCCCAACTTGGCTTCCTGAGCGGAGATTTGATGTGTGCATGAAACGCTGGGATAAGCTCAAACGGCCCATCTTCACCCAGAGGTCTCAGGGTCCTGGGAGTGACGGCGAGAGCTCCCCTGATGTCCAGGGTCAGCCTTTTCGTCTCATTTTAAATGACCCCCCATTTCACCTCACCCCCACCTCTTCCTTCTTGCAAGAATAATTCCCCCGAGGAAAGGAGAAAGCATTCTCATCCTCCGACCCCACCCCCACACCGCAGCGGAAATGCGCTGTTTTTAAAGCAGTTGTTCTCCAGAGAAAATGCTATAAGCTATATTTATCTCTAACTAATCTATGCCTCTCTACTCCAAGATCAAGGAATTAATGACTGCTACAGCTGCTGTCCTTAGCACATTAATTACTGGGAATTGGCTGCAGCCTCAAAAAAAAATCCACTCGATGACAACGGTAAGAGGGCAAGGTTCTCCGCAAAGCGTTAGGTACCGAACCTAAATAATGAATCACCATGGCATCGGCTTGGGCGGCAGTTCGCACTCGTAGGCTGAGAGCCCCGGGAGTGGGCAGAGGTGAGTGGGAGGGGAGAAACACCCCCCGTGGGGACACAGCACCTTCCTCGAGATCCGGTCCGCATCAAAGATTAAGGACACCGACTCCTGTATTCCTAAAAGTCTGCATCATTGCGAGAACTCTTAGGTCAGTCTTCAGCGCACTGGCTGTTCTTAACATGTGCCAAAATCCTTGCCGACAAACGCGGTGAACATAGACGTTCGGAAAGGGCTGTCTGCCCCGGCTCCCTGCCCCGGCTCCCTCGCAATGCCCCCTGGAAGGCCCCTTGCAAGGCCCACACTCTCTCCTCCTCAATCCTTTCATATTCCACGTTCCCTCGTTCCCTCTCGCATACAGCTTCCCCTTTCCTGCCCCTTCCCAATCCAACAAAGTTTCCTCCAGAAAACCCTCTGAGTTCCCTTAGGACTTATGTCTCTGTTCCCAGTTTCACAGACCCAAGGCTATGAGCCCCCGGAGGGCTGGCCTTGCGTAATTCATACTAAGGCATTGCTGTTCCTCTCTGCAGATCTTGCCATCCCCTGGTCGCACCCTGCCCCCTCCTCCTTCTTCACGGCCACACGTCACCTCCTGGTCGCTTGCTCACCACCCTTCACATTTCATTCTTCTATATTCTGGCTCCTTGAGCCCGTCAATCCAATAAAACGACTCCGTCCAATATCACCTTGCTAAATCCCCAGGCGTACGACAGACCTGTCAGTGAAGAGACCCAAGTTGGAAACCTAGGGCTCATTTTAATTCCATTGCCACCCTCGTCCCTGACTCTCAGTAACGACCAGTCTCTGGCAGCTCTACCTGCCTGTAGCCTTGAACCTGTCCTGCTTCTCCCGGCCCCTTCCGCTACTGCCCTAATTCAGACCTCCTCCCCTCTCACCTGGATAGCTACAACGCCCTTCCAACCTGTCCTCCAGCTTCCAACCTAGTGGGCCCCACTGCAGCCACAGGGACCCTCCCAAAAGCAAGTCACAGTACTGAAGTCCTCTACTTAAGTCCTTATACATTTCCCCCTTTGCCTCAAGACAAATCTCTAAATCCTTCGCAGGACTCACTAGGGCTATCGTTGTCTCTCGCCAGTTTCGTCATTTTTAACTGTCAAGGCCCACACTCTCTCGAAATTTCTCGTTTCCTCAGAGTGGCATGCTTCCTCTCGTCACCCCGACATCGCCCATGCTGTCCCCCCACTCTCTCCCAAGCCCCTTCGTCCAGCGAACCCTTTCTTGTCGTTCAGTTCTCATCTTACATATCCCCTCCAGGAGTCCTTCCCTGCCTCTGCCAGTCGTGGGATAGGGGGTCCCCAGGTCCCCCTGCAGCAACAGTGTGCCCCCCTCAGGGCTCTTAACACACTTGGTAACTGCGTTTTCTGTGTTCTGTTCTACTTCCTCTGCAAGGAGCAGAGTCGCCCTCGAGCCAAAACAAGCTGAGTGAGATCGATCCCAGGGAAGCCGGGAGCTTCAGGGCAACCGGGGGAGCCGCCGAAGCCTTTCTTCCACCTCCCAGTAACAGACCCCGAGACCACAACACCATTGCTCCTGTCTGCACAACACTCCTTACTCTCTCTCCTAGGCAGCTCCCCCGACTCCGCCTCGGCCCCCCAGCTCACCGCAGCCTGCCTTGCATCACCTTTCACCTTCGGCCTTTGGTGCTGACAGGGGTCATCTCTCAGCTTCCCAATTTCAACTTCCTGAAGGAAGAATATGACTGGTCCCTCTGGTCTTGTGGTTCTGTGTCTCATGCATCTCGGGCAGACGAGAGCCTCTGATTCCCATCGAATCGTTTTTTACACAAGAAGGGGCGGGGGGGGGGGTCATGGTACAGAACACAGACGTACTCACCTGGGGCACAGCCTTAAATAACAGACACCCCCATCACACTCTATCACCTCGGAAGTAACCAAACTTTCATCGTTATGTACTGTTTGCCCAGAAGAGTCAGGCACAGGGGAGCTTACTGAGTAACAGCCTAATGAATATTTATCAGATCTCCCTGCCCAGAAGACCCATCCCGAGATTCTTTTTCAGAAAACCATGCGGGGTGAGCAGGTCCTTGATTCCCATAATACAGAAGGATAGCTTTTGTTCCTTAAAGGGCATTGCCCGGATGAATGTTTGCTAGCTCTTAAAGTCACTTACAGCCCCATCTACTACTTAGCTGATAACAGCTCCGAGTGGCTTTAATGGAAACGGCGACAATCTTTTGCAACTTCAGCCTGCTTACTTGACCTCTTCTTAAAATCACTGCCAGACTTTGGCTTTAGAAGTCTCGGAAGGAACTCAGATGAAAAGTATAAACAGGCTTAATGCAATATTTTAGCATTAGCATACTAACTCTTGCTTCGAGATCGGCCTAATTTGAAACTCACCTCCGGAATCTCCAGATTGGCAAGCCACCAGGCACGGGTTGTGGCTTCTGACTTAGGGAAGACACTTTTTGCTTTATTTATTTCTTTTCATTATGGCGACATTAGTTAACAAAATCCAGTAAGTTTCAGGTGTGCAATTGAACAGTAAGACAGATAGATAGATAGATAGATAGATAGATAGATAGATAGATAGATAGTGTGTTCACCGCCCATTAGATTTCTGTCACTATCTACTTGACTCTTACCCCTTCTGCCTCCCGACTCCCCATCACTGAAAGGCTCTATCGTAAGTCAGCTCTTTTTTGTAGGGTCCAGGTCTTCCCTCCTCATTACACTTTGAAATCTCTCTCCCCTCCCTCCCCCACCACTCCCCACCCATTCGTCCATGTGCCTTTCAATGTTGGAGACCAGCCATCTGTTTCATTTCCAAAATTTCTTAGAAGCCAGGAATCTCCTGGGAGGGAAGGAAGGGAGGGGGGACTTTCTGGGTGCCAAACACTCAGGAAGCTTTTATGGATGCACCCATTCGTTCGTTTAAAAAAAAAAAATACTACTACTACTTAGAGGTTTGGGGCCTGCAAGGGACCAAAACCAGATATTCAAGGCACTCAGGGCGAGACTCGGCGGTGCTCCAGGGTCCACTCGCTCCCTCCGCCTTGAAGGCGTGGTCACCGTCACCAGACTACGGGACAGCAGGTTGCTCCTCAGGCCTGCCGAGTACGAGCATCACCCAGAGGTCCTGCCGGACATCCATATTCTAGAACCTGCCCCACTGGCTGAGTCTCGGTCGCCAAGAGTGACCCTCCCGGGAACACAGTTTTCATGAGCGCTCGGACCATCCTCAAGAACTGACAAGTTTGGAAGAAATGTTCTGCGTTATCTCAGCGTGTTTCCTCAGGGTGGGGGTCCCCACCCCCAGCTGCCCAGTGGCGTTCCCAAGGGGGCTTCTGACGCAAGCTAATGTCTTTACCCAGACCTCTTCCAAATCCCCACGGCAAACCGTCATCTGAAGCCTCTGGAAGTCCCACGACAAAGAATCCAATTTAACTTTATTTTGATTTGTTTAAATTCATTTAAATTGCTCTGAAATTTAAGACTAAAATAAACAAAAAACTCATTTGTTTGTTTGCTGGGTGACTAGATGGTTAGTTTTTACAGAATCTGAATGAGCATCCTGCATAGTCGGAATGTGCTTAAATGAAGGCTGCAGCCCCGTCTTCCTGAGCAAAGAGAGCCCAGCTCTTCCCAGGCAGCGTGCGGCAACCCCCGTACCACAGTTCGGCTGCCACCTGACTCTCCTTCGTATCTCCTATTCCCACTCCATTCCTGTCTCCAGATCATGTACTGGCTCTGACCCTCCCAGACTTGACTGCAGGTTCCCCCTTGAGGAATTGATGTGAGACGAACCCTTCTGGCCCCCTTCCCTTCAGCCAGCGTGACTTGGGGGGAAAGGCGCAGAAGAACTGGCTCTCCCCAAATGTCTCTCGGTTGCACGCAAACATATACCCATGATTTCCAGGTTATCCGCTCCAAACGAGAAAGGGATAAAAATGGGAAAGTAGAGGTCATCGTGCCCCAGAGCTGGTCCATGACAGGATGTCCACGACAGGGTCCCCACGGCAGGAAAATTAACACACGGACGAAGCTTAAACGCAATCCCCACGCCCGGCACACACCCCACCAAACTGGCCGATCTCCTGAAGCGAAGCAAAATCCTCAAGGGAAACAAAGTAGAAACAATGCACTCTCTACTCAGAGAAAAAGACAACAAGAAAAAGAAATGGCGACTTTTAAGTTATTCGACACTAAATTCCTCTCCCGCCAACAGAGCTGAGTCACTCACCCTAACTCTGGGGCGGGCTCCCCCACAGCAGCACTGCCGACCTTCTGAGCTGGGTAATTACCCGCGTGCAGTTTGGGGTGCTTAGCGGCACCCCTGGGCTCCACCTACCAGATGCCAATAGGATGACCTCCCCACCCCCCATCAAGTCATGACAATCAAAAACAGCTCCAGACACCGCCCACTGTGCCTTAGGGATGAAATTGCCCTAGGTTAAGAAACACTGCTCTCAGGAGTAATTCTATATGTAAAACATTATGAAATGCAGCCTCAGAGGAGAAAATAAAAAGTTAAATCACAAATCTTTTTTTCCTGGATTATTTCACTGTAATTATATAACAAAATATAGATATTTCTTTAAAAATTCCCCAAGATTTTTGTTTCCTATAAAAAAAAATGTTAATTATAGTCTTTTAAAGTCTTCAGTTGATTGGTAGGGGGCAATGTTTGGGGAGATGGTAAATTTCTAGGCAGAATTTTTTTTTTAATTATGAAAAAAGTTGGGGAATTATGGTTTTACTATGTAAAAATTTAAAATATTGCTTGTTAAGAAAAAAATAACCTGAATAAAAAGAGAAACAGTAAAAAGTCAAAACACGTGTTACAAAGATTGATGTTCAACATATGAAGAATCTACTAAATATATTCTGTAAAAAGTGAAAGCCACTGAGGTTGTGATAAATAAGCAGCCAAAAGATACATGCAAATAATTCACAAAAGAAGACACTCAACAAGCAAATTATAATGAGCTCTGGGAAATCATAAGCATCACTAGAAATCAAGGAAAATCAAATTAAATGCAACTTGTGCCTAAAAAAATTACTACCTTTTTAACTAAGAAGATTCTGCACTGATAAGAGTGAGATGAAAAAAACAAACACATACTTACAGAAAAACTTTAAAAACAAATTTGGCAACGTTTATTATGAGCTTTAAAAACATTCACTTTGCATAATCTATCCTAAGAAATTAATCCTAATTACTGGAAAAGCTCAAAGATGCTCATTATAGCATTATCTAGGATTAAAAAAAAAAATTGCATTGCATATCACCTAAATGCCCAACAAGTAAGTATGTCACAGGAGTAACTTGTAGCAATTAAATGTAGTATCACGAAGCCATTAAAAATTTGCCTAAGAAAAAACAGGTACAAAAATTATACTAAAAGTACGATTACAACTATATATTTTTCACGGGGCCTGGGTAGATACTAACTGCAGGCTGACCCTCTTTATCTTTGGGTAGCTGGAATATAAGTGAAATTTTTTCACTCGGTCTATTTTATTTTTTTACTTAGTCTATTGTATATTTTCAAATTTTTTGTAATGAGCATGTACTACTTCTATAATGGAAAGAGTAAACTCCATAAAAATGATTAACTTTCCAAAAAAAGAAAAAAGAAAAAATTAACTTTTATAAAAGTAGAGTTGACTATAGTTTAGGCATTAAAATAAATGGGCTTCTCAGGTCATGTTTTCTTCAGATTGAGCTATTTTGAAAACATTCTCATTATATGAAAGTTGACTGAAGCCAAGAAAACCTAATCTGCTCTAACTTCAGGGTCACCAACCTCAACCACACAAGCCGCCACGGGGAGACGGGTTCTGGAATACCCTGCAAGAAGTCTTAAGACATATGACTTTTTCTCCCTTCCTGACCCGCATCTTTTCACCAGATACATCAAACAGGATCTTTTTCACACGTTGACAGAAAATCCCAAACAGAGCAAAGTAACATCAAGTCAAATTTTTTCACTAAGATAACTAAAAAAATTAAAATTAAAAATTAAATCATGAATACTCAGTGTATCCCCTTCCTCATTATTGAAGCCTAATCAATAATATTTATTGATTATTACCCTGTTCCCTTTTTCATATCAGATTCATGAGACATAAAAAAAAAAGACATTAAAAGATAAAAAGATCTCCATTCTGAAATAGATAGTGATGTAATTAGCAGATGATAGATAGATAGATAATTGATAATCATTTATTTCCTAATAATGCTAATCAGAAATTCATAGAATTTAGGAACTGGAATATATTTTAAATACTAGTCCTAATTCTTCATTTTGTATATTCTATTGTACCAAAGAGAAGAAGAATGCCAAAGCAAGTTATTGCAGACAGCCGTCAAAGCTGACATGATGGTGAGGAGCTCCTCAGAATCACAGTCTTAGATTAAATTAAGATATTAAATGAAATTAAGCCGTTCAAATGTTGGTGTAGTGTTGTTAACCATCAACAGCAGGATTCCTCTCTACGTCCCTGGCAGATTTTCACCGAGATGAGGCTGGAATTCTTTAAGAATTATCACTGGTGCCTTTATCCCCATATCGAATTCCAGGTCATGTGATTTTTACTTTGAGAATATCTCTTGCATCCAACCGGCCCTTTCTAGTCTCATCGAACTAGGTAAAAATAGTACGAAAGGAATGGCATTAATGCGGGCAGGAAATAAAGATCCGGGCTAAGTGGGTGACAAAGAGAACCACGAGGTTAAGGTGGAGATGAGATACACTTTAAAAGAGTGCAAGAAGAGGTTGATGATTGATTAGCTATAACTAGGGCACCCACGTTTTATGAACCAAAAAAAACCAAAACCGTGTACATGACGTGACAATCATGAGGGTGCTTTTGAGTTCAATGGGGCAGAATATTTGCTCTCAGGACCCACTCAGAAAATCCACACAGTGAGAGTTCTTAAAAAGTGCACGTGGCTGGGAGTTATAGAAGGGGAGTCGGGATCAAAGAGTGTGGAGAGCCAGCGATGGGTAGGGAAGGAAGCCCTCGCTAAGCTTTAAGTAGTAGGTTATTTTCTTTTTCTATTCGGGCATGTTCTCTTCTGCTGGAAAAATGCTTTGTTAAACTGATCTGAGGTCGTTTCCGTCCTCATGAGAAATCTGATGCAGTATTTCATCCTAAACATTATAAGGCTTGGCATTAAAAGCTTCCCAAAGTCTATTTTCCCCTGGAGTCAGGTACCGTTTGTCATTTGCTCACACATACCTGCTGGCGGACTGCTTTATGGTGATTCCCATGGGCAGCTAGGGGGCTGGAGAGCATCCTTCACACATGACTTCCCACTGAGTCCAGAGGCCAAGGGACACAAGCGGAAAACCGAGGCACCCTGTCATCGATGGCATCTCCCAGTAAGGGTACACGTGTGCTGTCTTTTCTTCTTATTGTTCACCTGGGTTTATAACACACCACCGAAAAACAGAACTTGGACTCTGAGACTAAGTTATTAGAGGATTCATCCCTACAAATCCAAGTATTGTTGTTGGATGCTTGCCCGAGCCTGTCTATTTCAGAGGGACAGGGAGTATTGGGGATAAGTCTCAGGGTGAAGGCAGAGGGATTGCGGAAAAGGCACACGAGCAGTATTTTAACCGTAAGTATAGTGATTACATTTTCTGAAACAAAAGCAAGATGATTTACGTTCTGAAAAACATGTTTACATTCAATACAGTGGAGGCCAAGAGAAAAGTGTTTTTGAAATTAAAACTGAAAATTCCAAGACATTGGTCACTGTAGCTACAGAGTCATGTAGAGAACAGACTTTTTTTAACCTTTGATAAAAGAATATTTTTCTAAATCCTAAATTATTAAATTTGGAAGGAATATGGAGATGAGGGTAGGCATCAGAATATATAATCTCACTAAGTAAATTAGCAAATCACGGCTGTCCATTTTTATAAACATGGTATGCAGTCTAGAAGAGGAATTTTTTTGTCCCTAACACAGCTCTCTAATATACTTTTATCTTACGACCTAACATGAGTATTAAGCATAACCCCAATGGGAGTTGTGGGAAGACCACAGAGTATATCTTTTTTTTCTTACTTTGTGACAGGGAAGAATATGGTCAGAAAGTGGAGAGAGACTCCAAGAGGAAAGTTCCCTAAATTAGCAGTTTTATAGTCTTGCGGCTGTCATGGTGGTCTGTTTCACGCTTAGAACACATGCCTAAGAGCCATTACCGCTAATGGGGGTTGTGGAGACTCGAGGAAACAGATCCCTCAACAGGCTTTCCAGCTGGTACTCTGAAAATGAGGTGAAGTTTCTGGTATCTATTAATGTTATTGATTAAACCACAATATTCTTATATATCCATAAATGTAGTTTCTGTTTAATAAAATTTCTCTTTTAAATAAAGGCTCTCTATATCTTTGGGATCCTGCATGCATAGCGAAAATTTTTCTCTGCTCAGAAAACAATGATGATGTAGAAAAGGCTCCCGCCGCTGGGTGCCGGAAGGGGGCGGTCCCGAACCACTGCGACCGGTTTCGGTGGCAGTTAAATCCACAGCTCTCGACCTCTAAACGCGCCTCTCTCCAGGTTGCCCGTCTTTGGTGAAGCTGGTACCAGGGCTCCCACCTTCGGAGCCATAACCGACTCTGATATTCCGTGGGCAGTGTGTGGGCACGGTCTTGCCTGTCACACATGGAGATCTTAAACGATTTCAAGAAAATGAAAAGACACTCAGGCCTGGGAGGGGTGGGGGTGGGGGATGGAGGAGAGATGGCACACCTCACGCAACCCTTTTCCAGAGAGGAGCTCCCACCTCTTGGGGGCCACACAGAGTCCCCAACGCCCAGAAGGAAACCAGGCCTCTTCTCAAGGTGTCCAAGCCAAGGCAAGATCGAAGGGAAGAAAAATAAGCTAGTGCCACTCAGAACCAGAGCCCCAGGCTGTGTCTACACACAGACAGGTTCGTTTGAGTGGCTGGGTTCAAATAACCACCCACGGAGCATATCCCAGAAACCGTGCCCCGTGGCTTCTGTCCATCTTTAAATTATCACAAATATAGATGTCAATAGACGTAACCTTTCTGGAAGACAATTTGGCAATACCTTTAAAAAGCCTTTAGAATGTGTATATACCCTTGGACCCAGTAATTCCCCATATAGGAATTTTTCCTGGAAAAAAAAAACACATGGATTTATGCAAAGATTTAGCTATAAATATATTCAACCTGTATTTGGTCGTAGTAATAAAGAAACTGGAAATAACCAAATGTCCAGCATTAGGGGACTGAATAAATTCTTGTATATTGGTATGAAACGCTACATACCATTTAAAAGTAGTATTACAGAAAACGATTTAACGACATGATATGTTAACTAAAAAAGATTATAAAACAATATGGACAGTGTGATTCCATCCGGGAAAGTTATCGAAAAGAGCGTACGTAAGCAAAATTACAAAAATCAAACTCTTCATGGACTCGTTAATATTTTAGAACATTGTACAGTGAAGATGGGCTGTTTAAAATAAAAATAAAAGCGTTTAAGTTACAACTTTTACATTGCAAATAACTACATATTAATTATCCGCACAGCTGCTGGGAAGCAAGAGAGAAGGGAGGAGAGAGTTAATATGAGTTGTTTCTGCAGATGTATTTCTTACTCAATTTCATTTAAATGTAGGGTCAACCCCAACTTGAATTGCCCTCTTTGGTGGATATTCGAAATAACTAGAATGTAAATTTTCTACTGAAAAAGAAGAAAGGAAGTGACCTGCTTTTTCTCCAAATCCTTTATCATTGAAACCTGATGATTAAGAACACATCCATTTTTTGAACTGGGTGAATTCTCAAGTCATTTTTCCCAAGCGAAAGGGTCAATTTATATTACCTCTGATTACTCATTCAAAAAAGTGAGCCAGGTTGCAGCTGGTGTATATTATGCAGTGAACTGATGATTATCTGTAGAGACAAGGACAGTCCAAATAATAAAAACCCGCAGAGAATACCCAAATTTCATTTTAGCCGGAAGTGTCAACAGTTTGCCAGAGTTGTTAGCAAGGAACAAAGCTGATTTCAGTTTTATCTCCCAACTCCCTTCCATATGCTGGAGGATTATGCTAATAAGACGTGAAATGACTGGCAGCCGAGGCAGCCCTGGGTGGTTTCAAGGCGGTAGAATCGGTTTCTGATTCATCAAGATTTGGCTGAATCGGAGCACAGACAGACAAGTGTCCCCAGCAAGAATCCTAAATAGTCTTTAAATATTCATCCCCTAAAAAAATTCCATTTTACTTGACCACATGTTTATTGGAGTTCATTTCACTTATCAAACCCGGTACATGTAATAAATACCCTAATTTTGCCCTACCGGAAGCCTCCGTACACAGAATAAACAATGAACTCATTTTTCTTTGTCACGCTCTCCTACAAAACTATCAAATTAAAATGTCTAAATATGCATTATTTATAGTAATTACAATTCCACACACCAGATCAATCTACTTAGGCAATATGCAATTAACCCAAAATTCAATAGCCTAAAATTATTAGGTTTCTGAGGCTGGGAAGAAAAATGTGTCCTTCTGTGACCTATCTTGAGCTGGTATACTCCACAGAAATGGCACATTCCCACATAGTTACACATATACATAAACCCTAGCAGTGGCCATGATTTGATTCAACAGATGCCTCTGACATTCCATCTGTCCACATATTTCATTTTAAATTTGTAATCAAGAAAGTCGAGACAGGCCTTTTCAGACCTTATGAGAAATAATCATTTCTCTAAAACTGCTTTTCTTTGAGGCAGTATCATAAATTGACTGACAGGGATGTTAACTGCATTAACTTTTTAAGATTCTTTCAAGCCTCCGTCTTTTGCGAAATAACTATAAATTTAGATTAGTGGTTCATATGGCTTTTTTCCCCCACAACAAATACAAAGGAGATAAATTGAACTGAAACTCTTTTATGTTTTACTGAATAACAGCCAGTAATAAGGCAGGCCCAGAGAGCGGATTCTAATATCCCATGCACGGCATGGCTGTAAATGTCTTCTATTGCACTGGGGAACAGGTTAAAATCTGTCCCTTTACTAGAAGATGCTAATTGTTTCTTCTAGACTTATCAACAAGAACTTTTTGGTCTTTCCTTTTGCAAAGTGACAAGACTTTCCTCATGTAGAAAGACTTTCCTTTTCTGTGTCTCCCTTCTAAGAAAACATTCCATTCTCCCTACAACCTAAGAAAATACGAGGCATTCTGGAGGGAAACTCATTTATGATTTGCTGATTTTCAATAATATAACACTTCCTTCATACGAATATTGCGAATCGCTGTCACCAATGAAATAAATACATAAACATTTGTAAATATGCAAACATATTTCATGTGTATAAAATATATAAGTACAATGAAATGGATAATGATAAAAGGCAAACCTGAGCCAATCATCCTCAGTGATCTCTAGCTGTTTTAACTTCAAGAAGCTTCTCCGCTTCATAAAAATTAATATGAAAAAATTTTATTAAAATTACTTTTCAGAAAATAATTATCAATGTAAATTTTTTCTTGGCACATATATTTGCTATGTGACTCAGACTTTCTTTCTCTAAATAACAGGGCATCTTCCCCTGGAGTCTGGAGGTCTGGTGTGGCTTTCTTCTGTGTATGTGACTATTTCAGATCAAGCCTTATAGTCAGTCACCTCCTTCGAAAGTGTCTCTCACTAACACATTGCACTATAATTTCTGACATTCATGTCCCGATTTGGGGGTAATTTTTTTCTCAAACTGTATTAAAATTTTTAAAAGATTCATGTATACTTCCGGCCTAGAAATAATCCAATCAGACTTATTACAGTATAGCCACATCCTGTAAAATTCAGATTCACCAGTTACTAATCTTTCAGGACCTCACCATGTCCCTGTTATTTTCCAAAGCTAAAAAGTTCAAGAAGTAGAATTGGAAAAAAAAAAAAAAAAAATAGCATCCACCTAAATATAAATGAAAGTGCCGTATATAGACCACATATTCATCAGGCATTCAATAATTGCTTACTTTAAGTAAAACAAATTCTAGTAGTAATGATAGAAAAAATTGTTTTCTATGAAAAAAATATGCCATTTTATGACACAAATTTTTCCAGAATTGCCAACTTTTTTTTTTTTCAGTTTTAACATTTTCCTTACCTTTTTACCCATGTCAACTTGGTGGCAGTTGGTACTGGACATTGAAAGCTTAATGGCCAGATGAAGCACATACGTATTCCAGAATCAACCGGAACCCAGCGTCAGGCGAAGGCCGATTCGCTCTCACAGAGACGTCCCTGTCCCCAAACGGTCCTTCGTTTCCTCTTTACCTGGTTCTAAAAATTAACTTCTGATTGTTTTTCCTCCATTATCTGGGGACAGAGCTCTGTTTATCTCCCTAGCACAACCAGTATTTGAAAGTCCTTTCCTTGAGAGAACTGAAAATGTTACCCGGCTTAATACTAAAAAGAAAAACCAACAAACAAACAACAATATATATAGAGAGAGAATATTCGTGGGTCTCATACTGACTTTTATCAAGAAACTGAAGATTATCATTTTAAAAGATGAACGAATAAAATGCATTTTGTGTGTTAAAAAAAAAAAAAAGGTCTTTATACAACTAAATGTTGCCTTAGGTAAAATGTCTACTGCTTCTCTAGCTATATGAGATGCTAAACTCGTTTATATCACAGACAGTTATTTTAAATTGATGCATTAAACTAAACTAGGTCCTTTATCTCTGCTATTTTAAAAAATTCAAAAAACGTCCAGAGTAAAGAGAAGATAATTTTATAGATGCCCTGTGTGGAGTATTTCCCTTTAAAGGCTGCGTTATAGAGACAAAAAAAGGGGGGGAGAGGGGAGTTGAGCAATGGTCTTCTGATTTCATTAATTGTGTTAGTTATTTGAAATATGCACACTAAATGGAGGCGGGTTTTTCTTTAAGAACAACACTTCGGGGCCTGAGATATGTAGATATCAACTCTTCGCTTTGCTTTACGTGCAAGCCTAGACTGAAAACACTCTGGCTAGGAACCTCTCTCTCCTTTCCTCCACAAGACAACTTCTTAAAAGGAACATCCAGAAGGTTTCCTGTGCTGTCCTTTCTCTGCCGCGCACCGGACAGCCTGCTTCTGTCCCCGGCGCTCCCCTCAGCTGCTCTCACGGATGTGTGACCAGGGACCATCTAATCGCTAAATTTTTTGAATACCTTTCAGTCTGTATCCCTCTTACATAGGATGACCCTTCCCCTCATCAATCGTCCATGGTCGCACTGCACAAGCGTGACCCCCTCCAAGAATCCTTACACGACCACGCCCTTGGTTGCGGTGACCTTGGGCATCCCAACCCTGTGCTCCTGGAGCAGCCTTGCACGTCCGGGCAGCAAGGTCCCCATGTGGTGGCCTCCCCCGCCGACTATGAGCAATGTCAGTGCAGAGCGTTGCAGCCTTCTTCACCTTTATACCTACCCACCTCACCTACACGGTGTCTAGACTTGACCGGCAAAGTATCTGTTTTCCCGTCTCAGGAGCTAGAGCAGAAGGCCCGGGCCTCACCGCATGGTGATTCTCTCTCATGATGTGAAGACAGAGAGGTTTTATCTAATTACTTCTGAGGCACACCCCAGCAAAGTTCTCACCCCTACATTCCTCATCCCAAGCAAAGAGGATCCTATTCCAGACCTCTGTGTCAACGAACATCTCAAGGCTCCTTTTGTACCGGAAATGGAGCCTGAATTAAGAGGCGAGGTCCGTGGTGGCGAGAGCAGAGGGAGGACCTAGAAAGTCTCCGAAATAAACCTGCTTTTCCCGCCTCCATCCCCTTCCCTCTGCATTTCCATCTCTCTCACTAGCACCGACACCTCCCAGCCATCTAATCAAGACAAATCTTCCATGCGGTAATTAAAATACAGCTCATCTTCAAGGGGAACAGACAAACAAAGGCTGAAACAATTAGCTGACTGTGCCAAACAGCATGGCTCGCCCCCTCCGGCCCTCACCCTCTGGCTCTCTCCCTACCCCTTTCCTTCCATTGCTTGCCTTTAAGTATTTTCACGGGAAGGAAAACTTCATTCTGCTGAAAGGTAAGAAAGCGAACAGACTCTCAGACTAGGAAATAGTTTAATTGAATTTCGTACGAAAAATGCTTAGGACTGTTTAAGGCAAACGTTGGGTTCCCTGCTTGGCCGGAATCACATTAGGCAAGAAACCTGCTAATCTGTTATTGTCAGGTTAGAAGCGAATATTGCATTAGCCTGCAACAGGACACAGACCAGCAGCCCGGGGGAGGGGAACAAGGCTTCCCAGAATGACGACCGCGGAGCAGAGAGGCACATCGTACTAGTAATAACTCAGAAGTCGGGAAACGAACTCGCACCTCATAAGGCTGTGTGTGTGCGTGTGTGTGTGCGCACGCGCCTTGATTACGCGAGTGCGACTTATGATATTATGCAGTATATTCATTTTTATTGTATTAGTTTTTGAATAGTCTGTAAAAGGCCTGTGTTTTATTTGGCTCCCTAAGCCCCCTGTCTTTTCTACCACATCCCCTACCAGCACGTTCAAGCATTAGCGCTCAGGATTGCTGAAATCTTTTAACTATTGATGGCTGCCAGCAGTCAAATGAAATTCAAAGGGTTTAGTATAGCTCCAGGTTTCAGCTATATAATTTACTAAGAATGCCCAAAGCACTTGCAATCTAATTTGCAGTTCAGCAATGAATACCATTTCCTAACAAAATCTGCTTGAAATTTCCTTTTGAGGCTCCAGAAAAAATACACTTGTGACACCTGTGTGTCTTCCTTCTGGCACTGACTCAAAAAAAAAAAAAAAAAAAAACCCCCACAGAAAACAAAAAACCTGCCAAGAGGGAAAGATATACCTTGTGCGCGGAGGCACGGGAAAGGAATCAGGAGAATGGATTTGTTTTTGTTGCCGGGTTATCTGGGCCTGAACAGCCACTCTCTCTATTTTTTTTTTTTTAATCTAGTTTCTTTCAATATCTTCTAAGTCTCATACTGAGCTATATTCATTACAGCTTCACTAGCAAAGAGCATAGGCTTAACTCAAATGTTGGCAATAGATAGGTGATTGATGATAGATTAGATAGATTAGATTAGATAGAAAGAAAGATAGATAGATAGATAGATAGATAGATAGATAGACAGACAGACAGACAGACAGACAGACAGACCACTGCAGAAAAACCCAAATTTGATCACTTCCATGTCTCTATGGAAGTAGATTTGGTCTATTTTCAGTGGCAGGACAGTGTCAATTCCTAATCCTGGTGCTAATTTCATTTCTATCACTTAATCCTAAAGTGCTATTGCTTAAAAGCTCTCTGTGCCTCTATTTCATCTTTACAGAGGGGAAATAAAACAGGAAGTGACTGCTAAAAGCTCACAGCTAACTTAGAGTATCGGTTTGTCTTATAAAATGATGGCCTTCTCCTACCTGAGATTAAGGCATGAGGAATCCTTGAAAAGTATTTTGAGAATCTTCTATGAAAGCTGAAAATATAAAATGTTGTTTAACTTTAATTTTTAAATTCACTCTCTCTTCCAGGCATATAGGAATTCCAATTTCCAGCCATAATGATAAAGCGGCTAAGAGAAATGCTGCCTACAATTGCCAGGTCAAATCTGAAATCTTATAAGCATTCCCTACCATAGAGAAAATACTATAAAAATAAGATCATCGGGCTGAATTCCTTTAATTCATAAATGGCTTGGGAAGTCAGAGATGCGAGCTATACCCACAGCAGCGTTCATCACTCACCTTCAAGCCAGCTAAACGTAACTCTAGGAATCAAACCGTTGAAGAATAAACTGGGAAAAGCCACGTGCCTCATGACTCCATAATGGTCTATAGCCTTCCTTTCGTTCCACACTCAGGAGGTCCCTTCATATCTTGAAGTAAACTCCAGAGTGCATAACATTTGAAAATACTAATGGGAAGATATAACGTTTTTACAGCCCACTGACATATCGGCCCCCAACAGGAAAAACAAAAGGAGCAGAACCCTAAGACCGTACGAGGCCGCCCCCCAGCCCGCCTTCTGCCATTCCTAAACCTCCTCCCACGTAGACTTGAAAGATGTGTCCGGTGTCCAAACGTATGGCAGAAAATAAAACAAAAGTGAATGGTTTTTCATTTCAATCACAAGAGAAAAAAAACAAAAAACCAACCTATTTCATAAAAATGAATCTGCTGTTCAAGCATCGCCTTGTTCCTCACTCCTGACTGAACCAATCCCACCCTCGTCGACTCATAGCAAGAAACCTTTATTTATTCGTAGGGCACCAGACAGAAAATTAATGTAGTCAGCCGCTCACTTTCCAATTAATTTGGTGAAGCAGCAACTACATAATCCAATTCTGTCGGATCTGAACATAAAAATATCAGCTGCCCGGCACGCAGTAGAAATAAGAGGAAGAAGAGGAGAAACCAGCCTTTTAAATACCTTCTATGTCAGGCACTTTGCTAGGCCCTTGTGCGCATGAGCTCATTTTTGTCCTTACGGGAACCCTGAAAGGAAGGCATTATTATTTCTATTTCACACGAACTCTCCCTACACAGAACATTTAATTCCCAAAGATCACAGAACAAGTACGTGGCCATGCTGCCCCACCCCCCAAGCTCTCTCTGACTCGAATTAAAATGAAAGTGAACGAATGATAAAAAGACGACACTTGACGTGTAATTACACATTAGATCGGAGTCTATACTTGATACTTTTACTGTTTATTTTTAACTTTTCTTTGTCGTTACCTTATTGTTACTAAGTCTTAGAGATGGTCATTTACTTCCTGAGAAACAGCTTAATCTGTATCCATTCCTCTCCCTGGCTTCGCCAGCAACCTTTCCTTTCTCCACTGATTTGTCTGTATTTCCCAAAGATGCAGGCAGCCAGGAGACAGAGAGCAGGACTTGACGGGAGTCAGCGAATCGTGTTTAATGTAAAATTTATTCCAAATGCAGACTGTTTGTTACATTTTACGGATGCTTCTCATGTGCATTTCTGATTGGAATAACTTTACGGAGGATGAAGGTCCAATAAAACCCCACGAGATGTACAGTGTATGTGTCAGACATCTAAAAATTCTTGAGAAAGCGATTCTACTGAGTGCTGTCTAATAATAAATCCGAATGGACAGCTATGATATGAGCTGCTTTTCCTACCAACGCCACCCCCACCTGACTCTGCACGGCGGTCTTCGCTAGACTCTGCAGAAGAACAGATGTTCCGCTTTGGGTTGAGAAATCAACAGTTACCATTCGTATGTTCCCCAAATTCGAGGGCCTAGTGCTGCTGTTTTAAGGATGCTAATTAATTCTAGCCCTTATGCTCCAATATTCTCGCGGTTTCAATCAACTGCATTCTCACAGGACTCTTGTCCCCAGGATCTCTTTTGAAAGCCTCTGGGGGAAAACAGCTAGGGAATGTACACTTCACTGGCCTGCGGGGGCGGGGGAGAGGATCAATCTAATTTGCTCTGATTTTGTCTGTTTCTCATAGTATTCTCATCGCCATCCTCTCTGTTGGATTGATTTGAACAGGTAGGCACAGCCCAGATAACAAATTTAATTGAAACAGTGCCTAGAGACGCCTTTGTCATATTTTTCATTTATTGGTAATTCAAACACAGACTAATTTTGGAAGCAGTATAGAAAGAGCTATTTCTGAATCTGTTCCTGGTTTTTTTTATTGTTTGTTTGTTTTTATATCCAGTGTTGAGTGTGCATAATATCCGGCTATGGGCATAGTTACAATGCAGGTTCCTGGGCTTCAAATCTCACAGACGAGTTGGACTGTGCAGGTACCAGGGTACGTGTGATCTTTAAATGAATGCAGATGGATTGAGCACCTCAGGAAATGCTGTGCTCACCAAAATGCGCTCCTGAACATGGATTGTCCCAGATGAGAGCTCCAGCAGAAACGGCATGGGTCTACTACGGTGTGAAGATCCCATCCCTTTACCTCGATGGGTCCTGCTCCGCTCCTGGCCCCAAGGCACCTTTCACGCCAGTTTCCCATAGTCTCCTTCGGTTTGAATCACCCGAGGGTGATGACAATAGCCGGGATCTCAGATGGAGTCCAGGGACTCGCTTTTTACCAAGCATCCCAGGGGAAACTTATGTACCCTGAAATGTGTGTGATGAGCTGCCACGTAATGCCAAAGCAGGTATGCCCGGGGAAAAAGCATCAGCTAAGGAGTAGGGATTCCTGGCCTGGAATCCAAGATGTTTCACTTATAACATGAGCAAGCTTCCAGCGTGGACTTAATCCCTAGTTCCCTCATGGCTAAATTTGAAATACGGTATTACCTTTCAAATTGCTGTGAGAATACGGTACTATATGTCAAAGTCTATGGGCCGCGGCAGGAATGTGAAAGCCGTAGGAGCAAAGAGCTTCCCATTCGTGGGCTGCCCACTAGCCTGTGACCCTCTCAGACAACTAATTTACATACATTGATACACAGGCTTCTTCTGGTGTTTTGCTGAAGAAGACTTAAGGCATGTTATTGTTTGTTTTAGGGGAGTTTGCGAGTGCGTAGGAGAAATGAAAAACACAGAGAAGGCCATCTTGGGACCCGCCCCTGTCCTGCCCCCTGACTTCATATTGGACCCCAAGCCAGGCAGGACCTAGGCCCATGGTCTGAAGGAGCTGGTTTCCGAAGAGACTTTTTGTGGCTGCACACCCAAGTCCTGATGTTTTAGGGCCCAAGTAACAACGTGACGCAAAGAAACGCGGAGAGAACCGTTCTCCATTTCTGTGTGGGATCCATCGCCACTCAGAAACCTACCGTGGGCATCGTTAGAAGAATGAAAAGACAGAATGTGGAGCTTGTATCAGTGGCCTCACAGCTGCCACCACCAGAAATAGCACTGGGGACCCCCCCTCCGAGGGCCCTGGGGGCTGGGAACACGGGGGCCACCACAGGAGGCAAGGAAAGCAGTCTAATGCTCCTTAATTTCTAAAGCTGGAAGTTCGGTAGTCAGCACACGACAGACTTCACTTGAAAACCCCACGTGCACCTGGGGTGACCTCTGCAGGAAAGCTCCATGCCTGCAGGACAGGGAAGGGACCGGAGCAGGAACTCTGGGTCCCCGACAGCACCGCTTTGCTTTGCACCCACAAACAGGTGAGCAGCCACAGGATCAATCTCTATCGTAAATGCCCGTTATCAGTCCCACGGAGGGCCAGCCAAGCAAGAGCGGAGCATAATATTTTTCTCTTTGCCAGAACAAAACATCAACATAAAAGCTCAAAATAATAGTTTTAACTCTCATTTCCACATGGGCTTAGTTGTCACGGACCTCAAACGAACTATTTTAACTACTTTAACTCACCTACGAGCCTACTCGACAGAGGCTCTCAAGGCTTGATATATGAAGAACACGAAAGTTTAAGATGATATTTAGAGAGCACAGAACAGAGTCGAAGGCTTAAGGGTTTGGTCTGTAGCTGATAGTCAATAGCACTGCCATCCGGGACTCACGTTGCACTCAGACAGGTGGCGGGAAGAATGCAGACGCTCTCGGTGGGTTTGCTCTGTCAACAGCCCGCTGAGCGACCTTGAGCAAGTCCTGTAAACTCTGTAAGCCTCACTTCCCTCCTCTGTAAAGAGAAGAGGTCTGTCAGGTCTATTTGTCCCCAGAGTTCCAGGTGGAAGACGCCAGGTCTCAAGAAGAGCAACTGAAAAGTACCATCTCCTTGGGAGGCCAAGGGAGTCACCCCGCCCCGCACTGACAAGAATCTGAATGTTGACTGAGATCTTCCGTGAGCAGAGAGAAACATGGAAAAGCCTCGTCGGGCATTTTGCAGTCACTCGGCAAGGCAGATTTGAGTGTGTCTATCTTAAGCACACCCGGATGTTTACGCCATGTGAATGTGTGGTTAAAAAGCTAATGTTTCCCTTGACGAGATGCATCCAGGCCCCTACATCCGGCTTTCAGGCCACAGTGAAGAGTGGAGGAACAGGACAGCTTGTCTTCACAGAGAGGATGACACCCTGTAGTCACCAGCTTAGCGACCACGCTGGCCGCTCGCTTCAGCCCTCTATATTCACTCCTTGGTTCATCAGCAAACACTGACTGTGTAACGTTCGTAAGCGAGGCACCATGCAAAGATGTGGAAAACGCAAAGATATCACCCCTGCCTTCCCTGAACGAGAAATCTGATTTGAAGGGCTAGGTAGCCAAGCGATTGTAAAAGAAGAGAGTATATCACAAGGGCACTTACCGCCATTGTCACGATGGCGGTAAGTGCCATTTCTCCAGTGGATTTTAAATGTATTCACTATCCTTCTCCAGCTGGGTGAAACATTAATTCTAGACCAAGTGCTCCAGGTTCTTCTAGTGAACATGGGAATTTGAGCTGAAACGTAAAAGATGAATGTAAAAGGAGGAAAGAATGTAAAAGGCTCACTCTGGGCAGGAAATTAGCATAAACAACGGCACAGTAAACCTGGGACTCTCAAAGCGATCAGAACAGAACAGGTTAAATCTTGCACGGTTTCTCAGTGTGGCCACCCCACCTACAGCTCCCTACTCACTATTTCTGTACCTCGCAAAGTGGACCTCATCAAACAGATCGTTATCAACGGCCCCTTAACTCAAAGCCTTCATTCCTTTAACCGGAATTACTCGTTTCATCAAATAAAGCAGTTCGTTGCCAGACTGCGGTTCAGAGAGCTACAGATCCAATATTTTCACTAACGCAAGAGGGAAAAACAGCCCTTCCCGTTTTCGCGCCCATCTCGTGACACAGAACAGTGTGTGGCCTCCCCGGCCACCTTCACTCGCTCAGGTGAATCTTCTGCCTTCAGCAAACCCAATGGTTTTAATTCACAATAAAGCCGTCAGGACACGTCACAGATAGGAGTGGAAAAAAGCCCAACCAGGGGGCTTTTCAGGGGAAAACATGTTGATGACTATTCCAGACGTAGCTGCCGTTAGCAGTATATCATTGCTCCACTGAGCCCGTAAGAAATCGTGTGAGTCATTAGTCACTGGTGACATCGCGTCCCTACCGTGAACTTTCCTTGCAAACCAGGGAGACCTACCATGTGACGTCGGCAGAGGCTGGTGGTGGAAAATACATTCGGGACGAACCCCGAGCAGAAACAGATATGTCAGGATAAGCAAATACGTTCAACGAAAGAAGGAGACAGACTTGATTCCACGCATCTAGCCATCACCTCTGTCCAGCTGGGTTGAATTCATTCTATGTACTAAGCCTGAAATAATCCCCCTCATTGCATATCTTTTCCAGCAGTTTGAGAACTTTAATAAAGCATCTTCTCTGCGAGGTCGCTATTTCGATTACCTTCTGCAATACGGCGGGTGTATTATCGTGAAGTTTGTCTGTTTCCTCGCCTTACCCCTTCCACCCTTGGACAAGTTTCTCTCGATTGGCAGTTTCTATTTATATTTCGACATATTAGTATAGCAAATTTAAATGAAATCCTCCACTTGTATCATTAATTAGCACTTGGCAATGGGCCTGATTAAATGCCCTTGGCAGCAAAATGATTTAAGTATCTAAAAGGTTATTTTTATCATTTATTAAGAATGCCTGTTAGAGAACTATTACCACCAACTTCCCCACGAGGAGGGGGCTGCAGAGCCGAGCGTGGTTTTAAAACACCTCTCCAGGTTGGCTCGCGTGATTGGCAGTCAGCACCGTTCATTTTTCTAACAAATGAGGGAAGCGTATCTGAAGAAGATGTTTAAATGACTTTTTTTTTTAAATTTCAGTTTAAATGATTAAAAGATCTCTGCTAATTCATGCTGGAACTTCAGGAAGTGGTTTTCTCCAATGGACTCTTCTAACTGTGAAGCTGAAGGAACTTCTTCAAACGCCGGACTGAGTGTGAACTCTACCTGGTCTGGAAAACAGAACCTGTGATTTATAACTGAACTCTCAATCGTAGGCCTCCTGTCCACTACTGAATGTCCAGTAACCAGCCCAGTGCCTGGCATATAATAAGTGCTCAGCGAATATGTGTTATGTGATGAAGAATATCAATTTATGGTATACCTCTTGAAAGAGAGGATGGCCAAAAAAAAATAAGGTGGATTGCCATATTCTTTACTGGTTTGTGATTCCATTTAAATACGAGATACAGTATAAGAAGTGAATAAAATAGGAGAAAAATATTTGGAGCTAGCAATGCAGTAAATCTTGGAAAATCAGCCACTGTGACGGCAGATTTTCCCTTTTCATAAAATGACGTAGGTGAGGAAGAAAGGAAGGAAGGAAGGAAGAGGCAGAAGGGAGGGAAGGTAGAAGGGAAAAAGGAAATTCATTCTTAACATAGGAAAACATTGTAATTAATATTATCACTTAATCTATTGTATTTTCCAGATCTACAAATTAATATATATACTGTATAAAATGAATAAAAATATCCATTTGCTGTGACTTTTTGAAGTATAGCATTTCGTGGTTTTCTGACTTATCAGGAGAATTGGAAACAATGTCTCATGACAAGTACAGCTTTGGTGACTACAATGAAGTCTTGAAAGTTGCAAATGAAGGGTTTGATTTACTAGAGACTTCTAGAGCTTCGGACATATTAGTAAATATTTATTGAACAGGGATTTAAGACATAAAGATGTCCAACAGGGAACTTACAATCTGGTGGTTTTCAATAAGAATCTTAGGAGAAAAAAAAGGGAAAAGAAAAATAGGGAGATAAAGAGGACTCTGTGTTTCAAAATAAACCTTCAGGAAAGAAAGAGAAACTAGAAACTCCCAGGATAAGATGCGAAGGACAACTACACAACATAACGCATTTAACACTGAAAGAGCCTCCAACTCCAAAAGGGGGAAAAAAATGCTCAGAAATTTATTCCTCCACCACCTTCGGTCACAGATACACTGTTATTCAATTTCAGCAAAAGAGAAAAACAATCCAAATATTAAATGAAATGAAAATAGATCTAAGCTATATTGTGAATAAAATATTTATCAGTCAAACAAATTTATAAGCAGAAGCTGCCTCCTTTTCAAATATAATTCAACAGTGAACGAGGTGAATTTTAGATCATGTGTGTAATAGAGCCTTGAAATAACTCTCTGAATATCAGCACTAGGTTTTGTAAACACAGACAATACAGTCTATGGTGCATCAGTCTCTGCCATCTTGGAAAATGCCCATCGCATTAGTTGCAGATTCATTTTCTTTTCTTAAGTTTCCTTTGTGCTACTAAAAAGTATCAGCCCAGAAAAGGATCACCACCTTTTCCCATGGACTAGTTTTGGCAAAAGCATCTGACACATTGACTGACTTATGTACGCTCACCCCGAGAGAAGGGAGAAAGATGGAGAAAGGGTCTTGGCTGAGGGAGTTCCATATGCCAGATGCTGTATTAAGCATATGATATGTATTGTCTCTTTTAATCCTTACAACTATCATGCAAGTTAGTACTAACAGAAATCTTATTTCTATTCTGGAGATTGAAAAATTGAGAATCAGAGAGATTTACCAGTTTCCACAGTGCTAACCATGAGTGGAAGCAGGATCTGAACACAGGTCCATGGGGCTAAAAACAAAAATTTGTGCTCACCCAACCAGATGGATCATGAAGCATCCTTTACAAGAGAAAGTTTCAATAACACCACCATACACTTATTCTGGGCTGCAAATGCACATCTAATCTTCTAGGACCTTCACTCTACCTAACTGAATAAGGGCTACCTGTGACGGCCGCGTGGTTTCTTCCGCATCCTGCGCTGTAGAAGTAATAATCATACATCTGCATCATGCCATGTGGAGATGCTTTTTAGGTAGCTCTCTTGTAAAGCCGATACTGCCTGTTTTATAGATACTATGTTTACGTATCTGTTATGTTGGCAATCACTTCTACCAGATTGTATCTTCTTATTCTCTATAGCCCCTAATACAGTATCTCGCAAACTGGCAGTAAAGGGTTGCTGAATTGAACTGAAATATACTTAACTGAACAAGATGGTACTAAATTATAGGCTAAGGCAGCATAGCCCACATCATCTTTGATTCAAACATTTATTGAGCACCAACTGCATGCCCGATGACGTGTTTTGGAGTATCGTCCCTTGCGTTTAGTTTTTCTACAACATCTCTTAAATAGTGAGACTCCATTGTTTATAACATCGTTATGGACTCCTGTAACTGGAGATATAACAGTTCTTGCTATCTGTAAATTCTGCCAGTTAGAGCTATAAGTCAGTATTATAGACAAGCCCATGGAGTCTTTTCATGTGACGTTTTCCCCCACTGGAAAAGTGGAAATGTGAACGTTTTATCCTAGAATCTTTTCAATTACAAAAATTCGATTCTGAGTTATGGGGAGCACGGCAGGTTTGGAGGCAAGTGAGGAATCTGAAACAATATCAAGATGCTTTGTGATTTATTCCCTATCACGCTCAATTTCCTCTCTACCTTTTTGTTAGAGTTCTGAGAACCACAGTCCCTGAGTCATTTAATCCGCTGGTTTCTGATCCTTCTCGCTTCTTTTCCACGTGGCCATTGCAAATGTGGCCACCGTGGCTGTTAAGATATGCGAATCCTTGGGGGTGTAATTAAGGAGGCGCCGAGATGCTCTCGTCAAAGGACAGTTCATCTGCCACAGCCACACTGCTGATCGCGCAGGTTAACTGCTTGGCAGTCCTTTCATGTCCCGGAGTCAATCTGCGTTTAAAGGATGGAGGCGAGTGGGCAGGACGGAGCAGTTTATCTCCGCGGCCTTCTCATTTTTTATCGCACGGCTCTCTCGCATGGCACTACCACGGCTGATCAAAATCAGGGACCACATATCACCAGAGTCATTGGGATGAAAGGCAAAACACTTTCTTTGTTCGGTCTACATAAGAGTATTTAAAGTAATCATGGCAATAAATCTGATGGAAATCCCCAAACATAGAAATGGCTTACTTCAAAGCAGGAATTACTATCTCTCTCTCTCTCTCTTTTTTTTTTTTTTTTGCTAGCTTCCCGCAGCAGTTCCAGACGTCGTTCCAGGATATGAATATTCTCAACTATCAGATCAGCTTGTAACACTGTGTCAGTCTGCATCCTGCCTGCAGCCGACGCATCCGCACTTGACTTCAAACAGGGAACGGCCAGTTATCAGCAAGAGAAGTTCAACTCTATTCTACTTCCCGACATAAGGCCACAGCCCCTTGAAAGACTTCGGCATAAAGATGTGATACTAAAATAGCATTCATCCACCTCATGCTTCCTCTCTGTCTGCCCTAACGTTTGGCACAATCGAAATATATTAAGTGCCTATCGTGTTCTTGTAAGGTCAGAGCGAGAAGCCAGATAAGAATGGAAGAGACAGAGGCAAATGGACAAGGAACAATGCAACTCTGAAAGAAATCCTGAAGACTTTTCGAAATATCCGAAATCGGACCACAGAAATCAAACGAAAGCAAAAAAAAAAAAAAAAAAAAAAAAAAAAATGAAAGCAGAATTTTTTTTCATCTATTGAAAAGGCACAAAAAGTCAATCAACATAAATGTGACAGCCCCGGACCCTTAACGCGGAAAACTTGAAGCACAAATCGGTGCCAGGAAGACAGATGGAATTCATCATTCCTTTGTAGTTTCCTGAAATACACAGGGCTTTTGCAAACTGTCCCTCTGAACTATGAGAGCAACATCACTTAACGGTCGTCGAATGTAAGAGCCGTAACATGTGTAACAATATGTGAGTGACATTGGACTGCTAAAAAATACCCCGAGTATCTCAAACTTTGTTTGCAGACTAATCCAAAAACAAACAAACAAACAAACAAACAAAAACCTGTACCGGGCTCCGACACAGTGCTGAAAAGCTGCCTGTCTGATCCACCTTAAGCTATTTAGTAGAGACCCCAAGCCCCAGCTCAGCATCATTCAATAAGCACATGATCGGGAACAACTCAGCAGAGAATGTCAATCTTTGTGCCAAGAGATTGGACATGGGCTCCACTAACTAGTTGAGGTGCTGGGGTGCAGAGGGCAGTGAGGGAGGTTTGAGTGACCTACTTGCAGAACCAGATAGGGCTTTTCTAGGGGTCTCTGGCATGAAGTGTTTTGGCTACAATAAAATGTTAGTTCCGAACAAGCCATTCCAGCACACGAGAGCACAAAATGACAAAGCCTGGACTCTAGTAGAGGCCACTTCCTCACTGTGTTCTATTATCTGTGAACAATGGTCAATGTTGCTATGGCAACTTTTCAGAGTAGCCTTCTTGGGGACAAACAAACAAACAAACAAACCTCTAAGCACAGATTATATCCACGGGACATAAAAGAGCTGGTCAGTTCGGTGTAGGCTAAATGACCAGGATAGCTCTTAAACATTATTTAGAAACCCTCCACCACCAATTTTTAAGACGATCTGAAAACTTCACTTACATTGTCATGAAGGACCACAGAAGTTCTTTCATGAACCTGACTGTGATCATTACAGAGGACCCCAAAACATTGCCCTTTCTGATTCTATGCTCAAAACGTAATTCTCCTCTCTCCCAGTACGAGCATCCCGCACTGCAGGAGAATTTTATAGCCCGCTTGTTATGCAAGGCCCTGAGAGAGGACCTCGATGCAGAGAACCAAGTGAAAAGGGGGATGAGAACGTTCCCACCCCACGACGACTCCACGGTCAAGGACGAGTGATCGAAACGAGACAGATAATGAAGGACTATTCCTCGCTTTCCAATTCTACCAAGAAAAAAATCACTTCCCTTACTAATTATTTATTTTCCAGTTTCCACACATGGTTCTCATAATAATTGCTAACTTTGTGAAATGTTAGAACACTGACACTTATGTAAAGCAAAGTGGCTTTTGACATTTATGAAGTGCTGATTCTCTATAAATATAGAAAAGTGCTAATCCTCACAAGAACAACTCAATGGAATAGATCGATAGTGAAGACAAATACGCTTCTTTCATTGAAATGCAGAAGGCAAAAAAAGAGCCATTTTTTATCTCTTTGATGAACTAGCACATTCTGTGACTTGCCATATAAGATTTAAGATCAGAGCCAAGACACAGACACAGGGAAATTTTAGGAAGAAAGGAATCATAGGTCAACTTGGTCTATTTCCTCTCCTCGTATAGATCTATATATAGATAGGTGTGTGCGAACAGCTTTGGAGACAGATAGTGGCAGCCGTATTGCCACTCACCTCATGATCTCTTGTAAAAAAAAAAATCAGCTATTGTGGGTAGCATGTAACACACAAGAAGCAATGATATCCATCACAAAATTGCTGGGAAGGCGGATACGCTTCGAGGAGTGGTTTGGGGAATGGCAAGCGTGAACTGCACTTCGGTTTCCAGGTGACATTCCTTTTCCCTCAGAATGGCACAGCAGCGCTGCGGAAGGCATGGCGTCTGACGCCTCTGCTAAGAGCACGGGTAGCCCCAGCCTGAAGCTGCTCTAAGGGCAGGAAGTGGGCATTCGCGCTTATTTGTCAGTTCAAACCGTGTGAGACCTGCGTGCAATCTGAGTGGAGGCCGAAAGTCCATCGAGCACAAAGCGACCAGCACGCCAGCAGAGGCCGTGCCCATCTCCTGAAATGCACTTGAACATGATTTTAGGGCCTGACGGATCTCGCGTGGCTCTCTCTGGCACCTCCTCCCACCACCTGTTACCATATTTTAATATTGAAAAGGATTAAGGATCTGATTGCTGTTCAGGAAGTTCCAATTCCCACATGGGTGATACAGGCCTCCGAAAGTATGTCAAGGGGCATCATTCATTTATTGAACAAATATTTATGGAGCACCTCCTCTGCAGATGTCCACGAGAGTGTGTGGTTACAGAGGTCAAAAGCGTGGACCCAGGAGCCAGCCTGCTTGATTCAAATTCTGGCCCCGCCATTGCTAGCTGGAGTAGCCTCGGTCACATTAACACTTAACCCTCTGGGCTTCGATCTCCTCAGCTGTAAAACGGGATTTAGAGGAGTGCCTGCGTGATACGGATCCTTTGAGAATTAAGGAGTTAATCAATGTGAAGCGCCTCAGATCTTACGTCTTACCAAGCACGTGCTAGCGTGCGGTAATATGGTGCATTTACAGCCCCCAGTTTTCATGAGCCTTATCTGGTCTGTTCTATTTGATCTACTTTTCTTCACCAAAGAAGTAAGTCAAGTAAGGAATTCTTTTTTTTTTTTTTTTTGTCTACTTAGCTTAAGGTATCCAACTAAGAGTTTAATTAACTATTAATTCTGCCTCAGTCTTTCCAAAGCTATTTGCCATAATTAATCTCACAGTCCATTAGGACTAGCTAAAAAAAAAAAAAAAAAAAAAAAAAAAGTAGTTTGTTCTGACTTTAAAAAGGAAGCACTCTAATAGTCCAATTTATTCTCATTATTAATAATAATACGTACCATTTGTTGAGTATTTACTATACGCTAGGCATCAGTTTAGGCACTGTGTAAACTTCGCCCCTTTTAATCCTTATTAAAAACTCCACGAAGTGGGTGTTTGTCGCCCCAGTTTGCAGACAAGGAGCGTGAAGCTGCTGAGGACCGTGATGTCACCTGATACCACACATGTGCCAGGGGCACACTGGCTGCGGTAACGAACCCGCCAGTCTCAGTGTCCTGACAAAGGGCGAGGCACCTTGCTCGCGGCTCCGCCGGCCGCAGTAGCTGCGCTGCACGAAGTCCTTCGAGGACCTCAGAGACCCAGGCATCTGCCATCTTCTCGGTCCTCTCCCAGGCCACCTGCCCCCGCCCCACCCCAGATCTCTGATATTGGAAGCTATGAGGATGACGATCCCTATCACTCAGCGCCACGATATTCAGTCAAATGTTCACTTGTGAAAACTCAGGAAGCAAATGTGCCAAATGAACATGCAGCTCTAAGGAAGAGGAGAAAGGACCTGGGCAAAGCCCCACAGCCGCCCTACAATGGACACTGAGCGTCAGTAAGAAACAGACGTCCTGATTGTAAGACACTCGCATGGCTGTGGTTGGCTGTTACGCAGCACGTCCTGACTAATACATCCACGGCCGTTCCCGACACTAAAGCGGTGTGTGTCGGCACTGAAAGGGGCATGAACACCAAGTCGCTGTTTTACTAGCCCACAGAGGAACGTTCGCCAACAAAGTGAACGGCAGACATATTGGCCTGGGACATAAAGCATTTGGCTCTGGGATACTGGGAAATGGACATGGAAGCCACCCTTCAAAACAGCCCGGCTTTCTTGAATAAAGGCATCAGGTAGCTTATAGAGTCCAGGCCTACAAATACAGAGAAGCCCAGGGAAAGCAGAGAGAGATCGTTTGTTTGGGGGTTTTCTCCCCTTTTACTATTCTCATGCCCTGACCCTTCAGAGATCTTTGTTATAAGCGACAACACTGGAGAAAATATAACTTTTGCAAAACAAAATAGTAATTCTGTAATTCTTCTTATCAATGTGCATGACACAGAGTATTATGTAGAATGTGACGCAGAATAAAAGAAATGTTTTTTTTTTTTTTCAATTTAGAGTTAGAGTTAGTTTTGAGGAATGTGATTTTTGCAGAACTGTAGGACATAGAGGAGCTGATAACAATTTACAGTGATTTTAGACCTGCCCAAGCTTCACTCTGATATTTTTATAGACCTGACCTCCACTCGACCTTTCTTCCTTCTGGAACTGAAACCTCCATACTTGAAGAGGACTCAGATATCAGCAGGAACTCCAGGTGGAGAAGTGAGATTTAAGTGCAATTGATATCAGGCATCAGATAAATCTCGACCGAGGGAATGAGGCTGTCCCTTCTCCAGCAGCTTAAACATGTCCCGATCTGGGATTGATGTGAGCCGCTGTTTCATACACACCAAGGTGACCCCACTCTCTCAGCCTGCCATAGCAGTGATTCTTGAATAAATGTCCCCAACTGAGAAAGAAGTGCAAAACGTGATTCTAACAAGCCGGACTCATCATCGGAATCAACGTCCCTGAGCTCCACTGACGAAACCAAGCCAGGCCAGCCCTGGGGAGCCCAGGACTTCATCAGACCCTTTTCATGCAGTAAAAAATAGGATTCCCCCACCCACCCCCGCCCCCCGCCAAAGCCCTGCTGATTCTCATGGATATGGACATCCTAATATTTATACCGGCTGAGCAACTATTAAAGCAGATATCAGTTATCCAAGAAGGCTGTTAGTATTGGTTATGAGTAAGGGAAAGAGCCGAGGATAACGCAGACAACTCCAAGGGAGGAAAAATGTAACGCTTCGGAAAAAATATGAGCAGAATGGGTAATGCTAAACTATTTGATCATTTAACTGGGAAAGAGCTGAATGCGAGATTAGTGAAATTTGAAAAGTGGTGTATTTATGATTCCAACGCATTTTTTTTCTAATAAAATAGACACCAGCACAGAATCCTAACTTTTCCATTTAGTACAGACTAGAGAATACCTTTAAAAAAAAAAAAAAAAAAAAAAAACAGTGTTTGCTTCAGGCTGAATCACTGTCCTCTCTTTAATAATGCCTGTCATTAAGAGATGTGGGGTTTGTTGATGCTATGTAGGTATCAACTTCTGAAATATCCGATTCTGTTTTTCACTGCGGCCTTTAGAAATTGAATGCCGGAGTAATTTTCTGGCACCTGGATTCTTTCCGTAGGTGAGTTTAAATATAAATACACAGCCCAATGTCTGCCACCACCTCCATGTTCAAGAATACAGCAATAACAGACCCATTGAACTCATAGGCTTGGTGAAAAAGAGGATTTCCTCATTATTATTCCTAGGGAAGAAACACAGTTTCTGTCAAAAAGCCCCGGAAGCTCATAAAAAGGGGATAAGGTACCACAAAACAAGTTTGTTTATTTGTTTTTGTGTTTATACAGATTTTTTTTTCTTTCCAGCTTTATTGAGATATAATTGACATATAACATAGTGTCAGTTTAAGGTGTTAGAATATAATGATTCAGCATACGTACGCGTTGTGATATGATTGCCACAATAAAATGAATTAACATGTCCATCACACTGAAAAGATTTTAACTCTATTGATCCCACACAAAAAGACTTCAAAGGAAAATCAGACGAAACTATTTTTAATATCAAACCAAATGATGTGATGACATTTTAATTACTGATCTTGGCATTCTCCAGGTACAGATTACGTGGATGATAAAATATCAAAGGGACTTTTATTCTTGCCCAAAAGTTCGGGCTCTGTGCTCTTCACACCTTGGTCGAAAGCAATTTCGACAAACTTCCAGCCCAGGGCTCAGCACTTCGTCACTGATACGGAGCACATCTCGTCCTCTGAACCCGTCTCTGCAGCCTCGTGCCCCACACGCTGTCTTAGCGACCCCGCCTCATCTCCCGCGGCCCCGCCTGACGTTTCCCGGACATCACGCCCCCCCCCCCCCCCCCCCCCCCGTGCTGCTCTCGGCGCATGAACGTCCGCTTCCCACTCCTCGGTGCGGTCAAGCGTCAGGCCCAGCACCGTCGGGATTCCCCCTGAACACCCCTGGAGGCGCGGCTCGCACTCCCCTCCCACCCCTGAAGCTTCTGTTCATACAGCTGCTCTGTGATCACTACAGAGCCATGCGCGGCTTAAAGACAGAAACCATTCCTTAGCCATCACCCCGTTCTGTCAGCTAACAGAGTGCTCTGTGAGTTATCTATTGCTGCAACGACAACAAAAAAACATTACCCCGAAACTTAGTGGCTTAAAGCATCATTTATTATCTCCCAAGGCTTAGATGGGCCTTTCGTCTCTGGATGTGTCCTAGGCTGTAATCACGGTGCGAGTGGGGGCCACAGCCTCAGCTGAGGGCTCAGCCGGCAGTGGGAGAGCTTTCCAAGCTCACTGGCAGGACTCAGTTCCACACCGGTGTGGACTGGAGGCTCTCCTCAGCTCCTTGCCACCTGGCCCTCTCCACGGGGCATCTAGTTTCATCGGAGCGACCAAGTGAGAAGGCAGGGGACTGCCAGAGATTGAGAGGGTGCTGGGCAAGACAGAATCGCAGTCTCCTGTCACAGTAGCGACATCCCGTCATTCATGCCATATTCTATTTGCTAGAAGTGAGTCACTGAGTCCAGCCCACACTCAAGGGGCGGGAGTCACACAAGGCCAAGAATTCCGGGAGTTGTGAGTGCTGAGAGCTGTGTCAGAAGCTGCCACCCATAAACGCCTTACATAGTGAGCATTCAGTAAGGATCTATTTATAAAAGTATTAAGGAAATGTGACATTTCCTTGAAATAGCTTTAGTTAGTTGTATGATCAACTCCATAAACGTTAAGGTTACATAATAATAGAAATTAGACAAAGCCTATGTTCAGAAACTGATTTTCATAATAAGCACTTGCATGCAAATAATTGATTTTGAAAAACAATAATGTCTTGCCCATTCTATCAAAATCATCTCAACCATAAAATCTGTGATTTATTTCCCAAAGGTTCAGAAGAAGAAAAAAATAAATAGAAAAGATACTAAAAATGTTGCAAACCATTAACAACAGGTTAATCTAGATAAAGGATGTATGTATGGATGGTCACTGTTTAATTCTTTCAACTTCTCTGAAGGTTTTGACATTTTTCAAAATAAAACGCTGAGGGAGGATTTTATAGAACTGTGCTACACAGCCCACTCATAAGCTAACAATACTGCCTCGAAGGTAATGTAAATGCGTAATTTTAATAATACTAGGTCTGCAACTAACAAATGTAACAACTCAGAGGCTCCCCATGATAAAGGTTGATTTCTCAGTCTCGTTACGGTGTCGGGCAGCTCTCCTAAATGACTCTCGTCCACGGTGTGACGCCGTGGTCGCCAACACACCCCAGGAGGAGGAGGTGTGTGGATTACTGCAAAGGGAACTGAAAATGGCATCCATCACGGCCCCTCACGGCCCGCGAACCAGAAACCGTTGAAACGGCCCCAGCCAAGCGCAAGCAATGCTGGGAAATGTGCTCTCTCCATGAACCCGGGAAGGAAGCAAACTGGTGAATACCTACCAGTCTCTGACAGAAAACACTGTCCCTCTATCTATTCTCCTTATAGATGAAGAACTAAGCTGTCTTTAAATAGAAACCACATGACCAACGAGTGCCTGGCAGTAACTAAAATGCACGTACACCGGCTCTCAGACCAGCACTGCGACAGTGATCTCCGAGCCCTAGTTGTCCTAAGGATCGAGCTAGCGGCTTGGATTAAGTTGTGTCAAGTCCTCATGCACCGCGTGCAGCTAGTTACAACTAGACCTACACAGCATCGCTGTCTGTTGATCAAGTCAGGTATGTTGCCCTTGTAGGGCGGTTGAAGTCAGTCTGATTCGACATTTCTTCATACGGGCCGGATGAGACGGAGTCCCATCAAGAGCCTAGCTTCGAAGCAAATCTTTTATGCTTATAGTGGCTCGAGATATTTAGCAAAGCCGAAACAGAATCCAATCTCTACTTATGAGAAAAAGTAACCGTTATTTGCATGCTGGGTCCAAACTTTCTCTTATTCACACCAGAGACTCCAAGAGACCAGGGAGCTGAGTGGAGAGAGGGCGGCTTGGGGCGGGGGAGTGTGGAAGGCAGTGGATAGAAGAATAATTAGAAGCCCCATCCAAATTTATACTGGCCTGTTAGCTGATGAGTTGTCATTTCAGTCCAGATGCTTCTAAGAGACTCAAAAGATTTAGAACTCTCATATGAGTGGGAGGAAAAAAACGTGTGAAAGTATGATGGTCTGTGTCTCTTCGTATGCTTACAATAGAAACGGTAGGAGCAAAACAGTACGCGTGCGCGCCCGCAGGCGGTGTCTCACAGCATCGAACGGATCACATACACGAAGGGCCTGCAGATAACCACTCGGCCCCGTGGGTGGTCTGCATTAGTGCAGCAAGAGAAAGGCCGATCACGCTCCCGTGTCGTGAATAATGTATGCAGCCTACTGGGCAACGTGACCTACCTAACCGTCGGGACCTCTTGCGCCGACAAGAATAGCAGAGGCAGAACTCGAGGACTTAATGAGCACATATTTTGCTGCACATGGAGGAATTTGAGGCCAAGGGCACCGTGAAAGCATTAACTCTGGTCGTACCTTCTCAACATCGCAGAGGTTCCGTGTAAGGACAGCATTATACTGGAGCATGAATTCCTCATGACCATCTAGGTAGGAGGCCTTGGTTTATGTGGTCGAACACCAAGAGGGTTGCAAAGGTCAAAAGGCAATCATTGCTTCTCTATTTTTCTCTGCAAAGCATAAAGCGGGACTATTTTGCTATAATTCAACAATCCTTTAATTTGCTAGAACAACAACGACAAAAAGGTATCGTTCTGTTCGCATCAGATTATAATTATATTCACCCTATTTATGCCTAGGTGCATAGAAAAGAAGGGGTATAATTTAAAAGATCTAAGACTCTGGGACAGTAAAAACAGGACGACTTGTACTCACCATAGACATGATTTAAAATCACGGGGAAGATTTCCTGCCCTTAATCGTTCTCCCATGAAGCTTCACTTCATCCTTATGCTTCTCGAATTCCACTTACGAGAGCAGGGCTTTGTAAATCCATAAATCTCGTGAAGTTGTACATAAAAATCTTCCATTTTTGTATGGGCTTATGGCATTTTTCAGGGGAGAGTCTCTAGGGCTGTCATCAGATGCTAAAACCAAGGCACTGGACACTTCTTTGGTTATGAAGCCCTTCAGATGCTAACCTTACCCTGGGAAGGTTAGTGATGACTTTTACACAGTTTCCAAAGGCTGGTCAGCATTTGGCCCACACGTGCATAAATTTTTGTCAATCTGAAGCCTCCCTCCTGCATATGTTTCTGATGACCCCAGGTTGTTCGAAGGAGGTGCACAGACCTATGTGTCAGCAGACGCCACACGGTGCTTGTTCTGGAGTCTCTTTTCGGAAAAGGTGCTAACCAGACACCCTGCTCCCAGCTTAATTTCTCAGGTTTCTTACCGGCTCTGCAGAATGAGCCTTTGGAAAAAGCTGTGTGGAAAAGCAATGGCCAATACGAGGGTTAACATTCCCGAGCTTCTCTTAGTTCACCTAGAACATTTCATATTGAATAAACGGATTAAAAGAACTTCGCTTACACTTCTGTCAAGTCCTTCTGGGTGAAATCTGATATTTGGCAATGCCTATGCTAAAAAAAAAAAAAAAAAAAGTTCCGGATCATAATAAAAATGAATGTTGTAATTTTATCGAATTCTAGCTTTTTAAAAATAGATCCTATTTAAAAAATATATGTCAGTACGAAGTTGTCAACCGTCCTTTTTTAGGCTGAACTATCTTTTATTGCAAGATTATATCTATCTTAATTTGAAGGTATTGAGCTGTCCTTTATTTTATAAAACTGATAGAAATTGAATAGAAAAGATTGTCATTTGAAATTTTCTGAATTCCCTTATTTATAAAATCCAAAAGCCTAGCATAATGTGAATTTACTCATCAACTCAATTTCCTACTTAGAGGGGCTGAATGCACCAAGAAAGAAAGGGTGAAGGCAATGGGAGAAAAGAGGAAGAGATGTTCCGCAGCTTTGGAACCCTGAGAGAGAGTCGGCACAGCTGGAGCAACACTGTGCAGGTTTGGAGAGGTCAAGGGCAGTATGAGTGAGCAGGAGACCTGGGTGCCACAAGGGAAGTGGGAAGGCCCCCAAAACACATCCTCTCTCTTTTGTTATTTACCAAAGGCTTCCTTTGCCAATGGCCGTCAGGATATGTTTGCAGGTAAGAAATGCCTAACGATGCTAAACGCCAACATGTCCACTGCAAAGACATCTTGAAGGTGTCATATTTTACATAAACCTAAAAGTTGCATTTGGAAAGATTATCTGATGTGTTTATTTATAAAGACTTCTGAAAAGGTTTTGTTTTATTTTACTTTTATAGGACTATCCCTCCGGGGACACTTTAATATCTGTAAAGAAACAGATTTTGCTTAAGCGCAGTCAAATCCAATAGAAACCAAAGATTTTGCCAGTATAATTCACTTGAGCTTGGCAACATGGCTGCATTGTAAAAAAAAAGTTCCCTAGAGATACCATCCCTATTGTTTTAAAGATTTTCTCAACCATTCCTTCACCCCTTCAACAAATATTTATTTGAAATGAGTTAGATCTTTCCACCCCAACCAATTCGACTGATTCAGAACAACCAGCCAAGCAAGGATACAAAGATGTCAGACTTTTAAATATCAAAGGCCACATATTTAAAGGAAAATATGTATTTTATTAATTTCTAAAAGCCCTAGCAGAAGTCTGGTTTTTTCCTTTTCTTTTTTTTCCCTTTTCTTTTTCTTTTTCTTTTTCTTTCTTTCTTTTCTTCTCTTTTTCCTTTTTTGTTAATTGTGACCATTCGTCTGGGAAGTGACCACGCACCCAGTGGCCTGCTATTGAAACCTCTCTTGGACATTCAGTGCCTTTGGTTTACAACAAAGAAAGAGTCATCCTATAGCTACATGAAAAGGATTTTCTAATAAAAAAGCTTCTTACCTGTCTCAAAGGAATATCAGAAGGGTGAATTAGATAATGCCTTCAAAAAGGTACTTTTAAACAGTGCCATGGAAAGAGAAAGTGCTATCATTATTGTCATTTGTTATAGACAATTGTGTTATCGTGTCACTTGTTTTTCTTGGAAAAACTACCTTTCCATCAAAAAAAAAAAAAGCCAAAAAGAAAATATACTTTAAAAAAGCATTTTATAGATTTAAAAATGTATTTGTGGCTAGGTGGACCATTCCTTCTCCCTTCCTCCCCCCCTAATCCGTCCAACCCCATGGGACCTGAGATTTCTATAGTCAAGGTTGGAAAAAGAACCCACAGGCAATACGTAAGCAGAAAACAGTAAAGGATAAAATCACAGGAACTTAGAAGAGGAGACCTTTGACAGCGTGTAAATCACACTCTTGGCGAAAGCAGCGGAAGGCTGACCCGGAAAGCTTAAGCAATGTTCTAATAGTTCCAGTCAGCTCGGACCAGAGCCATGGTAGTCCTCGAACATGACCAAACGGCCAGCAAAGGAGGAAGTCTCCCACCCCTGTCTCGGCATCACCGCGCATGGTCCCAGAACCTGCCTCGTGCTCAAGTTCACGGAGAGCGTATCCAAGACCTGAGACTCCACGGCATGAGGGTTAGGAGTCAGGACCTTCGGGTCCGGTGACCCGGGCTCCTTTCTAACCCCACTCTACTCCCTGGCTGGTTAACGTTGGACAAATAACCTCACCAAGCTTAATTTCCCTCTGCTGTGAAAGTGGATATTACCAGGGCCTACTCACCATAGGGTTGTTGGAAGGATTAAATGAGACTACACAGGCAGTGTTTAGCACAGTGTCTGATGATAATTGTTGCTTTTAATGTCTCTGGATAGTAAAATTAAACGAGGATTAGATGAGAAAAGGCATATAAAGTGCTCGGCACGATGCCTGACATCATAAGTATTCGACAAATACTGGGAAGTATTACTACTTCATACTCCCACGCAAGCATTCATTTAACAAGGATTTGCCGTGTCCTCCATAGGTGCCAGGAACTATGCTATGTCTCCGGGATTCCAACCCCTAAGCTCAACTTGCACATAATCAAATGGAAGAGACGGACATGTGGTCCAACAAAGGCTCTAAGGAGGCGGGGGCGGGGGGAGGGGCAAACTAAGCCACGGGCCCAATTCCTGCCTGTTTTTGTACAGTCCGCAAGCTAAGTGGTTTTTAGGTTTTTAAATGTTTTGGGGGGAAATCAAATGAAGAAGAATATTTCGTGACATATGAAGAGTATATGAAATCCAAATCTCAGTGTTCATAATTAATTTTTATTGGCACGCAGCCACGCTCATTTGGATATTGTCTAGGACTGCCTACACTCTATGAGAGCCAAGCCGAACGGCTACGGCAGAGACCATATGGTTGGCAAACCCAAAGATGTTTATTCTCTGGCCTTTTACAGAAAAACTTGCCAGGCTTTGCCCTAAGTCTTGGTAAATATTGCCACGCACATGAGTGCTTCATGAAGGATGCTATCGGGCAGTGGTTGGGAGATGTGGGGAGCCCTAACTCTTTTTGGGGAGCTTCACAAAGGAGCTAAGTCTTAAAACATGAGTAGGAATTTGCCTGACGGGCAGATGTGGCCCAGAATTATGGCAGAGCAAGGCAGGTTCTGGGAAAATAGCAAGACGCCGGGTGTGTCTTTCAGCCCATCCCGACGCCGGTGGCCCAGCGACACCCAGAGACGCCACAACTACATGTTCCTGGGCAGACGCGTGACAGGTTTGCACCCGTCCGGTTGCGCCAGAACAATTCTCTTCTCTCTGAAACGTCTCGTAGAACGATCGATCCCTCCGAGGCAGGTTCTCAAGTTCCTGATGAAAATGAGATTTAATGGCCTCGTTATGAAGACACGCCACCCTTGTGTGTCCACGTCTGGTCTCATTAGCATGTGTGACAGGATGAATCTGTAACTGTGGCTAGTGTTTACTGTAGGTGTTAAAACCATACTTGGCTACAGAGTTTTAAGGAACACTGACCCATGTACTCCGAGGACAAAAGTAGAGAAAAAAAACCATGAGAGAAGGGCGGGACTTGGCAGATGGCACCCAAATGGCACTTGCCACCACGGAATAGGTGTGAAAGCCTCTTGGCCCTGGGGTCAGAAGGCGAGTGGCCAAGACGACCAGGGACTTTCCTGCAACACGAGGAAACCGCAAATGCCTCGAGGCCCGTGGCCCAAGGCCGGCTTCACTCAGGAAAAGCAGCCGACGGGTCCGCCCTTATAAACTCAGAGGGTGCCATAAACCCGGAGCCACGTGACAGAAACGAAGGAAGACAGAAACCAAATGTGAAATCTATACTTAAAAAAAAAAAAAACATTTAAAAAAAATAAGCAAGTATCAGTTCACCTTCTCCTCCCTGACTTGGAAGGGTCGGTGAAACGGCTGGCCAACTGCCCAGGGCAGCTGTATTTGCCGGCCCTTCCCACTGTCACGTGACAACGGTAGTTCGCCAGAGCCGAGCTGGGCAGCGGTCTCCAGTGATGAGGGAGGCAGGCTGTGTATCTCCCCTCTGGGACAGCCCCTTAGCTGCCCCTAAGCAGCATGACTTGCATCCCGTTTTGTAGGCGGCGTTGATTAAACAAATCTGGCCTTCATTACAGCCATCGGGGCGGAGGGGCTGGGCCAAGGAGAAAAATCCAAGTCGCATCCAGCACACACTGCTCAAAACATCTCCACTTGCTCCCGACTCCATCTCTTCATGCCTGGCTCCCCCTCCCCTGAGATGGTACCCGTCCAGAAGTCTCCACGGTACCAAAGAAAACAGACTTTGGCCGGCATCCCCTCCAGGTCAGCAGAGATGTCCAGACACATCTGCACACCACCAGGGGACACTACTTGTGTCCTTTCCTGGGAAGCTACACAGCCTCTGAGAAAATAAATTGGAAACTTCGATTCGTCCAGCCCCCAATTCATTATCTATGTTGGACAGGCCCGAACCGTGCACAGAAGCAAACCAGGACCTCAGCGGTGGGCACAAAAATATCACTTACTGAGTGACCCTGGATGGGAAGACATTAGGCGGCTCGAACTGCTGAGATCAAAACTGAATGCACACGGCATATTTATCATCCTCCAAACAACATGCACACCATAAATCAGGCTCTAACACTTGGTAGAAATGCTTTGAGGTACAAAGTACCTCGTTACTGTTGTTACTATATTCTTCACCCACAAACGATGTATTTTCTTAAATACAAAGCCAAAGGCAGCAAACCACTCGACTAAACAGAGAAATGCTCTTAGTGCAACCAGTATTCTCGATGCTACCAAAGTCCAATAAAATAGAGGGAAATAGACTTCCTTCGCCCTCAATAGAGAGAAAGTGCAGAAGTTTGAGAAAAGCTGAGGAACCCACTTACAACCTCTTACAACAGTAATCGAACTACCTGCTCTTTGTAAAGAATGACTATATCTAAATCTCCTTCAACCAAAATGAGGAATGCTGTTCTTTTAATATGTATATGTGTGCCAAAAGTATACATAGCCTTACACGGTAAACAAAATTGTGCCAAACACACAGTAAAGTCTCTGCCCTGAGGACCTTTACAAGCAAACCTATAAATAAAACAGGAAGAGAAATTGCAGATGAAGCCTTGGGAATTGGAGGTGGGACGTGGCCGTCAGAATATGGGCTGCCTCTGGTTTCAAGAATGTACAAGGACGGACTTATAGAAAGGAGAACAAAGCGTGAACAAAAAAGGGAAAAGAGACAGAGGCCAGTGGGAAAGCGAAGGCCTGGCACTCCCATGGGGCTCCATCGCTTGGGCCCATGTTCAAGTGAGTCCTTCGCAAGGTGACCGAGAGCAGAGACGGGGATTAGTTGCAGGCGGTGGCCGAGGGCATGGTCTTTGAGATGAGAGTGGGTTTAAATCCTGGCTCTGACAGGACTGTGATTTGGATCAAGGTCCTTAATCACTGCTGTAAGCCTGTTTCCGTATCTGATGGGGTAACAATGGTATAGTACTTAAGACCCATTTCAGGAAGATTAAATGAAATAGTGAAGAAAGCGCAGTGCCGAACACACAAAAAAAGTTCTAAGTAAATCTTATCTATACTATTTTTTAAATAAATATATTTGTCCTCATCTTGAAGAAAAAAGGAAAAGGTTGCGTGTGGTGATGGAAGTACTGACGTGTCCGAAAGGACTCAGTTTTGGGGTCAGCACCAGGAAAGTCATCTAACTACTCTAGAGCCAATTCCTTCAGAGGAGACAAAGATATTAGACTGAACTATCCAAAATCTCCTTTATATCCTTGAAATAATGCCATGACGCTGAGATGAAAACCAGTAGGTTCCTATCTAACTCACATTGGTTCCCAAAATGCCAAGCACCATATGGGCTCCCTTGCTCTCTGTAATCTACATTCAGTGTTGCCACAAATGAAATCACGCCTCCTGAGACACAGCTGACAAATTTAGACTAGAGTGTGGGTGTTTGTCCTGTTCCCTGGCAAGAGCATGAAAAGGGGTCAACTTCTTTTTTCTTATACTTCAATGTCAATCCCAAGAAGCCCAGGCTCTCTTTGTTCTGAAAGCCACCTGACTTTGGCACTTCTCCAGGGATGAGGTGGCAACCATTACCTTCTACCTCTGGAAAGATGCCCCAAGCCTTGGAATTATGGAAATATATCCAATTTACTTTGTGAAGTTTTCCCAAATCTGATACCACTGAAATAAAAAAATACAATGTTTACTCTGAACAACAAAAATGAGATTGGAAGTGCCTAAGCATTTACCATAAAAGGAATCATGGAAAAGAATCTTTTCTAGGAAAATATCTAACAATGAGTGACCTCTGAAGCCCCGGGTTATGGTTCTGAGTGGCAAATATGCAATGTCGAAATATTTCTTCGTTTGCATTTCTCATAACCATCAATGCAACATTCCGGCTCTTTTGATAAGAGCTAGATATCGTTTCGTTTCTTTAGTGATTCACGAGCATCTGAAATCATGTAACAAAGAGTGATATGAAATGAACATATGAGATTCGTCTGAAACCCCATTGTGTTTAGCAACAATACTGCTTAGAGCAATCCCTCTGGTATAAGAGCACACGCGATATACTTACACAACAACGTGCAGCAGCCGCGATGAACAATGCGAGTGATTATTTAAGCCGCAGGTGTCAATGCTGCCTCACCCCCACCCCCCCCCCACCCCGGTCCTCTGGCTGGTCCCCCTGGAACACGGCTCATTTCTATGGAACCCACACTCCTCTGGTTGCATGCATTGCTTCTCTCACATATAAATTAAACCAGATTCCCTACCAGCCAAAGACAGACAGCTCAGGAACTAAGGGAAGACCAACTCTGCGCATCTCCACTGCGCTTATAATAGATGCTGGGTTTTGTTCCATTACAGTTACTGAAGAGCAGTTCCAATTTTTGAGATAGAATACAGAAAATAAAACGGTTGTATCATACTGTTTTATCATAGTGACAAAAAAACAACAATATGGGTTTAAGTCAGAATCTGGGTTTCCAACCTGGCTCCACCTTTTATTATCTATGTCTGAGACAGGGTCGGCGCATCTGTAAAATAGGACAGGCCAGTCCCCTCACTGGACCATCTTGAGGATTAAGTAAAGTAATTTAGATCAATGAAAAAGCACTAGGCAAATACTAGTGTGACTCTATAATCAATACCACCTCAAATCGTTCGTGGCAAAGGGCCGAATGATTAAATGGATGGAGATTATCGACAGATTGCTGACGATGACAGAGAGAAGACAAATGATAGATGATGATTGATAGATGGATGATAGATAGATAGATCGATCGATCGATAGATAAGGCAGAGACAGAGATAGAACTTAATTCCCAGTACCCCTATGATATTTTACCACTACTAACTAAACATTAAGTGTCACGGAGTTTCTGCATCTGGCCGTGCAGTTCGCGGCCTGTGCCAGGGCGCCCCTGTGGCCGGGGGGGGGGGGGGGTGAGTAAGAGCACATAGCCCACACTCCGCTCACGAGGGGCATGTCCTGGCACGGGACCGTGTCTGCCTGGTGGTAGGGACACCTCTTTCCGCTTTTCACGGAGACCTCCTATGCATTAGCAGCGAGCCTGACCGGAACTATTGCATTAAGTCCTCGGACCCTTATGAGAGAGAATATTGTCCCACTCTCATGAGTTAGAAAACTGAGACACAGAAAACTGACATGAACCACCGAAAGGAATGAGGCATGACTTACGGTCTTAGGACAGCTCAGCCGATGCAATGTCTAGTACACAAGAACGGAACTTCTGAATAAGTGATTAGACTGATATAAGCTGGACAAGACTCGACAAAGACGCGACCGCAGAGGTTCAACGTCACACTCTACTTGTTTCCATGAACAGATTCTGAATCCACGAAAGGGGACGGTCCTGTTAAGAACCTACAACCCAAATCTAGGACAGGTGCAACCTCTACTACATACTACACAATAACACAGGTCTTCCCATTAAAATGCTTCCGGGGTAAGTAGAGGAAACAGACACAGAGCTAAATAAACAGTGAAGCATTAACAGGAATCATGCCGGAAACACAATACAATGTGTTTTCTGATTTGTACCTCTAAACTGATGGAGGGTCCAGATCAACGCTCTCAAGATAAGGTGATGTGGAGCCGGAGACCTGATAGGATAGGAAGTTGGGAGGGTGGCCCTGAGGCTGATGTTCGAGAACTCTCTGTGGTACGTCTGTCAGAGCGCACTGGCTGACAGAAGCCACCGAGGTGGGGCGGGCAGCCACAGCACCTGCATTCGGCAGCTGGAGGCAGGCGCCAAAGACCCAAGGAATGCAAGTTGAAAGTTCAACGGGACAGATTAAAGCCTGTAAATCGGACAGATCGATATCAAAGAGCCATGGATGGAGGAAAATTGGAGCTAAAAGAAAATAATGGTAAAAAATTAAAAAAAATGACGACAAGGTAAGGTATGGCATGACGTTTGCCAAGGGGTCTGGCCAGAGGAAGGCGACATATTTGACTCTGAGCTTTCTGGAAGCCAATGGAAAAATGGGAGAAAGACCCAGAGCTTCATGGGCTCGGCTGACATTTTCTTGGTAGTAGCACGTTAATTCCTAGTACAAGATCTGACACAAATTCTTCCCGTGGGTCCATGTAGTAGACTGAACCAAAAATGGCAGGAACAAAAACAAAACAAAATGGAAGGAACAATATTTTCCATCCTACATGGTTTTCCAAAACCTGGTCATTTCCCCACAAGATGCGGAGTCCTTTACCGCAAGGCTATGAAAGGCAGTACAGCCCCCTCCTGGCTCTCTATTTTGGGACACTTGCCTTGGGAGTCCTGAGCCAACATGTAAAGAGTCTGGCCACCTTGAAGCTGCCACTCTGGCGAGGCCACATGACGGAGATGAAGAGAAGCGCGCCCCGGGCAGGGCCGCGTGGGGCGGGGTGGGGCGAGCCGTCTCTGCCCGGCCCTGACCCGACTGCAGATTTAGGAGCAAAAATAGTTTTGTTTGTTGCTTTCAGCGACTGTGTTTTAGGGTGGTTTGTTGTGTAGCAATAAATAACTGGAACCATTTAAAGAGAATTTAAAAACTGCGACAAACGATTCTTCACGATATCTGGGTGTCAAACACTCATGGGGCTCGGGGCTGTTTCTCCAGGGGCTCCCCGCACAGGCCAGAGCCAGAAGCCGGCGTTCCTCCCCACGAGACCACCGCGTGGAGGTCTGAAACAGAGCAGTCCGGACGCCCCTGAACTTCCCGGCACATCTTCAGGGGCCCGAGTGCCAGTCCTGCGATGCGTCCCGCCCATCAGCAACCTTTCTCACACACAGACACACTTCAGAGATTCTTCTTAAAGGCCATTTAACTTTCACAGACAACATCTTCAGCAGTCCCCTGGTGGAGGCTCACATGTATGTCATGGCAAACTCCGGGATAACCTAGACTCTATTATTTTTTTTAAATCAAGGACTTCAAGGTAAACCAGAAATACATTCAAGATATCTGCTAAGTGCTCAGACTGGATGTGCAGAACCCAACAGCATTGTCTGAAGGGCAGAGGATTGCTTCGGACGCCTGGTTCCTTCCCGGCCCTCTCTCTGATGTTGCTGTTAAGCTCCCATAATTGGCAAGCTCTCCGCGTCGCAACCGACCAAGGGTCTACCCAGGAAAACTGTGACCAACTGAAGCTCTCCATGGCATACTCTCCTGCTTACTGCTCTTCTACAACTTGCACTGTATGGCAATATTTTTTTTTTTAGGAAAAGGAGGCATGTTCTTAAACACCTGCCTCAGGGCCACCCTGTGGAAGCTGGCAGAGAGCCCGAACATCGCAGGATATTGTCATAGTTTAAAATGTGAGCGTGGACTCAGGTGCAGAGAGCCTGGTGTGATTCCTGCTCAGGCCTCTCCCTAGCTGGGTGGCTTCGGATTCCTCCTCTATAATAATTAAGAGTACGTACCTCATAAAGGAGCAAGGGTGAAATGACTTAAAAGCCTTTAGAACAATGACTGGCATCGGAGGAGTGCTTTGTAAGTGTTCCCTGCTGCTGCTGCTATGGCTACATATAATTAATGGGCACTCGGTGAAGTTTGTTGAGTGAATAAATGAGTGAATGAACACCACTTAACTGTGCGCTAGATTCTCCCTTTTGTATATATTCCTATAATTCTTCTACTCCCCAGCTTCATTTACCTTCATTTTTGAAGACCTCATCCTTCCCAGGGCTACAGGACTCTTTCATAATGTCAAACTGAAGATTTAGCTATATAAATATTTTGTTTGTTCATTATTTGGTATTTCAGAACCCCAGACTCAGGTCCTCTTGTCCCGTGCGATCTCGGTGTTTTAAATGAAACTAGTTCGTCCGCAGTAAGAATATATTGAACAGTGCATAGAGTCTGCCTTTCTCTGTTACTTGTTCAGACTTCTCTCTTACTCACGTGTCATTCCGTGCTCTTCCCAGATCTCTGATCACGTGCCTCCATCCATGGCTCTTTGATATCTATTGCTCTGATTCACAGGCTTTGATCTGCCCTATTCAACTTTCAACTTGCATTCCTGGGGTCTTTGCTGCCTGTCCCCACCTGCAGAATGCAGGTGCTGTGGCGGTCTGCCTCCCCCTCGGTGATGCCTGTCAGCCGGTGCGCTCTGACAGATGTACCACAAAGAGTTCTCGAACACCAACCTTATCGAATACATCACCCTAGACTCTAATTTGGGGAATATGAAATGAAACGAAAGTCTTGGAAATTATAGGAAAGTCTTAGGAAAAGTGTGAGTATACCTAGCATCTGGGGGCACCAAGGTGGGTTGCTTTATTTTTGCATTAAATAGAACGTAAGGCTCTTGAAAGATCTGGAATCATTCAGAAAAGCCAGATGAGGCTTGCTCACACAGACGCATTCACACATACTCCTTGTTCTTTCCCTTCCATTCTAATTTATATGCAAACAAACACGCACACCTGCCATCTAAGATAATAAATATCGAACGTTCTAAAATATTAGAATATGATTGCCAGAGCTAGTAAGAGCTTAATAGCCATCATACGTCCAACCCAGTCTTAAGTCTTAAGGAAATAAATCGATTTTTAGTAATATATATCAGTAAATCCCAAGTCTCACTCGATCTCGATCTTCCCTCTTTTCATCTAACACCGCATCCTCTTGAAAGTTCAGTCAGACCTTCATTCAGTGCCACTTCCTCCAAGAAGCCTTCCCTGATCCCCCTTTCCAGGGGCACGCCCGCCACTCTCTCTCCTTCCACAGCTCTACCTACTCTTCATGGCACTGATCACCAACTGACATGTCATCTTTACTTTGTCTCTCATCTTACATGCATGCTCAAGGAAGGCAAAAGCTTTTATTCACCCAGTGCCTAGAGCAGCACCTAGGATTCAATAATAATTCAATAAAAATTTGTTATGTGAGTATACATGTAAGATAAATTAAAGAATCAGGAACTAAATTATATATGCAGTACACAAACACATACCAACTATGTGTAAACACACCGAAGGTAACAATAACATCAAAATTGTCACTGATGGGGTTGTGGCTGTCTTTTTCTGTGTTCTAAATGTTCTAATGTAATTGATTACTTTTGTCAGTGAGCTGTGTATCTAGGGTGTTGTCAAGGCGGCCAGCTTGCGACAAAGAACTCTCACGTTGCACGTCAGTGAATTCACAGGGCTGTGGAACCTTATATTCGACTTTGCAAGTTCGAATGGTTGATTTTTTTCACAGCTGAGAGTAGACCATTCTTCTTTGGACACACTCACATTAACCATGCCTGCTATATAAAGACTAATATATAAACCCAAATGCAAATCATGTCTTTAAAAACAAGAAACTTAATTACCAAGGGGACCTCAGTTGTAAACCATTGACTTAGTGATCATGGAATCAGATCGACAGTACTTGGCTTTAAAAACCTGATGTTTAATGGCATTGATCATTCTATATGTGGGCTTGGAGACTGTGATCACCTCGAAAAAGCTGCTTCTGTCCCCAGAGAGATGAAGTCTGTCAGCCGGGACTCCCACAGGTCAGAACTGGGACATAACGGCAAGTCTGCGCTCGCGACTTTGATAACTTCCACCGCTGCCCACCCACTTCCTTTTCTGATTGATACGTTTTTTCCTATGATGTATTAATCCAACTTAACTCATAATAGCTTTTTGATGAGCTAATAGAGCCAGTCTTGTATTTTACTTGTGGCTTCTGGACCTCGGCAATATTTATATTAGTCATGTTTTGCATACAGCTAAAGTCATTATGCTTTAATTTTATAGATAATTCCCAGAAACCCAGGAGGACCTTCTTTCACTGTTGCCTACATTCAAATTATGAAAGTAATTTCTAAATTCGGGGAAGTAAATAATCCGTATTAGTAAAAGTTTCTTTGTAAATCAGGTTTTAAAAATACACGAATGCTTCGGAACTTGTAACGGGGTCATAGCATGAATCTGAGCTGTGCGCTCCTAAAAACTTAGTGCATCTGGGTATTGCAAAAGCATGTGGTGGGACAGGCTCACTGGGGATCTATTTTGATGATGATCAAGGTCCTTTCTAGAAAAGAGCTCATCCTCAGGACAGAGTCGATGGCCCCAGCCTGGAAGGGAGAAGTGAGTAAGAGCGTACCATGTGACTGTCACTCAGACTCTTCTCCAGCCCGTACCCCTGGTGGTGCTGATAGGAGCCAAAATACTTCTTTCTCTGAAGACTGCCTGGGACTCTCAGTCTGTAAAACAGCAGCGGCAGCGATGACTACGTGGTGGTGGCGGCAGCTTTGTGCACGCTGTCACCAAGAGTAGGGACTGCGTTAATGCTCTAGACATTGAGGGGACAGAGGTCAGCGCCCTCATCGCCAGGCATGGAGTAGCCTGAACGTGGGCAGCTGTGGTGCCTTGGGTGGGCACTGGTGATACAGCTGAGTCCGACCTCTGCCATCACTGGAGTCATTAATACAGTGAACCAGGAGAAAAGACGTTATGGAAGTTTACATGACACAGGCATTTCTAGACTATTTTACCAAATTTGAGAGGGCTGAATTTTTTAACAGACCAAATAAGAACAGGTACAGAAATATTGCTTTGTAACTGTTGTTTACAACATCCCATAGCAAGGTAGGCGTGGCCTGGGAAAGGTGGTTTCCATACCTAAAAGTTAACGTTTCAGTTGGATGTAATCATTTTTCTTATGGAAAATGATTCATTCTCAGATAACAGAAGACCAAGTAGTCACTATTATCCCTATTAAAATCAAGCTATATCTAGGTTTAAAATCGTCATTTTTAAATTAAAAAAAAAAAGTTTTAAAAATGCAGAATAGTACAATTGACATAATAAATACTTATTTCCGCCACTCGAAATGAACATTAAAATTTTGCCGCAGGTGTTTGGGCTCTTTGTCTTTGAAGAAATAAAGCATCACGTCAAGGATCCTGTAACCTACAATCTCTTCTCCGCTGTCATTCCCAACCCTCACGTTCCATCCCAGGGAGAAATCACAGGCTTGGTTTGTAAATACACAACAAATACTATCGCACGTTATTTACGGATATGTAAGTACGAAGCGAAAGTATGGAAATAGGGAACAGACAGGTAGGAAATTAAGGTTTTAAAATAAAAGATGGAAAGAGAATGTTTTATCCTCCTGATAAATATTGTCAACTATAAAGGACATGACTTCTTGTGAATTCAAGGAAAAATAATCCACGGTGGTGATACACTTTGTGGGAAAAAAAAAAAAAAGTATTACAAAACCACGATCTCACTCTTCCTTTTCAGTCGTAGCAGAAAGGAAGGACCTGGGAACCAGAGATAAGACAGCATTTTCTCCTTCCTGCAACTCTTCCTTTTCAGAAACCAAAGAGAGGAGGAGATTAGGAGAGACCCGCAGGCATCTCTGAGCAGTGAGTAGCTGCAGGTACCATATCAGCCAGGCCTAAAGGACAAAGCAAAGCCTTGGACAGGCTTTTGATTCCAAGAGGAGAAATTCAAGGTAAGCAACAAAAAGCATTCTAATCAGGGCCTGCATGTGCTTGATGATAATAAATAGACATACCTGTAAAGTTAGTTTAAAAGCTACTCAACATTTTCATAATATTTCTATAGTCTTTATTTGCTTTAAGAGTGACTATAAAGTTTTGTTTAAGTACAGTAAGTCATTAAAAGCATTCAAATAAGATCTACGATCAAAAAGCAAAAATAACGTACAAATTAGGAGTTATATATCTGGGTCAGATTTCTAACTGAACAAGGAGATTAAACCTGTTATTTATCTCTGCTCCTTCTTGAAATCCAACCAATATTAATATTAAAGGAATAAAAAAAAAAAACTATGTTAACGCCCACATCCTCAGAGCATGATGGGGCTTAGCCACTGACCCTACACTGAGGAGAGAGAGTACGAGTCTCCCAGAAAGCAAACCACAGGAAACGAGAGGGCAGACACGAGCAGAAAAAAAAACATACCGACAACATTCTGGAAGCTAGAATAGAGGGGGACTTGGCTAACGGCCTTAGTCAGAGAGAGACGCCTGCAAAGTACTGCCGTGGAGGGGCCGGAGATAAAGATAAGAACGAACCTCTTCACTTTGAAGAATTCCAGAGGAACTCAAAATTGAGAAGTGCTGGGAGGCGAAGCTGACTGAAAAATAACACCATTTTTTTTTTCCCAGTTGAGTACAGTTAAAATATAGATGCAGGAGCTGGACAGCTGGAGATCAAAATATCCCTTGTAATGTGGAAACTTACATTGGATCCTGGACCAGAAAAAGATTTGTGGAGAAACTGATAGAATTCAAATAAGTTCTGGGGATTAGTCTATTGTAATGTCCTGAATCTCCTGCTCAATCTTTCAATCTCAGAGGTTACGAAGACCTTGACATTAGAGGAAGCTGGGTGAAGGCTATAGAGAAATGCTCTGTACTATTTCTGCAACTTACCCATAAGTCTAAAATCGTTTAAAGTTTTTTTCAAGTTAAATATCTCCTTTAACACAGATAAAGCTCTTATTAGAAAACCTAGCCCATTTGCATGAGTCAGATAAATATGCTGACTCCTATCCTGAATGAGATTCACTCAATCATAATCACAAGCAAGGATGGGCAGGACAGGACAGAGCCAGCAGGCCCTAAGGGGACCAATGGACAAAAGTTGCTGAGAACACATGCTCTCTATAGACAGGCGAATCTTAAGTTTAAGATCTTAGGACATCGTAAAGAAAGATGAGAAGAAAGGGCAAGCTGTGCCTGCCCGATTCTTCTCCCATACTGTCGGATGAAGTCATTCCTTGTCGCCTAGGGAGGACTTAGGGAAGGAGAAGAAAAAATTTAGGAATGTTATCCTAATGCAGAGATCTCAGATATTTTGTTCTCAAGATCCTTTCATACTGCTAAGAATTATTGAAGACCCAAAGGGCTGTTGTTCATATTGGTTATATATATTGATATTTGCCACAAAGCTGGTACTTCTTAGATTTATTAATTCGTTTAAGTTATATTAATAAATTCAATACACGTTAACGTGAAAACACATTTTAAGAAAGAAAATTATATATTCCAAAACAAAAACAGAGTGAGAAGAGTGACTTTGCTGTACATTTTCACAGGTCTCTGTAAGGCCCGGCTTCATAGAAGACCACCGGAGTCTCCTAGCTGCGGCTGCTTCGACCTCTTGTGATGTCACACATCACGTTGCCTCTGGAAAGTTCTCCCATAGGCTCACAGGAGGCGGTGAGTGAAAAGGGCAAAGAATCAATTAGTATTATTATAAAAATCCTTCTGACCTTCAGGACCCCAAGACCACACTCTGAGAACCACTGTTCTGATAGACGCCCCTCTGCGTGCAGTCATGGCAAAATGAATGTCCCCAAAACAGGAGACGGCCAGCACCTGAGAAGCCTGGAGGAAGGGCGAGTGTCAACGGGGGCAGCGGTGGTTGAAAAGCCTGTCTAGGAAGCAATTAAAAACGCCTCCCCTAGCCCTCGTCTTAGCTTGCACAATCAGGTGACTCTCTCTCTCCATACTGGCAATTTACTGAGTGGCTAAACACCAGACAAGCTGCAAACGCAACAATGCTCTTCTAAAATAGGAAAACTGGGTGAAATCACGCATAAGGTGTGACGAGTTCCCCCACTTCCCCTGCCCCAATCGGCAATTAGAATCCCGGCAGCCTAGATTATTATCCATCCTCCAACACGCACACCCTAAAAAAAAGAGATTGGGTAATTTTTCTCTGAGGAAACTGAACAACCCAAGAAAGAAAGACCTATAAATACTGAGAGTTGGGTGATCCATCAATGAAACAGCACCAACCAATTACCCTAAATTAAAGCCCACGGCCTGACAAGTCCCGCCTCTGCAGACACAGCTCCAAGCAGCTTTTGACACGTCACTCTTCATTGCTAAGTGACAGTCCAAGATCACTAAGCCAGACATCCGCAGAAAACCATCCAATGAGGAAAAATATAGACAAAAATAACAGAAGTGGAATGACAGGACAAAGTGTTAAAAAGAAAAAGGAATATTCGTCAAAGAACTTCTGAGACGTTGAAAACATAAAAGCAGAAAATTAGAAATCAATAACAGCTTTGGCAGATGAAGTTGAGAAAATCTTTCAGAAAGTAGATCAAAGAAAAACCGGGGGAAAAAATAGAAAATATAATACTTAGAAAACCAGAGAATCAATACAGATTAAATATGTAACATGTATGGACCCAAAAAAGACAACTGAAAAAATTATCAAAAAATGTCAAAATAAAAACTTCACAGAATGGAAGTGCTTGAGTTTCCAGGTTAAAAGAGCCCATCACATACTCAGGAAAACCCACGAATATATAAAGGGAAAAAAATAAAAATAAAAAAGCCCACACATAGATTTTAAACCCCAGAATACAAGGAATAAGGGGAAGAGCCTAAACGTTTTAAGAACTTCTTCACAAGAGCAGGGAGCACATGGCAACAGTGATTCAGGATGGCATCGGACTTGCCAATGACCCTAAGAACTCCCTGAGCAGTGTCTTCAAAATCCTGGAGGAAAAACGATACACACCTAGAATTCAAAGCCAAACCATCGTTTGGTGATGGAGATAAGTTGAAGACACATTCGCAAATGCCAAGTCTGAAAACAGATGACTCACAGGCGACCTTTTCCTGAACGCTACTAGAAACCGTAACCCAGTGAAAAGAAGTCATCAACCGAGAAGGGAAAAACATGGAACGCAGGTTAGAAGATGTGGCGACCGGTCTTCGAGAAGGACCCAGCTGAGCCCCTCACCCTCGCAGTCACGCTTTGCACAAAGTTCGCTCTCATCATGGACAAGGGTTGGTCAGCGTGGCCAGTAGAAAGCAGCGGAAGTAGCAAGCTATAACCTCTGAGACCAGTTTATGAGAGCTACTGAGCCTTCCATCCTGGTTGCTGTCCTGTGCTCTTGCTTGAGTCGCTCGCTTTGGAGGAAGCCAGCTGCCACGATGCGAGCAGCCCTATTTAGTAAGGGACTAGTTCCTCTGGCCAAAAGCCACATGACTAAGCCTAGAAGCAGAGATTCTGGCCCCAGTCAAGGTTCGGATGACCGCAGCCTCCTTAGAAACTCAACCAGAACTACCCAGCTGAACCGTTCCTGGATTCACGACTCACAGAAACAATAAGAAAACAAGTGTTTGTTGCCTTAAGCTGTTAAGGTCTGGGGTAATTTGTTACACGGCAATAGAGAACTAACTAAAACACAGGGCATCCAACCCAGGAGAGAAGTGAAAAAAATACCCTAGATAATGCCACACAACCAACTTAAGAGAGCACAAAGTGCAGATTTGAGCACGGAGGACATCACCCAAAAAGAACAAAAGTGACAAGTCACCTTCTGAATTTTATGGTAAAGTTATGTTCGCTTACTTTAATGCGAATATATGTTCAGTTACCTCTGCGAATACTTCCGTTTCAGACTCAAGTTTAACGGGTGCACAGAAGGTTAAGCAGAAATAAAGACGGACTGATTATCAGCTCTAGAAAAAAGGATTGTTCAAGAAAGAAAAAGTAACTAAAAAACATATGTAGCCCAACTCTGAATAATACAGGTATGTATAAAATGATAGTAATAGAGACACTGGACACTAACCCCAAAACTGTAATAATTCTACTTAGAGTATGAAAAACAAACAAAGCGTGTGTAGCAGTGTGTGGGGGGGGGAGGGGGTAGGTTGTGCGGTTTAAGAAGGCTGAAACTTAGCTTCTAGAGTAGGAACCAATAGACGATGCATAGAATGTAGAGATCAAAAACTTGCAGTGTATATTATCAAGAAATTCAAAGGTTAACACCAGGATAAGAGCTAAAGGAATTAAAAGCGGTCAACCGAGGAACAGAAATCAAGGGTAGGGAGGAATGCAGCAATATATAGCTCTTCTACCATAAGCCTTATCGTTCTCTTTGTCTTAAAAACAAACAAAATGCTTTGATTGAAATAAAAATTTAATTTGGCAGTATTTACCTCTCAGAGGACAAATTCAACAAAGTACACAATTAATAAATCACGAAATACAAAATTTTTTTGACATGCATCAGTAGCCACCAGAAGATGCCAAAAACAGAAATGTGAAGTGTGATTTCCTCTGGGAGGCAGGGCTGGGAATGGAGTTCCGATACCTACCTCTGTGTTCCAAACCACCCCGAAGCTCAGGAGCTTAAAACGAAAAGCGTCAGGACTTAGAAACACAACGATGCAGGGCTTGGCAGAAAAAGTTTGTTCCACACATCGGCTGGTGGGATGGGTCAGCTGGGGCATCAGTGACATTCCCCCAGATCTTGTGTCACAGCTACGAAGGTCCCTGAGTGCCAGGTCTCAAAGTCTGACTCCTCGTGCTCTGCCTCAAGCCCACACTAAATTTCTAATGTGGCTGTGTTCATTGACACTGTTTTGCAAACTTGCTGTCAGCCCCGAGGAATAAGGAAGAAAGTCATGGAGAGTAAAGAGAGGCCAAGGGCCATGAAAGGCGAAAGGTTATCTTGAAGGACTCCACTCTGCCCGGAGCTGAAGTCTAGAAGCCTCTACGGGAAAAGCATTGGCTATGAGAAGGTTCCCTACCCGGAGGTCGCCCTGGTTGGCTTTCCTTGAGAGATTTACACACTACATGATGATGCTGTACATGAAGCAGCCATTTCTCAGGTTGTTCCTGCATGTTTTCAAAAAGAATCACAGCCACCCAGGTCTACCTCATATCTCCGCAAGACCTGAGTCACACACTCGAACAGCTGGATGGATGCCTGTCATGACACAGGCCTGCCAAGGGACAAGCAACTCTAAATCAAGTCTAAATCTAAATCACTGATACTGTCCCAAGACAGAAAGAAGTTGGGCTCCTTCGTCTCTAAAGTCCAGCGACTGAATCAGGCTGGGTGACTTTTAAGGTTGGATGCTGACATTCTGACGTTTTTTCAGGGCTGCCTCTGAGAACACCCCATTGCTTTGACGCTGGGTAGTGAAAACAATATAGCATATTACAGTATGTGTAATGGGTCTTTCTTACTGAGAAAAGAGCCCATTTTAACACAATTTTACTTCCTGTGACTTATGGTGACTTCAAAACTGGTTTTTTGGATTTTTTTTTTTTTTTTTTTTTTTTTTTTTTGCTTTGCTTCTGTCTGAAACTCTACTATAGTAATAGGAGAAAATGTAGACAAGGCTAGAGGTTTTCTATTCCCTCTGTGAGTCATGAGTGACAATTACAACTGAGAAGAAATACGGCAAAGATGGGGTAACACCGAGACCTAACCCTCGTCCTCTCGAAAGCCGTTTTCTAGACTTACTAACGTTCTCGCCATCAAAGACGTTTACATATAATGAAACGACCAAAAAAAAAAAAAAAAAAACCCAAAAATCAAAAACAAAAAAAAACCTAAATTTGTTTAAGCCTCTTCTTTGGTTTACCTTCCTTTGTTCAGACCCTGTGAGATGTCTACTCTTTTATATGTGTATTTAAAATTTTAAGGGCATTGTTAACGTGACATTTCTAAATACACAGGGGGATATACGATATGGAAATCAATAAATCAAGAGCTGCCATTAGATTACAGAAGACAAAAAGACGTTTCCACCAAGACGCCAGGGGACTTTTCACCTCCAAACGTCTGTGCCATCCGTCTAATCAGGGAATGCTGAGGCGGTGTGTTGCAGGCACTCTTCTTGCCCCCGGGGGGCCTGGCGGTGCTCTGATGTCCCCTGCTGCTACGTGAGGGGTCTCCAAGTTTAGCGGCTTAAAAAATAACCACTACTTTACTATCATGCGGCACAGTTCTGGAGGTGGACTAGGAGAACCCAGGCAGTCGTCTCTTGGGGTCTCTGAGGCAGCTGCCATCAGGTGGTGACAGAGCCCGGAGTTATCACAAAGCCTTCCTCAATCACATGGCCAGCGGTCGATGCCGGACCTCAGCTGGGGCTGTCGCTTGAACAATTCAATGTAGCCTCTTCTCGCAGCCTGGGGTTCTTCACGGCACGACAGCTGGGTTCCAGGACTGCGGCTCCCAAGAGGACCAGGAGGAAACTCTATCAGCTTTTATGAGTTAGCCTTGGAAATAACACAGCGTCACTTCTGTCAATAGTCTCAGGCCTGTCAAGATTCAAGGGGAAGAAGCAGACCCCACACACGCATCTCCCAACATAGATGTGTCAATGTCACATTCTAAGAAGACAAAGCTCTTGTTGGGGCCATCTTGGAAAAGTCAATCAGCCGTAAGAAGTAAACGAAAATACAAAGTCTCTGCCCTCACACGTATGCTTAGGGGCAGGAGAGCCTGGCAACAAACGTATCAAGAGACAAATACGGGAAATATCGGGTGATGATCATTTCTATGAAAAATAGGGAAAGGATGGGTTTTTGAGGGTATTCTCTCTTTTATGGAGAGTGGTCACAAAAGCCTTCTTGATAAGGGGCCGTCTGAGCCAAGATCCTGGGGCAGCTGAGCAGCTGAGCCACACAGACCATGGAGCAAGAACACCCCGGGTGAGGGGAACGGCCCCTGCAGAGGTCGCAAGGGGAGAGAGTACTCCTCTCTGCGAATGACCGGAAAGCCACTCTGATTGGAGCCGTGGCAAGGGCTGGAGGAGGCAGAGAGGTTGCCGGGGACCAATCTCACAGGGCCTTTGCTACGGTGAAGACTGTGGACTTTGCTCTGGGTGACAAGGGAGGCCATGAGGGGTTTTTCATAGGGAAATAACCAACTTGACTTGCATTTTAATAGGATAACTCTGGCTGCTGTGTGACCAATAGAAACAGGGCAGCCAAGTCTAGGGTGACAATGGGAGATCAGATTAAAGACTTTTGCAATCAGCCACGTGTGAGGTGATAGCACCTCGGACAGAGTATTACCTGTGGAGGTGGTAAGAAATGGGCAGGTTCTGATGCTAAAAATATCTAACACTTTTTTTTGTTTTTGTTTTTTTGTTTTTTTTGTTTGTTTGTTTTTGTTTTGTCTTTTGCATTTGGATAACATATTTATTTATCTAGATATTCAAGCCTGGGCTTAAATAATGCGTTGAAAGAGAAAAATGCATCGGTTATCATGGGGCTGCATATCGCAAGCAAATTTTCTTTTTATATAGTATTTGGATTATCTCAAACACTGGGAAAATTTTTCCTTCTACAACTTTAATATTTTTCTCTCCGAGGACACAGTCTAGTCCACATAGCCAAAGGGAAATGCAAAATGAAGGCAATCATCACTGAGGCCGAAAAACATTTGACTGAATTATCTTGGCCATTGAAGAAGAGTGTTTTAGGGGTCCATGTGATCGAGGTAATTTCTTCGGATTTCCACTTCTCTTTACATATGCAGATAACTAGCAGCTGAGATGAAATTCATGGTTAAGAAAAATGTCACCCCTGTGAGGTAAATGGCTTCTTGTAGTCTTGCAGTCTAAGAAAGCAAATCACTCTTCGGGGTCCCAGGGTCCCTAAAGGAGGTCACTGCCTCCCACAAGTCAGATCACATTATTCCCACAGACTCTTACGTTTGTGCCTGTTCACTGAGCACACAATAAGGACAGTTAGGCGGCTCTTAATAGATTATGGGTTATTTCCTTATTATGTTTGCTAAATGGTGATGCATCCGATCATTGTTTATCATGTAGGGAAATTTCATGAGGGCTCTCTGGCCTAGACAAATCCCAAAAAAGGATTCCCCATTTATTGCCTTATGCCATCACTGAAAGTTGAACCAATTAAGAAGTACATAATAAGCCAATTACTTGTTCCTTACTTTTCTTAATGAGCGCATAATGTGTGCCTGCTCAGATTACAGTGCACTTGATAAGAGTCTTCCCTATGCTACCACTATGATTTGGCATTATTTCATTTCTTTCAGTATCAGCGGCATCGATCCAGCAGCTGAGATTCTCCTCCGAGATCCCGCAGCAACTGAACCTGTCCTTACAAAATAATCATTCACCCTTCAAGTCCAGCATAAGGTTCAGGAGTCCGAATTGCTGAGACATGGCTGCTCAGCTAAACTAAGCTGAAGCCAAACCAGATCCTGAAGATGGGGCACCTCCCTGGGGAATCGGCTGACACTTCTAATAAGAAGGGCTTTGGGTTCTACGTTTCCAAACCCACACCACCATCTTGTAGCCACTAAAGGTTCAGCACTGTGTTCTCTTAGGCTTTTTTGGCCATGGTCCTCCACCAAGATAAAGCATGCAAATGAGCAAAACCCATCCAAGAGCAAGACTCCATCTCTGCTTTATAGGGAAATAGAAACTCTTGGGCTACTGTAAGACAACCAGCTCTAGTATCCAAAAGGAGAACAACAATATTTTTTAAAAACTATATAGAAATAGAGGAGAAAAATTTTGTAACTTTGTCAACATTTATTTTCACCAAACAACTCATTAAATCACTATAAAAATCAATGCATATGGTCGGATATGACAGTTTAAATTCCAGAAAGAGTTACAAGTCAAGTTAAACTCATAATACATAATGTAGTCTGGTGTCTCATCCATGAATTACATTTTTATTACATCCCCACTGCAAATTACCAACTTGTTCCCTGTCCCACCAATCTCCTGATTAAATGAGGCATTATGAAAATATATTATGGTGAGGGATGACTCCATCATTTGTCTCAATTATTTCAATATCCTTATTTAAAACTGCGTCACTAGAGCAGCTGGCCCAAACTGAATTGTTGACTTAGAAAAGTGATAGCAGCAGAAACATGCCGGACTTGAAGGGCAAATGATTACCTTGTAAGGACAGGTTCGATTCCTATGGAATCTCAGAGGAGGATCTCAGCTGCTGGATCGATGCCGCCGATACTGAAAGAAATGAAGTAACGCCGAATCGTAGTGGTCGCGTAGGGAAGACTCTTGCCAAGTGCTGCTATGGATAGTCGTCATCTTGCTGGGTCTAGCAGCATCTTTCTCCAATATCTGTGTGCGGTCAATACTTCTGGTGTCCCTTTTGATCACTTTAGTTTCTTCTCTTCAAAGTTATTCTTGCTATATAGGTCTTATTCCCATGCGTCCAACTGAAGGGTGTTTTATTATTCTGTGTCTTACACTGATAACGGGGCAATAACTTGTACCTATCAACTTTCCCCATAAAATGGCTTACTGTCTTGAAGCAGTGGCAATATGTCAGCTGAGGGAGTGAATCGAGTAGATATCATTTCTCATATATCAGAGACCCACAGTGCATTAGTACCTTAGAAGGAACTTACTTAAAAATTAGCCTCTTTTAGAAACTTAGATTCTAAAACTGAAGGACCCAACTGTTTCAAAATATAACTAAGTACCTATATATTGATCAATTTAATAATTTTCTTTTCATTTGGATTTTGGATTAAAGTGGTTTATTTACTTTTTCTAGTTCCAAACAAATGCATATTCATTACAGAAATTTTTGAAAATATAAAATCCTTAAAAAAATGAATGCGACAAGCACCCACCATCCTAATACCCAAAGATATGGAATGGTGACACTTTATAGTTTTCACAATGCTGAGGAAAAAAAATAGTTTATTAATAGCAGAATTTTTCTCAAGAAGAAAATCATTTTTGTTTAGGAACATATCTAAATAGATATGTGTGATTATAGATGTAAAGTCCACAAGGCTTACCTTGAATCTCTAAGGCAAGACAAAAAAATATCTAATGGTTTTCCCCTCAGAAATGGATGGGAATCGTAACCTAGGAGGAGAAAGGGGGAATTAAAGGCGAGGAGGAGTACCCTGGGCATGGCAGAAGGAAAGACCAGTATGTTTAAGGCAACCCTATCTGAAGCGTAGAAGAGGAATATTTTTATAAAAACAATGACCGCAGACCCTCTGTCCCTCCAGTCAATCTCCCTCAACCCCCAAATCTTCAGGAAAGTCTGCAATACACGGCATCTTAAATCGGTGGGATTTGGGGGAGAAAGACATTGGATCAGGGCAATAGGCAGCAGGATAACATCATTCGGGAAAAGAAACAGCATCCAAAAGAGCAAAATGCAGACTGCAAATCAGATTTGGAACCAAAATAGGAACTCACAGCCAGAAGCGATTACAAAAAAAAAAAGAAAAGAAAAGAAAAAAAGAAAAGTCACTTCCCTGGAATCCTAGAGAGAATGAAGAAACTTGAATTTTCCACTGGAACTGGGGACATAAAACAAATTTTATATAAATATCAAGGACAAATGGCCCCCAGCAAACTGGAAGTTTTAGAACTGATATCTGAGTGACACTTTTAAGATAATATGGAAGCTTTAGACAGAGATGAGGGTGATGATGATGATAATGATGATGACGACGATGCCACTTACAGGCTTAAAAGGTGGATGTGGTGGAGTAAACTACAGGGTATTCAAAAAAACTATTCAGTCGGTCAACTAGCCAAATAAAAGTCCAGTATGTGCCAGGCCCTTCCAGGTGGATAGAACGCAATCCTGATTACAGCCAGTTTTCAGATCCGGTCCCAGTAGGAGATTCCGAGCCCACTCTCCCTAGCCCCAGCTAGCTCTCTGCAAACTCCCTATTAATGAGGGAGGAATGCCGAAGGCAGTGGGGAAGGAGACTGACTAAGTTTGAATCCATTTGCATCACGACCATGGGTTCTGCTTTGAGCGCAGGTAAAAAGGAGTACGGGAATATAACCTTCGGTTCACAGATAAACCGCAGAGGTGGGGCCGACGACGGTTCAGTAATCAGGGGACGGAAAGTCACCAGAAGTTAGAAGGCTCAGGGACGTCTGGGAACTGGGAGCTAAACTTTAAAGAATGTCAATGTACGGAAAGAAGGAAAGGGAAGGGAAGGAAGAAAGATGAGGGAGGATCATTCCAGGCCGGACGACAGCTGTGACGGCATGGGAGATGGGCAACCGAGAGCAGCAACCTAACCAGACAGAAAGTCCTAGCTCAGGCTGGAAACGCGGAGGCACCTCAGACTACGGAGGCTAAAAACGAGACTGAGTTTCGATGTATGGGGAAACGGAGACCAGCGCAGATTCGTGATCGGGACCTGCCGCGACAGAAGTGCCGTATTAGACAGATCGGTTTTACCTAGTTGGACGGATGAAACGCGGTCTGGCGAACACAGAGGAGGTCGCTGCAGTAATCCGAGTTCGAAGTGACGAGGGGTGCGACTAAATGGGCTCCGCGGGGCCATCTTCTCCCATGAAGACAGCTGCACTGACCAGGCACCTGAGAGCAATCCCACCGCGGAACAGGAGCTTGGGTGCCTGCTTCTGTTCTGTTGTCCTGCATTCCAATGGACTGACAAGACCGACAGGCCTCGTAGCACGAGGTGGAGTTGGGGGGACGGGGGGCGGAGAAGGAGGTGGTGAGGAGTCACGCGGAATGAAGCATTTAAGAAGAGGAACAGCAGACCTAGTGGACTCATTTCCTGTCGCTGCTGTAACGAATTATCACAAGCCTAGTGGCTTAAACCACACAAATTTATTGCCTCATGGTTCTGGAACTACATCGACTACACGCTCTGTTCACTCATTGGCCAGGACCTCGTCTATGGTCACACTTAGCTGGGAGATGAAGGTGTGTGGACCTGAGACGGGCAGCCAGCCAGTGGTGTCTGTCACATGCCACAGAACTACTTCCTTAGAGGAAACAGGAAGCTTTCAGATGGAAACAAATCGTTGCTTTGCAATCAAGCGCCAAGAATGAGAAAAAGGAGGAGAGGAAAATTTCTTGGTATTTGATTCATTCATGGGACATGAGCAACTATTACCTAGTGAGGAAGTGGCATGTTTTCCCCCAGAGACATTTAAGGATTTTCGATTGCAGTCGAGTAATTTCTTTCCTACTAGAAAGCAAGGAAATGGACAAGGAAGTCCCCTGAGTTGCCATGTAATCCCAGTCTGCGTCTCTGGAATGTTAGGTTTCCAGCTCCTCAGAAGCTCCAATTATAGGAATGAGGCCAAGAGTGAAAAACTGCAAGATATTAAAAAAAAAAAAAAAAAAAAAAGATATTGAAATAATCCTGGGATTACATCACTGTGAATGGCTTGACATGATGTCATTTTGTGTTTGCACGGCAATCCTAGGGTCGATACTACAGGGGCTTCCTCCATAGGACACGTAAATCCAAGACGGAAATTTAAAAAAAAAAAATCACAAAATCTTTCAAGAATCTAGTTACTTAAGAGAGGATATCATCATCCCAAATATTCAGGGAAGACAGTCCAGCTGAAAGAGAAAATGTGAGTGTGTGAGTGTGTAAATGGGGGGCGGGGAGAGAGAATTGGAGAGAGGAGCAGTAAAAAGAGACAGAAGTGCTTTTTTTATATAAATAAAACTCTGAAAACACTGCATTCCACCTGTGCAGAAATCACTGAGAGCAGCGGCATTTTGCTGACCCAACAAGATATTGGTTAGCAAAGCTCCCGACTACATAAGAAGAACACACCGTCAAATTATTTAACTCGCTGTTAGCCTCAAGAAGCAGAGGCTCTTGGCAGCCTCTTTGCTAGAGAGACACAGCTCTGGTTTCTGAGCTCTCGTTCACTGCTTTCCTGCAGCAACCATTCCTTTCCACTCCTCCCTGACCCCACAGAGTCTTCCTCTTTCCACCCTCAGCTCCAAACCCCGGTTTACCCACTTCTCTTTGTCCCACAACCTGCCATCTGAAATGTGTTCACACAGACTGAATATATTCAAGTCGTTCTCTCCCATAATCCTCTTGTCCACTAGGCCCACGTAATTTACAAAGAGGAACTTGGTGAGAGTTTCAATGCAGTCTGTGCTGTACGCAACTTAATTCAATAAATATTTATTGAGTGCCCGCCTAGAATTATGCTACACCCTGTGTGGAATATAAAAGAAATATATAGCGCAGTCCCTCCCATCAAGGAGTCTGCAATATTCCTGGGAATAAAATTGAATCCTGAAGTAATTACAGGATGCAACAGAGTCTAGAGCAACGCAATAAACTTATGTAACCGAGACCAAAAATACAAGGTGCAGACAACATTACATTTGGCCCGGGCAGGCGGGATGGAGCCGCAGGGAGCCGTTCAGAGAGGATATGGAACCTGAGCTTGTCCTTGAGAGACGTGCGGATGTGGCTGAGTGCAGGAGCAGAGAAGGGCACTTCGGGCAGTGGAAAGAGTGTGAGATCGGAGCGAAGGACAGCAGGCCCGGTGTGTAAGAGGGGACGTGGAGAGGCCGGCCTCGCTAGAGAAGGGCGAGCGGAGGCCGCAGAGTTCTGTTTCAGGAAGCTGGATTCCGCCTCACGCGGGGCCTTAGCAAAGTCATTTAACTGCCGGAGCTTCAGTTACCACGGCGGTGAAAATGGGCGTATCGCTGCCAATAATTTAGGGGTGTTCTGAAAAGTAGAGATAATGTGTATAAAGTAATTTGTGGGTACAAATAGATGGAATCCTTTATGCGTTTCATTCATTTCATTCAGTAGCTATTTGTTGAATGTCTGCTCTGTACCAAACACTGTGTTCATCACTAGGAAAATGAGGACAAAAACACACAGCTCTTTCTCCAAACACGAACAGGCATAGTTTAAACCAGTAGAAGGAGCAGCAACGTAGGGTCACATACACTTGGAGTTGAAGCATGTTCCCACCATTTACTAAGTGTATGAATTTGGGCAGCTTCCTCATTCTGAGCCTCGGTTTCATCATCTATATTATTGGTCTCACACTATGTACCTTACACGTTGACTTGAGAATTAAATACAAATATGGAAAGAAACTAATACATGCCTGAGAACTGGAAGCACTCAGTAAATGGTCTAGGTTTTATAGTAGCAAGGCAGGCATGAAAAATAATCTTCTAACAAGAACTAAATGACTAGAAGTCAAACAGACACTGTTTCCACAGATGACACAGTCCCTGAACTGAGATTTAAGCAACGAATAGGACTTGCTGAGTGGCCATGTATTGGGGAGGACATTCCTGAAAGAGAAAAGAATTAGCATGCGAAAAGGTACAGGGACAGTAAAGGGACTGGCATCTAGGACACACAGCTAATTCGGTTTTGCTAGATCTTAAGTTCAAGGCAGAGAGTCCAGGAGACGAAAGTGGTCGGAGAGACAGGAGCCGAACTCCGAAGAGCCTCGAGTACCCCAGGAAGGGGTGGCGTCCGCCTGGCAGGCACTGGGGAGTCAGCGGTGAATGCTTGGTAAAGCGACAGCATCGGTTCCCTGTATCATGAAGGGGGAGGGGCAGGAAAAGCATCCAGGAGGCTAGTGAAAAAATCCAGGTGAGACAGGAACTGGGAAAGATGGAATAATTATTGAAGATACTGAGGAGTCGTTTCCAACGGCGTTGGGTCGCGATGGGATTTTAGAGGAAAGATCATCAAAGGACCTAGGACTCTGCTCTGTTCTTCCTGGAAGGTGATGTATCGGTCGTGATTGACAATACAGAAGGGGAGCAGGTTTGGAGTAAAGATAACATATCCTGTCTGGGACATGACGAGTTTGGGATGCCGGTGGGGCATCCGCACAGAGATCTGGACATACTGTTCTGCAGCGAGAGCGGGGAACTGAGCCGGTTGCTAACGTGAAGATGGAAGTCAGTGCCCTGTATGGACGGCCGTTGGCCACGAGAACGGACTCGCCCAGGGAGGACCATTTGGGAGGCAGCTCCCAAGTCGGCCGTTCCTACCTCGCCTTAGCAACTGAGCTGCTCCAGCAGATGACACTTGAATCCTTTGAGGGGGTGGGGGGCTGGGGGGGAACCTCAGCAGGAGAGCACGCTCAGGTGTGCCCAAGGTCAGAGAAACCCGTTTTCTAGCATACCCCTTTTCTGGGTGATGTTAAGTTTGTCTGAAAGACACGAGCGGGAGGTGCGTGGAGAGCGGCTCTCGGATACCGAAGAGCTACGTGCACCGGGACGATTACAAACACACCGTCTCTGGAAAAGCACTTCATTTACAAAGCAGATTTGACAGCTCCAGTCGCTTTTTGGCAGAGCGCTCGTGCCTGGCCCCTGTGCGACCCGGTGAGCGTCGCTTACAGCCTGGATGCTGGCTCCACCGCGGAGAGCCCCTAAAAGGGGAGTGATAAATGACGTCCTGTCAGGCCTCATTCCCTGGGTGGCCTTGAATCTCGGCTGTTATCTGTTACCCTGCCAGGCCTGACAGTGATGAACACGAGGCAGGCAGCTAACGACACCCCAATTCATTACCGAAAAGGAGAGCGAGCAGAAATGAAGGGAAGGTGACGGCCGCGCGGGAGCGTCGTTCCCATCAGTGCCATCTTCCTCCCGCGGGTCTCAACGGTGAAGAAATGATGGAGCCCATTTGTCTCAAGCAAGAGTCCTCATGATGCTCGGGAGAGAGCGAGCCCCGCCAAGCTCGCCTGCGGCGCTGCACAACGGTCCACTCTTACTCTACGAAAGCGTCTTTAAAAAATCAGAGACACGTAAAATCATCAGTCTATACTGCGTGCCCATGCTAAATCTGTATTCATTCCAGGAGAAGTACACAGTTTCTCTCTGTGAGATTATATTAAAGCCTGTGAGTCTGCAACGGCAAACATTTTTAGGCAGGTCTAACCATCGCTTCTCATAATAGACATTGATATCTCCAAGTGGTATCTGCTTCCTCCCTACGCGATATTTCATGAGGATTTTTGTCTCAGCTAGTTTTTGTCTGACCTCACAGGAAATGAAAGCCTTTGCTTCGCGGCCACCTTTTTCCTATTAGTAAGACTTCCAGTGATACCTGAAGACACAGCGCATGTTCAATAAACACACCTTGAATTTAACACCCAAGGAAGACAAGACTTCCCACCTTAATCCAGGGTGTTAATCAGAGCACTGCCTCTGTGGGACATTAAGAGAAAGTAAGTTTTAAAAAAGAGAGGAAAAAAAAAATGTTCCATGGTCAAACAGATTTGAAAACCCTCACTTTATTTCTTCCCTGCAGACTTCTTTTCCTACAGGACTTTTTCGGAGTCTTTAATACACTGATGTGCATGTTGCCTCCCCTAAAGCAAATATTCTCTGCAGGATTTCCAATCTATTTTCTCCTCCTCAGAACATTTTTATAAGATACAGATCTAGACGAGTGTTACACAGAACTGTGCTTCTGGGAACTGCTGGGCTAGACTTGTCCCCAAACCCCATCTTCTTACTCATTTATCCCAATTAATAAAGCAAAATGATTGTCAAACTATGTTCTAAGTATCTGGCAGAGTGAGACAGTCCGAGAGTCAAATAAACGCTAAAAAACACGTGACTCCCACCCCCAACGCATGCAGGCGTCTTGCCCTCCATCCCGCCCTCAGAGATTCTGCCTTTTATCCCTGTTTCCCACTCTAAAAAAAGCAACAGCAGCAGCATGGAGCAAAGGAGATGCTGAAGCAGAGTAAAGGCAATAATCTTAAATATGGCACAAAAAGCAACAGGGACGATGGATTCTTGAATTCTATCCTTGTTCCTTCTAAACACAGCGGTGTAAGACATGGGCACTTATTCTGGGAGCGTTTTTTACGTAAGTATGAATGAAAGTGGTCAGAACTTCAGAATGCTTAAAAACTGCAGGATAATTTTAAAAAACAAAAAAGTGACAAATCTTAGAAAGAGCACAAAAGGATTCATTTCAATATTATGAGATAGCTTCTCTGTCTCTCGTTATGTGAGATATATACACATTAGCAGAATTGCTCGTGTTGGCTATTCAGTTTCTTCTAATAAAGTAAAGCCGCGAGTTATGTTCAAAATAACTTAGCTGAGGCAATCTGAAGTCTGGGCTTCAGCACAAACAAAACTTAAGAGAAATGAACTAACCAGCTCTGAGTGTTTGTTAATTAAGCCACGGAGGACAGAAAAAAAAATTTAAAACAGACTGGAATTTTTCATTCGTCAAAGAATTTTAAACTATCAAAAGCAGCGTGTAAGTTGCAAACTTGGAATGACTAGAAATGGGCTATCTAGACTCTTATGATCCTTTTCATCTTTAAAAAGTAATCAGAATTCAGGTGTGGAGAACCGATCATCCAAGAACTAAAGTAATAACTGAGAGAGACGAAACCATCATTATAAATTAGAAGTGGCCCATCATTCATTTTCCTGCTACCTTCTCTCCAGGAGAAAGTAGATTCTCTGAAAAAGCTTACTACATTCTTTCATCGCGTGCTCCAGGAATTCAAAAGCTGATCGTGATTATTTCTAAAATAAAGTACAAAGACAGACACTTGCAATTTTCTTTCCCTGTTCCCAGCGGCAGAGTATTTGGACGCAGACCTCACAGAATTCATCCGAGCGATGGGATGAATGCGATTCTGTTTTTTAATAGAACGAGGTTTATCCTTCCTCCATATCCATGCAAAATCCTTTCTTTCCGATTTCCTACCACCGTGCGCCTTCCCACCCTTCCCGCAAAGGCATTTATGTCCGTCTAGCCAGTGTGAATTGTTCTGTTGCTTTGCTACCCACTGGTGACAAATATACTTCCTCGTCTCTCGGTTTGCTGAGAGCTGGAGGATTGATGGGAGTGAAAGAAGAACAGGGATCAACGGCGCAAGGAGAGGATTCATCTTACTAGTCGTCGATTCGAGTGAATCGCCAGGGAGATGATATTTTAAACTCTGAAAGAGTTCTTGGAAGTTTCCAGAATTTCTCCAGAGACACAGATCAATAGACCAGAATAATCAAGAAAAGGCAGCAAGTTTGCAAATGCCACTCACTTGGGTAGGATGTTTTACTTGATGAAGCAAAAGGCTTTTAATGGAATTATTCCAACCGGGGGAAAGAAGGAGCAAATCAACCCTCCACGGAAACGCCTCCAAATTGGAGCTGAAGATAAAAGAAAAGGTGACATTTAATTCCAGTCTCTCAACACGGACGTAGGTGGTACTTGGTTATGTTGTTTGTTCGGTTGATGAAATATTTCCCCGAGCAATCAATGGCCTGTCCACTCGAAATAACGCATGATGATACGAGGGTCCAGGGCCCCATAATTTTGCCGATGACTCACCTCTTTCAGCTGGAAATAACTGAAAATGAAGTCTGCCTGATTGCTGTGAGGCCTCCTTGGGCTTCTTTGATGTTTAAATCTTAGCGCGGACAGTTTGGAGCTAAACTCTCCTCGGCAAAGCAGAGTGATCTGCCCTGTCTCCTTGAACCAGGCACAAAATTCCAAATTTTTAAAGCAAAACTCAACTTTTCAAAACGACAAAGAATTCACACATGGTAGGGGCACAAGTAAGGAGTAAACCCTCCAGCTCCCGAGAACACTTCCCGACATGGCCCTTTTTACCATTTGTTAATTGTAACGCATACAGATCTCTGGGCGCACAGGACGTCCTCTTTCTAGAAGCCCCTCTCCGCGACGCCCCAAGCTCTGCCTGCACCGACGGCTCCCGTGGGACCTGGCTCCTTCCCGGTCACTCTGTCTTCAACCTGATGTGCTCTTCTCCTCCCTCCCTCCCTCTCCTCCTCATTCCTCTCCATCTCCCTCCGGGCGCCCTTCTTCTCTGGTTATGGCAGCCACTTACGCACCCCTGGGTGCTCACACTTGGTTTTACCTGGCAGGGGGCACCAAGGCTGCCCAAGAGAAAGGTCGAGCCTAAGAACGTATAGAAGTCTGAGCTGGAACAAAGCATCTCTTTAACTCGGTCAAAAGTGTCTTCCTGAGCCCATGCTGCATACGCTGTATTGTTAAGTTCTATCCGAGGGGGTCCATATCTCAGGAATCACTGGAAAGTTTCAAACATAATTGATGGCCGGTCAAAAGAACATCCACGGCGTGATGAGCCGCAGAGAGGGAAGGTGCTGAGCTGGTTCGGGATTGCCTGGCGGTGCTTTTCAAATTCCTTTCATCGCCGTCAGCGACAGTAAGCACTGCAGGGTGAGAACGCGCCAGGACTTTGTGGAATGTTCTTAACTGCTGGTGTGTAATCCATACAGCCAGGGGTAGCAGCCCGAGGATAAAAGATTTAAAGAAATGGAGACACAAGAACTGATTTTTTTTTTCTTTTTTGAAAGATAACTTGGAAGGGGGGGGTGGAGAGTGAGAACAGAAAGATTTATGTCGACCCATTGGGAGTACTCTGGAAAGCTCTTTGATGAAGGATCAAGATTGCTTTGAAGGAGACTTTAGTGAAGCAAAAAGTGAGTGTGGTACCCAGGGACTCAGATTGACTGGATCACTCATCAGTCTTCCCGACTTGAGTTTCCTTTTTCTTGCAAATTCTGTATGCTACCAAACTCCTAAATGCTGCTTTACAAAAACATTCTCCTTCTGAAGAGGAGGCTTTTATTTAGCCTTAGTAATTAGTAGAAATCTGACTGGTGGAGCATATGGTAAAAGACAAGAATCCAGAAAAGAGAGTAAATACACTCGAACACGCACCAATACAACGTGCAAAAGAAAAAAAAAATTTAACCGTTATGCACCCCTTTTCCTACTATGAGTTCAGATTTCGAATACGACACTGCAGAAGAGTTGGGACAAGCCCAGGGAACATCATGGGGAGACTAAAGTGCTTAGCTGTTTCTAACAACAGGGGCATCGTGGCTGGGCACGGACGGCTTTGGGAGCAAGAAGCAAAGATGGCCTCGGCTAGAACGGAGAGAACAAAAAACAGAGAGGTCTGAGCCATCAAAGAATTTGCCTGGAACCGGGAATACAAAAGCTTCCTTTAAACAAGGGAAACTACCAGTACGGGTACTATGAAAGAAAGCCTTAACGGGAAAAGATTTTCTAAAAAAAAAAAAAGTCAAGGGGGAAAAGAAACAAGTAACAGCGAATGACATGAGAACTAGAAAAGGCCGACCGCGACCGCTGATAACCAAGGAACGGCCAGAACTCCGGGTTGCCGTTTCCAACACGAGCTGTCAACTGAAGCCGTGTTTGGGATGTTGCTGTCATTATTCTCTTCTGTCCTTGTCTGCTGTGACCATAAACTAATGAGACAGATTTGTTTTTCAGGTTGCCTAAAACTTTTTTTTTTAGGTAAAATTGGCATGTAACATATTCGTTTCACATGTACAGCATCATTCCATATTTCTCTACACTACAGAGTGGTCGCCCTAAGTCTAGTGGCCATCTGTCTCAATACGACTGACCCTCTTTCTCCATTTCACCCACCCCCACAACCCCCTCCCCCTCTGGTAACCATCAATCTGTTCTCTGTATCTATGAGCTTCGTTTCGTTAGTTCATCTGTTTTGCTTTTTCGATTCCACATATAAGCAAAATCATATGGTATTTATCTTTCGCTGTCTTATTTCACTCAGCATAAACCCTCAAGGTCTATCCATGTTATCATAAATGGCAAGATCGTATTCTTTTTGTGGCTAAATAATATTCCATTGTATATATACGACATCTGTATCCATTCATCCATCAATGCACACATAGGTTGTTTCCAAACCTTGGCTATTGTAAATATTGCTACAATGAACATAGAGGTGCATATATCTTTTTGAATTAGTATTTTGTTTTCTTGGAATACCTAGAGTTGGAATAGCTGGATCGCGCTGTAGTTCTATTTGTAATTTTTTGAGGAACCCCAATACTGTTCTCCATAGTGACTGCACCAATTTACATTCCCTCCAACAGTGCACGAGGGTTCCCTTTCTGCACATTTTCCCCCAAAACTTGTTTATTGCCTGTCTTTTTGATAAAAGCCATTGTAACAGATGTGAGGTGTATCTCATTTGGGTTTCAATTTGCTTTTCCCTGATAATTAGTGATATTGAACATCTTTTCATGTTCCTCTTGGCCATCTGCATGCATTCTTTGGAAAAATATCTATTTAGATCCACTGTCCATTTTTAATTAGATTGTTTTGGTTGAAGGGGGATTGCTATTGAGTTGTTTGAGTTCTTTACATATTTTGGATATTAACCTTATCAAATATTCGATTTGCAAATATTTTTTCCCTTTCTGTAGCCTGCCTATTCATTTTGCTGATAGTTTCCTTTGTTGTGCAGAAGCTTTTTAGCTTGATCTTTGAATATAAAAGGGAAGCTTTCATATTTCTAGTTCCAGGCAAATTCTTTGATGGTTCAAACCTCTCTATTTGCATTCTCTCCTTTCTAGCCAAGACCATCTTTACTTCTTGCTCCCAAAACCATAGGGACCCAGCCATGATGCTCCCATCAATAGAAACGGCTAACCACTTTTGTCTCCCCATGATATTCACTGGGCTTGTCCCAACTCTCCTGCAGTGCTGCATTTGAAATCTGAACTCATAGTAAGAAAAGATACGCAGTTTATTTTTGATTTGGTTGCTTTTTTTTTTTTTTTTTGGAGTCAGATCCAAAAATTCACTGCCAAGAACAATGTCAAGGAGCTTACTGCCTATGGTTTCTTCTAGCAGTTTTGTGGTTTCAGGTCTTGCATTCAAGTCTTTAATACATTTTAAGCTAATTTTTGTGTGTGATGTAAGATGGTGATCTAGCTCCATTATTCTGCAGGTGGATGTGGAGTCTTCCCAGTACCATTTATTGGAGAGACCGTCCTTTCCCCGTTGTATATTCTTGGCTCCTTTGTCGTAAATTAATTGAATATGAATATGCAGGTTTATTTCTGAGCTCTCTGTTCTGTTCCACTGATCTACATGTCTATCTTTATACCAATGCTATACTATTTTAATTACTTCAGCTTTGTGATATGGTTTAAAATCGGGACATGTGATATTGCCAGCTTTGTTCTTCTTTGTCGAGATTGTTTCGGCTCTTGGTATATTTTGTGGTTTAATACAAATTTTAGAATTCTTTGGTCTAATTCAGTGCAAAATGCCATTGGACTTTGGATAGAAATTGCATTAAGTCTGCAGATTGCTTAGGGTAGTCTGGATATTTTCACAGTATCAATTCTTCTAACCCATGTGCATGGCCTATCTATCCATATATAAGCTCTCTTCACCTTAAAAATAATTTCTCTATATATATTGCTCTGTTTGGGTGTGTTCACTGCCCCGTCTTCCAGGCTGCTGATCCATTCTTGGCTTCATTTGTCCCATGTGGGATCCCTCTCATGTATTTTTCAGGTCGGTTGTGGTATTCGTCAGCCCTGTGACTTCTCCTTGGTACATTCTTACATTTTCTCTCTCTCTGTTGAAGTCCTCACTGAGCTCATTCGCTCTTAAATTCAGTGAGCATCTTTATGACTATTTCTTTGAATTCTGATCAGCAAGCTTACTTCTCTCCACTGCGCTGAGGTCTTTTCCTGAGGTTTTGTCTTTTTTGTTTGTTTGGAACATATTCCCGTTTCCTCATCTTGCCTGATTCTCTGTTTGTTCTGAGTATTAGGTAAAACGGCTTCTTCTCCCAGTCTTGAATGAGTGGCCTCGTATAGGAGATAAACCTTGTCACTCAATCTCGCCTTAGCTCTTGGTTGGCTCTCGAACCTCTGTGACTGTCTAAGCAGGCTGATATATTCTTCATAGGCCCCCTTCCCTGAGAGCACCTCTCTAGACGTGCAGCAAAGCTGAAGCCACTCCCGGGGGTCGAAGCTCCAGGACAGGTAACTAGGCTTTTCACAGGAAGACTGGGGTATGTTTCAGTCTGCTGTCTGTGCAGTCGGTCCCCTGGGTGTCACTGCCCGCCAAGGGCCATCTTTCTGATTGTTACAGTCCCATGGGGCCCAGGCATGCAAGTATCTCGTAGCCTCCAGGGCCAGGAAATCCAGGGGCATCCCTGTGTAAATTATCCTCACTAGCTTCGTGAGGCAGCGAGAGAGTGCTGAGGGCAGGGCACACCTGCAGGAGAGCGCTGCGCCCCTGCGTGCCCGCCCGCACCCGCCAGGTGGAGGGGGGATGCGCCTGCGTGCCCGCCCGCGCCGGCCAGGTGGAGGCGGGATGCGCCTGCGTGCCCGCCCGCGCCGGCCAGGTGGAGGCGGGATGCGCCTGCGTGCCCGCCCGCGCCGGCCAGGTGGAGGCGGGATGCGCCTGCATGCCCGCCCGCGCCGGCCAGGTAGAGGGGGGAAGCGAACACGACGCCCCCCAGGGCCTCCGTCCGGTCCCGGGAGAGAGTTCCAGCCGTTCCCTGCCACTCCAGCAGATACTTTAAGATTAGCAAATAAACTCCTTCGCATGCAGTCTGAGCACTTTTCAAACCATGCTTTGGTCTTGGCCCCAGAACGAGTACGTCCGCACGCAACCCCTTTCACGGGAGTGTCTCAGATCCCTACGGCCCCGTTGGTTTTCACAGCCAGGCAGTTCAGGGCCTCGTCCCTCTGGTTCAGGTCCCTGGTCTGCGGTGCCCGATGTGGGGCGCGAACCCCTCTCTCCTCAGGGAGGAGCTCCAGACTTGCGAGATCCTTCTGGATTGTAGGCCACCAAGCCGGGCGTGGGGGCTTTTGGCAAGACCACGTCTCCGCCTCTCCCATCTCAACGTGGCCCCTCTTCCCTTCGCTGTGGAGGAGCCGTTCAGCTGGTTTTCGCTTCTTTTTCAGCAGGACCGGTTCCACGTGCAGCCTGAGAGCTGGTGTGTCTCGAGAGGTGGCAACTTCGGGACCTTCCCACGCCGCCATCTCGGACCACACCCACCAAGGCTGATTTTTTTTCTGCAAACAACAGCTGACATATTAAACAGTGCCGATTTTCGAAGAGGTTACGTCTGCTGCTCTTAGATCCCATCATATGCCCGACTTTACATCATCGCATCATTTTCCCAGTGTAGGAGGAACCACGACCTCCATCTCGCCACATCAACCAACTGACGGCTCAGACGCGGTCTATGCACAGTCACAGAGCCTGCAAACGGTGCATGCGAGATTCAAAGAGGTTAATACCGCTGTTCGTAGACCTTAAAGTCCCTGGTACCAGCACCCTATTTTCTGTGTGACTAGTGTTTTGCCTCTGAAGGGAATTTCCAAAGGGAAGTCCCAGAACTCAGCGGAACAATCACACAGCAGTGTTCGTGATGTTACTGGAGTTCGTGTTTAACCTTCCCAGGTAACTCTCTGGAAGAACACCACCAAGCTGGGGACCCGAGTTCTGGTAGTACGGAAATCAGTCACTGGGCACGAAATGAAGTTAGAGGATTATTAGAGCAGGAGGAATTAGTCCTCTAGAGCCCTTTACACAAATACTGAGAAATAGGGCACTCTGGTTATACTGACCAGTGAAGAAATAATACTAGAAAATACGAAAGCAAGCGCCGTGGGGACTCCACCTGCTAGATCACTGCAGCCCCCGCGACAAAATGAAAGAACGATGCTGCCGTTTGCCCTGTCAAGAAACATAAACACAGTGCGTTCTCAAACGTTTAGCGCTCAGACACGTTCCACAGAGGGCCACAGACCCAACGCCGGTGGCCAAACGGCTCCTAGGGGAACACCGTCACTTGGCAATTACTGAAAGCCGCTGCCTCCCCTTACGCTTCCCACAAGTGAGACTACTTTATGAGAAAACTCAGAAACGCCAGTATCTTAAATAAATAACCATCTCTCTATAAGCAACTCATCCTGCATGTAAGGAAACGGTCCAGATACACGACAGCAAACGGACACAGCTTCTCTACAGGGAGGGACCGAGCAGCACCACGTACCCAACCTCGAAGAGTGTCACAGTGACAAACACCCTGCTGTTTTGTAGTATCTGGGAGAGTTCCCTGTGTTTTATTACGTTGTCTGTCATTGCTGGAGTTCCATTGGCATTGTCAACTCCAATGCCTTAGAATTATGGCATTCTCATTTGGTCTATGGGAAAATGGATAGAGTGAACACATAAACTTAGGGGAAGATTTTCTTTTCTCCTATTTGCCAGCCTCTATAAAACCTACTGGTTATCTGAAGCTTTTTACAAAATATGACGGAACTGGCGCAGTATGAAATGTTGAATTTGGACACTCAGAGGAACCCCAGAACCCAAAACAACAGGTCGACATATTAGTAAATGTGATAGCTTTAATGTGGCGTCACTTCTAAGGCACTAAGAGATGAGCGGGGCCCAAGGAAAGGAAGTGTCTGAGGCCACTGGAGGAACCAGAGTCAGAAAATGATCACAGGTGACTTCAGACTTGAGGATGAGTCATCAGAGTCCAAGGAAAGCACTAAAAAATAACTTGAGGAAGGACTGTTTCTTCACCATAACTGGACAACTGTCCGGTACGCCAAGATGATGCTCTCAATTTGGCATTAGCACACCAAAGGAACAAGATGGACTGACATTTGTTGAGATTCCGTCATACGCCAGAGACTTCACGCCACATCACACATCACTTTCCCAGTGTGAGAAGGGCCATCGCCTCCATCTCGCCACATAAACCAACTGACGACTCAGAAGTGAGGTGGTTCAGCCACAGTCACAGAGCTTGCAAATGGCGGACGCAAGATTCCGACCTATCTCTCTGGTATCTAACGCCAGGTCCTTTTCACACCCCTAAGCTGAGCTCAAGTGACATCTAATGAGATGTCTTACTGTTGTGTTCTGCTTTCATGCAATCTGTACTATGAAAGTCCAATTTTACAAAATAGAGTTAACAGGTTAGTATGACAATAATTAGGAAAAAAACTCTCTTTTAAAAATAATTTGCCCTTGGGTTCCTTTAATAAGGGCTCACCAGGAATGCCTTAATAAATGAAAAAAAAAATCATCTCTTGCATAAAGTGGGGTGTGTCTCTATAGGCATGGGGTCACTTTTTCCTGTTGAATCACAGGTTTCCTGTGCTATCTCCCTATCCCGCCCCCTACCGACACCACTGCCAACACTTCTCAGTACTGAGAAGTATCGAGGACTTGTCCTCGAGGCGGCCACAGGACAAGGCCTTAAAGCAGGTGGACACAATGTGAGAGCGCGAGCTCAGTGATGAGAGGACGGGGGTAGCTCCTCGATTCCAAGCCCCTTTGCACTACTGTTCTGATTCACCTTCCCCAGCCTCCCTCTGGAAAGCTTTGCAGCATCCATGTTCTGGTGTGGGGCGCTTATTTAATAAAACATAAACACTGGGCTCCATGGGGCCAGGACTGGGCTCCAAACGAAACCTAACATGTGAAGAGCTCGTAAAGGCCCTTGGTTGCCATGCCGTTGCTCTCATCAGCAGCCTGGTTCAGAAGCCCCATAACGTGTCCTCTCCCCAGGTGACCTGGCTACAGAGCATGTTGTTTGGCGCAGCAGATAACAACCTCCCTTGAAAGAAACTAGTGAGGCATTTTAGAAAATAGAGTCTGCGGCAAATGTGGTCACAGGAATCACAGAGCAACCCCTCAGGACTCGTTTCCTTCGGCATTGCCCTAACGATGCTGCTCACGGTCTAAATGATGGAGAACGGTTCTCCCACTCCCCCTGAGGTCCGTGATGCCCCAGTCTCTTCTCTGCATCGGATGCAGGGGAAACTGAAAGGGTGACAGTGCCACAGAACCTTCTCCTGGTTAACAGAGAGGATTTGGGATCACCTGGAGAGGCTCTGCCTATTGCAAAGAACCTCTGGGCAGTAATGAGCCCTGAGAGATTGATCCGCCTTCAGGAAAAGCATCTCCTAAACTATCCAGGTGCGATTCTAGCCTATGTTAAAGATCTCTAACAGAATTAAGAAAAAATTTCTTAATTCTGCCCTCTTTACAGAAATACGGAGAGAAATGGAAAAGCAATTCATTTACAACTTAAATCGGCATATAAGTGAGTCAACGTAATTAGCCAAACGAAATTGAATTCCTTGATACCAGGTAGATCATTCATAATGGAAGTGCTTTTGTATCTGTTGCGCATTTATAGGACCCGAACTAAGGAAACTCGACCAAATGATTTCCTTGATCAAATTTCTGCTATGGCTCTCCATAGTTTAAAAAAAAAAAAAAATCTCACGTAATGGAGATCGAAGAGAGAATTTCTCTTTTCACACACTAGGCAAACTTCCACTTAGGGGTTCACATTTATTTTTCCCAAATAGCCTATGGCTCATTCCCTCACCTCCTTCAGGTCTATATGCAAATATTCCTTTCTCACTGAGACCTCCCATTACTACCCATTTAAAACTGCAACAATCCACCACACACACACACACACACACACACACACACACACTCTCTCTCTCTCTCTCTCTCTCTCTCTCTCTCTCTCTCTCTCTCTCTCTCTCTCTCGCATAGATGCCCTGTACCCCTTTCACGTTTTTTCTCTATAGTATTTATCGCCATAAAACATACTATATAATTTATTTTTTTTAATTATCTTCCCTTATCAGATAGAAGCTCCACTAGAAAAAAATACACTTGGTCTGTTTTGCTCACTGTCTTGTGCCGTTAGTTATTGAAACAGAGCCTAGTACACCATAGGTGCTCCTTATATGATGGGTAAGAGAACCAAATGAACATACAGCTTCCCACAATACTTAGGGTCTTATATAATCTAAAAGGTTATTGCTTTTCTCAAACAGGTCATGGACTAATGAATATGCAATAGCTACTCCTAGTTAGGGTCTGAACTCTAGTCCTCCTTAAGAGTCTGGAAGGTTGTGATTCCTGGAGCTTTCACACTGCTCTGAAATGTACCTGAAGAATGTCTGTGTTGGGACTTTAGATGTGCATAAATCTCTTTACACTTGGCGACTATGAACTTGGTCCCTACTCAGGGGAGTTGAATTAAATGGCATAGCATCAAAGGAATCAAGTTAATAGCAATATTTCTAAGCATAAATATTGAGGTGCCCTTAATTTTAAGAGGAAGCAAGGAGACAGTAAAAAAATATGCAAAGAGACATTCTTAAAAGAGAAAATGTGCCACGGATTTAACATCTGTCATTCTGACATTGACTAGCTGTGTGACCATGGACAGACTGACTGCTCTACCTCTCTGAGACTGTTTCCCCACCCATCAAATGAGGGTAATAATACATATTGGAGTGGAGACCATCCAAATTTTCATCAGCTGATGAATAGATGACCAAAGAGTGATATATCCATACAATGGAATATTATTTGACATTAATGAATTACAAAGTATTGATACATGCTGCCATATGGAAGAACCTTGAAAACAATATCCTAATAAAAGAAGCCAGTCACAAAAGACCACATACTGAATAGTTGCATTTATATGAAATGTTCAGAAAAAGTAAATCTATATAGGCAGAAAGTAGAATAAGGGTTGCCTAGGGCTTGGGGGTGGGATAGTGAAGTGGCTGCTAACAGGCATGGAGATTTTCGAAGGGAGGATAAAAATATTCTAAAATTGAGTGTGCTGAGTATTTCACTACTCCATGAATATACTAAAAACCATTGAACCGAGCACTTCAAATAGGTGAATTGCATGGTATTTGTATGAGATTTATCGATCTCAATAAAGCTGTTATTAAAAAATAATATCTAACTGGTTTGTGAGGATTAAGCAATATGAAACATGAAAGCTTTTCATTAATTAAGAATATCCTATAGCACATTAGCCATATAAATTACTTTTAAATTTTCTTTGAAAAAGATGTTTTCGATGTCACCCTGTCAATCCGATGATATCTAAAATAAGTCTGAAACTATCAATCACATGTTTTTAAATTAGCATGTGTAACAAATCTGGAGGCTGGCCCCATGGTACAGCCAGGAGTCTGTCTGTCTTACTAAGATTCTGTGTTCCATCGCCATTGCTGAAAAGGACCTGCAGTCGCCCCAGACCTCATCCTTTAATTCTCTAACTACTTGATATCTTACTCTGAACCTAAGCCAATAATGCAAAGATGAACGTGCTGAAAGGTATTTTGGACATAGGAAATCTATTGTAAAAACAGAGGAGCCAAGGGTACGTAAAGCAGGAAAGTCAGAGAATTTTTGCATGTGACATAACCATGTTGGCTCCATTTCTGAAACTCATTTTCCCTTGCATTCAGAGTATCTCTTGGTGGACCCAGTTTTCTCTTGTTTCATTAACTGCTGTTAAAATTTTAGTGACAGAACGAGAAAGCCGTTCAATGAAGATTGCCAAATGTCTAATTAGAAGATGTTGAAAATCAAAGGAGAGGAATCCAGCTGCTAAATATAATAAGCTCGGGCATAAAATCATTGATGAAAAAAGAAAATGGTACCTTCACTTTGTTAAAATGGGTACACATATTAGATATTTTCTGTGATTCGCTATTGATTAAGTCCATTAGGACGAGTTATTGACTAAGTTTCGACTCTACATTGACTTCACATCTGATCAAGCCAAGATCCAGAATTACAGTGAACTCATTGTAACCAGAGAAAAAAAGAAAATCAAACCTGTCTTTCTAAAATTAAAAAAAGTGAAAACCATAAAAGAAAATACAAATTTCATTACCTGAAATTTTTAACCTACTTTTAAACAAGACACATAACAAAGTTCAAAGACAAGGAGGCAGATTGTGAAAGATATTTGAAACAAACATGAAAGACAAAATGTTTATATCCAGAATATAGGAAGAACTTCTATAAATTAATAATAGAAAGACCATCCAATAAGAAAATAAACAAAAAATAGAAATAGGCAATTCATTAAAGAGAGAATACACATCGCCAAGAAACATGACAATAAGTTCACCCTCATGAACATCCAGAGAAATGCAAGTCAGTAATTGTATTTTGACCAGCCAGACAGGAAGAAATGTTAACATCTGAAAAGACCATGCATTGGCAAGGTATCTAGAGAGAGAGATCTATTCACTAGTATTGGCTGTGTAAATCAGAACATTTACTTTGCACCACCTGTTAAAAAATGTTTATACCTATGATCCACCTTTTAGACTCTTGGATAGCTACTCATCAAAAATAAATAAATAACACTGAGGTGTATGCAAAGATGTTCACTGCAATAAAAATCATAGAATTGTTTTTTAAATGTTGTGTATTCAAGAGGTGAAATATTATATAGTAGATAAAATGAATAAACTAGAGCATGGGTATATGGGGGGGATGCATCACCAGAGATAGTTTTGTTTTTAAAGTAATTTGTATAAAATTACATAAAATATAATGTATATATAATACTTTTCATGTTACAAAATACTGTACATTTCATAGATATACATACAAATATACGTACAAAAAATAATCACGTGAAAGAATGTAAACCAGACCCGTGATTGGGAAAATCATCAAAAACGGAGCGCCACTCACAAGGCAGAAAGTGAGATTCAGTCAGTGGTTGAGGAGAACTTTAGCTCTGTCTGAAATATCTTAATAAAAAACAAGAAAAGGAAAATACCAGCCATGTGTTACTTGAGTATTCCTTAGAGTATACGCTTAGGAAAAAGCTTGGAAAGAAGTCTATCGAAACGTTCAAGTGGTTTGCCTTATGGGAGATATATTTGGAATTATTATTTTCACACATATGAGGGGGGCAAGGGTGATTAACACAGGTAGATGTAGGTGCATGTGTAGATATGTTTTCCAAATTCCCCAAGTTTAATAAAAAGTGGAAAACATGGCTACTATACTTTGATATTCAGTCATGTGGAATGATGAGCCTAACTCTAAGAATGCTCTGAATTTCAGAGTGGTAAAGACACTCCGCATATTATAGGGGAGGGATGACCCACTAACTAATCCACTACTATCCATTAGATTAAAAATTAGATTACAATCTTTATTAAGCTTTGAGCCTTCACCTTGGAAATCAGAGAGCAGACCTTTGAAGAAATGAGCAGAAGTAGATTTTTGTGATTAAATATTACTACATAATTTGTCTTAAACACTTCTCCTTTTTAAAATGTCAAGATAATTATATGTTAAATATCACCTTAATAAGCCCTAGAAATTCCGTTTTTAATTATAGAAACTTAGGAAACATGAGCTTCTAGCCTTACACCATTTAACTCTGACCCTATGGAATTTGCAGGTTATTCCAGAATCGTTCATTACCTGGTTACAAACTAGTGGACAATGTGACATTTTTCTTGGAAATGATATAGGATAATATGATGGAAAATAACCACACTGTTTCTATTGTGCCTCTCCTGTAAGGATATAAATAAGTTGAATTGTGTTCCCTTGATTTATGTTTATGACTATTATTATGATGATTTATTTTGGGTTGAGTGCTGACAGCGTGCTGAGTGCTATACCAGACTCATAAGAAGAAATGGTTATGCCCCAGAGGCTTACATACCAAGACAAACAATTCAGCCATAAAATACACTGGCTAAGAGATGCTTAATCTCAGCAGTGCAATGCTTCTTGGAGTTTGTACGTAGGTGAAGAAAATTTCCTCCTCCTTGGGGGAAGAAGGTTAACACTCTTTGAAAGACTTTGAGAGCCAGTTTTCAATAGAGATTTCATACAGGGGTAAAGAAACATCAGAGAGCATGCTCTTAGAGCAGCAAAGGAGATGGTCGATTGAGGGTTCCCAGCAAACAAACAGCTTTAGGTATTGAGTCAGGTATTATAGTTATTATAAGATTCCCCTTCAAGGGCTTCAGTCTAGTGAGCTTACTCAACCGTCTGATTCCAGGCAGGTTTCAATGTGCTACTTTTATATCACAACCATCTCAAATCTGTGCTGGAATACTACTGATTATGGATGTCTAAACAGACCAATATTTCAAAATGTATATTTTAAAGAACACTAGGTTTGGAGGTTCTTTTTAGGCATGACGAATTTTTTTTAAAAATCTGTGAAAAAATAAACTTGAGAAACGCTGGGTTAAACAAAGTGAAAGAGGCATCTCTGTTGCAAGAATCCTCAGAGTTATCCATCGGGCCGTGAAAATTGTGAATCTGAGTTTGACTTCAAAGTAATCTTTGGCAGAGCACTTCACAGGACTAGTGCTCTGAGAAACGCACACTGGGAAACAGCAAGGTCGGTGGAAGACAGAACAAAGGAGGGAATGAATTAAACTTCCAGTTTGTTTTAACCATAACGATTGCTGGAGTCCTTTGTTTTCTGATTCGAGGGCTCGAAGGACATAATGTTCCCCAGTGTCTCATGCAGCTGAGCTGATCAAGGCACAACCCACAAGCACGGCTGGAAGGATAATGAGGGTAGCACGAGTCTACGCATTCGTGGTAGACACCCTCCGAGGTGAGTCCCCAAGCATCCCTGCCTCCTGGCATTCCTGCCTTTGGGCGGTCCTCTCCCTCAATAAAGAGGGCTGGCTTATGTAACCAAATTGGATAGTGTGGAAATAATGGAGGGTATCACAGCGTCTACCTTGCTGTTTTGGATCACTTGCTCTGGGGAAAGCCGGCTGGCATAGTGTGAGAACACGCCCCGTGGAATCCACGTCACGAGGAAGAGTCCCGCCTACAGCCACGTCACTGAGTCCTACCAGGAGCATCATACCAAGTCTTAGGATAACCGTAGTCTTAGCCAACATCTTGACTACAACCCCATGAGGGACTCGGAGCCAGTGTCACCCAGCTAAACTGCTCCCAAATTTCTGACCCACAAATTTGCATAAGATAATAAATGTTTGTTGTTTTAAGCCACCTAAGTCTGAGGGTAATTTGTTACACGGCAATAGAAAACTAATACAAAAGTCTAGATTTTTCAGGATTTCAAATATTCTGTCCTCTTGCTCAACCATGTGTCCTAATTTGGGGGTTCAAAATATTTGATCACCAGAAGAACTGCTTGCCTTGCACACAGAGTTAGAGTACCTGAATCTCAATCTGTAACTGGACCAAAAGAGCTCTCAAAGAAAGATCTACATGGCACTCTTTAAGAATACACCACAACTACCCAGTTCACTGAAAATTCTATTTCCTAGATGGAGCAGGCCAACTTCACAATGAACTGATAAAATCACAGATCACTATCGAGCCTCTTTGGGAAAGCAAGCCCACTTAACGAGGTTATCGAGAATGAGAAAGTGGACTCTACTATCGAGGTTGACACTGATATTGTCTAAATTCCACTCGGAGGTAAAGCAGAAGGATCAGGCTCTTACACTAACTGAGCTGAGGTGTGGAAGTGAATCCAGCTCTCCCCTGTGCGGCATTAGAAAAGAGGGAAACGAATCATGTCCAAGCACAAGGACAAGACTGGGAATAAGAGCCACATAAGAGAGACAGACAGCTGTGCAGAGATGTGACTACATGGGCCAGGGGGCCTGGAACCAAGGTGACAAGGACAGAGCAGTGGGTCTAGAAGGATACGACCCGGTGTATCAGTTGGAGCCCTGTGGAAGGGAGCTGTGAAGGACGCTGAGCAACTACGGAAAGAGGGTGATCCAACCCAGATGCGTGAAAAATCCCCGGATCATACAGGAGAAACAGACTGACCTGGAAGTAATCGATATGCAGGTTAGGCAAGGTTCATAGAGCCATGCAGGAGCAGCACACTCAGAAGAGGCTGTGAGCTGTGATGAGATGCCCATCAGTGGGAAATGGAGCATCAGGAAAGGGGCCTGTCTGAGCTATGACCTTGGGCTCATACCCGAAAACAAGTGAAAGGAGAAAGAAAGCAGAGGGGAGAGAGGGAGAGACACAGAGAAGTATACAGACTTCTTCGTCATGGTAATCACTGCTCCCCAGAGAGAGGTTTGGGAAACCCTACCAGGCTATCTAGCACAGTATGGGTTTCTGGGTGAAGAGGCAAAGCACAGGACAATAACCACAGGTGTCTGGAGCAGAGGTGTCTCTGACACAAGGATGTGGGTGCTTGAGTGCATTTTCAGTCTTGCACTACGTCGGCAAACTTTTAAGGAAATTTGCACAAAGAAGTCGAATTATTTTCTCCCACCACACCAAGCCCAGAAATGTCCGTGACCAATGATCCATTACAGCCACCGGTAGAAATAAATTCACTTGAAACTTTGCAACAGGCTCGATACACCGTCTGGCCCAGGGAAACACACGTAGCGGTGATCAGTATTCTTCTCTGGCTCCGGACTTGGGGGATAATTACAATTAAGCTTCCATGGATTAGCCGCCAGCGGGGCAGGAGAGGGCGGTATTTTATATCTCTACCTTTTCAGCAAATTTGGGCACGTGGGTTTTTTTCCTTCTCCATGGAAAACAAAACAAAACAAAAAAGTGATTTCCAATTAATTCAGGAGAACATCAACATTACTGAAAATTGCACTGCTCCCCACAACAGAATCAATGAGGTACAGAGCGACCCTCCTCATTGTGATAGAAACGCAAGGGTCACTCACGGAGCCCCTGGTTTACGTTTTTCAATTAGGAGGTAATCGGTGTGCCATTATGAGTAAAAATTGTTGGAATGACCTTTTGGCTCTATATTTTAACCAGCAAGTCTTTGGGGAGGACTTGATTGAAAGCACGACAGGAGAACAAGGCAACGTATACTGATGATAAATAAGAACAATCATCACACTTATTATCTGATAAATGATTTATTGTGATTTGCCATTAATCCATCTCGAGCCGCCCCCTGGATGAAACATGCCCCGAAGACTAACTTCTTCAGCTTTTCCCACATTGTGTCAGAAATTCGTGTCTGAGGAGCATGAAGGAAGCACTTACCTGGAATATAAAGAACTGTCTGTCACTGCGTACTTGATCATTTTAATCAGCGCACATAAATTACGCCCCTTGTATAAATGGCGAATTGGTACTTCTCACTCGGCTTCAAACAAAAATCTGTGAGAAGCCGCTTCGAGGAGGAACCACAGCTCGACACTTAAGAACCTGTTATATTTTTAAACCTTGTTTTCCATTCTTGTTAAAAGCCATCCGTCCACGCATTTTTCAGTCGACACCTGTAGCATACTCCTAATTTCAGAGTGTGTGGACTATTATCATAGGATAGTTGAATTCTTTACAAGACTCCACAAATCCAATTGGTAAGGGTTGGTTGAGTCTATAAAAATGATTCTTAATGTTGGAGACCAGTGACAAATGTGGTCCCTTCTACTGCATTTTACTTGTTGGTAATTCATATATATATATATATATATATATATATATATATATATATATATATTAAATTATTTTTAACTCTGGTGCCAGATAAGTATGTAGACCTTTCGGACATAAAGATCACTTTCCCTAGTAACTTCATCTACTGATGTCTTAGAAAAAATAATATTAATCTATTTTTTCTCTTTGTGCCATTGAAACTGACCCATGGTGTCTCTTGTTCAAAGATGAGGTTTTAATTCTATTTATTCTCTATTTTATAATTTTTGCCTTTTCAAAAATAGACTTTTTAACTAAATTTGATTTTTTATTATTTGCTTCTGATGCTAAACATGTATTCTTTGGTAGGATTTCTTTATTCATGCTTTTTTTCTCTTGACATATTTGGTCTCTGCTTTGCTATTATTTACTTAGTCATCCTATCTATCAGCTTGGATTCATTTCTCAGGATTCCAGGAATATTTTTTAATCAACAGCACACTGATATTGGGCCGAAATCCATGTATAATGATCAGAAATTACACACTAGTATCATCCATTGTGGTCTCCCTTGCGACGGAACTAGGCTAGGACAGACCTGAAGTCAAGGGTTCTCTCCTCGGCTTTCAGGTATCGAAAGACACTGAAATATTTTTTAAGGTCTGTCGAGAATGCGATTATACAACTGCTGAAGCAATTTGACATCCTCGGAGTCAGGAAATTCTTCCTCATAGCTATTCAGATTCCTCCGGCTGCATTAGAAGCCCACTTTAAATTTGATTTTGGGACTGACCAGGAGACTCACTGAATTCCTTTATTTACAGATGAAGGAACAGAGGAGAAGTAGACATCATGAGCTTTATGACCAGTGCGTCCTCAGCAACGGATGGGGCATTGGGGGCAGGGGGTTTTGATAGGCATCCTGACCCGCAGTCAGAAAGTCTTTTATCCACTCTCATGAGATGAGCCAGGATCCACTTCGTAGACCCCCAACTGGAACAACCCTGAAAGACCCCATCCCCGCATGCTTTACAGAGTGAAGCAACAGAGTCGAGAATGATGAGTGCTCTCATGGCATTATAATTTTAAATAATGGGTAAATACTTAGATTATACTCAATTTAAAGACAAGGCTACATAAGCCACAGAACCTCCCTTCATGTGGAATCATAGAACTGTTTAAGGAAAGCCAAAAGGACCACACAAAAAAGAATTCTTTGCAGCTTTCTCTTGTCTGGCATGAGAAATAGATGTCACTAATGCAAATTGGGGCAACTGAAGGTCTTGAGATAATGCAGCATTCAGTATTTTAACGCCAACACCACGAGAATTCACGAAAGGGAAAATTATTCTTTCTCCTATGTCTCTCTGCTGTACATATATATGTGTCTGTCTCTATGTGTGTGGCTTGCACCACTCAAATATATTACTGACAAAAAAATAAATAGCAAAAGGAGTATTCTACTCCCTTCCAACCAAAATTAATGTGAGTTTCTTACAGGTATGTTCCTCTTTTTAAAAGATAATCCACTTTGAAAACTGATAATCCAACTCTCCCCATCTGGAAGCTCGCAGGGGAATCAGGTGGGTGGCGTTTGATTTACGAAGCTTAGCATCATGCTCATGGGCAGATCCTCCTGTTTAAAGCGATTCCAGAAAGAGCCTGTCTGTGAAGATGCTTGCGATGGAACTTTCCAGCACTCTCTACCAAGCACGACAGAGCTCACATTTCAGAAAATTCCAGATTGCCTACGGGCTGCCTAAGTTACCACCTGTGGTTTGGATCTAAGCAAACAGAAACCTAAAAGAGGAGACAAAATCGGCAGTAAACGTCTGAGGTGCCAGATCCACGGACACCGGGAGCCAAGGGAAACAGCAGGGAAGGCCTTGAAGCGACCCTCCCGGGTGCTTGGCATCGGGGAACCTGTCGGGATAAATCAAGTGACTGAACCGTCAGTAATGAAAAGCGCGATCTGTGAAGAGAGAACAAAGACTTGGGGAAAGAAGGGCTTGCGCCATCGATCCGAAGGAGGTGGATTTGCAGTGAAATGCAGATGGAGGACGAAGGAGGTAGCAACGCTGGTGATTTATGAGTTAAGGTAAAAGACATACATGAAATAAAGGGAAATTAGCAGTGGGGGGTCCTCGATGCACTAGTAAATCCTGATGAACTCACCGATAAATGACTACAGAGGGGGGAAAAAAAACAGACAGCCATGTCCGCATAAATAAATAAAACACAGCACGCAGTATAAATCTCGGCAGAGATGTCTCACCTCTTCCCCTTCTCCTCCTTCTGACTCCCAGACAAGTATGGCCACCAGGACCTCTGTTTAACTTCTTGCCTTGGAGTGAATGGCGATATTCTGAGTTTCAGTCCTGTAAGTCCCTCAGGCAGATTTCGATCGCTCTGGGATTTAAAGGCGCAGCATAAATAAGCCAACCAGAAGTAAAATGCTAAATGACAGGATCACAAAACTCTGCGACTCCGGATTTCAATTACCGAGACATTTCTTAAGGGGTAATAAAAAAGAGCAAAATGCAGGTCATCCGGGAATTTTGAGAGCCGTGTGCTATTAGTGGCTTGTTTCATAAAGTGGAAAGGGCGGCGAGAGGTGAGTCAATTTGGGCCCGCTCACGACACGTAAGGAAGAAACAATCAGGAATCTCGAGGTGAAGGGCACTTGGGAGCATGACCTGATTCCATTTGCTATGCTGAGAGGAGCCTTATTTGTGCAACTTCTCACAGATATACAAAGTAGGGGAAAAGGTGAAGCCATAAGAGAGAATTCCACCCCAAAAGTTAAAACTCACAAGGGAAAAATCTGTGAAGCGAAATTACACTGTGAAATGTCACCCTCTAAAGGGCTTAAACAAGAAGTGTGATAAATGTTATTACTCCGCAGTGCCATAAGGGTTTGAGGACTCAATCACTGCTCTGATTTTCCCCTTAAAGTGCAAGGAGGCAGTTATAGGAAAACAGACCCTGTTCCAAAGTGCTTTCCGGCCAAAGGCTGCAGGGAGAGAGGCGAAATGGGAAAGCCACTGACACGGCCATCGAGCTCATAAATAACTTCGGATCATCACTACCTAGTTGCCCTCTTGGGCTTAAAGGCACCATAAGGTCAAGGTAAGCAAAGAATGAATAAAGTTCAAGGTCAGACAGGCCAGGGAAAATCCACTCAAGAACCAAAGTAAAACCAGACTAAACCAATCTTTAAGACTGATTTTCTCAAAGAGCTCAGCAAAAACAGTTGCAGGAAACCCCCCACTGTCACTCCAAGGTCAGGCGAGTGTGTCTAAGACCGGAGAACAGCTGCACTTCTAATCCGGGACAGCGATAAAAGAATATGTAAGCAGTTAGAAAGCAGCACCCATGGGGATGGGCCCGGATATGTGATCCCAAAGACTTCTACAAAATGCGTGTGCATGTGCACGGAGAGCGAGCTAGAGAGATATCTATATAGATATAGGTATAGATATAAGTATAGATGAGAGAGAGAGAGAGAGAGAGAGACAGAGAGACAGACAGACAGAGAGAGAGAGAGAGAGAGAGAGAAAGAGAGAGAGAAAGTCCATGTCACGTCACATGTCATCATGGACTCTCACTGTAGTGCAAGAAATTTTAACAAATCGAATGTGTCATTTTAAACATTTTTTTCGATTTCATCTCATCCCTTGAAATGTCAACATTATATATATAATGTTTAATATAAGACGATATCATCCAAGTCGCAGCCTTTCCGGACCGCAGCCAGCTAAATGGAGTTCTCCACGAAAGACCCATAAATTAAGAGACGCATCTGAGGACAGAAAGGACAGCGAGGCTAAGAATACGAGGGAGTTTGTTCCCCCAGACTCTCTTTGTGTTCAGGAACGAGTAGCGGGGAACACGTCACGTTCTCTCCCAGCGTGCGAAGCCACTTCCGAGCTCATCAGTGCATCAAAGATACCACCAAAAGCAAGATGGAAGACTCTGAGCTCAGCTTCCAGCTTCCCCGGCAGAAGTGCCAAGAGGCCACCCTCATAGCCCAGAGCGACGGACAAGAGAAGGTGCCATGACGTGCTAATTTTTTTTTTTTTTTAAAGACAAAGTTACAGAACAATATGTGCATATGATGTCATTTTAGCTAAAACACACACGTTATAAGTGTATGCGTTTTATGAGCATAGAAAAAGATCTGAAACAATAGACACAACTCTTTAACCATGTTTGTTCGAGTGAAAGTGAGAATGGACAGCTGACTATTACTTTGACTGGATTCATTTCTGCATTAATTTTTGTAATAATTGTGTCTTATTTTTATAACTTTAAAAAACAATTTCGATCTCAGAATTCAGCCTTGAGACTTTCTAGCTGTCTTCTACGGTTGCTTGTTAAAATAAACTAATATTTGTCCATTCAACTTCTGTGAAATCTCTTAGGGTCAAGACTTTATTTACCTTCTCTATGAAAGACAAAAAGACCGAGTTGATGCTCTACGTTAAGGAGACAAGAAACAGAACAACTATGTACAGCACAGGAGCCTGGTCTAGATCTGGACCAAAGAAAACTCTTTTTTTATATTGTTATAGAGAATATATTAAGACGATTGACAAAATTTAAATAAAGTCTATAGATTTAATAGTAGTATCCATTCAATTCCTTGATTTTGATAACTGCACTGTAGGTAAGAAAACATCTTTAGAATACTCACTGAAGTATTTAAGCATAAAGGGGCATTTAACTTGTCTTCTCGATTTGGTAAGAAAAAAACAGATATATAAATACAGATATAGATATAGATATATGAAGAGAGAAACCAAATATGATAAAATGTTAACATTTGGGCAGTCTGGCTGAAATTTATATACAAATTCTTTACACTATTCCTGCAACTTTTCTATAAACCTGAAATTATTTCAAAATAAAGTTTTAAAAAAAAAATCCAGAAAAATAAAAGGAAGGACACTTGCCTTCTCTTCTACTCTTTTCTTACAAAGGATGCTCTGGTCACCTGTTTTGTTTGTTTAGTTGGTTTTATTCATTTATGTCGTTTGATCTCGCCCGTGAAAGCTGACCTATCTTCAGGAGGAAAAGCGAGTTTTCACAAATATTCAAAACTACTTCAGCTAATAAACATCTCAAGATATTTCACAAGCAAACATCAATAGCATGTGTGATTAACTTGGCTTACTAACCAGTCGGAAGATTTAAGGAGTTTGGAGAAAGGCGGAGTAAGTCAGAGGTAGGACCGGAAACAGAAACCAAGCCTCCTAGCAGCTCACGCAGTATTTTTGAGGCAGACTCTCGTGATGCAGCAGCTTTTTACGGTGCGCGTCACCCCTGGGGCGCGCCAAGATTTCATCACAGAATGAGGCCGAGTCCGCTGTGTGCTGCGACTCGTCCTACCGCCCTGCACCCCATCAATCACAAGCAATCATATCTTCTCTATGAGAAGATAAGGGCTCTGTTTCTGTTTCCAGGACCATTGCTCTCCTTCCCTGCCTCACGTGGCCTCATGTGATTCAGAAGATAGACTGCATTCGGAGAATGAAAAATAGAGGAGTCTGGATCCCGGTGCCTCTCTCCATCATTCCGCAAGCAGCAGAACATTAGCTGCCTTGTAAGGAGCTCCACTCCCTCTAACAAGATGAATTTCTTTCCTAAAACAGGTTCATACTTAGGGCTTCTCCACCAGCAGTGTGAGCACCACTCTGAGAAAAAAATATATATATACACATTGCTAGAAGAAGCCCAAATGTGGACTTTAGAGAATGCCGTAGGCCTCACCTTGGGAGAAAAGGAGATACCCAGCATTCGCAAATAACGGACCTTAGCAAAAAGCGATTAGGAAATATTCTCCCTGGATCCCGACAGAAACAGGGAGGCAGGCAGAACTCCAAAGTCATCAACGAGCCAACAATGGCTGCAGAGACTTTCTACAGCAGCATTCGCGAGGACGAAAACCTGTCCACTCAGGGCGAGGTCCTCGCACCGGCAGCTTCGGCTCCACCAGGGGGCCTGTGAGAAACACTCTTTGGCTCTCACGCTCTTTCGTGAATGTTTAATCGGTATCTGCCTTTTAGCAAGACCCCCAGGACATTCTTTTGCACACTGGAGCTTGAGAAACACTGGACCAGAGAAAATGGCACAACAGACAGCCCGAGCCTGGGAGGGCGGACGTAAAACATACGCGTCCGCACAGAACACACTGCTCCGAGGCAAACGGGCCCAGAAATGAAGAGCCTGTTCTGGTCTGAGCTGCCCACAGCCAGGCATGGGCACTGAGCAGCTTCGCCCATTCACCCAGCCCTCCGTGGGTCCTGACTCCAGGACCCGCACGCGCCTCAGCGAAGGGCAGGCACTCAGCGGCCTCGTGGCCCGCTGTCTGAGAAGGAGCTCGTGTGATGTTCCTCTCTCCTCCCACGAAGGTGACGAAGGTGACGAGTCATCCCTATTGATTTGCAAATGTCGAACCATCCTTGCATCCCAGGGGTGAGTCCCCCTTGAGCGCAGTGTGTGATTCTTCTGATGAGCTGTTGAATTTACTTTGCTCGTGTTTTGCTGAGAACTTTTCTATCACACTCGTCGAGGACACTGGCCTGTAATTTCCTATTTTTTAATAGTCTGACTATTCTATTTTTAGCTGTCTGGGAGACTCAAGGAAATATCTTCCAGTTATTGAGTCACTACTATGTACCAGGCCCTGTCTTAGGCACTGCACACACATCATTTCATTCAACGCTTGCAAGAACCCTGTAAATGTAAGATCATTAGCTACATTTATTAATTTAAAAACTGAGCCTTTGCCCCAAATCACAGCAAGAATATGTTTGAGCTCGGATCCCATTTTGGGGTCTGTTCTGTGTTCTTTCTCGTATACCACAGCTACACAGAAACTATTAATTTTAATCTTCTCATTCCTTAAAGGAAAAAAAAAAAAGCCTATTCTATATGACCCCACTTCCAGAGGAAACTAGATTCTGTCCAAGGCGGTATATCTGGTTTCAGCAAGGCCAAATATTGCTCGAGAGTTATTATTGGAGAAAGGAAGGAAATTTATGAAATGTGATGGAATCTTTGTCTGATGGCCTTCTAAGGGCCCCAGAGGTCAGGTCATCCAAGCCAAGGGTGTCCCAAACCATGCATTTCCCTTAAAGCACTGCCTTGAATGGTGATAGAAGGAGAAATTCACTCCCACAAGAAGCGCCACATTTCATTTATACATTTCGCCCTCCGGGGGAGCCAGAAAGGCTCCCATTCTTCCTTGGAAGCCACACGGAATAACCCCAACGCCCTCCCTTCAACAGCCTCTCAAGAACTGAAGGCAATAAACAGAACACACACAAAAGGAGAATTTCTCCTTCGCCATGAAACAGACTTGGTCTTTGGTCTCTTCCTTACAGCACGTGACCGCCGATCCCTATTCCACCCTGCTTCCTCCCCCAGGCACGTGCTTTAAAGCGAGCACCTGTCGCCCATCGCACAGCTGGGGCTGTGGTGCCCCCGAGGCAGAGTCTTGCCCTCCTTCCGGTTTCACTCGATCTATCTCCTTCCAGTCCCTCGCACGCAAACTGATCCCGACGGTCACCCATCTACTGAAGGGCAATGCCACCGCCGACGACCCGAACACACCAACTCCCCGGAGTGGTCCACCCACCCGCTCACCCACCTGCCTCCGAAGGCTCCTGTTTCGAAGCGGCAAGGTGATCAATCAAGTCGGTCTCATGTTCTGCAGCCCACGTGGGACAGGAAAAAATTAATGGCGCTGGCTGTTCTCACCAGAAAAGCAACTCAACTAGACAGCAGCCTGCACGACAGGCACATAGTCATCCTGGAAGAAAGCGAGAAAAAAATTATATAGAGTTAGATATATACATATCAATATATCTATATATATAGTAAAAAGCCATCTGCCAAAGGCCATAGGCTTATGCTCTACCAACCTACGTAAAAACTAGGATTCCTCCTTTCACTCAGTGCTTACGCATTTCACAGACGGCAAAGGCAGCGAAGTCAGAAACACTTGATTGAGAGTCTAAACTCAGCCCCTGGGGTTTGCGGATTGGGACTTCCAGGGCAACTCAGTGTGAGTGGACGCACTGCAAGGAAATGCCCCTCCACACCACCCAGCACGGGCTCTCGGCTGCTCCGCTTCAGTTCCTGCCCACCAGACCCAGGGAGTAAGGGCTGGCACACTCTCCCTCCGCCTCTCCCCCTGCCTTCTCTCCCCTCTCCCCCTCTGCCTGCCCAACCTACAACCTCGTTTCGAGACAAGGCCTCTCCACTACGAAACTCACGTCCACCCCTCGCACAGGAAGAACCGTGAGGCGTCGAGACCTCGTCTGGTGAGCTTTCCACACGCCCGCTAGGCCCGGCCTCTCTCCCTCAGCGCTCTCAGAGGAAATGGCCTCTCTAGACTCCTTATACCTCTTTACCCAGACCTACTCGGACTTACTCGCCCTTAAACATTTGTTGCCTCAGTTAGAGCTCCCACCACCAGCTCAATGTACATGAACACAGCGCAGAGTGATGTGGTCTCCACCTGCCCTCCACGGAGATCCGGGGCATCCTTGGGGGGCAAAGGGGAAGGCCACAAATGGCCTCAGACCCCCATCACATCTCTTGCTTGTAGACATACGAACTCTATGTAGGATTTTCCATTAATGAGAATACTCCTCCATTCAAAAGAAAAAAAAAAAGCGACATTACCACCAGGAGACATATTCCTTTCCTCACTTATCGTCCCACGACTGTGAAACACACACAGAGTGATGTGTGCCTTTTCCACCTGGCCATAAGAGAGAGAGAGAGAGCCGAGAAAATTCTTTGTGTTTGGGCAGTAAAAGGCCACAAACAGGGAGAACGTTCACTGCTTCGGCGCCTCCCAGTGCCCAGGTGATACAACAACAGAGAACTTGGGATCCCCCAGTCCGGCTCTGCATTATTCAGGAAAATGGAAACTCGCAGAGGTTAATGGCTCGTATCACTAACTATGGAGCAAAATCTCTTTGCACGGTTTTTTATATGTCGTGGATCCTCAGTGTTGAAAGAACGAATGTTACATAATTAATTTGTTAACGTATGACCGGTTTGTTCCAGAAAAGAATTCGGGTGGTTTTCTAAAAGATATAAAACAGAGAAATGGTATTTAATAAGAGTGAAATAAGAATGAGCTAGATGCCTTGAACCCAAGCTTCAAAAATATGTTCTTTGCGCCTCAAGTATGCAAGATTCTGAGAATTTACATTCGTTACACTTTTCTTGGCTGTTCTAAATTTTGAGTGATGAACAATTTTCTACTTAGAACTTTAAATAACTAGTGAGCAGCCCATGAGGACTTGCAGGCAAGGAGGCTTCTTGTGGGCAGCATATAGGATTCTGCCTTGATTTTACCAGAACTTGCTCTTCTCTCAAGACCTGAGCCTTTCTGCTTGCATTTGCTTTAAGACAATAGCGCCCAGTTGTGATGAAGAGCAGGCCACGTAGCAGGCTGATGGGCGATGTAGGCGGGTACGTGTTGGGACCGCCCGACCCTTGGGCAGGCCCCTTACCGGAGGCGGCTGCACAGTGCGCCCGGGGACCGCGGGGACCGGCAGCTGCGGGTCAACCAGAAACTGGTTAGAGGCAGAGCCTCAGGCCCCACCCCCGACCCACCCAATCAGAACCTGCATTTTAGCAGGCTCTCCGAGTGATTCAAATGCCCCTTAAAGTTTGAGAAGTCGTGATCCACAGCATCCTCACGTTCCTATGTGCGGTTGTCCAAAGGGCGGCCATAAAATAGCTACATAAAGCCTGGCCCGCAGTCACAACCACGAGAGGCGGTGTTTCAAGGGGAAGGAGATTTGGGCTTGGTTTTTGTTTGTTGGTTTTTGTTTTCAGAGGTTTTTGTCCTTGTTGCTCTTTAATGAAAAAAAAAAAATCAAGTGAGAGTCAAACAGGAAAAGGTGCTTTTTGAGCCAATTCGATTAGTCATACTTTGGCACACATTGACGGACATGCATCCCCGGGGGCGGAGGGATGGGGCATAATTGTTCTTGAGAAGTGACTTTATCGTAGAGAAAACTTTTGTTCCCAGAGGTGCAGGCTACACAGCACGGAGTGGAATAGAAGTATGGGATTACCCAGTTCATCTCCTTGCTGTACGCAGCCAGACCAAGCACTCCAGGGAGCGCAGGCTATAAAAAAAGAGGTGCCTGGACCATCCGGGTTCACTGCCACTGCTGTGCCGATGGACTGGATCACAGCCGGACTCGCACACTCTTCTGCGCCTTTAGACACACTGTGAGGGGAGCCTGCACCGGCAGACCTGAGAAGGGGAGGGGCAGGTGCAGGTGAGCCCTAGAGACAAGGGGTGACATTAGGCTCTGGCAGGGCTCCAGTTGCACTGTCTGCAAAGCAGTTATCACGTGGAAGGCAGGGCAGCCGGCCAAAATACAGACGCGGGGACCAACCAAAGGGTAATGGCTATAAATTCCACGCAGAGCGTGAAGACAGAGATGCCGGCAAAACGCCTCGCCTGGCCGGGGAGCAGCACGCACAGGACCACAGGGTAGAGTCTAACGAGAAAGGGAAGGGTTTTGAAGAGGCCAAATTTGTTCGAACCAGGTATGGCAGGCCAGCTGGAAGACATGTCAGTCGAGGACTAGCCTCTCTGCTCAGAGGTATTTCTGTCACATGTACATGACAGCTGCTCGAAACTAAATATAAGAAAAAATTATAGCTAGACGTCCTCCAGGTATGGGGTACGTTCTGACGGCAGCTGAGGAAGAGGGGAGACTAACCGGTACCTGTCCGGCCCCCCTCCGTGCCAGGCCCTCTCCAGGTGCTAGGAATGTACTTCACAGAAGTCAGCTCAAAGGGAACGAGGGTCTCACCTAGGGGTCAACCCCCCCCAAGGGGGGTCTCACTGGATTTTAGGGATTCCTGAGATTGTGTGAAAAGTTCTGCATGTATTTTTTTTCTGGGAAAAGAAGAGAACATCACTTTCAACAGATTCTCAAACAGATCCACGACCCCCGAAAGTCTGAGAGGCACAGTTAGCTGAATGAACTACAAAGGAGCTCACATCGACTGAGTATTCTCTGGCAGGCCCTGTACTTGGTGACATCATTTAATCCTCCTAAAAACATCAAGGTAAGTGGTTTTACCCCCATTAAGGAAAAGTAAGGTTGAAAAAGAAGCCTAACCAGGTATAAACAAACACACCCAGAAACTGTAAGACTGGGAACGTCGTAACTCAGACTATTCTAGTCCGAAATCTGGAGGAAGGTGTAAAAATTAGTGGAGGAAGTCACCGTGAAAAACCAGCGTGACATTTCAGCTGGCACTTAAAGAAGGGGTTGAGAAGGAAGGGCATTTTGGGTGGTGAGAATAAAACGCTGAGAACATCACCTCCCCTCCTATTGGCTCGGGAGCTTCCTAAAGGCTCAAGAGCCAGGCAACATTTGCAAGACTAAGCGCATCCACGGGTTACGGTTACGCTTCGAGCCCATTTAGTTTTAAATTTCCTGTGGCCCAAATCCCAGTGCAAGCAGAGGATAACCGCTCCTATCAGGCACCTGACGAAAAAGCCCAGGGGTTGCTTAATGCCTGGTATCGATTCAAACAAGTGCATTTTGTTTCTTTCTAATGCGTCTCGAGTGGAGAGCAGGTTTATGGCAGGTCAGGAGGAAGCCGAGAGCTTACCCCGGGCCACTGGAGCCCAAACAGCCACATGCAGCCTGTCTGGAAGGGAAAGATCATCCGTTCAGTGTGTGGGTTTACTGCATCTCATCTCCCAGGATGCTCCCCTCTCAATATTAATAATATCCGGAGATTAAAATATTCCGTGTGCCCTGCAACGCATTTAACCAGGCTTTTAGACACACGTTGACTCCTACGGCAGAATCCTGCTGCCTTTCGAAATAGAAAAGCCTCTCGACAAGGGGAATGCTAGCACGGAATCCCATGTAATTGAATCGTGGCTTTAAATCCAGCGATTAAGAGATGGCACCATCCCGGCCACCCGCCCTTGGCAGACACGACGCACACCCCCCTGGCCCGTGCACACCGGCCACGCTCTCGTCAGCTGCGGTGGTATTTTAGCACTCAACTACTCTTTTCTTTATAGAGGAGCCATTTCACGAGCATTATCATTGCTGAGGTAATAACTCCAACCACATCTTCTCATTGGCTTGCAAACGAATTTAAGTGTATAATAGCCCGGACCTCCTCAGGCTCCCTGCGTGGGAATTCTGGAGATTTTATTTCCCATAAATAGAGGGCAAAGGGATATTGAAAGATAAAGGTACGTGATGTTCGGCTTATTTCAGCAGATCCGAAGTTCCTCCAGGGCAGGGAGAGGTTATCTGGCTGATGAATTTAATATTTATTAAGTCCTAACGAGCTTCATGGGCCATAGAAATAAATCTATCAATAAACTTCGTTACGAGGAAAACGCATTGCTCTCTTTAGATAGGACCGAGCAGCGAGCATTCCCTTTGATGCCTTCTTTCCTTTATACTGATTAATAACTTGAAAGGGCAGCTCCTGTTCTAAAATACATGAGTAGAAAATACTGCGCCGTGCTCCATAAAACTGGAATGAGAGAGGCTCCCTTTCGGAAGCGGCTAAGTGGTTGGAAACGGAGGAGAGGCTGGGGGACGCGGCTTCCCCGAAACCATCTTACTTCCGAAGCACACAATCTCGAAAATCCTGTATAATTACGAGATTTCACACTTGGTGTTTCTCAAACTGTGGTTTCAACGGGAATGGATGGAAGGGCTGCATAAGCAAACTTAAAAATAAAAATGTTAAAAACACGCCCCCAAAGCAGACAAATTTCTAACAGAGTTACTCTCAAGGCCGAGGTGTATGTACCTGCGAATGCGTTCCTGTGCCCGTCTGCACAGCACCCCGAAATGCCGTCCTCAGGCAGGGCAGAAGGGGCGCCTGCAGCGTGCCCCACACCAATGCCAGAGCCACACACAGAACAGCGCGGCCCGGGACGGCTGTGAGCCCAACGTTGGCGGCTTGTTATCAATTCGGTGTGTGTGCTGTTTTGTAAACACGTCTAATTTGGTTTTAAATTTTAATCCATAAAGTCATTACTAAAAGACTCCAGGCTGCTGCGATGATGAACCGACCGCTTCTAAAGCAGACAGAAGGCAGCGGAGGCGGTCAGGGGAGTCTGTCCTCGGGTCCCTTCTTTGCGCCCCACCCCCTTATTCTTGTCATCTCTGGCTTTCCCATGTGCCTTCTCCCACTTGTTGGGAAGATTTTCTGTTGCTACTGGCTATCCAATATGTCTCTGTGTGTCTGTCTGTCTGTCTGTCCTTCTCCGACTCTGTCTCTCTTTCTCTGCATCTCTCTTACACACGCACACACGCACGCCCACACATGCATACACACACACACACACACACACACATGCCTCCCTCTGACCCAGTCACTGCCTCCTCTACCCTTCTGAGTTCATCTGCGTCTTTACTGCTCCAGCATCAACACTGCTCTCTAACAGGAAGGCCAGGCTGAGTGAGTCTGGGGGGACGAAATGTTCTTAGGAGCCGGAGGCAGGGGGCGCCGCTGACGGACCGACTGGGCGGGCCGCAGCACAGCATCATCTCGGTTCTCATAGGTAATGAACTGACCATAAGAGATGTTTGTTGTGTTGTGTTTTGTTTTCAACAGAGAGAACAAAGGGTGAATCTTTTCAAAACACGGCATAATGTAAACTTTGGTTCACTTAACAAAGTACGTATCAGACCTGGTTCTAAGGGGCTTGCGAGTTGTCACCGCCTGTTAACTCTTCACGACGACCCCGTGAGGACGGCAAGTCCTTCCTTCCCCCATTTCCCAGGAGAACGAAGCACAGGGAAGTCGAGGGACTCGAGTCACGTAACTGGAGAATGACTGTCAGCATGCCCATCCAGGTCGTTTGGCTCCCAAGTTCACGCTTTTAAGCGCTATACTCGGATGCTTCTTATTTGATGGATTGCATCTCTGTCCGATAGAGAGGAAAATTTACATTCGTTTTTTATGCATTCCATCTCCTATTAAAGCTAAGTTTTCTCTGTCATGGAAAATAAATGATTTTCTCTTTGGGGTAATTATTACCCTACGTACTCTATTGGGCAAGTATTTATCCCACCTTCTAGACCAGTTATTGCTCGGAAGTCATGTTTACAGCCCGCCCCTGCCACTAACACCACGCACGGTGACTAGGGATGCTCTAGGCCGACCTCCCACCCGCCCGCACCCCACTCCTTTCACAAGCCCACAAACAGAATCGCGTGAAGCAGCTTCTTACAGAACCAGTCTCGGGACTTTGCTCTCCTGCTGCGAAGTAAACACATCCCACAGCAGCCACGCAGACATGGCCCTGGAGCACCAACCCACACGCCCAGGAAGCTTCCCCTGAGACGAATCGGTGTGGACGTAGGAATCACTCATGTTCCCTGCTGCTCCGCGGTCATCTGCCTAACTGCCTTTGATGCTAAAGTGGGCAAATCCACCCTGGACAACGAGGGAAAGCCGGGAGAGAGATTCCATTCTTTTCCGCAATAACAACAACAACATTTTTGGTTCTGCAGAACTGCTGTTTTTAGGGAAATATTTCTTCCACCGACTGCACTGCTTTAAGATTTTAAAAGCTGAAGGCCTCAGGATTTTTCCCCTTTCAAAAATGGATGGTTCTGCTTTTCATGTAAGGTGCAGTTTAGAAAGAAGCAGCCTGTGAAACCAATTAACTAATTGGAAATCACTTAATGACTATGGCAGCATTTTGGATTTCTGGTGTTGGTTCACAGCAGTCAAGAGAAATTGCTTTCCAATATTATGATAAGGTAAGCTGCAGAGGTCTCACGGGGGCGGCCAAGGGCTGCTGCGAGAAACAATTAGCTCTAATGTGCCCACCAAAATAATGGAGACATTATAACATGGCATTCAGTGATTGTAAAGCAAGCAAGACATAAAAGTCCAAAGCAAGGTGGAGCTCTGCTGAGAATAAATGTGCAGCTACGGTTCCTTGCTATGATTTTTTGAGAGCTCACCATCTTCGCACAGACGTTATGCTGTTGAAACTGCTCTCACAAAGACAGCCAGGCATGCGAGGAGAGGGAATGACGAGAGGAGAAGGAAAACATAATAAAGTAAATGCTCGCCCTAGAACAACTGTCCAAATAATTGTTTTAGTATGAATAGAGTCGGTGTTCACATTAGGGAAATAATTGAGTTAATTGCTCAAGAGTTAACATAGCCAGAGAAAATAAATTACCCCAAACACAATATATTATCCATTTGCCATTTGTTTGTTTCAAGGTAGTGAATTCTCTTAGCATATTTCTAAATAGCATAATTCATTAGAACCAAAATCATCGCTGTGGAGAAAATAAGCCATCTCTAACAGCATCTCTAATTCCTTTTTTTATTTTTTTAAAGAGGCATGGAGATACGCATAAGCCTAGGTGACTAAAAAATTGCTTTGAGGTGGACAATCGGTTCTCATTTCACCTGGGCCTCGGAATTCTTTTGTGAGTATGGCAATTCTTTTCACCTCTCTTTGCCTTAGTTTATTCCGCTGCAAAATGGTCTGATGCCTGTTAGAAGTAATAATGTACTCAAACGATGACCGAATTTTGCAAACATGGATTCAAGACGCTATAAATTCCTCCAGCAATGCCAAACCTTCATTGTTTCTTTCCCCCTGGTATGAGAAGTTTGGGCCCCAAGGTTCACCCCCTGAGGTATCTGCTGGTTTTCCAGCATGAGGGGACTCCCCTGCAGTGCCCGGGGCCCCACCGCCATGTTATTAACTCAGTGATGATGAGCGGTGTAGACGCCTCCGCTGGGCACTGCCCTGGATGCTTGCTTTGTACCCAGCCTCTACCAAAAAAAAATAAAAAAGGTGTTCTCTTTCCTGGCCACGGTATAAATAAAGATGACCGCCATTCACACGAATTGCTATGCCAAGCATAGCCCATCAGGCCACAGGACTGTTGGTGGCCCTTTCTTCTCACCTGCCTGAGACATTAGGTGATCATTCCAAAGCAGGATTTACTTCGGAGAGCCACGTCCCTGGAAATCCTGCACACACGGAACACACACGGCGAAAACGGCAACATTGAAACTACAATAAACCGACGATTCTTCCTTTAAAACAATGCTTTCTCCTCAATTGAGGAGGTGACGTTAAACTTATTACCCTTCTGGGGATTTAATTTCTAACCTAGAATTAATTTCTAATTCTAGAGAGTGACATCCTAGTATCAAGGTTATATCAAGACAACGGGGCTAGTAAACTAATTTTCATGACCAAGAAAGATAATCAGTAAGCAAAACAGAACATTGAATTTAATGATATACTGGCCGAGTGGGCACATCGAGCATTTCCTGGACGTGAGCTGAACTACTTCCTGAAATAAGACACACATTTTCACCTTCTTCATCGAAGAAGAACCTCCAAGATATCAAAGGAGAAAATCTCTGTGAACGAACCTTTCCGATAGATTCGGAACATTTTCCGGGCTGATGAACCTGAAGAAAAACATGCGATTGATTCAACAATAGCATCCCGAAGCTGGCCTGTCCCGCTTAGAACACATCGTGCGCTGGCCCAAAGGCGAAGCTGTGCCTGCGGAGGCTGGCTGAACGCCAGCTCACGCAGCCTCATCTGCAAAGCTCGGCACTGTGGAGCTTAAACGTCCCTGGTTAACAAACGGAGAGCAATTTAGCCCATTGCACGAAGACAAGACCAAGGCCAAAGTCTAACAATAGCTCCTTTCTCTGAGTCCTTGAATAAGTGAATGTGATTACAAAAAAGAAAATACACTTTTATCTAGGTTGTTACTTTTTCTCTTTGCTGTCTTCTGTGGCTTTGCCTATAAGCTCACAGTTTGTAGTTAAATTCGACAAGTACTGAGCCAGTAGTGAATAATTAATGAACAGTCACCATACATGTTTGGGAAATTCTGACCCAATCTTTGAACAGATAGCCGCACCACTAAAATAAATGACTTGTTCTACTCATTACCTGATCAGCATTTGTTTAGAGGTTCCTAGGTGCCCTATCGAAATTCTAATCAGTTCTATTTAAATTACATTTTTTGCACTGCATTGTTATAAATGCTAATGTATGCCTAGAATGGAACAGCTTTATTTCTTACCTCCTGAAAAAAAAACGAATGAATAAAAACTTACTTCTACAGGGCATAAAAGATCATCGAGGCTTCAGTGACTATTGGATTTTGCACTTGCCAAAACACATCCTGAAACCCAGAGCTGAAGCTTCAGGAGATGACAAGGACACCCAAATCCTCCCACAACAAAGCCATCCCCATGAGGAGGCAGAGGACTGTCACAGTGGTGTGTGCAACCACCACTGGGGACTTCCGACCGCTGGAGACCGGAGCAGTTTTGGGGATGAGGAAGGAAAGGAAGGGAAAGTTCTCACTGGCTGACAATAACGACACAAAGAGTCTCAAAGACAAACGGTCATTTCAGAACCTCTGGGCAAGTTCCCCATGTGAAATCTCTCCAAGCCTGGTGCCACCTCCGCTATGGCCAATGAGAATGTCCCTCTCCACCAGCCCGGTGGCCACGGAGCTGCAAGATCAAACGAAACTCCACACATTCTGGCACAATTGGTTTGGCCTCAGTAGCGAAGTGCCTCGCTAAGCAACAAGAGCTGCTCCACCTGCAAGCAGCTTTGCTCTTTCTGAGGTACAGGCAAAGCCGGGCCACTTGCAGACGGCCCCACGTCATCTGGGATCTAGAAGACCTTAGAAGTGAAGGAAGAGTGAGAATGGTGTTCTAGCAATAGCTAGAAATCTTCTAACGAGCCCACAAAAGTCCTACCTGTACGAATACGACAACGCCCCGCACCTACCCCAGGCCTGGTGTCCGGGGACGCCGTGAGCCTGCCGCCTGGCGTGGAAGGCATGAAACTCAGAGTTTATTGCCAGAAGTTTTTTTTTTTTTTCCAAGCTGAGGGATTACCTTGAGAGGATTGAACTTCCGAGTGCAAGTCAGCAGCTGCTGGGGAGGCCGAGGCCACCTCAATCATCGTGCACCCCACAGTCCCTCGCGGAGGGGAGGCGGGATCAGCCTGGCTTCGGGCTGCGTGGCCGGGGGTGGGAAGCACAGGTTCGCGCGAGCATTTAACCTCTTTTAAGCGGCGTGGTGTGGCTGAGGCTTAAAACGAGGCTGGAACATGTTCACGCTTATTATCACCTTGATAACCTACCTGTTCTTGCAGCTAAGGACGAGTGCCGTGAAGAAGGGGGCCCGAGGAGGCGCGGTGGGAGAGGAGGGGCGGGTCACGCAGGGCACGGCGGGAGGGGGGGAGGGGCGGCTGCCGTGTTCTTGTTGTCTGAGTGCACCTGGGGGAAGGTGGAGGTGGTTTGCTCCCTACATACTTCTCCATTTAAATAGACACGGTGTTTTCCAGATCGTACGGCTAATCACTCCACGGGAAAGGGAAAACAAGAATAGCTTACATTCATTTTCGTTGAAACTTTTTAATTAGTTTGAAGGCTTTTTTTTTTCTTGGTATGAAATACCTAAGTGGCATTTCTACAAGATCTAAGGGTCAGAGAGAGGAGGGAGTGGGCGGAGCCAGGAGCAGCTGTGCTCAGGTCGTGGCGGGGAGACGATGATCACCTGGGACAGAAAGCAGCTGCAAACGCCTTTCTGGGAGGCGCGGCTCTCGGAGAGAGGGCGGCCAAGGAAACACGCCTCCCTGCTCCAGGGCTGAAACCAATCCTAAAAAGAAACAATCTTTTTAGAGAAACTGAGCGGCCCAGTGATGTTTCTCAATCTTGTTCAAGCTGTAATAATAATTGATTCTACTATAAAATCTTTCATCTGCCTTTCAAGTTTCTTGAACTAAACCCAGAGCAACGCGTATGAAGGGAGCATGTTAGTGCAAACCGCCCGACTGCCGTTCCTATCGGCGGCGGAGGCTCTCAAACCCTCCCGCCCGCCGCCCTCCTGCCCGAGCGGTTTTAAGCCTCGATGGCATTTCCGGCCACAACCTTGTATCACTTACATTTGAGTTGCAGAATCTCAATTTTCTAATCCAAAAAAGAAAATTAAGTCACGAGGGAAATAATGTGCTACTGTATTTTCTAGCAAATGTGTAGATTGTGAAGCGCGATCGCCACTGGGATTGTATTATTATTTTCATTGCAGGAATTTAACATTAACTATATGGCCACAATTTTCCTAATTTATCCAAAAATAAATGATACGAGGGGTTTTACAAAATCGTAGTTACCATTGAGTCCAGGCCAATCATTTGGCGTTTCATTTCAAAAGGTGATGTTCTCAAACAAAATCTTACTTGTATTAGAAATATGAGGTAAAATGAGAAGACATATCTCATCTGTGAAGTGAGTCACACGTTTGACACGTCAGTTTAGCCTCCATCCACATCAGTTTAAAAATATTGAACCAAGCCAAAGATAATCTCATTCCAGATTACGATAAGGAATTAATCGATATATATCTTACTGTTCAACCTTTTTAACAATTCCTTAAAAGATGAAACAACACGATAAATCTCTTAAACGTGAAGATGGCATAAAGCTAGGAGAGGGAGACATTATTTTGGATTCCACATGACTCGAAAGTGCGTGCTAGGCTGAAGCAATGCAGAGATTTCATACACGATATCGTGGGAATAAATGTAGCCCAGCGTTTGAGTTCGAAAAGCCATTTTAAGTGCATTACGCTTTACCAGAAATCATGTGAAAAATCAGTGAGGCTCTCACTTTGCCATAAAATCAACGTGAGCCAGTGCGATATGGCTCCTCAAAATGCCAATTCGGTTTCAGGTGTCATTAACAGACATCTAGTCCAAACCAGGAGCGGCGACACTTCCGTTGCACAGTGGTCCGACGTCACATCTCTAGGACAGAGAAGTCAATGCAATCGCTTTCACCGGCTCCGTGAAGCCGAACCAGTCACGTGATCTGAGCCCTTGTGTTCTCATCTGAACATGGAAATAATAAGAGCTGACAAACATATTCCCATAAAATTGTTGTAAAATCAAATGAGACCATTTCCATAAAAAGTACTTTAAAAATTATAAAGTATAATTTCGCTGGGCATCTGCTATTTGTTACCCAACCGCCATCCACCTCTTCCTGACGAATGCAATCCAACGCTCCTGCGGTCAGCCCTGACTGGCCGTGGCCACTGAAATCGGTTTAGGAGCGGGCACTTAACCCGATCAGGGCCACGGAGACGGGGGGAGGCTATGCGAAAGCTTTTGGAAAAAAAATAATCAGCTCCCGCTCCTTTGCTGCATTCGGTCATATAAGAAGGGGAGTCTTGGGGTGACATCCTACTCCCCAGGAGGGCGTCAGCCCGAAGATGAAGAGATAAGACACTAAGACCTTGTTGGACGCCCTTCCTCCAGAAGAAGCCAGCCCTCCCCTGGACCGTGCTGTGTTCTAAGCGTAGACTCCCTTTTTAAGTCAATCTGAGCACGGTGATTCTGTCACTAGCAACGGGAAGCGTCCTGCGACTATCCATTTGTTTTAAAGTCTTGGAAAATCCAGTTATTTGAGGATGGGAAAATAATAAATGAGAGATTTCAAATGAAGATATATATATATATATATATATATATATATATATATATCTTCAACAAAAAGTCAAATCTGTGTTTAAATTGTGTTTGGCTCTTATGACTGTTAGACTGTGCTAGGTTGTTAGATTGCTATGTTAGATTGTTTCCCAAAACAAGCAAAATGTCGAGATTGACTATGCATTGGATTCTAAGGAATAACATAAAAATTTTGTTCCGGAGAGAGCTTTTCAGCATTCTGCTGTTGGGAAAGCCGCATTTCCAGCCTGCCCCGTCTTGTCCTCCTGCTGAGCTAATGGCCCCATCTCCAGCTGAAACAGCAGTGCCCGCGTCTGATTAATGGAACCTGCCTCCCCACCTTTCTTAATGGCTTCCTCCCATTGCGATTTCAATCAGAACATTGCGGGGAACCCCTCCTGGGGCCTCTCCGGGACCACTTCTATTGCCATTTTTTATAGGCTCCTCCTCAGGAAGAGGAAAGCTAAAGAAATGTCTCCACGCTCGAAGGCTGAAATCAACATGGAATGTGAGGCGTCTACAGCATGTTCTAGCCAGAAAGGGCCAACAGCCAACCACCCGCCCAGGCGTCGGCAACGGGCTAAATCCAGCCCGTGTTCTGGCAAATAAAATTTGACCTGGGCGCAGTCATGCCCATTTGTCACAGACTGTCTGTGGCTCCTTTCACACTATAATGGCAGAGTTGAGAAGTCACAACAGAGGCCGTATGGCCCCCAAAGCCTAAAATATTTATATCTGGCCCTTCATAAAAAAGTTTGCAGACTTCTAAACGAATGCAATCATTTAGTTTTTAAAAAAAACCTTAGACCCAGAAAGGCTAGCTAAATAGCAAATGAGAGGCCAAGCTCGAATTCGTTCCATGTGGTGGTATTTTTAATGTTCTACCCTCATCCATCCGCTAAGTTAGAGGTGGCTGGTAAGCAGTAATTGTGACTCATTTCTGTCAAGACAAGTTAAATAAATGCAAAGGACTGGGGAAATGAGGGACTCCTTCGGAGACTTCTCGTCTGTGTGAACCATCCCCTCTCCTGCCTCCATCGCCTCCAAATGTTTCTACCCACGAACCGATCCTTCTCCCACTGGACATCACGCTCCAATCTGTGATGTCATCTGTAAAGTGACATAATAGTATCCACCTCCCAGAGTTGCGATGGTCGAATGAAATGAAGCGTGTAAAGCCTGTAGCACAGTACCTGGTTCAGTAGTTTATCATCACCGTCATCATCATCATCATCATCATGAAAAGGGAAGGTCCTGATGTATAACTGGGTACTGTGGGGCTATGCAATTACTGGAGATTTCTCCCAGTTCCCTGCACAAGCGAGGGAGAAAAAAAACAGAAGAAAGTGGGGTTCCAACACTCGACCTCTGCGAACAATTAAATTCATATTCAAGGGCCATCACCTAAGAAAGTCAGAGCACAAGTCGGGGAAACGCTCGCCCAGATGCCGACAGCACTGGAAGGAGAGAGGATCTTCTTTCCCTGGGACTACAAGACATTACAAATGTCTCCGCAAAATAAACTCGAAACTCAGCCATGTGTCGAGCAGCGTGTGTACGGTGCGGCCAAGGGCGCCTGTCCTGATCGTCCCCGTGATGGGGAGGCCCCAAGTGATGTCGGGGGCTCCCCTCAGGCCACGCGGGTCCCTGTCTAGTCCGACTAATCCTTCTTTAGAGTCTACGGCCATAACTCTCGGCCAGTAAGAACTTACTGTCATCGCTCAACGACATACCATGTACGCTGCATGACACACTCTCAACTAGGGGCAAAATATTTTTGTCATCCATTCCGTCCTTTTGCCAAAGAATTATGCTCACAATGTTCTTCTGCATTTGAATACTACCTACTATGAACATCAGAAGGGAGAAATACGTCTGACGACCCCATGCCAGTGGGAACAGCCAAGAACTCGTCCTCCTTTCTGGTCTCAGACGGCAGGTGGCAATCTCCTTCTAGATACATGCCCCTTAGACCCTAACAGGGCCATTTAGAGCCATGCGCTCTACCCTCTGTCCTACCCAATTTCTTTTTGCGATGCTAATCGCAAGGAGTACAATTTTGCCAGTGTCGCCTCACCCATACTGGGAATCCAGCCCCCTAAGTGGCCCTCTGCGATGGGCTAAACTCATCTGCTTGCGCCCTGGCAGCCAGAAAAGATAACTGGGGCTAGAAACTAATGAACCCCGTCGTTAGGGAGGCCTTCCCTATCCCAGGCCCCGCCCCGACCGCCTCCATCTGCGTTTGTTCCTCTGCCGGATGAGAGCTCACACTGGGTGGCCGGCCTGTTATTTTTTAAAATCTCTTCGTAGCGTCTATACCCAGAACTGCCTCATCACGATCCTCCTCACCAAACGAGGACACTTCACACTGAAAATGGATATGGTTTTCAGCCAGCACCAAATGTCTCTCCTTCTGCCTTTTTGTCTTTCCGATCAATCAGAACACGTGAAAACTCCCAAGTGAAGAATCAACACACCGCTCAGGTTCCTTTCATCTCCTAACATATGTCATGAAGGAGGGAAGAAAAAAAACATCCGACCCCCAGCTTCAATCAGCCGTTCGTTCTCTGCAGCTTGAATCTTAAACCCAGAGGGACGTTGACGAGGGCTGAGTGGGGCCGGCTCCTGGGAACATAATAGGTATGCGCCGCATTCCTGAGTCTTGGGGTCGTTATCTCCTCTGCCAGCTCTTCTGTATTTATATATAATGAGATCATTACCAGGCAGCTCTTCCAATTTTATTCAGACTTTAATATATTTTTTTGAAGAAGAAAAAGAAGAAAAAAAATAGCATACAAAAGGGTTTGTGATGCCAACTCAATCAGACGTGCTGTTGATGGGAAATTATTCAAGTGCGAGCCAGAGCAGGGGGAAAAATCATTTCGGAGAGGTGTCTGTCAAAGCCGAGTTCTCCTGTGATGATATTTCCAGTGAATGTGTTGAAGTGTCCAGAGGTGAGCGAGGGAAATAACAACTAGCTGGAGAGAGCGCTGTGTCTAGGATGAAAACGGAGGTGTGTTCGGCCTAAGCATTCGGGCAGGTAGGGCAGGGCCTCCCGCTGAGGCTGCCTTTCCCCGGGGTTCCTTGGCTAATTAGACCAGGGAAGCAGCACCTGCAGTGGGCTTCCCCAGGCGCAGGCAGGTGTCAGAATTTAACCCTTTGGTGGGTGTTATTCTTTCCGTGATTGAACTCAGGTGGTGGGGAAGGTATGCGAGATGCCTCTCTTCTTCCACAACAGGCTGCTTCGCTTTAAAGAAAGGACTTTCTCGCCATTCCTGGTGCCTCTGCTGGAAAAAAATGTATGGCAGGGTTTTCTTTCCTGACGTCCCCATTCATAAAAGTAGATAAAATGTCAGTGCCCCTGCTAATGAAATATCCTGGCTAAAGTTTAATAAACCATCCTCTGTTCATTTTCAGCGAATTAGAAAATCAAATGGAAGGAGTCAAATACTAAGACTGAACAAAAGGGAATCGTCCTTTGATAATCCAGACGGCACCTCAGGATTACTCCTAGCCTTGGATGACAATTACGAAAGTCGATCATCACTGGACAGCATGTTTAGAAATGCGCTCTACTAATTAATGTGAGCTCTCTGGATGTCTGAACTTAGCATAAACGTGAACTTACTCTTCGTTTCTAGGATCTCTGGCTTATCCTGAGATTACAACCCCGAGAAGAGCATCCCCTCAGCTGTGAGCTCTCAGTCCCAAACTGCAGGTGGATATAGCAGCTGGAGAAGGAACGGAGACTTGTCATAATAATAAACAAGAAACCAAAGGATTCCGGGTCCTTTTTCTGTGGCCACTGCAAAGCACCCGATTTTCTCCCCCTAGCATTTTCTAACAGTATAAACCAAAATAACATTGGAAGAAATTTTACAAAATGTACAGTCTATCCACGGAGACCCCAAACATGGCCGGAACATTGGGTTGGCAGATGTTTTATCATGTGCATTGTCTTACGTTGAAGAACTATCTTGTAATGGTTAGTAGTTGGTTCTGGTAAAACTGTTAAGACTACTTTACAGATCCTAGTCTTGGGATTGTTCAGTTTCTGAGAGAAAGAACGGGAGGAAGGCAGGTACGGAGGATAGTGATCGCATGCCTGCATGAAATACAGCTAGCTCCGCCATGATCTATATAGTGCAGGCGAAGAATTGCATCGAAGAATTGTACAGTCCTAAAAACTCTTAAACTTAAAAGAAGCTTACACAGGAAAATGGAAATGATTTTCTCCCCCTACCTAAATCCACCATAGCTAGTCATAGCAATCATTCTAAGACTAACTTCCTGAAAAGCAGCAGCTGAGGTAAGAACTATTAAATTTCTCTGCCATGCACTGCTGTGCGTTGGCGTGGCGTGCGTGTGCTTGCATGTGCAGAGCGAAGTTTTTCATTTACCATTAGCATGGGCTCTCCTGTTCGTGGTCCCCCATCTGCCTCCCTTATCTCTTTACCTACCTTTTGGTCTTCCCTCACAGGCTCAAAAGAGACGTCTCTCTTTTTCTCAAAAACCGACCGCCTCGCCAGCATCCTCAACCTCGCCTCCACTGGTCCTCTCCCTCTCTCATCACATACGCTCGTGTTCCTCTTCTAGGCGAAACCCCCCCGAGGCTGGCCATCAGGAGGCGCGGGTTCCAGCCCCCACACTCCCAGGTGCTTGCCGTAAGCCCAGCCAGAAGCATCGTTTCTTGTCAGGCTGTTTTCATGACTCAGCCCTGTGCTACCTCCTGAAAATATTGCTTTTTTTTTTACCCGTTCTTTAACAGCCAAGCCTTCATTATCTCACCCCCATGCTCTCCTTAGATAGCTAAAATACCGCTTTCACATCCACCGCTCCACCGAAATTACTGCTCAAGATCAGATTTTAGCCAAATCAAATAGACTGTATTGACTCTTAACCCTGTGGGCTTTTGGGGTACAGCTGACGTGACTGAGGGAACTCTTCTTACAGCATTTTCACTGAACTCTCACATCATCTGTTCCCCTCTGCCACAACTCTGTTCTGTCCTATCCGTCCGCTACGGCACATTCAGCTTTACCCGCAGCTGGGCCGTCAGGCATAGGTGTGGGGGCTTCGGAGATGAGATACAGCTTCCCGACCCCACTGTCCCCTCCCCTGCCACACGTGGAACACGCCTCCGCGCCAAATATGTGACCGAAGAGTCATCTCTTTTGGTTAAAGCACTGTGTCTCACAGGATCTTCTGCTTAAAAAGTAAATAAGTGCCTGTAAAAGCTTGTACATTCATTCATCCTGCATTAATACAAAATTAAAAATTAAATGTTAGCTCAGAAGTCAGGGAGTGGCACTCTGAAGAAACAGAATATAAAATGGGTTTATTTCGAAGGAATGTCTACTGTCTAAAAAAATACATAATACCTACAGAAGCACCGCTCACATAATTAAAACGCTATAAAATTTTCCATAATTGACAACTGGCGAGGTAAAACCCTACAAGGTCTCCAAGAACTCCAATTTAAGATGACAAAGTTGATGCCCCCTCAGAGAGTCAAAGGTCCGTAGTAAAAAGGATTCTGGGAAAGTTAATTATCAACATCTGGCTATGAAGTTTCCAAAATGTGATGATCTACCATCAGAAATAGGAGCAAGAACTTTCCTTTTCTGCTACTCATCATGGTGCTCTGTAACTCCCCTCCCCAGCTCTACGCAGAGAAAAATTGCTCATGGGTTTCTGCGGAGGCGACAGGTCCTTTTCCCCCTAAATAGCTTCCTCCGCACACGGGCTCTGCGAGAACACTCGACCCCGTATCATTGACGTTGACGAGTCTTGGAGCCTCGCCCTACTGATTAGCTCACTACCATTTAGGCCATTATTGTCAATCACCAAGCTTCGTATAAAGCGACTGACTGTCTACTTATCGGCATTCACTCCTTAATTTTTATGGCTGCCCAGAGTGCTACTTTTCTGCGGTCCCAGAGCCTAGATCAGTGGGTGGGAAATAAATGGTCTCAATACTTCCGTGAAAGTGGCCAAGGTTAAATCTCTCTCTCCTCTGCCTGCAAAATGGGCTCTGGTACCCAACTGATAGGATTACACCTCCACTCTGGGGCAAAGTGCCACCTTTAATCATTTCCAGAAGTGGCCTTCCTCTTGGTAGGTTCGTGTACAACAGGAAAAAGATCACCAGGCAGTGTGAAAGGCCAAAAATATCTTGTCGCTGAAGCCCTTCTCATGAAGGGTCTCAGGAATCGCATCAAGGGCATGGCAACCTGGTACAAGAAAACTCGAAAACTGTCAGCATTTGTAATGAGGGAAACTGTGTAAATCCCGTCAATAGCAGAACCATACAGCACTTGCAAATACATCCACTATGTTGTTTGCTAACATCATGAAATTAAATCCAAGGACAGCACAGAAACCGGGTGTATTGTGGATCTGTCTGCAGGGCGATTCTTGGGTTCTTTGCCTCTTTATGAACCTGACTGGTCGTGTTCTGTGGCAGAAAGCAAGCTGTGGTTAGAGGGCAAAATAAAGAAATAAACAAAAAGACGCTCTTGCCCTACTATTGGTAAACTCTACCATGAACAGTGCGAAGACAGAAAACAAGCACCGAAGGTGACTTCCTTAGATCTTCTTTCCTCTTTATCTCTATCAACAAGATGGCTTCTTCCAGAAGCCACAGAGCAGAAATTCTCAGTTGCCCTAAAACAAGCATTGACAAACTATGACTCACAGGCACAAGTCTGGCCCACCACCTGTCTTTGTAAATAAAGTTTTATTGGAACATAGCCACACTCCTTCATTACATGTTGTCTACAGCTGTTTTCCTGCTACAGTGGCAAAGTTGAGTAGGTATAACAGAGGACTTTTGGGCAGCAAAGTCTAAGATATTAACTATTTGACCCTTAATAAAAAAAAAGTCTGACTCCCACCCCATCTCCTCTATGGCAAAATTTAAAAGAATTACAATAATGGCCAACGTTTATCAAATTCTTCAACATGCGATGCATTATTAAACACACTACATGACTTAGATCACTAAATCTCCACAACCGCTCGATAAAGAAGGTATTTTTTTTTTCCTCCCATCTTTAAAATGAAGGACCTGAGGCTTGCAGAGCTAATAAGGTCCCAGGACTGGGAAGCAGGGGGGGCTGGATGCGAAGCCTGTCAGTGTGACTCCCGGGGCCACCCTCTCAACCAGTAAACAATATTTCCTCTAACGTAATAATAAGAGCTACCATTTCCAAGTTTTTACTGTATACCGCTCTTTGCATAGAGTGCCGCTAAAGCTCACCACTGCCCGCATTTATACTTTCTGAAGGTTAGGGAACAGATTGGTTAAATAATTCACCCTAGAACAGACAGCTAAGAGTAGAAGATCCTACGTTCAAATTCAGACACCATAGCTCTTTCTTTACCCATACCGCCTCATAGTAGAAAGACAGCATTTAAGAGGCAATACAAGAGGATTAGAAATAATTCTGTGTTGCATGAAAGAAGGTGGGCACCTCCCTGGACAGGATGGAAGAGGCCCTCAAGCCTGACGACGTGCACACAGTTAGGGCATGGCCACCCACTTGGTGACATCCAACCATCATTTTCAAACCCTAACAGTTCTCATCACAAGATGAAAACTTTTTTCCACTTTCTTTTCTTTATGTTGTATCTATACGAGATGACGGGTGTCAGCGGAACCTATTGCAATAATTATCTCACAACATACGTATATCAAATCATCATGCTGTATACAGCGATGCATGTCAGCCATTTCTCAATAAAACTGGAAAAAATAATTTTTCTAATTTTTCTAATTTTTCGTTCTGTCTAGAAAGACTATGAGTCATCACACTCGGGTACTAGTGAGTCCTCACTTAGTTGTAAACTACCTGCGTGGCACCTGGCATCTCCTTTAACCCTTTCTGATCTTGGTTTCCTTGTTGGCGAAGGGGGGAGGAGCTCGGGGTTGGAAGTTCTCTGAGCTCTTCCAGCTTGCACACTCTCTACGCTGTCCCCTGAGTTACGTGGTCATTTTTGCTCTGTGAGCATGTGTGTGGTCCTGGTAATTCCAAACGACTGTCAGAAGGAACCAACAAGTTACTGATTTAAAACTCCTCCCATAGGATAATCTCTCATGACGGACCCTGACTGTATTCCAGTCAAGAGAGGATGAATTTGAGTCAACTCCTCTGGCCATTATCATTATAAAATGGCTCGTGAAAATCACTGCTTCCCCTCAACACCAGTTGGAACCTAGACACTCTGTCTTTTGCTCCTTCATTCATTTTGTCACTGGTTTGGGGGTATTTTGGCTAATTTATTAAACAGCCAGTGAGATCTAATTTCTGAGGCCCACGTGAATCAAATCCAATAAAACATACATCGGATATGTAATTTGGTGGAGGCGATTGTTTTCCTTCATTATAACATTTTAAATCACTAGCATCCATCTGATATGTTAGAATAGTAAGGCCAATAGCTAGCTGTTCACAAAAGGTAGGACTTTCCCAATGAGCTGTTTTATTTGTACCTTATTTTCTAATCCTATTATCTTTCGCTGTAGATGATCGAACTCTAAGGACTACTGAAGTCACCGTAGATGCCTTCATCAGGTGAAAAATGGCTTCCCAAGCAAAGGCCGAGTTCTAAAACCTGCCCCTTAGAGTTTCTCAAGTGGCATCTCTTCTCAGCCCGGCTCCCTTCCCTTTGACTGATGGGCATAAGTGATGTAAGGAAATAACTTCTATCGAGTTTACTTCTTTAAGTGACTTGGTCTTTAAAAAAAAAGAAGAAGGCCATCTCGCCAGTGATCCCTGTAAGCCTTTTTAATTACAAAACTCTCTCTTTATGGTGTCAGTGACCTAGCCTTAGTAGAGTTCATTTCACAAATGTGCTGAAGTGGGTCCCAGCACTGACAACAAAGGCTGAGAAATGTTCTCAGCACCACGACTCTGCATTTTTCTCCTGTCTGCAAGGTCCAGGGATTCGCCCAGTGCGAATCATGCCTGCCCTTTGCTGAGGCATGAATAAGACATTTTTAGAGACTGAGATACAGCACAGACATCAGCCCTTCCTGGACAACAAGACCTAGACCCAAATACGGGGGAGTACTCAGACTGTGCCCAGTGCCAACTAATTTCCAAATGTGCATAAAGATACGTCGGTGAGCAAGCTTCTCCAATTCTCCTATTGGCCCCTAACCTTTAGCAAGACAAAAATGTCACATATAATGGATCCTAAAATTAACGGCACATTTTGCTTTTCAGTTGATCAGATCGGCCGAGAACGAGGTCAGTCTCCTACGTCCTCAAGATAAGAGGCTGTCATTGTTTGAGTACATTTAACAGCACCACAGACATTAGGCCTCGGAAAATATCCGAGAACTCAGAAGCTCAGACTATAGATCAAAAATCAACCTCGAGTAAGTCATTCAGCCTCATCCCCTAACTTCTGAGAGCACCCCACCTAAAGCATCCTGTTCCTGTACCACTTGGGAAAACTTCTTTGCCAGGTTTTGCTCATTCATTTACTAGATAACTACTGGGCACCTGCTATTCACAAGGCCCTATTCTAGGCACTGGGCACACTCTGAGCACAACAGACAAGGTCCACGTTGTTACAGATCTCACATTCCAGCAAAGGAGACAGATGACGAACGAATGAACAACAACAAAAAAATGCATGGATAACATAACACAGAAGGGCTAAGCTAGTTTGAATAAGCAAGAAAGATTCTCTGAAGAATTGACACCGACATTAAAACCAGAATAACAACGACGATGCCCTGCGAAGGCCTTGGCCGGGGGAAGAACATCCCAGGCGCGGGGAATACATACTTCAAAGGCCGTAAGAGGGAAGCGAAGTTGAAGCTGTCAAGACATGGGGTGGGGGGTGGGAGGGAAGGACACGGAAAGAGCAGGGTGAGGGAGAGGAAGAGAGATAGGGTGGGTCCGAGGGGAGGGCAGAGGCCAGATCGCACACCAGTTGGAGAGCTTCAATTTGCCTTAATCATTATGGGCGATTGACAGGAGTTTTGAGTAACGGGAACTTTGTGACCTCGTTGTTCTGCAGATGACTACCCTTGACAGCAGGAGACGACGAGTTTTCAGGAGGCGGAAATGGAAGCAGAAAGGCCAGGTGGGAGGGGACCGCAGTGGTCCAGGTGCGCGGCGACGGAGGCTCTCCCTGGGTGGGGGCTAGGGGAGACGCCGAGAAGTGTAGCGAAGTCTGGGGAGATGTTCTGGAGACAGAATGGCAGGATTTGCTCCAGGATTCGACGCGGAGGGTGAAGGAGCCCAAAACGGCTCTCCGTGTCGGGCCAGCTCGTACTCATCGAACCCGTCCGCTCCTTCGGCATCGGAGGTTGTGATGTTCCCGCCAAGCGGCACCAGAAGCATGGCGCGCGGCGGTACAGACGTGAAGTGCACCAGAGGAAAGGGGCGTGCTTTGTAAGCGACCATCGGAGAAATCCTGGCCCTCTCCCACAGAGCAGTTCGCTCACTTGCGAGAGCCCGCGTGAAGGCGGCATGCTTGGCTTCGGCACAGAGAGTGCTTTCCCTCGTTACGTGTCTGCAGCTGGGGGGCACGTGAAATAGTGGGCTGGGGATTCTGTGCTTTGTTAAAGTGAAGGGACAATCGGCGTCAGGGACATTAGCCGCGGCAGTACATGGGCTTGCTCAGCGACGTATGAAAAGAAAAACCAGTCATCTCAATTGAATTTTCAGCTGGAGCCTGAGAGGCCGAATTTAATCAGCCACCTAAAATTATCACACGAGTCAATACTTTCCCCTTCCTGCAAAGGGAAAGAGACTGATTCTTTATTTTTCGGTCAAGCAGGTGGCCTTGAGGCGGCTAACCAGCTGGCTGAAATCTAAATACCTTCGCCAAGACAAAAGCCAGTAACATGATTGATTATCTTCTCATTGCAGGAGAAGAGAACCTCCCCCGGCCAACCGGCAAGCAGAATGCTGTCGGATTATCACTGAGCAAAACCGGACTTGGAGCTGACGGACGAAGGGGCCCAGGTCCCAGGCCCCGACTGGCCGGGGCTTCAGCTGCCAGCTCAGTTCCACCCACTGCACTGATTTCAAACGAGATTCAGGTAGCTGCTTCTGTGTTAAGTCCTGGCATTCTTTTACAGAGACCGACTAGGTACCTGTGTCAGGGTTGGAACAGTCCTGCCGCCAGAGGGAAGTCTCTTCCTCCAAACGTCTTGATGTATAGACTTCTGAGAAGTTCACTTGTTTCTCCCAAACCCCCTTCTGTTTCTTCCAGGGGTGAAAAAAACGCCTTGTGCACACCCCACTTCATTGGGAGCCCACAGCTAAGACCCCGTCTCACTGTGGTTTGTGGTCCTGCCTCCCAGAGCCTGGAAAGCGGGAAGGCGGGTGGCGCACCTAGGGCATCAAATCGGAATTCTCTGCACCGGAACCACCAGGTGAGGGCAGGGCCGGCCATACTGCCCCTGCGAGCAGGCACTCTCAGCCCCTGGTGGGTTGCCTGCCTCCGTGCTGAAATTCTCCAGGAAATCTACAGTATCTTCCGATCTCGAGCCCAGGAGGAATGTGAGAACTGAGATTAGCCGAGGCTCTGTCTTAATAAATGGTCGAATGAAAGGCTTCCAATTCCACTTGCTCCCTGAGACTCCTCAGACCCTCGAATTCCTCATTGGTAGGATGGAAACACGAAATAAAACACGAGGCAGAGGAAGGGAAACCGGTTAGCCTTCTCCTGGGTGGAAGTCCCAGGCGAGGGTCACAAAGACTCCTTCTGAAACATCATAACATAACAGCGTCCCTTACTTCTAAGAAAATCGAAAGATGTCGTTTCCTCTTTAGGAATCCTCTTTTGTCTTCTTTGTGATTGCTGGTGTCACAGCTTGCAACGTTTGCTCCCAGCCTTGGTATCTGAGGCTAAGAAAAAGTCCCTTGTAGAAAGGAGTTCTGACGGAAGCCAGGCTTCCATTACCCTAAAACCTCCTCCTATGAGCTGAGGGTGAAAGGCAAAGTCTCCTTGTCCTGGGACATAAACCAGTCCTCTCCCCGCTCAAGAAGGCTATTTTCCTCCTAAAAAAAAATGCACATCAAACTCATCAAAAATTTTTCATATTGACAGAGACAGAATATCAAAGTTAGAGAGAGATCTGCTGAGCGATCTGCCTTGTTTCAGGGGATTGCTGGCCCGCTAAGGCTGCCTCTGCTCATGAACATTACGACGGCAGTCCTGTGAGGACGGCGTTCCGCTGCGTCACAGGTCCAGAAACACAGGCCCGGTTGGGCAAGGCGAGAACTCCAGCGATCAAGCCATGGGCGCTGGAGGATGGACAGGGAAGCCAGGTGACAGCCCGGCTCTTCCCCTCGCCACCACCGGGCTGAGTGATGAAGCCCCAGGAACCCCGTAGCGGCTCTGGCAGTCGGCATTCTCTCCTACACACTCGGGCAGAAGCGTGAATGCATCCTGTGAGAAACCTAACAGCAGTGGCCGAGGACAATGGCTATTCCCAAGGGATCAGGGGACACTCAGAGCTCAGCGACGGTTCTATCTACAGGAAAAGGAAGGTGGAGAAAAACCTTCCTGTGGCTCTTTTTCTCATTAGTGGTATTTTTTACATTCGGTGTTTTTTTTAATTTTTTTTTTATGGTTAAAAGAAAGAAAACAGGGTAAGAGGGAGAAATGTCGAGGGCACTTTTAAAATCAAAAAAGTGACCGTCAGTGCGCGGTACGGCCCCAGCACCACGCCGTGAGCGCCGCATGGAGGGTGAGGGAATCACCTGTAGAAGGGTCACCCCAGCGCTGGGGGTGAGGCAGGATTAACCACCAGAATGGTCCCAAAACACCTTCTTCCTCCTCCCCCTAGAGACGCTGAGGTTGATCTACACTAGCAATTCGGAAGGATGTCCAAAACGTGTTCAGTGAGAAACAGAAGACGGAGAAGAGTCTACTTAGTAAGAGCCCGTTTCTGTAAACGATACAGCCGTAATGATGTGTCATACTTGCATCTGTCATTAAATGTCTAGAAAAATGTGGAAGAAAATAGAGCCGATGCAAACAGCGGTTTTCTCCAACGGATGGTGTTATGAAGGGCTTTCACTCTCAAATTATACATATGAAGATATTGCAAATTATTAATCGGTATGTTTGTCCCCTTAACAAGGCTCACCAAAACCCATTCCTGGCACCCTGGCACGAGCCACGTACAATAGAACAAGAAAAATGTTGCCAATATTCGACTTCTAGGGGAAAAAAAAAAAAAAAAAAAGCAAAAGGTTTTCGTTTCCTGCCCCAAATCTAGGGCAGGAAGATTCTGCCCTACCCAACAGAGCAAAGGCTTAAGACTGAGCAAGACTGGAATGAAACACTCCAGAGAGTGGAGAAAGACATAGAAGGGCCAGGGGAAGATGACGGAAGCCGTGAGCCCCACAGAAAAAAAGCCCGACCGGCTCCAGGGAGCCCCGAAAAGCTGCAAGCAGCTGAGTGACCATCTCCTCACGCCACAGAGGGGACCAGCCACGGTCCAGCGTGGTGCGTCACCCCGCGCTGCCCACCTTGGAGTGACACCGACCTAGCCCCCAAATGTACCCAGCACTGCCCCACACCCACCTACGGTGGAAAACCCCCAGGATCTAGTGCGCCACCGCTAGACGCCCATGAGCTGCCGCCCTGGCCCTCATCGGGGCAGACGTGAGCCCGAGGCAGGGACCGCAGGGCGGAAGCGAAGCCCTGCTCGGGGCCGGCACGGGACCCACGGAAGGAATCTGAAATCACGGCACCAGGCAGCAGCAAAGTGCCCCGCCCCTGCCCAAGAGCGTTTTGTAGCGTTTTCATTTCCCGCTGCGTGCACGGAAACGTGGTTTGGAAGAACCCAGCATGACTCAACTTGCGCTGTCGATCAAATTGAAACTCAGCATTGGCTCTTCAGACCTTTCCACTCACTTGTCGTAGTCCTAGAATCCAAACGCTGCTTCCAGAAAGGTCCCTTTCAAACAGGAAAGGCTTTGTTAATGTTTCCTGGTAGTAGTCATAACCAGATGGGCAGAGAATGGTGATGCTAATAAGTGACGTTTGCACAGCGTTTTATAGTCGACAGATCTCTTGACATTTGGTTTCACCTACAGAACCTCATCAGTCCTCAAGACTATTAGAATGAGACTCTTTCTGCTTCCATTTCAACTGAGGTGCCAAAAAAAAATTTGGTATCTGATATCGGGATGATGGGGACAGACCTCTCACAGCAGATTTACAGAGAAAATTCCAGAACCACCCCCTCCCCACTTCACAACTCCCAGCCCCTGTATTCTGATTTAAAAATATGAAAACAGGACAGCGAGGAAAAAGAACTTCTGCAAGGTGTGTTGATGAGAATACCTACAGGGAGACGGCTTCAGAGTACCTCCCTGCCGTGAGGCCTGTGGATCCCCGACAAACTCCCTGTGGAAGAGGGAGGCGGGGTGCTGCCCCAGAGCAGTGCGGGGACTTCTGGGGACCACGCTAAGAAGTGTTTCCACGCAGCTCTGTCCTCACGTCTGACCAGGGTAAGTAACTCACAGAAGGAAGAGAGGCTGAACGTGAAAACCCAGAACCACCCAGCATTCGGTATGCCTCAGGAGAGACTGACAGCCATCAGAACAGCTAAGGGAACAGAGTGTGGCCGGAGGAAGAGCTGGAGGCCAGTTCTGGCTCCCTCCCCGCTTGCTGGGTGAGTGGCCGCAGCAGCTGGAGAAGAGGTAGAAGTTTCTGGTCCTGCCGTGGTCACAACCCCAGCTTCGGTGGCCCAGCTGTTGGGTGGCTGATGATACGTCCCTCAGCCTTGACCTGTGGATCCACATCACTGAGTGGGGATGCAGCCCAAGGACACAGAACCCCTAAAACTGGAGACCATGAGTTACCTCATCTTGAAAGGAAAGAAAGAGACTTAGCTCCTTGCCTGGAGGAGGGGAGGGGAGGCGAGGCATGCAAGTAAGAAGTCTTTTGAAGTATCAAAGAGAAACTCAAAGCCTAAAATACATCCATCTGCTTTCTATATTATTCTATTTCTGGAAATAAAGTTTGACACAAACGCATGCAAAAGTCTGTCAGTGGGAAAAGAAACACTCCTCTCACCTCATTGAGGGTTACTGCTTTGTTTATCTCAGGGTCTAAATATGAACGTGTGCCTTATTGCGCACTGGCATCCCTCTTACGAACGGCCACATGGGCCTGAACTAAAGATGGGATGCCTATTTAGCATTGTGGAAACTGGGAAATCGCCATGGAACTCTGAAACAGAAAAATACTGAGGGAATAAATGCCTCTTACTTCTGATACACAGTAACAAAAACAACACACCTGTTAAAAACAACTGTGCCGCATCCAACTTTGAGACTTGCTTTGATTTCTTTGAAAGATGGCAGGATTAGTCCTGGTTTTCACAATGGGGGCGATTTTCGTCCTTTTTCCAACTGGATGGTTCCACGGTCTCCAGGTAAATCCCTGCCTCTGGAAGGGTCCCTCTGAAGTAGGCAGGTTTCGAGAGGTTATACCTACAAAATACAGACATTAACACACTCTCTCCATGCCGGGCCCATGGCTGGACCTTCAGGCCATTTTCTCATCAAGCGAGTAGGTTGTGCCAGACACAATGCCTGGTGCTGGGCACACGAGAGTGAAAAGGGCACACACGACACCTGTCCTCCGGGTTCGGTTCCCAGAAGCCCGTTTGGAGAATGAGCTGGACATCTATGACACGCAGAGATTTCAAAGGAATCGTAACTCAGCATCAAATTATGTTTTCGGCGTATGAGCTTTTTTTGTTTTTGTTTTTGTTTTTTGCCTAACATTTTACACATGATAAACAATCAACATGCAAAGAGTTCATCAGTCAGGTACCCAGAATGCATCACAGTTCCAGTGCCTTTGGGGCATGGCACTGCTAAGAATAGGACTCGATACTAAGAATGAATTGTGATACAGGTGAATGCGTTGTGCTGTGTTTCCATATAGATTCTGCTGTTGATTCTTTCACTTGGAGATTTTTTTTTTCTAATGTCTCCGATTCCCACTGTCCAGGTAGCATGGGAGGCTGTGAAAAGGGAAGAAGTCAGGGCAACAAAGAACTGCATTTCTGCCCTGCCCCCCCCCCCATACTTTGTTCTTAAACTCACTCTCGAGTTTGTAAATACTTCTTAACTGGAAGAAATTAGTCTCTGCTTTTCCCTGAACTTCCCTTCCAAAATGAAAAAGATTTTCTGTGAACTCGTCTCTCTAACCTGCAGACTCTGTCTCAGTGGATCCATGGGGAAACATTTTTGACAAGTCAAATGTTCATTTTTTTTTTTTAGGGGAAAAATAACCTTCTCTATCCAGCCTGCCAGGATTGTGGCTTATGTGTTCTCCATCCCTCCAGCTATGAATCCGCATTTCACCGCGGACACGGCCTCAATGTCTTGGTCGGTGGACATTAAAGGCTCAGTTTGCCAGCTTCTTAGGAAAGAGATTCAGCATTGCGACATGTCAGACGTTAAGGAACATCCTTCTCCATTGAAAGAGAAATTTTATTTCTCAGAGAGAGAAAAAACATAACACATAGTCATTAGGATGCATCATGAACCTGTTAGTGCGTGTGTGGGGTGGGTTTATGATTCAGGTTTCTCTCTTCTACAAAGATTCTTCAGCTAAGGGAGGATTTACAGATTTAGGCACCCCCCCCCCACACACACACACAAAGATGTTTCGCAGACCTTTGGCTCCATCTAGTGGCCATGCTCTGTCAGGTACAGCAAACGTTTTCCTCTGGAATTTGAGGCAAAGAGGCTCAGAGAGAGAAGGCTCCAGAGCTCATCCTCTGAGCAGGCTTGGCAGAGGACAGAGGTGGCCAACGCGGTGCTGGGAACGTGACACTTCCTTGTAGATTCCCAGAGGGACAGTGAGACAGAGAGGACTGCCACCTGATCCCATGGCATTTTGAAAAGAGCCACTGCACACCAATCGGTAAAGCTTTTCTGCGGCCTCGGCTTCGCGGCCCGCGGGCAGCGCGCGGTCGGGAGCGCAGAGGGCACGTGCGCGCGGGGCGCGGCGAGGGGACGCGCAAACGCCCAGGGCGCCCGCTGCGCGCCGCCGTGCCACCGGGCACCCGAAGGGACACGTGCGACCTCGCGCTCCACACGGCCTCTAGGGTCAGCCGAGCTGTGGACATCCCTCACTGGGGGATGTCCCCTTCCCGGTGCTCTGGTTTCAAGGCTTAAGAACGGCAACCACGTCGAGCCCATTCTGAAAGCGCAGGCGGCTCGTGTCCCGTGCAGAAGAAGGGTGCCAAACGGCGCCCGGCTGAGACGGAGCCCCCGCCGGCCTCGCAGAGGCCGCGGCTCGGTTGCGTCCCCGCCGCGTCTCCAGCCCTGCGCCTGCCAGCAGACCAGAAGCAAAGGGGTCGGAGGCGTGGGGAACCGACCCTGAGAGCTTCCTCCCCTTCTGCCCACGCCGCCCCTCTCGAGCCAGTACTTGGCCAACAGTTGTAAGAATGCAGGGCAACAGAAGGTGGGCCCAGGTGAAAACCCAGCAAGTCTGCATCCCCGTCGGGGAAAGGATAGCTGGAGAGGAAGAGACGCCATCGTCAGCACTGTGCGACTCGGAATGGCTCTGACAAAAAACTTAAGGGACTCATCCGCCTTATGGATGTCCTCAAGGGCAGACCAGTGGCCGAGGATGACCTCGAGATAACTCCGAGCACCCCCACTGACGTCAGCCCTGGCCGACCAGGAGCCCAGCACCCGATGCTCTGTTTTCCTCCCTGCCCTATTTATTCTATTGCCTTATTATTATTATTATTATTATTATTATTATTATTATTATTTCATTGTCCATTAGTAGAGAACTTAAAAGTAAAATGTGAGCATAAAAAAAATTCACTTTTTGGATTCCCTCGTCTACTTAATCCCCAAGCAAAACGTGTACCTTACCATCAAACAGATGTGTTACCTCATTAACCCCTTTCCTGTAAAATAGAGCTATTAATAGCACCTACCCCATTAGGTCATCACAAGAACTAAGCGGGTTAATACACGCGAAACACTGCAATAGCACCTAAGCTCTCAGGAGACACGACCACGGCTCGTTAAGTTCTAGCAAGTCCAGCGAGCAGGGCCAAGGTGCTAAAATCAGTGTCTGCGCCTCAAAAATTCTTCCTGCAGGTTTCAAGACTGAGATTGTTTTCGGGAAACCCATGGCTCCTTCCCAAGACCTCGAGGTCCTTAAGCGGGGTGGGGAGTTAAGAAATCTTCCTCGGTATTTGCAGCCTGCAACTCCTTCCACACCTCAGGAGACAAGGAGAACCTGAAGGGGCAGGTGTGGACTCCGCCACTGTCGCAGGCCCCTGGGGACGCCTGGATGCTCACACGGAAGGCCTCCGGGGCCTGCAGAGGCGGCGGCCCCTCTGCCGGCGGCCGGCATGGCCTGCCCTGGAATCCCTGAGAACCCCCCGGAAGCATCAGAGACGGCTGCTTCAACTTTCAGGGCGGACTCAGAATTTTAATGCGACGAAACTATCTGAACAGCTCACTCAGGAGAAAGACTGACATACCACCGGGTGGGAGGAAATAAAAAAAAAAAAAACGCTTCATTATTCATTCTCTCCGGAGGACAAGTAATTCCAGCATGACCGGACCAAAATGAGAAGAGGCAGAGGGAGCAAGCAAGTGAGGCAAGGAGACAGAAAGGTGGATGGACGGATGGATGGGCAAACCGATGGACAGACTGACGGACATGCACGCGGAGAACCGCACATGCGTCCCCAGGTCTGCAGGCTCCTGAGGACGGAGGTGGGTGAGAAACGCTGAAACACCCGAGAAGCCTGACGGCGTCGGAGACTCCAGCCCGTCCCTCACCCCCTGAAAAGGCTCATCGAGGAGTCCGGTCCTGATCCCGTCCTCCTCCCACAGCCCGCGGGACGTCCTGCCGTCCACGCTCGCACCTGCCGCACCTGCCGCACCTGCCGCACCTGCCGCACCTGCCGCACCTGCTCGCTCACTCCTGGGAGCGCGTCGAGCTCTTGCTCCATTAGTGGGACACAGGCTCCCGGGAAGGCACGTTCCTGAGACTGTTCCAGATGGGTTGGGTTTTTGTTTTGTTTTGTTGTTTTGTTTTGTTGTCTACTGCTATGATTCCAAAGGTTTTCTTTTCAATGCTGGTAGAAAGCAGTAAGAGGCATTCGGCTCAGCCTGCAGATTGCTAGAAACCACACACACGCGCACACACGCGCACACACACACGCACACGCACGCACACACACGCACACACACACACTGGAAATGAGAGAGGTGGCTGCAGCCCGTGGCAACGGTGTGTAGACTGTGCAGCGTCGGCCCATGTTCGAATGAGCGGACGCTAACGAGTCCGCCCTCTGCGTCTCAACGACAAGGCGCCCAGGCACGTGGGGTCCAGCCTCGGACTCTGCTCGGCGCCTCGTTTTCTCGTCTGTGCAGCAGAGGGAGGACGGCGCGGGGGGCTGACTGAGCGACCGGGCGGCGCGGGGCCGTGCTGCGGGCGAGCGGGCGCCGTCTCGCACGAAGGCCCCCAGCCCGCGCCCAAACCCCCGTGCGGCTGACGCAAGCACACGGACCCCGCGCAGCCCCGTGCCCGGGTCCCGGGCCTCCTCCACGCTGGACGGACCCCCAGGAAGGAAACCCAGGGGCACGGCCTGGCTGGCCCCAGGCTGCCCAAGTGACTGCAGTCCTGACTGTTACTTACTCGACAGCCACAGCGAGCACACACCTGTGGTGGCGAGTATCTCCTGCAGGTGGTTAGGAGGCAGCTTTGCCAAGATCGTCAGAAAATGCGTGTGAGGAAATTACGTCCCGATCCCTCGGTGGGTATTGTGTCTTTTATTGCCTCTGTATTTTGAAATATTTTCTTTTTTAAAGATGTGATTTTTTTTTAAAGGCTGCTCCATGGAGAGAATGAGGAGGGGGGCGGGGAGAGCAGAAAGCAGAGGGGGAAACAGCAGAAGAGGGGGGCCCACTCGTAGTGACTCGGGGGGAAGGGGGGGAGAGCTGGGTCATGTCCCCCTCCCCGAGAGACTGGGATCTGGAGGGCGGAGAAGCACCTGGGCCTGCCGGAGGGAGACGGCAGGACGCGGGCTTCTGTCCAGCAGGACGGCCTCTCCCGGGGGGGCCAGCGGCGTCACCCGCCGGCTCAGAGAGGAAGGAGAAGATGCTGACGTTCAGCCAGCAGAGATTCGGCCTCAAGGACCGGCCCGTGGGGGGCACTGACAAACAGAGGAGCAGAGGAAGCCGGTGGCGGGTGAGAGTGAGACTTCCAGGGTCGAGAGCCTCCCCAGAGGCCGCAAAAGGAAATGGCCAAGGAGCTTCGGGTGCCAGTTCGGGAAGCGTCGCACTTCTGCAGAGAGAAAGGCAAGGGGCTGCGAGCCGCGCTGGAGCCTGCAGGGCCGCCGCAGGAGGGAGGACGGCGCGTCTGTGGAAAACCCCCTCTCCACTCGTCCCACCCCTGCGGCGTCCACGGGGATGAACCGAGGGCTAAAGCAGGACTGGACCTTGGGGCTGCGGCATGGAGCTTTCGATTGGCTGTAACTACAGCTAGTTTGTTTGGGGGTTCGCTCCCACCTTAGAGGAAGGACAGCCTGGGGGTGTCCCTTCCAAGAGCTGCTCCTTCCTGAAGAAGGACCCAGGAAGGGGAGCGGAGAGCACACAGACATTTGGGCAAACGGGTCACAAGGTCGCCTGGCCGTCCTCAGCGTCGAGGCCACAGAGGGCTGTCTCTAGCCTGGGAAAAACGAGCAGGAGAGCGTGTTCCCCAAGCCGGCCGGTGGCCGCGTGGGCTTGGGGAAGCGTGGCCTCTGCCGGACTGTGGGCGCTGCGCATCCGCTCTCGGGGAGTTCGCGAGGAAGCGGACGCGACGAGAGAGGAACGCACGACCTGCGCAAAGCAATCCCCGGAAGCCGTCTCAGGCAACCGGGGGTCCGGGAAAGAAGTCCCGCACCTGGAAAGCCTAGGAAAGAGGGCTGGAAGGGCCCACCAGCCCCGTCGGGCCAAGCAGCGGAGGCAACAGCCACCTTCATCAGACCCGGGCAGCTACCACTGGCCGGAGAAAATAAGACAGACGTGCAACGACACCCCAGGGAGATGGGCCGCACGATTCGAGGGAGAACGCAGAAGCGCGGTCACGACTCTGCCCCAAGCGTGCCACGAGGCGCCAGGCCGTGCCCCGCCCCGACTGTCTCTTCCCTGGTCCTGCTTCCCCAGGGCGAGCAGCTCTGGAGCCGGTGGGCCGGATGCCCCACCTGCTGCAGGACACAGGAACCTCCCGCTCTCCGTCCAGACTTAGACTGGGAAGGGGAAAAAAGCCCCCCAGGAGAAAGGGGGTGGCAGCTCGTAGGAAGATCTGAGAGTCAGGCTGAACCCCTGGGAGCTGCCGCGGGACATGAGGAAGGACCGAGTGAAGGAACTCGGCCCTGGGCCGTGAGCGACGGGCCCGGATGCTAGCATCCACTCTGCGCCTACCTCTGGGGACGCCTCTCCTCGCCTCTCTGCCTCCATCACGATCAGTAACGGAGGAGCTGGCTCCAGCGCTAAGAACTCGGCCAGAGCAGAGTGGCAGTGTGCAGGGGCGCGTGGGAGCCATCGGACCTGGGAACGGGGCGCGAGGGTGCGTCGTCACGAGAGAACTCTAAGACGACGTAATAAAACTGACCTGCTCACTCTGCTCTCTGCTTTCATCATGCGAAAGCAACTGCAAGCAATGTCGGTGCCGTGGTGCTTGACTTTGCCAGGGTATCTTATCGCACACGCACACACACACACAGACCATATGCCAGGAAGCCAGAGGGCCCTTCGTTGGCAGAAGTCCGTGGAAGGTCTTTGCCATGCCACTCGATAATTACAAACAATTAGTGCCGTACGAGCATCGAAGCGGCATTGCTGAACGTTCAAGAGGTAATGTATAGTAGACTGCAGAATATCAGGTCCTAACTCCTGGAACCTGGAAAGGCTACCTCACTAGGCAAAAACTTTGCAGACGTGATTAAAGATCTTGAGATGGGGAGATTATCCTGGATTATCTCAGTGGGCCCTCCCTGCAATCGCAAGTACCCTCATAAGAGAGTGGCAAAGGGGTCTGACACAGGGAGAGGAGGAGACAGCGTGCCTGCCTTGAGCAGCCTTTAGAAGCTGGAGGAAGCCAGAAGCAGCTGGTCCCCTGAGCCTCCGGAAGGAACCCCGCCCTGCCGACACCACGACTTCAGCCCTAGTGAACATGATTTCAGACTTCTGGCCTCCAGAACAGCGAGAGAGTAAATCTCTGTTGTGTTCAGTCACCATGCTTGCGGTAGCGTGTTACAGCAGCAGCAGGAGACTACTACGGGCAGCGAGGGAAAGGCACCTGGAAGGAAGGGAAGGCATCTCCACGGGGAATTACGGGCTCTGCAGGAGGGACAGCCTGCGGTTCCACGGCTCACTGCTCCCTGCACCTTCCCCCGGAGCCCAACATCCCAGAATACCAGAGGGTCTCAGGAGACACTAGAGATGAAGCCCGTAAGCACGAAGTCGGAGACACAGCTCGAACGTGACAGTTCCGAGTCTCCAGTTCAACCTTTGCCCCAGACGGTGGTGCCGCTCACTATGGCTGGGGACGTTAAGTGGGACTCTGCCCCCCAGACCACACACAGTCCCCGCAGTTCAGGAACCCGGCCTGGCCAGGACAGTCATAGTCCGTGGACAGTTCCAGGAACACCATCCCCGGTTGGCTTTGCCTGTCGTCCTGTCTGGACTGCCTGCCCCTTTGCTAAACACATCCTTCGTGTGCTGTTCGGATGGCAGGTCATCTATCCAGCGCATGAAGCATTTCATCAGCGACCTGCTTTCTCGCTCCGCACATCACAGAAACCGAAATCCCTGCCTAGAGGGGAAACAGGATCACGCCAAGGGTCCGGATAAACAGGTTGTGTTTTAAGCCCCAACGGGTGGACATAAAACAACAGGCTCATCTGGGCTCGGCACAACCCCCTTGAACGAAAGAAACTTACAAAGCACTAAGACGCCATGAGAAGCAGGATTAATACTGAAAATAAACTCGCTGGAAAGGCGAGCTGCCTCTGCAGCTCACGCTAGCGGGGCCTCCAGTTTCCTGTCGGCCTGCTGCTAGGCAAAGCCCTCTCGGTAATGAATTCATGTGAATCAAAACATAGCTTACACACACCGAGGGAGAGTTGCTCACCGAAGAAATCTCCCCACAAATTCTTTCATAATATGAGGACTCTGTTTTTAATTTATTTTTGATGAAAATCTGGATTCTTCCAATCGTATTTGCTTAAAGGGAGGTACAGATTTACAAGTACAAATTCCAGTGAGTTCTGTGCCACGGCCAACCAAGGTGATTTGCCGTCCTTCTTTTGAGGAAAGCTAGGGTTCTAGGCCTTGACTGGGCCCCTTCCACGAGCATCAACTTCCCGGCCCTGGAAGAGTTCCCCCGACTCGGCCCCAGGATGAGGGACGTGCAGGCCGCCATAGGCTGGAGATCATCCAGGGTCCCCTGATAATAAAATACACCTAATTGCAAAAGGGGGGATGTTTTTAGTGAGCAAAACACAAGGTGCTATTGATATTTTAAAAGATGAGAATGAACTCCAAGTATTCGAATTCTAATATAGAGTATTAGAGACTCTACATTACTCTATGTATCAAAATACTCTAATAATAATTAGCTGGGGTGGGGGGGAAGAGAGGGAGAGGGAAAGGGCTCAGGAGAGAAAACAGGAAGAGGGGAAGAAAGGAGATCAAAACACAGGAAATAAAAGAGCCAAAAAAGGAAAGTTAAATATAGGGACAGAGAAGGAAGGCTAGAGGGGAGGTAGGACATCGTGAGCTCGGAGCATTGAGAGACTCTCCTAGACTCTCCTTTACCACTAGGCCTGCGGATTAAGAAGCGCCCTGGGCTACCGACACCTTGGGGCGCAAGGCTTTACATGTCTCACGATCCTCTTTGAGCCTGGCCTCCGGTGAGCACCAGGAGCTGATGAGCCGGGCTGTTTTATGCGTGAGAACAGAGGCTGTTTGTCTCCTGCCTGGTATCCGGCCCCCCCCCCCCCCGCGGGAAGCACAGCGCCTGCCTTCAAGGTCCCGGGCCCTGGGTTCCCAGCACAGTCTCTCTCCCATCATCCTTCTGAAACACGAGTGGACACACAGCGCACCCCAGAATCGTCATCCGCTTCTTTCATTGTGCGTAAGCAGAGACCCTGAAATCACCCCCAACCCACGTGGACTAAATCATGCTCATAAGTGGTCGGTCTTACACGGCCCAGGCTGCTATAACTACCAACGCACCACAGACCGCATGGCTCAAACCACAGACCTTCATTTCTCAGAGTCCTGGGGGCCGGGAGGTCCGAGACCAAGGTGCTGGCAAAGCCGGTGTCTGGTGAGAGCTGGCTTCTCCCCGTGAGCTCGCAGGGTCTTTCCTGGGCGCCTGCTCATGGAGAGAGAACTCAAGTCTCTTCTTCTCATAAGGGCAGTGATCCCATGTGGGGCCCCTCCCTCACGACCTCAATTAAACCTCATTACCTCCCAAAGGCCTCACCTCCAAACACCAACGTGTTGGGGATTAAGGTATCAACATATGATGGGGGGGGGGGGAGACCACAAACATTCAATCGATGACGTAACCCGGGCCACAGAATCCAGGGTCTGTCAGAAGTTTCTCCTGTCTCAGCGAGGCCAGGCATTGGTAAGGACCACTGGCCGGTGCTGACCAGGGGGGGGGGGAGGGGAGCGGAGGGGAGGAGATGCGGGAAGCCCCTCCTACCTCGGGCTGAGCCCCGCAGAACTGCAAAACGCGGAGGGGTTATCCTGGATCCTCCCACCTCTCTCTTGGAAGCCTCCTCGCCTCGGAACACAGGGTGAGAAAACGAACTGCCTAAATTATCATGCGCGCCTCGCTCCAGCTCGCTCCGTGGGCTGCGGGGTACATGCCAGGGGTTTGGTGACGAAGGCCCCGTCCGATGTGTTTTCCCAGTTCAATCGACTGTGCTGAGAACTGTCACAATAGCCCTTGACGACGAGAAAATGAAATTTAGAGCAGAATGGAAAGCCTGACTGACATCGTAATTCTCGTTTGCACCTGTTTCTCCCCGTCCTGCTTCGTTTCCCACCCACTCCCCCCCGTGCCCCCCACAGCCCCCCCATCCCCCACTCCCCACCCCCGCCTCGTTGACGATGTTTGCGAACCTTTTCATCCACCTAATGACAAAGGAAAAGAAATGGGTTATTTTCCCAGTTTGGGTAATTGGTTCTGAAATGTTGTCACCATCTTCCAAATGACTATATTTCTTTCACGTCAAACCGCTGTGACTTCCGCATGACACAGGTTGAGGTCTGGTTAGGGTTCTAGTCCGCGGCGAGCCTGGGGAGTCTTTTGTCTTTTGTGGTTTTGGTTTTGTTTTGTTTCGTTTGCTTTGGTTTTAGAAAAAGACAAAGCAAAAAGCAAATAAGTCACCATAATAGCTTATGACAGAAAAATGAGCATCTGAATCGAATGCTAATAGCTGCGGGGAGAGGATGTATCTTGTGCCGAGAAGAGAAAGGCACAGAAAGTTATTTAAAACTGATCGAAATCCACTAGGAGTCACAATCCCATCATGGTTTCCCTTCAGAAAAGCAGTTTTCAGAAGCCCCAATTAACCTTAATTGGGTTCTGCCGTGGTGATACCTGGGATTTTAATTGCGTGGGAAGGTGATCATAAATCTCCATTCGTGGTGCCACTCATCCGTCAGAAAGTCCCCGAATGGCACACGGCCTTGCCATGCAGGGGCCTTGCTGGTCCGCCGGTGAGGCCGGGTTTTAGATCGTAAAACAAACATTCAGAAGAGAAGAAGGTCCCTCGCTGAGAGCCAGCCTGCAGTGGCTTCAGGGGTTGTGAGAAGTGAAGGGTTTCGACGCACTGAAGCTTCACCTTGCTGTGGGCTTCGGTCTTTCCTGTAACGTGAATGGGGGCACCAGCTCCCCGAGAACCTCAGAAGGAAATGACCCTCCCAATCACTGAGTGTGGCACAGA